>NC_081168.1:1944809-3337309 GCF_012432095.1 Onychostoma macrolepis | reverse complement strand
CCTCTGCCTCCGTCATGTCATCTAATGCAGCAGCACAGAGAACAGACGCTCTGCATGCTTTCGAATCGTTCTCGCGGTACTTTGATGTCATACGTCTGCTGCGCGGTGCTGCTTCAAGTTGAACACACCTATACATTTTGCCCTCTGTTGGAATAAAAGTGGTAACTTCTCCCCACCACCTCTTAGGAAAAGTAAAATAATTAAATATAAATCGATTCTGAGATAAACCAATCGATTTTTAAATCATTTTAAAAAGAATCACAATAGTTAGGTTTATCGATTTTTTTCTCCCACCCCTAAAATATATATATATATATATATATGTTTGGAACGAATTAGCTGAGTGAATGACTCACACAGTCATTCAGACAGTTTACACATACTGCTGTAATGATGCAACTTGCAGGAAAGGTAAAAAGATCCCCACAACTAATGAACAGAATGACAGTCTGCCTGGAACGAACAAACAGTGATACAAACAGTGAAAAGAATAAATATGGGAATTCCACTCAGCCAATCAAATTTGAGGACTAGAACAAACTGTTGTATAATACAAAAATATATTAGTTGACCATCATTAACTTAGGCCAAGCTTGCTGAATAGACATTTTAAGATTCCAGCACATATTATGATTAGAAAGTTTTGAATAGCCACCACATTTCTACAGTGGAGAACTTGACTAAGTTAACCTATTAAATATTTTCCCTTGAGTGAGAGACAAGAGAAACATCTGTTTTGAGTAGCACTTGACCTGCATGTTTACATGTCTTTTCAGAGACTTGTGTCCCTTTTGTGGCACACACATCCCTCCTGGGACACGCTGAAGGCTGAATCGCAGACCTCTGAAAGGCGGGAAAGAAAAGGAAATTGTAATACTTGAATGCCTGAGGGACTGAACGGGCACAAAGGTTGGAATGCTAACAGAGATGCTGTCATGGCACTGCTATGGCAACATCCTGCTCAAAGAAGAGCGCTGTGCTCTTTAATGCTGTTAGATACACTGCTCCGTGTCTTTGATCTCCTCAAAGGTATGTGCATTCATGACTTTACAGCCTATAAAATCAGCCAGTGAACAATAATCTGTTTCGTCGTGATTCACATCATGGCATCATTCAGGAGATATATATCAGTATCCCCAAAAGAAAATAGACTTTTATAAAATATGAACTGCCGTCATCCTCACACCCACACACAGAGAAAGATATATTCACTGACACACTGGGTGCAGCAGGAGGCCAGAAAGACTGTTACCATGTTACTAACTAAATAATAATAATAATAATAATAATCATCAATTAATCAATCAATCTATCCATCTGTTAGGGCTGGGAATCTTCAGACACTTCACGATTCGATTCCGATTCTGGGAGTCACGATCCGATTCCAAAACGATTCTCTGCTGTGCAAATACATCTTTACAACTTTACATCTTAACCAAAATTGGATTTTCTATGCTTTTTGTTTATAGTTGGAATCTCTGTCAGTACTGCCATCTTAAAAGTAGGGTGTGAATCTTCACTGGTTTCACGATTCAATTCAATTGTAATTATCATTATCAACTCAATATCACGATGCATCACATTCTCAGTTTTCAATATTACTGCACATGGTTACATTTTCATATAAATTTTAAATCAAATTTATTTTGTGCAAAATTTACTTTAAAAAAAAAATTATTATTATACAAGCAGGCTACTTTTTAAAACAATTACTTATTTAAAATAAGTGTTCTTTAAGTATCCAAAAGTTTACAGGCAATAGTTATGGGGTTTTCTTTTTTCCCTCAGCATTATTGCCGTTTGATTATTACTGATGAGATCATAGACAGCGGCAGCTTTAACAGGCTGCATTCAGACTAATGCACAGATATATTTTGATATATCAGATGTTTTGTCCTGCTCTGAAAACATAACTGACTGTGTGTAGCCTACATCAATTTCGTATAAAAGTATTCGAAAATGCATTTAGCCGCAGCCGCGATCGAGCTTCAGGACAAACACAAAGTGCACGTGAAAGTCTGTCAGTGCGCGAGTTTCGTGCATCTAATAGTACTGCATTCCAAACGGTATAAATTAAAGAATATCTAAAGTAAAACACGGCGGGTGGAAGCACACACTGTCAAGGAATGTGCACGTGTCTCAAAGCGCAAATTCTATGCAATGAAGCTCGCCGCGTCTCTAGCGCGCACATGTGGGGGGTTAAAGCTCAGAAATGATTCAGAATCGTTGAAGAGAGAATCGCGATGCATCGAGAATCGATTTTTTCTCACACCCCAACTATCTATCGTATCTATCATCTGCCTGTCTATCCACCCATTAATTAATTCATCCAAGCAATGTCATTGCTCGAATACAATCGTATGAGCAAATTATCATCCACCCACCCATCCATCCATCCATCAGCTCATTGTGAGCATCACTGTAGTACCCAGAAGTGCTCAACTATTCATTGAAATCCCATGATAAATTCAGTCTAAATATGAGGGATATTTCATTTGGGAGGCAGTATATTGTACTGATATCCCAGACAGAAGCAAGCACACAGTGTTTACAATGGGCAGCCATTTACATTACAGTACTCTCAGCAACCATGAGCTCTGCCCGACACACAACACAGAGCATAATAACACACACGTTCCATTAAAGCCTCTCATTGTGTTTTATTTATCTGCAGAATGACTCTGAGAGACAAAAAGAGAGCACTAGGATATGGGACAGTGAATGCAGACGTGAGAGACGGGGAGGTGTGGCCTTAGAGGAAACTTCCAGACAAACGTAAGAGGATGAAGCTTCCAAGCTGATAGATGGTGGGCAGGAGGAGACAAACACAACTGGGAAAATATGGCTAGATATCCTGTCTGGGCACAAACAACACCTCTAGTGACATGAATCATTAAAGGGAGGCCTGGAAATAGCATCTGAAGTTGGGAAGGTCAGACAGGTTGTCTGTCTTCCTACATTCACAAACAGCTCCCCGCCGGTGGGGTCCGTGGCCCCTCCCAGAGATCGCACACAATCATCGACAAAGACGCTACATCTGGCTGAAGGTGAACCGCGGTGCAATTGCCAATTAAATCTAACGAGACCTGGTGTGTGACACATTTGTCATGATCATCAGAAAGAATGAGCAAGGGCTGAGATATAATGGTCTCATCATGGCTATGTAAACCATTCTCTTGGGAAATAAACCGCAAATCTTCCTTAGTACACAGAAACAACTGTATTCAACTGATCCAGGTCTCCTGTTGCCACATGTGGCTTATCCCACACTACACACCACCGATCCCAGACCAAAACTGCACAATCCAGCCTGATCCTCAGATTTGGTTCTATATGGTCTCAGAGGTATTCCTCTCCCCTCTTCTTCTCTGCTCTGGAAACATGATTTAGAAACCAAATGAAGAGTTTTGTGATAACACTTCAGTGTTCTGCCTCAGTGTTTCCCACCTTAGTGGATCAATAAGCATTTTTATAGACGCTAATTAAATGTTGATGTGACTGGGGTGCTGTAACTAGCTTTTAACTAGTTTCGCTATGGGTGGGAATCTGCATTGTAGCTTCAATGTGCACCATCCAACAGTCACCTGGAAGAAGTGAACAACGATTTTGAATAGTCTTAGCCTCATTTACTAAAATTACAGTAAATACAGCCGCACATAGTGATTGTCATGTACACAAATGTCCTCATATTCAATGATGCTACCTTGGAGAAAGACACTGTATTACAGTTTCGAGTCAGTCGGATCAATGCTATGTATGACTCCAAAATCAAATAAAAATTTAAATAAAAATAGTTTTGAATTAGTTTTAGTTTTTAATGATAAAACTTAAAACCTTACAAACCACCTGCTTTGAATGGAAATTATATTTCATTGTAATGACAATAGTCTGTGCTGGGACATTTTCACCATTACATCAACATTTTTAAACAAAACCAGGTAGCACATTGTCTTCTAAAACACAAAAATTACAAATAAATAAATACACACATACATACATAGAGCAGAAACTAATTCAACCTAAATGAATAAAAGACAAACTGAAAATAAAACAGAACTAAAGACTAAATCAAAAGCTATGATATTCCTGGTGCATACTGCACACACGGGTAGCAAAACCTTTGTCAAAACTGTATGCACTACGGTCCGATCAAACAACTCCTTTCTGTTTAAGTGGGTGGTTTCTTGCTGAAAAATAGATCAGACTTCAGCATTTGACTGACTTTTCTTTTTTTTTGTAACATATACTGCACCAATGCAGGGGAATACAGCAACACAGTATGTACTACTGAATGCACTGCTAGTGAGGAATGTGACGGGGACACAAGCTGGTGCGACACGCTGAGCGCAGCTGCAAGCGGACAGGAATACACATATTAATGAGCGGGAGCTCCGAAGACTGAGGCTGGCAGTGAAGGGTGATTCGTCGTTTCCTTCTCGATGTGTCTGACTGGGAAACGGATGATTCCTCGCAGGTGAGAGTCTAGCAGCTGTCATGACAGCCCGCCATTTGCTCGCGCGAGGTGTCTGCCCAGTGCGGGTCAGCAGCGATGCTTGGCACAGCTCTGACAGAAAGAGGAAGGCAATCCTAGCTTGCAATTCACCTGTCCAAAGCAGGGGCCACATGTGACAGCAGCTATTGAGAAAGTGACCAAACAGTTGAACCCCTGCATCCAGGCCCATCAGTCTGAGACTCACTCCTGAGAAATTCTCCGAGAAGGAGGGCATCTGGAAAATGGGCTAATGAGTTCGCTCTGGTCCAGGACACCTAGCAGACATGCGATTTCACAGCAGAGTCTATAAAGGAGCTTACGTGGAGCCGCCTGTGTATCTCAGTACACATGCATAAAAATTAAATACACGGGAGGCAAAAACAGCAACCTCACGGTAATGAAAAATCACACTCCAAATGTAAGCAGAGATTCTGCCAGACACAGAGTGATAAAAGGACATTTAAGCGCTACATGTTAGCACAGGCGTTCTAATTCCTAACCGGTGGCAATCACGGTTCTAGATGAGAGTCTGTTCGCCAGCTGTACGGAACGATTTTTTAATATGTATGCGGAGGCCTCAAGCTGCGTGCTGATGAGACAACGGCTCGCGTCTGGATGCGCAATGATGACTGATGCAAATGGAATAATCCCTTGCTAGGCACAAATATTACAGATGAGGATGACATTTACCATTTGCTCAGCTGTACAATTCACTCCCACAGATCATTGCGTCTGTTAAAGAAAAAGAGTGTGCGAGAAAAGCCATCGCCTCTGCCGATCTGAAAATGAACATTGTCTTTTTATTGCTTTGTTATGAGAGCGATCTTTTCTAAACTTTGGTTTCTGCATAAGGGTTCCCACATTTCTAGAGAGCGTTAAAAGCAGCTTGCAACATTAAAGTTGATAATCACATTGGAGTCGTGACCTAGCAGTTAAAACCGGCGCTCATTTGGGGGAAATGTGTTTGAATACAGAATTTGCTGTGCGTAAATCTCGTTCCACCCTCTTCTATACATCTTTTCCTGTCCTTTAGCCTATACTTTACTATCCAACTCAAATGGAGAAATCTAGAGAAAACTATGAGGGAGTAACTGACATTACGTTTCAAGAGAGTGTACATAATATATTACCAACACATTTTCTATACACATTGGGCCCATGGCCTAGCAGTTAAAACACTGAGCATTGGTGCACATTTGAGAAAAATAGGTTTGAATACAGGTTTTGAAATGTGCCAATCCCATTCAAACCCTCTTCTCGCTTTCATTTCCTGTCCTCTATACTTTTCCAGTCAATAAAATGTCAACCCCCAGTTCGAATGGAGCAATCTACTGAAAATCTGGATGCAGGAGTAATTGACAGCAGCTTCACTGGACGTCCACATCAATAGATCCAGCCTTGACACTCATTCCTCACAGTCAGCACAAGGACACGCATCAGATCTATAGTAAACCCAGCAGGCTTGTTAATCAACTCTAGTTAAAGCCCACCTGATGTCTGCTCAACTCACACACATATTGAGGAGTTGAGGGTTCACATCCTGAGAGGCTCACTATGGAAGAGAAACCTGCTCAGATCACTGCATGCCATCAATAAAACTAACTTTTATAAATGTCATCTCCAATTAGACTTTATCAGATGCTTTATCGGTGGTGGGGCTGGCTGTGGTGAAAGCATGTGGTTATTCTTGCTTTTGGGAATCAACTGATCTGCAATTGGCAGCACTTTAGTAGGAAATCCTCACTGTACATTGACTAAGGCCATTGAAACCCGTCAGCCTATCAGAGAGAGGCGTTCTAATGGACTTCTGATAGCATCACGGAGAAGTGGAAGAGCTGCCGCCGTCCCTGCACACTTAATGAATAGTATTAGGACAAAACTGCAGCTTAACAACTTCAATAGGGAACAGCCAGTCAAATCTGATCGCCGCAATCTCAATCTATAAAAGACCTACAATAGCCAGAGGCTTGTGGTTACGGTCTGGCAGCTCAATCTCTCTTCTTTTTCTCAAGCTCAGGCCAAAAATTGTCTTTTCAAATAGTTATGAAGCTGCAGAAGAGTTTATAAGGAGAAACGTTATATTCAACTAGATATATGTATTACTGTGCAAAAGTCTTAGGCTATTAATGTTTTCACAAAAAAGTGTTTTAAGCCAGTTATTTCTATCTTTTGCTGTAGTGTTTCAGTAGGAAATGTAAGTATGCAAAAGGAGTCTGAAAACAGCCAGTGCTCCACACAGAACTAAACCAAATCAACATTTGGTGTGACCACTCTTTGTGTTTATTTGATTTTTTTTTTCCTGTGTCTTTACGTAATACATTTATTTATTTATTTACTCATTCATTCATTCATCATGCACATGACATTTTGGCATGCAACAACCAATTTTCCAGACCCAATCAATTTCCACCGGATAAAATCATTTTCCTACAGTTTCTCTTATTGGATATCCTATTGCACGCAGAAAAACAATGCAGGATGAGTTTGCAAACAACATAGTATTTGCTATTTTAATGCATGAAGGGCTTGGAAGGCCACTGAGACAGTCACTGTGGACCATAAGAATGTGTTTCAAGTCAGTCCAGTGAGAGTGTACTCAAGTGGGTGTTTACAAAAGGTTTGAAAATCTCTAAAAATACCATAGGCATTTTTGCAGCTCATTTTCACCAAGAAGCAAACCAAAGGGCTGGTTCTCACCAAAGATCAAAGCTGTGACAAAAACCATTGAGTATTCTCGTATACTAAGACTTGGCGGTTCTCACAGCTTAAATGATCCATAAGCAAGGAAAAGAAAAGAGGTGCATTTGTTTTTAAGGAGTTTGACTTCTGCAATTATTTATGTCGCTCTAAAACGGTATTTACTTACTTTCTTCTGCAGAACATATTTCAGTTTGTCCAGACTGTACCACAGAAGCGTTCAACAGGACACAACGCAACACAACACAACACAGAAAGTGTGTTTTTAAACGTGTGTCTACTGGACAGAGAAAGAGAAAAACAGAGAAAAGCATTTAGTTCAGCCAGCCATAACTCGCTGAGCTCTCTCAGATCACACATGCACACATTCAGGAACATCTAGATGAGTTATCTTACCCTGCGAGAGGATGAAAACCTGAGAATCAAAGAATGCAAGAGTGGGAGCCAGAAAGAGATAGAAGGAGTCTCATTAAAGTACCATTGATGAAAGCGTCTGAAATGCAAGTATAGCGCAGCAGAAAAGGCAGACGAGGATAAAAGGAAATCCCATATGATCTAGACATCAGGCGTAACTTCTGGAAGACAGTCGGTGCTGATGACGTTTATTCTGTTCCTCTGATACTGCTGAGTGCTGGAAAACATCACACATTACTGATTTACATGCAAGAAAAAATGATTCTGACTAGTGTTAGACAACTACTATATTGTAATGAAAGCGAGACATTAATGCTATCAGCATGACTGTGCTAAAAGTACTTCAGCTGGAATAGTTACAGGAAGAGGTGGCTGTCAATCCACAACACCCACGTGAAGTATTTCCATAAAGACTTCACACTTCTGAAGAGCTGTCGTAACTACTTGACTCCTGGCCTTGAATGAAGATTTAAAGTCAACGTGAAATCGAACATGCAGGGTCCTATGAGTTCTGCAATGCGGAAAACGAGGACAGAGGAAAAAAAGAACGCAGAATGTCACAGAATGTAGCAAAATTTGAGTGAATGAATCAAAAGCAGTGCTGTAAATCACTTAAATCGTGACACGGACTAGTGTCTGTGAATACTAAACCACAGAAAGACTATTTAAATATAAAGTCTGCATGTTCTGCATGGAGCAGTTTCATCTACTTCACACATACAGAGGAACGTGTGATGCTCCTGGTATTTCTGTCTTACTAAATGAGGACATGAACTTCATCTCCAGAGCTGCTCTGAGAATCGCTTCAGCAGCATCTCATCACCTCATCAGAGAAAAACTATCATCACATACACAGAATCTTCACAACAACATCTTCACTACAACCTGTTAAAATAAAAGGTTTGAATTGAAGAAATTGTGACAAATATATTACTATTGTACAGAATAATGTACTTCTCAAAGTAATAATATTAATACAGGTAAATAATAATAATAATAATTATTATTATTATACAGGAAAAACAGTGTTATTTTTTAGGAATATCAGACACATAATTTATACATAATTTAAACAGTAAACCTCTGTTAGCACTTTGTTTGCCCCAAAAATGAAGAGAGTTGTTCAATTATAATTGATAACATTTTAAAAGGTTAATTTAAATTGTTTTGTGCAATTTGATTACCACTGTTTTTGATAATAAATCTGTATTAAATCATAAAACACAGAGAAAAAAAAAAAGTCACAGGGCAATATTATGGTTAAAATGTTAATAAATTATTTAATTGTTAAAGATGAATTAATTAAATTGATTCCACTCTGGAATCCACAATTTAAACAGAATACATGGTTTTAACAGAATAAAATTGGATTTTAAAGGGCCCTAAACGTGTGACTAAACAGGGCTGGACACGATTTAATCCTTTGGGAACTGATTGGCTCATGAAAAGGGGACATTATGGAGCCAAAGTTCACATTTGGGGCATTTTGACATGTCCCAATAGCAGCATTTGATTGTTACTTTCTCTTACTGCCATAACCTTCATTAGATTTACATTAAACGGCACAAACACTGTATTAACTACTGCAAAGACGTCACGAATTGGACGTATATGTAATGTGTAAACAACCAAACACAGATGAAATGAGATGGAAAGGGCAGTGGTGATTGATGCCCCGGACCCCCTGAGGAACACAACAGAAAACTTTACACAGCTTGTTATGTAGATTGAATCATTGACTTCTTTCATGTGGCACGCTGAACAGAGACAGCTGAGACCCGAGTCCCCGTCACCACAGGGTGGGATTCCTTCAGACACACAGCCTTTCATCACGTCCCAATCACATAAACAAGCCAAACACACACGCAGAAAAGAAATGACAGAAGTGTTTGAGATCAATATGGACGCTCCCTGCGGGGAGAACGGCTTGAGAGGCAGGGTGTGAGCTTCAGGAACGAGACTGATTGATTGAACTGCCGTCAGCGAGCGGCACAGCACGACAGCCTGAACGTTTAGATCGTACATCAGCGAGCGGCTCGAGCCAGAACTGTCACGAGGTCCCGGAGGAGTCACAAGACACAGACTCCTCTGCTGGATACCCAATTATGACCTACATGGCAAAAATATCATAATCAGCAGTAATACTGTATGTATGTTTATGTTTCAATGTAGTCATTTAGAAAACTGATATTAATTTTCTGTTAAAACAGCTATACTGTAAAGGCTGGAGTGTCATAGATGAGGTGTGTTCAATCTATTAAACCTTGTCCTTAAACTTTATTTATTTTTTCTCACCCCAACTTTAAAAGGGGTCATCGGATGCAAAATTCACTTTATAAGTTGTTTGAACATAAATGTGTGTTGGAAGTGTGTGTACACATCCATCATATAATGATAAAAATCCACCCAATGTTTTTTTTTTTTTTTTTTAATCCCCATTTTAAAAACCCCTTTCTCAAATCAGGCTGTTCCGAGATTCCTGTCAGAATTATGTAGTTATTATCGCTCCCACGATAGTTGATTGACAAGAATGTCTTACCTTAGACCCGCCCTCAGTGAGCTGTCATCAGTCCGCCGGTGCAGGGGAAGACAAGATGTCTTCGATTAAGCAATTGTTTTGTTGTTGGATGTAATAATGAATATAGCAGTCGTTTACTCCCAACATCTGAGCAGTTGAAGGATTGACGTCACTTTCGTTTTTGAAGGGAATGCGATGATTCTGATCTGCCTAAATGAGTCTATGTTCATGCGAATCATTCGTGATCCAGCTTCATCTACAGAAGTGAGTATAAGGGTTTTTATGAATCTTTGCAAAACGCCTTTCCTAATACAGGTGCTGGTCATATAATTAGAATATCATCAAAAAGTTGATTTATTTCACTAATTCCATTCAAAAAGTGAAACTTGTATATTATATTCATTCATTACACACAGACTGATATATTTCAAATGTTTATTTCTTTTAATTTTGATGATTAGAGCTTACAGCTCATGAAAGTCAAAAATCAGTATCTCAAAATATTAGAATACTACTTAAGACCAATACAAAGAAAAGATTTTTAGAAATCTTGGCCAACTGAAAAGTATGAAAATGAAAAGTATGAGCATGTACAGCACTCAATACTTAGTTGGGGCTCCTTTTGCCTGAATTACTGCAGCAATGCGGCGTGGCATGGAGTCGATCAGTCTGTGGCACTGCTCAGGTGTTATGAGAGCCCAGGTTGCTCTGATAGTGGCCTTCAGCTCATCTGCATTGTTGGGTCTGGTGTCTCTCATCTTCCTCTTGACAATACCCCATAGATTCTCTATGGGGTTCAGGTCAAGCGAGTTTGCTGGCCAATCAAGCACAGTAACACTATGGTCATTGAACCAGCTTTTGGTACCTTTGGCAGTGTGGGCAGGTGCCAAGTCCTGCTGGAAAATGAAATCAGCATCTCCATAAAGCTTGTCAACAGAAGGAAGCATGAAGTGCTCTAAAATTTCCTGGTAGATGGCTGCGTTGACTGTGGACATCAGAAAACACAGTGGACCAACACCAGCAGATGACATGGCAGCCCAAATCATCACTGACTGTGGAAACTTCACACTGGACTTCAAGCAACATGGATTCTGTGCCTCTCCACTCTTCCTTCAGACTCTGGGACCTTGATTTCCAAATGAAATGTAAAATTTACTTTCATCTGAAAAGAGGACTTTGGACCACTGAGCAACAGTCCAGTTCTTTTCTCCACAGCCCAGGTAAGATGCTTCTGACGTTGTCTCTGGTTCAGAAGTGGCTTGGTAGCCCTTTTCCTGAAGACGCCTGAGCGTGGTGACTCTTGATGCACTGACTCCAGCTTCAGTTCTCTCCTTGTGAAGCTCTCCCAAGTGTTTGAATCGGCTTTGCTTGACTGTATTCTCAAGCTTGCGGTCATCCCTGTTGCTTGTGCACCTTTTCCTACCCAAATTCTTCCTTCCAGTCAACTTTGCATTTAATATGCTTTGATACAGCACTCTGTAAACAGCCACACCTTTCAGTAATGACCTTCTGTGACTTACCCTCTTTGTGGAGGGTGTCAATGTTCGTCTTCTGGATCATTGCCAAGTCAGCAGTCTTCCCCATTATTGTGGTTTCAAAGAACAAGAGATACCCAGAATTTATACTGTAGGGATGGTCATTTATTCAAACTCAAATGTAAATATTATAATATTTTGAGATACTGATTTTTGACTTTCATGAGCTGTAAGCTCTAATCATTAAAATTAAAAGAAATAAACATTTGAAATATATCAGTCTGTGTGTAATGAATGAATATAATATACAAGTTTCACTTTTTGAATGGAATTAGTGAAATAAATCAACTTTTTGATGATATTCTAATTATATGACCAGCACCTGTATATGCTAGTTAGCAAGTTTTGCGGCTGAAGTTTACAGTCTGCTCTGAAAAGAGGGGCGGGGCGAGCAGAGCTCATTAGTATTTAAAGCAAAATGGACTAGAATGGCTTGCTGAAAACAGAGCTGATATTGACAGGGTAAAAAGGGTGTTTTTTACACTACCATTGAGAAATTTTAACCAAAGTATGTTATAGACTTTTTATTAAGACCCTAAAAGAATCATATCAACTTGTGGAAAATGGGCATCCGATGACCCGTTTAAATAAAGTATCTTGGATTTAAGCATGTATAATTACTTTTGCTAACACAAAACAAAAATGCTGATTAGGAAAGTGATTTTTGGGAAGACTTTGACATCATTAACAGGTGAAGCTCTCATACAGAACAGAAATAATGGGAGACAGCGGGGGTCATCAATGGTGCTGCGAACACCTCTCTCATAAACTTACACCAGCATCCCCCATACACACACACACACACACACACACACAGATGCCCTGTTCTACCCTCAAACACCCTCGCACAGGCTCTCAGACAGCCCAGCCTCTCCACACCAACTTATTTATCAGTAAAACAGCAGACAGAGAGAGATCTGTCCTCATCCACAATGAACACAAACACGCACACACACACACACACACACACACACACACACACCACACACACACGCACACACACACACAAACTGAAGCAATGAGCCAGACGGGGCTGCCAACCTTTGCCGAGCGCTACTCCCACACACGTTGCTTACTGTAGTGCTGCTTCCCTTGTCTTTTGTCTCAATCGTGTTGGGGTGAGAGGCAGCAGCTCATCTGCACCTCCCCTCCTCAACGCCAATCAATAGAATTTCACGCTGCACTTCTCAAGCACCACTTACTGCGGGCTAATGGTGCCGAAGGGTTACAGCAAAGCAGCGTGACTCACTGCGTATATCATGCCACTTGCTACATCCTCAAACATAAAAATAAAAACATTTGCTGGCTGATATAACCCCTAATTTATGTCTCTTAGAAAATACTGCGAGGTGAAAAAAATAATATGAATTTTTGGCATTTTCCTAAAATGATCTCTCAGGCCAAGATGCAAATCTTTTACAATTAAAAACATTTCTGTTTATCAGAGCTGCGACCAAGTGGTTAGTGCACATACTCTGATGTAGGAGTGGGCGATATAAGCAAACAGTTATATCACAGCTGATGCATACACAATGATTCAACAGCTATTGAAAAAATAATAAAAAGGTCAAAAGGTAGGCCTGTCACAGATTTTAAGAACATTTTTCATTGTTATGTACATTGCAATTTACTGATTTGATATTATTGTTTATTTGTTTTGGCCATTTATTTATCATGGTTATCTTTTTTCTGACAAAACAAAAAATATATAAATGTTGCTTTGGCAACTAACTGAAATAAACTAAAATGTAACTAAAACTATAAAGCTACACAAAAAAAGTAATAAAAAAAAAGTAATAAAAATGACAAAAGTACATCAAATTTAAACTAAAATAAAAACTAAAAAGATAGCAGGAATACACACACACACACTATACTATACTTTACAATACAATATAAACAATAATAAAATTGCAGTTACAGATCCCATTCTTAGTTCTTCTACTCACAATTACCTGCCCATGCTTGATTGAAGTTATTGATTGAAGTGATTGAAGCTGCAAAAGACACACACACACACACACACACACACTTTTTCCTAGCTATTTTAATCAACCCACACTATACTAATTAAGAAGAATTGATAATTAGAATCAGATTGTTCTGTGAAAAATTGCTTCTAATACAAGTGAAAGAAGTGTGTGCGTGTGTGTCAGAGAGAGAGAGCACCACACAACACCTGACAACAGCGTGACAATAGTGTCTCCAGCAACAGCAACACATCTAAACCTCTGCATCTGACAGTCGTTCTCAGCCACTGTATAAACCAGCGGCGATTAACAGGCTCAACCTGTACCGCACAGGCCTACTGCTGCACAGAATTCCACTGAAATATGAAGGAAATGTCTTCCCATGATTCATTAAGGCACAAAACCATTGTGGCATGCCATTAGCAATACTGAAAAGAGAATCAATTGCTACACGATGCTGGCTTATTACCCACTGATATATATCACAGGTAAGTAGTTCAAATAGTTGTATCGCAGAACAGAGGTAGCGGTAGGTTATTATTTAGACCCTCTTGGGTAATGTATGCATTCTTTTGCTGTGCAATTCAAGAGAAAAACTACAACCCCAAGGCTTTTCAAATTGCTACAGTAACTCATCAATTACGAAGTTAAAGCATACGCCATTCATGAAGCGAAAAAGCTTCAAGGCTAAAACAAAGACAAAGAAATTAAGAAAGCAAAAGCGAGAAAGCCAGAGCTGGTTTAAAATAAAGCTGATTTCTCTAAGAGGCCTGAGTTGGTTCTTGTAACAACACCCAATTTTCTCAAGATTTTCCCAAATTTTTTAGCCCTAAAAATACATCATAGTCAAAAAACAATCAATCAATCAAACTTCAGAGTAAACATTAATATTAAAAAAGGATATTTTTATTTTCTATGTAGATGCACTCCCCAACAAAACCACTCTACTAACTCTACAATAATTCATTCTTTCATCAATTCCTGATTTTCTTTTTCACATTGCAATATATAATGGCAGAAAAACATGTCAGATATGTGTTCCAGGATGGGTCAACAGTATCACTGCAATTGAAACTATTTAGTTCATTAAACATTTGAATTTGCTACATCGCACCAATTAAGTATCTCCTGATTAGAGAGACAAAGAGTTCAGGCCACACTGTAAACAACCTGCCAACTGTCCTGTACGAGCGCGGCGATTCTCACCCACTCGCTCTCCACAGCGCATCCGTTATCCAGTAACATCAACAGCAGAGGGGCAGAGGGATGGGGGGTTGGACGTCTAATGGAGTGCCAGCGCTAATGAGATGAATCTATCCATTATAATGCTTTAACGAGAGTAAATCTGCATGGCTGGTAATTAGTCCACGCCCCTGCATTAGCTCCACTTCTCGGAGGAGCGGCTCTGTCTTGTGTTGCCAGAGGACATCAGAGCGGCTGAATGCATTATGCTCCAGATGCTGCGAATTTTCATCATTTAGATGTGTTTCCATCAGGGAGCGGATTGATCAGGCACGGTCACGGCGGATAAGAGCACGGCATAATGACAGGCCGGGAAGGAAAACTGCTGGTGTTGTTCAAAAAGAAACCCCATTAAGCAGCTCCCGGTTGCTAAGCAGACACGTACGGCATAACTATTTAGAGCGGCTGCAAAGCACTAGTGGCTTTACAGGAGCCCAGGCATTGTAAGGTTCGAGACAACAGTCGTGTGATTCAGCCAGCATAATCAAAGGCTTTACAAATCAGACAGGTGCTAATTGCACTGAGTAAGTGAGAAGCAAACTGCACACTTCCCACTGAGTTGAGCCAATATTAGTGTTGTGTGTACTACAAATCTCTTATTTTTGGTCTTTTGGTGCTTTTATTTAAAGGAGATTAGAATGAGTATTAAAATGACAAGATTAGCAAACAGTGCCTGCCTGATTAGAACTCATTGTCAGCATGAGCACCTCAGTTTTCTGTTAAGCCACAGCTCTGACATACTACATGACCTGTTTTTAGACTTGTGACACTTTTATTTAAAGGAGAGTAATAATAAAAGCAAGATCAGGAAATGTTGCGAGCCAAATTAGAACTCAAATTGTCTGCATACGCAACAACGCTGCAGAGTGTGATTTTATTTTGACTGTTACAGTGCCTGAAGAAATTTTGTATGCTCAAAGTCTGTGACCGGCTTTAAGTGTCCTGTCGTTTGTCATTTTTTATTTAAAGGATAGTAGAGAGAGTAATAAGTGAGTAAAGGGCAAGATTAGGGAGTGTTGCGTGCCAGATCTGAACTCAAATTGTATGCATAAGCACCTCAGTTTTCAGTTAAGCTATAGTGTACTTTTTTAATCTTCTGTCTCTTTCATTAAATGGAGAGAAGAGAAAGTAACAAGAAAAGAAAGATCAAAGAGATGTTTTCGAGCCAGATTAGAAGTCAAACTGTCTGCATGAGCACCTTTCAATAAACCCACAGTCTGACATACGACCTGTTTTTAGTGTTTCTATTTACAGTAGAGTAGACAAAGTAATAAAAGGAGCAAGATTAGGGAATGTTGCAAGCCAGATTTGAACATAAATTGTCTGCATTAGCGCCTCCGCTTTCTGTTAGGCCATAGCTCCAACATACTACAATGTCCTATTTTTAGTCTTTTGTCATTGTCATTTAAAGGAGAATTATAAGCGGAGCAAAAAATAGGGAATGTTGCGAGCCAGATTTGAACTCAAATTGGCAGCATGAACATCTCAGCTTTGAGTTAAACCACAGCACTGGTATACTACAGTGTCCTATTTTAGTCTTTTGTTTCATTCAATTAAAGGAGAGTACAGAAAGTAACAAGAGGAGTAATTTTAGCGAATGTTGCAAGCAAGATTTGAAATCAAATTGTCTGCATAAGCACCTCAGCTTCCCATTAAGCCAGTGTTTCCCCTACCATTATTTTAGGGGTCGCCCCCCCCCCCAACGGCACCCCCCACCCCCCTTGAAGGTCAAGTTAATTTTATTTAATTTTATTTTCTCTATAGCGCCAGACCACAAAAGAATTCATTCAATGTTACCTTCCGTAGAGAACAGGTCTATACCTTGTTCTTTTATTAAACAAACTAAATAGCCTTATGTTATTTATCTTATTTACACGACGGCATGTCATTTCTGTCTCTAATTTACATGGTCGCTCTCAGTATCGCGCAGCGGAGTTCCGCCCGGTTCGCACACACACACACACACACACAAGCGTGGCGCACACACAAGTGAGCACACTCCCACTCCTATTTGTAAATATTAAGCCGCAAAACGACTATTTAAATATGACTTCTGCCTGTCTCTGTGTTAATGAATGGCGCATACGCGCGGGTTTGTTCACTACTCATACAGAAGCACGCGACGCTTGCGGTGATATTAACGTCTGTCCTCTCATTAAATGAGGACATAAATACATGAACAACATCTCCAGAACTGCTCTGAGAGTCACTTCATGAGCATTTGACCGTTTCATTTGAGAAAAACTATCCTCATATCATATACACAGAAATGTAAAGGTATTCACGGCAACCCGGCAAAATAAAAGTTCGGTTTCACTTGAAGACATTGGGCAGAAAATATATTACTGTTGTTCAGTAGAACGTACGTAATAGGTTACTACTACTAAAACTATTAAAACCTTATCTTTAAGGAATAATCATACAATGTCTTCAATGTTATTATCAATATTAAATCCCCTTCATTTTTATGTCGAGAAAAAACGGAACGCTCTGTTTTAGTATTTTGTCTCTTTCAATTACAGAAGAGTAAAGAAGGTAATATGAGGAGTAAGATTAGGGAGTGTTGCGAGCATGAGCAACAGAGCTCATCACTAAGCCATAACTAAGTCTTACAGGATGTCAGATTCAAACCCACGTCTTCTAAATGAGCAGCACCACACTGACAAAATCTTAAAAGCTCTTCTTCAACCTCAGCAGAACAATAGAACATTTTGTCTGAACCCCATTACCTCACTGACTTCCATTTCTGTAGCCGGACTCCGGAGTGTCTAAATATTCAGTGTATGGTGAATACAGCTCATCTAAGCCTCTCTCAAATGACGTCCTTGCACTAAAGAAAAAAAGTGTTCTGAAATGGGCAGATTAGATTAGCGCTAGGAAGCTTTGATCTAAAGCTCGCTGGCTAGCTTTGATCTGCACAAGCAGCTCTTTACCACGACCAGAACACAATATGAGCCCATTTCACTTCCATTTGTATCAATTCTATGAGCATATACGACGATGAGAAGCTCTGCTCACCGTCACTTGCTGCCATTTATCCCTAATCAGAGTCACTTCAAGTCATGAATGGCGGCAGTGTTCCTGAGGGAGAAATGACCATCAAGGGCCTGGAGATCAGAGCGGCAGACTTCAAACGGAGACCATATTTACATAGAACAGCATGTGTGGAAACACATGATGGCTGAAATGTACAATTATTAAAGGGTTAGTTCATCCAAAAATGAAAATTAGCCTGTGTTTTACTCACCGTCAAAGCATCCTAGGTGTATGTGACTTTCTTCTTTCAAACGAATCCAATCAGAGTTATATTAAAGATTGTCCTGGCCCCTCCAAGCCGTTCAATGAGGGTAAGCAGGTGTTTGTTGTCAACAGTTCAGAATACCTGAAATAAAGTGCGTGCATCCGTAATAAAACGTCCCTCACACAGCTTCGGAGGGTGAATAAAGGCCTCCTGTAGCGAATCCATGCGTTTTTGTAAGATAAATATCCATATTTAAAACACTTTTTTCTCACTTCCGCTGACTGTGGTACGGAAGGCGTTCAAGCAGATGACGTAGGATGTACACGTGCGAGCTCTCTGAGATATGCAGGAACAAAGGAAACAAAGTTTCCAAGTCCAGAAAATCATATACACCTAGGATGCTTTGAGGGTGAGTAAAACACAGGCTAATTTTCATTTTTGGGTGAACTAATCCTTTAAGCAATTGACAGACTCGGAAGGCATTTATTTCAGCTAATCATAATTCAATTAATTAGTACGCCATTAACATTAGCATGAATATAAATAGGCTCTTCTTCATTTTGAGCCAACCTGCATCTGAAAGGTTTGTAAAATTCCCTGGGTGTTACTTTTCAAGTGTAATTTTGAAGGTTATCAGCATCAGACAGAGTCTCTGTTCATGACTGGCATATATCCAGATTCGCTTTTACATTTTACAATTACCCAGATTGCAAGGTGTTAGTCATAATTGTGAGAAGATACAAGCAGAAATGCTTGAGCCACATTTGTACTTTGGTCACTTATTTTTTGTGTTGTATTCCAGGCATATTTTAATTAGATTTTTATTCTATTAACCTCAATGTTTATGTCAAATTATGAGATCAAAGCTACTAGAAAAGTGGAAATAACCTCAGGTTTGTGATCTGATGTTTTAATGAAGGTGATAATTTGAAGTGAACGTCTCTCAGAATGCAGGACCCTCAGGCGTTCACCTCCCACATTCAAAGGTCAGGAAATGAGCAGCGGCAGAAATAACGATGTGAATGCAGTTAACGACTGTAGGGCCTGACAAGTGTGAGTGAGCATAGTCTGAGGAGAGAGGAAATCATTAAGCGTACCTGGAGGAAGGTTGGGTCTTTTCCTCTTTTTGCTGTTTTCTGTTCCGTTTTCCAGAGGACAGTCAGTGACCAGAGGACCATTGGAGCTGTTGAATTGCAGGGGCTCGTTGTTCGTGGCAGGGTCAAAGGGCAGCGGATTCAGACCTATAGAGGGAAAGAACAGATAAGCTTGGTAAGTCTGCATGCTCTGTAACCAGGGATGCACATAAATGGTGCGCAGGTGCGCGACTGAAATAAGAAATGCACTGGGTAAATAAGTTGAGACCACTCATTTGCGTACCGACTAGGGCTGCACGATACATCGTTTCAGCATCGATATCGTGCGCATCCGCGATAGTCACATCGCAGGATATGCGATGTTTATATATATATGAGTATACTGATCGTTATATTTCGTTTTCACGACAGCTGTCGTGTCGCACTGCCCCAAGCCGCAACAGGTAGAGGCTGTCTACACTGGACGCGAGAAAAAAGCATGTGAACTTTGTGTCAGTATGTCATAAAAAGAACTAGGGATTAACTCTTGGGGATTTGTCGTGCGTGCCGCATCCACTGTAGACAGCATCACTGATTATAATGGGTTCTATTGCAGGCTATTTTGTTGCGCCGCTCGCGTCCAGTTTAGACCATGGTGTAGACATGGTGAAAGCCACGCAGATGCATGTGAACACCGAATTCTGTTCATCTCCGCATCTGTTTGTGTATGAAATGACACATACGTGCAAAACTATGTAAAAATGCATGTCTCTGCAAGTCTCTTTGTAAACACGGTTGCTTATGGCTTAGGTGAAGGTAAACAATAGAGAAAGTAAATGAATAGTATATTGTTTCACAGCAGTTTAATGTTCCTGAGGCTTTCTGTGTCATGAATGTCAAACAACAAAATGCATAGAGGAAAAAACAACAAAAAAAAAAAACACTTTTGTAGCTTTAACTCAGATTTATTAGATTTAATTTATAGTGTTATTTTACATTTGATTATTCAATTTCTGTACCTGAATACTGGTTATATTTACATAAAGAATATAAAGCACTGTTTATTTCATTTGTATAATTTTTCTATTATATTTATCTCTGTTTGTAATATGCTTATTTTCTATGCTGATTTATTCACCTACAAAATCACAACAATCATTGATCATTTTTTTTTCCCAAATAGAGCTGTTCAAGTCATCTGGTGATATGTATTTATAAACCGATACAAATTTATATACATTTTTTTTTTAAAGAAATAAAAATAAATGTTTTTATTATTATTTATTATTATTCTCAATGTTTAGTTGTGCTATTTTTGTGGCAACAGTATATATTTTTATAGCAATATATATATATATATATATATATATATATTTTTAAATTCATCCTACTTGAAAAGCTTACTATATACCAAAAAATCAATACATATAAATAAATAAATCTTAAATTTTTAGATGGTAGTGTACATGTATTTAATGTGTTGTGTATAAATGAGTCTTTATACATTAATCATGTGGTTGTCATTGCATTTAAGGAAGAAGGTCCCTCACATATTTTAGGGCCTTGGCATAAAAAAAAAAATAAAAAAACCCCTGGAAAATCCTTGTTCTAGGTCATCTAGACGTTTACTTAATATAAAACCTTATGCATACTACAAAAAACCTCTTGCATATCTTACAGATCTCATAAAACAGCACAAACGCTCCCTTGGATTTTCTCATTACAGCAGCAGAGAAATTTCCTGCGAACCCCCCCCCTTTTTTATGAGTGGTCCTGCCGTTTTAATGTGCACTATGCATCAGCTGTGTACAGTCAAGGAACAGTCAGTGGGCAAGCAGGCTGAAGCAGTGACTAAACAAACCAAAGTGAGGGAGAACTGATTAAAAGTTGCCTATGTTTCTGTCTGGCCTGCTAGAGAATGATTCATGAAGTGAGGACAGAAATGGCCCTTTAAGACTAATTTAATGGTGCAGCTTCATTTCAACGACGGCATATTTCTGCTCTGAAAGGCACAAAGACAGGATTATCCACACACACACACACACACACACACACACACACAGTCTCATTCTTTATTAACCCCTCTGTGAATTCCATTACAGAAATTGACTGCAGGTTCCGATGCTAAATTAGGAAACGTTCTTGAGACAGCAATCAATACCTAAGGACTTCCTCCATTTCCGTTCTAGACATGCACAAGGAGACGAGAAAGACAACTAAACCATCCAATGAAAGATGGATTCAATAATAAAAATGACAAGACTGCAAAGATCCTAAAGATAATGAATTTCAGAGAAAGCTTTAGCAATAACACTAATATGTCAGGTTTTGGCTATATTTAAATTGATTGCCACATCAGCTTCACTGGCTATTACATGGCAGATACATTCAACATCATAAATACAACATAATAAAAAAACTAACATTTTATTAAATTCAACTTGAAAAAAAAGTTTCGGCACATACTATTGTCTAAAAGTTTCTTTAAAAGTACTTATGATAATAATTGTTCAAAGTTATTAAAATAAAAGTTTTTCTGTGTCCATCTTACAAAATAAGTCCTTAAAAGTTACTAGTATGTCGGTAACTTCCTGTCCCGGTATACAGCAGCGTGCGTTACGTGCTGTTTAGAATACAGAGTGATGTCTGAGATATGCATCCTGGCCTGTTTTCATGAAATATTCATCACGCCTCTCGGTTTACATTGTTTTGCTTGGCATTATTTGCCTGAAGGATACAGAAGTGTGGGGCTGGGGGGCTGTCACTGCACATCCTGTATGATGAGAGAGAGAGAGATACAGAGAGAAACAGGCTGACACAGAGTTCAGAGGGCACGGCTCAAAACTCTGCGTCATAATCTACCACATCTGCCCTCTGCAGTGCGCAACCTCTCTGACATCGCGCTGCTCATGTGCACGAGATAGCAAAGGCAAGGCTGAAGAAATAACAGAATCTGAACGGAGAAGGAGGCAACTGAGTGTGAAAAAGCAGATAAGTAAAGTAGGAGACGGAATTTGTGACAGAAGAGCAGCGCTGCAGAATGACAGCACGAGAAGAGACAGAAAAACAGGGTGGCTGAAGACTAATTTAAACAGCGCTGAAAAGCCTAGCAAGCTCTCGCTGATGCTGCATGTGTGACTGCAGGAGCGAGAAGTCCTTGGCATGTAATGTGCTGTTAAGATGTTCTGTAATGATGCATTCAGTCCAGATCAAGCCTGTCAATGACATCAGCTGCTAGGGCTGGGCGGTATACTGAATATTTATGAAAGTTTGGTGATTAATTCATTCACAGATTTAGGAAGTTCGATTCAGTTACGCTGGTCAGTTCTTTTTGTTGGTTTTAGTTGAAAACAGTAATTGAGGAATTAATTTGCATCATCACTCATGAGTTCATTTTTCTTTTTAAAACATTTATTTAAAAAAATAAATTAAAAAAGTAAGACTCTTTTAATTAATTAATTCATTCATTCATTTGAAATAAATTAATATTTATATTCAACAAGGATGTATTAGATTGATCAAAGACATTTAGCCTATAATATCAGAATAAGAAAAGATTTCGGTTTCAAATAAATGCTGTTCTTTTCTGTTCAAACCTATTACATGTTCCGCAAAAAATATTAATCTGCACAACTGTTTTCAACCTTGATAATCATAAATGTGTTTTGAGCAGCAAATCAGCCTATTAAAATGATTTCTGAAGGACCATGTGACTCTGGAAGACTGGAGTAATGATGCTGAAAATTCAGCTTTGAAACACAAGAAAAACATTTTAAAATATCACTGATTTACTGTAATGCAGCCTTGGTGAGCAGAATAGACCATTAAAAAAAAAAAAAAAAAAAAAACACTTAAAATACAGTACATAACACTTCTTCAGAAGTTATAATTATTAGAATTATGTATTGTGTATATATTAATGTAATCAAGCAGTAATGTGAAAAACATCTTTTAAAACAGCTTGGCAAATATGGCTGTTTGGTCTCTTTTGTTTCCTCTGGTTTTTGGAAGAAACATTTTTTATTCAAAGCAAAAACATAAATATTAATACATATATTGATACTGTTTTTTTAAGCTGTATTGACCAGGCAAAGTAGCTGCTGGTTATTCTGCAACTCAAACACAGACAAAACAAACCATCACTGTCGATAATACTGGAAATCTTCTTATATAGGTAAGAGCAGACTTTTGAGTCTGCAAGCAAGTAAATCAAGACGTGCCAAGAGCTGCCCATCGAGGGGTCCATGGCCCATGCGTGACCCCTAACAGCTCTCCAGGCACAGAGTGCATATATATCTCTGATTGATGTTCCTTCTGCCCATGTTGGACAAATTCTGTTCATATGTGCCAAGAGGAAACCACCACCCACGACAGAAAAGGGGCGCATAAACATTAACCGTGTGGATGAGGGCTATATATTATGGAAAAAGCAGGGAAAGGTCGATAAATGAAAGAACATCCAGTTCTGCTGAGTAAGAATGAAAGATAACTAAAGCTAAATTCAATATGAAGATCTGAATACCTGATCGCAAGCAGCATCCCAAAGAAAGACAGAAAAAATAGATTAGGAGTGGCAGACAAAAAAGGAATTAGGTTGCTTTCTGGCTCTGACACCGCTCTCTAGCTGCAGATGGAAATGCTTCAATAGAGCCGCTGATGAGATTTAAATGAGTATTACTGTTCCTGCTCCTGATGGCCACAGAGGAGAAAGACGGATGCAGATCACATACTCAGCGCAGCAGCAGGAGAACTTGCACAACACTCTCTTATCTTTAAAAGAGAGAGAGAGAGAGATGAAGTGGAAGATGAGGAGCGATAGATGTGACGGAGGGGGCTTTCTAGCATGTGGAATCTCGAGTATTTCTGAGTAGGGGACTCGCAGTCAGCCGGCGGCCTCTGACACCAAATGAGACTCATGCATTTATGGATGCGTAGAGGCAACTGATCTGATGAATGTTTCTCTATCTGTAACCTAAGACAAGTGATTCGCTAATGTGTTTACAGAGGAATTTGAAATGTCTCACAGCATCCAGAGGCAGAATGGTGTGCTTCGCATCAGGTGTGGCGTGATGAAACTGCTCATTCTTTGGTTTTCAATCACATTACCATCACAATGTACCACTGTGCTTTAGAGGAACGATGTGTTCCCGCTTCGCCATCGGCCTCCGGGTCTTAATTTGGGAGAGGACTGTTGTGTGCTTATAAACAAGACAAGACAAACTGTTTGAGGGAGGAACATAATCGCCTCTGCACTCTTCTACTCACAATGCAACAGGGAAATGTCGCTGTGTAAAGAGGAGAAAGTTTCCTTCTTTATTCTGTTTACGGTCTCTCTTACAAGTTCACACAAAGATGTAGAGCGCATCAGGGACCAAAACCTCTGACTTGCGTGGATACATTAAATAAAGCAATTCTTTGTGTTTTCCCTCATGAGGGTGTTGCGTAAGTTGCTGTGAACTGTCGGAGAAGTTGTCATGATACCTTCGTAACGTCTTGTGGTGTGCTAGCAGTAAAACCATCACAATGCCAAGTATTATTGATGTTAGTTTCTCATAGCACAGGCCAAATTTTATGCCTGCTCTGTTGTTTTATTAATCGTTTACATTTACACAAAAATCTACTATTATTAATATCAGTGTTTTCCGTGAATTACCTAGGCTGTGGTGTCCCGATTTGGCTTAGTGCACTTATCAAAATGCAAAAGGCTGCAATTTAATTGCTAAAAGTGTTGTTGCAATGCGTGTTTCAGAGCGAAACACAGCACTGTGCTCATTTACACACGAGCAGCTCATGATTCTGTGTTTTCTGCGTCTCTGAGAGGCTCAATTCAAAGTTAATGCAGCGAACTCGATCTCTGCATGTACATTTACGCAAATTTAACACCCACAGGATGGCTAGTCCATATCAAAATGCAGCATTCGGGACAGACCATGTCTGTTTGTTTGCTCCTGTCCCGCAGCCTCCACCTGGCAGGTCTTTCGCTGCAGAACCTCCTCTCAGGTATGAAAAATGTTTCAATTATTCTTGTAAACCAGCCACTTTTAAACTGAGAGCAGACACCATATTTATACCAGCCTGTTTAATTAGGCTCGGTTTAGAGATCAATTCATTCTGAGAGTCTCCAGGGACTCGGAGCCAAATAGAGAGATGGAGAATGAGCAGAAAGAAACAAACGGAGCAGATTTATTAAGAAAAATTCACAGTTTTGAGGCACTGGAGTCTTCTAACGGCTGGAGGAGAACGACCATGTGGGTCAACCATGTCAAAGCCCTGAGGAATCTGCACTTTATCCCCAGGTCCTCTATTCACTAATAGATGGATGAGTTGCTAAAGCGGTCTTTAACATCTGGCCAGAAACCCACTTCTCCTCTTATGAGAGAAAAAACTGAAGGAAGAATATCACTCCCACGATGCCAATGAAAACAAATAACAGCAGGCTGGTGGCAGAAGGGGATTTGGAGGTTGAACGCAAAAGGACAGCCGGCACAAGAGACGGGTGCGAACGACTACAAGAGCTGTTGACAGAAATCAGATACGGATTTGAAAACACAGGACTCATGACATGAAGCAAGTTGAAAAACAAATTTCCAAGACACAACAAACATGATGACAGCCTAAACATCCCGGAAAATGATTCTGTCCCCTACAGGAAATGTAAATGAAATATAATTGCACACATGAAAGAAAAGTCCAGACCGAGTCCAGATGAGGAACGTTTTCTCGCCACAAGAAAACAAACAAAGGCACATTGAGCCAATCTCATTTCCTCTGGCACGTCACGTCCAATCTCTCGTGCCAGCCCATCTTTCTCTCAGTGCTTCATTGATCCTATCCACGCTGAGCTGAAGTTGACAGTTGCCGCAGCTGTGAAGCATCTGAGTCGCTTAACACCAGCCAATGGGTGACACCGCAGTATTCGCAGCTGGAATAAATGAGAATCAATAATAGTAATGACAACACCAGCAGGGCTGACTGAGGTCTCATCCCTCCCGCTAAAGACTGTATTAGTAAAGCAGCGGAACGCGTCTTCTTGTGCACTCTAAGGCTTTGCAACACAACGGATGCCAGAAGTTCTGTTGTATCGCATGAATAAACACAAATCACACACATACAGTCTTTGGATTTAGCACCTCCTGGTGTGGCGAGCTGTGTTTTGAGCTCAACACATGCCACTGATGCTGCCAAATTAGCTGGATCAATGCAGTAGCACAGATAATAACATCTCTGGTGTTCAGAGATGAAACTGATTCACGATGACAGTCGATGTGGTGTGGTCTGTGCATGCTGCTGTGTACACATCAGTGCTTGGAGAGAAGCTGCATATTCTCAAGCTCAGCGAGTCAAAGGTGAAGTCGGCAGGACGGGTCTCTCTGTTGGGATGCTGCCTGAGGGACGCCTACAGGAACTGGACCAAACAGAGAAGGCCTCAGAAAACCTGTATTATGGAATCGTGCCATCCAGGTCTTTTAAGTGGTGAGGAGGTAAACCAAAGACTCGAGGTGAGAGTATGGCTAAAGATCGCAGGGTTATGAATGGGGGTGGGAATCTTCAGGCACTTCACGATCCGATTCCAAAACGATTCTTGATCTACATTTTTTCCCCAATTAATTCTTCTGCTGTGCGAATACATATTTACAACTTGACATTTTAACCAAAATTGCAGTTTCTATGCTTTTTGTTTATAATTGAAATCTCTGTGTCAGTACTAGGGCTGGGCGGTATATCGAGTTTGTACGATATATCAATATATTCTTTATAAGCAGAGGTGGGTAGAGTACCCAAAAACTGTACTCAAGTAGAAGTAAAAGTACTTGAAGAAATATTTACTCAAGTAAAAGTAAAAGTAATAGTCTGAATAGTTACTCGAGTAAGAGTAAAAAAAGTGTCGGATAAAAAAACTACTCAAGTAGTTAGTTACTAGTTACTTTGGATCATATACTGAATATAGTCTATTTTTATTTAGATATATAGATATTTAGATACATTTTTATACACACACACACTGCCATTCAAAATACCTTTAATTTTTTTTAATGTAATTTATTTCAGTGATGCAAATCAGAATTTTTATCAGCCTGATTTATTATCAATGCTGCTCTTTTTTAGCTTTCTATTCATAAAAGAATCCTGAACAAACTGTCACAGGTTCCAAAAAATATTAAGCAGCAAAACTGTTCCCTGTTGAAAAAAACAGCATATGCTGGTATGGTATGTTTTGAAGCATGGGATGCTGGTTTGAGCTGATTTAAACTGGTCCTTTGCTTGTCCTAAACTGGTCCGACCAGCACATGACCAGCACATGACCAGCACAAACCAGCATCCCAGCTTCAAAACATACCTAACCAGCATATGCTGTTTTCAACAACACTGGTAATAAAACAATATATTTGAATGATTTCTGAAGGATCATATTACACGAAAACTGGAGTAACAGCTGATACAAATTCTGATTTGCATCACTGAGTTAAATTAAATTATATTTTAAAGTTTAATTATGTATTATAAATGTATTTAACCTCTGACACGGAGAAGAGTGAAATCTCCTCACACGACCGCTAACGTTACAGAACATCTGAACATAACGAAACAACGCACATTGACGGATCTTCTTCCGTCTGTTCTGCAAAATGTAAACAAATGTAGCCTTTATTTCTGCAAGCGTAAATATTGTGAAAATTTCCATATTAATTGTGTCTAGGCAAGGCATTCCTCCTGGAACTAACGCGGGTTTGGCGGGTGTTTATTTCATACTCTGTGACAGCTTATTTAATGAATCAATTATACATTGTATTTAATGTGTAAGGTACATGTACAACAAACTGGTAATGTCATAGTGGTATCGTGTATTGTAATCGAATCTATACCTGTGGAACCGACAGCACACGCGTTCATCTAATAAAGATCTTCATAGCTAGTAAACATAGCCTTTGCAGATTTGCTTTCAACTGACTGTTGATCCAGAGCCACGTCTTCAGCGCTCTTGATGTTACAACTCTGAGTGAGAACCGCTTCCAGGCGACTCAGCGCGTGCGGCAGGGAACTGACGAATCATTCAAACTGATTCGCGAACCGATTCATTGGTCTGCCAACTGGTTTGATCAAGCCTTCGAACAGAATTGACTCAAAGAATGAATCATTCGCGAACGGGCATCGCTCATTGCCCAGAAAAAAGTAGATGGCGCTTGGAATAAACTGAAGGATTTTTAAATTGTATGCATTAAGATAAAGTAACGAGAGGAGCGTCGCCCACAGTAACAGTAAAAGTACCGTTTTTCACTAAAATGTACTTGAGTAAAAGTAAAAGTACCCATTTTTAATTATACTCTAAAAGTATTAGTTACCCAAAAAATTTACTCAAGTAAATGTAACGAAGTAAATGTAACTCGTTACTACCCACCTCTGTTTATAAGGGATATGATATGAGGCAATACTGTTTATATCGATATACAGTAATTTGAAAACGAGTGCATCTGAAAATACAGCGGAGGACACAGACTGAGCTACCGTGGAGAAAGTGCATAATACAATTTGTTCTAAACGCGTGACAAACTTTATATGAAGGGCTTTAAAAACTCGCAAGATATAGAAGCCTATAGTTTGGTTTCAGTTTAAAACAGCTCTGACAGAAAGGCTGCGTGTGCCGCTGATCAGATTTTCCTAAATGCATAACTTACATTTCACAGGTATATTATCCATCTTTAAATGCTAGAAAGCCATGGAAATATTTCCATTTTGCTCTCAGAAGTGCATGAGCCTTCTGCTTTGAGATTCTCTGCTA
Source organism: Onychostoma macrolepis (assembly GCF_012432095.1). Taxonomy (NCBI): domain Eukaryota; kingdom Metazoa; phylum Chordata; class Actinopteri; order Cypriniformes; family Cyprinidae; genus Onychostoma; species Onychostoma macrolepis. The sequence goes on along the minus strand of NC_081168.1, from coordinate 3,308,349 downwards.
AACTTCACAGACTTCATTGAACAAGCGCGCATGCGTGCCAAACAGGCGTAATGTAATTCTGACTAAAATATACATTTTGCTGAAATATTTGTACACAATAAATGTGTCATATGTAGAATTTTAAACCTACAAGTAAGTGTATTTGTATGATAGCACTAACTAAAGTGACTGTAATGGGGTAATCAAAACTCACTGGGGTAATTTACTCAATTAGTCTGTGCTTTTTTATTTTTATTATTATTTTCATTTTTAGTTTAGTAAATTTAACTTCTGCTTTAAAAGCATTATTTTTGTTTTTAGATTGCAATGTTACAATGTTAGAATGTAATTTTAACCCTTTTTTAAACATAATATATGGTTACATTCACTTTATTTGTTTATTTTTTTTAATCCAAATACAAAAGCGTATAAAATACAGAGATATATACCGCATACCGCAAATCAGCCAAAAAATGCAGATATGAATTTTTGCTCATATTGCCCAGCCCTAGTCAGTACTGCCATCTTAAAAGTAGGGTGTGAATCTTCACTGGTTTCACAATTCAATTCAATTACGATTATCATTATCAACTCAATATCACAATGTGTCACATTCTCAGTTTTCAATTTTACTGCACATGGCTACATTTTCATATAAATCTGATATCAAATTTATTTTGTGCAAAATCTACTTTATTTTTTTTTATTATACAAGCAGGCTACTTTTTAAAAAAATAGCAAACAAAAGAACGTACATAATGTGAAAGTCTGTCAGTGCGTGAGTTTCGTGCATCTAATAGTGCTGCATTCCAAACAGCAGAAATAAAAGCATATCTAAAGAAAACACGGCAGGTGGAAGCACACACTGTCAAGCAATGCGCACGTGTCTCACAGCGCAAATTCTGTGCAATGAAGCCTGCCGAGTCTCTAGCGCGCACAAGTGCCATATGCGGGAGAAAAAAACCAAGCTCAGAATCGATTCAGAATCGTTGAAGAGAGAATCGCGATGCATCAGAGCATCTATTTTTTCTCCCACCCCTAGTTATGAATGATGAATCCACAGTGAAGTTTAGTCTCTGCCTGAGAGGATGGGTTTCTGATCAGCCCAACAGTCAGTTATCTGACTTTCTGTATATCACATACAAAAATGGCTGGAATCTGTTAACAGAATGCAATAATTGTGATTCATCATTTCGCAACCGTCTTTAGACATTAGAATGAAATGGTATGTGCATGTCAACACACACATACTGTATATAAATGAAAGAAATTAATACTTTTATAGAGCAAGAACACATTAAAATGATCAATTGTAACTTGCTAAAAGAGTCCTGAAAAAAGTATCAATATTTCCACAAAAGTAAGGCAATAAGAATTTACAATCGCAGCCATCGTAAGCACAAGCGACTACTTTCTTAACAAATGAACAAATAACCGTATATATAATATTATATGGTGATATTAAGAGTATAATAATATTGATAAAAATTCAATTAAAATTAAAGCTCATTAAAATGTAACACTTTTGAAGGACCAAATTTTTTTATACGACACAGTTCCACTGATATTTTCTGTATCCTCTGCACAATAAAGCCTTCTCTACAACAGCACGTAGAAACAAAGCAAATCATGTTTGTCAAGCATACTATTCCTGTCTAATTAGTTGATTCTTGGCTAGTATAAACCTCAAAGAGAATTTATACAAATAGTAAAAAAATATGGCAAATGTTCGAAATCTGGGCTTATAACCAGAAGGTTATAGGTTTAAATCTCAGAGATTGAGCCATGAACCTTGAGTTTATGTCAGAAGAACAGTGCAAAATGTACTACATGCCACTTTAAATAAGAACAACAAATAATCAAATTAGCAAGTAACTGGTTTTCATGAACTCTCTCATTAAACTAAGTGAAAGTTTGGGAAGCTCATTTAGCTACTTGCATCGCAAACATCCCAAAACCTGCTGGCAATTTATTCAGCTGAACTGAACAACAGCCTCCTCCGAAACAACAACTCCTGTGTGGAACGAGTAATTCAGGCTTTCGGTTCCTAAAGGTTCGAGGAGACATTAAACTTCCGTTACACTGAGTGAGAAGTCTAGCGCTACGAAAGGCTAGAAGCCTTTTGAGACTCTGGCAGCTGAAGTCGTAGCTGCTCCACAGCCAAGTGCTAAAGCATGGAGGAGAAACACATGTAGCTCCTTACTGGAAACAGAGCTGTTAAATATCCTGAAATGTTCCCCTTGCACACCGAGTCCTGGTTTTACTCGGCTGAACCTGCTTTCAATGTTCTAAGTGGAGTTCCTTCACAGCCATCTTCCTTTTTACAATACAGATGTTATTAATACCAGCTGCGGCAATGCCTCATAAATGATTTATTCAAAAGCCGAAATGATTCCATCAAGTCCATTCAAACAGCAGAGGCCAGGGAATGGAAGAGCTTCTCCAAACTGGTCTGCAGGGCACAAGCTGAGCCATTAATCTTCTGAAAGCTTATAAAAACAACTTAACTGAGAGATCAGAACCTGTCTATCTGTCTTGGAGAAAGAGAGGGGGGCAAATGTATGTCACAGAGCATTAACGTCACTGACCTGACAAATTTATCAAGACTTTTGCTGCTTTTTCTCTTTCTCTCTGACATGGCAAAAATGGGAAAACATCCCACTGAGGCACTCCAATTCTGCACTGATGGGATTCAATGTCAAAATTTAATAATGCTACACATTGACCTTAGATTTCCATCTCTATATATCTTTCAGTGATATAAAAAAATATATCTTTTTTCAAGGAACTAGTAAAGCAAGTACAGCACTGTTTGTTTTCCAGAACTAAAGCCATAGAAAAAAAACTGTAGGCTATCCAACAACCAATCTGAGCCTTGGGCACCAAGTACTTGAATAGCTGCCCTGGGGAAGAAGGCACTTAGTTGCAGTCCATACAGAGGTCACATTGTGCTGCTTAGCCAACAATGCACTAATATAATTGTACAAGGGTTACATTCTTGAGGCACTGAAGCGGTCAGATTCACACCGGGCATCATCGTGTTGGCCAGCAGATGTTGTGAAATAAATAATGGTGAGTAGGGAGGGCTGTAATTTCTCAAGGTCGACTTGCAGCCCGTCCTTGCCTCCCTATTGTTGCACTGATTGTGGGCAGCTCAGAGAACCAGATCCAAAATTAGCTTCAAGCGAGCACTATTCCACTTATGCCCCTGAGAGTGGTGATGATAACTTGTCACAAGGTCTACAAGCAACACTCAGGAAGGTGTGGCGCTGGAATGTAGATCACAGGTGTACGATGAATAGAACGTGTGTCTATTCCTAGGAAAACATCTAACGCATTAGCAAATATACACGTTGACCGTGTGAGATCGACTGCAATGTTGGCCAGATGAATAAACAAGGTGCCTGACTGACCCAGCTTACAGAAATGTGTGAGGAATTATTCTGTGTCTATTAGAGTTGGATCAATACCAGAAGTTTGGCTTTGGTACGATATCAGGCTCTGGTACTGCAGTATCCTGACTAAATCAATATCTTAGGTTACAAATGAAAGGACAAACAGAAGAAAAGGACAAAAAAAAAAAAAAAAAAAAAAAAAAAGGCCCTAGCCCTTGTGCATTGCTCAAAACAATCAAAGGTATCACACCCTTTCAAAACAAAACAAAATAATCAAACAAATAAATAAAATAAAAAGTCACATACATTAATTCCATTACTATTAATTAACATTGTTTAAATATATATATTATATATTATATATTATATATATATATTATATATTATATATATATATATATATATATATATATATAGGCTACTTTATACAAAATAGGACATCTTGGGGCTGTTCACACAAAATACATTTTTGCACTCCACTGCACTTCTTTTCCATTGTTTTTCTTAGCTAGATGGACATGCACTCATGTCTTGTGTCTTTTAAAAAAGACAGCACTCGAGCTTTAAAGAATTACAGCTTTTAAGAAAAAAGTATCTCTAGACCTGGCATTTTTTTTCTTCCATTTTAATGCTTTTAAATGCAAAAACATGTTCTGTGTGAACGGCCCCTTGCAATCACAAAGCAAGATCATACAGTATTAACAGGCACTGCTACTATTCCACAACAAAAGTGCTTTATGGATTTGTTCTGAAGGTATTCTGTAGTTTTTATGTAGTGACAAATTAATTTATAATCGGGTTTGTACACTGCAAAGCTAAACTGCACCATATCTCTGAGTCAACAAGCAAGTTCAGACTTATTTAGAGCTTAAATATAGTCCTGGAAAATGATGATACAGTGGCAATTTTCTGGTACCGCAATAATTATTTTAGTACAGTAGATATGAAGAAACCTAAAAAATTCAAACACATCACACATTTTAAAATAAAAAGAGAAAGGTATGATTAGAGAGCACTTTGTTGAACCAGAAGGCAACAGTTTCTGCAGCGGTGAGTTGAAATTCATCGGGTTTCTGTATTTCTGTCCTCACCATTGACCTCTGAGGGTGAAAACAGTTCCCTCATAGAAGAGTGAATCACGGCCGAGATGTGAATTTGTCAATTAAAGATGGTGGAGGCATGTGTGGCGTGTAAACATATATGTAAACGTGCTTTTAGCAGAGTGTGTCCAGCACAGCAGTCTCTTTATTGGGTGTTTGGTGAGCGGCGAAGCTCAAAGGACGCTCTCATCAATGGCATACAGTGTGTTTCCTACACCTGCCCCTGGTGCACACATGAAAGACTGCTCCGGGGGGTGGAGGGACGACTTTAAAAACTTGCATGAGCACACAAATAAATACAAACATGAACTAGCAGCACAGATGGAGCTCTATGTGTGGATGCACAGAGGAGCCCATAGAGGCTACAAATACTGACGTCTGACCGCTAATCTGCTCCAGTTAATTACATTTCCAAAAGTTTCGCCGCTCGTTATGGGTCAAGCACAGCTTCTCTGTCTGATGACAGCCTGACGCACTGTGGCTTTTTGTCGACTTGGCGTACAGTCCATAAAAACAGTTTAGACGAGACCCTAACTGCTGAATAACCATCTGTGCTCCGCTGAACTTCAATCAAACATGTAAACACCAGCAGATGAGAAACTGAAAACCATACCACTCTATGACGCACCTTGTTCTCACTAGACACAGCATGACAAGTGTCCAGTGACAAGCAGGCAAATTTTCCTGTCCACAGTGAAAAAGTGGAATTCATTAACAATGAGAACAAATTTAATATATTGATATTTAATAGGTAATTAGACAGGCAAATCATTACACAAAAGATCAGTTAACTGTATGTTACTCCTACGTATTACAAGACTACACTGTAAAAAAAAAAAGTTTAAGGCAACCAGCAGAATTTTGAGTTCTCTCTGTTGTATAAACTGAATACAGCATGTTGAGAAAACTCAAAAATCTGCTGACGCTTGTTGCCTTAAACTTTTAAGTTTCCTCAACTTTTAATTTTTTTTTACAGTGTACTACATAACTAACTAAATGCATAACAGAAAATATTGATTAGTTATTTACAGTATTATTCAAATGTTTGGGGTTGGTAAAATGTATTTATTTATTTTACATTTTTCAGACAAAAAAAAATTATCACCCATCTAATCACCAAGTCTACATTTAAAATGAACTAACATAAAAATGACTTAAAATATTTCAATATTAAATATTTATAATATTAAATTTTATAAAGGTTTTAAAATATTTATTGCTGTGATCAAAGCTGAATTTTCAGCATCATTACTCCAGTCTTCAGTGTCACATGATCTTTCGGAAATCATCCTAATATTCTGATTTGCTGCTCAAGAAAAATTTCTTCATATTTTTCTTGAATATATCCTTGATGAATATAAAAATAAATAAATAAAAAAAAAAGATTAGAAAAAAAAACCCAACCTGAATGAAGTATTCACGGGAATGTTTTTACAGCACTATGATATGAAATTTCGGGTCAACAAGATTTCATTGAAAAGTTACATTACATTTCACGATGTGATAAGAACAGAAACAAACGGCGCGGTGTTCTAATCACTTTTACAGTGTGCTGAACCTGCACCGGTTGCTATGTGAGCTGTTGTTTTTCTCAATGGCAGCTTAATAGCTGTGCTTGAGCGTCTCAGCTGGAAGACATGTCATCTTTAGATTTCAAAACCCAGCAGGTGTCTGCAGGGGGCCCGGAGCAAAACCATCCACCATCAGACTCGCAGCACACAGACTGGACCATAGTATTAGCAATTTCCCCTCCTCAACACACACTCATGCTCAGGAGAACAGGATGTTCACAAGGGGAAAGAAAAACAGACAAGAGACAGAGAGACTGCTTGCATCAAGAACAAATGCACATACACACTTGGTCAAAAGTTTGGAAGTCTCGCATGCTCACCAATGCTACGTTTATTTGATGAACAACAAGTTTAAAAACATGTTTAGTAAAAACAATCAAATTGTGAAATATCATTACAATTTAAAGGGGTGGTTGACTTTTTTTTCTATGGGGTGCATTCAAACATGTTTTTCATGCTTCGTTCTTTAAAAAATGCATTATTTTTCACATAATTTGAATTATTCTACACCGCTCTATCCCTTCTCTGATAAACGCCCCGATTATTTTCTGGTTTTATGAAGCCCCTCCCTCAGAAATATGCGATGGGCACAGATTGGTTAGCTGGTCCAGTGTGTTGTGATTGGCTAAACCGCCTCTAGTGCGTGTCTGAACCAAGTGTGCTGCACTAACCCTTAAAAGTGAAGCCATCGCGTCTCGATCGCTCAGGTGGCTGGTCCCAGTATAGGTCATAAACCCCGCCCTCTCCATGTAATCTAGTGGGACGTGAGACAAATTAAATCATTAAATTTCACTTCAAATATTTAGTTTTCAAAGATGTTTTTGTCATTTTATGTAGATTTGATCACGCCGATGTAAGTTCAAGTGTTTTTTAAATAAGTTTGGTTTTAGTTAGTTAAGTGATGATATAAAAACGTGAGTGTGACGTAATGATTGACAGCTTCTCTCAGTTGTATTTACCTTATTTTGACACATGCCTCTTATAAGGCAATCAGCAGACGAAAATTGGAGCAGTACAGGTTCATTTAAAAAGGGTCAGGGGTGTGTGCTTGCGATCGACTCAGCGGAAGTGTGGGCGGGATGCGGCTCCACTTTGCTCGCTACTGCACAGACTCTGGTCCCAAATAAGTGCAATATAGCCACACCCTATTGGGACAATGGCGCCTTCACTTTTCTTCAATGGAAGTGAGTGAAGGTGCGTTGTCCATCTTTTTTCCCAGTCTATGGTCTGAACGTCCCACCCCTCAGCTGAGAGGCATGTGCTCCGGTTGTATTGTAAACAATGACGTCATCAATATTGCTTATCAATTTGAGCCCGATTGAGACCCAGAGAATATTAGTGAAGAGGATTGTGCAGAACCACGGCTCTTAATGGTATGCTTTTTTTTTTTTGTTTGTTGTTGGTTCATACTTTTAGATGCGCTGCTATTTGTAAGTGCTACTGCTTCTGTTAGCTTTTAGTATACGGTTTTATCCTGATTAAATCTTTAATACAGCACAGCAACTGCACATGCATCCATGTATAACGCTTCTCATTGATATGTGAAAATAAGTGTAATTGAAACGGATCTGACGATCTGAATGAGAGAGAGAGGCGATGCGGGGAACAGGATTAAGAACCGCTGCTTTAGGACATTGATTTTGAAACTTGTGAAGACAGAATCACGATTCATATATGAATAAATTTTTACGTGCACCCCTAGTTTTCTCTTCCTCTTCTCTAAAGCAGCGCAGCATGGCCTCGCCCCTTCATTACATGTTCCTGGGGGCGGGGTTTATCTAGGTTTGTGACCTAGCATTAAACTGCATATAGCATATAGGCATTCAACTGCCAGAATTTTAAAAGACGATATCTCCGTTTGCATTGAACTTTCAGTGCCACAACTTTGCAGATATCGTTTATGCTCAAACAGCAACATTACACACTAACTAACGTTAAAAAAAGTGAAATCGCAATCAACCACCCCTTTAAAATAACTGTTTTCTATTTTACTATTTTAGATGCAGTAAAACAGTGATAACTGTTACAATAGAATAATAGTTTTTTTGCTTATTTTAAAATATTATAAATATCAGGAATCATTCTAAGAACTGAGTGACTGACACCATCTTTGTTATGGAATACAGTTGTTGGTTCGCAATGAGTTCACAGTTTTAATGTACATGTTTGCTTGAATTTATTTTTAAGATCTGAGGTATCTGTTGTTGCTTTCAATATGCCTATAAAGGTCACATAAAATAATATTCAAAGTCACATTAGACACTTTTAACACTGAATAAAGCACAGTACGTGAGATCAGTGCAAGAGATCATCATTGTCACAGTTTATGTTGTTCCAGCCGCTAAGTTGTTTCTAAAATAGAATCCCTGTCACTTGCCGTGGCTGGTTAGGACAAAAACTTAGATTAACATGTGAAAAGATACCATTCATCATGTGTCACTGTGTTGCGTCGCATCTGGACACAGTGTTATTATAATCAATGTTGACAACAGTTCAGCTGCTTAATATTTTTGTGCAAGCCTTGATACCCCTACCATTCAAACATTTTGGGCAAATACGATTTGCAGGATAAAAACAAACAAACAAATACGAAATTGTATTGATCAAAAAAAATTGACAAATTTTGTGAACTTTGTATTTATGAAAGAAAAAATAAAAATAAGAAATTAAGGTTTCCACAAAAACAGTAAGCAGAAAAAATGATTTTTAACACTGATATCTCATGTGACACTGAAAACTGGAATAACAATGATGAAAATTCAGCTTTGAATCACAGGAATAAATCACATTTTAAAATAAATTACATGTTTAAACTGTTCTTTTCATTGTAATAATAGATAACACTATGCTTTATCATATTTATTATTTAAAAAACAGTCAAATTAAATGTAATATTTCACAATATCATTGTTTTGACTATTTTTCAAAAAATAAATGCAGTCTTATTGAGCACAAGAGACTCTAAAACAACTTTTGACTGGTAGGTAGCTCACTAGATGTTGAGGTTTCTGTGCCGAGTGTGGCTGGTGAATGGGATATGTCTCTTCGGCCATGTGAGCGCACGCACAGGTTCACCCCTGAGGCTGTGCCCAGAGCTTACATGTACCTGACAAGCACACCTGCCTCCACAGCCTGAGCCCACAGCGTACAGTACGAGCACCGACACCATCCATGCAGAAACACAATTCAATTAAACATCTCCATTTCAAACTGCACACAACTTACTTTCCTAAATCAGCCCCTAATGAAGGTCAATGTTATGCAGATCGGCAAAAGACAACTGCTCCAGCGGGGTCCAGTAAAAGTTAATGTATTCCCACCAGAAAATCTGACATTTGCTTACTAAAAAAATTGTGTCCAGTTCCCTCTGGCCCTTTTCAGCTGGATAATACTCACACTGCACTGTTGTGCTAATCTGCAGGCTATGCCAGACTAGTCAATTTACTGGTCAGAGAGACACACGCCGTCTTTACACCGCAAAGGAGGCAGGCGAGCCACATCTGAAGTGGCATATCATGAGAAGCTGTGTTCACACCGACCGCTTAATGGGGCACAGGGGTAACAGGAATCACAACTGTGTACGTATTAGACACTCAAATCTGTTTTATAGCTTCGCCTTTCGTGGTCTTAAAGGTATGGTTCACCCAAAAACAAAAGTCTGCTGTTAATTTATTCTCCCTCATTCTATCCAAGATGTATATTAGGTGACTTTTTTTCTTCAGTGGAACAGTAAAAAGATATTTTAGCTGAAACAGTGAAACATGGTGATTCATAAAATGCATGTCTATAGCTACCGTCACTTTGAGAGTCAGAAAAGTATAAACGGGTAACAAAAAATGACCCCAGGGGCATTAAAAACTCAATATATCCTCAGGAGCCATGGGTATTAATTTTGTGCTGCCTGTATGCTTTTTGACTCTCAAAGTGATGGTAGCTATAGACATGCAATTTATGAATAACTAAGAACCAATGAATCAGCAGATCATCAATGGAATATCTGTGCATTGGATCAATTTAAAATGTAATTTTGTGACAAATACCCAAAAATAAGGTAAAGCGATACTTAGTGACATAAGGTACACAACCTTTCCAATTCTGATTTGCAGTCTCTGCGGTTTTACTCACATTACTGCATAATTTAACAGTTTCCTTGAAGAAAAACAGCAGATGACAGTACTTTGCAATGTTACAATTCATTCCAACCTACGTCAGAATAATATCCAATTGATTTGTACCGCTTCATGAGCTCATTTTACTGAAAATCACACTGTTCACGGAAATCTACAGTTCATTCCTAAAGGACAGTCATGATACTAGCAGATCATAGTTGGCAAATTTCAGTATAGCTTTCATGTTCCACTGTGTTTTTGCATGTAATTTAAGATAGAAGTTGGAGGAAAAATCTCTCACTGTGCTACCTCTATGCTACTATTCTGAATGATGTCTGAAACTTTATATCGCTGGCACTTCTTGTGTTTATTGCCTCCATAAGATGAATCACTTAACTTGGATGTGTAAAACCTTTTAACATCCATGAAGGTAAGGAGCCTGTGGAGAGGTAAGGAGAGCCGGCTCTTTACGCCCTCTTCATCCGGAGCTCCTGATGATCCACGGGGAGTTAAGGTGAGCTTGTGGCAGTGTGTCGAGAGGCCGGGGAGGGTCAGGATGACACAAAGTCAACGTGAGCCGGTATGGGCGGCAAAACTGAGATGAGACAGCAGGACCGCGAGACTCGCTGAACAGACAGACAAGCATCTGCAAAGGTCCAGGTAATGTGGAAAATCCTGAGCGTGCCATTCTCGCCCCATCGCCACTAACTGCTTCCTGTACTGAAGAAGATTCAGAGACAGAGAGGCACTGCGATTACACTTCACCTGACCTGCATACTGATGAACGCTGAGCCTGCGGATAGCACAGCCAAATAATCACAACGAAAAGTAAGAATAAAGATCTGTGCTTGTATTTGTCTCCAGAAGTTAAAAGAACAGCTAAAAGCAATAATTCACAATGCCCTAGTGCATTTCATGAGCCCACATCATGCTGTGCAACCAGCTGCTTCCTGTGGGCAGGGTTAAATGACAACATACCCCATGCAACAATAATACAATCAACTTGTATCAGTGGCCAAGGAAAAATAAATCCTCGCCCCTTCTGTAGTTTCCCTCCAGCCTCCGGGGAAGCAGTGAAGGTTAATTTATTCAAATATCCCCACTACTCATTTCTATTTCATTAAATGCAACTAATGAATCTTTGGTTTGTGCCTAATCAGCTTTACACTGTCACAGCTCCACAGATCCTTCCAGGAAGACTACGGCCAGCGCCACATGTCAGAGACACACAGCCGAGCTGTGCCAGAGGACTGGCTATGATCGCTTCCAGCAGCAATACAACAGAACAGACAGACAAGGAGTTAAAGAGAAATTACAAATCAACTGGATAGAGAATGATAAAACAAAACAGCAGAAGAGACGAAGACTTTGCAGTGAGATTACACTCCTGACTCATCTGACAAGTTACTTATGCAACACTGGGAAGAGATTCTACTTTTCGGCTTCGTACTCACACCTTGGAAAAGAAACTGACATACAGAGCAGAGAAAGTCTTTCTGATAAAATGTTTTAATCTAGGAGGAAACTACGCAACATAGCTCCTGAACAGAACACAAGTTATAAAGCAACCAAGGAGAGAGTTTTTTCATTTTGTTGTATAAAATCAAAAGACTTCACTGAGTACTTGAAGGAAATGGGTAAGAAAAAGGCAGAAAAAGTATAGTGTTGACATTTTATGTAAACGTAGGCTGTAGGCTTTGTTTCTGTAAATGAAATACCAAGAAATGCCAACTTCTGCAAAATAGTACAGTAAATACGCACTTATTATATAACATCACAAATCATAGATTTTTAATTGCAATATCTAAATGGAAAATATAACAAGATGATGATGATAAAAAGAATTAGATGAGGGTCAAGACAAGGAATACAAGACAAAAACGAAGACAACGGTGATGATGGTGGAGAAAAAGATGAAAAAGGATGAAGAATATAAGAAAAAAGTACCAAGATGAAGAGGAAGAAAAAAATGAGAACGGCAAAGATGATGAAGGAGAACAGGTCGAAAGAGGAGAAGAATACAAGAAGAATGTGAAAGCAGAAGAAAAGGATGACAGTAGTGCAGAAGAGGATGATGAAGAAAAAAAAGACAAGAGAGGATGATGAGTACAATAAAAAAGACAAGAATCTGAAGGAGGAAGAAGACAACGCAAAAGAAAACAAGGCAAGGAAGGTGAATTCTGTCTTCTAAAAAAGGTATGCATCGTCTGTTTTCAATGTGATTTGATATCAAGCTATGTTCTGTTTATGGAACAGATTTGAGATGCAATCAAGATTCAAGAAGAACTATTGTACAACTCATATTCTCTTTGCCACAGTTAATACCTGTGTATAATGTTTATCGCTAATTCTAATTTGAAGCAATCTTCACCCTATCCAGCATGAGCAAGGTGATGTGCCACAAATCCCAAGCGCTGGCTCCATATATACGGATGATTCTAATCTGAGAGTCAGCGCTGGAGCTTATCCCTCCACACACTGCAGAGAGGAACCACACTGTCTTCTGGCTGATCACAATCCTCCATAGCAAAGAGAAATTACACCTCGATAAATTGATATGACAAGCATGAAGGTTTAATTTCTACAACAATGATACGGCTGATAAGATACAGGCCCACGCTGAGCACTTCTCGTCATGATAAAGGTTGCATATGGCCAAAGATTTACCAAAGCCCCAGAGAGTAAGAGCTAACTCAAAAACATCATGAAAGATGGAAAACTGGTGAGAAAGGTACTTTTCTAATATGATTTTTATTGGTGTGAGAAAATGATTATTAGTTACTATAAAACTAAAAAGTAGAATAGTTCTATTATTGATGGGACTGAGAAGAGTTGGGTATTGCAATATGCCTCCAACTTTTAGAGGTGGAGCAACAATAAAGCCGGAGCAAAACTTTTGTGCATCTCCGAGCAACAGACAACTTACTAAATGAATCTGCATTTTTCTTAATTACCCATTCATTAAGACAGTGACTTTAAATGAACGAATGGAATGAACGATTCAGTGACTCATTACAACAGGGACTTGCAGTGTACTGTATATGCATTCATACCACCTCTGAGCTGCATTTAATATAAATGCGTCTATGTAAAACAAACAAAAAAACACTTCAGATGCAGCTTCTGTGCTTTTTGTGTAGTGCATTGCTTTTGTTGATACTGGTTTTATTTAACTGAATTTATTGATTAAATGTAAGCATTAAGTAAAAGATGATGCATAATGTAATAAGGTTTTGTCCAAAAATGAAAGACATAGTACAAAAATAACATTTCTGAAGGTTTTTGTAGTAAGTAGTTTTAATATTTTGCATTAAAATTCAATTCACTTCAAAACCATTCGTGGTTTGTAGTCAAATGGAGCAGGAGAGCTTGAGTCTGAGATGGTGGTGTTCTAGCAAAGAGGAGGATGGGAGATATCAAAGGGAGCAACGATTCCCAAAGCCAGCACTCTGATATCCAGGAAATAAATAAAGACGAAAGCTAAAGTAGGACACTAAACCTCAAGACCACATCTCCAGCTCCACCAGGACCAGACTGAGAGATGAAGGGATAGAGAGGACCGGCGAAGCTGAGGCCACACTTCAAAAAGCCCACATGAAGGGTGTGGCTACACCGCAGCAATGTGATTATTCGCTACTGACATATAACAACAATTTTCCGCATCACACTTGTACAGTTACTCCGCAACCTTTCTGCAAATTCTCCCATGACACACCTACAAATGACAAACACAACAGCGGAATACAGATGAACTCACTGAATCAGTCTGCCCTGAGAGAGCTCTGTGGCACATTCATGAATGGGAATGTTGTTATTCCAAAATATTCATTGCAGAGGGTGAAGCCTGGCACATCTGCCAATTACCAGTGGGGAAGAAAATGAACAAAAGCCCAAAACAAACAGCACATTCAGTGTTTTGCTTCCAGGGTTCCCAAAAGACCTATGGATCATGTTTTCATTCACTGAGCTGGGGTTTCAACAAACAAACTCTGACTCTGCGGTAGAAGATGGAGGGCAAATTGAATCACCACACTAATATGACCTTAGGAACTAAACTAACAGAAACTTCCACGAGTCAGCAGATGGAAAACAGAGCATGTAAAAGATGTTGAGTCATAGTGATTACATAGAGAACCGGTTCAGCCTCTTCAGCCTACTTTATTGGCTTTCCCACCATCACAATTCAGAAACAGTAGGGATGTTTATTTCGATTATTTTTCCTAACCGACAACCGACGCTCGTTAACCGATTATTAACCGTTAAACGACAAGTTTATTTTAAATTAGAACTAAAATTAAATTAGAAAGAATAAGTGTCTGTGATCCATTGAAAATACTAACATTTGTTTTCCGGGGATTAATTTTACATGCACAAAAATCAGCAAACAACAGAACACATTACGCACCTGCAACGCTTCTGCGAGCGGAGAAAAACATAATAAAGCTAGGCGCTATTATATATATTAACACGAATAAATAGGCCTATATGAGAAATATATTTTCACTTAAATAATAATTTAAGAAAATGAAAGAAAAACTGTGCAACAAGTAGCCTATGCAGAGTTTCGGTGCATTTTTGTGCTGCGCGAAAGGAAACCTGACGGCAGAAAGTGGCATCCTTAATTTACAAAAGCGCAAAGATTTGTTTTTATTGTGAATGTACACAAATAAAAGCAAACCTTTTACAATTCCGATTATCTTCATGACTAAAAGGAGTATTTGCTTCCACTGTTAGTTAACGAAAAAAAAAAAATCAAGTGATTGCTCAACGGTTAAGCATTCTTCTTTGACAATGCAGCCTGTTCATTATCATTATAAAAAAAACAATCAGTCAAACATATGGGAAAAAAAAAAAATACTGCTCTGTTTAAATATGTAGTAAAATCTGTGCCATTAAGCGTTACCACCGTACCGCCGTGAAGTTATGCAAAACATTTAGTTTTACGTGGATATTGGAATGAGAGTGAAGTAGGTCTATACGTAAAAGGTAAATAATATTTTGGCATTCAAATACGGAAACATTTTATTTTGTGTCGAACGAGAGACCCAACATTGGTTTCAGTTTCGTTTTAGCCTTAATTCGTTTTGGTTTGTCGTTTATATACCTATAGCTTCTTACATTTTTAATTCTTGTTCTTTTCTAAATAGCCTACTGTTAATTGAAAGGATTTGTTGTGGAGTGAGGGGAACTAAAATAGCCTAGCTATGTTTACAATGTTTGTAATTCGCGTCGGCCTATTTCTGAATGAAATAATAAAAATGCGACTTATAGGCGACTTATGTTTTTTCTCTCTCTCTCTCAAAAAGTGTTTTTTTTTTTTTTTTTAATACACGTAGCTTATTTTAACCATGCAGCAAACCTTTTAAAATATTTTGATAAATTACTGAAAAAAATAAATAAGTGACTTAAAACCGTTTAACTGATTGTATTAATCGGTCAAAATTCTTATCGGTCGATTAACGTTTAAACGGTTAAAATGAACATCCCTAAAAAAAAACACTCCACTAAGAATGCAGATGGCTAAGACAAATACAAAGAATAAGATTCCTCAGGATGTTTGACAATACATGCTCCTCAAAAAGGACAAATTCCTCAGAGAACTGTCAGAACAAGGATTCATTTTCAGCTCTTTCCGTCTGAATGGTCCAGATCTGGAAGCCTGCTCGGTAATTGGAGGGCTGTTATTTCTTGTAGAGCACATTTATTCCCTCAGATTCTCAAAGAGAAATGCGTCACTAATGAAGAGCGAAAGTAACGTTGGGCCGTATGATTACCGTCGAACGACGTTCCGATCTCCGTTTCTGGCGTTTCACTTCTTTTTGCTTCACAAACAAACTTGGGTACAGATAAAATAAATACATCAGTGAGTGAACATGTACCAAGAATAATCTCTGCCCAGTGGTCCCACTTGAAAGCCTCTCTTGAGACCCAGCAGACAAGCCTTTCAGACAGAGGAAACAATAAGGTCACACAGGCCATTAAGACTATAAAGGATGGGGGCAATTAGTCTGGCTATAGATTACAATTTAGCAGTTCTCTGAAATGAATCCAAGACAAGAGTCCATAAGATCACACTAATAACATATACTGGTAAAACGGGCCCCTTCAGACATCAAAATTGCATTAGTCAGAAACAAACTCAGTTAAAGTATCATTGCACCAACAGCACTGATGAAAGTGAATGCGTTATGTTCACCACTTATGTCCCCCTTTGTGCATACAATGAACAAAGTGATTGTTTAAAATGATTTGAAAAAAAAAACACACTGCTATGGTGTGAAGACTTTTTCTTAACTTATGATTAACATGGAGGATGAGACTATCTGTACACGTGCTGAAGCTGAAATTCACCTGCATTATACAGTGTGAAACTATCAAAGTGTAAATCAGAGGTGAGGACATACTAACAAGACAACCGTTGGCAGAAAACACACCTCGCTCAAAATGAAGGAATAAATCTAAATTCAAAATGCCTTACAACCTTTGCAATCGTTCAGAAGCATTGTGATGGCGAGAACTTCACTACATTTCTCTAAATCCTCTTATCATAGTGTGCGGTAACAGCTGGGCTGAGGTTTGCAGATTTCTCTTCAGTAGGCAATGCTAGAAAGGTTAATCCTTGTTAAATTACAACAAATCCGCCCACACAGTGGATGCTCTCACAAGAACAGACTGAAGAACACAATCACAACTTCCATCACCCTAGAGTCAACACACCATATTCACTCAACGCACTCTGCTCTATCAGATGCACTTATGTTATTGAATATGTGTGCAATTTTACACAATTATTCTATATCAGACACAGACATTACCTTGTCAGATCAGGGGGAGGAATTCATTAAAATGAGGCTTATAAAATTGAATTTTTCAAAGCTATTATAAAATAGGCAAAATATCGGTAATCGATAATTCAATATTAATGCATTAATTTGCTCTTAACAGCAACATTCTAAAATCTGGGATCGACAAGTTTTTTTTTTTTTTTTAAAGTCTCTTATGCTTAATCTTAAGGCTGCATTTATTTGATAAAAAATATAGTAAAACTGTAATATTGTAAAATATTATTAGAATTCCATTACTGTTTTTAATATCAAAATGATCAAATGTAATTTTCAGTTTTCAGCATCAGTGTCACACGATCCTTCAAAAATCATTCTAATATGCTGATTTGCTGCTCAAGAAACATTTCTGATTATTATAAATGTTGAGAACAGTTGTGCTGCTTCATATTTCTGTGGAAAATGTGATGCGTTTTTTTTGTTTCAGTGTTCAATGATGAATAGAAATTTTAAAGTCAGTGAACAGCATTTTTTTTAAATATATAAATCTTTTGCAACATAAACAAATGAATGACTTTTTTAATAAAAGTAATTTGTAAAAAAAAATAAAAAATAAAAAAATAAAATTGGTAGTGAGGCTTACAGATTTGTTTTTCCCTCATATGATGCTAATAAAAGAAAGCATCAGTAGACAATCACCAAGGGAAATAAACACCCACCAATTGCATTAGTAAATAAATGTAAATGAACATGTGACATCACTCATGGAAGAGTATTACATTGAGTACACATAGCATATTGTATTGTAAACACAAGGCGGCCATCCACCTTTGTGATGGATGCCCTACGAGGAAATAAATACTGCATTAAAATATAGTGCACAAGGGGCGGCCTGACTTGTTTTTAATTGATTTCTCCACCGCTGGTTCTGAGACGTCAGGAACCAGTCCACCGGCATGCACAGTGCCAGATACACAAACAAATCAGCTTTCTATTTAGGGAACAGAGAGACAAGTTTATCCTCAGCCCATGTCATGGAATATTATTTAACTCCAACTATAAACCACATCTATTTCAGGACTCCTCCATTAGTGTTAATTACAAAAACAGAAATGAAAATGCCTGCTAGTCTGCCTGTTAAAGGCCTTTCAGATGGATGGCCGAATCCGTGGGATAGCATAAATCATAGAAAACTCACAGCCTATTATGCACATCAACACCGCAGGTGGTTAAAAGCATTAAGAGTTGGCTAAATAATAGGAATCAAGGGAAAAGTTTTCACTTTACAATAGAAGCCTATTACTCTCTTATTGTGGACTACTGAAGAACAACCACCATGTTTTGTCACACAAACCTTGAAAGTCAGGCAGGAGGTTCTGCTACGTTTCACATGTTTCCAGCTGGGTCCAATTAGAGTGAGCTTCTTTTTAGTTTAAGAGCCAAAAGTTCAATGGCCTGATTCAGACAAGATTACTCAATTTGAAGGTAAAGCCAATGGACAAAAGTCTGCTCTGGGCCCTGGAGCCTGTTGTGACAAAAGAAGGAAATAGTAGCAGTTGGCGTCAAGTCCTCGTTTCCTGCTCCTCGGTAGCGACAATGAGGCAAAGCTAGAATAATTAGCAATGACAAAAATCCTTGAAAAAATAAAACCTGTCAGGTTAACAGGAACTGTGTTTAATGAAATACCGCCTAACCCTTCACCTTCTGTTCTGTAGTCACATCGCGATGACACTCGTTTTATGCATTCTTTGTGGGGCGCTTTGAGTCAAGTCACAGAAAATTATAGCAAAAAGACAAATAAGTGTTGCAACAGGAACATTTAGAGTGAAAAGGTTTCATAAGCAAAGTTAGCAGCATCCAAAGCTTGAAGATTCATCAGCCACTCTAAAACAGTCTCCAGAGAGGCATTACAGAACGTCAGAATGTTTTATTTCTTTTCGGCATTATCTCATTTGAGGAACGTTAGCACTGAGGTTTGTTTCATACGTACTGCATCTGCAGGGATACTGCACATAACTGCGATGGCAGACAGGGACAACACTTTCACACCCACACAACAGACCTATGGCTCTATATAGAAAATTATGTGATTTTTCAGTTACGGCATTGAGTATTTCCTTACGCCCATAAATTATGAGATGAGAAAGAGATCGAAAAGTATTACAAATGTCATTGCTATGAAATTTTCTTGGTATGAGGAGGATGGTTACATTTATATTTTCCCTCCCCCTTATTGTCATCACCACCCCGTCCCTTATTCGCCGCCCTTCACCAGGCTCCTGACGGGAGTGGGTGTGTGAGAGAGGAGGGGCGTGGAAACAGCGAGGGCTGGCGGCTTGTGATGAGGCACAGCTGAACTGAATGAAGCCTCATCACCGCCGCTGTTTAAATGCCAAGCGCGCCTCGCCTCTACTCTTCCCCCGTGCATGCACGCTGGTGTCCTCGTGGGTCCACGAAGGGAGCGTAGAGGGACTTCCGCGCCACCGGAGACGTGAGCCGCCGAACCCGCGGTCCGGAAGAAGCCGCACCCGTGGACGGTCGTCGGGCCAGGATGCCGGGCCGTACAAGTCCCGCCAGACTCCGCGGAAGAGGAAGAGCCGCCGCTAGAATGAAGCCGCCGCCCCTCACGCCCCGGACCCAAGCGGGAGCGCGTGGGGCCGCCGGACTCCACCCCTTACCTGGACCCTCCCTTCCAGAACACTGCCCTCCTTCACAAGCCCCGCAGCACGACGAGGACACCAGACCCCCTGTTTCTTTTGGACACTTTTTCCCCTTGGACACTTTATTTTATTGTTTTTGTTTAATAAAAGCCTCTCCGAGGCCTGACGCCACACCCACTGTGTCTGTCGTTGGCTCCTCCCATCACAATATCTAAATGGTAATTATAATCTAAATGGAACGGCATCTAAAACTCAAGTGCAAAATATACAGTAAATAGCTTAAATCAGTTAGGAATCAGATTTCCCAAATAAAGAAGTGCTTGTGGTAAGTTAATGTTTCATAAAAGCCTATCATGTTTCATAAGTCTTTCTTAGGGATAAAAAAAAAAAAAAAAAAAGGTGGAAGAGGAAAAAAGAAGATTTTTAAAGATTTTTAAAAATCTGTGTAAAAAATATTTAATCCAGGAACCTATTGTTGCCTGTTGTCTGCAGCGTCCAGTTCTTTTCTCAGCCTCGGATCAATGATAAATAACCCTACAAGAGATTTAGTCAGATTTTCATGCTCTTTGAATCGCGTAAATTGTTTGTTTACATGTTTGTCTCCATCACAAAACCCACGATACACAACAAAAACACCTCCAATCACGGCGTTCCCATTCACCGGTTGTTGATGTTTGTAAATAAAGACTGTTGCTGTCGGCCGCTTCAGAGTTCCTGCTGCCGGTGTGAGGGAGAAATTGTTTCTCTGGGAACCACCCTGCTGGCTAGTTCCTAGAACTAGGCTACATGGTGCGAAATGTATTAACCTGTTAATACTCTCACAGAAATTATACACAAGTCCAACAATTAAATGTGGAATAATGCAAAGACTGAAAAATGTCAAAAACAAATCAAGATGAGGTAGAACTTGTCATTAACATTGTGAATGTGAGCTTAGTTGTTTACAGTTTCTGAGCAACATAACTTGTCTCATTAATGTAGAATTCAACTGACGTCTTGCATAACATGAAGCAGTTTTGCACCGATGCCAGATATATCAGTCATCTGTTATAAATAAGCTGATCTTTTGTTTTGCAATCTTTCTAGCTCACATTAAAAAGAGAAAAATAATGACAAAAATGATAACACCTACCATTTTTTAATTATTTAATTCACTGGAATGTGCACAAATATGTATTATACCACACCTATTTATTATATTAATTATATTATTATATTAACATTTCTTCTCAAATGTTTGTGCAAAAATAACTATAAGTACTGTGAAATATAGCATTACTCTGATAGTCTGACTCATATTGTGATATAAGATTTTGGTCATACCTCCCACTCCTACAGGAGGCTTAAGAGGTTATAAGAAGCCTTTTGAGTTTGGTCATCACAATGAAAAGCACACAGTGTGGCAACCGCTAAGCAACACTAATGCACTTGGCTCCTTTCTTCTCTCAGCCAAACAGAACTCCTTTACTTCTTTAACATTCAGTAGACTGGATCTAAAATGAACAGTGGACCTAAATCCCTTTTCTCAATCTGGATGCACTGCTGTGAGCTAATGAAGGTCTGGCTTTGCGCCTATATGTGACAGATCGTGAAAGACCGTTTTAAGTGTGCCCGAGGGGCTTTTTAAGCATTACACTCCGCACTGACCAATAGCTGCACGGTATATCCCTTAAATCTGACAGCGAGTCTTATACCTTTGGGCGAAATGTCAACTTTCGTACATCAAAGGTGATGTAAACCAGTTCGTAGCCAAAGTCTTGATTCTCCTGTATTGCCACTGTGTTGAGTGACTCTACTCTTGGCAAAAACAATACATCCATAGCGAGCCAATGTTGCTCAAAACTAGAGCCTTCAATAACAAATCTGATGCAGTTAATTTGGTGCACTAGAAACATATTTCTAGTTTACTTCAACGCAACAACTTGAAAACTGGGTCACAGCACCAAACAAACAACTGATATGTGGATCCAGGATAAAAGATAAAAAAGTTGATGTGATTATTTTGTTACTAGACAAATTTTTATTTCTACACCAAGTCATCAGTCAGTAGACAATCAGTTGTCGAGTTTCAACTCACTGGGACAAAATCCACTGTGTGAGCAACAGAGAGAAGTTGCTACAACAAGCTGAATCCGATCCATTAACATGACAACCACAGGTTTCCCTGTCGCCCCGCTATTAATTATCTGGCCTTACAAGAAGATTAGGACACAGTTAAAAAAAAAAAAAAAGCAAACGGAAAACAACACTGCAAGACTCGGCCATGCCTCGCCAGTGTAATTACCCGTCCAAAGTAAACAGAGCAGGAAGACTAATGCGTGTGGCACGGGTCAGCGTCACTTGAGTACTGACATAGCCTGCTCGTTTCCTCCCTCATTCTTCTCTTTCTTCGGTGCGAGGAGTGGGCAGCTGTGCGTGCGGTGGGGGATGGACATCCAACCAAGAAACCCGCTCCGATCTGCTGCTGTCTGTTTAGTAGGCCCCTCCCACGGTTTCCAGGCTGATGAGAACGAAAGAAATATCTTCAGGGGCTTCGCCGCTCACCACTATTAAATTTTAATCCCTCAAAGTGAGCTAGAGCAAACATTTGACTGGAGGCAGAGAGATTGATGTGGGGCTGTCATTGCTTCTGCAGTTTATATTCACAAACAGTCTGCTAGCGCTTGAAGTCGCCCACACGTACACACAGAGAAATGCCTGAAGGTCATCTGCCTCCCCCCCAAGACACAAACTGTGAGATCGGTTGTTCAGAGGTTATTTGTTGCATTCTGGTAACTGCAGGACAGCGAGCACATGATGACTTGTGATATAAAAAAATAACAACAACTAATGATATTCCAGAGACTAGGTCATATTCACATCGTTTCCTGAAACAAAATTAAGCTGTGGCACTGCAGCGCTACTGAATCGACAGCAGCATGGCAAAATAAATTATATTGCAATAGATTTGTGAGGAATTGCAGTCTGAACTGAATAAGGGAACATATAAAACCGTGAAGTAACGCAAAGTGAACACATCTTTGTTTGCATCGTCAAAAATAAATCTAGTTCACAAGCGAATACATTCTTCACAATATGCAACAACTTTTTCTAGCCATAGTAATGAACAACGATGCCAATAATGCCTGCTCATATGAGGCAATTACTGTAGAAATATTGTATTGTATGTTGCAAGGAAGTAAAGGCTAATAAAAATAACCAAATTAAAAGAAAATAGAATAAAATGACAAATTAAGCTCAGGTGCAATGGCATGTATTAAATCATAAAATCTGTTTTTGAACACATAAAAGATGCAGCAAATGTAATTGGTAAGGAATAATCTCTGGTCTATGACAAGTGGCAGCCATGAAGAAGGCTAGAAGGGATACGTATGGCACTACTGGGCATGCGCACATCAATACAGCGTAATTTTTCTCACACTGTACAACAATAATTACTATTTTTTTATTATTGTAAAGGGTAGGTTCAGGGTTGGGGTAGGTGTAGATTAGTGTTGTCACTGTACCAAAATTTCAGTATTCGGTACCGATACCAGTGAAAATCCACGGTTCTCGGTACTAATTTCGGTAGCACATGCTAATTAAAAAACACACTATTTTTAATAATAAAGTCAAACTAAAATAAAATGTACAAAAATCAATGCCATTCTTTATACTTATTTAAATTGTGTTTCAAGTTTTTCCGCAAGTAATAAAAGTATGAAAAACAGTAAACAAGTTTCACCCAAATTTAATTTGTCTTTTAATTAATTAAATTTAAACACATTTTATTTTTTTGGTAAATAAAGGGGATTTACTATTAAAATTAAAATATGGAATAAATATTGTGTGATTTCTTTAAAAAATAAATATATATATATATATATTTTTTTTCAACAGTAATAGTATCACATACATTCTACTAAATAATAGTAATATATTTCTGGCACAATGACTTATTTTGACGGGTTGCCGTGAATACCTTTAAATTTCTGTGTGTAGCTATATGATATGACGCTGGTTTTACTCAAATGAAACGGTAAAATGCTCATGAAGTGACTCCAGTTCTGGAGATGTTGTTTATGTATTTATGTCCTCATTGAGACAGCACATGCTGAAATCACCGCGAGCGTCACGCGCGCTTCAGTGTGTGTAGTAAAAAAATAAATAAATAATAAAAAAAACACGCGCGTCTCTGCCATTCACAGACTCGCAGAACATGCGGGATTCATATCTGAATCGACTTTTGCAGCTTAATATTTTCAGAAACTAGTCCGTGTCGCGATTTGATTTAAATGTAATGATCTACTTTTGATGAATTCATCCAAACTTCGACAAATTCCGTGACATTCCGTGCTAAACTGTAAATTCCGTTTTTATAACTGGATTCCGCGATTCCGTCCACATTTTCTGCATCGCGGAAATCATAGGGCCGTACCCGTCAAGAACCGGGTTGACCGGGTACTCGGTACCACCGTTACTTAAAAAAACCTGGTACCGTGACGTTCTCATTTTTTTAGTACCGACTTGGTACCGAAGTACCGGGTCTTTTGACAACACTAGTGTAGATGTTAATAAAACACAATGTAATAGGTAGAAAATTTATTTCATTGTCCATTTCCGGTCTGAGCCATATCCCTTCTAGCCACAACCATGAAGAAGCAAACCACAAGCCATTTCTCTGAAGCAAGGACTGTTCGGTGTACTTAGATGCAATACTTGGATCCTCCAGAAATCTGTAGAAAAAAAGATTCAAAACCTTCTAGTACTTTGAACTGCAGAGTAAGATAATTAATAAATAAACTTTTTTAGAAGCATGGTTAGCAGATGTTACTATGACAATATAGGCTACTAAGCCAAGGAAGATTACAACAGCTATTCTGGCAATTTCTCCACACACACATGGATTACAATAGCAAGAAGCTCACAGGCATCTAGTGAGCAACATTTCCCGACTAGACAGAAAGAACCGAATTGATTGAGGCACTCGAAACCACAGGCATTTTGTTCAGCATCCACAAGGCATCACAGCCTACACAGCAGGCGAAAAGAAAAATGGATCTGTCAATGACACAGCTAATGACACCCCAGAGATATGAGCAATGTCAGTCCCACAGGAGCCTGAGAAAAAAAAAAATTCTGTTTACCCTTACTTTCACCTCCAAGTCTTGCCATTTTAAACTGGCTCGATTACATTTTCTCATTAAAGGAAAAACATGGCTTATTTATGCTAATGTCCCACTCCTAAAACGCATAATTACAGTGTCCATTAATGACCAACTGTTACCCAAACATGATGGAAAATGGTCTAGGGTGCAACGGATCCATGTAGTTAAGAACTAATCAAACTGAAGTGTAGAGACAGTATATTTAATGCACTCCCTGATTCGCTTAGCCTTAAGGAAGGAAGAGAAAAAAAAAAAAAAAAAAAAATTTTACTGCTAAAATTGTGCCTCTGCACTCCACGATTGCTCCTTAAATATTTTATCTACTGCGACTGGCTAAGTACTGCCAGAAAGATCACTCAAGAAATAGGCCTAAATACGATAGGTACTGCGTACACATGTGTAAACAAACAAGAGGCTTCATTCAGATTGCTCTAGACTGAAGATGCACTTAAACTAGTGTTTAGCATTCACACACACAAAGAAAACCTGACTGGGTTCACTAAGCATTTCTCTACGTGATGTTTTCATTAGCATTCTCACCCCTCCGATCTGACAGACCCACCAGCCCCAGGGTTGACATCAGCCCCAGACATCTGTCAGTATGAGTTGGCGACATTCGTCAAAGAACAGCTCCGTAATTCAACCATCCCATGATAAATCACTGCGTTTAGGCCAAATAACAAACAATGACTTCACAGGATTGGATTTTTAGGATTAAATTTACACGTAAGTGTGACATGCTCGTATAAATCAACAGAACATTATTTCTTTAGGATGAGAAGCTTTATAGAAAACTAAAGAATTTCTTGCTTCAAGTCTTTCCAGTTGAATTGGATTGGCTCGACTAGACATTCACGGGCAAAGATGCTTCAAAATAAGCAGAAACCAGGGAATACTGACTGGGTTGGGCTTCTTCGCCTACCCATACTTTGCAAATCAATACTGATTTCCACTGCTTGATGTCTCTCCAGGTGAAGTCAGGCGATTATGAAGTACGGTTTAAAGAAAAGAAATGGAACAATAATATTTATTAAAGAATTCCAAAGTGCACTGGCACCCAAAATAACCTCAAACTTACTTCAGGGACAAAAGCATAAACACAGAAGCTGAATGTTTGTGAAACTCGTAAAGACAGGCTTGGGATTCAGTCTTTTTCTCTGACTTTTAATTACATAAGGAACAAACCCTTTGGCCAAGGGCACAGAAAGTCTCGCTGGGGAAGGTATTTTAGACACGGTTCCACATACAAGATGAATGTGTTGTGGATGCTGAGGATCAGCTGGTGGTACCGCGGTATTCCTGGAACCCAGCCCAGGTCTGTCTTAATGCAGTGCCGCTTCACTGAACACGCTAACACTCGTGGAGAAGAGGAACAGATTTCGCAGAGCATATGGGACCTCGCCAGGATGCAAATAAGCAGACCGTCGGAGATGCCTCTCTTACCTGTAGAAAACAATTAATCTACCTTTTCCCTCTTTCTCACGGACAATGGCACAGAACGAGGGGCAGCCAGAGAGAAAGTGTAGGGGTGAAGTGAGAGCGAGAGAGACGGGAGAGTTTTAAAAATTGACTAAAGATGGTGTGCAGACGTGTTTCTGCTTTTCAATCACATCACGTGGTTTCCTCTCCACTGACCTTCCCCTGACCCTTCCTACTTTCCCTGGTTGAGTGTACAGAGGAGACTGACTGCCTGCTATAAACAAACACACAAATAACAGCAAGAACAGTAGAAAAAGTATGTCCAAAAAAAGGCACTCAATGTAAAATACATGAATCAGCTTGTACGCCTGCAAATATTTCACAGACTGAAAATTAATCCAGATGTAGCAGGATGTGCTTACAAGACTAAGCTAAAGTCAACACTGAATCAAAACCTTATTTACTTTCTTAATTGGTGCAAATTATTCCCAAAAAATAAAAACATACCTCAATCCTCCAAACCGACTGTCCCACATAGGGATACTCAGATCCTATCTGGAATACCCGGAGGAAACCCACAGCAACACGAGGAGAACTTGTAAACTCTTCACAGAAGGCCGTGACACAAACTGAACTCCTTTCCAAAATCTTAAATAGTCACCATTTTTCATGACCAAACTAATGGATAAAACATTCAGAAATACATTACAATAAAAAAATAAAGCATTTAATGCTGACTAATAAAAACAGTTGCCATGCTACTACAGTAAACAAATGCTGCGTCCCAATTCGCATACTATCCGTCCTAAATAGTATTCGAAAATAGAATTAGTATAGCATGTTTAAAAAAGTATGTCAAAGATTCCCTGATGGTCTACTACTTCCGGTTAGAATTCGAAGTGCAGATCGATGCACACTCTAACAGCTAATATTGCCCACAACACATTGCACAGTGGACTAGGATTCGATTAGAACTACAAACACGCATAAAAAGTGTTAAAAAACTTCAAACATGGCAGATACGCATGACTGAAGGACAGGTAGAGAAAGGGATTTGAGTGATAAATAAATAATCAATGATCAAATCCTGATGAAAAAATATTAATGTAATGTTATCCACGTTATACTTCATCTGCAGCAACACTGTGAACTTTAATAACAATACGCTTGGTCACTGACTTTTAAATGCAACATTATGCAAACACATGAGCAGAGTTCTCGGCATGAAAGACCCGCGATGTGCCTCTTCATTTCTCTCCAATACAGTAGAAAATCAAATTAAACGAAATATGGAAGATGTTAACTGTGACAAGATGATTGACAGGGCAGTTTAAACAGTTACAGGATGCACGTAACTAAGCAACAGACCGGTACTCATTGCAAAAGACTTGCGATATGAGCACAACGGTCTCACATGTCCATCTAGCGCATGTTTACACAAAAAAACTATGGAAAAGCAATGCACTGGAATGGAAAAACACATTCTGTGTGAACGGCCCCCAAGAATTTCACTGATCTGTTCAGGTGGATAAGATGATGAATAGACAAATGTAAAGGAATCATACTTTTTAATCAAATCAGAACACAGTTGTGCCATTCGTGCCCTTTATGTTGACTCAGGTGAAATTCCATTTCAACAAGGCACTCGAGGGCTAAGAAGCATGAGTGTGCTGCTCGCTGTCAAAAGCTACCCACAATGTCAAAACGGCCGTGACGTCCTCCTTCCGAGCCCTGAAATATAAGGCCATAAAGCTGTGCACCACTATAAACCTGTACCCATCTGCTGATTTGTGGATCCAATTACTTTTTTCTGTAATGGCTATGTTCAGTGCCATGATGTTCAGTCAGTCGTTGGCAGCTCCTCAGTTTCCTGCTCATCGCTGACCTCAGTGGTCACCGTTTCGGACCGTGCCCAAAGAAAAGCACTCGTCATGCGCCTTCAACTCCCGGATGACAATCCACACGAAACGAAAGAGGTCAGTCATTTTGTCATCAGCTCTAGAATGCCATTGACATTCCACATTTATCGAAGAGGGGCTGCTTACACCTGCAGTGGATTCGGTTGAGTGGCCCTCGGTGATGTAACCCAGATGTATGCTGAATCCCCCTGTCAACACGGCCATGTGGGTACAGGGGTGCAGGGGAGCCAGCTGACAGGTGCTGACAGATGGATTATCTTCAGGGCCAGCGGTGGTCCTGGCTTCTGCGAGAGCTGAACTGGCAGGCCAGAGTAAACCAATCACAGCCGCTGCGCAACCAAACACCAGGTGTGTCCCCTCCAAAACCCTGGCGCTGCCACATTCTTCCTGCTGGTGTGAAGCTACTGACTGTGAATAGCCACATCCACATATGAGAGCAAGCTGGCTGTTTTAAGTCTTGCCGAGGCATTTAAGCACTGCGAGAAGGTCCAAAAAAATACTGTGAGCTGGAGTGCATTTTATTGCCAAAATGAAAATCCAATTAATTAAACTTCATGAAGAGGCAGATGTTCATAGCAAGCAATATCCCATTCCTAAATGATATTAGACATCATCTAAAGGTGAATGTTCTTAACCTCAGGGAGAGATGTTCCTGGTTATTCTGTACCCTCAAGAGGTTCTGTTTCTATTAATAAAACTGCATACGGAATGAGGCCATGATATACAACCACTATGGTGCCTTTGTTTTGATACTCAGCCTGAGTAACATTTTAAAGTGTGTTAGTAGTTTGGTAAATAAACAGGGATAATTAATGAATAAGGTGAACTTTTGTCAAATTAATTAGAAAACAACCAATTCTTTGGGACATTACAAACTGAATGACTACTGACAACACCTGGATAACCTCTAAAGGTCTTGTGAACTTTATAGGCAAACAGATACACAAAGTGCTCAGTATCAAATAGAAACAATTTAATTCCATAAAATTTCCCCTGTGAACAAACTAAAGAGCTTAACTCGCTAAATAAACAGAATTTGGTTTTGGAAGTTTGCAGATTTGCAGCACTGTGGAGCATCAAGGTTGAGAAAAGGTCAAAACACACAAAAAAGTAATGAAAGATCTCGAGCTGTAAACCAACACTGACCTCCCTTACAAGCATAGAGAGATTTACTGGGTCATCTCCACAGCATGCATTCCTACGGTAAAAATAGAGATAGCAATAAAGTTAGTGACGAAACCAGAGGTAAATCATCCCACCTTGTGATATGTCATCTTTTAATGAGCAAAACCAATCCAGAGGATTGAAAACACTGACCAAACTCGTGCTAAAAATACAAAAAACTAATTCAAAGCCCCTTTTAAAGCCCGGTAAAAGGTTAAGTGATCTTGTTTTTACTGGTTAGTGGCAATGTCAGACTAGTAACAGTTACAGCCTTTCCTTTGACGCCTGACCTCAAATCATACACTGAGCTGTTCATTCATTCTTCAAATTGTGGGTTGCATTTGAGCTTTTTTAGAAGTGTTTAGATTCCTAATGAAAGGAGGTGGTTTGTGTGTTTATGCAAAACTAGCAAAAATAGCAGCTGACGAAGTTCAACTCAAAACCACGTTGAAGGTGGAAAATCACTGAGTCAGAACTGGAGTAAACTAGACTCTCTGTTCCATACTGAAAACAGGAAAACAAACTTAAAAAAAAAAAAAATAAAAAAGCGAATAAAAAGAAAATACACAGTTCTTCAGAGTTCAATGAAACAAGGGCACGAGGTGAAGAAAGGTTCCAGTGAGAAGCACATGGAAAAGGAAAGTTCTTTACTTGAGGCTGTGCACATATCTGAGTTACCTAGTGACTCGGGCTTAAACAAAAAAAGCAATTTCAGTGCAGATTTATAGTATTAGATGAAAAATAGGAGGAACATGTGATTTTTTCCATTATCTATGGTGAGCTAGCGGCTGCATCTCGGCACATTCTCAGGGGCCCTAGCAAACACAGGCACACTTGAGAGATGTAGTATCCTGAATCTTCTGGATGATCCATCATGCTATATGCCGTGCTGCTTCCAATTGTTTTTCCTGGCAGCGCAGGGAAGGAAGAAGAAAAAATACCATAGTAACAACAAAAACTCAGGCTCGCTTTATCTCTCACACTGTTGTGTGTTACAGCAGCGATGTACAATATTACTAGCGCATCAGAAGAAGAGCTCACCATTTTGGCTCTGTCATCTCAGCAGAGACCCGGCAACAGTGCATGGCGGCGGCCCTTAAGCCACCAATCTGCTCCATCACAAACTGGGAGGCGGACCGAGGCTTAGAGCTTCTCCAGTGGCTGCGTTTGACCCTTGGCGATCCAGCATGCTCTGCTGCCTGAGCTCAGCGAGGATAACCTCGAGGGGTTAAATTAGACAGCCACACAGAAACACGACATGTTGCTCCTGTTTGTGAACTGCAAGGTTAAATTAGACGCCTCCTGTGTTCCAAAAGATGGTTGTCAATAATGAACAGTGAGCTTGTTCTTGTTGTCTCACTTTTAGGCCCTCTGAACACAAGTTCTGCGCTTCTGCCAGATTCAAGGCCATTATTTATCACTGCAAGGGGAGAGAGGAATCCTCTCGGCCATTATGCCTGCTTCCTTAAGTGATAAGACCTTGTTAGTAGCAGGGGGTTTGAGCTGAATCTTCTTGCTTTCTATCTCACTTCAGGAAACATTTGAGTGAGAGGGCCTGCTGTCACGGACACTTGAACCTGAACCTCAACCTCCTCCCTTGCTTGAAAGCCCAGAAGGCTGTTTGTTTTATTTTTATATATATAGATATTTTTTGACTGACCGCCTGAATGATCAGAGCAGTACTTCACAAATTCACACACATCCAATATCAGCAAAAGAGATTTTCAAGTGAAACCTCTATAAAGTGCAGGATGGACAGGGGCTCTGCTAATATATGTTGGAAATATGTATCTATAATACTGAATATAACATAACTTGCGAGCAACTTGAGTCAAATATCGATCTGTTAACTGCACTGATAGATTCATTCTGTGGAGGATTTAGGCTGATTCAAATCAGTAACTATTCATAACTGCTCTTTACTATTCATTAAAAGAAACGGCTCATAAGAGTAATGATTTGTGTAGTGCACTACACATTATAGCACATATCAAGTCTTTTTGTTACATCACATCTACAGAATGAAACTCAGATTCGTAATTCAAAATGGTGCAGGAAACACTGTCACAGCATACAAATGAACTAGCAATTAAATGTTACCAACACATTATTACAGAAGAAAAAGATGCAAGAATTAACTGTTGAACAACTGAAATGTGTTGGGACAGAATGTTTAGCATTAGCAGATGGAGAGAGACCCAACCGCCTTGTTGTGCTCTGGCACGTCTGAGAGGAGAGAGCCAAACAAATGCGCAAAGGGCCTCATAAACAACATTAGGCTTAAAAACAATTTAAAAAATAAATCTTATACGCAGTTCTCATTAAGATTTGAGATAGCTTGAGCACTTTTATGGATGTCATTTAAACAAAGTTTTGTTTTGCACAGTTAAAAAGTGGCCCGTTTAACACTATAAAAATCAGATCTAACTTACATATATATATATATATATATATATATATATATATATATATATATATATATATATATATATATATATATATATAATTATATAATTTTGGAGCTGAAACTGTCTAATAGAGTAAATATTTACAACTAGCCTCTCATTATGCACTTGGTTTCTTGTAATGAAAGGGAAAATACACTAAATAAAAATAGTGCTGATAACGCTTACCCAGCAAGACACAGCGCAATGTGGCTCTTCATTATCCAACACTGAGGAGCATTTGTTGCAGCGTCAATTATCAGGTACACCGTTCCTTAGCACTGAATACCACAGCTTTTAATTAGCAAAGCACAGAAAGACGCAGATCTGTGCAAACTGCTGAAGCGACTGCCATGTGGAGAGCCGTGAGAGTACAACAAACTCAATTATGGCAAAATACTGCACATGCATTGAAATGAGGATGGGAGAACACACAAAAAGCCTTGCAAGCCTAAATAAGACTGTGGGCACAAGACACATTTCACGCATGGAGAGAACACGGGTATGAAATGAGTGACATCCAGGGCAGAAAGATAATCAGGAAATAATAAAATCAAACTGTTTTCAATCATCAAGCGTCTTTGAAAATGGTAAATCCTGAAGTTCCTGTTTTGCTTGGAAAAGCAATGTGATTATGCATTTACAATATGATTACGTATTCACAATATGATTATGTATTTGCGCAACAGCAGTCAATTACACTGTGTAACAATAATTCTGACCATTCGGATTTATTATTCACACTGACAGCAATTTTTCTGCTGGAGAAAGGCAGGTCACTGTACTGTTGATTGCTAGTAGGTGTCTGGATGGCCTAACGTTACTGGTGGGCTGTGCAACTGGCCATAGCTTTTGAAAATATAATGTCAATGATGTCATTTTATTTTGACAAGTCATCAGTTTCTGGAGGGGAAAGCACTTGTATATAAACCTGCAGCAGTGAATAATACATGATATCATGAACAAGATGAACGATTATCAACGCATGAATCAAACTCGCTCAGAATGCCGACAATTTCTGACATGCTTTTCCATGCATCTTTTTTATTAGATCACTCGGGGGCAAAGACAAATTATATAGAAGAGTGAAAGCGACTTCTTCTGAGTGTTGCATACCCTCAACTACAGTATCTCACAGGAGACGGATCGTGTGAGCTCCACTGTCTTCGCTCCCATTGGTAGTTGCCACATCATTTGGCATAGCGCTTAACTTTTCTCAACTTTGTTGTTGCTGCAGCTCATATCATAAATAATAAATAACTTCAGCTAACTTTTCAAAACATCTAGACCAAAATGAACCTTTAAATGCTCTATTGACATGCTCTCTACAGTCCTCTCGCCTTCAAGGCAAATTATCAAATGGGCTCTGATAAACATTTACCTGATACAAGAAAAGTCTCTAAAGACTAGGGGTGTCGATGTTTCTACGATGCATCGCGATGCAGACGAGGACGATTCGGTATTGGTTCAGTAATAGACCATAACAGATTATAACGTACTGATGCTTTTCTGACGTCATTTGTCGCATACATGCTTTGTCGCGGTAGCATACAATAGCGGTGGGAGGCGAGTGATAGTAATTAAAAATGCTAAAACTATTTCAAAAGCAGACATCTGGGCACATTTCGGCTTTTATGAACAACCTGGTAAGCACGACCTGGATAAAGACACACCAATAAAATATGCAGGGGGTAATACCATAGATATGTGTAGATGCCCTATTCGACCGCTCAAGATACGTTGAGCAAAGACAAGCTCCACACATGTCTGGTCATCAAATGTGGAGGAACCCAGCGACTGACCAACATCCTTCCTGCCACGAATGAGCATCCTGGATTAAAGCAATGTCAACCTTTTTTCGTCGCAATAGTTCTAAAAAACTTGCACGTTTATGGGGGCCATTTAAACCATTGACATTACAACTTAGTATATTAATTTCAGTCATTACTATCAAACAAATAAGTGAACTGAACAAATGAGAGAAAGTAATACAACTGCAAATTAATTCTCTCAAGTCTGCCTTTAAAACCCCATTAACAAAGGAAACCCACCCCCTAAAACGTTTACCCCAGGCTGCCGCCCTCCCCTGTCTTAGTCAGTGACATGACAGCCAGTACAATTCTCTAGAACACCGCCATTACCCCTATTATAAGAGAACAGAATAACTTTGATTTCACACGAGTAATAAAGTGGGGTTAAAAAAAAAAAATTTAAAAAAAGTATGTATAATGTATACTCTCTATAATGAGGAAGCAAGCATAAATAATTGCATCATGTACATTGAAAACTGTACATTAGTGATTAGAGGTGGACCGATAGTGGATTTTACCGATACCGATAGCTAGGTTGGATCACACTGGCCGATACAGATTAAGCAACCGATAGTTTTTAAAATGGATACTGAACGAGAACTAAAATAGAGTTTTACTATTTTTAAAAAAGCATACAACAATACTGAACCATACTTTATAAATGAATAAAAATTTAGTAGTAATATTAAATTATAATGATCATTAACGTTTTTTCATAGTTTACTAACTTTAAAATTTAAAAACGAAGCCTCTTAGTAATAGTAAATGTTGAAATTAAATGAACACACTCTAACAAGGAACAATACTTCTACAGCTTTCATTAATGTTACAAATGGACTCTTATTGTTAAGTATTACCATTTAATTTCAACAGTCATGCTTAAAGATGGCCATCTTAAAATACCTACACAAGGCCATATTAAAATTACGTGCACAGGTTCTTGATACTGTATGTGTAATTCAAGCAATTCAAGCAGCGGTCTAAAACTGTTTATTTAATCACCAAACGGACATAAGTTTGCTTCAAGACTGAACTATGAGTTTGAAGTTCTGTGTTTAAAATAAACAGAGCAAACGGAAAGAGAGCGCGATCTGTATTACAGCTCTCTTTATGAAGCATACAGACTGTATTAGAGCCACAGAAAGACAAACGTTTTGCTGAAAAATGCATAATACATAATTTATAGCCTAGGGTGAAGTCATTATGTACATTAACAATGATTTGGGACAATTATAATGTTATTTAATGGAAAACTGTGTGAATGGCGCTCTGTTCCACTGCAGAATTTTCTGTCGGCTGCATTTAAATGCGCGTTTGAAGTTTCCCGCTCTGTGCAGCGTGCAGTGTCACATGCCAAAACAACATGTGCTGTCAGTGATTTCCGCCTAGAGGCCGCTCTCGTACTGTATAATGACAGCAGACCATTCTCAGCCACTCCAGCAACAGACGCAACACGGAAAACAATCGGCATGGATTTTTGCCGATAACCGATAGTTCCGCAAATCAACTATCAGTGCCGATTAATCGGCGAAACCGATGAATCAGTCGACCTCTATTAGTGATACCAAGTTTCCTAGCTTACATGAAGAACTGCCAGTAGACGATTGGTCACATGAAGTTCTAGATTAGTAAATCAGAAGTCGAGTCACTCGGTAATTATCAAATCCTTATGCCACATCCATCCCAGGAGAATGAGGAGCAGGAATCGAATGACGTGCTTCGTCCGGTGAGTGCATTAGTTTGGTCTCGCCGTGTTTCATGACGATCTTCAGTGTAGCTGGATACTGAAGAAAGGTCTGCAGACCTGCCTCTTTCAATTCCTTCCGTATTGTATTGAAGGAGCTCCGCTTCTTTGTGTATTTGTTCTAAATGCTCCTGTTATCTTCTGTGCCCAGACTTGAGTTTTGTTTGATGTTTGATACATTCAAGAAGCGTGTTTTCTTTGGAGCAGGTAAAATTAAAGGTTCAGTTCATATATGTGACCCTGGACCACAAAACCAGTCTTAAGTCGCTGGGGTATATTTGTAGCAATAGCCAAAAATACATTGTATGGTTCAAAATTATCAATTTTTATTTAATGCCAAAAATCATTAGGATAAAGATCATGTTCCATGAAGATATTTTGTAAATTTCTTACCGTAAATATATCAACACGTCATTTTTGATTAGTAATATGCATTGCTAAGAACTTCATTTGGACAATTTTAAAAGGCGATTTTCTCAATATTTCGATTTTTTTGCACCCTCAGATTCCAGATATTCATATAGTTGTATCTCGGCCAAATATTGTCCGATCCCAACAAACCATGCATCAATGGAAAGCTTATTTATTCAGCTTTCAGATTATGTATAAATCTCAATTTTGAAAAAAATTGACACTTAAGACTGGTTTCGTGGTCCATTTCTGACTGCTTGTATTTATTGACAAAATTGTATGCATGTGAAGTAAAACTGAAAATTGAGGATGCAGTGCATCATCAATGCATCGTGATATCGAATTGAACTGAATTGATGAATGATAATTGTAATCGAACTGAACCGTGAGACCAGTGTAGGATCACACCCCTATTAAAGACGCACAAGTACAAACCAAAGTGATTCACACAAACTATTAAAGCAAACACTTCACAGAACACATCCAGAAATATGTGGATTTTCTCTTAACATTGAATCTACTCTGAGAGTCTCATACATTAATCTATTCTATTCTAATCTATTAGAATTTCAATTTATTGGACAAGGACTTGTGGCTTTTTAATCACAGATGTTGAACTCATTCTGCAGCTGAACAATCACAACTACTGTAGTACTTCAGAGTTTATCAGATTTATACGATGCTAGATTGTTCTTTACTTATTGTCTACTGTCAGATCTTTGGATTAAAATATTTTTCTGTGCATTAAATCCTCTTTGCAACTCTTATGGGACAGTCACTGAATCACCAAACCACAGATATCTGCCCACAAACTATTTCTCTCACGATTTCTTCTTCTGTATATATATATATAAAAAGCCATTTCTTGCTTTTTACGTAAGTAACCTCTGTCACAAATGCATTTTACACTTCTTCAGTGCCGCCCTCCCCTTTTTTCATTTCAGTTCTTCTGCTTTCACGAAAGCCCAGAGACTATCCATTATGTGCAATTTAAATGGCCACTCCCTACCCACCAAAAGAGCTATGTGTGAGAAAGTTCATGGCTGTCACAGAGTAATAAGAGGCTTTTTCCATCACACTTGATGTTGGGTGAGTAGGTTTACTCAGACAAATGTCGGACGCCTTTCACAGTAAATAGGTATTGGGGAGGTAAAGAAAACTGACTTTATAAATACATTAGTATCGTTTCCACACACAATATAATCACACGCACCCTTGATTGATGCATACTTTTTTTTTTTTTTTTAATGACGGTAAGCCTCCGTTCTTTTATTGAGTAAAAAGATGACAATAGTTTCTATTCTCCTCTCACTAGCAATGATGTATTCATCGTGCAATCAAAAAAAAAGACACCTAAAGGACACAAGCTTCATAATAAATCACATGTAAGTCAAACGCTTAATGCTCTCTGTTACAATAATACATATAACAGGTGCATGTATACTTTATACTATGTATGACTGTTAACCAAATAATTACAGTATATCACACTGTAATATAACACTTACTATAAAGTTGTATACTTTGTTAACATTAGTTAACACAGTAGTTAACATGAAGTAACAATGAGCAATAGAGTTAATCTTATTAATTAACATACTGGAAACAAAAGCAAATAGCAATATTAATAACTAATCATTAAAATGATAGTGAATGCTGTAAAAATAAGTTCATGACACCGAATGCATTAACTGCTATTAATGTATTGAACCGTATTAAAGTGTCACCCAGTAAACAATGCTTCTTTTATTCTCAGTGTCTGTTTTCTTACTTTCGCACTATACAGGTCAACTTGTTTTTGATCAATTTGAACTATCATTGATCTTGCCAGCACCTTTACAGCTCCTAAGATTTGAGTTATGCTTTGTATTGTTGAAACTGACAACATGCCTTACAGTCTGTATTCAGCTCTAACGTGGAATGCTTCCTTACAAGTCAGGTAATAAATGACACTAGTCAGCAAGCTTCAAGCCAAAATATTTTTATATGGCAATTCACTCCAGTGGACATGTGGATTGGGTTTCCACTTCCCACTGGAATGGCTTGATGCATTACAAACGCATGTGGCAAGATGTTGCAGGAACCACACGCGAGCAAATATAGTTAATTGCGATGTCATTATAATCTCATTATAACGGGAGCAAAACAGTTGTTTTAATCACCGGAGCTGTCAGGGACTGCGCTCTAATGTCGTCTGGACGGCGACGGCTGTGTCTCAATCTCAGTCAGCTGCCTACCTAAAAAGCATTTTTGGGGTAAACTCGCGTCTGTGATTCTCACAAACGCTGCACGCGCCCGTGCTGTCTTTGTATACAGCTCACTAGGTATTAACACACAGCCGATATATAACGGCGAGACATCGCTAAGATGTGTATTTAAAGTGAAGCGCGATGTCACTTTAGTCATTGAAGTGATTCGTGAGGAAATCCCTGTTTGCTCCGTATGTAATGCTGCTTCTTATCGGAGTTTTCATTCATTTTTTTTTCCTACCGTAAGGTCCGTTCTTAACGGGCGGCTCCCTATTCTCTACTATAGACCTCAGAAACGGGACTGACCACATGTAATGTCTCTAATCTATCCAATAAAGTTAAACTGAAGACAGCGTACCTGTGTACTGCACTAGGAACATCGTCCTGAGGATTCGGTTGGAAAAAGACGCCAGTTAAAGTCCCGTAGGGCTCCGGTAGTGGACGTTATTCCGCGCTAGGAGCTTGGCTGCTGGTGTCTGTGGGTCCGCTGCGCTTATAACTGCTTTAAAGTGAGCAGACCACAGCGAGAGAGAGAGAGAGAGAGAGAGGAGGAGGATCCACAGTCAAGCTCAACATAACGACTACACTGTCCGCGACGCGACTAAATTAGCACGCAGTCTTTATAATTAACCCTGAACGAGAACGACGTCTCTCACGCGCTCGATTGACGGTTATTGACCGTTGACTCGTTTGAAGGCAGTTGACCGTTACTCATATTGATTGCTGCGCGCGAGAAACCCATTCACAAAATATGTAATTTTTTTCGCGGTCAGTGGGTGAAATATAAGGTGAAATGTGTCTATTGAGGCTTTAAAACGTTGACAAGTTGTCACTGTACAGATTATTAAGTTTCCATTAGGACAATTTAATGTAAGTTCTACCAAAATAATAATTAGCCTACTTCTTGTTATTGATCTTGTTTTATTTAGGCTATTTAAATGCAAGCAATAACTTAGTATTAGCCAACAAAAATAACTGTGTGTGTGCGTGTGTATGCATGTATGTATATGTATATACACACACACGCACGCATGTATATACACACACACACACGACTTAATTTTATTTATTTATTTTTTGTTGCTGTGGTAATCTTTAGTAAAATAGCCTACATGCAATAACACGTCTGTGTATAATAAGGGATCCATTACATGCGTTTCTTTATCACTGTAAAGTGCGCATATACTGGTTGTGTGAGGCTATGTACCAGTAGAGGGAGCAGAGCAACAGTTAAACTTAAGGCTAATTGCCATATAAACTACAACAAGCTCTACAGTAAAACTCCAGGGCCTCTTAAATAATGCACAAGTATGGGCCAGTCGTTGCAGTGGACAAGAACACTGCTAAAGTAATCTGCTGTTCTGTCAGAACAAATACATATTCAAGTGTCAAAGGAAGCACATTTCAATGTAAATGGATATCAAGGGATATCATGACAGAATTTGAACTATGCCTTCCAATTTGACCTGATTTTATTTATTTATTCATTTGGAAAAACCATTAAAATGACATTCAACCACAAAAGCAATGTAGGTGCCAAGAACATATGAACCTGGTAACACTGAGCTACTGTTCTTACATGTCATTTTCAATTTTCTCAGAACAATTTGAGTGCAGCAAGGTGTTGTTAGCAGCACATGTGTCTTTCAGCACACTAGAGGACCAGAAAATGTTTTTTGACTATTTTGGCCGTGTTAATGCAAAAGGAGCAATTTGTTCCAGAAGTATGCATTTTTATTAGAAATGTATTATAACACAAAAACACTCATAATTACCTAGAATAAGTAGCATGTAATAAGATACTGATGATTTTCCAGCGAAAATCCTCACTCTACACTAAAAAAAGCTTGTTGTGTTCTGCTAGTTTAAACCTCTAAATGAATGAAATGTTTGGTAGTTATTATGGTCTAAAAAATTAATGTATAATACTTTTATGACGTCTTTTTTGACACAAACATTTTCATCCTCTAAGGACCTCTGTGTAACTTTGATTAAATTGATGTACAAGGGTTAAATAATGCTTTGGCTTGCCAGAATCCCAGATGAACTTTAACACCTCCATGTTTACAGCTCACTATCTGCGGCCTGAGCTGCGTGGCACAGCCGGGGTTACTTTTAGAGCTAAGAACATTTAACAGATGTCTTAACACGTTCAGGAGGAATTCACAGTTCTACCGTGCGTCGTGGTTAGGAGAGCAGGGGAGACCGGTGTTGTGAGCACAGCATTTGACATTACAACGGTCTCATAAAAGCATGATAAGAGTGTGGGTGGAAACCGCGGCCTGCTACAGCTGCTGTGTTTATCTCAAACCTGATGAACGCTGCACACCAACATCCTCGGGGGGGAAAAGAAAGAATCGAGACTTTATAGAATTTGTGTGCATTAGCATACTGAAGCACATTCAAGAATGTACTGCTCAGGAGTCTATTTATATTCTTCGATGTTAGATGCAAATATAATTAGCTTATTTTGGCACACCGCCCTCGTGTATCCTGATACAAAGTCGCCTTATTCTCTCGCTTTTCCTGGACATCAACACCGGCCACCGTTTTTGGCATCAGCCACTTTCCTTTGGAATTCTTTTGATGCGCATGGATGCAAACATTGGCATATTCATTATAAACTGTTTATTTTGCCATTCTTAACAATTAGCTCTGAATATTCCAAAGCCAAAGGGGATACAAACAGCTGTCAAGATGATTTTTCAGAGGTAAAATGAGCATTTTTATGTTTTCGGCACTCGTTTTAAACAGTTTTCATGCAATTAGGGAAATAAATGTGGCATGCTGCTGTTTTGGTCACGCAGAAATATTCCAAAGCTGCACCTGAATCATTTGTGCCGTGAGGCAATTACATATCACAGCATCAAAGTGACACATTAAAAGCACTGGAAACGTGGACTTTGATATGTTACTATAATATGTTATTAAGCTTAAGTGAAAAACAATAGTTCTTTAAAGAGAGGGTTCCACATAAGAGCTTTCTTGCATGTCACGGCTCTTATCTGTAAATTAGCCCAATAAGACCAATCAAAGTCTGTCTGAGCAGTGCACTTTCCTTTCATTTACTCTAATCGAACAGACGTTTTCCCTCAAATTTCAGTGAACTACATCACATATTAAACAGCCAACAGGTAAAATTAACACTAATAATCTGCTAGTATCTTGCTTTTCTGTTTAAATTCAGACTTTAGGAAAGGCCCAGCAAAGATCTAATGTTGCCCCATTCCCATCTGCGGCTATCATTTATGTGGTGGTAACAGAGCTGTAGGTGTTTGACAGATGATTCACCTTTACAAAGGTGAGCTAGTTTTTTTCTTGGATGGCAGCATTGCCCCTGGCTGGAGCAGCTTGCCTTTGGCTGAAAAACAGCAAATACAGTAAGATGCATTTTCATCCCGATTCTACACAATAATGCGACTTGTGTGACACAGATGTTTTTGGTTGGTCTTTAGAAAGGTCTTTGTTCATGTCCCATGTCCTGTTAGTCACTCATATGGTGTTCATGTTTTAATAACTTGAACACAATAAAAACAGGCCAAAGTTTCTCAAGGCAGCATCTAATGAATTCTCTCACCTCACAGAGAATGATTAAAAGCTGCACTGAGCTCTTATTTAATTCATTCCAAGTTGAGGGACTGACTCTACTTCTTTTTCCCGATTTCAAACAACGTTTTCTTCCACGGGCAAAAAAAAAAAAAAAAAGAAAGATTAATATTGCATTAGATGGGAGCAAATTACCTAGAATGCAACACTTTTTGAATGGTAGATAAGTATGTGAATATGTGAATCAGGTCAAAGGCGGCAATTTTTGGTTAAAAACAACAACAGAAGATTTAGAGAACTGTTAGCTTTAACAAGTTTTCTCCTTTTAAATTTTCTTGATGAAGTGCATCAAAATAAATTTGTATACATGGATTAATTGGTTTTATATCATCATAATATCAGCCAGTCAATTCGGCATAAATTGTCTTTGCAACCCATTTCTCAGGATTTTTAATACAAAAAAAAGTGTACGACAAGACATCTATCCATCAGGATTTATCCATCCATTGATTAGGAGGTGTAAAATGGACTTAATATGCCAGAATAGAGCCAGATTGCATAATAGCTACTTAGCTATCGATTAACAATATCCCCCAAAAAATTAAAAGACAGACATACATTTATTTACATTATAGGATGTCTTTCTTTCACTGGGAAAAAATGGGGGGAAAAATCTACTAAGAAGAAGAAAAAAAAAAAAGCTAAAGCCTCAATCACTGGGTCACAAAAAGCAATTAAAATTAAAGAGCTAAACTGGAATTCTGCCCATCATTTGGCCCAACTCATATCAGAAGAGTGATGCACCTAAATATAAATCCTGAAGGCCTTGAAAATCAGACAAAGAGAGAATTTCAACTATGTTCAGAGCAATTCACTGCATAGAAATTATATAAAATACAGGCAATTGGGCATTCATGTAGCCCCAACAGTAGAGCGTGGCACTACAAACACGAAGGTCATGGGTTCGATTCCCAGAGAATGCACGAACTGATGCAATCTAAGTTGGATAAAAGTGTCTGTCAAAAGGCAGAAATGTAAAAAAAAAAAAATCTGGCAGCTGAATTTATCAGGTTCTTTGAAGCCGTTTCCATTTCTTATTGTTTTCACTGACATTTTTAGATTTGGCCCGTTCAGCAACACTAATGACACTGTCATTTTCAGCGATCACACTGATGCTCCTTAAAGGCCGGTACACACCAAGCCGACGCCGACAAACTAGTGGCGACGAGGTGTGT
This sequence comes from Onychostoma macrolepis, assembly GCF_012432095.1. Taxonomy (NCBI): domain Eukaryota; kingdom Metazoa; phylum Chordata; class Actinopteri; order Cypriniformes; family Cyprinidae; genus Onychostoma; species Onychostoma macrolepis. Next base: position 3,265,664 of record NC_081168.1, on the reverse strand, counting down.
ACAGGGGCTTTAAATGAATCCTGAAGACATTTTTCCACCACTGCTAAAAGCAAGATTTGTTTGTCAAAGAGATGTTATAATTGGCAAAGTCTTTCCAAGGTGGCAAGGGCTGAGCAGTGCTAGGCAAGATGAGATAATGTCAATATTATAACTTCATTAGACCTACTAAACAAATAAATATGGCTAAGGTAAGACAGCTGAAGTGAAGTTCTCTCTGAAGCCAGACCCGTACAGCAGTAGGAAATCTCATCTTGTCACTCAAGGACTTTAGGACACTGTGTTCCAGTTCACAATTCTGGTTTCCACAAGGAATGTTTCACTGGAGATGTAAAGGGTCTGGTGGTGAGAGTGAGTTAAAACATTTTAACGGCTTTAGAGGTTGAATTTTGGCAGGCAGAGCCGTTTTTCTTTCCATTTGGTGTTTTTGCCATTTTAAAACCAGGAAGATTTAGCTCACATTCCAAGAGGCAAATTAAAGGACTGAATACGATTTTGTTTAGTGAACTTTTAGAACTAACGAGTTAAGTTCTTGCAAAGAGAGACCTTTTTTCCATCAGTAGAACAGTAAACAAGATTTTTAGATGAAACTGTGGTCTTTGGTGCTTCATAAAAGCAAGTGAGCAGCTGCCTGTCTTTGATGACAAAAAGTACACAAAATTAATATGCATGGCTCCTGATGATATATTGAGGTCTTATGAAGCAAAATGATCAGTCTGTGCAAGAAACTGAACATTATTTACAGCATTATTACCTGTAATCCAGAGTGTCAGGCAAAAAGTCCGGAGTGATGTTCGGTTCACGAACAAATCATTCTTCTGAACGGGTCATTTTAGTGAACTAGTTGAGTTCGCAGCTCAAGCAGTACAGAACCAGTTCATTGAAAGAAACTGTCCAAAAGAACCAGATACTGTATGTCTAAGGCTCTGTATTACAAGTAATAATGTTGTAAATAAGTTTCTTGCACAGACCAATCATTTCACTTCATAAGACCTCAATATATTGTCAGGAGCCACGGGTATTAATTTTGTCTTCTTTGATATGCTTTTTATTCTCAAAATGGGCAGCCATTGACTTGCATTTTATGAATCACCAAGGCCCATGGTTTTGGCTAAAACTCTTCTTTACTGTTCAACTGATGAAAAACAAAAGTCACCTACATCTTGGATGATCTGAGTAGGAGTAAATTAACAGCAAATGTTCTTTTTCGGATGAACTATACTTTTAATATAAAGGCAAGGAAGCACGAAATTAATTGCAGGCCTTCAATCATGCAACAGAATAATGCAAAAACGTGCTTGTGTTATTTTACAAAGACAGTTCGGTGAGACCTACAGATTCATTAAGGACTGATTGACGTGGACATTTCACCTGCAGAGCACTTCACCTCACGGCCTGCACGAGTCCTGCAACTCTTCACGCAAAACCAATTAACTAGGTGTAAAGATGAACTCTCCAGCCTCTGGCATCTCCATTATTTAAGTTTAAGGCAATAGCAAAATGGCCATTTATAATAAAGGGCTACAGAGATTTGTGAGAGAGGAAAGCTGTGCTGTGTACATTCGGCTTACAGTCAATCTCACTGAATTCGTAAAATATATAAGTTTTTTTCTAAGTTGCCAGAACCGTTCGTACTGGCACCGAAGTGGAACAGCGTGAATTACTCCGACCGGGATCTAATTTCACTTACTTGGATTTCCCTGAAAATAAATTGTTGTACAATTGTGATGAAAGTATCCTCTTTTACTTGACAAATCACTACCAGTGCTGTTAAAATATATTTTTACTCCCAAAATGGATATAAGAGAACAGAGAGAGAAGGAGAGAATGATGAAAAAAATAAATGTTACAAATCAGCTTAAAATTTGGGCCGCCTGCATGAGCAAAAGCACTCAATTTGTCAAAGCATATGTGCACAAATCTCTAGGCCAAGTGTTTGAACCATGTGCACTTTTTGAAAAGCTTACCAAACCTATATTTTGTTAGAAAGACTGTCAAAAATAATTTTACGTATGATCTGTTGCCACCTGTAGAAGTTACACTGCTGTTCAAAAGTTTGGGGTCAGTAAGATTTTCAAATGGTTTTAAGAGAGGTCTCTTATGCTTACCAAGGCTGCATTTATTTGATCAAAAATACAGCAATACTGTGAAATACTATTGCAATTTAAAATAACTGTTTTCTATGTGAGTATATGTTAAAAAGTAATTTATTCCTGTGATGCGCAGCTGAATTTTCAGCATCATTACTCCAGTCACATTACATGATCCTTCAGAAATCATTCTAATATGCTGATTAAAATAAGTAGATATTTGTATAAAGTATTTGATGAATAGAACGTACAAACAAAAACAGCATTTATTTAAAACGGAAATCATCTGAAACCATATAAAATGCCTTCACTGTGACATTTGATGAACAATGCATCAATGCTGAAAATATTTCTTTAAAAAAATACTGATCACAAACTTTTGAATAGTAGTGTAATTATAGATAAATACATGGCCCAGATCAAATAATCAGCCAAAATGAGGCAATTTTTGGTAATGCCAGAATAGAGCCAGATAAACGTTAATAATATCCATCAGCCCACATTAGTAGAAAAAGGAAAGATGATTTTGAAGATTATTCTTCGGTTGTTGAACATTCTAATTAAATACTTCTAGCACACCGTTTTATGTGCTATAACAAGAACTGGAAGGTTCACAATACATGCATTAAATACAATTCTGATTTCATCTTAATATGCATCAGCTTTCAGTCTGTGCTGCCAGTTCTCTTTTTGTGACCGGCATTCAGTAAAGTTGGCATTACCTTATGAGAAAGCACTAAAAAGCACTCCCGGATCGGCTGTCCTTGATTGTGGAAAAGAGGAAGTCATCAGTCAACTTGCTGTGCGCTGGGCTAGATAAGGTGAACGTGGAAGAAAAGCTCCAGTGTAAATGAGGCATTCTGCCCCCATACAGCTGCAGCAGGACTGTGCGGTGCAAACTGGCCACCTGTGTGACAGGCTGGACACGAGCTAGCCGACCGGCACGGCCCACACAGAGCCTAATAAGGACGGACGTGCTCATCTTCCACACGCCTTTCGAGACATTACAGCCTTTGGTTCCCTCACAGTCGCCCGGCTCAATCCTCCTGTCAGGATTTGATTTCTAACACTCACTCTCCTGCGCGATTGAAGACCTGTCCGTCACGTCGAACGAGTTAAGACGGTTTTGAAAGCATTTAGCATTAAAAATACAACTAAACGATTTGCTTTAACAAGCACAAAGCTTTTATCTCACAGAAAAAGCTCAAAAAGAGAGTTCAGATAGGGTTTACACAAGAGATTGAACAGAATGTCCATCTGGCCACCTGGCATTTCATACAGAAGCCCTGCTTTCGTGATTTATCCTCCGAAAAGCACCAGTTCTCCACTGGCATAAACATTTGGGCTATTTATACGCTCTAATATCAGACTAAACCCTATACTTTCCTCTTGGCTCGCAAACACGCATCTGAAGCAGTGTCGGCCTCACCTTTCAGCTTAATCTCTCCAAACTTGATAAAAGGTCTGAAATCTAAACTTCCTGTCATTTAGAAAGCGCAAACAAGAAGCGAAAAGCGACGGAGGCGATCCGGCAGACATTTCCACCTGTTCGTGACAGAATAAATGCCAAAGAACTGGAGAAGAAACCTCTTATTATTGAGAAGCAGCCTCTCGTGGGGACACTGACAGCCTTATCGGGTGTGCAGCAGAGATCTTGCCAACAAATCCTTTCTCTGCCGTGAGATCTACACTCTGCCTGTGAATGAGAAGCTTAAAGGGTCTCTGATGGTACATCAAGCAGACAGAACTTCCATCAGCGGAATGCATATCAACTCACCTAAAGCTCGGCCAGATCTGTAGTCCTTGAACATCATGTGTTAAGCAGACGCTTAATCTCCCGGTGACGGCACCCTGTTAAGAAGACAATACAGGCTTAGCTGCGTTTGGACGGTAAGGGGACTGAGGTATCTCTATGAAACAGCCTTGTGAGTTTATAACCAGATGAATTTATCAGCATAGTAAATGTCTTGGAGAAGGCAATCTAAATTCAGCGAGAAACAAATATCCAAATAAATCCAAAATATCCATAATGCACAGAAGTTTAGTAGTCAGTCAAAGTAGCCGGGGATCATCTGATTCAAGAAAAGCCAGAGTCCAAAATTAACCGTTTACTTTAGCTCCCGATAGCGGATGAACTGAGTTTATTTACCAGGCATAAATATTTCTTCCCAGGCCTGAAACTGCATTTTGCATTTTTATTAAAAACGTTTTTTGTCCCTCATGACAATGGAATTATCTAGCTGCTTTTTCTTGCATATTTGTGACAGCGCGGGTCACTGTGTCACTCCTACAGTCTCATTCTTTCAGCAAAACAGCACCTGTCATAAAAACTGTGAAGATTAGAATTTTTGTTATAATTTTGTGTCTTATTTTGCGGCAGTAGCTTAATGTGAAGGACACTGCACAATACGTGTTGCCAAATGGTGTTCTGGAGTTCTTTTAGCATCCTAGATTGGGACTGGATTTATCCAATCAAATTATTTATTAAAATGATTCTTAACTGCTTTTTTATTTTCCTCTAACAATAAAGGTCAATAATGTTTAGTATTCCCCAAAACATTTAAGAATATTCTTAACTTGCTTTTTAAGATGGAATTCCTGAAAAGAATGTTCTTAAAAACCACTGCAAAAAACTTCAATTTGTCTCATATTCCTAAAGGCAGCGATGGGTTGTAACTGATGAAATGTAAATGATCAGTCAGCGCTGTGTAAGAATCTGCTCAACAGAGCTCAAATGCTAGCGGGAAATGGACGTTTTTAAAATTTCAGTACTGAATGGTATCGCAGTCGGTACTTTTGACAACACAACTCCATCTTAAACAAGCTGATAACTACTTACACAGCATTAAAAAGTGCAACACGCAAATTGTTGTTGGACTCCCTTCAAGCCATTTGTGACAAAACATATTTGTGTGCCATTTTTGATTAGGCCATACAATCAGACAAAACCAAGCCTGTCATTTTCCTCTTAACAAAAGATGTTCTAAAGAAAATAATATAGAGCTTGTGTACTTAAGAACTTTGAATTCATCTTTAGAGGATTTCTTTGTGAATCTGGCCCCTTGATGATATATTCTGCACAGAAGTAAATAGTTTATTAGTAGATGATCTATGTATTACAATTAATCGAGCAACTTCCACAAATGTCATGTAATATTGCAGTTCCTCGTTAAGTTAAAGGCCAACTAACTTGCGGAAGGCTTTAAGAGTGTAAAAGAGTGCTACATTTATATTTTTCAAACTATGAAATAAAATGCACAAAGGACATAAGATACGAATTAACATTGTGCATCTTTGTTTCAAAACTGCAATCGCATATCTAGGTTTCATTCAGATCTATAATTGAAATGTCAGAAATCATGAGTGCCGTCTTTCATCACTTTGGTCTGTGAATGCTTTGATTCACAGATTCATAGAGAGAGCACCTTTCTGGAAACATATTATATTATGAGATCAAGAATCAGCCAATAACACGATCAAAAAACAACCTTGTCTAGACAGGAATGAGTGTTTTGCAGTGGCTGGTCTCATGTACTCTGGTCAGTACAGAAGTGTGCGAGTCTTGAGAGACTTTGTGGAAACAGTCTTCCTCAAATAGCAGTAAGTCCAAGATCCACCTGTCACTTCCTCTTTGACCCTTTGCCCACAACATGGTAATGAACTCTAACCTCTTGACATTTGTCCGAGTCACCATTTGCCCCAGAGTCTCTGGCTGGCCAGACCAAAATGACACTGTTTTTATGAGAAATATCCAATTTGAACGGAACAAACAGCACCACAAAAACAAAACAAAAACAACAAAGTGAGAAGAGAACAGATGAGAATGTGTAAATGGAATTATATATATATATATATATATATATATATATATATATATATATATATATATATATATACAAACATATATATATATATACAAACATATATATATATATATATAAACAGGTTGCAGCACATATTCAACTGAAAGTTTAAAAAAATGCAAGACATGTTGATACAATAATGCGTTTAAAGAAAAGAAACAGAACAAGGAATAAAAAAGATCATTGCACCACTACCAGTACAATCTGGTGTGAATGTGATAATGTTCTTAGATGTAACCAAAATGGATTGTATGTATAATGTGGGAGTTAATCATAAACGAGCTCGAAATACATTTGGACTTTCAAAGTTCTATGCTTTATCACTCCCAGCTGCTCATTCAAAAAAGATGCAATTTTACAGCCATCCAAAAATTAAAAATTGTGATAATTCATCAACAGTAGATCATAGCAATCACACAGCAAACCTCTCTGAAACAACAAGCTTGTAGAACGTGCAACTGCGCAGCGATTTTAATTTAAACGTGTAGTGCAACCATTTGTTTCATTACATCATAGCCTTCTGAAGTGTAATAATCATTAGGGCATATTGCAATTCTTGTTTTTCCATCGCAAAATGTAATACTTCTTACAATGATAATTAAGATTGTTATACCAGTTAAAACACTTAAGATTAGTGAACTTTTTATGCGTTATCAAAAAATGTAGGGCAAAGACTGTTGATTGGATGTTGAGATGTGGAGGAAGATAAACATGAGCTTGCAGTGGTGGGTTTAAGCAGACTAAATTATTGGAGAAGTCCTGCATGACTAAATGGCCACGTGCAGACTAAAATGTTTCAGGAGTGACAGCTGCATTTAAATATGGGAGTTTTGTGTATGTACAGAATGAACCTCACTCCTGAAATTGTGATGACTTACACCGATTGATCGGTTTTGCCATATTAATCGGCACCAATAGCTGGAACAAACAATAGTTTTTTTATTATATGTCATTATACAGCACGAGAGTGGCCTCTAGAGGCGAAATCACTGACGCCTCGCTCTGTTTGTTTTGACAGGTGAGGTTGCGCGCAGCACAAAGCAGGAGAATTCAGTTGTGTATTTAAAATACAGACAACAAAACTGTTTGTATACAGTATTTTACATGTTTTCATATCATTATAAAATAATTTGTTGACCAGGTGCTGCATTAGTAGAAAAAGAACAGCAGTAGGCTATGTTTGCAGACAGAGAGGAAACTAATATTAGCAGTACTTCAAACGGTTAAAACAATGTGACGAATAGATGCAACTCCAACCCAAATGTTTGATTTCAAGATTATATGTGACCCTGGACCACAGCACCAGTCATAAGTGTCAATTGATGAATGGTTTGTTAGGATCTGACAATATTTGGTCGAGATGCAACTATTTAAAAATCTGGAATCTGAGGGTGCAAAAAATCGAAATATTGAGAAAATCACCTTTAAAGTTGACCAAATTAAGTCCTTAGCAATGCATATTACTAATCAAAAATAAAGTTTTAATATATTTACGGTAGGAAATTTAAAAAATTTCTTCATGGAGCATGATCTTTACTTAATATCCTAATGATTTTTGGCTATTGCAACAAATATACCTCTGTGCTACTTATGACTGCTTTTGTGGTCCAGGGTCACATATTACCATGTTATTATGTTACCATCTTTTTGTATTAGTTTATGTCCAGTCATAATAAAAATTACTTAGTTCAGACGTAAACGTAAACTACACTAGGCAACTCAAGCTGCAGGAGTCAGATTCGACTGATAACAGGTCGAGAGTAAGGAGCGATGACTGACAAGGCAAGGCAAGGCAAGTTTATTTATATAGCACATTTCATACACAGTGGTAATTCAAAGTGCTTTACATAAAAGGACGTGAAATAGTCATTAAAAATAATAATAAAAACAAGGAATTTAAAAAATAAAATAAATAAAATCACAACAATAAAAACAAAATGATATAAAAATTGATTAATTTTTTAAAACCGTTAAGAATAGAAAATGATTATAGATAGTGCAATCAGTTCAGACAGTGCTCATTTAACAAATGCACAGCTAAACAGATGAGTTTTGAGTCTGGATTTAAATGTGGCTATGTTTTAGCACATCTGATCTCTTCTGGAAGCTGGTTCCAACTGTGGGCGGCATAATAACTAAAAGCAGACTCCCCTTGTTTTGTGTGAACCCTTGGTATTTCTAACTGACTCGATCCTAATGATCTGAGTGGTCTGTTAGGTTTATATTCAGTGAGCATATCTCCAATGTATTTAGGTCCTAGGCCATTGAGTGATTTATAAACGAGTAAAAGTACTTTAAAATCAATCCTAAATGTAACTGGAAGCCAGTGTAAGGACCTGAAGACTGGTGTGATATGCTCAGATTTTCTGTGATTTTGTGATTTGGTTCTCTCTCATTATTTGACTTAGTGGGAGCATATACAGGCAAAACAAGAGTGGTGCAAGAACTGAGCCTTGTGGGACTCCGCATGTCATGGACGTCCACTTAGACTTATGCTTATTAGACAAGACCACGGTGGAGGATTTTGCTCAAGAGATACTGAGCTCGTTGACATAGGCTATATCTGATCTTATTAAATTTGCTCCGTTTACACAGAGTACGTGTGATCGTCAAATCAAAAGTGAAAGTGAACAGCGAGCGCTCATTCAAAAGTAATTTCAATGCCCTCACCGATGCGCGGAAAAGAAAAACAATATTAGAATGTTTGCAGGAGTAAATAAATATTTATTATTATTTTATTCATTCATTTCTTTTTTACTATTAAATGTCAAATACTTCAAAATGCATGGCAAGAACTCATAAACCACAACCACGTGATCACAAATGGACATCACTTGCTTGAAATGACCATCACAGGTTCCATTGGTTAACTGTTGTCCTGTTCAGGAAGTGCCCTTCAAGGATTTAAAAAAGCTATTTGGAATTCGCTGACGGAGTCAGAAAAAAGTAAAGATTAAACGTATGCATGGATGAATTGCTCACAGCAAGATCTAAAATATGCATTTAGACAAGTAGATAGGGCACATTTCCATGCCAGGAAGAAAGTATTGGTAATAAAATCTTTAAAGAATGATAATCAGTGAACAAAGTCACAAACGTTACATTCCCATTTGTTGTGGCTAAGTGTAGCGGAATTTTAGTAAAAATTGCTTAAAGCACCTTTATTGGTGCTCTAATAAATCTGTGCATTTGATCTTGTGGCTTAAATGCAGCAAGTGAAGTCAAGTGTCTAAAACAAACGGGTACAGTTCAGTCTTTAGTCTGAGGTTGAGCCTGGAGGGAGAGGAACGTGATTGGTTGCAGCAGTCATAACTGACAGAAAAACGTTAGCAAAAAATCTTTCCTTATGATGAACACCACTATATAATGTCTATTCCTCAAACTCGACTGTAGCTTGCAGGGCTGTTAGCAACGGGTTTGAACTTATGAGGCATATAAGACTGCATTTTGGCAAAATGGACATTAAAAATGCATTTGAATTCATCCGAGGTTAGATTTCAGTCAGTGGCCCAGTGAAAATGATTCAGTAATGGCACTGGCCAGCATGAAACAGACATCTTACCTCCTAGCAAGCAGAAGACACATCTCAAATGAGGGTATATTTAGTCAACAAGATTGGAATTGCCAAGAAATGAGACATAACACATAAACATGCCTCTTGACCCACCTTCAGTACTACTGCATTGGGAAAAGAATAAATACACAATCTAATAAATAATTTCCCATGCCATCTAATTGTGGAACAGATGTTGGGATTTCTACTTACAGATTTGCCCAGGTTCTTGTTATTGAGGCACTAATGATGCAACAATGGTTCTGCCTCAACTCCAAGGCGAATCGTAGAGTATTTCATGCCTATGTTTTCTAAAAGTACTATCTAGCTAGGCAGCTCAGCAGGTTTTGAGACATCACTTAAATCAAAGCGAGATGTTTATATATAAAAAAAAAAAAAAACACCATACAGTAACTGAACACTGAGGGTATTTTCAACTGTCAAATTGAAACACAGCCTGCTGATAAAAGCAAACATTAAACTAAACCATTGTAGTTTTAGATTAACCCCATTCAAACCTGTTTGACTTTCTTCGGCCAAACATAAAAGAAGATATTTTGAAGAATGTGGGTAACCAAACAGTTGTTGGTCCATGCTGACATTCATAGTATACTATGGAAGAAATAAAAATACTACGGAAACTGTTTGGTTACCAACATTCTAAAAATCTTCAAAGCTGCATTATTTCAGAAAAGTAACGGGTACATTCCAAAAAAAGGAAGAAATTATAGTAATCTATGGCTCAAGAGGAATAAGTCAATTTTACAATGATTACTTTTCTAAAATGAGACAAAGTATAAAGCCAACAAATGTGGCACAGCCTTTGAAATGAGACACAGCAACCGTAGCTGACTGTAGGCAAGAGGAAGTTACTGTATGTGATTTTTCACTTGTCTATATGATTTGTCACTGCCCACATACAGTATATAATAAAAAAAATTAATTGTCTGCAATCTGAGTGGGTTTGATTCACGCACTGATAATTGTTATCTTGTTCATGATAAGATGATGCACTGCTACTGCTATGAATACACAAACACTTTCCCCTCCATTTTTAGAAGCAAGAAAACTGATTAGTTGTCTAAATAGATTGATGACAACATCTCGACATGTAATGTTCAATAATTCACCAACCCAATGCAATACACATGAAGTACAGAGATAAAAGAATAATCTATTAAATCTATCACTTGTAAACGTCTAAAAAGTGACAGTTGCCATCTTCTTCAACTGAACGCTCCCTATTTGCAGTGCCAAGAGACAAAATGCAGAGAAACTGAACTTTGGGCCAAGTCTGTTAAATGTTCTTTCTCTCCGTGCTGTAGAAATCCTGGCTCGGGTGCTGAAGACAATCTCCTGTTCTCCACCGAGAGAAGCAAATTATCACACTAGACATTCACTGTCTGAGAAGACACCATAAAATGTGGGCCAGACGTACCAAATGTTGCATAAAGACCAAGTCTCAAATGCCTGCTTGGTCTTCAGAACCGAAGAGAACAGACATGTGAGGCTTTTACTGTAAGACCGGAAGATTTTTCAATGACTTTTCCTCTGTAATGCGAAGAAAGGAAAGCTTTTAGCCTCTCTCAAACATTCATTTCGGGAAAGTGTTGCTGGAAGTAATGTCTCCTAAGTGGTGCTTGCATTTGTGTTTTATGGGATAGGCTTACAATGGTATGAGAGCGAATTAAGTGGCTTTCAAATTGCAAGCATCAAAAAGGATCACAAAGAACTGCAGGCTAAAATTAGTCAAAGAGTTGCATTTACAGTGGAATTCTGGGATTCTTAAGAATTGGTTCACCCAAAAATGAAAACACTGTCATTATTTCCTCACCCTCATGTCGTTCCAAACCAGTTTGAATTTTCTTTCTTCCTTGGAACACAAAAGAGGGAGATTTTGAAGAATGGCCAAAGCACTGTTATCCATTCTACAAAAGAATTCAATGCCAAAGGGCTATAAAGTTGCATAGAAGAAAACAAACAAAAAAGCTTGCATGCACTTCCAAGTCTTCTGATGCCACATGACAGATTTCACAGAAAAGCTTTCCTTTCGGATTTAAAAGCTACACCACAGGAAAGATTATCAATAATGACTTGAAGAGATAGTTCACCAGTTTTGAGGAAAGTTACTTTTAAAAATAATGCATTACAATATTGTGTTGCTCCATTAAAAAAAAAAAAAAAGTAACTACTTGGTTCTTTTTTATGCAAAGTAATGCATTACGTTACTTTTGTGTTACTTTTTGTCACCTGGGCTGGGCAAAAATCCCAAAAGTTGTATTTTTGGAAACTTTGGAAACTCATTTCAATTCAAGTGAAATGAATAATCCTCAGGCTGAAGGAATTGCCTCTGCACTTACACCAGATTTCTCTCAACATGAGGACAGGAGCGGTGTCAGCCAATAACTTAACTTGTGTTATTTATTTGCAAAAGTCACCCAGACATTTCTTGTAAATTAAAAAGTAATGTGTTGCTTGAAAATAGTAATCGGATTACGTAACTCACATTACTTGTGTCACATTAATTCTGTCATCATTTACTCACCTCAAGTTGTTCCAAACCTGTCTGTAATTCTGGGTGATATACCAGTTTAAACAGAAAACCACTCTGTATGAACAGCACACAGTATGATTTTTATTTTATTTTTTAAAAACGGCGAAGTGAAGAAGTGGCTAAGTAACAGACAGTGGTCCAACACAGATTTTAGGTCAAACCGGCCAGCACTACCCGAGTTTCTTTCTTCTGTTGAACATAGAAGATATTTTGAAGATATTGAAGATATTGACTTCCACAGTATGGAATAAATTCATACCGGTTTGACTGGTGAGTAAAGCCCTACGTATTCTTTTTTAAGCATATGCGAAGGTCGCTTGATGCAAATTTCGTTACTTCGTACGTGCATCAACAACAACAAAATAGCAAAGAGTGCGACAACAACAGAAGCCTGCATTGACAAACGCTTGAGTGAGAGGGTTATGAGATGGCACAACTTTAGTTTCAAAAAGATAATTTATCGGTCATAACTTGTGGGAAAAAAAGTAGCACAGACACTGGACAAGGATGAATCTTTGTAGTGCGCATGTGATGACTGCCTGTGTTCGTGCACGCTATCAAATGGAGTATACTTTGAAAGGCTACGTGTTATTACAAGTCCACTTTAGGCTTAAATAACAACTTTTCATTTTTGAGTGAACTATACCTTTAAATTTCGATCTGCTCCTCGCAAAAAGCTGTTGTTTAGAAGACCTGAAAAAGTGCACGAGTCATATTTAAAAACATGTAGATTGAAAATCACTGTGTATTTTGTTGAAAAAAAACAGTGGCTAGGACATTCTTCAGAACAGCTTTTTCTGCCATACTTCAGACTACGGGAACGATTTTTCAGCGTGATTTTGAGAACACATGACCAGCACATTTTTATTCCTGAGATTGGCATTGAGATGCCACAGATGGCAGAGATCAGTGGACCTCCTCTGATGAACACGGCCTTATCAGACAGAGTCAACGGACCGCCGTCAGGAGATGAGGAGATTACCAATCAGCCCATCTAACGTGATTCATCTCCACCACCACACAACAACCACCAGATCCACAGCTACAACTGCTGCCTGTGAGGATCAGCAAATCAGCAAATCAACAAACCAACAGCTGAAATCAGAAACAAAAACATTCCACAAATATAATGTTTAATGTTCTGAATAAAACGGGCCTATTCAAACATAACAAGGTAGTTAGGTATACGAGGTGCAATTCTTTATATTGCATTTGAAGAAAACATGAATGAATGCTACATTGGCAAATAGTGCTTTGCCTCTGGAGCAAATCATTATAATGATGAGCATTATTTTAACAGAATTGGTGCTCGATTCTCTGAAGCATTTGTTACCATAGGAAACAACCCACGGCATGGCCTCTGATGTGGAAGTGCCTCCAAAATGGCCTTTTTATCTGCAGTTATTATCCTCATGTGTCACTGTCATAGAAACAACACAGCACAGTGACAGAAAGGGCACGCGGCGTATCAGAATATTGTTTAGAGCGCCGATTATCACCTGCAATGTGCTTTCCAATTGTGTGGAAGGGAAGACGTCTCTAGAGACTGGCCGGATCTCAACACACTTACAGTTCAGAGCCAATATTCAGCTTTCAAGTGAGAAACTGGGGTCTAGGATTATCATAACTCATTCCGGTTTGCATTAAACTGCAGAAATAACCGGAGCTGCATCCCTTTCTAAAAATAACTGCAAAGCGGGTTTTGCAGATATGATCCTTTACATTCAAGACAAAGATAAAAAGCAATCTAATTGTACAAAAAGCTTGATGACAAAACACAAATAAATATACTGAAAAATGGTGTAGAAACTATTTTCATTTAGAAATTGCTAGCAAATTTCACAATTAATTACAAAAAAAATAAAATTAACATTGGATTAAACAGGAAATTAAGTAAAGACTGAAATAGTATTTTTCTTGTAAAACATACTACAATATGAAAACAACTGTTTTCAACACTGATAATCGAAAAGAAGCAGCAAACCAGCATATTAGAATCATGTGACACTGAAGACTGGAGTAATGATGCTGAAAATTCAGCTTTGATCACAGAAATAAATTACATTTTACAATATATTCACATAGAAAACACTTATTTTAAATTGTAATAATATAAAAAATATATATATTTATTGTATTTTTAATCAAATAAATGCAGCCTTGGTGAGCAGCAGATTTTTTTTTTTTCTCCAAAAACACTGAAAAAAGAAATGTACTGATCCAAAATACCTTCAGTATTTTTTTTAACCACTTATTTTATTTTTTACCACTATTTTTTTCTATTTTAATTTTGACACTCACATAAATAACAATAAACCCTTGACCTAGAAAAAGCTCTACCTTGTCCTAAATGCCACACTTGATATGGACTCGTGGTCTTCACTTGTGTGTGACGATGAAGTTCAAAAGATCACAGCGTGTCCCATTTATCATGTTATAATGGGTGCTCACAAGCGCCCATTTTTACAAAGCATGAACTGGTGCAAACATCACAGTGAACTACTACACAATAGTCTATGTGGCGATATGTAAATGAGACACTCAGAGGTCAGTGTCTGCCACGCTGAGACCACCAGCCATGTTTTGCAAGATCTGTTTATTACTTAATAAAACCCAAACTATAAGCATCCATACTGACAGTGGTCAGTAAAAACGCTCACTGTGGAGTTTTGTTGGTTTAAGACGATGAACATGAGCCAGCACAACAAACATAAAAATCTTCAAGAGCTTGATAGAATGTGATGTTCAGTCCGACCACAACCATAAACCAACACCATTTGTGCTGTTAAATGGGTTCTGTTTTGTGTTTCTGTTAAAAGAACAAATATTAGCCAATTAACATGACTACAAAACAGGACTGAAGAGCCACATGAAAATAAAGCTCACGGTGAAGCGGGAGACATTCTGCCTGCAGTAAAATGATGCCTGAGACTATAACGGTCATAAAAGATAATGGTATGACTGTAACGGCAGCACAAACGAAATAAAACTAATTAGGATATTAGAACATGTTGAAGTGAATCAGGATTGAAAAACACATTTAAAGGGAATGATTGCTAGTTGTAAGTAAGTAAATAAATAAATACATAAATATATATATATCATCTTTTCATCTTTTTAAGTGGGAGAACTTGCACAATTGGTGGCTGACTAAATACTTTTTGCCCCACTGTGTGTGTATGTATATACTGTATGTGTTATATATATATATATAACACATACAGTATATACATACACACAGTGGGGCAAAAAGTATTTAGTCAGCCACCAATTGTGCAAGTTCTCCCACTTAAAAAGATGAGAGGCCTGTAATTTTCATCATAGGTATACCTCAACTATGAGAGACAAAATGAGGAAAAAAAAATCCAGAAAATTACATTGTAGGATTTTTAAAGAATTAATTGGTAAACTCCTCTGTAAAATAAGTATTTGGTCACCTACAAACAAGCAAGATTTCTGGCTCTCACAGACCTGTAACTTCTTTAAGAGGCTCCTCTGTCCTCCACTCGTTACCTGTATTAATGGCATCTGTTTGAACTCGGTATCAGTATAAAATAGGGATGCACCGAAATGAAAATTCTTGGCCGAAACCGAAAACCGAAAAAGAGGAAACCAAGGCCAAAAACCGAAACACCGAAAGAAATTATGCCAATTATTAGTACCGTTGCATTTATGGCCATGACTGTGTACTAACTTTACTAAAATCAAGGCATTGCAATTGCATAAATTAATATTAAAGTTTCAAAGAATAAATCAATTACAAATTATGCAAATATTTATTTAGCACATTGCAACAATGCACAGTATAAAATAAAATTCAAACTAAAATGTTTAACTTGACCCCACTCATGTGTACATTAAATAATAATGTACAGGCCTACTGGCCTGCTGAAAGGTTGTAAAATTAAATGTTCTCTCATAAAAACAAAGTGCATTTAGGTCAAGTGCATTTAAATTTTTCTCTGTACAAGAAAGTGCATTCAGAACAAGTGCAACTGCTTATACAATAATATTTTCTCTGTAGGCCTTCAACATAATAGTGTATCAAAACAAAGACTGCCATAGCCCATATGTTAACTTTTGTGTATGTTTATGCCCTTTGCCTTGACACCATCACTGGGAAACTTCCTTGCCTTTTCAAAAACGTCCGCCACAGACGGAGTGGGCGTGCTCGGAGGCGTTTTCCATTTCTGTGCCGCGTTCCTCTCATATTAAGCGTAGCGATGGGATTTCAGGTAGGGCTGCACGATATTTTGCATGCGATAGTCATGCGCATCTCGTCAGTAAAGCCGGTTCCGTGATTAACGCTAAATCGCCATCACCTGTTTTCAGATGGAGCGGCATTTAATACACAGAGCCGTAGTTCACTAACAAACTACGCAATTCGCGCTCAGAATCGCAGATGAATGATATTGATATTGCGTAGCTTGTCAGTGAACTACGGCTCTGTGTATTAAATGCCGCTCCATTTGAAAACATCTGTCCACACCGCAGACATGTTGCTTCAGACAAGCACGTGCAGTTCGCGGTTTCTGTTTGCGTCATCACAACATTTCGGCTGAATTGTTTCGGTGATAAAAGTCTTTCGGCCGAAAACCGAAAATGCACTTTTGGGCCATTTTCGGCCGAAATTTTCGGTGGCCGAATATTCGGTGCATCCCTAGTATAAAAGACACCTGTCTACAACCTCAAACAGTCCAACTCCAAACTCCACCATGGCCAAGACCAAAGAGCTGTCAAAAGACACCAGAAACAAAATTATAGACCTGCACCAGGCTGGGAAGACTGAATCTGCAATAGGTAAGCAGCTTGGTGTGAAGAAATCAACTGTGGGAGCAATTATTAGAACATGGGAAGACATACAAGACCACTGATAATCTCCCTCGATCTGGGGCTCCATGCAAGATCTCACCCCGTGGGGTCAAAATGATCACAAGAACTGTGAGCAAAAATCCCAGAACCACACAGGGGACCTAGTGAATGACCTGCAGAAAGCTGGGACCAAAGTAACAAAGGCTACCATCAGTAACACACTGCGCCGCCAGGGACTCAAATCCTGCAATGCCAGACGTGTCCCCCTGCTTAAGCCAGTACATGTCCGGCCCGTCTGAAGTTTGCTAGAGAGCATTTGGATGATCCAGAAGAGGATTGGGAGAATCAGATGAAACCAAAATAGAACTTTTTGGTAAAAACTCAACTTGTCGTGTTTGGAGGAGAAAGAATGCTGAGTTGCATCCAAAGAACACCATACCTACTGTGAAGCATGGGGGTGGAAACATCATGCTTTGGGGCTGTTTTTCTGCAAAGGGACCAGGACGGATCCGTGTAAACCAGGGGTCTCCAACCTTTTTTACACCGCGGACCTGTCACGGTTTGAAAAAAATCTTGTGGGGGGGGATGTTGTGGATAGGGTCTTTAAAACAGCTCTATTCATTTATACTGTTATCAGCACATGTTGAAGTAGATTCGTCTCTTGTCTCTGAGATATGCGCTGTTAATGCTCCGTCAGTTTTTACTTTCACTTTCTGTATGACTGAAGTTAAGACGTTCACCGGCATAACTATTGCACAAAGTTTGCACGTTGCTTGTGTGATATCCATTGGCTCGCCTTCTACTGTATAAACTACATGAATACATGAAAGAGGAATCAATTCGGTATGCCGCACTGTCTGAAACACGTCTCTAAGCTTGTGCGCTTGGTGTGTGCGAGTACAGCGCAAGTAACGAATTGAGTTCTGTTTCGTTTCTTCTTGTGGTTTTAAATAGATTGAACGTGTAAATTGGCAAATTAATCTGCGAATCACATGCCGAACGGTGGGGTCTGGACCTGGTCCCTATATCACGGATCAACTGCGATCCGTTTAAGCCCTATGACAGATCAGAGCAATCTTTTATTTACTAATTTAACCATCGTCAAATTGCTACTCTATATCAAATCGCATACAACGAAAATAAAGAGTAATTAGAGAAATCATTTACGCACAATAAATAACAGAGCGTCATATCTATACACATTTTCCCCAGAACTTTCTCGCGACCCGGTAGGAATTCTTCCACGGCCCGGTAGTGGGTCGCGACCCGGTGGTTGGGGACCTCTGGTGTAAACGAAAGAATGAATGGGGCCATGTATTGTGAGATTTTGAGTGAAAACCTCCTTCTGTCAGCAAGGGCATTAAAGATGAAACGTGGCTGGGTCTTTCAGCACGACAATGATCCCAAACACAGTGGCTTGGTAAGAAGCATTTCAAGGTCCTGGAGTGGCCCAGCCAGTCTCCAGATCTCAACCCCATCGAAAATCTTTGGAGTCCGTGTTGCCCAGCGACAGCCCCAAAACATTACTGCTCTAGAGGAGATCTGCATGGAAGAATGGGCCAAAATACCAGCAACAGTGTGTGAAGACTTACAGAAAACGTTTGACCTCTGTCATTGCCAACAAAGGGTGTATAACAAAGTACTGAGATGAAATTTTGTTATTGACCAAATACTCATTTTCCACCATAATTTGCAAATAAATTCTTTAAAAATCCTACAATGTGATTTTCTGGATTTTTTTTCTCATTTTGTCTCTCATAGTTGAGGTATACTTATGATGAAAATTACAGGCCTCTCTCATCTTTTTAAGTGGGAGAACTTGCACAATTGGTGGCTGACTAAATACTTTTTTGCCCCACTGTATATATAAAGAAGTCTGTTATGTTCACCAAAGCTGCATTTATTTGATCAGAAATATAGTAAAAAAAACAATAATACTATTGTGAAATATTACTACAATTTAAAATAACAGTTTTCTATTTTAATATACTTTTAAAATTTAATTTATTTCTGTGATCAAAGCTGAATTTTCAGCATCATTACCCTAGTCTTCAGTGTCACATGATCCTTCAGACATTATTCTAATATGAAATCTTTAGAAAGTCTTTATTCTATTGTTTTTTTACATTATACAAAGAATCCAAAATTTTCCAAAACCTAAGCAGCAGCACAGCTGTTTTTAACATCGATAATAATAAATGCCTTTTGAGCAGAACAATGAGCATTAGAATGATTTCTGAATTTTTTTTTTTTTTTTTTAACTGCTCTCAAAAAGGAGCACAATTTGTGACCAGTAGGATCTGCAAATGCCATTTTTATCAGTCGACTAAAAATATTTTTGAAGCAATCCTATTCACTGAATTGAACTGTAAACCACAACATTGGTCAAGTCACCAGAACTGCCACTCGGACAGTAAATGGCCTCAGTATTAGCCTTTATCTTCCTCTGAACTGCGGTCAATTGAATCCAGCCCGCGGCCCTGTGGGACTCCAGACGTGTTGATGATATCTGACTTCCTGAGTGATGGCGCTTGTGCCGTGACATGCTTCACCTAAAGGCCCCGCCACACGGGACACGGCTCTATAAAAGCCATTTTAGGAAACATTAGCACTCGATGGTGGGTAACTAGCAAATCAATTATCCCCTGGCCTCCAAAACTAGCCGGGGCATCTGCTCACTTTCATCTGTTTAGAAGGTCAGGACTGAGCAGGACCGAAAGACTGACCATATGGACGGAAGCACTGGAAATAAGGGATGCATAAATATTAAAATATTGTTCTGACTTAGAACGATAAGCAGGCAATTATTTATGTTATGACTGATAACTAATAAATAAATCAATATTAAAGTACTATTTTGTCTACATTAATAAATCTTAAAATCTGTCACTTTAAACAGGGTGGTTTCCGCCCCGGGCCCCCTGAACATCATATTGAATCATCCTAACCAGGTATATGAAAAATGAATATATTTTGAGATTTAAAAATGTCTTTTTTTTTAAAGATGAGTGTTAAATGACGTCTAAGGTTATGTAAAAATAAGCCTGCAATTAAACAGCTAACAATGGACACGTTTCTTATGCTCATCAAGTAAAATCAGTAATATTATGAAATATTATTACAATTCAAAATAAATGTTTTCTATTTGAATATATTGTGAAGTGTAATTTATTTCGGCGATCAAAGTTGAATTTTCAGCATCATTACCCCAGTCTTCAGTGTCACATGATCCTTCAGAAATCATTCTAATATGATGGTTTGGTGTTCAAGACGCAGTTTTAATTATTACCAATGTTGATTAATGTTTTTGTGGAAATATAATACATTTTTCAGGATTCTCTGACTGACAGAAAGTTGAAATGAGCAGCATTTATTTGTCTTTACTGTCAATGTTGGTCAATTTTAAAGTATTCTTGCTGAACAAAACAAAACAAAAAATAGTTACCCCAACTCTTTAAAATAATGTTGTTTATTCAAAATCAAACAATAATTCATAAAAATAAAATCTCAAATCTTGAGATTGCTGAACAATAGGGTACAATACATTGTACTTGTAGACCTCAAGATTGGCAAATGGAGAACTGGCACTAAAATGTTCAGCTTCCTCTGGATGTGACGGTGTTATGAATATCCAGGCAGAAGGCCAAACGTGCTTCACTTTACAGCTGCGGCCACATGCTGGGCAGGAAAATGTGTCGATATGGAGAAATCATTCACAGCTGTCTCTGGTGGCTCATCTGCGGATTTTGGCAGGTTGAGAACCAAGCAACAATCGAACTGCAATGAAGAAAATAAATACATCTCAATCGAAGCTGCACAAGAAAACAAACTTGAAAATCGCACCGGGTAGACTTCAGTGCGTGGAGCAATCAATCAAACATACCATCAGCCCCAAATTACGCAAGCTGAACTTTAAAAGCGGCAAGAAAAATAGACCTGTGTCACTCAGATTGTACTAAACAGAGTTTATGTCTGATGCAAAGCAGAAACTCTCAAATGAATATAGCTGGGCTAACTGTGAGGCAAAGTAAAAGTTCTCACCCCTGACCGGTTTCATGACACCTCTATATTCAGTTCTCTCTCCAGCATTTACCCCTTAGCCGTCCTTCCCGTGTCTTCAGAGAGCAGAGACTCTCTCCATTAATAATTCATTGTTTTCGGCGGACACAGTGAATACCAATTCCTTCATATTGCAGGGCACCATCATCAAGGCTGATTGCGGCACCTAAGGTCATTAACTTCATCCCGGGTGACGTGCCTACGAATGTAAATGACCGGCGAAGGCTGCTGACACCGAGGCTGCGCTTCAACCTGTTAGTCGGTCTGTCTGAACCTCTGCCGGCCAGATGAGGGGCAGAGGGAAATTTCACTGCGCGCTCCTTCCGTTTATTATTCGCTTTGCTCCTTCACTCTGTGAAAAACATGAATTATGGCTTTCGCCCCGGTAAAAAGGAAACATTCACGAGGTGCATTCATGACAGCCCCGTTCCCCGCAAGGTGCCATGGCAACAGCGAATACTGAAATTATTACCTGAAATAGCAGTGCAATAAATGAAATCAAATATTCCCCGACGGCCTGGACGTCTAGGGCATAACAATAACACTGCTAAAAGATGTAAGTTGCCTGAAATCCGAAGCTTTTTGCAGGTTAAATACCGCTAGAACAACAACCTCCATGGCAATTTATATCCTTCCAGCTGTGCGGACGTTCCCTCAGGAATCAAGCCAGACAGCAGGTGCTACGAGCTGCCTAACTTTAGGAAGGTCACAGAAACAGCTTGGCCGTGCTTTGAAAATACGTTCACAGAGTGAACTTTAAACATGATGCATTTGCTGTCCGCTGGTAAAATGGCCTTTTTAAGGGAATAGCTCATCCCAAAAAAAAAGAAAGAAAAAGAAAGAAAAATTACTCACCTTCAGGCCATCCAAGATGTAGATGAGCGGAACAGATTTGGAGAAATGCGGCTTTCCATCACTTGCTCAGCAATGGACCCTCTGCAGTGAATGGGTGCCGTCAGAATGAGAGTCTAAACAGCGGGTAGAAACATCACAAGTAATCCACACCACTCCAGTAAACCAATTAATGTCTTGAGAAGCCAAACGCTGCGTTTATAAGAAAAATTCATCATTAAGGCGTTTTAACTTTAAAGTGTTGCTTCCAGCTAAATTATAAGCCCATAATCCATAATAACTTTTCTCCAGTGAAAAAGTCCATCTCCTGCTGTCTCTCACATCAAAATCCACCCACATATTGGTTTAGAGCTGTTTTGGCTTGTAAACAGTGCTTGATCTGTGCAGATTCCTCTCCTGATTCAGACAAAATGACTTCCTGCAACAGAGAAGGCATTATTATGGATTATGGACACATATTTAGCTGGAAACAACCGTTTGAAATTACAAAACACCTTAATGATGAATTTGTTTCTTACACACACGCAGCTTTTCACTTCACAAGATGTTAACTGATGGACTGGAGTGATTATTTGTGTATTATTGTGATGCTTTTATCAGCTGTTTGGACTCTCATTCTGACGGCACCCATTCACTGCAGAGGATGCATTGCTGAGCGAGTGATGCAACGCTACATTTCTCCAAATCTGATGAAGAAACAAACTCATCTACATCTTGGATAGCCTGAGGGTGAGACATTTCAGCAAATTTTCATTTTTGGGTGAGCTATTGCTTTAATAATGAATATAGATTATGCTGCCTAGAGCAATCCGGATTGGTCTGGACCAATAGAATCTATTCTTTTGTGCACACTGGATGATTCTGGTATGGGACGCTGGGACAGGTGACACAACGAAGAGCCTTTAATTTCGCTGAGGAGACCCCTAACACATTGGACATGGCACTGAGCACACCGCTGATCTCTGTCTGATCCAATTGACTGTTGGGTTTCGACCCCCTGCATCACCGAGGGCCATTAAGTGGCCAGCCGAAGAAAAATGGCTCTGCTGGTCCCAGGGTAGTGCAATTGGATCAGCAATTTCTGTCCACTATTGTCCCATAACACTGCGACTAAGTTAATTTCCTGTGGGAAAAAACACTCAAGTGAAAAATAAGCAATAAATAAAAAACAAAAATGAAAGCAGCCCCATAGATGCACCAGCCAGCGCTGTTGGCTTCTGTCGTGTCTTATCGGTATTAAAAAATAAATAAAACAAACCTCAGCAGGACAGGATAACAAATGTCTAAGATTAGCTGTTGCAGTTGTTTAATTTAGAGCAGATGAATTAGCATCCAATGCCAAAACACTCCTGTTTGCTGGAACTCTAAACTCAGGCACTGAAGATTTTTGCCAGAGACCTCCTTTCTAAAATATAGAAACAATTAACATTTTCATATACTGTGTAAAGACCCATTTTACAGTGTAAATAACAAAAGATTCAATATATTGGCAAAATATTTGCTGGACAAACTAATTTAATTTAATTTAATTTGATTTAATTTAATTATCTGTTGTTAGAAGAACAGAACAGAATACTGTGATTAATTTCATGATTCTGACCATTGCATAATGACATGTGAAATTTGCCAAAAAACATATTAACTAGTTTTAATAATACTACTACTACTGATAACAACAACAAAAGCAGTATTATTATTAATAACAAGGAATAATTCATATTAACTAGTAATAATAATTAATACTACTGATAAAAACATCTACTACTACTACTACTAAAAAGAATTCTACATTTTTCCACAGATTCCAGTTCTTCTCTGGCGTCGACCTTATGCAGTGCCAGAAAGAAAGTGGCCACTCCATCTTTAGTATCATAATATTTGGATCTTCTGCTACTTAAAAGCCAAGACAACAGATGAGCACAAGATCAACAGACAAAGACATTAAATCTGCCCACTGTGCTCTGGAGAACTCTTAAGGAAGGACTCATCTCCTGATGGACAAAATTGCCTCATATCCAGTAAAAAAATGTTCCCAATCCCCCCGCAGACCAAAAGCGGAGACTGATAACGAGATCTGAACAGTGAGAGGAAAAAAAAAAACTGATTGGGAACTGAAGAAATCCCCTGTCTTTTCAAGGATCTGCACATTATTCACGCTCACACCTCGGTATAATAAAATAATACCTCTCTTTTTATTCATGAAGACAGTCTGGCTGACCCAGATATTTTCCGGATGTCTGTGCCTTAAGGGGACTGTCATGGTTGGGCTAACACAGAGCCAAATCACGGTCCAAGATGCAAAAAGCACAACCGTTCCAAAAAATTGCTGTCAAGAAACATAACAAAACAGTCAAATTTAGCAAGACCAAACCCGCAGAGACGGACTCGCGCTTTCTACAGGGGACTGAAATAAAGAGTCCAATCACATTACCAATACAGCGAATAATAAACCTGCTTTCGCTACATGATATATCTGTGTGCAGAGCTGGGTAGATTACTTACACATTGTAGTTGGTTACTGATTACAGATTACATGATGAAAATAGTAGTTAGTAATGTAATCCAAGTTAATCATTTTATGTAATACATTCTGATTGTACACTGTAAAAAGTGAAAGTTGACTTAAACCCGTTGCCTTAAAATTATTAAGTACATAATAATAAAAAAAATAAAAAAAAAAGTTAAGTGAACTTGACAACTCAATTAACTTATTTTAATTATCATTTATCAAACATTTTAAGGAAACGGGTTTCCTCAATTTTTTTAAGTTAAGTCAACTCATCACTTTTTACAGTGTAGATTACGTTTTATCTAATTTGTTTAAAACTTTCCATTAAATGTACCACATTCATATATTGACATTTTTTTTTTTTTTATGTCAACGTCATTATGTACATTAAAAGTTGAATTACTCCAGGGTTTCTCAAACTGGGGTTAATGTAAGAACTGCAGATGGTTTGATCGAGTTGATAAAAAGCTAATAATTAATACAATCATAAAAATGTCAAATAAAAATGTATTTCAATTTCAACTAAATATTTTATGTCAAAGGAGTTTGACTGAAAAAAAGTTTGGGAATCCCTGCATTACGTGAGCAAACGTGAATAATAAAAATCAAAACAGCAATGACATTACACATCCAACATTTTCATACAGTACTTTAAAAGAGGGGAAAATAAAGAAGAAAAATAAAAATAAAATCAATGAATTATGAATAATCTGCTGCCATTGTGTGAATAATACTTTATTAAAGTAATTGAAATAGTTACGCTACTTACTACATTTTAAATAGGGTAACTTGTAATCTGTAACCTATTATATTTTCAAAGTAACTTTCACATCACCGATAGTTTAAAATGTAATGTAATCTAATTACAAATACTTAATTTTTTTGTATCGGATTACGTAATCCAGGGGCCAGTTATAAACTTAGCCTCTATGTTACGACAGTGTCTTAAGAACTAGTTTGACCAACTAGCAGTTAACCAAGGGGTAATCAGTCTGGTATTTTTGATTCAACTAATCTAAGTTTTTATGTAACCGAATTTTACAAATTTTTTACAAAAAAATTACATAACTTAAAAAAATGAGACTTGAAACTTACTTTTAATACTAGTCTAAATACACAACGTGTAATCATTTCCTACGCAGCACTGTCTGTGTGTGTAAACATCAGCATAGGTGGAAAACTGCAGCAGCAAAAGGCCAAACCCCTCAGCTTCCTCCTGCTGTCCTGTCTAAGCTGTAGGCTGTCAGGGCCGGTGGTGTCTGGGCACCTTATCTTGCTGAGGAACGTGCTCGACTGTACTGTCTTTATTGGCAGGATGATGGAGAGAGGGCCTGCCTCCCAAGATAAACAACTCCTCTGTAGTCTGTGATGCTCTCCTGGCCCTCACGCAGGCAGCTTCCAGCGTGATTAGCAGCCAGAGCTCTGCTGGGAAGCGTCGGCTGGTGACCCTCATTCACAAACACTGGCACATGAGCGGGTGGAGACTCGGGCACGTATGAACATAGGCTTGATTTATGTTGCTCAGTCATCAGCTCTCAATGAAAATCTTTGTTGCTGCGAATACCCTTTACAAGCCAACTCCCCTTTGGTTTGCACAATCTAACCAATTCTTAATGGATCAAATCTAGACTAAAACAATGTATTGGTACCATACTGGTTATTGGCAGATATTAGACTTTTGTTTTGTTTGCTGGTTGGTATCGGCCAATATTGTACATGTACTAATGCTCATTGTCTCTATTTTTATACATAGATTACCAATCATGTAACACCCACCTAAAGTTAATATTTAAAAACACTTATTTTATAACATTTAAAAATGTAATCTTTACATCTCAAATCTTTAGACTGAACATGAATATACAACTTTCTTTCTTGATGAATACTTTTATTCTGCAAATATATTGATCATAGGATTGGTCAAAAACGACAGTAAAAAAAAAAAAAAAAAAAAAAATCTATAATATTACAGAAGAAAATTAATTAAAACAGAAAATAGTAATTGTTAAATAGATAGAATACACAATATTACTATATTTTTTGCTCTTCTAAATCTCACCATCCCCAAGCCTTTGAACAGTGCTATGCATTCTAATGTCGTGATGCCTAAATTCACTTGTAGCATTTAAAATGACTGTTTTTTAATTATTACTGTTTTATTGTTAATTATTTAAATGAAATCTAACAACATTAAATCTTAAAATGTAAAAAAATAAAGTCCACTACCTTTTTTCATGCTGAACATCCCGTTTTACTCAGAAATGTGTTCCGGAGGTAAAATGCATTGCAGATGTTGTTCATGACTTCAATAAACGTGCAGTATCTTTGAAAAGTTGCTTTGCTACTTGAAACAGTCTGCGGACTGTGCTCCAATTTTGTCATTCACACATCTGTTATATCAATAGTAGCAACTTCAAAGTGAGACTCAGGTATACAACAGGCACTGCAATTAATTAATGTTGACTGCACAGAGTTTAGCACAGACAAACTGACAACTCATCAGTAGCCACTAAACTGTATCATCCAACGCTGTCAAGCAATTATCACATCCGGTGCTGAAGCCTTACGAAGTAAGCCTGCAGTATTCTTAGACCAGTTCTGTACAGATGAATGGGTCTGGACTAGTCAGAATCAGCTGAATAATTCAGCGAGAACCTCGGATATCGTGATGTATACTCACGGCCTAATGTATATCAGAACAAAAAAAAGATTTGGCGCACTAAAACATGGGAATAGTAAGACATTTCTCGCAACTGAATAATGGCATGCAAACTAACTCAGGAGAGCCACATGACACACTCAGCCCACCTCCTGTGGACTACTTTCCCCGGCTTTCGCTGGAGTCACTGAGACTCCCAGGAACCTCTGCAGTGCGGCGGGATCAGTGAGCTGAGTTTGCAGATTAGACCACCTGCCTCAACAATCCTGCCATCCTATTTATACCCCTGACAATAAATTACCGCTGGCGAGCCGGAGCCCGGCACTACGTATGAGCCGTGAGAAAAAGACAAGCACTAATGGACGCAGCGGTGACCTTATTCTTTATTTCGCTTTAAATGAGCAATAGCGTTTCCGCACACCGGTTATACGTACCAGGCACCTTTACATAAAAGTGCAGCTCGACTAAGACGCTTTGAAGGAGATCTGCTGTTGGCTGTAAACAAACAAGAAATGCATTCTGCCGGGCTGACATCTTTTTATGAGTTTCGCTTTGTGCACACAAATGAAATCTTCTCTTGCATTCTGTTGTTGAAACTGCTAAAAGTCTGACAAAAAGACAGCAGTGACAGGCAGCGCTGGAGATAAGATATTTGTTGGTTTAAAGCTTCTGAAACCAGACTTTATACTGGATATTAAGAGGGGACCCAACACAGTACCAGATTTCTTAAAGAGACGCACAGTGTATTGGTACTATATCATTTATATTTATATGACCGAAATTTGGATATTAATTAGTCATGTTTCATGAACTCAGCTGCATGCACACCAATGGCATTTTCTTGCATTGTTGTCGAAACAGTTTGTAGTCTGATGAAAGACAGCAAGATATTTGTTGGTTTAAAGCTGTGTTTTTGTTTCAGGAATTAAAATTTAAAAGTAAAGTTCTGCTCAATATTTTGGCACTGTATCATTTCTATGTCCTATCAATTATATTTTATAACATAAAGCATGTGTTATAATTAGTGCCGTCAAACGATTAATTGCATCCAAAATAAAAGTTTTTGTTTACATAATATACAAGTGTGTACTGTGTATATGTATATATAAATACAAACACATGCATGCATATATTTAAGAAAAATATGTTTTACGTTATATATATATATATATATATATATATATATATAACAAAATATAAATGCATATACATGTAAATATTTTCAAAATATATACTGTATGTGTGTGTATTTATATATACACATAAATAGTACACAAACATTTATTATGTAAACAAAAACTTTTATTTTGAATGCGATTAATCATTTGACGGCACTAGTTATTTAATTTAAAGATAGACTGGTTCTATAATAATGTCTATTGGATATTTAGTAGTTCAAGGTCATTTCCCCTAATTTTACATTAAGGCTACATCCACACGAAGCCAGAGCTTTCCCTATCTGATCTTTTTTTTCCCCTCGTCTCAAGAAATATCTGCGTACAAACGAAACCGACACAAAACGATGTAGTATACATGTCAGATCAGTATGTGGCGCTGTAATTTTGCCACAGAGATGCACTAAAAACGGAGAAGACGACTTGGACCATGTGCACAAACCTTGCACGCGGTATACAAACGAACATGGAACACCACATTTATTAATCTGTGTTAATGTTAGCTAATGAAAAGACAATCATTCAGTGTTTGTTCATGTTGTTGTTGTTGTTGCGTGATGTAGCGGTGTCTGACTAGGGGCGAGACGTGGGGTGATAACATCATCGTTTCACAAAATATACGGATTGGCTGTACATATGAAAACGCGAGGGTGTCATTTTCAGATCCATCCACTCGGGGACCCGGTTTAAAAAAAATAGCGGTTTCATGCTCCCAAAAAATGCCGGATCCATCTGGACGAAACGCCAATCCGATACAAAATTTTTGCGTATACAGCTAAACGCGTCTCCATGTGGGCGGGGCTTAGATTACCTTTGCCACTCAAGTAAACTGTTAAATGTAATCTTCATCAAATCTCAAAATTAATATCCATGTTTAATACTGTATTTTAAGATTTTATGACATTCTTTTGTAACATTAAAAATGAATAATTTGTTGTTTACTGCTTTATTACTTATTCAGATAATATAATCGACTTCCCTAATAGAATTTAAATATTGGTGTAAAACTAATAATTATCAACAACAATGTTCAAATCAACAACAAATGTCCTTTAAATCAAACATGAAGTGTATTTTTTAAGATGACATTGGCTGAATAGGAGGATTATACTAAAATTTGGTATAAAACATGACAAAACAAGACTAACACTGCATAGACATAGATATATCAAAACAATATATCTCCTTTTTTAAATCCTGTCAGTTTATTTTATTTTAACTATGCACAATTGTATGGTATTTTGACCTTTACTATTTGCATTTATGGGTCTTGACGTTCTAGGTTCAGACAACATGCCTCACTTTTTGCACAGAGGTTAAGCGATTGGTTGATTTCAATCAATCAATAATTTTGACATGTATATTTCAAAATAACATATCTGCTTTTTAAATACTTTCAGTTTATTTAGTGATATTAACTATGCACAACTGTATGGTTTGTTGACCTTTACTATTTGTATACTGTTACTATTTGAAATACTATTTCTTTCCATTCTTCAAAACACACTGCATGTTCTCTTGGCCAAATGAATGAGCATGTTATGGAAGCACACACCAGGCGTTCTCTTGTCAAACGCTGCAAGTCAATGTGAGTCATAAGAACAGCTGTTTGAAACATGCGAGTCGTCTGCTCGTGTAAAAGAGAGAACTATTCAGAGCATGTTACTAATACCTTACACTTGGGCACTTGTCAGGTTGATTTCTCTCTAGCTTTTGGCCTGATACCCTGCTTAATGCCTTTTAAGCCTCTGTGACACCCACAAGCGCAGACAGAGTTTCAGAATGGTTGGTCTAACGTGGGCTCAGACAGGGGCCTAATGTTAATCTCAGTAAACAAAGCTGTTTGGCTCCTGACTGACAACTTTAATTGTAATACTCTTGGACGCCGACTGCTATGAAAAACCCATCAAACACTGTCTAATTAAAATGGACCAAACATCTGGGACTGATGGAGCCTGCCGATTATTGATTAAAGCAGAGCAGCCAGAGCTGGGTAGGTTACATACAAATTGTAATCCGTTACAAAAACTATGGTTAGTATTGTAATCCATTACATTACACATTTTAGGTAATATATTCAGACTACTTTTAGATTACTTTTGAACTAACTTGTTTATCACACTGATTTAAATAGGATAATCTTGTACCATATTGACATACAAATACAAAGAGAAAGAAAACATATTCCATTCAATGTACTCCAAAGCCTTAAAGTAACACATGGTTAAATAAGCCACTGAGTGATAATTTAAATAAAAATGAATGTGTTCAGTTGATGCAACGTTGAAAGGTTGAGAAAACACTTCTTAAAATTGAAACGATTTCTGTAAATCTGTGGCATCTCAATTCTCTGTGTAATTATAGCTTCATCAGGTGACGCAATGTTGAAATATTGAGAAAACACTTAAAATTAGTAATAATTAAAATGAATAAATTCTCAAATTCTCACATAATTTATTAATGTCTGAATAATATGTAATCAACAAAAAAGTAACTGTAGTCTGATTACAAGCATTTTGCAATGTAATATACAGTCAGGTCCATATATATTTGGACACTGACACAATTTTTTATTATTTTAACTGTTGACCAAAACATGTTCAAATTACAGTTATATAATGTGGGCTCTGAGCTTTAATTTGAGGGTTTTCTCATCACAATTGGAGGAAAGGTTAAAGGGTTACTCAACCCCAAAATGAAAATGGTGTCATTAAATCACTTACCCCCATGTCGTTCCAAAACCGGGAGGAAATTTTCAGTTTGGGGTGGAGTAACCTTTTAAGTAATTACAGCTCTTTAATATGTACCTCCCCTCTTTTTCAAGGGGCCAAAAGTAATTGGACAGTTGACTCAAAAAGCCATTTCATGGACATATGTGGGCTACTCCTTCATTATTCCTGCCTCAAGTAAGCAGGTAAAAGGTCTGGAGTTGATTCTAAGTGTGTCATTTGCATTTGGAAGCTGTTGCCATGAACCCACATCATGTGGTCAAAGGATCTCTCCATACAAGTGAAACAGACAATTGTTAGGCTTCAAACACAAAACAAATCCATCAGAGAGATAGCATGTCAACTGCCAAAGTCTACAATCAAGAGAAGACTTCACCAGAGCAAATGCAGAAGGTGCAAACAAGGCCAGATTAGACTTTGCCAAAAACATCTAAAAAAGCCAGAACACTTCTGGAAAAGCATTCTTTGGACGGTTGGAATTAAGATCAACCTGTGCCATAATGACGGGAAGAAAAAAGTAAGGAGAAGGCTTGGGACATCAGCTGTGAAACATGGTGGAGCAGTGTGATGGCATGAGCATGGCTTCCAGTGGCGCTGGGTTACTGGTGTTTAGTGATGAGGACAGAGGACAGAAGCAGAAGTTGATTGGGCAACGCTTAATAGTACAAATGGACAATGACTCAAAACATACAGCATAAGCAATCCAGGAGTTTTTGAAGGTAAAAATGTGAATTATTCTGCAATGGCCAAGTCAATCTCCTGATCTCAACCCAATTGAGCATGCATTTCACTCGCTGAAGACAAAACTAAAGACAGAAATATATATTTTTGTTCAACCCCTTGAATTAAAGCTTAAAGTCAGCATTTCAATTTCATATTGATCGTTTCATTTTAATTCTATTCTGGTGGCATACAGAGCCAAACTTATGAAAATTGTGTCAGTGTCCAAATATATATGGACCTGACTGAAATAAAATCCAGATTACATGTAATCAGTTACTACCCAGCACTGAGAGCGGCACAAAGACATCATCAAGACACCTCGGCAACCTTTTTAGGTGTGCTAAATATAAAAACAGAAACTTGCAAATGTGGGAAAAATGCAGTGTTTGCCAGCGACGTGGTATTTGGTTGGTGGCCAGGGTTTTGCGGTGCAGTTTAACGCATTGCTATGCAAATCTCTCTGATATTCTGGTCTGTAAATATTGCCAGGGAAAGTTTTTCCAAGCATTTCATCGTCCACTAGGGGAAAGGTTTCTAAAAGAAATACCAACATGCTCTCCTGTAGTGCTTCAGGTAATAAGACTTGAGGTTATTCAACAGCCAACTTTCTTGAATAATTCTTAGAACAATTTATTTTTAGCCGGAGAGGAAACTGGAGGCTGGTAAACACTGACAGCATGCAATTAAACTGCTTGTTCTGTTCGGCAGAAACATTTTTTGTGTTAATAACAAAAAGTAGCATTACTTGTCACTGACAACTTTTATATAAATGACCTGCCAGAAAGCGTGACAGATACAGCAATGAAATGTGGTCAGAATGAGGGATTGTACGACACAGTACATCGATTATCAACAGATGAGTGATGAATTTATTTGGATCATAAGACTGCTACTTTAATATGCTTCTAATTTACGACATAACGCAAATGAGCAATACCTCCAAACTTTAATAGACATTAGGGCTAATTTGCGCAGCATCTGTGACCCTTTCTAAGGAACATTAATAATGGCTATATTTAATACAGCAGATAATTGATGTCCCTGTGCATTTCCTTATAATGTGGTTTTAATCAGCAATTTGCATGCCTGACACAGGATTTTATTCTTCAACTCCAATTGGCTACAACACAAAACAGAGGTAAAAGTAGAGCATAATTAACGTGCTGGCTTCATTATAACACAAACCCACAACGTTGGCCTATATAACCACAAGAGAGCTTCTTTATAAGCGGAGCAAAGTAAAAAAAGTTGTGTTCACAGCTTCACACCATCCCGTTGAGCATTAAATATAGAGGGCTAATCTACTCGCGCGTGTGTTGATGGTATATCTGTTGGCAGCAGGAATAATTATTCTGCATATTGTAATACTCTGCATAGGCGTACTGAAGGAAAAAAACTGAACTAGAGGACAGGGGCTTCCTGAAAAGCCCACACACTATTCAGCATTACGAATGAATTATGCAGCAAGAAGCAATTTACTATCGCTTCACAACTCTTTTTTTTAAAACACCATATAGTGCAGATATGAGAAATTCCATTCTAATATAAAAGGACAACTGTACTTTATTTTTTTCCACCTGAACCAAAGGTCATATTACTATGGAAGCCCATTTCTGCCACTGAATTTAAAATGAATAAATAAAGTTAATTGCAACTTCTTAATCTCACAATTCTGACATTTTTCTTAAAATTGCGAGATATAAAAACTTGCAACTCTGAGTTATAAAGTCAGAACTGCATGATAAAAGTCGCAACTGCTACTATAAAGTCAGAATATCGCGACAAGGTTGACTTATTTTCTCACTGTTTTGAGTTTATATCTCGCAACTCAAATTTTTTTCCTCAAAATTGTGATGAAGTCCAATTCTGAGGAACAAAAAATACTATTCTCTCACAACTCTGAATTTATGACTCATAAATTGCAAGTTTATATCTTGTAAGAATTTATATAAAGTCAGAATTGTGCGATAAAATATCGCAATTAACTTTGTTATTTATTTTTATTTAGTGGTGCAAACAAGCTTCCATTATTTAACACTGCATTCATTTAATACTATACTGTACTTTAACATTAGTTGGCAATTTCTAATTTGCAATGTAAGATTGCCAAAGCAGTAAAATGTTAGATATCAAAGCATGCAGTTGAACTCACTCAGTTCGTAAAAATTGTACTACCTGAATTAAAACATGTAGCCTTCTAAACATGTTGCCTTCAAATTATTATCAATCAAGTAAACATTTTAACCATTCAGTAATTGACAACTGGTTGCATTTATTCATCATCTGAAGCTCAATTAATAAAAATAACATATTAATGCCATTTCAAGCTAAAACTCTCCCTGTTAGCAAGGTTATGGCCTCCTATCATTAAAAAGAGAATTAAAACTCTCAGACACATAAATTATTCTGTTTTGATTAAAATTTATGTTTTATTCAAGTGAGAATAGGGAAATTCTATATGCACTCCAGTTTTGGTGTTAATACATGTTTAAAAAAATATTTTAAATATCAATACACCATCAACACAAAAGTTTTTAATGAAATGCATTCATTATGTATTCTGAATATTTTTAAGCTTGCAAACACTTAATAGCAGATTTATGTGTTAAGTGCACTTAATTAAATGCCACTGACACAAATGATACTTCAATAAATGTCCCGTATTAGCATTTGAACACAGCTGTCTGTCAGTCTGATAGCACGTTTATTTCCCAGTCACTCAAAATTATCTGGACACGAGTCATTTGAGCGTAATTAAAAACACATCAGTTAAAGTATAGTAAAGATTTCAAATGAATAAATCAAGTTCTGAATACAACACAGAAAAAACATCAGCTACGAGATAAAACAAATTGGATAGGAAAGCTTCTCGGGGAGTGTGTGAGTGCACAGACGTCACAATTACAAGCCTCAGCCAGCCCAATCACTTGAACTGTGATGGCGGAAATGCAATTTCGTAAAGGAAACTTGTGAAATTTGTGAGCTAGACACTTGTGAACGAAGATTTGAAATGAGTATTAGGCTGCTTGCTGAACAAGCTCGGTTTCAGGAAAAATTATTCACAATTTATTAGAGTGAAGCAGGGAACTCGGGGCTCAGAGTCTGCTGGGATATTACACTCGTCTTTCATGAGCTTCCCTCACGTTTCTCTGCGATGAACTTCCTGGAGCTTCGGCGCTGCTGCGTTTTATATGGATACTTCATAATCAGCCAGAGGCAGAAAAGACACTGCTCTTTGAAAATAAGCACTAGAGCAAATGAATCCCAAAGTTATGCATGTGTGACCCAGGAGCGAAAAAAAAAAAAGTGCACACCCGTTGTGCCTTGACAAACAAATTCTCCCACATACATGCTAATTAATTAGCACCGAGGGCTGTAATGTAATGGGGTTCTATAGCCTGTTAACACATACGCTATTTATTTATTGCAGCCAAAATAATGAGAAAGGCAATAATGGCCATGCTTATGGTTTCTGAGTGCATTTTAAAGAGGCTCTAGGATTTTCATTTTTATGCAAGCCTGTTAATCAAAATTGATTGGGCCTGAAAAGTATATGACAGAAAATCCAGTAACTATGCACACATTCCGGCGTTGATCGGTTACAACCCAAGTGCATCTAGCAACGGACCTAATTACATTCACATTAATATCAGGTTGACAATAGTGTAATGAGACGATGCTAAGGTAAGATCTTAGCGGAGCGGCTAATCTTATCCGCACACACGCCTGCCAAGCTACTATGTAATCACTGTTAATTTATGTCACGGATCAAACCTAAAGGTTAAACATTGATTACTGTGTGTTGATTTACAAGGAACGGCTTCAGCCCTTCCATTTACCTTTAGTGTGCCTGCCGCCCTGATTAACAGCAGGTTAAATGGGTTACTACAGCCGCTTGAGTTAATCGTTTGCATACTGCAACATATATAAACTATATATTTAATAAAAGACTGTAGAGTCGACAGCACATCTCATGTAATGCTGATGGAATAGAGGCTGTGTGGGTTGAACGTGCAGTAAGTTCACCATGTCATAATGTTTAAAACATTCTGCATGTTTTCCAGAGACATTTAAGTACACAACAGTATGATGCTTATTGTGACTGAGGTCTATTCTACTGTTTAATCAATGGAAATATTAGACAGCAAGTGAACAGCCAGCTCTTGATTTCAAGGTGTTGGAAGCAGGAAAAGGTCCGAGTCAAATCGTGGTGCGTGAGTCAAAGCATCTCCAAAACGGCAGGGTGTGGGGTGTTTCCAATATGCAGTGGTTAGTAGCTAACAAAAGTGATGCAGGAGGACAACCGGTGGACCAGCGTCAGGGTCATGGGCGCCCCAAGGCTCACTGATGCACGTGGGGAGTACAGATGAGCTACTGTAGTTTAAATTGCTGAAAAATGTAATGCTGGTCAAGACAGAAAGGTGTCAGAACACACAGTGCATCGCAGTTTGCTGTACTGTATATGAGGCTGTGTAGCCACAGACCGGTCAGAGTGTCCATGATGACCCTGATCCAACGCTGAAAGTGCCTACAATTGGGCAATTGTGAGCATCAGAATTGGGGCCGGATACACAAAAATCGTCTTAAAAATAAGTTACAACATTTCTTAAGATAAATTCCAAGAAGTCCCTAAAAATTAGTCCCTAAGTGCAGTTCTTGACAAATTCTTAAGTGCTCAAATATGTTCTTCTTAATAAGAAAATTACAGTCTTTATCTGACTGAATAAATGGCAGGTCTTGCTGAAAACTCACTGATAAACAATGAAAAACATTTTAAGGGCTGACTCATTTTTATAGAGTTGTTGCTGAATTTCGAATTCAGCATAAAGTCGCGTCACACATATTCATGACCGGTCATTGTTTACATTATCAGTCCTCGCGGTCACTTCAGAAAACTCACACACAGTCCTAGTGTGTATATGTGAAGATAGAGCTATTTTGCAATTTGAAATAAACCAATAAATTCATAAATCATTAAATCAAGTCTGAGGCTATCCTAATTCTTCTTAAGTTTTATATTAAGAACAATCTTAAGAATAAAGATAAGAGAATATTTGAGAATACAAAGTATTCTTAACTTTTTACTCAAGTTACACTCTTAATAATAAAAGTGCTTAAAAAGTTCTTCACAGCGATACCATATCTTTCTTACCTTTTTATAATCTGAAGAACCTTCTTTCGCCACAAAGAAGCTTTTGTGAAATAGAAAGGTTCTTCAGATGTTAAAGGTTCTTTCTGGAACCATTTAGACAAAAAGCTTATTCTATGGCATCGTGAAGCACCTTTATTTTTAAGAGTGTAAATGTAATTAAGAATTTTTTTTTTCTTAAGAATGTTTTGTGAATCCAGCCCCTGGACCATAGAGCAAGAGAGGAAGATTGACTGGTTTAATAAATCACGTTTTCTTTTAGATCAGGTGAAGGCCGGGTGTGTTTGCACTGTTTACTGGGGGAAGAGATGGCAGCAGATGCATTATGGGAAAAAGGCAGGCCAACGTAGGGAGTTTTATGATCTGGCCAATGTTCTGCTGGGAAACCTTGGGTCCTGCATCCATGTGGATGTTACTTTGACATGCACCACCAACCTAAAGACTGTTGCAGACCATGTACAACCTTCATGGCAATAGTTTTCTCTGAACACTGCAAAAATGCTTTTCTTACTTAGATTTTTTTTGTCTTGTTTACAGCCGTTTTTTTGACGTTTTTTCCAAAAGTGTCCAGATCTCAATCCATGGAGGCCTCACCTCACAACTTGCTGGACCCCATCTTTAACGCTTCAGAGCTGTTTTGGCAGTATGAGGGGAATTTACACAATATTAGGCAGGTGGTTTTAATGTTGTGGTGTTTGTTTAGTCCACTGCTCTGTATAGATTTAAAATAACATCTCCAGCAATGTGTGCAAGCCAAGTTTGAATAATACAGGAAACTGCTGCCATAATAAAAATGGTCTGACAAGAACATTCTTCCTGACCCTAGAGCATACGGCCCGTGGAAAACAGCTAAATTACTTTTTCAGGGCTTTTAACCCAAGCCATTTAATCCCACAAAGTTTAGAGTCTCATTGTGGAGAGCAGAGCAAAATGAGACGTCTCTAAATCACTGCAATCCCCCGTCCCTCAGCTCTGATCCCAGCCGCTATTAGTTGGCCCCTCGGAGACAACAGCACCAGCCGTACGGGGCTATTACGGATGACCACACATGCATCACAAATGAAAATACCAAAATCCAATAAATCCTCACCCCATATGGGTGAGGGGTGAATACATTTAGAACGTGTCAAACAGACGGATTTGGCATTAATAAAAAGAGTCTGTGGATATATTAGAACTATTTTTCGCCAAAATTACCCGTTTCCTTCGATCATGGGTTGAAGATTGAAAATCGAAATGCTGTCTCGTAAAAAAAAAAAAAAAAACATTCGGAGGATGAAAAGAGGATCTATCTTGATGCCACTAATAGGTAATGTTTAGTTGCACTAGTTTGCTAAGTGGCATACTAGAACATATGAACATATGGAGCACTACACATCAGTATAAACAAGTGTGTGTTATTTGAAATACCAACTTCATCTAGTATATTGTGTCGCTATTTACTCATCTTGTTGTTTCAAACCAAATGCTCATATATTTAGGGCCCTATTATTTCCGTTATGCAGAAAATTCAGACGGAATCCAGTCATAAAAATGGAATTTACTGAATAACGCAGAACATAATGGAATTTGCCAAATTTTGAATGAATATTTAATCGTAAAAATACTATTTAAAATGAATCCTCCATGTTCTGTGTCTCTGTATGAACGAATGAATGACGCAGATGCCTACTTCACCTACTGAAGCGTGCATGAAGCCAGCAATGTTTTCAGTGTCTACTGTCTCACTAAACGAGGACATAAATACATGAACATCTCTAGAGCTGCTGAGTCACTTCACAAGCATATCACCATTTCATTTGAGAAAAACTTCATATCATAACACGTCAAAAGAAAAGTTCAGTATAACTTGAAATTGTGACAGAAAAATTCCTATTGTACAGTAGAACGCACAACTTAAATTAAAAGTTTATTTTTAAGGAATAAATCACATACATTTTCTTCCATGTTTTAATTTTAAGAGTAAACCTCTGTTGTGCAGCACTTTGTTTGCCACCAAAAGATAGTTTTTTTTCATTTGATAATTTAATGTTTTATGCCATCATATGATTACAAGAAAAATAATGTACATAAAACAGAATAAATAAATAAAAAATAAATAAAATCAACATTTCATAGGACCCTATTACAGTAAAAAAAAAAAAAAAAGTTGATTATTAAAATTTAAATAAACAGTTGAAATCCAGAAATTCTAGAGATTCCAGAAAAATTATAACAGAAAACACAGAATTTAGTAAAATTTTAGAAGAAAATAAAATGTATTTCATAGGGACATTTTAATAAATTGCTGTTAACTTGTACAAGTTTCATGATTTCAATTAATTAGACATGTTTTTTGATAACATATACACATTTAATTCAACCATCAAAACAGAGACAATTTTAAATCGGAAAAATGGAGGGGAATAAAATGGAAATAAAACTTAAAAAATTTCATAAGGCCCTATATATTTCACAAAACACAAAAGGAGATTGTTTTCCCCCAAATGAACCGTTTTATCTGGTTCACAAATCAGACTGAAATGATTCCTTCATGAATTGGACTGATTCTTATGAACTCACTGACTCAATGTTGCAGAAGTTCTTGTGTTAACAGCTCACTGAAGGTGAAGATCACAACCGAACAACAACACCATTCTTCACAAAGCTTCATGGATTTTCTTTTGTCAGCTTAATAGCTGTGATCACAGCAATCTATCATTGTATGGAAAAGACCTATGTGATTCTAAAAAATGGTGCCACAGAAGAAAGAAATTCACACTTTGCATGAGCATTGGGCTGATAAAAGTCGTCTGAATGTGTAAATGAAGCCAGCTGTTCTGTCAGCAGGGGCTAAAGATATCCTCCTATCTCTCCGGATTTGATTTTCCAGGTGTTTTTGAAGAGCACTGAGCTTTAAAAGCTTAACTGAAAGATTATGACAGTTGTGTTAGTACTTTCTCTTTTGATCCATATCACGTGACGAGATGGTAAAAAAAGAGCAGGCTGAGAGAGAAAACCAGGCGTTTGTCATCATAGTCGCTTCATGTCACTGGATTCAGAATTCATCATCAAAACAATGGTCTGGATCCCTCAGTGACTAATATTCACATTGATTTACTGTCCATGAGAAATATTTGTTGTTTATGGGTGGGGGAGTTCGGACAGCCCCTCAATCACGTTAGGAGCAGGCTGGTAATTCAATTTTCGAACTGAAATGAACTCTGCGGTCTGATGTCACTGTGTCTTAAACCTAACAAAACTTATTTTAAAGTGCAATGATACACTGACATTTTATCTGTTTCAGATTGATACAGCTTTCAAAAAAAAAAAAAAAAAAAAAAAGATAAAATGGACACCTTAATTACAGAGCAGAAAAATGAAACATGCTCATTTATCTCATCATCAAGCTTTGTTAAAAAGTAAAAAACAATAATAAAAGGCACCTGTCTGAATCCTCACAGAAGCCCACAGAGCTCGAGTCGTTCCTTATAAATAAAGCATGCCTATCTGGATCCTCTCAACCTCAAGACAGGGAATCGTATGTTTTCAGCACTCTGCTTCTACATTTTCCACTAGCTGACTTGATCACTAAAACTTGTTGAATGTTCAGATGACTTTTTTGGTTTCCAATGTGATCTGAATCACTGGAGGCACAGACTGTTCTTCCATCCGACATCTCAAGACTGATCCGAAACAACATTCTGATAAGAACACAGCTTTGGAGAAACATTGGGATTTTTCAATTTTGGATGAACTACAGTATTCCTTCAAGAAATTAGGCTCACGAGAGAGCACAAAACATGCTAGTCTCAGCCTCAGGCAGTCCCTAAACACCTGATGTACACTACCGGCCAAAAGTCTGGGGTTGGTAAGACTGCTTAAGGTTCTTATTCTCCCAGAGGCTACGTTTATTTGATCATACTTCATGTAAAGGAAGTGATTAGCCATACATTGAAAGAACTGTTTTGCTGTGATGCAAAGCTGAATTTTCAGCATCATTACTCCAGTCTTCAGTGTCACATGATCCTTCAGAAATCATTCTAAGATGCTAATTTGCAGCTGAAGAAACATTTCTTATCCTGCTCCAATCGGATTAGCTGGCTTTACAAAAATCTGAGAAGAGAGCCCCTAAATCAGCTTTTATTGATCTGAGATTTCTGTGAATGCAAAAGTCTTTTGCATATTAGTCTATACTGTGCATATGATAGTCTAAAATCTGCTGTCGTTTCAAAGCAATTTAACACAATCACACCTAAGTACATTTAAAATGTACTTGACAGACAGCTCTTTAAACCAAACTGATGCAGTTTCATTCAAATAAATACACACATAGCCTAATAATAGTAAATAATATATACATTCTCTACAGTGTCAGTAAATTTAAAGAAAAGCACTTCATGAATGCTTTGGAATACAGACTTTTTAATTAAATCAAAATAAAAAATAAAAACAAATAAAATTCAGAAAGAAGTATAAAAAAATTTGAAGAGGTTTAAATTTACCATAAAGAAAATGTACTGCACTATGAAGTTTTTTTTTGAATTTTTATATAAATAAGTATTTTACAAAATATTTTGTAATCTAAAATTGCTACAAAATTAAAGCCATACGTCTAAATGAGTTATGTTCCAAATTAATAAGTTAATAAATTTCATAGGAACCTTAATTGTTTTGATATCAACTTCATATTTGAAGTTTTATTAAGGCATTACATAAGAAATAGCCTTTTTAAATGCATTTTACTGTAACAAATTTATGAATTTCTAAATCACAATATTACTTCTAATCACCAATAGTCGCCAAATATGGAATGTTAAGACCAATGATGTGTATTTTGTCAAGATTATAAAATATTGTAGTAAATTTTTGTAACATGACACTTGGCACAGGGGGAGGAGCCTGCTAAAAGATTTTAAAGTACCATTTCCACAGTAATGCAATGTCTGATTTCAAAATGATTTTCACAGCATGAATTCTTCAAATGATATAGAATTTACGATGATTGCTAAAATATGTGATACGGAGAAGAAAAAAAATAAATAAATAGCATGAATCAATCTGGATAATCCACATCCTGAAGCACCTCAAACAACTCAAGTTAGTCAAAACATTCATTTCCAAGTATGAAGATATAGGCCTGTGATTCAAATGACATTGTTAAAAATAGCAAAGGCACCCACACGTCGCATCTGTGTATCTGTGTGAACTTCTCCTTCAGGGTTTGAAAGAATGAGTCTTTTAATGTTGCTATATTTATATCTCTCTAGGGATCGACAACAGTCACTTTCCTCATTCCCATTTCGCGCAAAAGAAAAGTTTACCCATGTTCAAGTTTAAGAGGATCTGAAAGAAGAGCAGTATACACACTGGAGCTTGACGCTGAACGAGAGCGAGCGATTAAAGCACAATGCAGGATAAACATCTTTATCTGCACAACAACATATTTCCACAGCGCCAATGCAAACAAATCAGCACGAGTGTATGCAAAGACGTCTGCATCGTTGAAGAGATTTATGCAGATTGCCATGTCATGCACACAAAGCTTATTATTTCCAGTCTTTGAAACTGCACCTTGGAAAAAAAAAAAACCCAACAATATTTTGACTGTCGTGAACTTCATCTTATCAAGCATGAACTTTGTGACTTATGAAACTTTAGCTAGATGTCCGAATGACTGCGTGATAAATTGCACGGTTCAATTTCGGCCGAGGATGAACTCTAATGAATTTCGTGGAGTGAATATAATGGCGCTACCTGACCGCTCCGGTTTCCAGGTGCCGCGGCTTAAAGACCAGTGGGAGAGTCATCGCTCTGTTGCTCAATCTCGCCGCCTCTGCAATAAACAGTGGGAGACCAATTAGAGCATGGAGCTCTCGCTTGAGATGACAGGAGGTGATTCTCTGAGACCCCGATAAGGATTATTGCGGCTGAATGGCTATAACGCATAAAT
Source organism: Onychostoma macrolepis (assembly GCF_012432095.1). Taxonomy (NCBI): domain Eukaryota; kingdom Metazoa; phylum Chordata; class Actinopteri; order Cypriniformes; family Cyprinidae; genus Onychostoma; species Onychostoma macrolepis. Next base: position 3,223,008 of record NC_081168.1, on the reverse strand, counting down.
TATCAAGCTCTCAAGTACAACTCTTCAGGGAAAAGAGATCCCTGATTAAAAAGCACGGCCTATATACGTGTTGATGAGCTGCAGTGTCCAAACAATGAACGTGGCTCCTATAAAAATATCATTATTAGTGCTGGCTAAAGCAAGCGTCGCTTTCGCAAGTGTATTTGTCGACAACTAATAATCTATTCAAAAACACACTTAAAGGAATAGTTCATCCAAAACTGAAAACTTGCTGAAATTTGACTTATCCTCTGGCCATTCGAGCTATAGATGAGTTTGTTAGAGAAATGGAGAAATGTAGCATTGCATCACTGGCTCACTAATGGATCATCTGCAGTGAATGGGTGCCGTCAGAATGAGAGTCCAAACAGCTGATAAAAACATCACAATAATCCACACCACTCCAGTCCATCAGTTAACATCTTGTGAAGTGAAAAGAGGCGTGCTTGCATGTGTTTCCGACTAAAATACAAGTCCTCTATCCATAATATCTCATCTGAAACAGAAGAAATTTGGTGGATTTTTTTTAATGGAGGAAGCGTTATTTTAGATTGTGGACTCTGATTTAGACCAGAAGTGATAGTTTAAAGTTGAAATGTCTTAATGATTCATTAATTTCTTACACACACTCAGCATTTGGTTTCTCGAGATGTTAACTGAGGGACTGGAGTGTTCACGTGGACATGTTTTCATCAGCTCTTTGGACTCTCATTCTGACGGCACCCATTCACTGCAGAGCATCTATTGGTGAGCAAGTGATGCAATGCTACATTTCTCCAAATCTGATGAAGAAACAAACTTATCTAACTTATAAAACTTATCTTGGATGGCCTGAGAATGAATACATAACTATTTATACATTAATTCACAATATTTGAAAATAAAAATAAGAAAAGTAATTGTTTTTTGGAGAATGATTTAAACATGTAAAAAGTATAAGAAAATGTTATTACAGTACTTTTTACACAATCAATTGGAAATTTTCTTGAAAATTGTATAAAAACCATATGAAAGGAACATGAATACAAAGAGTATGTTTATCAAAGGCAAAGCCTGTTCTGATGGGCAGATGAAGACTACCAAACAGCCCTATTGATCGGTGACGCTGATATCAATTCCCATCTACATCTCTCTTATTTTCTAACTGCCCTTGAGGGTCAACAATCTGTTGTGATGAGAGACACTACTGGCCCTTCTAGAAGATGAACAAATAAAACACCAGCCGAGACAGAAAATAAATGTCGGCTAAATGGGGCTATTGTTTCAAACATTATAACAGCGTCTGCAAAGGACAGCATGTGTGGCCCAAGGCTTTCAAAACACGTTCCATTGAGGTCAGGGTGTGATGTTTTCTCCTGTCAGGCACTTCAACAACAGTGAAAGCAGGGAAAAGCAATATCACAGCAACTCAACACCACCCCCAAGCACTAAAAACCCATGAAAAACTCTGAAGGCTGAGAACGAGGAAATAAATGTGCTAAATATAATTAAAACACGTTACTTGGGAACTGCATTTGTTCTATTATTTCCCTATAAGATCCAGCCGTAACATTTATTATGGGAAGCCTCACTGTTAGCACTGCTAATAAAGGTTAGGGATTTGAACAACCTCTAACCCTACTAAATGTTGGCATGTAACTCATCTTGTACAAACATGAGTGATATCTTAAATCAAGCAGCTTGTTGAGGAGAGATGTGCTATTATTTTAAATAAGCAATCTGACTAAAGGAATATAGTTCACCCACACATGAAATAATTTGATCTCATGGCCCTCAGGCCATTCAAGTTGTATATGGGTTTGTTTCTTCGTCAGATTTGAAGAAATTTAGCATTGCATCACTTGCTCACCAATGGATCTTCTGACTGCAGTCAATGGGTGCCGTCAGTCAGTCCAGTCAGCGGATAAAACTGACAGATTTTGACTTTTAACATCTTGAAAAGCCAAAATCTGCATGTTTGTAAGAAACAAATCTAGAATTAATGCATTTTAACTTTCAACCATTAATTCTGGCCAAAATATGAGTAATATAATCCATAATAACGCTTCCTCCAGTGAAAAAGTCCATCATCTGTTGTCTCTCACATCAAAATCCACACACATATTTGTTTAGAGCTGTTTTGGCTTGTAAACAGTGCTTGATCTGTGCAGATTTCTCTCCTGATTCAGCCCAGATGACTGGATTATTAGCCAGAAGCAACTGAATTTAAAATCATCTTAATTATAGATTTGTTTCTTACAAACACACAGATTATGGCTTCACAAGATGTTAATTGATGGACTGGAGTGGTGTGGATTACTTGTGATGTTTTTATCAGCTGTTTGGACTCTCATTCTGACGGCACCCATTCACTGCAGAGGATCCATTGGTGAACAAGTGATGGAAAGACATTTCTCCAAAACTGATGAAGAATCTCATCTACATCTAGGATGGTCTGAAGGACAGTAAATTTTCATTTTTGGGTGAAATATTCATTTTTTTTTTATTCCAGATTGTTGCCTGCTGGAATTTAAAATGGACTAAACATTTTACAATTTAAATTAAAGGATGAACACAAAATGTATTGAGACAGAAGATCTGCACATTCTAAATGCATATCATAATATTATTTTATCCTTATCAGTAGCAGACACAACTGATAAAAAAGTCCTACTTTGGCTGAGCCATGCTGTCCTTTTCCTCTAACAACACTTAAAAGATCAACAGTTTATATTATTCAAAATGGTGCACGTTTCAAACTAGTGGAAGAAACCCTCTCATGGCACTGCTTTCATATGGATGAGATTAAGACAGCTCAAATCCCTCAGCTCTGACACTCACTGGATGTAATGGAAGTGACGTCGAAACCATCATGGGAGGAAAATGCAGCAAAAGAGGACAGGTCTGCGGAGGAAATACTCAAAGTCGACCAACCACATATGTTCAACGTGCCCACATGAAATGTGTCCAAGTCTGCAGTAAGGACCCTCATCACATTATTCCACCCACTGATTTGATTTTTTTGGTCTGCCTGGACAGTCGTACTCTCAAACTAAGGCCAGATACACTCTGTGCAAGCATACAAATGCAAATGCTTGGCCAACGCATTCATGAGTGCCATCTTGTCATACATACTAATGTGAGTTAGTGCGTACAGTACATTTCAGGCCAAAAATGTTAGAGCTGCCTATAAATCGTATTTTAAATGTTATTATGATTTCTGCTCTGCTCGATTAATTAACCACATTTCTCTTAAAAGGATATACTTTCTGCTCAGTGACATTTCATATACTGCACTGAAAAACGATAACATAATTTGGAATTCTTGGAGTTAATTTTAGGATTTTCAGTGGCTTAGCTTTTGAAAGAAGATTCTTGTTGTATATCGTTACATAAATATAGTGTGGTAATTCATATGATAACTATAACACATTAGGAAACTACAACCCGAATTCCAGAAATGTTGGGACGTTTTTTAAATTTGAATAAAATGAAAATTAAAGAATTTCAAAATCACATGAGCCAATATTTTATTCACAGTAGAACATAGAGAACATAAATGTTTAAACTGAGAAATTTTACAATTTTATGCACAAAATGAGCTCATTTCAAATTTGATGCCTGCTACAGGTCTCAAGATAGTAGGGACGGGGGCATGTTTGCCATGGTGTAGCATCTCTTCTTTTCAAAACAGTTTGAAGACATCTGGGCATCGAGGTTATGAGTTTCTGGAGTTTCGGTGTTGGGATTTGGTCCATTCTTGCCTGATATAGGTTTCCAGCTGCTGAAGAGTTTGTGGTCGTCTTTGATGTATTTTTTAGTTTAATGATGCACCAAATGTTCTCTATAGGTGTAAGATCTGGACTGCAGGCAGACCAATTCAGCACCCAGACTCTTCTACTATGAAGCCATGCTGTTGTAATAGCTGCAGTATGTGGTTTTGCATTGTCCTCCTGAAATACACAAGGCCTTCCCTGAAATACACGTCATCTGGAGGGGAGCATATGTTGCTCTAAAACCTTTATATACATTTCAGCATTCATAGTGCCTTCCAAAACATGTGAGCTGCCCGTATGCACTTATGCACCCCCATACCATCAGAGATGCTGGCTTTTGAACTGAACGCTGATAAAACGCTGGAAAGTCTCCCTCCTCTTTAGCCCAGAGGACACTGTGTCAGTGATTTCCAACAAGAATGTCAAATTTGGACTCGTCTGACCATAGAACACTTTTCCACTTTGAAACAGTCCATTTTAAATGAGCCTTGGCCCACAGGACACGACGGCGCTTCTGGACCATGTTCACATTTTGCATAATAGAGCTTTAGTTGGCATTTGCAGATGGCACGGCGGATTATGTTTACTGACAGTGGTTTCTGGAAGTATTCCTGGGCCCATTTAGTAATGTCAATGACAGAATCATGCCGATGAGTGATGCAGTGTCGTCTTCGGCCTTGTCCCTTACACACAGAGGTTTCTCCAGTTTCTCTGAATCTTTTGATGATGTTATGCCCTGTAGATGATGTAGAAGCCTTTGCAATTTGATGTTGAGGAACGCTGTTTTTAAAGTATTCCACAATCTTTTTACGCACTCTTTCACAGATTGGAGAGCCTCTGCCCATCTTTACTTCTGAGAGACTCTGCCTCTCTAAGACATCCCTTTTATAGCTAATCACGCTACAGACCTAATGTCAATGAACTTAATTAGTTGCTAGATGTTCTCCCAGCTGAATCTTTTCAAAATGTATTGCTTTTTCAGCCCTTTGTTGCCCCTGTCCCAACTTTTTTGAGATCTGTAGCAGGCATCAAATTTGAAATGAGCTCATTTAGTGGATAAAAAAATAAAAATTTCTCAGTTTAAACATTTGTTATGTTCTCTATGTTCTATTGTGAATAAAATATTGGCTCATGTGATTTGAAAGTCTTTTAGTTTTCATTTTATTCAAATAAAAAAAAAAAACATCCCAACATTTCCAGAATTCGGGTTGAAGATGAGGTATGCAATTTGGCATTCGCTTGATTTGTGCTTATTTGAAAATGCAATAATTCTGATGAAAATGTAAAATACAATTTCTAAAATGACAATAATCATGAGGAATTATAATTTTAATAAACATTAATAATAATAATAATAATGATTAGTACCATTATGCTGCAACTTAAAAAAACATTGCAACTGTTTTGTGTTTGATCACATTTTGTAAATGATACAATTCAAAATGAGTTGCATATTATTAAATTGCTATTATTCTCTTTTAGACAGAAGGGCCATTTTATCTCAAATCAACCAAGTTTCAGAAACTTCCCAGGTCAAATTTCTTATTTTGTTAACATTTTTTTCAGAAGAAAGATAAAAATGCATAGTGATATAAGCCAAAATATTAAATGTCATTGATGTACCCCCTATTTTGCAGTGGAGTGTCAAAATTAAAATTTTCACCTGAGATTCAGAGCCAAATTACAGGATGCTAAAAATCACTTCAGAAAGATGGCAGCATTATTATATTATTTTTACACAGAGATTGGTAGGTCTAGTATACAAGTAAAATCTGTTGACTTTAGCAATCTTTGTGGCATCATATGCCAATGGTGACCATTGAAAAATGGGAAAAAGCCCTTATATGGTTCCAGATACATTTCTAGTTTCAACATTATTTATTCCTCAGACATTCCCCTTTAAAAACGATAAGCATCAGCTGTATACAAAGTGGCCAACCTTTTGGTTTCGACCACTGAATATGGTTATTATCCAACAATCTGGACATGGAGGTGTATTGAGATCCCCATATCTCTGGGATTGAACCATCTGGGGCCTTAAAAATAAAGATAGCAGATGGAAAGTTCGTTAAGACCCAAAATCTAATAGGCCATTAAGATATCTTTAATACTTCTTGAGTTACAGGCATGCAAACTTTGAAGAACTAACTTAAAGTGCTTTTTTTCCCCATATTTGAATGGTCACATTGCCATATATTGCAACAAGGATGGCTAAAGTCAACAGATTTCACTAATAGACCTACCAATCTGTGTAAAAAAAACAAAACAATCCTGCCACCTTTGTTCAGTCATTTTAACCATCCTGTAATTTGGCTCCAAGTTAACCTATACAAATAGTGGTTTACTCAGTAAATATACATCCATGATGCTTAATATTTTGGCTTTTTTCTTCATTTAGGTTTCACCAGAAAAATTATCAAATCAAAAATTCGAACCGGGGACCTCTGGTTGAGTTGAAGTTTACTCTCAGCTATATCTTAGAGTAGGAGATGAAGTCTATCCAACCAGTAACAATGCAAGAACACAGGCATCAGACTGACTTTCTTGCATGGCCATTACTTGTAGCAGGAATGGGGTTTCACGATGAAGCTTTCATGAGGGAACAGCACTTCCAACGACAGGCACCTGATCTTGTCAATATTTCACAGTTATCTTTTCATCATTTCCGCAAAGTCTTCTTATGGATTTGCACTTTAATTGGCAGACAAATGTGACAAAAAAGAAACTTTAGAAGAGGAAGAAACATTCATCATAAAACTAGGCCACTTTCAGTCTCACTTTAAAAATGTGTAATATCTAGTTTCTCTCTAAATGAAGCCGTACTATGATATTCCAGCTCACAGCTGGGATAAATCCTTAAAAATGCAACACTGCACAGCTCAGTTGATTTGTTTAAGTAGTCTTGATTACACATAGACACCATGCATAATTTAATCACACCAGCAGCATAAATCCTCAACAGTCCGGAACAAACTGTAATGTTTCAATGTTTTCGATCGCAATTAGGAATCCCCACTTGAAAACACAAATGCATGAACTGAGTGAGTCTTGACAAAAACTCAACATCTGTGAGGCCTACTATTTCACAAATGTTAGAAATAACAGCCCAGTAATTCCTTTAAGCAATCAAAAAAGGTCAATCCGGGATCAAGCCAAAACAAGCAGAGTAGCAGCTGAATGTCCGTAGATTGATTATGTTTAATGAGTCAGAGGGCCGGCAGAGCGTTTCCGCTGCAGTCTGCTCATAAATGTCTCGTCTTAGAGATATTTGCACAAGTGTCATCTCAGTAAAACCTCTGCTTTCATTAGTATTCCCTGTCGCCTGACTGACATTTACATTGCAGCACTACAAAAGATCTTACATTGTCGTTTTAATGTAAAATCTACTCTACAATATTTCAATATGTCAAAGGACACTTGTGTTTTTCATTCTCATCTTTAGCAGCAGAACCAGCAATGGGGAATTTCCAGGTTATATTTTACCCCCTAATAAAATAAAAATAAAAATTATATTTGTTTGCCTCAAAAAAGCCTTATTTTTCATTAACCAAAATGAAATTTTCATTTTTTTTTTATTTAGCTTTTACTTTTAAATGTGATTACCTTGTCTATCATTTAGCTAGTTTCTGAATTCAATTAAAACATATGTGACCCTGGACGACAAAACCAGTCTTAAGTGTCAATTTTTCAAAATTGAGATTTATACATCATCTGAAAGATGAATAATTAAGCGTTCCATTGATGTATGGTTTGTTAGGATCGGACAATATTTGGCTGAGATACAACTATATGAATATCTGGAATCTGAGGGTGCAAAAAATTCTAAATATTGAGAAAAACGCCTTTAAAGTTGTCCAAATGATGTTCTTAGCAATGCATATTACTAATCAAAAATTAAGTTTTGATACATTTATGGTAAGAAATTTACAAAATATCTTCATGGAACATGATCTTTACTTAATATTCTAATGATTTTTGGCATAAAAGAAAAATGGATAATTTTGACCCATACAATGTATTTTTGGCTATTGCTACAAATATACCCCAGCGACTTAAGACTGGTTTTGTGGTCCAGGGTCACATATGACCAAGCAATGCTGCAATGTAATTGGCTGAGCAGTAGGGGTATGTGATATTTGACAAAAATCTCTCTCAATATCTTTTTGTGATTTTATTTTCAATAATGAAAAATAAACAATATTTTGTGTGGTTTCGGCTGATTTAGACCGGTAATGAATGAATAAATATGACACCAGTAGGTGGCGGCAAGTTTCCTTTTCCTTGCGCTGATTCATTCAGAAACAAATCAAGAGACTCTCTTTAGGAATGGATCATTGAATCATTGATTCATTCAAAAACAGATTCATTCAGGAAAGAAAACCTGCAGTGTTGCTCTGAGATGCACAAATGTTCTTCTCTGACTTTGTTTGGAACCATTTTCATTGGCGAGAAAAAAAAAAAAAAAAAGTTTGTTTTTAACTGTTGTATGAAGTCAATATTACATTCGCGATAAATCTCAGAAGCATATTAGAGGCTGGTTCAAAAAAAGAACAATTTTTTTACATGCATTAGACAGACATCTTCGACCATTGTGCCATATTGCTGCTTTTTAAGCATCTCATGCAGGATGGGCACATTTTTAAGACACTGTCAAGTTTTAAAAAAAATAAAAATAAACTTTTAAAAATGCACCTTGAGATTGGGTCCTATTTGTGTCTTATTAGAGCAACATCACACTCATAATCAAGCTGAACATCAACATGGCTGTGATTAAGCCTAATAAATAATCCGATGAATCCAAATTAAGGCATTTGACAGCATTTTATGAATTCATCACTGCAGCTGTCAGCATAAAACCAAACGTCATCAATTAAAAGTAGTAAAGCAGGTCCACTGAACAGTTACTTACTTTTTGAAATGTCAGTTTGCTTTTTTTGTGTATGCTTTATTTCTGTTGCTCAGCAGCAGGTCAGTGCTCATGTCTTCTCTCCATCTGACAATTATTTTCAGACGCTTCAAAGTTCTTTTTCAGGCATGCAAGCTGTTTTAAGACTTGCTTTGCTTGAGTTTCTGTAACTACATTCGATATCTGCTCCAATATTTCCATTCAGAAGAGTGTTTCTGGACTGTAGTTTTAGTTTTGTAACAAAATGTTGATTTCTGTCTGTGATTTACTTGAATAAACACATTTGATCTAAATGGTTGTTAGTCATTAATAAAAACTTTGACATTTTTGCTTGAAGTGTAATTTTTTTTTAACCCAAATGCCACTTTCTTTAATATTTGGTTTTAAAATAAATTTAAATAAAACTGGATTTTATTATAATGAAAAATTAATTAATAAAAAAAAAAAAAAAAATGGATTTATCTATGACTTAAATGTCCAAACGCTTTTGGGGTGCACTAAATTTAACTTATCTGAATTCAAATAAATATTATACGACTAAATCCAAATCAATCTCAGCTCAAAATCATTATTTAATTAACCAAAAATATTAGAATTTTGTTCAAAGGCAAAACTATTTTATATTATCTAAATAAACGATAAATGCATGCTTTCATGCCGCTATCAAGGCCCTGAAAATATCTTGACACCTCATTAGTGATTCCATCCAGCAATCAAGTCTATTCTGTCTAAAAATGTTAAATTAAGCTGTCAAAAATGGTTCCCCATGTAAGAGCTTCTTCAATGAAATGAAGAACAGCAAATTCATACAATGAATTTGTCAGTGACAGGAAGCTTTTAGTATTAAACGCACACACCTTCCACTCAATGACCAGCCATGGTTCATTGATTACCTTATCAGAGGAATGTCAAAAGAGGAACGCTCGCTCATTTCTATTTCTGTGCGGAGAGAGAGAGAGAGAGGAGCGAGCTTCGTGACAGTGCATTTCTGCTTGAAAGAATATTCAAATGACACCAGCTATCTCTCAACGACAACGCAATACAACATAAAGCAACAAAACAAACAGAAAAGCCACAGGAGTGCTCATGGACGCTCTGCCCTTGACTAACCAGAGCATCCTTCATGCTCCAACCTTTGAGCTGTGAGAATGTCCTTCATTTAGAGACGAGTATGTGCGTTATGATGAGAAATGCCTCTTCACGTTCAATCTAGATTGAAAGAGCAAACAAGACTGGATTCTGTGGCGCTCTTACAGACCGGTTTCAGTCATTGCATTGAGCGTAAACACTTTAATAGTTCTTCTAAGCTGGTAAATGTGAATTAAATCCCTTTATGTGACTGGTATCCAAACCCTCTCGCCGTTAAACATCTCTTTGAGTGCTATAAGGCGGGATAAAGTGATACACAAACATACATTTAAATACTCCAGTAATTTCCTCTCGAACAGGCGAATATCAAACAAGCGTAAGGAAATAAACACATTCACCGCTGATCCTCTATTTCCTTTAGTCAAAGACTAGGCAGGATCTAAGCCAGGATTTAATCTAAGTCCTCGCTGCACAGAGTGTTAAGAGCAGCAAATTGAGCTCTACAAGAACAGACTACAGTGCAGCACAAAAACCAGACCACTCGCGCTTCGCTTTCAAAGCATCAGCCGGAGGAATACAATGCCTTCAACAGCACTGATAAACCTTATATAAAGTGAAGGCACAGCGGCTTAGTGGTTTTGTGGAAGGTCACAAATCCATCTCAGACCAGGAGAAACACAACATGAAGGGCTAAAGAGATGCTGGGATAAAACAGACAGAAAGACGCTGGAATGAAACAAAAGCATCGCTGTGTGAGGTTCACCCAAATAATAGTGAATGAAACTCAAAAAAGCTGTCCATATTACTTGTGCACTAGAATTTAAGTCTTTAGAATTCATGCGATTATGTGAGAAATGGACCCAAATTATGTCAGTATTATTTACCGATCATTGTCCTCTTCGGTAAGCCGGATAACCAGTCTGACAGGCAAACTAATCATTCAAAAAATGGTTTTGTGAACTGAATCAACTGATTCAATGAAAATATTTGACTCCAAAGAATGATTCAGAAATTAGACTTCACTTATTCTGTCATAAAAGTGCCGTGGAGAACCAAGGCGCTCATGAATTATTAATGGTGCACCGTAAATTCTGCAACCAAAAAAAATATTCATCTGAAACGGAAAACAGTCCTCAATTATTATTAATTTTTTTTTTTAAATACACAACAGAAAGAAAAAAGAAAGAAAGGAAATTCATAGGGTCCTATTATTGTAAATAAGTAAATAAAGATGATGTTTTTTATGAATTCAGTTCAATTACAGATGCTTTTAGGGCTGCACGATTTGGAGAAAAAAAATCTAATTGCAATTTTTCTGATCACAATTGCGATTTAAAATGCAATTTATTAGTATTTCATAAAAGAGCTACAGGTTTGTTGTGGTGGTTTTAACAGCACCAAAGAAAGACCAAGCATAATCACAAACTATGACTGTGCTACTGTTTATTTAAAACCTCTTAAACATTGTGTCCATTCTTTTTTTTTATATAAAGTTGTCAGGATGCAAACATCTGTCATGACATTAAGAACTACAGTATCTTAATTAAAGTTAAATTAACAATCTTAAATATATAAAATCTTAAACTTTTAAGAACCCAAACACACTGTACTTTCCTGGAGCGGTGCGTCTGCAGCACGCGCTGAATTAAAGTGACAGCGCTTTGTTCACGGTAAAAATGAACATGGATTGACATGGAAATGTAGTAATTTCCCAATAGATCGATATAATTAAAGTCTAATATGTTTCACAGGCTTTTTGGCTAGGTTTAAAACAAATAAAAGTGCACTTTTAGATAAACAAGGCAACATATGCACTTGTCCTGTGGAGGTAGAAAAACAGAGACCCGCGGGACTGTTTGTAATAAAGATTTAAATGTAAAAGGCACGAGAGCCGACTGTTTCTGTCAGTGGTAAGTTTTAATTTAAAATATAGGCTATATGCTGTGTTTAAATGTTTCCACTTACTTGAGCAACTTAATATACAAATCTAGAAGCCAAATTCATTGAATACGTTGTTTATATTAATTGAGTTTAAATGTGAATATGTTTATGAAAGATTGTGTAACTGTACTGTGATTAAAAGAGGATCACAATGCTGTAAAAACACTTTCAGTATAGGCTAACAACGTTTGGATTTGAAATCAAAATAATGGATAAATGTTGTGTTTGTGGTAAACAGCCGCGGATCAGGAGATCTTCATAGAAATAATCGCAGCTTTTGCGATTTGAAAATCGCACCCTTTCAAATCGCGATTTCGTTTACAAACGATTAATTGTGCAGGCCTAGATGCTTTTGAGTATTATTTAAATTTAATTTAATCCAGAAACAATTAAAATGAGAAAAACACACACAAAAAATGGTTAAATAAACAAAATAAATACAGAATTTATGAAAAATTAAAACATTTCATAGGGCCCTACAAACTACACTTTTAACAAATTTCTTTTGATAAATTTAATAAAACTTTTAAATATCATGATTTCAGTTAATTAGACATGCCTTTTGATTAATAAAAGTGAATTTGACTATTAAAACGGAGTACAAAAAAGTTTTCCAAAAAAAATGGAATCCAGAAAAATTAAAACCGGAAAAATGGAATTTTGAAAAAAAAAAAACAGATTTCAAAGGGCCCTAAAATATATGCTGCACACTTTCCACTCAATAACGAAATAAACGCACAACAAAAATGACAGTTAGGAAAGCATGATCATAACGATATGGAATACAATAGAATAAAAATATTTAACAATATATATAGATTGTATGTATAACTGTTCTCTCTAAATATTTACTTTTTTTTTTTTTTAAATGTATTGTGATGCACATTGTACTGCAAGATTCCTAGCAATACACAGCTGTAGCCAAAATTGAAAATTTATTTTTCTTTCTTTGAATAAATAGAATTTATTATTTATTAATATTTAAATTGTCAACATTTCATGCCCACTACGTGGATGGATACACTAGACAAATATGTCAGCTGTGTGGACACACTTCATCATGACCAAAAACAATACTAATACAGCAATATCAGAAAGTGCTTGGTTAAGATATCAGTCACAAAATTGAATTTGGCTGGTTGAATTTATCACCAGAAAACACAACACCCTCAACAGTATACAAGCTCAATTACACAAATTTAATTACCCTTTTTTTGTGTGTGTGTTTCAGTTTTTGAACTGTAAACAAATCAATTTGGTGCACCACTATGAATTATGACTTAATTTTTAGTCTGTTTAAAATTACTGTATGACATTAGAAGTCTTGATGCACAAATGATATGGACCATTTTACTTTTGTGGTGCTTTTGTAGCTTTTTTGAAAATTGAAAGCTCTAGTCCTCATCACTGTAACTGCACGAAAAGGCACAACAACATCTCTTAAAGTTTCTAAGAGATGATTTAAGAAGTTTGCACGTTTGGCAGAAAGAGAAGTGACTGGAAGAAAGAATGACAGAAGTGTAAAACGCACTGCTTTCGATCGATACGGTTCTGCAACAGAGAGCTTGCATTCAATAAAACAGCTGTGGTTTGCACAATATTAGAATTACCTCTCTGCTTCCCACTGAGTCTAAACAACCCAAACTTTGATAAGTTCACAAGAAACCGGCCGCTCATCGTCTTATTGACAACGAGAGCTATAACTGTCATGCACTGATACCCGCCGGTGGTTGTGCATTTCTCTTGTGTTGCTAGGATACAAAGCTTTTCATGTGAATCATACAGACGTGTTATTGCTGCAGTCCTGACACTCACTCGCTTTGCGCCATTCCACGCGCTCCGCACTCCAAAAACACTGAAAACCTACAGTGCACAGAGGAAAACAACCAGACAAGGACCGATTCAATTATTGCTCCACCAAGAGCCCATTTCTACCAGCACACCTGACGTGAATATTAAGATGATCATAAAGCATATTTAACAACGGTTTAAATGCATCACGTCGCTTCACTGTGAACATTTACCCAAATATCTTAGTGCTTAACTGTCGGCAGTCATACTGCACAATTCAACAAATTATTTAGAATTACTTTCTAATAACTCAGGCTGACAGTCAACAAGCACCAAGACTAAATTAATCAAAGCAATCTAACAAATATCAGGCGAGACTAAAACTGTCAAACTTAATACAGTAATTGTGCTGTAATATTTCAGCTTAGGTTAAATTGATCAAGAAAAGAAAGACATGAAATCTGGAAATTAGAGTAATAAGAAAATTCTCCATTAAACCATTTCTCTCTCTATATGCAGTGGGTACGGAAAGTATTCAGACCCCCTTAAATTTTTCACTCTTTGTTATATTGCAGGCATTTGCTAAAATCATTTAAGTTCATTTTTTTCCTCATTAATGTACACAAAGCACCCCATATTGACCGAAAAACACAGAATTGTTGACATTTTTGCAGATTTATTAAAAAAGAAAAACTGAAATATCACATGGTCCTAAGTATTCAGACCCTTTGCTCAGTATTTAGTAGAAGCACCCTTTTGATCTAATACAGCCATGAGTCTTTTTGGGAAAGATGCAACAAGTTTTTCACACCTGGATTTGGGGATCCTCTGCCATTCCTCCTTGCAGATCCTCTCCAGTTCTGTCAGGTTGGATGGTAAACGTTGGTGGACAGCCATTTTAGGTCTCTCCAGAGATGCTCAATTGGGTTTAAGTCAGGGCTCTGGCTGGGCCATTCAAGAACAGTCACGGAGTTGTTGTGAAGCCACTCCTTCGTTATTTTAGCTGTGTGCTTAGGGTCATTGTCTTGTTGGAAGGTAAACCTTCGGCCCAGTCTGAGGTCCTGAGAAGGTTTTCGTCCAGGATATCCCTGTACTTGGCCGCATTCATCTTTCCCTCGATTGCAACCAGTCGTCCTGTCCCTGCAGCTGAAAAACACCCCCACAGCATGATGCTGCCACCACCATGCTTCACTGTTGGGACTGTATTGGACAGGTGATGAGCAGTGCCTGGTTTTCTCCACACATACCGCTTAGAATTAAGGCCAAAAAGTTCTATCTTGGTCTCATCAGACCAGAGAATCTTATTCAGGTGTTTTTTAGCAAACTCCATGCGGGCTTTCATGTGTCTTGCACTGAGGAGAGGCTTCCGTCGGGCCACTCTGCCATAAAGCCCCGACTGGTGGAGGGCTGCAGTGATGGTTGACTTTCTACAACTTTCTCCCATCTCCCGACTGCATCTCTGGAGCTCAGCCACAGTGATCTTTGGGTTCTTCTTTACCTCTCTCACCAAGGCTCTTCTCCCCGATAGCTCAGTTTGGCGGACGGCCAGCTCTAGGAAGGGTTCTGGTCGTCCCAAACGTCTTCCATTTAAGGATTATGGAGGCCACTGTGCTCTTAGGAACCTTAAGTGCAGCAGAAATTTTTTTGTAACCTTGGCCAGATCTGTGCCTTGCCACAATTCTGTCTCTGAGCTCTTCAGGCAGT
Organism: Onychostoma macrolepis; assembly: GCF_012432095.1. Lineage (NCBI taxonomy): Eukaryota > Metazoa > Chordata > Actinopteri > Cypriniformes > Cyprinidae > Onychostoma > Onychostoma macrolepis. Next base: position 3,207,822 of record NC_081168.1, on the reverse strand, counting down.
TCCTTTGACCTCATGATTCTCATTTGCTCTGACATGCACTGTGAGCTGTAAGGTCTTATATAGACAGGTGTGTGGCTTTCCTAATCAAGTCCAATCAGTATAATCAAACACAGCTGGACTCAAATGAAGGTGTAGAACCATCTCAAGGATGATCAGAAGAAATGGACAGCACCTGAGTTAAATATATGAGTGTCACAGCAAAGGGTCTGAATACTTAGGACCATGTGATATTTCAGTTTTCTTTTTAATAAATTTGCAAAAATGTCAACAATTCTGTGTTTTTCTGTCAATATGGGGTGCTGTGTGTACATTAATGAGGAAAAAAAATTAACAAATGATTTTAGCAAATGGCTGCAATATAACAAAGAGTGAAAAATTTAAGGGGGTCTGAATACTTTCCGTACCCACTGTATATCTGTGTGTGTGTGTGTGTGTGTGTGTGTGTGTGTGTATATATATATATATATATATATATATAATATATAAACTAATAACTGGAATCAATAAGGATGTCTATTGTAATTGCATGCATGCCAGTTCATTTTGCTAGTCATGATTCAACTAAACAAAGTCATGCATGTACTAAATAGCCTACAGAGCAATTACAGCTACCAATTATATGCTAATAATTACCAAAGACATACTAATATATCTCTTGACCACAAAGGTGTGTGGGCGTTTTAATTAAAAAAAATATATATATATTCCGCGTTAATAAAATTGCAATACGATGCTCTTAAAGCCAACTCACTTGTCGGCTCTCAGCGCATCACGAATCAAACACCTGTCTCGGTTACTGAACGAATCAATCGAGAACGAATCGTTCAGACCGTTTAAACCGGTTCAAATGGTTCATTAAAAAGAACCGACTCAAATGAACAATTCGTTCACGAATCATATACTCATCGGGACTGCTGTGACGTAACAGACGGAAGGCGTAAACTGTTTAGCTTGACACACTGTTATCATTTATGGTAACCATAGTTTACACCAATTTCTATAATTATTGTTCTTTTCTAAAACGTTAATAAACATGACATCTCATTTACGCAATATGTTGTCGGTTTTTTTAGTAACAGTTGCTAATAACTCCCAAGTTACCATAGTTTATTGTAGCACTTATAACTAGCATTTTGTAGTTGAATAATGATTAATGTAAGAGAACGTTTAAACTGTCCAGAAACATTAAGACGCTGTCCAAATTACTTATTGAAAAGTATAATAGATTCCGTACACCTTGCATTCGCTTTATTAAATATGACAAGAAGAGACATGTTAAAGTGTTTAAAAGCGCAGTGCGGCGTGCTCTGGAACATGATGCCGTTGCGCTTGTAATAACACGCAAAAGCATAAACTTACGCTTCACTGCTGCAATGCATGAGAACGAGCTCCCTGTGTATAAGTTGATAGGAGCGCTCACCTCAGATGAAGCGCGAGGAAGTGTCCAAGCCCACCGCCGCGAACATAAACACTCCAGAGCCGGCGACAGTCTCCGGTGCGCGGCTGCTGAGCTGCGCTGGGGTCGTCTCGGTGTACGGAGATGTTCCAGCGCATGCAGCACTGCTGGAGAACGGCTGGGCTCCAGCGGGTGACTAGAAGAGCCAGAGAGCAGTATCGCTGCTGTCAGAGCGGAGGTAAACACGAGGCATTATGGGAATCTGGAGGAGCAACGTGCTTTATTCACGCGGGGAAGCACACAGCGACATCTAGGGTGCAACAATGTTTCATATGCACACAAACAAGAAGTATCATGACACTAGCGTTTTTATTTGGGCATGCATGCTACTATGGTAATACCGCGGCATTCTATGAAATATTTATTTTAAAGGATTATGTATATGCGTGTGTGATGGAATTCTGACGGATCACAAATAGAAAATCCACATTTGAAAAAAAAAAACAAGAACAAAACAATCAAAGTAGCATAGATTAAAAATAAAAAAAATACTTTTAAGTTCAAAATAAGACTACATTAAAAAACATGAATTAATTAGATATGGATTTTCTGCCTGTGATCCACACACTCACTCTTTCAAACTACTCCAAACAACCCAATAATGATAATTAGACAAGCATTGAATCAATTTGGTCTTTGTGTGCTCTTTCCTAATGAAACACTTTTGTCCTTGATGAAGGCTTCCTTCAGCAAATCACTTTTGAGTTTGATTGATGTAATTAGAATTCTAATACAGACTATTGTCAGTGATTTTATGTAATTATCCATAAATGCATATTAGATTGCAATTATTATCAAAGAACTCTTTAACCTGAAAAAAGAAGAAAACTTACATTGAAGGCTTTGTTCTCCAGCAAGAATGTCTGTTCTATTAAATCAAGCTCATGTGATCAAACTAAAACCATAAAAAAAGACACTTTCATTACTTGAAATAAATTAAACACTTATGGAAATAAACTATAAAAAAAACCTGAAACATATTTTATTTCAGTTAGTTGCCAAGAGACGACGTGCGATTTTCATTTACTGTAACTTTGATGTGATAAGATAACTAACATTTCAATTAAAATGAATAAAAACTATGCAGACATGTATAAAAACAAAAACTAATAGAAATGACGGACACACAACAACATTACTAAAACTTGAACAAAAATGTAAATGCAGAAAGGAAATATTAAAATAAAAGCTCATTTAAAATTAAAAAATAAATAAATAGAATAGTATCTATCTGACACTAAAATAACACTGGTTTCCATCAAGATCGCTGAAACAAAAATCAGTTACCTTAAAGAAATAGTTCAGCCAAAAATTTTAATTTGCTTACAATTTACTCATTCTCAGGCCATCCAAGATGTGGATGAGTTTGTTTGATCATGGGAACAGATTTGGAAAAATGTGTCATCACATCTTGCTCAGCAATGGATCCTCTGCAGTGAATGGGTGCCGTCAGAATGAGAGTCCAAACAGCTGATCATCACAATAATCCACACCACTCCAGTCCATCACTTCAGCTTGTGAAGCGAAAAGCTGTGTAAGAAACAAATCTATCATTCCTTTAACAGGGGAATAGTTAGCGCTGGGTTCGACACTATCGACCACAACATTCTTTTCAATAGACTAGAAAAATTTGTTGGCATTAGTGGAAGTGCATTAGCATGGTTCAAATTGTACTTATCTGACCGCCATCAATTTGTAGCAGGAATGAAAAGGTATCATATCAATCACAAGTGCAGTATGGAGTACCTCAAGGCTCAGTACTAGGGCCGTTACTTTTCATGCTTTACATGTTACCCGTAGGAAATATCATTAGGAAACACAGTATTAGCTTTCACTGTTATGCTGATGATACTCTATATTTCTTTGCGGCCCGGCGAAACACACCAAATTGAGAAACTAATGGAATGCATAGTCGATATAAAAAACTGGATGAAGAGTAATTTCTTACTGCTAAATTCAGAAAAAGACAGCGGTGTTAATTATCAGACCTAAAAGCCCCACATGTAATAACCTAGAACACTATCTAACACTTGACGGCTGCTCTGTCAATTCTTCTTCATCAGTCAGGAACCTAGGTGTGCTGTTTGATAGCAATCTTTCCTTTGACAGCCACGTTTCTTACATTTGTAAAACTGCATTTTTTTTTTCATCTTAAAAATATATCTAAATTGAGACCTATGCTCTCAAAGTCAAATGCAGAAATGTTAATTCATGCATTTATGACCTCAAGGTTAGATTATTGTAATGCTTTATTGGGTGGTTGTTCTGCACGCTTAATAAACAAACTCCAGATAGTCCAAAATGCAGCAGCTAGAGTTCTTACTAGAACCAGGAAGTATGACCACATTAGCCCGGTTCTGTCAACACTGCACTGGCTCCCAATTAAGCACCGTATAGATTTTAAAATCTTGTTAATTACTTATAAAGCCCCGAATGGCTTCGCTCCTCAGTACTTGAGCGAGCTCTTATCGCATTATAGTCCTCCACGTCCACTATATTCTCAAAACTCTGGCCATTTGATAATACCTAGAATATCAAAATCAACTGCGGGCGGCAGATCCTTTTCTTATTTAGTGCCCAAACTCTGGAACAATCTACCTAACACTGTTCGGGAGGCAGACACACTCTGTCAGTTTAAATCTAGATTAAAGACCATCTCTTTAACCTGGTTTACACATAACACATTAATACGCTTCTAATATTCAAATCTGTTAAAGGATTGTTAGGCTGCATTAATTAGATCAACCGGAACCGGGAACACTCCCCATAACACACGATGTACTCGTTACATCGTAAGAAGAATGGCATCTATGCTAATATTAGTCTGTTTCTTTCTTATTCCGAGATCGGCGTAGCCACCCAGATCCAGTCCGTATCCAGATCAAATGGTGGATCAGCACCTAGAGATGAACGTCAGCGGAGATCAAAGATGAGCCCTAGAGACAGATCCCCAGTGAAGACCTTGTAACCAAGGAGTCCTTTACACAATCTGACTTTGCTGCAGTTGGAATTGAACTGCTGGTTCGTCTGGTCAGAGGAGAACTGGCCCCCTGACTGAGCCTGGTTTCTCCCAAGGTTTTTTTCTTCATTCTGTCACCGACAGAGTTTTGGTTCCTTGCCGCTGTCGCCTCTGGCTTGCTCAGTTGGGGACACTTATTTTCCAGCGATATCGTAGACTTGATTGCATAGATACTATTTAAACTGAACTGAGCTGGACGATGATTTCATTGAATTCAATAATGAAATGAGTGTTTAATCTTGTCATTTTACATTATTGACACACTATTTTCCTATTTTGATATTGGAAAGTTGCTCTGACACAATCTGTATTGTTAAAAGCGCTATATAAATAAAGGTGACTTGACTTGACTTAACAGACACCATTTTTAGCATGAAGGTACACCTAAGGAAAGTTTCAGATTGTCTTCATAATAAAAGAGAAAAGCTACATTACCTGCAGCAGTAGCACAAAACAATGATTACCTGTTTGGCTATTGGTTATTCTCCTTAGCGGACACAAACTGTATCTATGTAGTTTCAAAGTTCCATTAGTAGTTTCATTACAAGAACAAGAGGAAGGTATTATTTTGATGAGAAACATGTTTTTATATATAACATGCATTGATGTATTGTGAACAATAAGACCATGAATGCATATTAGTAAGGTCAATTTTCGATTTCAAGTGATTGTTAATGATCAGTGAAGCATTCTTACATTGGGCAGCACACATAAACACAATTAATTCTGGTAGGCTTTGCCTCTGTGCAATGTAATTAATCATCGTGAGGTTTTTAAAACCATAAACACATTGAATCTAATGTAGCTCTGAAATAGAGCAGAGAGTACAAGGCCAACAAGAAAAAGCTCTGCACGTCCTGAACAGATCACACCCCTCATGATTTATTGCTCCCCTGTGTTCTTTACTCCTTTAGCTGCTGCAAAAGAGTACATAAATCTCACTGTTTTATTCTTCATCATGAGCTTTTAAGGATGAAAAAAAAATTTTTTTATACTTTAATGTTCGCTCTTGAACAACGGCTCCCACATCAAAGGTGATAATGTATATATACTATTACAAGAACAATAGTTTTCTTCTATGAGCAGATATTCTGTAGAAGTATCATTTTATGCTTTATGACGTGTCTTTTAACCCGCAACTGAGGTTCCTCTGAGATTTACGGCGTAAAAGCACTAGGCTAGAGAGACAGATTGAATAAAGCAATGGGGGAAAGGGAAATATGGAAGCACAAAGACTCACACAAACAATTGTCCTCATTTGTCATACAAAGTCCACAGACAATACTGCACTGGGAGGTTGGACTATTCGTGAACGGCAAACAATTAATCTTCAAACCAATTCAGATGACTCTGTATCATTAGAAGCATACAAACTGGGAACAAGTGTATGTATGCATGCGCACTGCATGAATTTTACATTTTTATAGCAGCAGAAGAAAAAAACATTTTCATTTTAAAAAAAAAATTAAAATCATCATTAAATCAAAGATGCATTTACTGCTTGAGAAGCAAAGTCGTACAAGGTGTTAAAACTTAAACAGTTTTTATTGCCTCATTAACAAGTAGTTTTTGTTTACCCTCATATAAATCTAACAAAATTTAAAATATATATAAATAAAATACACACATACACACACATGTAATTTCTCAAATATTTATTACAATATTCTGATGAACTGAACATTCACTTCAATGAGATGAAATGATGGATGCTTTCAACTGATTTCCCATTGAACCGTCACCAACCGAACTGCGTGCGGCTCAAACTATTTCAAATATAGTGAATTGAGCTAAAAAATGGATCATAATGCACAATGTTTTCAACTAACATGTATTCTGAGGTACAGCTCGTCATATTAATGGAGTGTTTTCACCTGAATATGTTCTTAGATTTGTGTTGGATGTTATAATATTTGCAATGGAAATATTGATATTATATTGTAAATATAATACTTTTTTCACTTATTTCAGTTCATGTATTAAATCCAGTGAGCTAAGCCAGTAGTAGTACTGACAGTGTCAGTGTCGTGTAAACATGGCTGAAGACGCAAAAAGCGGAACAGACTCAATTGAGTGAATCATTTACACTGGAACCGCTCCGATTGATTCAGAGTCAAACTCGATTCCCTAGCAAAATTCACTTCGGAGTGCTGATCGCAAACCATTTTTTCTGATTTCTTTTTTATTATTATTAAACAGTACAAAACATCAAACCATTACTGCAGTACAGTTATAAAAACAAATCAAAGAAAGAGAGAGAGAGAGAGAAGAATACACAAATACAAATCCCTTAAGAGGACACATATTAATATAGAGATGCAGTTTTCATTGCATTAGGATTAACAGGTTTAGAGCCAGATTTTTGTTAATGTATGTGAAATTAATTAAGTTATATTTTTATTCAAACAATCCAAAGAAAATATCTTTAAAACAGAAAGAAAAGTCACTTACAGTTTGAGATTTTTAGATTACATAAACAAAATTGGACCAAAATTTCTGTGTGTGTACATTGCCAAACAAGTGACTGCATCTTCCTCAGAAGAGCGACAAAAACAGTCTGGTTTATATTATAAATACATCTTATATAATTAAGCTTTTTCTTCAATTTGGAGTAACTCATTAATCTGTTGCTTGACCTCTTCAGCAGAGAACTATAATCTCCAATGTCAGACATCACTTGTTAGGTTTCAAGGGTGTAGAATTTAGTAGAGACACTATAACATATCCCTACCATATCCAGCGACTACTAAATTGTGCCTAGCAATAATTTTGATTAAAAAATTAAATGTTTGTTGTGTGCCGTTATGTCCCCACCAATGCTAAAATCAAACTTACACCCTTGGTATAATATGTTAAAATTAATGTTTATCTTGTTCCATTGATAAAATGTTTTTGTTTTACCTCACACAAATCTAACAAAAAAAAAAAGTGTTAATATGTATTTTACCAGAACACAATACAGAACAATTGAAAATACATTTTTGCACTGAATGCTCAGAAACGGTCAGTCAAGTGCAATATCACAACATGCAGGGCTGTTGATAAAGATATGAAAACTTTGTGCTGTTTTCAGGAAGCCAGTGGGGGACCAGCCTCAGGTACGAAAGCAGAAAATCACAGACTGAACATCCAGAGGAAGAGATGCTGTGTATGTGCTGTGTGTAGGATACAGTTCTTCAAGGAAAAGACTGTTTACACCAGAGACCCCTGGCAAACAGGAAGCTGTAATGTGTGACGGGTGGGAGTGTTAGTCTGTGCGAAACTGGATACAAGCATCTCTCAATAACTCGTTTTATGAAGTGAAACTGCGTGTGTGTGTTCAGCTAATGGCCCTCTGCGTTGGTGTCCAGGTGCTTTGAGTAGGAGCAGATGTACTTCATAACGAATCAAAATGGAGAAATAACTCCATAAAGAACATAAAGAACAGAACCCAGGAATAGTCCATTGGTTACCTAACCAGGTGAGCTGGTACACAACCATTTCACTTCATCAGAGACCAGAGATGAAGGACGACACAACCGCTAATGCTCAGTCCAGCTGCAGATGCAGAAAAAAAACCAAATCACTTTTTCTGAGTCATTTTTGCATTGCATTTTGATCTCAAGAAGATTTTTAGTGCATATCTTTAAGTTCACACTGGTATCCTGTCAAAAGTATACAAACATACTGAAATAAAGATATATTCTCTTAAAAACTTTTTTTAAGCAGTGAAGCACTTATATATTTATATTTTCATATATATATTTATAAAATATGTATTAATATATTATATATTGTTATAATTTATTTCAATATTTATAACACACACACACACACGTTTGTTTTTGTGAAAAGTGGGGACTCTCCATAGGCGTAATGGTTTTTATACTGTACAAACTGTATGTGCTATTTCCCTACACCAACCCTACACCTAAACCTACCCTTTACACGAAACTTTCTGATATTTCAGATTTTCAATACACTCCATTCTGTGTGATTTATAAGCGTTTTGAAAAGTGGGGACATGGGGTAATGTCCTGAAAAGTCACCTTCTCCTTGTAATACCTGTCATACCCTTGTTATTATACAAATTTATGTCCTCATTTGTCACACACACACACACACACACACACACACACACACGCACCAAGTTAAATGAGGCATCTCAATATTATAATATACAGTATGAAAAATCTTCATTTTGAGATTTGGAGAAGATCAATAGATAAGTAGTAGTAGTAGTAGTAAAAATAATAAGTTTTATATTTACAGCACCTTTTCAAAAACCAAGGTACAGAAAAAAAGAACAAATATAACAAAAATGGTTCACAGACCAAGAGCTGAAGAATAATGTTCAGAAAAATTTTATATCTACACAATAATAACAATATTTTAAACAAACAAACAATTATATATCATGCACCCCCACCCCCAGACTTTATTTTAAGAAAATTATCTCATGCGATGTGAAAAGCAATTGCACACAGCAGTGGCTCTTTCTCTTTCTCTTTTTCTGCAGACATGAGTTTGTTTAAACTGAGGTAAATATATGAAAGAAATGCATAAAAGAACGATCACATTAAGAGTCCAGCGTTAACAAGTAAGGCTCACCTGGAGTGTGCTCTCCTCTGCCTTTGAGAGAAACTCTGACAGATCAAACAGACAGCATCATGCTTACGAACCGTCTAATGATAGTGGGAGTGTGGACAAATGACACCGGGATAGAATCAGATATCAGAGATATCACTATCTGTGATGAACGAGAGGAGTTATTAAAAAATCAGAGCATTCAAGGTGAAAGAGAACCTCGTTTGGCTGAGCAATTAACATCTGGACTAAAACACAGAGAGCAGTGGATGATGGGAGCTATGAGCAGGGCTCAGGTCTTTCATTAACTGATGATTAATTACACAAAGTGAGAATTAAGACACTTGTGTGGCAGATGCTCCAGCCCTCTGACATATACCATATTAATTGAGCTCTTAATCTGAATCATCTGATATTGATTCTTATAATCCCAAAATCAATCCTTTAATCAATGCTGTTTTAAAGATGTTAAAGGTGATGTGACTTTATTAAAGTTAAAAGACTTTAAAAACTAAGTCAGCCTCTCCAGGAACATGCATGTGATGCTGCTAAAACTGATAGATTCAATAAATTTAGATAGTCAATGGCATGTTTTTTTTGTTTTTTGGCCTGATATTTGCCACCACAATTGTGCTTAATGTGTGTCCATGCATCCAATAGATCTATAGTTAACTTGGACTGAGATTTGCATTTGAATTCAAATTGAAATGTAAATTCAAATATAAAAAAAAGTAAACTAAAATTAGAGTTTGAATCCCATTTTTTTATTTAAAAAGTATTAATAAATTTAAAAATGGTATTATTTCATTATTAATGCATTATTAAAATTAAATTTTAATTTAAATCCTATTTTTTAAATCTATTTATAAATGTAAAAATAATTATTAAATTTACAATTTATTACATTTAAAATTTGTAATTAAATTGAAATTTATATCATTGTATTGTTAATCTATTATTAAAATTAAAATTTGAATCCCATTTATTTAAAATGTAGTAAATGTAAAGTTTGTTATTAAAATTATAATTTGAATCTAACAAATTTAATTTGTTTAATTTAAAATGTATTATTAAATTTCACACACACATATATATATTTATATTTAAAAAGTATACTATTAAATAAAAATAAAAATGAAAATATGCCAATAGCCCTAAACCCATAAGCAGCTCTCTTTGATTTTGCAGGGCTCCTGGGATTTTCTCCAGTAAGTCTTTCTCTCTGCTAGAACATCACAGATGCTGTTGTAAAAGATTGACTACTCTTAGTGTGAGACATTTCATTTTCTTTCACTGCGTTAGCCACATCTCCAAGTACATATTCATTGCATTCAATTCAACATAAAAGAGTGATGAAGACATTAATCAGCAGCTGTGTTATCTAATAGTAAGTTCCCTTTCACATTTAACACAAGGTGTTCAGTGCCTTTCTATTCATTATGCAGTCATTATGTTAAGATACACAACTCTTGGAGAAACAGGCGTGAAAAATCGTACAAGTGTGCCATGTTTGTAGTATTGCGAGGTAATGATCAAGCTGTTTGTTTACTAGCTGCTCTCGACAAGCAGACAGAAGCTGTGTGGGAGGATGCCGAGTGTCTGGAAAGCCACAGTATGTTCATTTGCAGAATGCTTTTACATACAAGAGACATACTCCAAAAGTAGGTTGACTCTTAGATGGTTCTTGCAGAAATGCTCCAGTTTTTACCGCAGTGCAGTCATGTTCATACAGCATCTGTGAAGCAAGCATGAGAGGCAGGTGAAAGATAACCGGAGAGATGCAGGCTGATAACAAAACCCAAAGGACGCAAAGGTGACAGAATGTGGAAGCCGAAGAGGCTGATAGAGAGCAAGTGGAAGGGACATGCTGGCAATGATGAGTGTTTCCATCACTGCTTCCTGTCCATTTACAAAATAATTGTAATTTTAACTTTAATATTTGGTAAAAATGCTATGGACAAAAACTGTTAATAGGTTAACAGTAAGTTCCCGTACTATATACAGGGAAAAACTGTAAAAGATCTAACCAGACATTTCATGTAATTTTACAGTCAAATGCTGCTGTTAAGGTCAGAGCCGGACACAAAGGTGAGTGTAAACAAAGGTGAGTTTATTGAAGTGAGTCCAAGCAAGGTGAGTATTCAAAAGGTGCAGTGACAATCCGTGAATGACTGGTTTCTTGTATCAGCAGGTTATGAAGACGAGACGAGGGGAACCACACAGACTCACACTTATACACCGTCGACGAAGGATCTGGAAGGGGAAGACAACAGAGGCAAATGGAGAACAACAGGAATAGATCTTAAAAGGTAAGTCTTAGGAAGGTAAGGATATCTTAGTTTTTCTTGAGATGAGAGTCCACGTAGCAATCAACGAGATCGGACGGTGTAGTGTGAGTGGTGCTGGTTTAAGTAGCCGGGTTGATTACTGAGGTGATTTGGTGCAGGTGCGGGTGATTAGTACTCTGGTGACCTGGAACGCTGTGATTGGTGGGGTGAAGGGCCTGACTGATTCGTGACAGTACCCCCCTCTCCACGGCCCGCTCCTGAGGGCCGACCTCGGCGTCGCGGTGGTCTGCCCCTGCCTCGGGGTGCTGGACGATCGGGATGAGTCAAATGGAACTCTTGAAGGAGTGTTGGGTCCAGGATATCGTCTCTGGGTACCCAGGATCGTTCCTCCGGGCCGTAACCTTCCCAGTCCACGAGATATTCGAGTTTTCCACCACGACGCCGATTCCAGAATCTCTTTGACTCTGTAGATAGTTCCTTCGTCCATTAAGAGCGGAGAGGGGTTCCTCATTCTGGTCAGGCCCTGTGGAGATGGGAGGAGAGAAGGGTTTAAGTAAGGATACATGAAATGTTGGGTGAATCGGTATTGTGGTGGTAGCTGAAGTTTATAGGTGACAGGGTTTATGCGTTCCAGGATAGTGAAGGGCCAACGAATCTGGGACTCAATTTTCGGCAAGGCAGGCGCAGTCTGATGTCTTTGGTGGACAACCATACTTTTGACCGGGTTGGTAATCAGGATTGTCACTTCTTCTGATGTCGGCTGTCATTCGCTGCCTGCGCACTGCCTGCTGGAGCTGATGGTGTGCGGCGTCCCAGACCCTCTCGCTCTCCCGGAACCAGTGGTCGACGGCGGGGACGTCAGATGGTTCTCCTGACCAAGGGAATAGGGAGGCTGGAAACCGAGTACGCACTGGAAGGAGTGAGTCCAGTTGAGTGTTGGCGTAACGAGTTTTGGGCGTACTCGGCCCAGCCTAGGAACTGGTTCCAGGAGTTCTGGTGGCCGTGGCAGAAGGTTCTCAGGAATCTCCCCACTTCCTGGATCTTGCGCTCGGTCTGCCCATTGGACTGTGGATGATATCCTGAGGAAAGGCTGACGGTCACACCTAGGAGAGAGAAGAATGCTTTCCAGACTCTTGAAACGAATTGGGGTCCACGGTCTGACACTATGTCCTCCGGGAGACCATAATAGCGGAAGACGTGGTTGAAGAGCAATTCGGCTGTTTGAAGTGCTGTGGGGAGACCAGTTAGGGGGAGTAGTCGGCAGAATTTGGAGAATCGATCCACTATGACAAAGACACAGGTCTTCCCGTCTGACTCGGGGAGGTCAGTTATGAAATCAACTCCTAGGTGTGACCAAGGACGTTGAGGTATGGGTAGTGGATGGAGTTTACCGGTAGGGAGATGACGGGGGCTTTTGGAGATGGCACAGTCCGGGCAGCCTTGCACAAACCTTCTCACATCCCTGGCCATGTTGGGCCACCAGAAGCGATTGCGTAGCAAGCGAGAGAGTGGCGTTGGCCCCTGGGTGGCCTGTACCTAGGGAGGTATGAGTGGTTTTAATGAGTTGGTTACGTTGAAGGCGAGGAACATACTGAAGGTGTTGTGGACAGCCCGGCGGATTGGCTGGAGGAGTATTAGATGCGGCTGGTGGAGAGGTCCATTGAATGGGATTAGTGATGAGTTTGGTGGGGAGAATGGTCTCAGGTTCCTCATAGTTATCGTCCGGGGTGTGTATACGAGAAAGGGCATCTGCCTTGGTGTTCTTGGTGCCGGGTCGGTAGGTGATCTGGAAGTGGAATCTGGTAAAGAATAGGGCCCATCTGGCTTGTCGGGGGTTGAGTCGTTTTGCGTCACGGAGGTATTGTAGGTTCTTGTGATCGGTTAGGACGGTGAATGGATGTTTGGACCCCTCCAACCAGTGCCTCCATTCCTCTAAGGCGAGCTTGATGGCCAGGAGTTCTCGGTTGCCGATGTCGTAATTCCTTTCCGCCGGGCTTAGTTTGCGGGAGAAATAGGCACATGGATGGAGTTTGGGAGGCTTCCCTGCTGCTGAGATAGGACGGCGCCTACTCCCGTGGTGGAGGCATCCACTTCTACCACAAAGGGTAGTTCCGGATCGGGGTGAGTGAGGAGAGGTGCATTGGTGAAGGCATGTTTGAGTTTGTTGAAGGCGTCTTGGGCTCTCGGGTTCCAGGAGAGCGTTTTTGGTGAACCTTTGAGCAGATCTGTGAGGGGACTGGTGACGGTGCTGTAGTTGGCAATGAACCTTCGGTAGAAGTTTGAGAATCCGAGAAATCTTTGTAATTCTTTGACAGTGGATGGTGTGGGCCAGGAGGTGACTGCTTCCACCTTCCCCTTGTCCATGCGGACGCCACGCTGATCGATGATGTATCCTAGGAAGTGAACGGAGGGTTGGTGGAATAAACATTTTTCTGCCTTGAGGTAAAGTTGGAACTTTCTGAGCTGTTGGAGGACCTCCGCAACATGATGGCGATGTTCGGCCTGGCTCCGGGAGTAGATGAGGATGTCATCTATATATACAATCACGAATCTGTGTAGGAACTCCCGGAGCACTTCGTGGATGAATCCTTGGAATACGGAGGGAGCGTTGACAAGTCCATACGGCATAACTCTATATTCGTAGTGGCCGGTAGGCGTGACGAAGCAGTCTTCCACTCATCTCCTCTCGTATCCGGATGAGATTATAGGCGCTGGAGGTCCAGTTTGGTGAAGATGGTGGCGCCGGAGTTGTTCCAACGCTGCTGGGACAAGGGAAGGGATATCGGTACTTGATGGTGATGTCATTGAGCTTACGGTAGTCGATGCAGGGTCGTGAGGCCACCGTCCTTCTTGGCAACAAAAAGAAGCTGGAAGCAGCAGGGAGGTAGATGGAATGATGTAACCTTGTTGTAAAGCCTCCTCAATGTACTCCTCCATGGCCTTTTGCTCCGGTGGGGATAAGGGATAGATCCTTCCTCTAGGTACAGGCTCACCCGGAATGAGATCGATCGCGCAGTCCCATGGCCGGTGAGGTGGTAGCTGGGCAGCCCTCTTCGGACAGAAGACGTCGCTAAAGTGGGAATAACAGGTAGGGATTTCGATGGATAACTTTTCTTTAGGGCTTTCTATGGAGGTGGTGAGGACCGGTATCACTTCCTGGGCTCGTCGTAAGGGCTGTGGCAAATTGGGGAAGCATTGAGGAAAACATTTTCACCCCACTTTAGGACATCTCCTGTCCGCCAGGAGAGATGGGGATTGTGCTGCACCAGCCACGGACGACCCAAGATGATATCCACCGTGGAACCCTCCAGAACCAACAAATGCAACTCCTCTTGATGTAGCTGCCCAATTTGTAGCCGAATTGGCCCAGCGCTGCGGCGGACGGAACGCCTTGTGATGGGCGTTCAGTTATGGATTGTACCGCATAGGCGGTCGTCTTGGTCGAGGTAGGAGTCGGAGCTGCCGGAGGAGGTATCCTGCGATGAAGTTGCCCGCTGAGCCAGAGTCGAGGAGGACGGTAACTGTAATCATATGGGAACCGGCAGTAAGCAGCGCATGGGTGGACAGAGGTTTGTATTCATGAAAAGAGGGGAGTACAGAACTCACCAGGGCTCGGCGAGGGCGTATGGGACACTCCAGGATCCGGTGTTTGTCATCCCCACAGTATAGGCATAATCGCTGGGTAATTCTCCGTTGACGTTCTTGCAAGGTTAATCGAGTGGAATCGGTTTGCATTGGTTCTGGAGGGTCAGTTGTCTCTGGTTGGCGAGGTGGTGGAGATGCGGTGGCTGAGAATGGATCCTGGGAGCATGACTGTAACCGATTGGAACATCGAATGGCCAGTTGAATGAATTTTTCCAGTCCAAAGGTGTCGTCGTATGAACTCAAGTGGGTGCGTAAGCGGGGTTCGAGCCCCTGTCGAAAGGCTGTAAGAAGGGATGGTTCGTTCCAACCACTGGCTGCAGCGAGAGTGCGGAATTGCAATGCATATTGATGTATGGTTTGATTACCCTGACGAAGATGATATAATTTCTCCCCCACGGAGGAATCCCCTGGCGAACTGCTGAACACTTCCTTGAAGTGATGAATGAAGTTGGCGAAGCTGTGTGTCGCGGGGCCGGCTTGATTGAGGATGGACTCCGCCCATTTCAGCGCAGGTCCTGTAAGGGATGTCACGATGAAAGCGATCTTTGCTTGATCTGTGGTAAAGACGTGGGGGTGAAGATTGATAGTTAATGTGCATTGCATTAAAAAGCCATCGCATTCCTCAGCCAAACCAGAGAAGGGTGTTGGGCGGGCCATGGGACTGGGAGTGAGTCCAGTTGAGTGTTGGCGTAACGAGTTTTGGGCGTACTCGGCCCAGCCTAGGAACTGGTTCCAGGAGTTCTGGTGGCCGTGGCAGAAGGTTCTCAGGAATCTCCCCACTTCCTGGATCTTGCGCTCGGTCTGCCCATTGGACTGTGGATGATATCCTGAGGAAAGGCTGACGGTCACACCTAGGAGAGAGAAGAATGCCTTCCAGACTCTTGAAACGAATTGGGGTCCACGGTCTGACACCATGTCCTCCGGGAGACCATAATAGCGGAAGACGTGGTTGAAGAGCAATTCGGCTGTTTGAAGTGCTGTGGGGAGACCAGTTAGGGGGAGTAGTCGGCAGAATTTGGAGAATCGATCCACTATGACAAAGACACAGGTCTTCCCGTCTGACTCGGGGAGGTCAGTTATGAAATCAACTCCTAGGTGTGACCAAGGACGTTGAGGTATGGGTAGTGGATGGAGTTTACCGGTAGGGAGATGACGGGGGCTTTTGGAGATGGCACAGTCCGGGCAGCCTTGCACAAACCTTCTCACATCCCTGGCCATGTTGGGCCACCAGAAGCGATGCGTAGCAAGCGAGAGAGTGGCGTTGGCCCCTGGGTGGCCTGTACCTAGGGAGGTATGAGTGGTTTTAATGAGTTGGTTACGTTGAAGGCGAGGAACATACTGAAGGTGTTGTGGACAGCCCGGATTGGCTGGAGGAGTATTAGATGCGGCTGGTGGAGAGGTCCATTGAATGGGATTAGTGATGAGTTTGGTGGGGAGAATGGTCTCAGGTTCCTCATAGTTATCGTCCGGGGTGTGTATACGAGAAAGGGCATCTGCCTTGGTGTTCTTGGTGCCGGGTCGGTAGGTGATCTGGAAGTGGAATCTGGTAAAGAATAGGGCCCATCTGGCTTGTCGGGGGTTGAGTCGTTTTGCGTCACGGAGGTATTGTAGGTTCTTGTGATCGGTTAGGACGGTGAATGGATGTTTGGACCCCTCCAACCAGTGCCTCCATTCCTCTAAGGCGAGCTTGATGGCCAGGAGTTCTCGGTTGCCGATGTCGTAATTCCTTTCCGCCGGGCTTAGTTTGCGGGAGAAATAGGCACATGGATGGAGTTTGGGAGGCTTCCCCTGCTGCTGAGATAGGACGGCGCCTACTCCCGTGGTGGAGGCATCCACTTCTACCACAAAGGGTAGTTCCGGATCGGGGTGAGTGAGGAGAGGTGCATTGGTGAAGGCATGTTTGAGTTTGTTGAAGGCGTCTTGGGCTCTCGGGTTCCAGGAGAGCGTTTTTGGTGAACCTTTGAGCAGATCTGTGAGGGGACTGGTGACGGTGCTGTAGTTGGCAATGAACCTTCGGTAGAAGTTTGAGAATCCGAGAAATCTTTGTAATTCTTTGACAGTGGATGGTGTGGGCCAGGAGGTGACTGCTTCCACCTTCCCCTTGTCCATGCGGACGCCACGCTGATCGATGATGTATCCTAGGAAGTGAACGGAGGGTTGGTGGAATAAACATTTTTCTGCCTTGAGGTAAAGTTGGAACTTTCTGAGCTGTTGGAGGACCTCCGCAACATGATGGCGATGTTCGGCCTGGCTCCGGGAGTAGATGAGGATGTCATCTATATATACAATCACGAATCTGTGTAGGAACTCCCGGAGCACTTCGTGGATGAATCCTTGGAATACGGAGGGAGCGTTGACAAGTCCATACGGCATAACTCTATATTCGTAGTGGCCGGTAGGCGTGACGAAAGCAGTCTTCCACTCATCTCCCTCTCGTATCCGGATGAGATTATAGGCGCTGCGGAGGTCCAGTTTGGTGAAGATGGTGGCGCCGCGGAGTTGTTCCAACGCTGCTGGGACAAGGGGAAGGGGATATCGGTACTTGATGGTGATGTCATTGAGCTTACGGTAGTCGATGCAGGGTCGTAGGCCACCGTCCTTCTTGGCAACAAAAAAGAAGCTGGAAGCAGCAGGGGAGGTAGATGGAATGATGTAACCTTGTTGTAAAGCCTCCTCAATGTACTCCTCCATGGCCTTTTGCTCCGGTGGGGATAAGGGATAGATCCTTCCTCTAGGTACAGGCTCACCCGGAATGAGATCGATCGCGCAGTCCCATGGCCGGTGAGGTGGTAGCTGGGCAGCCCTCTTCGGACAGAAGACGTCGCTAAAGTGGGAATAACAGGTAGGGATTTCGATGGATAACTTTTCTTTAGGGCTTTCTATGGAGGTGGTGAGGACCGGTATCACTTCCTGGGCTCGTCGTAAGGGCTGTGGCAAATTGGGGAAGCATTGAGGAAAACATCTTTCACCCCACTTTAGGACATCTCCTGTCCGCCAGGAGAGATGGGGATTGTGCTGCACCAGCCACGGACGACCCAAGATGATATCCACCGTGGAACCCTCCAGAACCAACAAATGCAACTCCTCTTGATGTAGCTGCCCAATTTGTAGCCGAATTGGCCCAGCGCTGCGGCGGACGGAACGTCTTGTGATGGGCGTTCCAGTTATGGATTGTACCGCATAGGCGGTCGTCTTGGTCGAGGTAGGGAGTCGGAGCTGCCGGAGGAGGTATCCTGCGATGAAGTTGCCCGCTGAGCCAGAGTCGAGGAGGACGGTAACTGCAATCATATGGGAACCGGCAGTAAGCAGCGCATGGGTGGACAGAGGTTTGTATTCATGAAAAGAGGGAGTACAGAACTCACCAGGGCTCGGCGAGGCGTATGGGACACTCAGGATCCGGTGTTTGTCATCCCACAGTATAGGCATAATCGCTGGGTAATTCTCCGTTGACGTTCTTGCAAGGTTAATCGAGTGGAATCGGTTTGCATTGGTTCTGGAGGGTCAGTTGTCTCTGGTTGGCGAGGTGGTGGAGATGCGGTGGCTGAGAATGGATCCTGGGAGCATGACTGTAACCGATTGGAACATCGAATGGCCAGTTGAATGAATTTTTCCAGTCCAAATGGAATCCACCAGCTCCTGGAATGGGTCCGTAGTGCTCATCGTGGTGTTGTCGGTTCGGTCCGATCTTCTGTTAAGGTCAGAGCCGGACACAAAGGTGAGTGTAAACAAAGGTGAGTTTATTGAAGTGAGTCCAAGCAAGGTGAGTATTCAAAAGGTGCAGTGACAATCCGTGAATGACTGGTTTCTTGTATCAGCAGGTTATGAAGACGAGACGAGGGGAACCACACAGACTCACACTTATACACCGTCGACGAAGGATCTGGAAGGGGAAGACAACAGAGGCAAATGGAGAACAACAGGAATAGATCTTAAAAGGTAAGTCTTAGGAAGGTAAGGATATCTTAGTTTTTCTTGAGATGAGAGTCCACGTAGCAATCAACGAGATCGGACGGTGTAGTGTGAGTGGTGCTGGTTTAAGTAGCCGGGTTGATTACTGAGGTGATTTGGTGCAGGTGCGGGTGATTAGTACTCTGGTGACCTGGAACGCTGTGATTGGTGGGGTGAAGGGCCTGACTGATTCGTGACAGCTGCTAATTGTTTTTAGAAGTAAAAAAGAACAAATCAATTTACAGTCAAAAACTGATATTCCCAGAATTCCCTGCATGACACTCCACATTTTAAAGTATTTTGTTTAAATAATCATGTTTTTTTAACTAGTTTTTGTTATCAGTTATGTACATTTGGGCTTTATGTTACATTTTCTGTTGTTTAATGAAAGTTTATTGCATTATTTAAGTATCATGTGTGTTACCATGATGTTGTTTTGTGTTTGCGTGAATGACTTTGTGCACCTTCTGTATATTAGTATGGTAACACTTTATTTTAGGGTTTCTTAACTAGTTGCTTATTAGCATGCATATTACTACAATATTAGCCATTTATTAGTGGTAATTATTCTGCATGAACTTATTCTACATCCCTAATCCTACCAAATACCTAAACTTAACAACTACCTTACTAACTAATAATAAGCAGCAAATTAGGAATTTATTGAGGGAAAAGTCATAGTTAATAGTGAATAAGTGTTCCCTGTTCTAAAGTGTTACCATTAGTATATACTTCTGCTTGTGGGCGAAGCTACTTGTGATGAGCTTTGATTCTTCATGTGGCTTTTTCTTTTACCACCTGCATTATTAAGGTGGTTGTCAGTATGTTAAAGGTACAAAACATATTTTAATAGCAGTGTGCGTTGTTGAATTTACCAGTTTAAATTAAAATTTTCTTGTTTGTAAATTACAGTTTTTGGCCGTAAATGTGTTTACAGTTTTTCTGTATTTTTTACAAAATTATTCTGGCAACCACAGCTGCCAAAATTATTTTGTAAAAACTACAGATTTTTTTACAGTGTACAGTCAATTAGAGGCTGGTGTGAATAAATCACACCTCTATGTAAGCTGTAAATGTGCACAACACGCCTATATGCATATAGAAATTAAACCAATAAGACAAAATACAGTCATTTTACCAAGGGTAAAGGGGACAAAATTAACATCTGAGTTCAATTTTGTCAACTATAACAAATAAGTTAAAAAAATACACACCATGACCATAATTAAGCATAACAGAAATATGATAACTGACTGTTTTTTTGAGAAGAAAAAGCTACATTACTGTTTAAAAGTTTGGGGTCGTTTGGCTTGTTATATGTTTTTGAAAGAAGTCTCTTATGCTCAGAAAGGCTTTATCTATTTGATCATAAATGCTGTAAAAATTGTGAAATATTATTACAATGCAAAAGAACTGTTGAATATATTGTAAAATGTAATTTATTCCTATGTGCTCCAAAGCAGAATTTTCAGCATCTCCAGTGTCACGTGATCCTTCAGAAATCAATCTAATATGCTGATTTGCTGCTCAAGAAACATTCATTATTACCATAAATGTTGAAAACAGTTGTACTGCTTTTTTTTTTTGTGTGTGTGTGGAAACAATGACACATTTAATTTTTCAGGATTATTTGATAAATATAAAGTTCAGAAGAACAGCATTTAGTGGAAATAGAAATCCTTTGTAAGACTATACATGTCTTTACCATCACTTTTGATCAATTTAATGCATCCTTGCTGAATAAAAGTATATATATTTTAAAAAATAAATTAATTAATTAAAAAAAATAAAACAATATAAAGCATATTTTTAATGACAAAGACTATGATAAAAAACAAAACCAACAAAAAAAACAATTAACATTGAATCAGATTATGAATATAACTATACACATGATTATCAGCATTGTACAATGGCTGATCCAATCTGAATGTTAGGTCTGAACTCTCCATTTGATGTACACTGAACTCCAACAAATACAAAGTCAATTCAATATCACACAAAAATAATTGATATTCATGTCTATGCAGAGGATGCATTGATGTTCTTCCCTGCTGCTTTGTTTGAATATAAAAACACAACGCATGCTGTTTTGTTTGTGAAAATGGAGAATAGTTTTGAGGCCAGCCACTATACTAAGTCATTGTGTCTCTATTGTGCTAACAATAGCGGGAACATTTTCCATCGGAAGGCTAAGCCCCAAAAGACGAAAGTGCTTGGAAAAACACAGGGGGAATAGAAACACGTTACATAATTCTGAGAATCTAAAAGAAACAACAACCATTAGTGTACAAACATGTTCCTACACAGGAGCAAGAGCTGAATTAGCAGGAGAAACGCCAGCTGTAAATTGATTTTCCTTTCTTGCGTTAATGAAACGGTCTCGTGGCACACAAGACCCCTCGCAGTATTTGCCACGGATCAGTGGTGCCGAGATAAACCGCACTGCCAAGTGCCAATCAAACCAAAGTCATCGCATTTCAACATTTCTCTCTCTCTCTCAGGCAAATTATCAGTCATCAACCAGCCATGAAGTTCATAATGATTAAATTACGCAATACATTTTCAACTAGCTTCATGCCTCTGAAATAGTTATTAAATGCTGATCAAATTTTGGTATCTATAAAAAGCCAACAAAAATAGCACATGCATCATTTGCTTAGAAATTTTGAGCATTTTATCCAATTAAACATATGACTTAATGTGAACTTGACAGTTTGCATTGGGTACAATCTTCTACAGATTTCTGTGCAGTTTCAGCAATTTCATAAAATCATTACAAATCACAGTGGATCTAATAAACTCAAGAACAACATGTACAGTATGCATGATGATGACACCTATTGACAGAGCTGGGTAGATTACTTACAAATTGTAGTCTGTTACTGATTACAGATTACATTGAAAACTGCAGTAAATAATGTAATCTAGATTACTCATTTTAGGCAATGTAATCTGACTGCTTTTTACATTACTTTTTTTTTCTTTTTTTTTTTTAAAGTTGCAGTCCGTAAGTTTTGCCTCTTTGTCGCCATCTCTGTTTGAAAACCTGGAATTGTAGCCGTATGCAGAATTATCTTAATGCGTGGGATTGTGAGTTGTTACGGCTCAGCACGTGTGTCAGTCAGTCACCGCACCGGTGTGGATATTTACTGTAGCCTACTTCGCAATCACAGATTCTAGCCTACGCCTTAGAATATGTGACCCAAATAAGAATTTTCACCGTATATTGCCATCTGAACAAGTAAGTAACAAGTCTGCCACATTTGTTCTGACCAACTGAGGAAAAAAGCATTACCATAAATCTCGTTACCAATGGTGATTAAATCTAAAGATCGGTTAGCTCATATCACATCAAACAGTGCAAATAATAATTATTGTTATACTTTATTCTCAAATTATTTATGTTAACAACATCAGCATTGCTTGACTATGAATATAGTGTGTATTAGCGAGTAGATTTCAATTTCTGTACAGTGTAATCTAAATGTCATGCCATTCGAATTTCTTATTAAGAAATTCTTTTAACCCAAAAAGCAAATTATGCTCCCTTCGAACTGGTTTTCTTTAAAATACAAATCTTGTGCAATCCCAGGCTATCTGTAATCAGAAGCACATTTAAACTGGAATATACTTTAATTTAATTTACATGCGTTTCATAAACATATAATCCTTTCTGGATTACAATCCGCCATCAAAATGACACATTTAATTATTAGCTGCTGTAAGAAAAGGCTATAAACGATCCGCCACCTGCAGGATCCTCACATGAGATAGCCTACTAGCCGGGACAACTTCTTTATGTTTACAGACGTGACGTAATGACGCAGTGCCATGCACGAATTTTCTGCAAAAATCTACCCGTATCACTCAAATTAGAAAACATTATTATAAGATAACCGTTGTGAATCGGGCTAAAGTGAGGTGATAGTTTTGAACAATGGCTGGTTACTTTCTCAAATATTGATTTCGGATAATTTTTTACCAAAAAATGTTTCGAACTGCAGCTTTAAATCAAACTTGTTTTAAATGTAAAATGTACCATATTGATATAAAAAGCAAAGAGAAAGAAAAATATATTCCATTTTTTTGATATCAATATAAAATGCATTAAACAATACATTACATTAGTCTGCTCAGACTTCCACTGCATATGATGAAGACAGCTATACATTACCTGTGTTCAGTAATTGCATAATTATTTGTTTCATATATGGTTTAATTGCTTAAGAGGTGATTCACTCCAAATTCAAAAGCAACGTATCGCAGAATTATTTACATGACATTTACACGGCCATTCTACAGTATATTGTGAATATAGTCAAAGCTAAATGGTATGACACACAGATTTTTTTAAATTAAAATTTAAATTAAGAGAAATTAGGGAGAATCAATAAATTATGAATAATTTACTGCCATTGTGTGAATAACATGTAATCATGTGATCCATAAAAAAGCAACTATAGTCTGATTATGAGCTTTTTAAAATGCAATATACTGTAATGCAATTACAAGTACAATTATTGGAATCCGATTATGTAATCCAGATTACATGTAATCAGTTACTTCCAGCATTGCGCTAAATTTCTGACACTGTCAGAAAATTTTCGCAGCCTATCTTTGGTCGCAAGACCATGTCAACTACCATCTTTGAACCTCTCCAACAGATCGATGTAGGACCACCGTTTAGAAGCCATGCGCAAAAGAAATCACTGTGCTTGTTTCACATTGGTCCTCTTTTGCCTGGGACAGCCCAAAATCAAACAATGTATACCAGACATAAGCAACACAGTCCCCTTGTTTTGGTGAATAAGAGCTCTGTTGAGAACAGCGGCGGTGACACAGCTAATTGAAAGCGGCTTGTTGTAGCCGCTGGTGTGGCGTGTGGATGGAGCTGCAGAGCTTCCATTAGTTTTCATTAGCGTCTGCTGCTGCGCTGATCGTACTGAACACCTGAACGCTTCATAGCTCATCAACAAACATCTGAGGAGCCACAGGACACACTGAGCTCTGACAGAGAGCACACATTTGCCCTTTCTCTGGGTTCAGCGTAAATTAAGATCCATCAGCAGCATCTGTGGCGCACGCTGTCCATTACCACAGAAAATCATTCAGACACATTTGACCCTCAGCGTGCACAACTGCAAAAATCATGTTAAACTGCTGCAGTAATAAACAGTGTTATTTTAAAATCATTGAGATACTGTCAGTCCTCTGTCGTGTGTGTCATGTGTTCCCGCCTCTTGTTTTCATATTTGGTCATGTTCCTGTCCTTGTTAAGTGTGATTATTAGTTAAGTGTTGTCCAGCTGTGTTTTAGTAATTATCAGTGATTGTCATGTGTATTTAGTTCCTGCCTGTTTAGTTAGTTTTCGTCTGGTCTACTCGTTATTCCCCAGTGTTCCTGTCTGTGTCTGTCTTGCCCTGCCTTGATGTCCTCATTACAGATTATTATTTTGAAGTTACTCCTCGTCTGTGTGTTCCTCGTTCCTCCCTGCTGTGTGCACCGTGACAGATACTATTTTTGATTTTGATTTTCTGCTTGCATACTAATTTTAGTTAAGTTTGATCAATTTTGTTGTGTTTGTTTAAAAACATGGTGCACTGAGAACTAATGGAGCAGCATTACTGAACCTGAACATGAGACAACAGCTTTTGCAGAGATGAACATCATCTGTGAATCAGACAATTCAACAACTCCACCACTGTTCAAAAGTTTGGGGTCATTAGGATTTTCTGTTCTTTTTTGAATAACATCGATTCTTTTCTTCAGCAAGGACATGTTGCATTGATTGATAGTGACAGTAAATACATTTATAATGTCACAAAAAGATTTCTATTTCAAATAAATACTGTTCTTTTCGAACTTTCTTTTCTATTCATGAAAGAATCCTGAAAAAACTGTTTATAAAAAAACAATTAAACAGCACAAATTTAAATGTTGATAATCAGAAATGTTTCTTGAGCAGCAAACCAGCATATTAGAATGATTTCTGAAGGATCATGTGACACTGAAGACTGGAGTAATGATGCTGAAAATTCAGCTTTGCATCATAGAAATAAATTACATTTTACAATATACTCACATAGAAAATAGCTATTTTGAATTGTAATAATATTTCACAATATTACTGTTTTACCATATTTTTTGGACACATAAATGCAGCCTGGTTAAACACAAGAGACTTATTTTTAAAAACATAAAATCTTTCTGGCCGTGAACTTCTGAGGTAAAGTATATGAAACACTTTCATGACTGTTTTATGAGTTGTTTGTTCTTTTTGCGGCTTGACAGCAACTTAACTTTTATTGTATATATATATAAAAAAGCTGCATCATGATTCTTTGAAAACATATACATTTGTGTTCCATCGGGGGAAGAAACAGCAAACTGTGTGGGAAAACAAAAATGAGTAAACATTCAAATGTTCTTTTGTGTGTGTGTGTGTGTGTGTGTGTGTGTGTGTGTAAACTTTTCCTTTAACTTGCATTGGACCTTGAAGAATTCTTTAAGATAAGAAAAAAGTCCAGTGTGTGCTCTCTGGTCTTCAACTACCAATATCCTATGTATTAACTGTTCCTCACGCATGCTAACTCCATCTGAGTTAATTGAATTTTAATTAGAGTCGTGGGTATCAGATTGTTTCATTCTCTGTGAAATCCCTGAACATCTTCAGCAGCTCGGCCTCATTAACTCTCGCTGACCTTAAAGAGGCTCGCCATCCGACCTCTCATCACACACAGCAAACAGTCTGAGATGTGAATAGAGAAAGTCTAATCAGAGCGCTCAGTGTTCAGAAAGCAAGCCTTGTTCCCAGATGGTGACTGAAAACATTTCCCCAGGGTCGAGCATCACAGACCGAGTTAGAGGAGCACTGGGATTCTTTTTCTAGGACTAAAGCTTTGTGTGCTCATATTTGTCTGGAAAATCCAAGAAGACCAAATGTACATCTTACACTTATACATTTCTTTAAATGTGTTCAGTTATATATATTCTCAGCCCTGTCTGAATCAATCTTTTCCATACAGTGCAAATGAAAGGGTACAGCCGTCAAGCTTTGCGGCATCGTTTTTTTGTGTCATCATTGACATCAAACCTGGCGTGATGTGTCCTGAAGCGACATATTTGAATATGAATGCGAGTGATATTTGAGATCTATGACCAATGGGAAGATTTTCAGTGAGTAATAATTTAAATTTTAGTACTGTATGACTTCAGATGACTTGAAATAAGGTTCATGCGTCGTATGAATTACTAGTGCTTTTTTGCAAAGGCTCTATAGTCTTCATTTACTTGATGTAAATCAGCCTTTTGTAAGACGTTTAACAGTCCAAAATAGGTTCTGGGATGTCAGAGACAACAGGGGTCGGACTTTCTCACTGGAGGAAGCGTTATTATGGATTTTGGCCAGAAGCAATTGGTTGAAGTTAAAACACCTTAATGATGGATTTGTAATCTGTGACCAAAGGGAAGATTTTCAGTGAGTAATAATTAAAAGTTTAGTACTGCGTGATGACTTGAAATGAAGTTTATGAGTCACGTTTATGGTGCTTTTTTTTGTCACTCAACGGCTCTTGTCTTCATTTACTTTATGTAAAAGAGCAGCGTGAACATTCTGCTAAACATCTCTTTTTGTGTTTTCCGAGGAAATATAGTAATGCAAGTTTGGAGCAACATGAGGGTGAGTAAATGACTACTTTTGAGTGAACTACCCCTTTAAATGGTCACCTGTCACTTATTTGTTTCCTTTTTAAGAGAAAAAAGTGTATTTATTACACAAACACTGATCGTTAAATCAGTGCAGGGCTTGTATTTATAAAAGCCTGTGACATTCAATAATGTCTGCTTAAACACTGCAGATGACACAGAAACTCTGTGCTTTGCTTTGCTAACAATCTCACATTAAGATTGCAAATATTAGCAATTTGTTAATCATAATGTGGTGTAATGTTAATGTTAAGTCACACAAACAGAAGCAGTTTAATGTGCTACGTGCTGCAGCAAACAGATGCTGTAGCATGTGGATGGTTGTGTTTCCATAGCAGCTCAGGTAGGAGAGAGATTAGTTTTTACGAAAGCGAATACACATACAAACAGAAGCTCTCAGCTGTTCTGTAGAATCAACTGAGACTTTTGAATACACTGAACGTGCTTACATGTACAATAAAATGCTGATAACAACAACGGAATACCTTTTTGAATAAAACTATTTCAAACGAATAGTTCACCCAAAGATTACGATTTGCTGATCTTCATTGGAACAGATTTGAGGAAATGTAGCATTACATCATTTGCTCACCAAAGGATCCTCTGCAGTGAATGGGTGCCGTCAGAATGAGAGTCCAAACAGCTGATAAAAACATCACAGTAATCCACACCACTCCAGTCCATCAGTTAGCATGTTTGTAAGAAACAAATCCATTATTAAAATGTTTTTAACTTCAAACCATTACTTCTGGCTAAAATAATCTATAATAACACTTCCTCCAGTGAACAAGTAATTTCGTCTGAATCAGGAGAGAAATCTGCACAGATCAAGCACTCTTTACAAACCAAAACTTTCTAAAACAAATATGTGAGAGGATTTTGATGTGAGAGACAACAGGAGATGGACTTTTTCACAGGAGGAAGCGTTATTATGGATTATGGACATATTTTGACCGGAAGCAACAGTTAAAACACTTTAATGATGGATTTGTTTCTTACAAACGCGCAGTTTTTGTCTTCTTAAGACATTAACTGATGGACTGGAGTGGTGTGGATTACTTGTGGATTATTATGATATTTTTATCAGCTGTTTGGACTCTCATTCTGACGGCACCCATTCACTGCAGAGCATCCATTGGTGAGCAAGTGATGGAATGTTACATTTCTCCAAAACTAATGAAGAAACAAACTCATCTACATCTTGGATGGCCTGAAGGTGAAGACATTTCAGAGAAACATAAATAGACAATTACACAATGTTGTAGTCAATACCAGCTTATTCCAGTCAGAGTTAAGACCAAGACTAGGAAGGTGTCGAGTCTGAGTCAAGACCCAGTCTACATGCTCCAAAGTCCTTGACAAGACCATGAAAACATTGATCTCAGTTCTTGACTCGGACTCAACCTTTGTCTGGTCTCAATGTTGACTTGGATTCGCCGGTCTCACTGCAATTACTATACATGTTGAATATGCTGACAGAACTCAGAAATGGGTAACAGTCAGGTTTTGAATTACAGTCGTGTAGGACACCAAAAAAAAAAAAAATTCTACATTCCTTGCTAAACTAAACCAGAAGTCGGCAACTAATGGACCGCAGTCCAAATCTGGACCCCAGATATGACATATACTGTTATTGTGATATAAAATCGGTCATATCACATTATAAGATACATAGTTCCCCTCTAGCACTGTAAGCACAGACATCTATGATTGCATCAGATTGAGCTCCACTTTTCTGTCAGTCATCTCTGATCCACTGAAGAAAAAAAAATAATAATCGTGCAATAGTCCAACCTGTGACCTCTTACTGAACTCATCAAAACATTCCATAAGTCTTTGTAATCAATAAATCTTTCTAAAATATACTTGCAAATGTTAAATTCACACTGCAAACTGAGAGTGTTTTTCTGGGATGGAAACTGGGAAGAGACTGGTCCTAATATATGTAACAATATGAAACATTTATGATGATTTGTTAATGCTTTAGGCATCACAAACTAATAATGAACAATACTTTTAAAACATTCATATACACATGCTACAACATTTTAAGTTTTCTAGCTGTATAAATAAATGTTTATGTAATATGAACAAACAGTGCACAAAGGCATATTTATAAATTAACATTAACCTAAATTAATAAAAATGTTTATCAATGAATGTTTCTGAATCAAACCTTATTATAAAGTGTTATCATTTCCATTTAAAAGTCTTACGTATTATTGCTGGTTATTCAAGCTGACGTAAATAAAGAGCATAAGAACATTAGCAGTTTTCTGAGACTCCTGCCTGAGGAGCTGTTTTTAACCAAATGCGCTCGAACCTTGTTTGTATACGCAAGACAGTGTGCGTCTTTAAAAGGCCGTGAGCTATTGCAGTTGCCCACACGTTTGAGATGCTTTAGCATGTATTCATGCCCTGCTGCTCGTGAATTAATCACACAGAGCCATTCAAACCGGTCTCGAGGTGAAAACGGCACGGTAAAATGGCGTCATACATGAGAATGATACAGAAGTGAGAAATGAGTCCTGTTGATGACATATCACAGGATAATATTGCATCTGACCAGGCTGCTGGAGATGCACGGTAAATATAATCACACTACGTGTTTCTCGCTAACACCGATTTACTGCATCTGGGAAAGTGGCCAAATGCCATGTGGTTCGTAATGCTTTGATTTTCACAGGAACAGCTAGATGTGTTCACTTAAAAGCTGCTTTGCCACTGAATGTGTTCAAGCTGCGGGGCAAAGAGGGCCCACTTTCTCCCTAATAATGCAAATTATAGATGTAGCAATCATTTTTTGTTGTTTGTCTCTTCCAAGAACATATCTAGATTTAGCACTAAAGTCTGGTCCACACTGCAGCTTTAAGAACTGTCCATCTGATAGACATGTAGATTAGAAGACATGGTTGAGCACAAATTGTTTACCCAGCAACCCGAACGTGTATTTCCCGGTTTTTGAAAAAAAGTGCATGTCACAAAACCGGTTCATGTTGACATCTGTCTAAAGGATTCATCTGTTCATCAGCTCTGGCAGTTTGATTAAGAAGCTGTAACTGTTGGAAAGTTCCATATGTCCTCTATTAAAACGAATGGTTTGAGTGTGTAATTTTTGTGATTTTGAGCCAATTATAAAAATTTGAAGGAGTTAATGTGATTACTACACGGTGTTTAATCAATACCTGTGGCGCAAAAATCATTATCTACAGTACTTTTTGAACAATGTGGTCAAATTACATTTCACCAGGTACATTTGTGAAAGTCCTTGATGTACACTACTATACTTTGGGTCGGTAAGATTTTCTCATGTGTTCGAAAGAAACTCTTCAATTTATTTTGATCAGAAATAAGCAAAAACGGTAATATTGTGAAATATTATTACAATTTAAAGTAACTTTTTTTTTCTTTTTCAGTATGTGTCAAAATATAATTTATTTCTGTGATCAAAGCTGAATTTTCAGCATCATTACTCCAGTCTTCAGCGTCACATGATCCTTCAGAAATCATTCTAATATGCTGATTTACTGCTCGAGAAACATTCTGATTATTATCAATGTTGAAAACCATTGTGTACAATTTTGTCTAAAAAAAAAGGATTCTTTAATGAACAGAAAGTTTAAAAAAAAGCATTTATTTTAGTCAAATATTACAAATTTCTTAACTGTACTGTTACATTTAAAAAAAAAAAAACTTTTGGACAGTATGTCATATTCTCTCACACTTTCATATTTCACTGTGAAACTATTTTTCATAAAAGTTTTGTTTTGCTTGTATTTTTAATTTTCTTTATGAAGTTTGGCATGCTGAATATGATTTTTTTTTTTTTTTTTTTTGTGTGTGTCATTAACTGTGCTCATGAAAAAAAAAAAATAATAATATGTTGACAACTTATACAAGCTAACCTGCTGTTACTGAGCTGACAACAACAGTTTAACAAACAGTTACCAAAAGTGAGTCATCCAAAACTTCAGAAGCGTATGCTGGATGATTTTTGTCTTTTATGACTGGAATGTTCCAGAACACACTACAATATTAAAGAATGCTACAGAAACTTCATGGCAAAAGCAAAATATCTTTAAAACAAACATGCAAAATCAGTACAAAATGTATCTGTACTAAACGGATGTTTCATAATTATTGATAGAAGTTTTAGAATTGACCTGGCCTAAATATTTACAAAGATATTGATGCTACATCAACATAAATAGTACAATAATAAGTAGCACCACAGAATTTCAGAAGAACCATCATAAAAATGAAATTGAACAAATTTTTGTAACATTATGAATCAGTTTTGTGTGCTTTCAGATTATAATGTTCTATTTGCATCTTGTGGTGTTTCCAGTTTTGTGGCACTTTACAAATATCACCACTGTCACAAGTGCTAAATTACACTCAGGCCTGTTCTAATGCTGACAAGTATTTTACAGTCTTTCAGCTCAAATAAAGCACTCAACAGCTGCTTCGATTTGCCTTTGCGTGTCACAAATAAGAAATGATTTTAAACCTAACTAAAGCTGGTCTTTATGTCATATCTCACATAGCTAGCGCCGACCCTGAGTGTGTTTCTAACCCAGTGACACTTTGCTGAAAAACTTCCAAATAAATATGTTTAATCTGACAAATCCTTGAGGATGAAATCCTATGAAGATAAAAAAGCTGTTTATATGAAGCACATAATGTTTTATTGTTGTTGTTGTTACTCTAAAAATGGAAGTGGTTTTCTTTTAGGTGTAAGATCAGGGTTAGTCTGACGTAGTTATAATCACCTTCGTTTCAAAAAAGAGAAATATTCCCACATTCAGAAATCTTGTTAAACGTGTGAACGAGCTGAATGTGAAAGTGCAAAACAAATGTTATCGCTCCGGTTCAGTTGTAAACAGGGTAAGTGTTTGAGACAGTAAACAATCTGGACTGGCACCTTGATGCTCCAGACAGCTGCAGAAATAGCTCCAGCCTGTCAAATTAAAACATTGCAT
Organism: Onychostoma macrolepis; assembly: GCF_012432095.1. Classification (NCBI taxonomy): domain Eukaryota; kingdom Metazoa; phylum Chordata; class Actinopteri; order Cypriniformes; family Cyprinidae; genus Onychostoma; species Onychostoma macrolepis. Next base: position 3,176,211 of record NC_081168.1, on the reverse strand, counting down.
GCAAATGGAAACTGACAGGACTTAATCTAATACTTCCGGTGTACTTTCACAGAGCAGCAGTCTGTTCGTACATTAATGATAACTGAATCTCATGTAATAAGAACATGCTTCCACATGGGTTTAACACAGAGACATCGTGCACCTGCAGAAGTGACACCGTGTGCCTCTGCTCTCCGGTGCTCAGTGATGCTGAGCTGCTCTCAGATCTCCATTTAAATGCTTCATTAATATGGAGTCGAACAGGGAACGGAGGTGTCTCTGTTTGATCGCTTGCACGGTGACTATTCGTATGACATACACACCATAGTCACACTGTGCGACAGACCACAGAGTCTGAGCCTTCGTTAGCAGGCAATGCATCGCTGTGGTGGATCTTTGAAATATACCATACTACTGAATGATTACCATATTCAAATACAGGGCAGGGCTCTACAGTGTGTTCAATTGCAGTTATGCAAGCTCGCAAATCCTCTCATTATAACAATCAAAGTGTAGACACAATGTAAGTAAGAGATTCATTGTGCTTGTTTAATTATAATAGACGTTGTGAAGTTTATGAACTAGATTAGTGACAGCATTTTAATGATTATAAAGGAAGTTTGCAAATGTGATATTGATTCAATAAACCAGCAGTTAATATGAAATTTTAGTACGAATCTAACGAGTCAATGATTCAATGAACCATTCATGAAGATAGTCACACTTGCTTCATTCCTGAATGAATCGGCCGTTTGAATTAATCGATTGAATGATTGAGTGACCTTGCTGCCACCTACTAGTGGTTTTAGTTTCATTTTTGAAGTATCATTTAAAGCCTCATTAAACAGTCTGTAAATACAGCTAAATACCATTTTTGTGTTCTTCTGTGCCACATGTAAAGATGAATTGTTGATACTGATTTTATTTGATTGGTAACTTATTCTTCCTAATTGTATCTCATTATTCTAACTGAATTTATTGTTTAATTAAAACATTTTGAAGAAGTTTCTAAATATACATGTATGAATTTGACATAAAAGATTACATACATTTAATAAGGTCAGAAAAAATGCCTTCACAAAGGTTAAAAAAATGCCGCCACAAATCACTTTAAGGAGTCAAAAATGTTGAAGGTGTGCTCTGAAATATAAATATGTGTTACTACCATTTTTGCAGACTACATTGAAAAATTTAAATGGACAGTTGTCTATATTCTCTAGTTTGTATATCGGTGTAGTATAAATTGTTTTCAGCAGTGTTTAGTTCAAGCTGTGGGTGAAATGGGTGATTTGTCAGACTTCCAAAAAGGACAAATCTTGGAGCCTATTTACACTGTAAAAAAAAATTCAGTAAAAAAACTGATAATGTACTGGCAGAAAATTACCAGGACATTTTCTGTTAAATTTACGGACATTTCCTTCCACATTAAAAAGGAAAATTCTGTAGATTTACATTTTCTTCTGTATCATAAGCGGACAATCTGTTTTGCAGAAATTTCTAAAAAATTATAGCATAGGCCTATCTTTAGTAGCAAATAAATCCAGCACAATATATACAAATTGAACATGGTTTATTTTTACCTCATGTAAACATTCTTAAAAGTGCGTTCAGTAGCTTTTATTTGCCTTTAACAGGTGAAGACAAAAATATTACTACATCAATTAATTTAACAATGTGTTTTAGTTTTAAACAGCACCAGGCAGAAAAAAGAAAACATGAGCAGCTACTTGTACAATATTGGTGTTGCACCAAATAGTGGTCACAAAGATAAACTTCACTGTGAAACATTTTCAGATACATGGGAAAACATTTATACAAAGACAGGGCTGTCATTAATAACAATTGCTACATACTTCTAGTCAATAGTCAAGTGAAATGTTATTTAAAAGGACAGTTCACATCAAAAAATTTGAATTCTGTCATCTACAACTGACATGGTACTGCAAAAACAAAAAAAAAAAAAACTCTTGTACATCATTAGAAAATAAAGAACAAAGATTCATGCACTCATGCCTAACATTTCAATGTGAAACTAAGAGAACTATACAATCTAAATTAAGAGCAGGGCTCCAAGTGTTTGTGTGCTTTTAGTATCTCTTGCCATGTGCCAGCTTGGGGAAACTACTACTTTTTTCCTTTTGCTGCATGTTCAGTCCAAGTTCCATGTTGAGATTTGAAAAAAAGCTCAAATTGTACATGGATTCTTGAAGTTGTTCATACATGAGTCTTGGAAGCGTAGGTTCCCTTCATCTGAACTGTCGACCCTTGTTCAGGATTTCTTCACAGGAAGACTGGAAATGAAAAGAAATTAAATGAATGAAAGTGAAGTATAGAGTAACGTGCAGAACAGGTTGAGATTGAATTATCAAGTTCAAGTTCCTAAACTTGCATTTCCAGTGGTCTCCAATTGTATCCGTCATGTGATCTTGTCAACAATGTTTTATGATATACTTAAAGGGTTACTCCATCCCAAAATGAAAATTTAGTCAATCACTTTCCCCCCCATGTCGTTCCAAACCCGTAAAAGCTTCGTTCGTCTTCAAAACACAATTAAAGATATTTTGGCCCAGAAAAGTATGAAAAGCATCGTCAAAATAGTCCATCTGCCATCAGTGGTTCAATCTGAACTTTATGAAGTGATGAGAATACTTTGTACACAAAGAAAATAAAAATAACAACTTTATTCAACAATTCGTTGCATCTGCGTCACAGTAGCGCCATTTTGGAGAATATCCGCTGAAAGCAAACTGCGTACGCTGTTCTGTATCAGCCGCACCACACGGATACGCTGTTTTTGTTAAATAACGACTTGTTGAATAAAGTTATTTTTATTTTCTTTGCATACAAAAAGTATTCTCATCACTTCATAAAGTTCAGATTGAACCACTGGGCAGATGGACTGTTTTAACGATGTCCTTATACTACGTTTCTGTGCCTTGACCGTGTAAGGACCCTTGCTGTCTATGGAGGGTCAGAAAGCTCTCATGCTTCATCAAAAATATCATAATTTGTGTTGCAAAGATGAACGAAGGTCTTATGGATTTGGAACGGCATGAGGGTGAGTAATTAATGACAGAATTTTCATTTTTGAGTGAACTAACCCCTTTGATTATTTTCAACTAAACAGCAACACAAAATGCTTTATACACAGTTTCATTACATACGTTCCGTACATTTGTATGAATTCCAACGTAGGTGCCATCTCCTCTGGATGTTTTATGTTTAAAATAAAATGAAGAGAATGTGTAGCTCAGCCACAATGGGGGAGGAAATGATAAGTTCTTGAATGACAGCAATCTGGAATCATCAATAACAATAAAAAAATAAGAAATTATAAACACATTGTAAATTCAGAAAGCCACTCCAAACATTGATTAAATCTAACTGAATAAACGACTCAATTACTAATGTTTGTCAGCACTGAACATCCCTAAATGTAAATAAAAATGGAAGCATATGGGTAGCAAAATTCAATTTGAAATATGCAAAATGGCAATGCATTGCAATACACAAAATGACAATGTAGTTCTGTATTTTTATTTACATTTTGCCATACATGTGTCCAAATTTTAGTGCAAAATGAAAATTCAGTTATATAATTTACATTTGCCATTTTCTACACTAGTTTTAATATGCAAATTAAAAAACGTTTTAACACTTTATAAGTTATTTATTCACAATATTAAGTTAATTAAAACAAAAAATTCTTACCCAAATTAATTAGATGTGTTTAACATGTGCAAAAACTGTAGCAAAATTATCATTTAAATGCTGTTTTTCCTAAATGCATTTAGACTTAGGGGTAGGACACTTGGGATTGCATTTCCATCATAATACCTCATGATAATTGTAGCAAAATGCAGTTAGAATTTGAGGACGCATTCTGAGCCAAAGGTGCAGCAAAAGGGTAGCAGAATGCGGATTTAAATATCTTTCATTTTTCTTAAATGCATTGACACTTACATGCAAGACATTTCAATAACATTTTCATTTAATACCCTGCAATGAATAAGTCAATGTGGAAAGCGCTTGGTTGACGGTGAATATTGACCTATTGTGCGTCCTGTTGCTGAGCCCCACCTAACGATTGACAGGTCAGGGGCGTGTTGCATTTTCAAATGCATTTCAAATCCACACTGACTTTAAATTCATAGCGAGGTATTAAATGAAAATGCAATTGAAACATCTTATATGTAAGTGTCAATGCATTTAAGAAAAACAAAAGACATTTAAATCAGCATTTTGCTACCCTTTTATTGCACCTTTGGCTCAGAATGCATCCTCAAATTCTCAGTGCATTTTGCTACAATTATCATGCGGTTATGATGAAAATGCAACCCCAAGTGTCCTAACCCCGAAGTCTAAATGCATTTAGGAAAAACAGCAATTAAATTATAATTTTACTACAGTCTTGGCTTGGACATATTAAACATATCTAATCAATTTGTGTAATACATTTTCATTTTGCAACTTATAAAGCGTTAAAATATGATTTTATGTTGCATATTAAAACTAGTGTAGGAAATGGCTAACGTAAATTATATAATTGAATTTTCATTTTGCACTAAATATTGCACAGATGTATGGGAAAATTTTGCATTTCAAATTGAATTTTGCTCCCCATATGCTTCCATAAATAAAACTGTAGTGTTAATAAATAAAACAGAATACAAACCCTTGATAAGAATGCAGGGGGTGCTTGGGATGCACAATACAGCAGCAATTACGACCTGTCATTAGAAAAGAAAACAAAGAAACGCAATGAATGTCATGAACTGCTGTCCCTTTTAAACATGACTCACATCTGACACATCCCAACTTTACATCAGTCAAGACATTTTAACTTATTTAAAACTGTCACTAGCCAAAAATGGTCATTTTGACATAATTTTGTGTGCTTTTGTCCGTGTAAGAACTCGATGTGCTCCTGACGCGTGTCTGAAGCGTGCGCGTTCACCGACAGCGTGCCAGTAACGTTACCAAACAAACTTCGCGTGCGTGTGTGTGTGTGTAACAAACAAGACAATAAAACGTCTAAACCTACCTCGTTTGGCAGAAAAGTTGCGTTATCCTTGAAGAATTCCGCGATGTCAGATCTTCACCTAGTCGTTTAATCTCTTTTAAAGAATAAAAAAAGTCGTAATGGTATCTTCTTTTCTTGACAATTCCTCTGCCAGCTTCTGTTGAAAGCACACAGCGCTCTAAACACAGTTGTACGACACTTCAGATTTAGCTGCTTAACATCACCTCAGTAACGTTAACATGCCGGATGCTTTACGGCACGCGCAGTAACAAATACACTGCATCAATAACAATTAAAAGTTAATAAACGTCTTTATAAAACTGAAAGTGAGCACACTGTAACACGTAACTTACCTCCACGTCGAGTGAGATGTGACTGAAAATGTCAAATGCGACGGCTCCGACATTCATTTGGCAAACAAGGCAGCAACTAAATTAACGTTACAGTTTGTTACATTTAACAAAATATAATTTACCACGGAAGTGTAAGAACGGTTCCTCAAACCCGAAATCCGACTTTAAAATGACATTTTTACCGAGACTGTCTCTGTGAATAATGGCGTCTGCTCAAGCACTGTTTTCGCGCCGATAATCGACTGAGGTTCTTGTTCCCACAATGCAAAGCGTAATTAAAAAAATACGGAAAAACACCTGTAAAAACTAAATAAGGAAAATTCCTTCAAATTATTACGGTATATTGTACTGTATTTTTACGGATTTTTTTTACAGTGTAGCTGTTATCTTAATAGCTGAATTGTTTGGTGTTTTAAGAACAGCAGTCTTATGACTGTTTACATAAAGCATGGCAAGACTAGTGGGCGAAAACCAAAAGTGAATGATAGGGACTGTCAAACACTAAGAAGGATTCTCTTACTGACCACAGAAAACTTCACAAAGCCAAGATCCACGAAAGAGCAGCAATTGCTGAATCTTTAATCACAGACACCAGTTCTAAAATGTGAAAGATGGTGTCACGATTATAAAACTTTGAGAGTTTTGAGCTCCGAGATGAACATCTGCCCTGGTCAGACAAATCGCCTGACTTAAATATCAATATCACACCACTGAGAATAGTGAAAAGCCGATTCCCTTCTTCAACATCTCTAAAGCAACTGGTGGATGTTCTGATAGACGACATTCAAATGGAGGCGATTTAGAAGTTGTATGAACCTATTCTAAGAAGGTTGGAGATTGTATTGAAGGTAAATGATAATAAAACACCTTCATAGAGAAATACTGCCTATTCCAGGTGTTCACGTTATTATCAGAAATACTGTCATTCTCTCATTGATACTTCTTTGTAAGTGTTTGAGGCACTTCTAAATGTAAAAGTCAAGTCCACAAACACTTCAAGAATTCAGCAAATGGGCAAACTTCAGATTGAGATGTTGAATGTAGCATTTACCAACAATATACTTACTGAAGCACTACAAATAAACTTTGTGGAAAAAGCCAATATGTAATGCTATCTGAGTCTAAAAGGACAGTACACGGTGGCAGGTTATTTGTCCACTGAGACAGAAATAAACCTGAGAACCACCTTGACAAGATGCCGACTCAGCGAGTATATCCTAGCCGTATAAATGGGTAAGCAAAAAAAACAAAACAAGGCTGCACAACAGAAAGCCGGCGTCTACAATGCAAGCAAAACAAAATCAAGACAGAAGTGCATTTTCCGAGCGAATGCACAAAAATGTCAATGATGAAATCTCAACAACGTTCTTCAACAAAACCAGATTTAACATCCTGAATTTGACAGAATGCTGTGCTGGGAAAAACTCTGCTTGTTGTGAAACATGTAGGAAAAGATGCTGCAAGCACTGCAAGTTGGTCTCCTCATCTCTTTCTCTAACAGGAAAAGCTTATCCACAAACGGATATAGTGTAATCATTTACTAGTCTGCATCATGTTGTTCCAAACCTGTGAAAATACTGTAAATTAATATTAATTAGGCTATGCTAGAATATTTTAAGAAGATCGTGTACTGTTTGAATAAACAGTGTATGTGATGTAGTCCAAACACCTGTTATCTTTATTTTACAATTACATATATACAAAAAAAAAATACTCAAGCAACCGTTTCAATAGCACAAGTAGTCACTGTTTTTATGTTATTTATTTACTCATTTAAGCTCTTGTTACTCTTGGATTTGACAAAGTACTGTAATTATTCTTGTTGACCAGTTCAAGTGCTCAGCTGAACTTATGACACATGTAATTTACTAACTTCATCTTTACATCCGCCGCTGTCAGATCTGGCATGTTGTAGGTCAGTGGATAAACACACGGAGCAGCTCTAGTCTATCAGTCATGGTGTGTTGATCTAGTGGTAAGTTTTGCTTTGAGCGTGAGGGCAAGGGCATAGATTTGATATTGGCATGAAAATCATAACAAGCGATGTCCAACTTTGGAAACTATAGTTTTCTCCTTAAACATCAAAAGAGAATGTAAGAAAATATAACTTAATTGTTCTTCCTGCTAGCTAAATTTCACACACACAAACCAAAATCTGGCTCTAAACCTCTCTTTTCTTTATTCAAAGTTGATCTAGACAAGTACATGGAAACTATCCAAAGCTCTGTTAATCCTAAAGCTCTGTATTCATCCTATGTGTCCTCTTAAGGTAAAAAAAAAAACTTACTATAGATAAACCATGGTAAATCCCAAATTAACCATGGTTTTGCTACTCTAACCATGGTATTTGTAGTAAAATTGTGGTTATACAAAATATAAATCAATAAAAAAATAAATAAAAATGGGTAGTACACTTTTACTATAATAAAACCATGGTTAATGTTCTTAGGGGATTCCTCCCCCCCTTGTCTTGTTTTTATAACTCTGCGGCCAGGTTTGATGTTTTGTAGCCTACTGTTTAATTAAAAAAAGAAATCAGAAAAAAGATTTACGGCTCCGAAGTCCTGATCTGAAACAAATGATTCATGAACATTCTCCGAAGTTCCGATCTAAATGAAATGATTTGTGATACCCGAAGTTCCAATCTAAGGGTGTATTCACACCAGGAAAGTCCGCTAGTTCACTTGCTTTTGTCCAGACCAAGTATAACGTTGATTTTTTTTGTTTGTTTGTTTGTTTTTTTGTTTTTTTGTTTGCTTTCACACTGCCCTTTTTACATTTACATTTACATTTACATTTAGTCATTTAGCAGACGCTTTTATCCAAAGCGACTTACAATTGGGGAATACATAGAGCGATTCATCTTGAAGAGGCAATCAGACATACGAAGTGCTTGCAACACCAAGTCTCAGGCATTGTTCAAATAAATACAAACTACCAAAGGAAGGAATAAGTAAAGATAATTTTTTTTTTTTTTTTTTTTTTTTTAAGTTTAGGATGAAGTCAAGTGCTGTCGAAGAGATGAGTTTTCAGTTGTTGCTTGAAGATTGACAGGGATCCAGCATTCCGGATAGAGGTGGGAAGATCGTTCCACCAGCCAGGAATGGTGAATGAGAATGATCTAGAGAGTGATTTTGCGCCTCTCTGTGATGGTATCACGAGGCGTCGCTCACTAGCAGATCTCAGATTTCTGGAGGGGATGTAGTTTGTTAATAGAGAGTGCAAGTAAGCGGGTGCTGAGCCAGTGGTTGTTCTATATGCAAGCATCAGTGTCTTGAACTTGATGCGAGCCGTGATTGGTAGCCAGTGCAGGGAGATAAAGAGAGGTGTAACATGGGCTCTTTTGGGCTCGTTGAAGACCAGTCGTGCCGCTGCATTCTGAATCATTTGTAGAGGTTTGACTGTATTAGACGGAAGTCCAGCCAGAAGAGCATTGCAATAGTCCAGCCTAGAAATGACAAGGGCCTGGACAAGAAGTTGTGCAGCATGCTCTGTCAGAAAGGGCCTGATCTTTCTGATGTTATATAGTGCAAACCTGCAAGATCGAGCAGTTTTGTAATGTGGTCTTTGAAGGTCAGCTGATCATCAAAGATTACACCAAGATTTCTGACCGAAGTTGATGGGGTTATTGTTGATGAACCTAACTGGATCGTGAAGTCATGCTGTAGAGTCGGAGTGGCAGGGAGGACAAGAAGCTCAGTCTTTGCCAGGTTGAGCTGCAGGTGATGTTCTTTCATCCATGCCGAGATGTCCGCCAGGCAACCTGAGATCCTTGCAGCTACCGTTGGATCATCTGGTTGAAAAGAGAGGTAGAGCTGTGTGTCATCAGCGTAGCAATGGTATGAGAATCCATGTGCCTGTATGATGGGACCCAGTGATGTAGTGTATGTGGAGAAGAGGAGGGTCCAAGAACTGATCCCTGAGGAACCCCAGTGACCAGTGTATGTGCTTTGGATACCTCACCTCCCAGGCCACCCTGAAAGACCTACCAGTGAGATAGGATTCAAACCAGCGAAGTGGAATGCCAGAGATGCCCAGTGATGAGAGGGTGGACAGGAGTATCTGATGATTGACAGTGTCAAAAGCGGCAGATAGGTCCAGCAGAATGAGGACTGATGATTTGGAATGGGCTTTTGCAATTCGCAGGGCTTCAGTGACCGAGAGAAGCGCAGTCTCAGTTGAATGGCCCCTCCTGAAACCTGACTGTTTAGCATCCAGTTTGTCGTTCTGTGAAAGAAACAGTGAGACTTGGTTGAAGACAACTCGTTCAAGTGTTTTCGCTATGAGCGGAAGGAGAGAGACAGGTCTGTAGTTTTCTATAAGAGAAGTGTTTAATGTAGGTTTTTGAGCAGTGGGGTTACCGAGCCTGCTTGAACGCAATGGGGAAGTTACCTGTGAGGAGGGATGTGTTGATGATGTGTGTGAGTGCAGGTAAGAGTGTGGGTGAGATTGCTTGGAGAAGGTGTGAGGGGATTGGGTCAAGAGGACATGTTGTAGGATGGTTGGAGAGGAGAAGCTTGGATACTTCAGCTTCAGTGAGTGGACAGAAAGAAAAGATGGGAGTTTTAGCAGTGGATGTGGTAGGGTGAGGGTCCTGTGTGCGTGGAGGTGAAAACTGACCACTGATTGATCTAGTTTTGTCTGTAAAGAAAGTGGCAAAGTCATCAGCTGTAATAGAGGTGGAGGGAGGAGGTGGAGGGGGACAGAGGAGGGAATTAAATGTTCTGAAGAGATTACGCATGTCTGGAGCGCTGTCGATCTTGTTGCGGAAATGTGAGGATTTGGCAGTGTGGACTTTAGCAGAGAAGGATGTGAGCATAGACTGGTACCTACTGAGGTCCGACAGATCGTTTGATTTGCGCCATTTTCTCTCTGCCGCTCTGAGTGTAGTCCGATGTTCACGAAGAACCTCGGATAACCAGGGGTTGGAAGGAGCAGCCCGTGCGGGCCTAGAGGAGAGAGGACAAATGTCGTCTAGACAAGAGGTTAAGGTAGAGCATAAAGTCTCAGTAGCTGCGTTTACATCCAGAGATGAGAAATGGGTGGGTGAAGGAAGAGAGGAGGATACTACAGAGGAGAGATGGGAAGGAGAAAGGGAGCGCAGGTTTCGTCTAAAAGTAACTGGTAGGGGTTGGTGGCACAGGAGAAGCAAAGTGTAATGTAAATGTAATGAAGAAATGGTCCAGTATGTAGCGGTTGTACCAGAATGTTATCTGCAGTACAATTGCGTGTGTAAATTAAGTCAAGTTGGTTGCCTGATTTGTGCGTGCTAGTAGTGGTAAGGCGTTTGAGATCAAGCGAAGCTAGGAGTGCATGGAAGTCTGTAGCATAAGGCTTGTCTAGGTGAATGTTGAAATCACCAAAGACTAGGAGTGGAGTGCCATCCTCCACGAAGAGGACAGCAGCCCGTCCAGCTCCTCTAGGAAGGTGGCTAGAATTTGGCTAGGGGACGGTAAATGACCACAATCTGGAGTTTTATCGGAGTTGATACAGTAATGGCATGAGATTCAAATGAGTTGTAATTGCATAGGGAAGAGCGGGTTGAGTATTTCCAATTGTTAGAAATGAGCAGACCAGTGCCTCCACCCGCCAACTTGCCGGGGTGTGAGAGAAAGAGAGATTAGTAGAGAGCAGCTGGGGTTGCTGAGTCTTCTGGACGAATCCAGGTCTCAGTCAAGCCCAAGATGCTGAGCGTGGATTTTAAAGAAAAGCAGAAATGAAGTCAGCTTTGTTGACAGCTGACTGACAATTCCAGAGACCCACAGAGAAGGAAAGAGGTGTAGTGAAGGAGGTAGAGATAAGGCGCAGGTTAGCAGGATTACGTTGCCGTCTGCGTGGGACGTTAGGCGTGGTTGAGAGAGAACCGGAATAGTTTGGAAACACATGATAGAGGTGGCAGGAAAGAGGATGGAAATGGAGAGTGTGTAAGGAAGGGAAAAAGAAAAGATACTTAAGTGTGTCGCTCAGAGTCGTTGCTCGGTTAAAGTCGCGCAGGAAAAGTCGATGGTCTTTACCCTCGTCGGTCTTCACACGAGGAGGCTGAACGCTTCGCTGATGCTTCCGCGTCAGCGCTCGGACCTCTGATAAATACAGCCTAACACACTACCGTGAAAACAGCTGTGGCGGCTTCTGATTGGCCCAGCCAATAGCCTTGTGCAAATAACTCAAGACGAAACTAACACTTCGCTTGCAAGGAGCACTGAAAATGATCCAGGTTCCTTCTTAGCCGAGGTGCAAATTATTATAATTAACAGAAAGTGCAATCAAACAACGAAACCTCAACGAAAATGCAGAATAGAAATAGAAGGGAAACAAAAGTATTCCTTCCCAACAGCAAGTAAATAATTTAAACAACAGATCTATGACTAAGTATCACAACACTTACGAGCTGCTGTCCGTCTCTTCTGGTGAATATTCGGCTTTTACAAGTGAACCAGTGTGTTTTGAGACTCAGTCCGACACTGTGGTCAAAAGTGTTTTTTAAATATTGCTTAGTGCACCTTTAACTGAAATAAACATGTTTTACAAAGAGTATGTTTTACAAATACAATATCAATATTTCCATTCCAAAGATAACATCCAACACAAATCTATGAACATATTCAGGTGAGTTAACTGGTTTACTGCTAACTAGTGAATACACTCCATTAATATGACGAGCTGCACCTCAGAATACATGTTAGATGGAAACGTGCATTATGATCGAGTTTGTAGCTTAATTCATTATATTTTAGATAGCTTGAGCTGCAGTTCAGTTGGTGACAGTTCAATGGGAAATCAGTTGAAAGCATCCAGTCTCTCATATCACTGAACTGAATGTTCAGTTTATCAGTATATATTGTAATGCAGATTTGAGAAATTATTATTTCTGATTGTATTAGTCTATATAGTCAATGTAAAAAGAACAAATGGGAGAAACACAGTGAACACAAAACACAATGCGTCCTTGAGGTACAAAACGAGGATTTGTAAAGAAAAGTGTTGGAGGATTTCAATATAAGCCAAGAGGAGACTGGTTTTCTGTTGCTAAATAAAGGAAACTCTGCTTCCTATGCTCCACAACAAAACTTTGGTTCTCGCGAGACTAGCATATTCTCACTGGAGAAAGTTACTTTTACATTGTGTGCAGAATTATTAGGCAAGTTGATATTCTGGTCATATTTTTTTTCCCAAGAACATTTTACCAATTCCAAACCACATCAATCTTAGTAACTACTATCAATTTTGTATTTAATCATTTATAAGTGATATATAATTGCCCATGAAGGCTGAAAGTTAAAAACTCCTTATTTCAGGTGTGCAGAATTATTAGGCAGGTTTTCCTTTACAGATAAAATGAGCCAAAAAGAGATTGAACTCAAGAATAAAAGTTAAAAAATTATTAAATGCCCATGAGAAGGATGCAATACTAATGCAATAATATAATTAGCAAAGTTAAGGCATGACCATTGGGCAGCGAAATGCTCATTAGGTCAACAAGGTCAGAAAAAACAGGTGGAGAGGAAAAGACATGTTAACTGCAAAGAATTAGAATTAAGGTGAAGAATTGGGTGAGAAACCATCAGGAACCATTTAGTCTCCAGCACCATCATTTTCCAGAACTGCAACCTTCCTGGAGTCTCCAAGTAGAATGTGTCAGGTTCTCAGAGACTTTGCTTGGGTAAAAATATTTGAAATGACTCTCACTTAATAAGAATAACATGCTGAAGTGTTGTGAAATACACAAAGACTGATTTTTATAGGCTTTATGGACAGATAAGTTGAGAGTGACTCTTGAAGGACCAGCATCACATCCTCTTGTGCCACTGTTTGAAGAATTTATCTTCCAGAATCTGGCAGTAAGTTTTAGGAGCTCATTTTTAATCAATCCTGCAAGACAGACTTTTCAGGATAGGAGATGAACTAAAATGAGCTCCCAAAACTTACTGCCAGATTCTGGAAGATCAATTCTTCAAACAGTGGTACAAGAGGATGTGATGCTGGTCCTTCAAGAGTCACTCACAACTTATCTGTCCATAAAGCCTATACAAAATCAGAATTTGTGTATTTCACAACACTTCAGCATGTTATTCTTATTAAGTGAGGGCCATTTTAAATAATTTTTGCAAGCAAAGTCTCTGAGAACCTGACACCTTGTAATTCTGGAGACTCCAGGAAGGTTGCAGTTCTGGAAAATGATGGTGCTGGAGACTAAATGGTTCCTGATGGTTTCTCACCTAATTCTTCACCTTAATTCTTAATTCTTTTGCAGTTAACATGTCTTTTCCTCTCCACCTGTTTTTTCTGACCTTGCTGACCCAATGAGCATTTCGCTGCCCAATGGTCATGCCTTAACTTTGCTAATTATATTATTGCATTAGTATTGCATCCTTCTCATGGGCATTTAATAATTTTTTTAACTTTTATTCTTGAGTTCAATCTCTTTTTTGGCTCATTTTATCTGTAAAGGAAAACCTGCCTAATAATTCTGCACACCTGAAATAAGGAGTTTTTAACTTTCAGCCTTCATGGGCAATTATATATCACTTATAAATGATTAAATACAAAATTGATAGTAGTTACTAAGATTGATGTGGTTTGGAATTGGTAAAATGTTCTTGGAAAAAAAAATATGACCAGAATATCAACTTGCCTAATAATTCTGCACACAATGTAAAAGTAATGCATTAAAATATTGCGTTACTTCCTAAAAAGGTAACTAATTACGTTACTTAGTTACTTTTTATGGAAAATAATGCGTTACATTACTTTTGAGCTACTTTTTAAATCTGGGCAGTGTCAGTCTTCTGTTGTGTGTGTCGTGTTCCCGCCTCTTGTTTCCTTATTTGGTTTGCTTCCTGTCCTTTTTGAGTGTGATTGTCTGTTATTCAGTTCAGGTGTGTGTTATTATCTGTGATTGTCATGTGTATTTAGTTCCTGCCTGTTTAGTTAGTTTTCGTCTGGTCTACTCGTTATTCCCCAGTGTTCCTGTCTGTGGCAACCTTGCCTTGTCTTGCCCTGCCTTGTTTGGATTCATTAAAGACTGTTATTTGAGTTATCCTCGTCTCCTCGTTCCTCCCTGCTGTGTGCACCGTGACAGGCAGGGCTTAATTGCTTGTTTGTTTATATACAAACCCGACTCCAAAAAAGTTGGCACACTGTACAAATTGTGAATAAAAACAATGCAATGATGTGGAAGTTTCAAATTTCAATATTTTATTCAGAATACAACATAGATGACATATCAAATGTTTAAACTGAGAAAATGTATCATTTTAAGGGAAAAATAAGTTGATTTTAAATTTCATGGCATCAACACATCTCAAAAAAGTTGGGACAAGGCCATGTTTACCACTGTGTGGCATCCCCTCTTCTTTTTATAACAGTCTGCAAACGTCTGGGGACTGTGGAGACAAGTTGCTAAAGTTTAGGAATAGGAATGTTGTCCCATTCTTGTCTAATACAGGCTTCTAGTTGTCTTAGGTCTTCAACTGTCTTAGGTCTTCTTTGTCGCATCTTCCTCTTTATAATGCGCCAAATGTTTTCTATGGGTGAAAGATCTGGACTGCAGGCTGGCCATTTCAGTACCCGGATCCTTCTTCTACGCAGCCATGATGTTGTAATTGATGCAGTATGTGGTCTGGCATTGTCATGTTGGAAAATGCAAGGTCTTCCCTGCAAGAGACGACGTCTGGATGGGAGCATATGTTGTTCTAGAACTTGGATATACCTTTCAGCATTGATGGTGCCTTTCCAGATGTGTAAGCTGCCCATGCACACACTCATGCAACCCCATACCATCAGAGATGCAGGCTTCTGAACTGAGCGCTGATAACAACTTGAGTTGTCCTTGTCCTCTTTAGTCCGGATGACATGGCGTCCCAGTTTTTTAAAAAGAACTTCAAATTTTGATTCGTCTGACCACAGAACAGTTTTCCACTTTGCCACAGTCCATTTTAAATGAGCCTTGGCCCAGAGAAAACGCCTGCGCTTCTGGATCATGTTTAGATATGGCTTCTTTTTTGACCTATAGAGTTTTAGCCGGCAACGGCAAATGGCACGGTGGATCACTCTAGCCCTCCTGTTCCTGAACAGATTCCCCTGTCTGAAGTGCTTCCCATGATGGGGATCGCTTTATGTTGTGTTTGGGCGGCGTACACCACCGCAGCACTGTCTGAGGTGGCGACTGCTGTCACAGCTTCTCCAGAGGTGGTGGCACATGCTGTAGAACCTCCAGAAGCGGCAGGGCTCACCTCAGCCCCTTGTATGTTGGTGGCGCTCAGTAATGTACTCTCAATCTGTTGTGTTGCGGTCGAAGAGACCGTTACTAAACTCTCCTTGTGTCCTGAGTTTACTGCTGTAGAACCTCCAGAGGTGTCAGCGGTATCCGTCGGTGAACTCTCGCTCTGTCCTGTCACGGCTATAGAGGCTGTCAATGAACTCTCGTTCTGTCCTGTCACAGCTATGGAGACTAATTATGAACTTTCTGTGTTCCCTGCCTCGGTACTGGGGTCCGTGCATGTTCTCTCTCCTTTTTATGTCTCCGTTCTCCCTAGGTCCCAGGCTCTGCTGTGGGTTCCTGCTCTATCTGCTCCACCGTGGTGGTCTTCGGATCCGTCTGCTCCGCTCTGGTGATCTTCTGCTCCACCTGTTTTGTCTGCTCCGCTGTGGTGGTCCACTATCTGGCTCTGGTGGTCTTCTGCTCCGCACAGGTGGGCTCCTGCTCTATCTGCGCTGCCGTGGTGGTCTGCTGTCTGGCTCTGGTGGTCTTCTACTCCGCCCTGGTGGGCTCCAGTCCCGTCTGCTCCGCCCTGGTGGGCTTCAGTCCCATCGGATCCGCCCTGGAGGGCTTCAGTCCCGTCTGCTTCGCCCTGGTGGGCTTCAGTCCCGTCGGCTCTGCCCTGGTGGGCTTCAGTCCCGTCGGCTCCGCCCTGGTGGGCTTCAGTCCCGTCTGCTTCGCCCTGGTGGGCTCCAGTCCCATCCACTCTGCCCTGGCTTCCTGCTCTGCTGGCTCTGCCTTGGTCCCCGGTCACTCCGCTTCCACAGGGACCTGGCCCTCCATCCCTCCCCCTGTTCTGGCTCTGTCACGAATCCTGTCCATGAACTTCCATTCACCCTCCACCAGAGGTTACTCGCTCACCACATGGACTTTCACACCACACATCACAATGGACTCCAATTCCCATCATCCATTACTGATCACAGCTGTCACCAATCACTCATTGCACTAATCACACGCACACCTGATCCTACGCACACACTGATCACATACCTTATTTAAACCCTGGACTTTCCTTCTTTCACGGCCGAGTATTGTATGCATTATCGCTGCCCTACAGAGCCCCGTTAGTTTTCCTAGTCTTGCCTTGCCTTGCCTTGCCTCGCCTCGCCTTGCCTTGCCTTGCCTTTGTCGGATTGTGTTTTCCCCAGCCTGGACTATTGCTGACGTTTTGGATTACCTCTCCTTTCTCTTCCCTTTGGATACTGTTCGCCGATCGTCGACCCACGCTTGTCTTTGTTTACTCTTTGTCTCGCCCATGTTATACCTGTTTGCCACTGTTCGACCCTGCCTGTTATGACCACGTCTCTGCTCAATAAAAGTCTGCATATGGATCCGCATGTCTCATGTCTCGTCAGCCCCGTAACACACACAGTGCCTCTGAACTTACTCCCGATTTCTCTCAACATGGCAACACGAAAGCTGTGAGTCAAGACATGGGAATCATAGTTACTTATTTGAAAAAGTAACTCAGATATTTCCTTTTAAATTTAAAAAGTAATGCATTACTTTACTAAAAAATAATCTGATTATGTAACTCACGTTACTTAATCAGATAATGTAATGTGTTAGCCCCAACAGTGCTCACCGGAGCTTACTTTACGCCTATACGTCCTAATTCAGGCTGTAACGCCACTCTCTCGTGTTCCGAGATTACGGTTTATAAAGTTTTAAATATGGATATTTTTCTTACAAAAAGCATCAGAATTCGCTCCCCGGAGCCGTGTGGAGCATGTGCAAAGTGAAAAGTAAAATTGGCAGCCCTTGGTTAAAGAAGTCACCACTAGCCACTGCTTTTAAAATACTTGGATTTCACTGTAAAAGTTTGCTGAACGGTGAATGTGGTCATTCCTTAAAAGAGGGTGGACGTTTGTTTGTATTTTATTTTGTGATGTTACAGGAAAGTGAAGGTATAGCTAGAGCGCTACAGAAGCATCTAAACTGAGAACTATATAAACACTGCTGCTCTTGATTTCCTCTAAATATGACAACCACAGTCACCGCCTCAGCAAAACATTAAAAATGACACCTTTCACTGCCAGGCTACAACTCATTATAACAACATGAAAATTCCTGTTTAAAAATGGAAGATGTTTCCTTTGTAATACAAAGATCCCAGTTGTCTCCTTCACACTTGAACATAACCAAACATAGCAACTCGATTTTTGACACCACACATTCTCGTGATCGCGTGTCACAAATATACAATGTAGTTTCATTTTTAGATTTCTTCTGCACACAAAACCTCATTGTTTTAACAAGAGCTGCTTTGGCTGTACAAATTTGAGCTACAGTGAGAGAACCAAAGCTATGAAAATAGAAATAATAAAATATAAGAGATTCAGATAAACAAGAGAAAAATGAAGATGGATGAAAGAAGGCATTTGTGTTTATATTTCGCAATTCTGAGAAAAAAGTCAGAATTGCAGGATATAAATTTGCAACTGTGTGTTTCAAAGTCAGAATAGATATAAACTTTCTGAGAAAAAAATAATTGTGAGATATAAACCCGCAATTCTGACATGCAATTGTGAGTTATAATGTCAGAATTGTGAGGTATAAATTTACAATTGTAAGAAAATAGTTGTCCCCCCCCCCCCCCATAATTGGACTTAACTCGCAATTGCGAGTTTATATGTCATAATCTTGAGAAAAGAAGTAAGATTTACGAGGGAAAAAGAATTAAAAGATATAAATTTGCAGTTGCAAGAAAATTGTCAGAATTGTGATTCTGACTTTATTTCTCACAATTGTGAGTTTATATCTCACAATTCTGACTTTACTCACAATTGCAGTTACAGCACTTTCTTTGTAGGCTATGAGTGTGTGGACAGGTTCACAAAGCAGAAAAGAAACATGAATGGAGACAGAATGAAAGGAGATAAAAGCGAGAGACGGTGAGAAAGAGAGCGAGTAGAGTGTTTATTGATCCGTTCTCCTCATCAGGCGGCTGCCTCAGTAAGATGTCGGCATCGTCCAGCTGTGTTAGTACCTAAGCAGAGACCTAGGAGTGCTGACAGCTACAAAATCAGCTTCCATTCACACATGCATTGTGTCTATTGTCAGAGCACTTTAACTGACTATTACACCTGAGTTCACAATGCTGGTGTACTAAGAAGTGTGATAGTGCGGGAGTTACAGAGAGCAATCCAAATAGTCTTCTAGTCTAGCCTATATTTTCTAGCTCAGCCAGAAGTGCACAATAGACAAGACCTGAAATTACTCAGTAGCTGGTCTTTAAATGGAGGTAAAATCTGTACAGCATTTATTCAAAATAGAAATCGTTTGCAACAACATAAGTCTTTACTATACATTTTCAAATCAATTTAACATATCCCTGCTGAATGAAACTATTAATTTCTTCCAAAAAAAAGAAAGAAAGAAAGACAAAAAACACTGAACAGTAGTGTATATTACAAAATATTTATATTTTGAATAAATTCCATTCTTTGTAACTTTTTATTCATCAAGGAATCCTAAACATGATCACAAGTTCTAAATAAATAAATAAGCTAGCAGCAAAACTGTTTCCAACACTGACAACAAATCAGCATATCAGAATTTCTGAAAGATCATGTGACATTGAAAACAAGAGTAATGCATCACAAAAATAAATTAAATCTTAAGGAATAATAAAATAGAATTAAAAAAAATTATATATTTCACATTATTACTGTCCTTACTGTATTTTTGATCAAATAAATGCAGCCTTGGTGAGCATAAGAGATCCCAGCAGTGTGTGTGTGTGTGTGTTTATAGTTTCATACAAGCCTAGAAATCTTTCTCTTTATATAAAATTCATGAATTATCACTGCAAAACCTGATAAGCTGAATACTCAAAACATTTGAGTAAACAATTTTTTAACTTAAAATTTTTATGACAAGTGGGGCGGGGATAAGAGCAATGGGAGCCAAGCCAAGCCTCGTTTCCATGATCCCACTCATCACAATGATAATTATATACAACTTGCTTCCATAAACAGCACATTCATTCAGATCTTTATAGTTAAGTGCTAATTAGTAACAGCACACTGGCACATGCTAATGTAGTTATCTAATGGCTCGTTTCCACTGAGCGGTACGGTACGGTACGCAATTATTTCCGTTTCCACTGTCAGAAGTTGTGAATGGTATCAGCATAGCGAACTGTACCGTACCACTTTTTGGTACCCTTCCGTTGGGGTACCTAGCACAGCAAAGGGTACCGAAAGGGTGGAGCTAAACTCACTGCAGAACGCTGATTGGTTGACTAGAATCGTCACTTTTGCATGATACAAGGGGATAAAGCTTCTCCTTCACTCGTTTTGCTCTGCTGTCTATGAGTGTTGGGCTTATTTACATCAGAGTGCGCAAACAAAAAAAATAAATGTATTTTATAATTTTATATTTTCACACAAACAATAGCCACTTCTCAGTATCTTGTGGACTTGAGAAACATCATTGCCCAAAAACCCGCGTAATTTTTTAAATATTACTGTTGTTGTGTCATGAAATGTAGTTTTAAGAGTTTTTCAGACGAGAATGTAATTGTTTAAAACCCAAATCTTAGGTTTATTTATAAAGATAGTGCCTATTTGAAAATTTGCTATGCCGATTTCGGAGCTCCATGCGATCACCGGGTGCTCAGTGCTCATGTATCTGCATAGAGGAGCCTTAAAGGGATAGTTCACCCAAAAATGAAAATTCTGTCATCATTTACTCACCCTCAAGTCGTTCCAAACCTGTATGAATTTCTTTGTTCTGCCGATCACAGAGGAAGATATTTTGAAGAAAGTTTGCAACCAGGCTGTTTTGGGGCACCATTGACTTCCATAGTAGGAAATAAAAAAAATACTATGGAAGTCAATGGTGCCCCAGAACTGCTCTGTTTCCCACATTCTTCAGAATATCATCTTCCTTTGTGTTCAGCAGAACAAAGACATTCATACAGGTTTGGAACTACTTGAGGGTGAGTAAATGATGACAGAATTTTCATTTTTGGGTGAACTATCCCTTTAAGCTCGGCTAGTCCTTCCGACATTTGCCGATGGCCCTGATGTCTCTGTAGTGATTAAGCATGAGTTACAATTCGTTTTGGGTAGGCTATATTTAACAGGCATACGTGGTCTCATGAATCTATTATTTGTTCCTGGTCATATCGTTTTGGCTGAGCACAAAGTTATGTTTAACTTTATAGATTTATTTTGAATTTTACTGTAGTATAGTGCTGACTTTGTAGAGTACATTTACTGAATTGTTTTTTTTTTATTTCCTCTTATATAAGCCTCTTATACTTTGTACTAATACTTTTATAATGGCTATTATTGTTCATTAAAA
The DNA here is from genome assembly GCF_012432095.1 of Onychostoma macrolepis. Taxonomy (NCBI): domain Eukaryota; kingdom Metazoa; phylum Chordata; class Actinopteri; order Cypriniformes; family Cyprinidae; genus Onychostoma; species Onychostoma macrolepis. The sequence continues at coordinate 3,155,282 of NC_081168.1, read as the reverse complement.
CTGACATTTAACAAAAAGAGGCAGATTTGTGCTTATTGTCGTGCTTTATCATCAATAGCTACTTTCCAGCATACACCACGCCTACCAAGTAAGGGTACTGTTGGCAGTGGAAACGCAAGCCTGATCAGGGTTACCCGTACCGAATCATACTGTACTGTACTGTACTGTACTGTACCGTATCCATACCGCTCAGTGGAAACAAGCCATAAAAGTCTCACAACACTTGCATGTAAAAATCAAACAACATGCAGTATATATAGTCTTTAAGTTTTGCTGTCCATCCTCAACCTAACCACAGGCTCTACTCTTCACCACAACGGTAACACTACAAAACCAACATAACAGAAACCTAAATCCTATGTAAATCCTAACATAACACAACATTTAAGTACTAATTTATGTCTCTCTATGTTAATCTTGTGCAAAAACTCACAACATAACACTTAATTCCTAGATTTATTTTCCTTGTTGTCTGATGCAAAGCATGCTGGGAACTAGAAAATGCAATCATTTTAAGTTCACCTTACTACAACGACATTTTGAGTTTACAGAACTTATTTTAATCAAGTCCAATGAACTTTCATTATTATTTGAGTGAAATTAACTCATTTCATTTAATTCATTTCACTGTTCGGTTTTACAGTGCTGAAAATATTTCATAACTGAGATGGTGTTGAATAACCTTCACCTTCAGCCAAATGGATATTTTGTCCTTACATGGCTGACAAAATCTAAAAGTGGAGTGATGGTCAGTGTTTCCAAATGAGCAAAGTCACACATGAACATCTGAATGACGAATGAAAATCTATTAAATGCATGTTTACATTACATTTCCACACATCTGCATGTTAAGAAGTACACCTAAAACAAATGAATTTTGGTCACACTTTATATTAGGTGGCCTTAACTACTATGTACTTACATCAAAAAATAAGTACAATGGACTTATTGTGTTGATATTGTATTGCAAAACACTTTTGCTGCTCTTGAGGTGTGATACGGGACAGGTTAGGGACAGGTTTGGTGGTATGGGTAGGTTTAAGGGTGGGTTAAGGTGTAAGGGATGGGTCAACAGTGTAATTATAAATGTAATTACAGAAATTAATTACAGATGTAACTACATATAGGTATTTTTAAAAATATAAGTACAATGTAAAAACATGTATGTAGACAATAAGTGCATTGTACCAAATTATTAATTTAAATGTAAGTACATATTAGTTAAGGCCACCTAATATAAAGCGGGACCTGAATTTTAGATATTTCTACTGAAATGTAGGGGTCAGAAAGGATGAATTCACTTGATGTCTGAAAGCTGCACAGATAGAAACAGTGGCTATAATCCCAGCGTGCCAAAAACAGACATTGATATGCCACAGCGGAGATTTGAAACCATTCTCTGGATCTCGTCTGCTATGCAAGAACACAGCCGGTTCAATGCCAGGCGGTCTCTAATGGTACCTCTGCGATAACCACAAGTACCCTAAATGAGTGGAATAAGAGAGTAAACGTCAGCTATGCGTCGCCACATTCGGGGCCCTGCAGGGGTTATGGGATTATAAAAGAGAATGACACCTTTAAAGCTTGATGGAATCATCTGCCAGCTCTTACATTTGATGCCTTGTGCTCGAGTCGAATCACTCCCTCATGAGCACTGCCATTTACCAAGCACAGAAATCAAGAGAGGTTCACGGCAGACACTACTTCTGCCAGCGGTGTCAAGCTCGAGCTGAAACGGAGAGTGCCACATTCTCTATAAACTGTCTTGCTATTAAATGCAAGGACAGGGGTCAAAATGAAACTGGATGAGAACTTACAAGAGGAGCAGTGTCGTGGTTTTAAACCTGCTGTATGCTCATAGAAAACCACTGGCCTGTAGATTTCTTTTTTTTTTTTCTGAAATATTGAAGGGAAACTGGATTTTTAGTTTTTTTGGAGAAAATGTGAGTTGTGCAAAGCTCATCAAGATGACAATAGGTGTTGTGGGTGCTCGTCAGGACAATGCTAAGCTGTTTGTGTGCGTGCACGTTTTTGTGACAAATGAGGACATCAATTTGTATAATGACAAGGGTATGACAGGTATTACAAGGAGAAGGTGACTTTTCAGGACATTACCCCATGTCCCCACTTTTCAAAACGCTTATAAATCACACAGAATGGAGTGTATTGAAAATCTGAAATAGCAGAAAGTTTCCTGTAAGGGGTAGGTTTAGGTGTAGGGTTGGTGTAGGACAATAGCACATACAGTTTGTACAGTATAAAAACCATTACGCCTTTTCACAAATATATATATATATATATATATATATATATATTGTTTTGCGGTGCTAAATTCCATACACCTTCTACCTTATTTTATTTATTCTCAGGTTAGGTAAAGAAAGTAGAATCTGTCCTATCCTATAAGCATTTAAATTTTCATACTCACAAAATAGGTCTCAGAAGACTTCTCCGTGGTCTGTTCTTGCTCAAGTCTATAAATCAGACTCTTCAGGCAGGCGAGCTTCTTAGTTATAATTAAATATAGTTTTATTTTATATAGGTTAAATACATTACAAATAAAATATAAAAACAGAAATAAAAACTAAGGTTTGCAAGCTCGGTTGTCGTGAGGCATCTCTGGCAAGGCCGCTGGCACCGGAGAAGCTGTCACACAGAACCAGCATCTGATTCTCTTCATCGTACTTCAGCCCTTTATAGACAGCAGGTGGATTCCAATGTCTTGATGTCATGAGGTCTGGGAATTTCCCTGAATTTCCCTCAGAAGACTCCTATATAAAGTCCTCCATTTTCTCATTTTTCTTCTCCGGGACTTTCTTCTAAGATCCGCAACACATCACTCAACGGTAACATTCCTTTCCTTAAAGCTCTGGCTAATACATATTTCTTTCCTGGCTATCTTTCTATTGATATATGCTATAACACTTTCTTAATAAATGCTTAATACAATACCATGTGTTGTGTCTTTCTTAATAAACTACGTTCAATAAAACAAATACAATAACATGTGTTGTGTCTTTCTTAATAAACTAATTTCAATAAAATGAATACAATAACATGTGTGGTCTCTTTCTTAATAAACCACTTTCAATAAAATGAATACAATAACATGTGTGGTCTCTTTCTTAATAAACCAACACATATAATAACTTGTAGTTACAATAAAAAGGTATTAAAGAAATAAAAAGGCAAACTTGCAATAGGACAATTGCTCATTTTCCTTAACAATATATATATATATAAGTGATAAGTTGACTTAACTTAAAAAAATTGAGGAAACCCGTTGCCTTAAAATTTTTAAGTAAACGATAATTAAAAAAAATAAGTTAATTGAATTGTCAAGTTCACTTAACTTTTTTTTAAAATTATTATTATGTACTTAATAATTTTAAGGCAACGGGTTTCCTCAATTTTTTTAAGTTAAGTCAACTTTAACTTTTTACAGTGTGTATATATATATATATACACTGAACAAAATTATAAACGCAACACTTTTGTTTTTGTCCCCATTTTTCATGAGCTGAACTCAAAGATCTAAGACTTTTTCTATGTACACAAAAGGCCTATTTCTCTCAAATATTGTTCACAAATCTGTCTAAATCGGTGTTAGTGAGCACTTCTCCTTTGCCGAGATACTCCATCCACCGCACAGGTGTGGCATATCAAGATGCTGATTAGACAGCATGATTATTGCACAGGTGTGCCTTAGGCTAGCCACAATAAAAGGCCACTCTAAAATGTGCAGTTTTATCACACAGCACGATGCCACAGATGTCACAAGTTTTGAGGGAGCGTGCAATTGGCATGCTGACTGCAGGAATGTCCACCAGAGTTGTTGCCCGTGAATTGGATGTTCATTTCTCTACCATAAGCCGTCTCCAAAGGCGTTTCAGAGTATTTGGCAGTACATCCAACCGGCCTCACAACCGTAGACCACGTGTAACCACACCAGCTCAGGACCTCCACATCCAGCATCTTCACCTCCAAGATCATCTGAGACCAGCCACCCGGACAGCTGCTGCAACAATCGGTTTGCATAACCAAAGAATTTCTGCACAAACTGTCAGAAACCGTCTCAGGGAAGCTCATCTGCATGCTCGTCGTCCTCATCGGAGTCTCGACCTGACTGCAGTTCGTCGTAACCGACTTAAGTGGGCAAATGCTCACATTCGATGGCGTCTGGCACTTTGGAGAGGTGTTCCTTTCAGGGATGAATCCCGGTTTTCACTGTACAGGGCAGATGGCAGACAGCGTGTGTGGCGTCGTGTGGGTGAGCGGTTTGCTGATGTCAACGTTGTGGATCGAGTGGCCCATGGTGGCGGTGGGGTTATGGTATGGACAGGCGTATGTTATGGACAACGAACATTGCATTTTATTGATGGCATTTTGAATGCACAGAGATACCGTGACGAGATCCTGAGGCCCATTGTTGTGCCATTCATCCACGACCATCACCTCATGTTGCAGCATTAAACTGCACATTTTAGAGTGGCCTTTTATTGTGGCCAGCCTAAGGCACACCTGTGCAATAATCATGCTGTCTAATCAGCATCTTGATATGCCACACCTGTGAGGTGGATGGAGTATCTTGGCAAAGGAGAAGTGCTCACTAACACAGATTTAGACAGATTTGTGAACAATATTTGAGAGAAATAGGCCTTTTGTGTACATAGAAAAAGTCTTAGATCTTTGACTTCAGCTCATGAAAAATGGGGACAATAACAAAAGTGTTGCGTTTATAATTTTGTTCAGTATACACACACACACACACACACACAGTTTTTTTTTTTCACACCAATTGCACATTTAGTGTAATATTATGTGTGATGTTTAACTTAGCAACACCACTAATGACTAAAGAAATGCTAGTTAACTTGTCAAAACCTGACATACAGAGCCAGTAACCGTATACATTTGGAGAAAAAGAATCAACATACTATTATTTCATCTTGCTAATTTTATGGCGCCATACAGTAACACATAGGCTCCTCATTACTCTGGTTAATTGCCATCATATTAACCCTGTGCCTGGAAGAGGCTTTGCTTAATCAACAGAAAAGATCCATTGATTCTTGGAAAAATACCATGCTGTGCGACTGTTTTGTTTGGTTTTAAGCAAAGGCCACAAGGGCTCACATGTATAAAGCTTTTGCAGATTATCGTGACATCAAACAAAGAAATATAACAAAGATTATTATTTACAACGGGCTGTGAATAAGACATTACAAGAAGCTCAACACCATTTATTACTAAATACATGTAGCTCAGATGTCTACTCTTATATCAGTGGTGCAAAGGGCGTAGAGTTTAGTAGAGACACTCTGACATGTCCCAACCAATACCCAGCGACAACTAAAGTGTCCCTAGCAATAATTATGATCAAACAATTAAATGTATGTGTACGTATAACCACTGTTGTAATTTTGGCCGCATCTGAAATAGGTCATACCATTGATATTACCTGAAAAGTTAAAGTAGTATGTTAGAAAACTGCACGCTTTCACACATTTAAAACATGTGCGGAGTAAGAACATATAAGGAGCCGAAATGTTTAAAACATATGTGCACAGTTCAGTTGAATGATAAAGTTTACCCTCTTTGACTTTATGTTGTTATGCTGTGGTATGAGATGACTATGAGATGACTAGATGCTTTCAACTGATTTTTGATTGAACTGTCACCAACTAAACTGCAGCTCAAGCTATTCAAAATATAGTGAATTAAGCTACAAACTTGATTATGATGCACAATGTTTCCATCTAACATGTATTTTGAGCTGCAGCTCATTATATGAAAACCCGAAAAGCGGAGGAACAGACAAACCGATTCACTTGAGTGAGTTCAAACTCGTGACTTCGATTTCAAGCTATTCACTAGCAAAAACAAGATCAAAAGAGCCATTCATTTAAGAATTTCGACATCGCTTGTAATGATTTTAAAAAGCATGTAGTGATGAGTGAAATGGAGCTTTTCGAAACTTCAAACCGGTTAAACCATTGCGTCACAAAATGATTCACAAGCGATTCGAAGCGCTCCAATCGGGATCGTGTACAGGGAATCATATTCAATTCGGGACTGCAAAGCACATATCACAAATTATTTGAGCGGGTTCGCAAATCAATTGAGATTGTAACTTCACTTATTGCGAATAATTTGATTCAGATCGGAACTTTGGAGCGGGTTCGCTAATCATTTCGATTCACGCTCCACGCTCCAAAGTCCTGATCTGACACTGTGGTTTACGAATCATTATTCAGATCGAGACAATTCGAGCGCGGATCACCAATCATTTTCTGCAGATTCGCGGATCATTTGATTCAGATCGGGACTCTGGAGCAAGTAACGCAAATCTTTTTTTTTTCTGATTTATAAAGACAAAAAGAAAGAAAGAAAGAATAACAAATACAAATCCCTTAAGAAAATTAACCATGGTTTTATTACAGTAAAAGTGCTTTTTTTTTTTTTTTTTGTATAACCACATTTTTACTACAAACACCATGGTTAGTGTAGTAAAAGCATGGTTAATTTGTGGTTGCCATGGTTTAACTATAGTAACCATGCTTTTTATTTCACCTTAAGAGGACACTGTATATATATAGTAGGATGAATATAGCGATGCAGTTTTTTTCTGCTTTAGAACAGTTTCAATGTATTTGTCTAGATCAACTATGAATAAAGAGAAGAGAGGTGTAGAGACATATTTTTATGTATGTGAACATCTAGTCAATCTTTACTCTCACCATATGGAAAGAGCAGCGTGAATATTCTTCTAAACATCTCTTTTTGACTTGCACAAAGGAAAAAACAGAACAACTTTTTACAAAAACTTTCTGATATTACAAAAAAAAAAAAAAAAAAAAAAGTCAATGTTAAATTTGGTCCCTGCCAATGTTAAAATGAAACATGCGCTATTGATTGAGATCATAATACAATTCTATTACCATTTTGTCACATCAGAGCACTTACACTCACGTTAAGCAAGCAGAACTGTTGTTGTATAAGCTTTTAATGACAAATGTCAGCAAAATGTGCAATGAGTGTAATATTTCCAATGAAAGTGCCTGAAGTAACAACCGGCTGTGATTAATTTTCATGTGCCTTGTGGTCAACACAGAACTGCAGTGAGAAATAACACCTTGAAATGACTGTAGGACAAGGAGCCAGCAAAACACAAACTGAAGATTAGACCATATCAAGGCCCAGCCATGCGGGAACAGCCCCCGGGTGTCTTACCGACGGGCACAGAAGCTGAAATAGCTGAATCTTGATATCACCCTGCGGGTAAGCTGCTTGCAAGCAGCAGCATAAAAAACGAAAAAGTTTATCTAAGGTGCTAAACACAGCTGCAGTGTTAAAAACAGCCCTGAGATGAACGGCAGCCATCGTATGCTCACCTGCTCCTGACTTCAACACTGTCAAAGCAATTTACAGACAACCAGATGGAGAAAGACTGAGACGGCAGAACCAAAGAAGAGAAAAAAATCAACTGAAACAGAATAGCGTGTACGAAGTCAGAGACATTTGGATTTGGAGAGCTATAATAATTACTCATTTTATGAAATAGCAAATGGTTCTGTTTAGATTTGGTGAAATAATGTTCCTGCCACAGTCTTACTTAAATGCAATCATACTTTTAATCTGTCTAAATTCTTTTAATGTACAGTATTATACTGACAGTAACGATGGTGACAATTTGTAAGATCTTAAATATAAATTTAAATAAATCTCAAGTCTCTACTAAACATCATTTTAATATTCATTCTCATCATAGTGTTTTATAGTGTTACATTTATCACAATCCTCATTTATACACTTATTTATCAAAGGTGTTACAAATGTAACATGACATGTGAAAAGCTGCTGGAGGCATGGGCCAAAGAAAATAATATTTTTATTCAGAAAGGATGCAATAAATTAATTAAAAGTAACAGTAAAGACATTTATAATGTTACAAAAGATTTCTATTTTTAAATAAATGTTGTTCTTTTCAGTCTAATCGAATCATTAATGTTTGTTTATACAATGTAGCAATTCCAAACCATTTGTGTCAGCCTTTGGCATTAAATATTTACTTGAAATATCCCTGAGGAAGTTAATCTTACAATAATTTAACAACACATCTGCATGTTTACAGTTAATGGTCACATGCAGGTAAACAACTTAAATATTTCTATTTTTACATTATTTTTATATTATCATCAAATTAAATATATCAACTGTTTACATTATTTTTATTTGACATTTTTATGATTTAATGTATCATTTGCCTTTTATCCACTAACAAAACCACGGAAGTTCATACATTAACCCTGGGGTTATTTAATGTTTAATGCATTTTATAGTGTTGATATAAATAAATATATTTTCTTTCTCTTTGCTTTTTATATCAATATGGCATGTTTAATGGTAAAACAATTTATCTAAAATGTAGGCTACTAAGAATAAATGACCTAAAATGAGTAACCTAGATCACAATACTAACTACAATTTTCATAACGTAATCTGTAATCAGTAATCAGTAACAGACTACATTTATTTATTTAATTTTTTTTTGTAAGTAAGTAATTTCACAAAAATTACTGTGTTTTGACTGTGATTTTGATCAAATAAACACAGTCTTGGTGAGCATAGGAGACTTCTTTCAAAAACATTAGAAAATCTTACTGACCCAAATTTTTATATTGATTGCATGACCGTGATATCATTTAGATAACATATGAATCAAAAGTTCATGAGCGACACAATTACTTCATATTTGCAAAGCTGTAGAAGTCCATAAAAGAATGACTAAAGCACAACTATGATAAGATATGTAGGCCTACTGTAACACAAGAGTTTAGTAAAATGGTGAGTACATTTCAAACTTGGTCTGTCTACTGTAAATCATAATCAAGAACAACAGACAATTATCTGTTTAAAACACATACTGATTAAAGCAAACAATCGTAAACAGAAATAATTCCAAAACATGCACACTGTAATACGGATTCATTAATTAAGTGTTAATCACTGGAAACAGATTTCATTTAATCTGAGACACACTCAGCAAAACAGTCCTATCTCCATCTTGAAGTAATGATCTGGCTTCAACACAGACAAGTTCAATCTGTGACATGCTGTTGTTCATCACAGAAAATCGTTTCTGCCCTCAGTTTGTAAAAACAAGCAATAAACGTGTTTACAGTAATGCACTTACAGTGGATGACTGTGTTATACTGCCTGAGGTCTCTGGTTATTAGCCTTCTCTTGAGCATCAGTGCTTTTACATTGTTACCTGCAGTGGAGCTGTGAGGAACATCACGGCAGAAAAGACATCTCTAATGCTGCTGGATCTCCACAGTCTAATCTTCAACAACCTGATTTAGCTGTTAATTAAATGTTTTCAGCTGGGGGAGGAGACAGACGGTTGGAAATGATAGAGGGCTTTAGAAAAAGGGTAATACAGAGATTAGCAGGTACAGTGCAGTGCAGTGCAATTATTATTAAACAGCACTAGCCCCTAAAAACAAAACTACTACATTATTTAATACATGCAGCCTGCAGGGCAAAGGCTCATGGCACATTTATTTTCAAGTGTGCAAGGTCAATATGTGCTTGCAATTAAAAAAAAAAAAAAAAACACCCACTTGTACATAAAATGGTGTTTTTTTAAGCTTAAATTGACTGAGATGGTCCTTGTGAACCGATCTTCTAATTATGCTTGTATATAAGCCATGATCCAATCCTGTTTACACTCAATAAAACCTGTTTTTGAGTCTGTCTGAACTTTGACAACAATTCTGAGATGAGCTTCGATCCAGATTCTGGGATTGTGTCAGACAGTCAACAATTAAAGCCAGTAACTGTAATTGAGGCTTGTTTTATTCAACTCAGGCTCACTCACTGAAAAAACATGCCTGTGGCAGCATTTAAAAAAAAAAAAAAAGGGTCCCACTTTATATTAGGTGGCCTACTATGTACTTACGTTTAAATTAATCATTTGATACAATGCACTTATTGTGTACATGTTTTTACATTGTATTTATATTTTTTAAAATACCTATATGTAGTTACATCTGTAATTAATTTCTGTAATTAAATTTATAATTGCACTGTTGACCCATCCCTTACACCTTAACCCACCTTAAAAGTACCCATACCACCAAACCTGTCCCTAACCTTACCCGTATCACACCTCAATAGCAGCAAACGTGTTTTTCAATACAATATGACCACAATAAGTACATTGTACTTATTTATGATGTAAGTACATAGTAGTTAAGGCCACCTAATATAAAGTGTGACCAAAAAATTGTATTACGTTGCTTCTTGCATGTTTTGCAATGCTTACAAAGTGAAATTTCTAGTGAGTGACACTAAAAGCATGTTCAGTTTCATCCAAAACACATGAATTGTGAAAGTTGTATTGTGGAAGTTCGGAAATGAGATGTCCGGAGAGTGGCACTGAAAAGTTAATGCTTTGTTCTGTTTGAAAATAATGTGCACCTTCACTAAAGACTATGCTAAACCTTCACAAATAGTGTAAACAAAGGCAAACATGAGATAAACACAAATTAACTGAAGAAACCATGTCATTTTAGCTTTGAGCTCTTTTATTGTGATTCATGTTTCACGGGAGTTTGACATTGCAAGTTTACTATGTCAAAAACAACAACAAAAACAACAACACACACACATATGAAGTCAAAATGTATTCATTTTCAAATCGTGCACTTTGGTAAAAATGTTTTGAGGTCATAATATAGTATTGTGCAAGGAATCACACAAAAATAAGTCTTTAGTAATCTCCCTTTGCAAACATCTGTATGAAATCTGTATGAAAAGGAATGAAAGTAATTGGTGTTTCTTTGCAACTAGTCTTCCTTTCAGCTGGAAACTGCAGGTGCATTTTTGGAGTTTTGCAAAAATGTAGGTATAGGCTAATTTTTCCATCTAATTCACTAACCACCTGCAGTCCAGTTAAACCACCCTACTTTCGGTATAAATTAGGCTTGTTTTTTAAGGAGAGAGATAAAAGAATTCATGAGTTAACTGAAATGTTAATTAATTGAAGCTGAAAATCGTAAACGTAGGTTAATAAACGTTAGAAATGTTGATTTTGGATTACTAACTGAAATAAGTTCAAGTACTAAAATTGTAAGTAATATTTTCCCCCATTTCTCTTTTAAATTCTGATTTATTTTTATTTTAAAGCACTTTGAATCAACTATGGTTGTTAAACTTTTGCTCTATAAATAAAATTTCACTTGATTTGTCTAAAATTACTAAAACTGAAATAAAATAAAATAAATGAAAGCTATAATAGAAATATTTTCTGACAAAATGACAAAGCACGTAAAAAAATAAAATAAAAACTGAAAATATGAAAATAAAAGTGTTATGGAATGATCAGAGCATGAGACGTTCGGATCCATCTGCAGGGAGAAGGCGATTAGTCACCAGAAGAGACGGACGGCAGTGCCTTTTTTTTTTCACTCTAGACTGTGTATTTGTTTGAGGTGTGTGCGCTGACGCGGAAGCGTCTGCGGAAGCGTTCAGCCGTCGTGTTCAGCCTCCTCGTGTGAAGACCGAGGAGTGTAAAGACCTGCGACTTTTTCCTGTGCGACTTGAACCGAGCAACGACACCGAGCTACACACTTAAGTATCTTTTTTCCTTCCTCACTCTGCTCTCCTATCCTCTTTCCTTCTACCTCTATCATGTGTCTCCAAAACATTCCGGTTCTCTCTCAGCCACGCTCTAACATCACTCGCAGACGGCAACGTAATACTGCTAACCTACGCCCTATCTCTACATCTTCCACTACACCTCTGGCTTTCTCTGTGGGTCTCTGGAATTGTCAGTCAGCCGTCAACAAAGCTGACTTCATTTCTGCCTTTTCTTTAAAATCCACTCTCAGCATCTTGGGCTTGACTGAGACCTGGATTCGTCCAGAAGACTCAGCAACCCCAGCTGCTCTCTCTACTAATTTCTCTTTCTCTCATACTTCGCGTCAAGTTGGTCGGGTGGGGTACTGGCCTGCTCGTTTCACACAATTGGAAATACTCAACCCACTCTACCCTTTGCAATTACAACTCATTTGAATGTCATGCCATTACTGTATCAGCTCCGATAAAACTCCAGATTGTGGTAATCTACCGTCCCCCTGGACAAATTCTAGCCACCTTCCTAGAGGAGCTGGACGGGTTGTTGTCCTCTTTTGTGGAGGATGGCATTCCACTCTTAGTCTTTGGTGATTTCAACATTCACCTAGACAAGCCTTATGCTACAGACTTCCACTCACTCCTAGCTTCATTTGATCTCAATCGCCTTACCACTACTAGCACGCACAAATCAGGCAACCAACTTGATTTAATTTACACACGCAATTGTACTGCAGATAACATTCTGGTACAACCGCTACATATCTCGGACCATTTCTTCATTACATTTACACTACATTTTGCTACCCGTGTGCCACCAACCCCCCTACCGGTTACTTTTAGACGAAACCTCGCTCCCTTTCTCCTTCCCATCTTTCCTCTGTAGTATCCTCCTCTCTTCCCTCACCTACCCATTTCTCATCTCTGGATGTAAACGCAGCTACTGAAACTTTATGCTCTACCTTAACTTCTTGTCTAGACGACATTTGTCCTCTCTCCTCTAGGTCAGCACGGACTGCCCCTTCTAACCCCTGGTTATCTGATGTTCTTCGTGAACATCGGACTAAACTCAGAGCGGCAGAGAGAAAATGGCACAAATCAAACAACCCGTCGGACCTGAGTAGGTATCAGTCTCTGCTCTCATCTTTCTCTGCTGATGTCCACACTGCCAAATCCTCACATTTCCACAACAAGATCAACAGCGCTCCAGACATGCGTAATCTCTTCAGAACATTTAATTACATTTACATTTACATTTATGCATTTAGCAGACGCTTTTATCCAAAGCGACTTACACTGCATTCAAGTTACAGTTTTACATTTTATCAGCTCTTGCTTTCCCTGGGAATCGAACCCATGATCTTGGCGTTGCTAGCGCCATGCTCTACTATTTGAGCTACAGGAAGTAGCTCAAGTAGCTGGTGGAGGGGGACAGACTCTCCTCTGTCCCCCTCCACCACCTCCCACCACTTCTATTACAGCTGATGACTTTGCTACTTTTTTTACAGACAAAACTAGATCGATCAGTGATCAGTTCTCACCTCCACGCACACAGGACCCCCAACCAACCACATCCACTGCTAAACCTCCCATTTTCTCCTTCTGTCCCCTGACGGAGGCTGAAGTATCCAAACTTCTCCTCTCCAACCATCCTACAACATGTCCTCTTGACCCAATCCCTCACACCTTCTGCAAGCAATCTCTCCCACGCTCTTACCGACACTCACACACATCATCAACACATCCCTCCTCACAGGCATCTTCCCCACTGCGTTCAAGCAGGCTCGGGTAACCCCACTGCTCAAAAAACCTACATTAAACACTTCTCTTATAGAAAACTATAGACCTGTCTCTCTCCTTCCATTCATAGCGAAAACACTTGAACGTGTTGTCTTCAACCAGGTCTCATTGTTTCTTTCACAGAACAACAAACTGGACGCTAAACAGTCAGGTTTCAGGAGTGGCCATTCAACTGAGACTGCACTTCTCTCGGTCACTGAAGCCCTGCAATTGCAAAAGCCCATTCCAAATCATCAGTCCTCATTCTGCTGGATCTATCTGCCGCGTTTGACACTGTCAATCATCAGATACTCCTCTCCACTCTCTCATCACTGGGCATCGCTGGAATTCCACTTCGCTGGTTTGAATCCTATCTCACTGGTAGGTCTTTCAGGGTGGCCTGGGAGGAGGTATCCAAAGCACATACACTGGTCACTGGGGTTCCTCAGGGATCGGTTCTTGGACCCTCCTCTTCTCCACATACACTACATCACTGGGTCCCATCATACAGGCACATGGATTCTCCTACCACTGCTATGCTGATGACACACAGCTCTATCTCTCTTTTCAACCAGATGATCCAACGGTAGCTGCAAGGATCTCAGGTTGCCTGGCAGACATCTCGGCATGGATGAAAGAACATCACCTCCAGCTCAACCTGGCAAAGACTGAGCTTCTTGTCTTTCCTGCCGCTCCAACTCTACAGCATGACATCACGATCCAGTTAGGTTCATCAACAATTACCCCATCAACTTCGGTCAGAAATCTTGGTGTAATCTTTGATGACCAGCTGACCTTCAAAGACCACATTGCAAAGACTGCTCGATCTTGCAGGTTTGCACTACACAACATCAGAAAGATCAGGCCCTTTCTGACGGAGCATGCTGCACAACTTCTTGTCCAGGCCCTTGTCATTTCTAGGCTGGACTACTGCAATGCTCTTCTGGCTGGACTTCCATCAAACACAGTCAAACCTCTACAAATGATTCAGAATGCGGCACGACTGGTCTTCAAGGAACCCAAAAGAGCCCATGTTACACCTCTCTTTATCTCATTGCATTGGCTACCAATCGCAGCTCGCATCAAGTTCAAGACACTGATGCTTGCTCATAGAACAACCACAGGCTCAGCACCCGCCTACATGCACTCACTATTAAGAATCTACATCCCTCCAGAAGTCTGAGATCTGCTAGTGAGCGGCGCCTCGTGGTACCATCACAAAGAGGCTCAAAATCACTCTCCAGAACATTCTCGTTCACCATTCCTGGCTGGTGGAATGATCTTCCCACCCATATTCGGAGTGCTGGATCCCTGTCAATCTTCAAGCAACAGCTGAAAACTCATCTCTTTCGACACTACTTGACTTCAAACTACACATAAAAAAAAAAAAAAAAAAACTCTTTCTCCTTACTTATTCCTTCCCTTGCTAGCTTGTACTTATTTAAACAATGCCTGAGACTTGGTGTTACAAGCACTTTCTTTGTCGGATTGCCTCTTCAAGATGAATCGCTTCATGTGTTCCCCAAGTTGTAAGTCGCTTTGGATAAAAGCGTCTGCAAAATGACTAAATGTAAATGTAAATGTAAATGTTTTATTAGACAGAGACGTGGTCATAAGAAGCATGGTTCAAACAATGGAAAACAGGTATATTGAGGGCAAGGTAAGAGAATAATCCAAAATGGGGGTGGTCGGCCGACGGCTAACAATATCGAAGATACACAGGCTAGAATCAAAAACACGGGAAAAACAGGCAAGGCAAGACTATGACTATGACTATGACTATGACTATGACTATGACTATGACTATGACAACTAAGACAGGCTCTGTAAAGTAGCTATCACAGTGATAAAGGCTGAACAATACTCGGCGACTTGAGCAGGATCTGAGTGGGTGTTATATAGTGGGTGTGATTGGTTTCAGGTGAGCATGTTATTAGTGAAATGGCTGTTGGGAAATGTAGTCTGGAGTAACATGAGAGTCTGTGTAGTGAGAGAGTCATTATAATGGAAGAGCGACCTCTGGTGGCAATTGGACGGAAGTCCATGAACCGGATTCGTGACAAAAAGCTAATTCAAAACATTAATAAAGAATATAATAGTACACAGCTATGGAAAAAATTAAGAGATCACTTGAAAATTCTCAGTTTTTCTGGATTTACTAGGTATGGGTTTGAGTAAAATGTCAAAATTTGTTTTATTCTTTAAAGATCTGATAACATTTCTTCCAAATTTCAAATAAAATTGTCATTTACCTTTTTTTTTTTTTTTTGTGCAGAAAATAACAATTGGTCAAAATAGCAAATATTTTCATTTGTTGTGACAGAAATTCAGGGTTATTCCACCAAATATTGAAATCTTAACTCTTCTGAAGTTAAAACATTGGTATCTAAAAGTGAATATAAATATGTCTGAAAACATGGCATTTTTTGTAATATTACCAATTGACATTTTATGCAAAATTTCTCTAAATTTATTTTAATTTAAATCTGGAAGAAATGTCATCAATAGTTTTATAGAATAAAACAAAAGTTATGTTTTACTCAAACACATAACTATAAATCGTAAATCCAGAGAAACTGAGAATTTTCAATAGGTCTCTTAATTATTTTCCATAGCTGTATACATTATACTAAAATAACACAAATACCAAATTAATTAGGATTTTTTTCCTGTAATATTTATTATAGGTTTGCAAGACTTACAGTTTATTTACTGACTGGTTGTCCAAATTACAACATGTACATGAAGATACACATTAAATAAAAATAAATTTTTTAAATATAATACAGAGAACGAGAGAGAGAGAGAGAGATCTTTCAACATCACTTTACTTACAATAACACAAAATACATATGCCATTAAACACACTACATTACTTCATAAATACATATTCTTATAAATAAAATGATTTAAAATGAATAAAAACAGCTTATTTTACAACAATACATCAAGAGAGAGAGAGAGAGAGAGAATCTTAAGAGCTGAGGAGTCTAGTTGACATCCCAACTGAAATCTCTGTGGTTACTAAACTGATAAGATGCTGCAGGATTCAGAGATGTTTCTGTAATTCGGTCCCAGGTGTCTGGATCACAGAGATGTTGTACAATCAGATCATGGTGGTCCGCTGCTCCCCTCACAACCCAGCACTCATAACCAGCCTGCAAACAGGGAATTGCGCTCTACAAATTGCACTTGCTGTAATTCTGTGGGCCGTTACCTGGTTTGCATAATATTTTTAGTGGCACAGGTGCTAAACCAACATAATGCACATGCGAAAAACAGCGCTAATGCTGGGTGCAATTAATCAATCTCTCCATCAGTGCTGCATGTGTCTGAAGATTTTTTTGCAGGAATAAAGAAGGTCTCTTGGACAGAATACCACCATAACCTCCTAAAACCAGAGCTCAATATCCTCACCACAGGATAACATAATGGCTTTGGAAGTCCAGGGTTAAGTTAGCAGCCAAATCTCCTTAAGTCATCCATTCTTACTAACCTACTCCCTCAACCTCAGACTCCCGCTGAATAATCTCACGGTCGGAAAGAAGACGTGAAAACGATTTCAAGAGCAAAGTAATCTTCCCCCCTTCTTCAGAGAACATCTATTCCCTCTAATGCGTCTTCCACATTTAATTACCAAAAAACCCTCTCTCACCTTCATTCATGTTCACACACTCTAAATATGAAAATCAAAAGTTGAGTTGAAGCCTAATTAGATGTGCGTTTTATGAACGGCAGGCTCGGCGCGTTACTCTGCTCAGTATGGATTAGAGAGGATGTCTCTCTTAAGTCTCATTAGAGCAAACCCTTGAGAAACATTCTGTCTGGAATTAAAAGAGTAAATCAAATGTTTGACTACATGTGGGGGATGTTTCAGGTAATATTTTCTGGAAGAGGATGAATCCGTTAGGATGTAGTTGCAATCACTGTCAAGATGTTTTCATTTAGAGTTTTTATATCAAACTCAAATGGTTTACTGCGCTTCAGTCAGAATAAATGCCATGTTTAATTAAGCACCAGAAAACAAGACTGTGAGGAATAGAAGAACAGTCTGTTCAAAATAATGTACTTAGTTTCAGATTTCTTTCCACAGATATTCCAAAAACTCCAGCAAACAAAGTGGAATTTTTCACTGTCAGTAGCACTAGTTAAACAGACAATGTACTTGTAGTACTAGAACCTACTAACTACTAGTACTACAAACAATGGACTTGGATAAAATTATACATGATGCATAGATTAGATTTATTTTTTTTTTTTTTGAATAAGAACAAATTAGTACTTTTATACAGCAAAGATGCACTAATCAAAAGTGACACTGAAATTGTAATATTGTTACAAAAGATTTCTATTTCAATTTTTTTTAAATGCTAAAAAAGCAGCACAACTGTCTTAATAGATTATAATAAATAAACTAATTTTATTTAAATATTTATACTTTAAAATAAAACACTTAAAATATATAATTTCACATTATTAATGTTTTTTACTGTATTTTTGATCATATAAATGCAGCCTTGGTGAGCAGAAGAGACTTCTTTCAAGAACAATAAAACTGTATGTATGACATATAATCAAAATAGTAACATTTATTTGATATATTGATAACACTTTATTTTAGGGTCTCTTAACTAGTTGCTTATTAGCATGCATATTACTAGAATATTAGCCATATATTAGTAGTAATTAAGCACATGTTAATGTGAAAAAATACATCAAAGACACACAGTGCAAAAAATACTGGGATAGTTCACCCCAAAATGAATGCTGTCATCATGAGTTTCTTTCTTCTGTGGAGCACAAAAGAAGATATTTTGAAGAATGTTGGTAAGCAAACCGTTGACAGTAGCCATTGACTTCCACAGTATGAAAAAAATAATAATAATGTAAGTCAATGGCTACCGTCAACTGTTTTCTTACCAACTTTCTATATCTTCTTTTGTGCTCAACAGATAAAAAGAAACTCATACAGGTTTGAAACAACTTGACAACTTGGAGTAAATGATGATACAATTTCCATTTTTGAGTGAACTATCCCTTTAAAGCAGTGTCACTGCTCCTGCTCTACATAATCGGGCTACTGCTTAGAAATATCAAGGATGGGAGACAAATAAAGCTACTAATGCATGTTTTTCCAGTGCAGATCGGACATTGTGAGAACATCTCCAATTACCTCCATTGTGTGTGTACGTATCTCATTACATCCACAGGAAATGGCTCACATTCACGTGGCTTTGCTTATTGTTTCCTAATGGCTTCTTGCAGATCACATACCCACATCCTCTAAATATCTCTCACAGGTCTTAATGTGCTTCAGGGAATCAACAGGGCCTGTCTGAGGCGCAGGGACGCTACAGCTCGAGATCGATACCGACTTCAGCGTCCTTTAATTCTCACGCTGGATATCGATCGCGTGGCAGATGGGAAGCGGGGATTGTCCCACCTTGCATGCCATAGGTGTCCGAAAAGAGAAAGTCAGAGGAGAACTAAGGCATGTAGACAGATAATAACCATTGATGTGTACCCGATAACAAAGTGAAATGTCAATAAAACATATTTGTGAGATACGCGGTGACTCTTTTAGAGTGTGTTTGTGTGTTTTTAGCCTGTATATCTAAGAATGGATTACACTTAAAAAGGGCTACCAAAAAGACTCTTTTGACATACGTGCTCTATCTTTGTTCATGACAGATTCGCAATAACGGTTACTGTCTGGTTTGAGGAGATAAAAACTGAGATGATGCAAGAATATGCCATTTTGAAGAAATAAAGTCATTAATCCCTCGTCAAGCAACATACTGACGAAATCCACACACACAGAGAGAGCCAAAGTATAGATGTGACACCAAAAATGAGAGATACATCTCTGAGGAAATGTGTCATCCTGCTCTTATCTTTAAGATTAAGCAGATTAAGATAAAACCCTGGCTTGTGAGTCCGTCTCCTTTCCCTGGAACTCAATGTTAGCAAGTACTGGCAACTTCCTGTATGGCAATGAGGAGAAAAACTTATTTTCCAAAGCGATTCCTCCTAATGCATAAGCCACACTCAAGAACAGCACACAGACTTAAACTGGCAGGTGGCATCAGTGCCTGAGGGAGATGTGACATCTCCTCAATCTGACAAAGCCCACATGGGCTCAGATCTGACACTGGCAGAGGAACAAACTTGTAAACATGTATGTTCCTGTTGCTCGTTGACGCTGCTTGCAAGCCCCCCTGGGATCTGGAACTTTTTGTTGTGACATTTTTATACAGGTGAAACAATACACCCACAGAGATCTTTATTTATTTATTTATTTATTGTGTGTGATGGACACAACCGGAGGAGGTGTCCTGACTTGAGAGGATATAATGATAGATGGGTTCCACAACATGCTCAGGGAATAGAAGTCGTATGACCTTCAGCTAGCTTTATTTTTGTGGTGGACTACAAAGACATCCAGATTAACTCTTTCCCTGCCACTGACAGATTTTCCAGCCTTCTGTGTTTTTTACTGTTATATGCTACTACACATCTGAACATCTGAATCAAACACAGATGAAGAAGAAGCAGAAACATATGTAAAATAACGAGATCATGAAACATTAAACAATACATAAATAAAAACGGTCTAACGTTACAAAATGAAATGTCAACCCAAGAAGTGGTTTAAGACTGTGAAGCTTTGGAGGTGTTGATGGAAGTGATCGACTCCATCTGTGTTATGATCATTGTTCTGAATCCAATCCAGATGTAGTGTTTGACAAATGCAACTTTCCTGTTCATATATATTCATTCAACAAAACATTCTGAGGGGCATGAAAGCAGAATTATTTATTGTTATAAAACTGATTTTAACTTTTGACCAATACATGGCACTGTCATCAGTTTTATACAGTATTTTTAGGGAATGGTTACACGGACACATATACAATTTAGTGTAAATACACCAAAGAGTTGCAGAGATACAGCCTTGTATCCATTTTTGTACCTTGTCGTCAAAGCGTTACATGAGAACAGATAGTTGTGTGAAAATGTTAAAGATGCAGTATGTAATACTGAAAATGATTCCTGCAGTCCAAATTGAAAAATATTGGAGAGCTCCTCAGAAATCTAAAGCAATCACGAAGAAAGTGACACGAGAGACATGAGACTTGTACAAAATCAGTTTCTCAGTTATAAATTCAGAAAAGCCAATCATCTAATTGCAGTTACACAGCGCTGCACCACTTACATGTGTAGTGGAAATGCTGTAACCTGTTATTATGTACGCCCAAATAAATGTGTTGCTTACGTGAGCTGTGTGAAACAAGCTTTAGACGGACCACCTCTGATTGTCTCCATTACGGCTAAAAGATCATCCGACTACTAATCAATCACAGAAATGAGCAGCAGCGTGGCGGGTCAGCAGAGAGATGTGCAGATGCACCTATAATGAGAAGCGGAAGGACAACAGGGAGCCATTGCTGTTCTTGATGGATGAACACGGGTTAGTTAACAACAAGTGAATCTGAAAGAAGAACGATCCCCTTGAACAACCTAGCAGGAGGAGCGACACAATGCCATTGTTTTGCATTTCTCCTTGTTGCACCTGATGACCCTCTGTTCCTGATAGGATGAAATGATGCACTACATGTGAAGTAGTTGTCGATAGCGGTTAACATGTTGTCAATAGAGATGTTCAGTTTGAGGTACTACCATATAAACCGGAAGAAAATGATCTTTTTTTTTTTTTTAGCCATGGGACTCATCAAGAATTTCTCAAGGGTTTTGCAACAAACTAGTGGTTTTTGATTTATGACTAAAATAAGGTTTGTAGATAACATTTCATGAAAAGACTTTCACATTTTGTTTTACAACAGTGGTGGATAAAGTGCACAGATCAAGGACTCGAGGAGAAGTACAGCTAATGAAATATTGTATTTCAAGAATTTCATTTGAATCAGGCAAAAGCAATTCAGGAAAATGTTAACTTGAAGCGAGTTGTTGACTCAAGAACAGCTGAAATCAGATCAGTCCAATTTGCAAATAAATTGTTCAACGATCAGCCTGTGCAATAAACTGAACATTGTTTACAACATTACAACATTGATTGAGTAACTTGAAGATCTGTGCTGCTCGAGCCGTGAACTGTTTCAGAAAGATCAGTCTGATTTGCTGAACTGATTCAACTAGTTCACCAGAAAGAATTGGTTCAAAATAATGATTCGTTCATCAACCGAACATCACTCTGGACTGTTTGACTGAGGCTCTGGATTACAGGTAATAATGTTGTAAATAATGTTCATTTTCTACAAAAATGAACATGAAATGAAAATGAAAATTCTACAGAAGTAATCCTTATGTAGCATCTTTCTAGCAATTTATAATTGTAAACCTTTAAAATTCAAGGTAGGTATGATTGTGTGTGATACAAGCTGTATAACAAAACTCTCAAAACTAAAACACACCCTTTGAAATTTCCTGAGGCGACCCATGTTGAATTAGCCCTCCAGCTTAGCCTACAAATCGAGGTCATGACTGAACAGCTCTATTCTCTATTCACAGACCTGTTTTGAATTTACTGTGTAGCTTTAACATGTGCAAATTACTCTACCTAGACTTAAAGGTGAAGTGTGAAAGTGCCAACATAATGGAATTTCAAACACGGCTTACTTATATTTGTCTCTGCGTGTATCTGGCGTAGCAATTACACTCTTCACCTCTGTGTAAACCCAAGACATTTACAGACCTCACCGGACCTTTTATAATTTTTCTGGTTAAGCAGCAAATATGCAAATTCAGCTTGAAGTTTTTGATGATGTAGGACTCACAGACAGCAGGATTCTTGAGAAGCCTCCAGACTACATAAGCAGTGGTTAACAGCCAAGAAAACACTGAAAAGCAGTGAAAGAGGTCTAAAAACCCAGAAAACAAGAATTACAAGAAATAATAATTTCAGAATTCCACCTGGTCTCATGGCATTTACGTACCTGGGTGCACTTTTTAGCGTGACATGAAATACGTACCAATAAGTACATATCACTGCAGTTTCCAAAATAAATGAACACTTTCACACAAATGTACAGAGTTGCGATTAATAAAGCGTAATTTTCGCACAATTACTTGAAGAATATCATGCTATGACTTCAAAACAATATTAATATGCTGGGAGATTTGAAAACTGATGCTTCTGAACGTTAACATCGCACACATCCAGCTTCATATCTATGGGTTTTCATAAAAGATAAGCTTGTTCGGTAGCTCACGGAGTACGGAGACGGACTCAAGGAGAAGAGAAGCACCAGTTCGAATTGCGTGTAACTACGGTTCGACAAAGCAGTTAAAATCTGCGTAAAAGGGAGTTCAAATGGCACAGTTGCATCAGCTAATACATTTTTATATAAGTTTTGCATTTGTTAACACTATCAGGTAGGTTTAGGGCTGGATTTGGTGTATGGCATATTTCCAACACGATAGAGCATTAACATTTAGCGACAGTCCCCGGATATTTGAATTCTGAACCGCAAAATGTATCTGAAGTAACGTAATAAAAAAACAGCAATACGTACCAATATCTACGTAATAAAAACATGCCAGGGTTCACATATTGAACCTGTGTTTTAGTGCCACTCAGTGGACATTTCTATTTGAAACTGCGGCGAAACGTGCAGCAAGGTACGTAAAACGGTGTCGCACAAAAAGTGGGCAGAGGTACCTATTTTTATGAGACCAGGTTGTCAGAATTATATTGGCTTGGAAAAGCTATACTGATATTTTATTTATTTATTTATTTATTTATTATTATTATTATTATTATTATTATTATTATGAGACAAAAATTACTTAATGTATCTCCTCCTACACTGTGAAAAAAAAAATCTGTAAAATTTACGGTAAAAAAACGGCAGCTGTGGTTGCCGGAATTCTACCGTAAAATATATGTTAGCAACATTTCAGGCTTTACTGTTTTAACTTAAATTTACAGTAAAATACCATCATTTCATTAACTGATATAATGTTAATATACCAACCTACTGAAGTACTGAAATCTGTTTTGTACCTTTGTATTACACTGATAACCACCAAATGCAGGTGGTGATGAGAGTCACATGATGAAACAAAGCCCATCACAAGCAGAGTTTAAATAATAACATATATAGAAGGTGCACAGTGTCATTCACACAGGCACTAAACACCATCATGGTGAGACTCATTAAACTGAAATATGCAATAAACATTAATTTAACAACATTAGATGTAACATACAACCCTAATAAACATAACTGATAAGAAAAATCTAAGAAGAAACATAGTTATTTCAAAGAAAAAACATCAAATTCAAACAAAATTTGAAATGCAATGCAGGGAATTCTGGGAACGTCAATTTATGGTTTTTCCCTGTAGATTTTACATTCTTTTTCACTTCCAAAAGCATTATTTCACCATAAAATTGTCTGAAACGTTTATTACAGTTTTTCACCGTATATATAAGGGGAACTTACCGTTAACCATTTAACAGGTTTTTACCGTAGCTTTTTCACAGTTTTTTACAGTTAAAATCACAGTCATTTTATACAGTGTAGAGTTTTCAAGCTATATCCACAACTCAGCCCAGATCTTCAGACTCTATGATGTCTGAGTGTGCTATATTTTTTCTAACATGCTAGCAACATGTTAAATCATGCCAGAAACATACTTGCGATGATAAATCAGCTAGCAACATGTTAAAATATGCTAGCAATGTGTTAAAACATACTAGCAACAAGCTAAATATATTAGAAATATGTTAGTAACATGTTAGCAATGTGTTTGAATATGCTAACAACATCATAAAAAATCATAAAATGTTCAAATATCTTGGAAAAAAATGGTAACAACATGTTAAATTGTGCCATAATTATACTTGCAATGATTAAATCATGTTAGCAAATATGCTAGAAATGTGTTAAAACATGCTATGCTAAAAATATGCTAGTAGTGATAAAACATGAACATAAAATGTTATAACATGCTAAATGCCAGCAACATGCTAAAAAAGTGCTACCAACATATGTTGTTAAAATGTGCTAGAAATGTGCTAACATGTTAGGAAATGCTGTCAATGTGTTAAAACATGCTATAAACATGCTAAAATGTTAGAAACATGCAATCAATGCGTTAAAACATACTAGAAACATGCTAGAATATATATGCTAGCAAAATGTTAGACATGTTAACAGTGTGTTTAAACATAAAAGAAACATGCTAAAATGCGTTACACATGCGAATCAACTACGTTTTAAAGTTTTTAAAACCATTTCAAACTGAAAACCTTTAAACTTTCAAGTTTGGCTTCCGCAAGTCAACATAAAGTTTGTTTATAAACTTGACTGTGAAATATGTAAATGTAATTGCTTATGATGTCATCCTCTATTTGGATTCAAAAATATATAATTTTGTGCCCATTCTTTGTGCTATTATAGTAAAAAATAGTAACAATAGAGTTCTACACTTACATCTCAGCTACAGGACGTCTTCCTCTATGTCCTTCTCATGCAGTAGGTTGACTTGTCATTTATGAGCTTGTTATGGAGCCTGGAGGATCTAAATATAGAAGAGACATGGTTGGTATTTCACAGGTGCAGCTCACCTTGCTCCATCCAGGTCAGTGTGATGGACATGGCCTCAGGAAATTCAGAGTTGTCAAACTGGAGGACGGACAAGAGGGATGTAAAATATTGAAGAGGAGTCCAACTGTATAGACTCTTGTTACTAAGGGAAATGTTTTCAACCAACTAAGGAGCACTTAAGTCCATCAACCTGCTAGTAATGAAAGGTTGAGCACAACAGTTCTCCAAAAAACTCAAAGAGTTTCCACACAACTTGACAAGTTTTGCAATTTCATGAGTTGCTGTGAAGCTCAGTGCAAACCAGTTAAATAATTTCTAATTTATTCATCAGTGTGCCCTTAAAAGCTCACAGATCTGAAAAGATTCAGTTGAAGGAAAAAGAAAAAAAGAAACAAGCAGCTTCAAAGCCACCCTCAAACATCACTAAAATCCTTGCTGGAACATGGGTAAAAAGGGGCTAGTGGTGTTGAAAATCTTTGACAACGCAGATCTACAGAAACTTTCAAATCTGGAAGGGAAGTCCAAACTCTGTCTGTGATGTCAGGCCCAGAGGGCACATGTTTTGACACATTCTTCCTTAAATGAATCGGCTGGCATTTTCTACAGAGATACAGTAGTGTTGCATCAAAGAACAGAGCTGATTTGATATGACAGAATCAAACAGATGCTCCCACATCAACATTATTCATTGTCACATCTGTACAGACATTACATGGATCTGAGTGCAGAAATATTGGCTTTGATTTATTTTAAAGAATATTCTAGAATTGTGAATCTGACTTGTTCCTCAGCTCATAAAAAATAGTACTGTACTTTTTGCTTGCTGATTGTCGTAAAATCGGTTTCTCTTATACAATACACAATATACTTACGAATTGTAATCTGCTACAGATTATAGATTACATGATGAAAACTGTAATAAGTAACAATCTAGGTTACTCATTTTAGGTAATGTAATCTGACTACTTTTAGGATTACTTTTTTATATCAAACTTGTTTTAAATGTAAAATTTACCATATTGATATTAAAAAAGCAAAGAGAAAGAAGATATCAACATCATAAAATGCATTAAACATTACATTACATTACACAAACAAACAAACATGAAAACAACAACATTACACACCCAAAGTCTTCTAGGTTTAACATATTTTTGTCTAGACTTCCAGAATGAACAGTTAATTAAATTTCCTAGATATGTCTAAATAGTTAAATGGTATGACACAAGATTTTTAGAAAGGAAAATGTAAAAGAAAAAGAATGAGCAAGAACCAATAAATTATGAATAATTTACTGCCCTTGTGTAAATATGTAATCCTATAATCCATAAAAAAGTACCTGTAATGTCATTGAGCATTTTGAATCTGAGTTTGTAATCAAGATTACATGTAATCAGTCACTACCCATACTACCATATATAACAAATATATACTGTATATATATATATATATATATACATACACACAACACACACATACACTAGTGCTGTCAAATGATTAATCGTATACAAAATAAGTTTTTGTTTGAATAATACATGTGTGTTCTGTGTATATTTATTGTGTATATATAAAGACACACACATACAGTATATATTTACAAAATATTTACATGTCTATATTTATATTAATATAATTTATATTATAAATAAATATATTTGATATATATAAAATAACATGTTTTTCTGAAATATATACATGCATGTGTGTGTATTTATATATACATAATAAATATACACAGTACACATACATATATTATGTAAACAAAAACTTTTATTTTGGATGCGATTAATTGTTTGACAGCACTAATATATATACTATATATATACTGTACACACACACACACACACACACACACACTTCTATATATAGAAATGAGCTAACCCAAATGAGCAAATGATTACTTTGTGCAGATAGCTTTCTGTTGGGTTAGGTTGTGGTTCATAGGTTATAGTATTTATCCGTATATGAACACAATAAAATAAAAACATGCATGATATTTGAAACCTCACTAGAAAACCATTTAAAAACAGATGTGTGATAAATATTTCTGAATCTGGAGACTGCTTTTTTAAAATACCTGAGCACAGCAGATCACCCTCTCTGCTCTCACTCGAAACATCAGCACTCTAAGAGCTCTGAAAACAGATGGTGCTTGCTTTAACTGAATTTCACAACCAAAGACATATTTAAACACAGCAGGAGTCCAGAGACACACGGGCAGAGCAGCGTCACTCTCCAAAGATACAGAAAGAAAAACACACATAAAACAGTGCAAAGACGAATGAACAGATTCAATTAGTCTGTTCACATTAGGTTTGGGGTGCAGCGCAAGTACAGAACAAAAATAATTCCATTATATTTAATTAATTAACCAAAAATATATTGAATTAGTTTTTAATTTTTAGTTTCAGTTGAAGTACTTTTTAAATGTGCATTTGTCATTTTTATTAGTTTTCTATATAGCTTTAATTTGAGTCATTTTAGTACTTCAACATAAACCTATTTCTGCCAAGGCAATATTTCTGATTTTCGTTTTCATTTATTTATATTTTAGTTTATTTTATTTCAGCTTCATTTCTGAAAATGATTTCAACAGTTTTAGTTAACAATAGCAACAGTGATATAAAACTGCAAAAAGTACAAAAATAAAATATTAAACAACTGTTAGTCAAGTGCTCATGTATAAATTTATACTTTAGTGCTGCTCTCTCTCTCTCTCTCTCTCTCTCTCTCTCGCTTTACAGAATGTGATCTTTGAATGTTAAATGGGCAAAGGCTAACGAGATGGAGGAAGAGCATTTCTGCAGAACTTCCCAAACCTCTAAATTATTAATTGTTCGTTAATTGTAGCTACTCCTCAGGTGAATCAAAATCTAGTGAACTCAAATGCACTCTGTTGTAATAAGTACAACTTTAAATAAATAAAAACAGAATAAATTACAATTGAGTTATTACAATAAATACAAGGGGTTTTACAGCTAAAATTTTGTTTGTATGACTTCAGAATACTTAGGGCATATGTCATATGGACCACTTTTATGATACTTTAATGGTGCTTTTTTGCTTTTTAGAGATCAGCCGTATAAATCAGCATCCACTTTAGATGTCAACAGAAGTTCAGACTTTCTGCCTAAGGTTTCACTTTGCAATTGATGGAAGAAAGAAAACAACTGGGTTGAAACAACACAAGAGTGATTAAATCGGTTAAACTTTATTTTGATAGTCCACTTTAGACATTCTAATAACTATAAGTAACTTTGTAACTACATGTCAACTAATCCTCATTAATTTGCAACTACATGTCTACTAACTCTCAGTAGGGTAGGTTTAGGGTTAGTAGAACAAGTTGAAATATACTTGCAAAGTTTTTCATAGTCAGTATGTTGTATGTTGTGAACCCATCAAAATAAAGTGTTAGAGATATTAAGCAGACAGTCTACTAATACTCTAATGACTGCTAGTTGACATGTAGTTGCAAAGTTACTTACTGTTAGTAGAATGTTAGTAGAATGTCTAAAGTGGACTATCGAAATAAAGTGTTACCATTAAATCTTTTGAAAGTATTAATTTTTGGCTTCATGCACTAAGCATGAAGGAGGAGTGTGATATCTGGTCACAAACTGACCAAGGCAACAGTAGAGAGAGGGTCCTCTGGAGTTTACTGCCTCTCCATCACTGCTTTACAGCCCCCAGACGGCGCTAAATATTTTATACGATGTGTTCTATGTTAGAAATGAGTGGCATTATTTATGGAAAGGCCTGCAGAGCTCTGTCACGAGGCCACATAATATATAGTGCGCCGCTCCAATCTCACACTCAGAGAAGAATAAATAATGGAAAGGGTATTATTGGAGCGACCGGCACTTTAAGTTTGCTTTCTAAAGCTGAGATGGACATCCTTATATTTGCATACGAAGATTTAAAGGGACAGTTCACCATCATGACGTTTCTATGAAATATTTTCCTTCTATGGAACACACTAATTGAAATGAATAGGGATTGGAGATTTTAAGTTTAAAAGGATGCATTTAAATATCTTAAAAGTAGTCCATGTGACTATAAACTATATTCCATTCAAATCAGACATTGCTATTTCTCTCAGGAATGTGCCAAGCAGAGCTAAGAATTTCAGTGAATAATGACTTAAATTTCAGTCTGTTATTCTCAAAGCTCTTTTAAAGCTTCATAAGACTTGAAATATTGTGCGCAAGTCGCATGGACCACTTGCCATTCCAGATCCAAAGCACGCTTGTCATTCTTATGGATTACTGCCCACGGCTGTGAGCTACAGTCCAGCCCTATTGTGTGACTGAAACTCATACTTTAGCAAACAGCAGTGATGTAGGACTCACCTGCTGAGACACTGCACATCTAGGTCCAGATCGGACCCTCAAAGACAGAGCGGTTCAGGCATGTTTGGCTATAAGCCTGTCATAATAAATAACCGAGCCTCTTTGGACCCCACAGCTGCCCCCTAACACTCGCCATCCATCATCACCAACATTACATTAACTCCTGTTTATTGTAGTGACTCAGTTGATGATGAGTCTCGAGTCTAGAGGTTCAGTCTCATCAGGGTTTATCAAATATAAATTACATTTTAATCTTTTGTAATCTTCAGGGACTGGGCTTATTAAATCCTCCAGTAAACAGGTTTTAAAAGAAAAAAAAAAAATCCCTTTAGCTGTATGTTTCTTTGTATTGTATTAAATATATCTTTTCTGTATGATATATCTTGTGTTTGTCTTTATGGCTGTTTCCCTCCTCACTTTTCTGCCATATAACACTGATTTTCTTCCAGGAGAATTAATTTCAACAAGGTCAAGGAGGGGGCAAACTAAAAGACCATGACATGAAAGTCCTCCAAAACACACAAAAGCAGCAGTGTAGTTCTACACAGCTATTAATCATGTGGATGAACGGTTGTTTACTGCAGAAGCTCCACCGCTGACTCTGAAAGAGGTGATCATTGGGTCGTTCTATCTGAAATCTGTCCTTAGCACCCACACTTTTGATCGTGTTTTACTTATATCTTAACATATTAGACCTTATTTCAAGGGATTGACTCTTAACTGACATTCAGAACAACACGATCATGTGATATTGCTTGTGTAAAACACTTTGATAAACAAGAGGTTAGAATAAATAAAAATTTCGCTACATAATTTATCTAATGTTTGCTCCACCAGCAAAAATAGTCCAAACAACCCAGGTGAAAAAGATGTAGTATTAAATGTATTAAAAATATACTTGAAATTCAAGTAGTATGTTTATAATACATTTGTATTCCCCACACACTTATTTGAATTGCATCAGAAATATACTGAATTGCATTTGAATATATTTCTAAAAAGTATGCTAGAAGTACTTTTGTATTAAATATATTCTTAGTTACACTTTTAAGGAATATACTAAACTTAAGCATACGTGTTAAGTGACGTTTTAGTGTATTTGCAGAAAACACAATTATGATACTTTTACTTTTTTAATTTTATGTCTACTTTGTGTAAGAACATAACAAAATTATTACACTTTTAGTGGGTTTTTAATGTACTTTATAACCATGTGTAGGCCTACTGCAATACATTTTAAATATTAATGTATTTATAATTTTAATATTTGGAAAAGTACAATATTTTGAAAAAAACAAAAAAACATTTTTAACATTTACAATGTACAAAATGTCCCTTGAATGTGAATAAGTCTAAATTTAAACAGTATTATATAGAGCGATCGTGTCTCTAGGGCGCTTGGAGGAAACCACGCAATTCATATGGATTACTTTAGCTATGTTTTTTGCGATTAACTTTTTGAAATGTGAACATATTTGGTGAATCGTCTTTCGGAGGGACATAAATCTCTCAGATTTCATTAAAATATCTCAGCTTTTCTTTCGAAGATGAACGAAAGTCATTTAGATGGTTTGGAGCATCTTAAGGGTGAGTGATGACAGAATTGTTTTGGGGGAACTATGAAATTAATTAGAAAATATAGCGGGATGTTCTTATTTTTTACCAGCTTCTGCAAGCGTGTATGGCGTCTGGCTTTGGAACCTCACTGTGACTGACTTCAGGTAAGATTTGTATTTAATTAACGTTATTTGTCTGTGCCAGTCGTGTTTTTGACAGATGCATTGGCAGAAAAAAATAATTAGTCATTATAACATTATAACATAACATTAACATTCTTTTATTTGCAAAATGAAGTGTATTTATTTCTGATTTCCTGAACAATTTGGCTTCATTGTAATGAGGTTAATGATCTTTGAAAAACCATGTTATGAACATACAATTATTTTGTCTTGAGCTGATCATGCAACTGTGGTTGGTGTCTATATTTGTTCAAGCTTGACAACTTTATCACCTTTATTTTCTAATATATATTTGTCATTATAGATAAAAACAAATATTAAATTGTAAGAAGGGTTGCTTATGAGAGCATACAGTACATCTGAAACTGCTGAGGATGGGAAGGTTTTTGACTATATTACCGACCAGGTACATTGTACTCCGCGTACTGTCATTCTTAAAACGAAAACAAATCATCAGTCATCATTTGCCTTTTTTTTTGTGTGTGTGAAATATTAACATTTGTTGTTTTTCTGATCAGCTGCTATAGAAGACAAACTGAAATCTGAGTGCAGAGACAAGCAAAGGAATAGTAAGTATATTTTCATGTTGTATCACCTCTGTTATAGAGATTTTTGAATCAGGCCTAATGGAGGCTGATTTGGTCAATCTTGGAAGAAAAACGTTATCAATGTGTCCATTCCAGGTGGTTAATTTGTGCTTCCTTTCAGTCATTCATGTAAAAATCTGTTATTTAATTTTGTTGTTGTTTTTTTTGTAAAGCTGCTAGGCACTTGCGCAAAATATTGTATGCCAGGACGGCTAGGACAACTTCTATTTTTTTTTTATCATTGCAACAGGTGAAGAGAGTGCATGTTAGCATTACCACAACAGACACATTCATGCGAGATACCCTAGGTTACAATAAACCACAATTATCAACATACCCTGTAATACTCACAGGTTGCTTTATTGAAATAATTGATCAAATAATATCAGTGAGTTTGTACTTGAACTCTGCTCACTGTAAGTGCTGTTGTTGGGCTTCTTCTAATCATATGTTCAATGTAACTCATAGAGTGCTGTACAGTGACAACAGACAAGAAGATAAGAATGGACACTCATGTCAAGCTTGATTGGCAAAAGGTAAACTGAGAAGTCAACAAAATTCTAATGAATATCAATGCAAATTATAATGCATATTATAATCATGGATGCAAAAATGCTATTGGCTAATTTTGTATCAATTCTTTTTCCCTTTCACAGATCCTGCGATAAAGCAGTCTGCAAATACTACAGTGTCTGAATCGCAAACCCTTAGTTGCAGAACATGCAAGTCGTACTCAAAGAAGTCACTCCAACCCTCCACCACTATGGCTGCAGTGGGTTTTTCCTGTTGGGTACACTGCGGTCCTCTGTCACACTGGCATCGCCCCGGTCCTCGGGTACTCTGGTTCCATCAACGTTGCTCGTCGCTGCGGCTGTGCCCAGGTCTCCGGAACCTGCGACGACGCTCAGCTCCATCAGCCCTCCGTCTGCGCCTTCGGATCCACCAGCTCTGTTTACATCGGTCGGCCCCCAGATGTCGGCAGCCACACCATCTACATCTTGGCTCCTCGCTCCCTCGACTCCGCCGTGTGTTGTCAGCACTGGGATGCTCTGGGTCTGTGCCATGTGCCAAACACCATCTAAGCCACCAGGGCATCATCGTCATCCTCCCATCATCATCCCTTCACCACATCCTGCCATCATCACGCATTTTTGCCTCTCACCATCCCTACGCCATCTCCACCTCCAAAACCCCCTCCATCCCTCCCTATTCTGTTGCTTGAACTTTATCATCTTCATCTTCAGTTTTTGCACACACACATCTATTCGCTTCTGCACTTTGTTTTCAGTAAATTTTTATTTTGTTTTTCCTTAAGAAAATTGCATTGTAATTTTTATTTATTCACTGATGTAAAATTCTGAACATTTTAGTAATACAGGTATAACTGAAATGTTCTATCTGAAAATAGGCAAAACCTGAAAAGAAAAAAAAAGTAATCAGCTACTTCTCAACATCAAGCTGTGCATGATTATGCACATCTTAAACATGGCATCAAATGGTTGATGGAAGAAAGGAAGCTTTTAATCAGTTGAACCAATTGTTTTATAAAACGTGCTAGAAAGACCACAGCCTGACGGCACCTGATGGTTAAAATTGTGTAAATGCAACAAAAGCATGTATAATGACACAGATTACATACCAATTGCAAATGTTTTCATGAAAGTATATTAATTTTAAAAAAATTAATAAATTAAACGTTTAAATTAAATAAAAAAAATAAAAAAAAGAATTTACATAAAAAAAACCCCGGAGGATCCCATTAGACACTCTTTCATGGTTGGTGGAGGAGAATGAATATTTGCATATTCTGCCATATTTTTTATGCTATTACATGGGAAAAATTAAATATGCCTTTGGTGACAAGCTCATGGTGACTATGCCTTTGATGACAACAGTGATTTTTTTCTCAGTTTTTTTCTTTTTGTGAACATGATATACGTTTAAATCAGAATACAGGTAATGCACATGTAAACAAATATGAGATTAGGAATAGAATATTTGATTGCAAACCTTTAGCATAGGTACGGATTTATTTTGGAATTGATGAAAATGATTGCATGTAATCATCTTAACTGAAAAATTCCCACCACTAATGCAGACTGTCTGTCACTTTTCTGTTTGAACAAACACAGAAAAGTGATACAAACCTTTTTAAAAAGCCGTTGTCTGTATCAGGACTTTAAGCCAATCACATTCGAGGACTGGAACTAACTGTTGATAAGGATAGGACAAAAGAAAAATAATAATAAACTAAAATTCATAAAGTTTTTAAATGCATTTTAAATGTGTAAAATTATACCATTTTTAATTAAAATAATAAATAAAAATACGAAAGGCCATTTCTGCCACCAAATAAAAAAGGTAATGGTGACTTTTTATCTCACAATTCTGACTTTATTTCTCACAATTGCGCATTTACATCTCGCAATTCTGACTTTATAACTAACAACTGCGAGTTTATATCAAAACTCAGAATTGTGAGACTTTTTATTTTTTTATTCATGGTGGAAACAAAGTTCCATATAAAAATAGTTTTTTTTTTGTATGTGACAATTTAGCTTTTTCATAAATACCTCAGTGATTCATAATTGTTTGTTTATATTGTGCTGAAAAGCATTTGGCAGGCTCCATTGTAACAACTAACATCTTTTTCCCCCATGGGAAATAATAGTATTAATGTTCAAAATGTTAATGTATGTGCCAACACAAACAACAAAACAGTGCTGCAAAAACAAGCCGCAGTCTCCTCTGCAAATCAAACCACAACACAATCAAGAGAAGACAAACACAGCATTAATGCCAGTCATTCTCATAAGCCATGTGAAACCACAGCGATCCAGTCACAGTCCAGCTGTTCATAAGAAGCTTGTGTGTTTGTGTACTACTTCGCGCATACTCATATGTGTGTGCACACCCCAGAGAGGAAAAGACATGCACTTCAAGCATCACTCATTCTTGCACACTTGAGAGGGATAGCGCGTAAGACATGCTGTCTTCTGAAACGCCAGTCTTCACTCATCTCCACAGCTGCCTTCCTGCTGTGCATTGTCCCTGCTCAAGGAAAAAAAGCAGGACAGTCACTCTGGGAAAGCTCTGAAGCCTGCAGTGATCATAAGCCGCTAAAACAGGTTTTTCTCCCACCGGACACCGTCGTATGATCAGTGATTTTTCAGCCCATTTCTGATAATTATAGAGCTACGTGCTCACACAACCGCCAGTCTTTGATGTCTCTAAGGGATGGACTACCCGTGAAAAAGACTCGCCGCGGCCTCTCTGCAAGAGCTGTTTATTCCCCTCGGCAGTGTCACTGGGAATGGAAGACAATAGAGGAGCAGTCAGGACTGATGTATATACGGCATACGTGTGAGGAGAGCTAACAGGCCATATGCTCTTGACACACAGAGCCATTAGACGCAAATACACAGTGACACTGCTTTCTCGCTGCAGGCGGCCGGACTGGAAATAAAGGTCATTTCAGGTGCAGAAGCCTGTGATAGGCAGCATATGCCACTTGTTTGGATGGTGACAGGGGCAACTGCAGTCTGCGACCAATCACTCGTGTTCCTCATGCCGTGTTGTTGGGAAAAAACGAGCTCTGAGGGGAAAACAAATGACATTAGCCATGCTCGGTCTCTCAAATCCCCCTCTGTCTTTCAAACGGCAGGTCTCCGTAATGAAAATGGTGGATGGCCACTTATCATCTATAGGAGACAGGAAATGAAGGTAAACCACACACACAATGTAATATACAGTATATACAGTGGCCTTCAGAATTATAGGCAAAGATGAGAGAAAAAGGCAATAAAACTGTCAACTTGATGTTAAGATGGAAATATAAGAGTAATCTTAGCTCTCAGTGCATTAAAGACCCCGTGAAATGGCTTGACAAGAGCAGTTTTCTTTCTAGTGTTGATGTATTTCCTATTGAAACATAAAGTGGGATGTACCAAGGTCTATTTAAATAGACAGTATGCTTTAGTCATATGAACTGTTGCTGCGTCCGAAATTGCATATTGTCTAAATAGGCATTACTTTCAATAAAGAACTTACTTTGCATCTGTAAGAAAAAAAAAAAAAAAAGAAGAAAAAAAAAGGTATGTTCTGTATCTATATATTGGCTTCATCATGTGAGCTACAGCACTGATAGTGCGAAACAGTTGGGTTTCATAAGTAAAAACATTAATTTTCTCCATAGTAACTGACTGTTAATGATAACTTAAAACCTTTAAAGCCAGACCTACTTGAAGCCCTGAGGTTTTTAACTAATGGTGTATGCTTTCGTTGAAGCCATCCGTTTCACATAATTTCAGCTTATTTTTTAAATAATTGTGATTAACAGCTGAATTTTCAGTGAAAAAACTACATTACCCTGATGCTGTGCAGACAATTCTACCAATCAGAGAGTTATGGTGAGCAAATTGCATGATGTAATTGAGCCTGGCTATGCTGTAAAAATATTTAAATAGTTGTATGCATTGCTGGGTTGTAACTGATTACATGTAATCTGGATTATGTAATCAGATTCCAAAAATTAAGTACTTGTGATTAGATTGTATTACAAAATGGTCATAACCAGAATACTGTTACTTTTTTATTGATTACATGATTATATATCATTCACACAAGTGTTTGTCTTCAGAAGGCTTTTGTTTTACAAACACATTAAAATGCACAGATTAAAATTATTTCTTATTTACATGTAATGCGGGGATTCATGCACTTCATGTCATTAATAACAACAAATGGAATATATTTTCATTCTCTTTGCATTGTTTATATCAATATGGTACAAAAATATCCTATTTAAATCAATGTGATAAAAAAGTTAGATCAAAAGTAATCTATAAGTAATCAAAAAGTAGTCTGATTATATAATCTAAAATGTGTAATGCAATGGATTACGTTACTAACTACAATTTTCATCATGTAATTTGGAATCAGCAACAGACTACAATTTCTAAGTAATATAGTAATCATAAAATATAGTTTCTATAGATATAAACAACTTTAAATTAATAATTTCTGTCATTTTTAATTTGATTATGTCATTTATGATGCTTAATGGGACTGTAGTTCTCATTAAAGCCATTAAATATACAGTCAAGTACCTTTGTCCTTTTGTCTGATATTCAAATACTTTTTCTGCTGAAAATCATAGTTTTAATGTTTTAGTGGGTGTGATTCACCTCATAGCTGGTTCACTTGGTTCGTGGCTTTTAATGAAGACCTTTAAAAAGTCCTTATGGGAAAAATGAATGGAAAAAATACTTCAGGAACCAACAGCATTGAAAGAGGGACGGGCATTAATGCACTTTGTTGCGTTGCTTCCCTGCCATTCACAACTAATTTTCTGCTGCCACATGGGACAGTGTCCATTAGATGTGTACTTCATCTCAACTGAAGTAGGAGGTCATCCGGGTACTTTTTCACCTACTGTTTCATGAATCTTACGAATTCAGACAGTCATGTACTCATTTCAACCACTATATAGCAAGGAAGTATGCTTATTGAGATGCAGGACATAATTGACTTGCTAGCTGGTTGCGGATGGTATTAGGTTTAGTCTAACAATTTAGTCAATTTTGTTTTGCTTAGACTAGTCGTAACTTTAAGTCAGCATAAAAACTTAAATTGGTCTTTGGATCTGAAGCCAGATTACCCCAGACTACTTAAGAAACAGTTTTAACATGTGCTATATTTCTATAGTCCTCCTTACAGA
This sequence comes from Onychostoma macrolepis, assembly GCF_012432095.1. Taxonomy (NCBI): domain Eukaryota; kingdom Metazoa; phylum Chordata; class Actinopteri; order Cypriniformes; family Cyprinidae; genus Onychostoma; species Onychostoma macrolepis. The sequence continues at coordinate 3,117,893 of NC_081168.1, read as the reverse complement.
CACGCTTAAAATTCTGATTTAAAAAATCTAGACACATATTCCCATTTCAGAATTCATGATCTGTGGAATTATACTGTAAATGTGAGCTGACATGCAGGGCAAATGCCATTAGTCTTCCCATCGGCATAGAGAAGGTGAGTGATAATGAAAATGATGAGAGACAAAAGTTTGATGGTCTTATGTTTGGTATGCTTTTAATACGGCTGTTTGGGTTAATCACAGCCAAATGGAGTTTAACACATTTGGCTACTTATCTGAGAGACTTTATAAGTTGTCAAATGTTGAAGATTCCTTGGAGATATCTTCATTATTACACTGTCCAGCATCACAAACCACTTCACTCCTGGAAGTTATGTGACTTTGTCTAAGACGCACAGATTTGCAAAATTGCTTGGTATCACAAAGCCTCTAGAACTGCGATTTTACTTTAACATTAACTATCGGGAAGACTTGCCAAACTGAAGTCTTTATTATCATAAATATGAACCGGCATTTACTAAACCTCTCTAGATCTTTGCTTACAACTTGATTCTGTCGATAGATATAAAATAGAAAGAAATACACATCTCCAACATTGGATCTGTGATTTCACAAAGATAAATGGCATCATGGACTATACCAGGAGATTTTAGGCCACACACCATCTTTGTCTGGATTTATTGCACTGATCGAAAGCAGATCTCCAAATCCACACAAAAAATTGTCCACTGACCCTGTGAATGAAGATTTGCTGTGGCCATCCAGATCCCCTGACCTAAACCCACCGAAAAACTTGAAGAAACCCAAAGGATCAGTTTCAGAGAAATGGTCTGCAAGTGTACCGTCTCATATAATCTCATCCAGCACTATAGGAAGAGATGAATGGTTTCATCTCAGCATGGGAAGGACACATTAAATGTTCAGAGATGTAAATGATTCGAGTTTTTGTATTTTGTTATTGCACTCAAGAATGTGCACATTTCTTAGGTGCTGTTGTACTTTACTCAGTTACATTTCAAATGAAACACACCCACACTTTTTAAAGTAAATATTTCACTGGTTAACACAATGCAAATGTATCCTTGACTGAAGCAACAACTCAGATCATGCTCCTGTGAATATTATTTTATTTAAAATCACCAATGAAAGGGATGCTGGAATCTATCACTCATACTAACACACAGTCAGCTATGGGCATGTCCTGCATGTCTGGAGCAGTAAGGCAAAACCCATGCCAACATGAAGAACATGCAAATCCACACAAGATTGCCTCCTGGCTCAACTGGGACTCAAACCAGGAACTTTCTTGCTGTGAGGCGACAGTGCTACCCACAGGGCCACTGTGCCACTCAGTGAAATACATTTCAATGTGGAATATAATCCGCCACAAGTATATCAATAAAGGTGCATTATGTAATATTGACAGCTAGCGGTTGATATAGGTACTACATTCCAAATTAAAAAAATTGTAGACAGTCATTTTTCTCATCCCTCCTCCTCAGATTCGACAGCCACGAGGGTTGCCAGAGTGATGACATGCAACAGGAATGAGCGCAATTGAAACGGAAGGTGACGAGCCTTTCACTGTAAGTTGACAAGTTGATTTATGCACGTTTTAATATTCCTCTGGTCATAGAGCTTTTTAGACGAATGCCGAGGCTTTTTAGGTTGGGTTGAATCTGTGATTTCTTACTCAGTTCGTTTCCTGGCTTCCATGGTTGCAATACGCTGTGTTTTCCACCAACTGGCAACCCGGGTTGTGTAAAAAAACTATTGGATAAATTGGGTGGAGTCACACAGATCAAAACAAAAACAGACATTGCGACACGGAACGCACATTTTAAAGTAGAATAACTGGCTCTTGCATTGTTTTTTGGAGAAACAAGTGTGTGAACTTAGCATGTTTCATAAGTATCTGAAAACATATTATGATATTTTATGCTTTAGTAGCTACAATCAAAAAATTACATACAACATCTTTAAAGAAACTCATTTAAATTAAATTGTAACTATCATTGATGATGAACTTGATTTGAGTGGGATCACGGTCAATTATATTCTAGAAACTGTATTAAGGAGGAGAGAAGGTAAAGTAAATACTAAAAAGTACATTTCTCAAAATAAATAAAATATATATTGCTACCTACATATTACAATGCTCAGATCCTGTTTTGATTACAACATTACTAGCTAAATTTAAATAATTAAATTCACTGCTAATATATTAAATTACATTAAATTGTTGCTTAAATGTACACATTAAACAAATATATTTATATACTATTCATACTTTGTTTCTCTATCTTCCTTTATATATATATATATGTATATATATATATATACACGTGTATACGTGTTAAACCACTATGACACCCTAACTCTACCAACCTGGTGCTAAAGACATTGCAGTTACTTTAGTTTTCTTCTGTGTAAATGTCTTTTTAGCTACCAGCTGAGATAATTATCATTTACATAACAATTACACTTTCACAAAATCACTTTAGTAAGTTAGCAACTGTCAAGAATGTTAATGTAAGATTGTGATATGCTGAATATAACATCCCAATACAAATTTAACAAATTAAATCTTTATTTAATTTAAAAGGTTTTCCTAAGCCATTTTTGCATCATCTGCTTGTCATCTGACCAAACTTTAGTTTGACGATAAAAGGCAGCTCCTGTGTAATTGCTGTGTGTGTCTTGTATAATTAACAACATTCATGGCACGAATAATGAAAACACTGACAGCAGGAGAAGAGACTGACAAGATTTTCTCCAAACCTGCTGAGCCTGTGCTCAAATGTCATATTTGTGTAGTTTTGAAAGCAGTAAGATGATGTGACAATGTAGATTTCAAGCTGAGCTGAAAACGTCCAGTCAGACAACCTCACTTCTCAGCGACCAGCCTTCCAGCTATCTCCAGTCTGAAGATATCATCTGAAATTCATATCATTTCCAAGAAAGACCTAGAAACCACTGTGCTGCTCTTTCTGTTGTCCTCATGCAAAACTGCTCTGCATGGCTCTTTTTTTCTGTTTGATTATTCAGCTCGACTGTCTTGGCAGTGAGAGGAGGATATGCTGGGAGACTGATGTCTGACATGAAGAGTTTTAAAATCTAAAGAGATCTGATGGACACAAATATCTAAAAACAATCACATAACTGAGTCCTTTATTACAGTACAAGTTTGCAGGAAAACCTGATTTGATAATAGCTATACAATATAGCCAGATCTCTATAGTTTCAGATATACTTTATAAGCAAACTATCATAATAGTCTAATTTTAACTATCTTATCTGTTGACATTATGTTGGTGAATTGCAGAGTTGGTTTAAACATATCCATATCGCTATGATCTGATGCTTTCTTAACTGCTGCTTTCTCACCGCTGTCATGTTTCTTGTATGTTTATTTTGCTATTAAGAAGAAAGCATTCAACAGATTCACATATTCTTCTGAACATCGCTCTCGTCAGTGTGGATGACATCTGGATATTTGTTATCAGTATATATCACTGTAAAGATATTTCCAATTTCTTTTTACTTATTTATCAAAGAAAGACAAAGTAATTCACTGAGTAGCAAAAAGTTGTACTTGTACATTACACGTGCTCGAGTGTGAGCATGAGCACAAGCAATATTTTGCTGGCCGCAGTTCACTTAATGTCCACTGGTTCGCTATTAACAAGTGTTTCGAGAATTCTACATATTGCCCATTTAGGAGTGATGTGGCAAAATACTGCAGTCACCATGTGGATATTCAGCAAGATATATGAACATTTCTGACCTTAGACCATTATACGGCTGTGTCGGTGGGAGTAAGATGATTGCATTATGCTGGAATGATGCTATATGGAATGATATAATCACAATGACATTAAGTAATCATTAGGAGGAATATTTAATTTCATTGCAGCTGTATGCGGTTAGAGCTTATTAAGAGTTCCATTTGTAAACTGACAGAGATACAAATTCAAAACTCCTCATGCATGTTCTACACTTGTGCTCTATTAACATTTATTAAATGGCAGGACAGGTCTGGTATCAGAAGCAAAATTACAATGGTTTGAAAAATCATTTTATCTATCTATCTATCTATCTATCTATCTATCTATCTATCTATCTATCTATCTATCTATCTATCTATCTATCTATCTATCTATCTATCTATCTATCTATCTATCTATCTATCTATCTATCTATCAATTTGGAGACTTGTTCCTCTTTTACAAGCTCTCATTCTTTCTATATATTTCTTTATATTCTATATTTATAAATACAGTAAAAACAGTAACATTGTTAAATAGTATTACAATTACTGTTTAGATTAACTTTTTAAATTAAATATATGTTAAATTTGATTCCTGTGATCAAAGCTGATTTTTCAGCATAATCACTTCAGTGTCACATGATCCTCATTCTAATATGCTGATTTGATGCTTAAGAAATAGACATGCCTTGGTGAAATTAGCATATACTGTGCCACCGCTATGTTTACATTACATTGCTGCCTGTCAAGCAAGAGATTAATGAGTTAATCCAAATTTCAGAAAAAGCTTATGGACATAATTATAAAATAAGTCAGACATTGAAGTGAGTTGCTGTTTTTGTCACTCTTAGGAAGATGTCATTCACTTTTTGGTAATGTACACACAGAGAAATTTTGGTCAGATTTTGTGATGTTCAAAAGATTCATGATACACAATCTACACTGTAAAAAGTGATAAATTGACTTAACTTAAAAAAAAAATTGAGGAAACCCGTTGCCTTAAAATTTTTAAGTAAATGATAATTTTAAAAAAATAAGTTAATTGAATTGTGAAGTATACTTAACTTTTTTTTTTTTTTAATTATTATGTACTTAATAATTTTAAGGCAACGGGTTTCCTCAATTTTTTTTTTAAAGTTAAGTCAATTTATCACTTTTTACAGTGTAGATTGTGTATCATGAATCTTTTGATTTAGATCGTAACGGGTTTGCAAACAGCTTTAAAACGGAAAGAAAAGTCACTTACAATATGAGATTAGAAGAACATCACAAAATCTGACCAAAATTTCTCTGTGTGTGTACATTACCAAAAAGTGAATGACATCTTCCTAAGAGTGACAAAAACAGCAACTCACTTCAATGTCTGACTTATTTTATAATTATGTCCATAAGCTTTTTCTGAAATTTGGATTAACTCATTAATCTCTTGCTTGACAGGCAGCAATGTAATGTAAACATAGCGGTGGCACAGTATATGCTAATTTCACCAAGGCATGTCTATTTCTTAAGCATCAAATCAGCATATTAGAATGAGGATCATGTGACACTGAAGTGATTATGCTGAAAAATCAGCTTTGATCACAGGAATCAAATTTAACATATATTTAATTTAAAAAGTTAGTCTAAACAGTAATTGTAATACTATTTAACAATGTTACTGTTTTTACTGTATTTTTAAATATAGAATATAAAGAAATATATAGAAAGAATGAGAACTTGTAAAAGAGGGAACAAGTCTCTCCAAATTTGATAGATAGATAGATAGATAGATAGATAGATAGATAGATAGATAGATAGATAGATAGATAGATAGATAGAGAAAATGATTTTTCAAACCATTGTAATTTTGCTTCTGATACCAGACCTGTCCTGCCATTTAATAAATGTAAATAGAGCACAAGTGTAGAACATGCATGAGGAGTTTTGAATTTGTATCTCTGTCAGTTTACAAATGGAACTCTTAATAAGCTCTAACCACATACAGCTGCAATGAAATTAAATATTCCTCCTAATGATTACTTAATGTCACTTTTCACTTACTTAATCACTTTTTACAGTGTACGAACATATTTAGGTGAGGTAACCGGTTACTGCTAACTAGTGAAACACTCCATTAATATGATGAGCTGCAGCTCAAAATGCATGTTAGATGGAAACATTGTGCATCATGATCGAGTTTGTAGCTTAATTCACTATATTTTGAATAGTTTGAGCTGCAGTTCAGATGACAGTTCAATAGGAAATCAGTTGAAAGCATCCAGTCATCTCATACCATTGAAGTGAATGTTATGAATTATTTATCAGTATATATTGTAATGCATATTTGAGAAATTATTGTTGTATCTGATTGTATTAGTCTATATAGAGTCGATATAAAAAATAAAAATACCTTGAGAAAAGCAGTTGAACACAAAACAGCATAACAACATAAAGAGGGTAAACTATCATTCAGCTGAACTGTGCACATACTGTATGTTCATACACTTCGGCTACCTTATGTTAAATTCTCAGGTAATATCAATGGTATGACCTATTTCAGATGCAGCTGGTATTACAACAACAGTAGTTACATATATTTATAGCAGTAGTAGTTACGCATATTTAATTTAATCAAAATTATTGCTAGGGACAATTTAGTAGTTGCTGGATATTGGTAGGGACATGTCCCTAGTGTCCCTACTAAACTCTATGCCCCTGTGTTTGATTTGTGGAAAGGGGTTCAGTTTCAGCTTCAATCAGAAGTTCTAGAAGCTCATAATTCATGTATAGTTCTAAGGTCTCAAGAGACTAAGATGTGAAATCATACAGGAAAGAAGCCAATCATTTTAGTTTGTTGCAAAAAACCTTTACTGTGCCTGTATATTGTCGTCTTTTACTGCATATGATAATTCATACTCAGTAGAACTGAAACAACATTCTTTACAAGATGATTAGTTAAAACATTTCAAAATGTACCAGCAGACAAGTTCCGATCAAATGATTCACAAACCTGCACCGAAGTCCTGATCTAAATCAAATGATTCGCAAACCATCATTTCAGATCAGGAAGTGGAGCATGGATCGCGAATCATGTATTTTGTCACTGAGGATTTCTTAAAAATGCTTTGTAAAAATGAGACATTTTAATAGTCTTCATCGTGCAGTGAATGCATTTGGACTCTGAATGACATACTTCATAATGTCAGCTCACATATCTTTAAAGCAACAATTATATTATTAAATTATATTATAATATTAACAATTGATATTATCACAGACAATACATTTTATATTTATTTATTTTGACAATTATTAAAGTGAAACAAACTGCTCACTCATCTCAGTCAGACTGTCTAACTTGGTTAGCTTTTCTCTAGAATACATCGCTATCTGGACCAGACTATCTGTGCACCGTTAATCAGCCAGTGTGTGATTACAGATGTGCAGGTGCTGTATAAACAGTTTCCTCTGGCACAGGCTTTTGACAGCTTCTCTGTTCAGCACACAAGGGCTCAAGGACAGGTAATCATGGTCTCCTCTGACCCTCCTCTTGCTGTGTGGCATATTTTACAAGCCAGAATACCTCAGTCTCCTTAGAGGTCAACTGTCCAATTACAGTCAGAGTTTCACCTTAACCCCACTGAATGCCTTCATCCTTCATTCACACACAGCACATTTATTGAGCTTCCCTTAATTAAAGCTGTAAATTAGTGCAGTTATAAAAATAGCACACTTTTGAAGTCAGATTATCTCCCTTTATCTCATCTCATTGAATTTATGTCATCTCTGCCAGTGGTTCTATAATTAACTCCATAGCTTTGAGTATCTAATCTAAAGGATGAAAGCCAGGTGGTTTTAAAAATTAGTTCAAGCCTGAATGGTGACTTGTATTATACAGCTAGTCAGACTTATGATATTATATTTGACAAGAAATAGAAGGTGCTGCAAGAGATTTTAATTAGTAATGAAAAATAGGTGCAATGAAAATGCTTCTATTTGCATATATATATATATATATATATATATATATGATAATACTGTGAAATACTGCAATAAAAAAAAAGGTTTCTATTTTAACATTTTAAAATATATAATGGACTCATACTGAGAAAGTAATAAAATATTATATCACTTTTTCTGCTTAAAAATTTCATGTTTAATTCAAAGTGCAATTGTTTTTGAAATTTACTAGCAATTTCTGAATGAAAATTGATTCTACACCCTACTTAAACCCAATAGTAAAGTACTTTTTAATTTCACAGGTTGACCAGTCATAACAGAATTGTGTTTTCCCCCCACACATATTTGGATACAGAGAGATAACTCTGTTAATGCAGCCTTGGACTATCCAGATACAGCAAAACCACAGCACAGTATTCTAAATCATTTATACAAGGCCAACACTAAACCACTGACTGGAGTCGACCACATTTCTGCACAACTAGTTAATCCTCGAGTAATCCTTCCTGCATGCTGTAGAGTGCTGGCTCACCACAAGAACTGCTCTTCATTATTATTCATGATCAATATGCAAAAACATCTAAAGTAGCACTGAAGTCAGTGAGCTCCAGGCCCCAGAGTGTTACAGCTACTTCTCATCAAAAGATGAATTCATGCATATCAAACCCAGAACATGCCGTGCCATCATACATGAAGCATAGCAAGCTCAATCATGATAATAGCTCATTTGAGATGATCTCTACATGCTGTTTACGGGCAAGAAAACTAACTGGAAGGGAAGTGAGAGGTGAAAGAGAAAAAGGACACTTCAGCATGCGAGAAAGAGCGAGAGAGAGGCAGACAAGCAAGCTCATTTAATTTCATTGAACAATATATTGACTCTGAATCACAATGGGGAAGCCGGCAGACCGCTGAGAATGCAATCTTCCACTATAGAGACCTGATGCTGTTTACAGAGAGATGATATGCATACGGGTGAAGAGACACTAATGAGAGAGAAACTAGCTGAAATAAGTCATATAGATGAAGATATCTGAATGAATTGTTTAGCAAACACTTATTTTTGCAAGATTCTTTGTGCTGAGCCTTAAAAAACCGAAGCCGTGCTGCGCTTCGACAAGACTAGGATCCTGCCAGCCAGGTTTTCTTAGAACTATAAACACATTTGTTCTGTTTTTTCGACATTCTATCTGGGCTGATTGATTCTGACAGTGCAAACGTACTGCTGCTATTGAGAAGCCCAACAAAATGAATTTTGCAGCGCAGTGTGATATCTTCAATGTATTCATTCAGTTTGAAATGTATTGGCTCATGACCTCCTTATGGCAAACTCTGAAGCGCTCTAAACTGGCAGCATTCCCATTTCTACCACCACATTTTAAGAATACAGCATCTGACAGATTTGTGTTGGGTTGGATGAGAGAGACCCTCTGCTAAGGCCTTTCATGTGCTTGCTGCTGGCAGGTGCAAAACACTCTGGTACTGCGGTAATAGACGCCCCACCGATGAAGACAACCTAGACTCGCTGGAAAACTGTGACTCTGCCTACTTTTTTGCAAAACTCCAACATACCAATACAAAATTCACTGCAGTTTCCAGCTGAAATTAACACTAGTGGCAGCAACACAATAACTTTTATTTCTTTTCACACACATTGTGATTGAACAATACTATGTTATGACCAGTTCTGTGTAGTAACTGATAACATGTCATTTGGATTACATAAGCAGGTTCCAAAAATTAAGTACAGTAGATGTGTAATGTCATGGATTATGTTACTAACAACAATTTTTGGCATGCAATTTGGAATCAGTAACAGATTACAATTTTGTAAGTAATCTGCAGCCATGGTTATGACCTCAAAACCCTTTTACCACAGTGCATGATTTGTAAATCAATACATTTTCATCACATCATCAGCTCCATATATATAACTTTTCTGATGTAGTAAACTTGCTCTGTAGTGCACCTGTTACAGCATTGCACTTGCAATGTCAAGAGCTTGGGTACAAGTCCAAAGAAACACAGTCACAAAAAAACTTAAAAGAATTGCAGAAACAAGATAAAATGGCATAGCTGTTTCAGCAAATGCATTTTATCTTGTGTCTCATTTTGTTCACACTAGGTCTGCCCCTTTCTAGTTGACTAATACTTGTTAATTTAAGCCAATAGTCAACTAATCGCACATTTAGGCCTGGGGTCCGAGGGTGTTTTGGGGGCCTGGAGAAGTTTTGACATGCCCTGACATTCGTGCTTTTTTCAGTTGCTTATAAAAAATATAAATGGCTAACATCTAATAACACTGTAATCTGCACAAACTGGGCTAGAATAATATGTTAGCAGCATTTATGTACATGATTGTGTTTTTGAGAAAGCAATGTTTATGCATGGTGTGACGACCCTGAGTTTTTCTCCAGATCCTATTGGGCAGAGTGTGGCAGGCTCTGATTGGTCTTCCTCGTGTTAATTGCTTGATTAGTAGCATATTTAAGTGTGACGTCTATTAACTGAGGCAGGCAGTCTGTGGGGAATGTTTTCTCCACAGTGTCTCTTCGCTTATTTGTTTCTTTTGGCATTTCTTATATCTTGTAGTTAAAGTTTTGTTGTTGTTTATTTCTTTAGTTTTCTTTATTATCCCTAGACTTATGCTTTATAGTTATTACGGATAGCTGTTGTTTTAGTTCAGTACAATAAAACAATTGGCATTGATATCCTTTGTTGTGTGCTCCTTTTTATGTTGCGGATTTTAAACAATTTAGTCGTAACATAAAATTGGGCGCTCGTTCGAGATTTCTACAAGTATAGGAAATGCATAGTGTTTTTAGGGTGTTCATCTGTGTAAATGAGGGGACTTCAGGTAGTTAGTGTCCTCAGCTGGAGTTTTAATCCTTCCATCGAGGCACTATTTGTTATTTTAGTTTATTTTGCCTTTATTTTTGAAGGTTATTCTGGGCAGAGGTTTAAAATCTCTGTTGGGGGTACGTGTCGGGCTTTTGGTTTGAAATGCCAAATGTCCTAGAGTTCAGCGCTTAAACGCCGCCCCGAGTCCGGTACACCTTTGAAGAGCAGGTAGGCTTAGTTAGTTTTATTAATGGTTAGGAACTGAAGTCTCTCATTTTTCAGTTAAGGTAACACTTTTGTTGTTTCTCTGTATCTGTGTTGTGATCTCTACTGAGTAAGAAATTCGACAAATGACTTGTGGTAAGTCTTTATTTTCTTGTAACGGTGAGGTTTTTCTAGTTGGAGCATGCTTGCTGTGATGGTCTCCGGCGAAGTGGCTGATGGGATTTGTAGTTTTAAGGCTTTAGTTACACGTGTGTTTGCGTTGTTTGTTTGCTCTGTCTCTTTAAATATTCATGTCGTTATCATCGTTAGTCGAGGATTTCTTTGCATTTCCTTCGGAAATACTAATGGAGAGATGCACAATGGAAGAGCTTTTGCAGATTGCCGAACAATTTGATGTGGAGGTAACGAGCAGTGATAAGAAACTCAAGGAAACGCTGATGAAAGTTGCGAAGAGGGCACCTTCCGAGCGAGGCGTTTTAGAGGTAAGAGCTCAAGTTATTAACCCCGAGGAGTCTGTATCATCTCCTCCTTGTGATGTTGATCAAAATGCAAAGTTTAGCGAGATGTCTTTACAAGAGAAGCAGTGGTATGTTGATGCAGAGAAACTTCATGCTGAACGTGATGCTTGTGTTTTAAAAGAGAAAGAGTTAGCGAATGACTTTGAAATAAAGAAACTACAACAGCAGTTAGAGTTACGTAAAATTGAGTTACAATTTGAAAGGGAAAGAGAGTTTCAGCTACGGAAACTTGAGTTGGAGCTGAGTGTAAAAACAGCTGAAACTCCCATTCCTGTGTCACTTGAGGAGTCTGTGTATGTTTCACCTGTGTTTGATGTTCACAGAAACATTAGACTTGTGCCGCCGTTTTTGGAGAAGTAGAGAATTATTTCCAACATTTTGAACGTGTTGCAGAGTCCTTGAAATGGCCAAAAGAATTTTGGACTTTATTATTGCAATGTGTTTTAGTAGGTAGTGCACAGGAGGTGTATTCAGCGCTGACTGAACAGAGTGGTGACTATGAAATTGTAAAGTCTGCTATTTTGCACGCTTATGAATTGGCACCGGAGGCATATCGCCAGAAGTTTAGAACTTATTTTAAGTCTGAGAAGTGCACACATCTTGAGTTTGCTAGAGTGAAAGAAAATCCGTTTGATCGCTGGTGTTCCTCTGTAAAAGTTACAACTAAGAGAGCTCATTCTTTTGGAAGAGTTTAAAAATTGTGTTCCAAGTGCTGTTGCGATGTATCTTAATGAACATAAAGTAAATAAACTGTCCGATGCTGCTCTCATGGCAGATGAATTTGTTCTTACTCGTGTGTCTGCTAGCTATTTGAGCAAGTCTAAGTTGAGTGCCTCTGAGGGAAATAAAATGATGGTTGTACACCAGAATGCTGTGTCAAAACCTTCTGCTGATAATAGTACAGTCACACGCACAAAAGGTGACATGGTTTGCTTTTATTATAGGAAGCCAGGACACAGAATTTCAGACTGTGTTGTTCTCAAAAAGAAAGAAAAATCTGTTAAACCTGTTGGTTTAATTTCATGTGTGAACTCCTCTTCTGCTCAGTTCAACAAGCTGATTAAATGTATGGATATCACTGAGATGGAGAATGTTAAGAGCAGTGTTGACTTTGGGCCATTTCTCACTGATGGGAGTGTTTCTTTACCTGATTGTGACAAAACTGTGCCTGTTCATATCCTTAGAGATACTGGGGCCAGGCAGTCATTTTTGTTAGGACTTTTGCCTTTGTCTGAAGGTACTGCCACTGGTTCTCATGCGTTGGTCAGAGGGCTCGAAATGGGTTATATGGAAGTTCCTCTACACCGTATCCATTTTAATTCTAAACTGGTGTTGGGTGACGTAGTGGTTGGATTGCGTGCTAGACTTCTGGGGTAAATCAGATGTACCTCCTGTCGTAGTTTCTGATGTAGAGAAATTGGATGGGTCTTCTGACTGTCCAAATTTATTCCCTGCATGTGCGACCACTCGAGCGATGGCCAAGAAATGTGTGCCTGATGATATTTTGTGCCAATATTCATCAAACAAATACAGTGTTTCACAAATAAACACAATCTGCTTTGCAAAGAAAAACTCGACTTGCAAACAAATGCAAAGTGATTTGCAAATACAAAACTCTATTTGAGAGAAAATGCAGAGGTATGGACAAATATATGTATTGTGTGTTGCAACTGTGAGACTCATTTGACTTTTTATGAGGAAACTTGGCTTGATTTTCTCACAAATGCGTGCAGGCTGATTTTCTCACAAATGCATGCGGGCAGATTTTCTCACACGTGCAATTGAGCAACTTTCTTTTCCAAAAACAGCAGATGGCGCTGTCGGTCAATTTCACGCTAGTCTCCCGAGACCTTTTCAGACCAGTATGAGTGGGGAACAGGTGAGTTTCTGTCTTACTATCTCTATAATTAACCATTTAGATGTTTTCAAAAAGCGACCCTACTACAGTGTCAGTGAAATTCACAACAAGTGCTGTAAAACTGTTGCTAATTTATCTTATCATTTGTGTGAACCAGAGAAGACTGATATAATTAAGTTGGTAAGTTTACTCCCCTCTCTCTTTTCTGATGTTCCTACCCGAACTCATTGAGCACGACATTGATGTTGGTATGGCTCAATCTGTAAAACAACATCCATATCGAGTAAACCCTGTAAAAAGGAAGTTGCTTCAGAAAGAGGTGGGTTATTTACTTGCTTATAATTTAGCAGAACCCAGTTTTAGTTCTTGAAGCTCTCCCTGCATTTTAGTGAGTAAACCTGACAATTCTTATTGGTTTTGTACTGATTACAGGAAACTTAACTCTCTGACAAAACCTGATTGTTTCCCTCTACCCAGAATTGACTGTGTAGATCATGTGGGTTCTGCACGGTTTGTCAGTAAATTCGACCTCTTAAAAGGTTATTGGCAAGTGTCTTTAACTTCCCGTGCTAAAGAATTATCTGCTTTTATTACACCTGATAGGTTTCTACAGTACACCGTTATGCCTTTCGGAGTTCGAAATGCGCCTGCTACATTTCAGCGGTTAGTAAATGGAGTGTTGTCTGGGTTGCCCAGATGTGAAGCTTACCTGGATGATATTGTTCTGTACAGTTCTGCTTGGTCTGAACACCTCGCACAAATTAAAGAACTTTTTGAGCGATTGGTTAAAGCGAACTTGACTATAAATCTTGCCAAGTGTGAATTTGGCAAGGCTACAGTGACATATTTAGGTAAGGTGGTTGGCGGAGGATGCGTAAAACCAATCAACGCTAAAGTTGAAGCTGTCTGTAGTTTTCCCACTCCCACAACTCGACGTGAGTTACGACGTTTTCTTGGGATGGTGGGTTACTATAGGGTTTTGTCAGAATTTTTCGAATGTAGTTGCTGCTTTAACGGATTTATTGAGCCCGAAGAGACCTTTTGAATGGTCACAACAGTGTCAATGCGCTTTTGATAAGGCAAAGTCTCTTCTGGCCAATGCTCCTGTATTGATGGCACCTAATTTTGAAAGACCTTTCGTACTTGCAGTTGACGCAAGTGCTTATGGCGCTGGGGCTGTTCTTCTACAAGAAGATGCTAAGGGAATTGAACATCCTGTCAGTTATTTTTCAAAAATTCAATCGTCATCAGCATGCGTATTCTACGGGGGAAAAAGAGGCTTTAGCCCTGGTCTTAGCCATTCAACATTTTGAGGTCTATTTAAGTACAGTCTGTGGTCCTATTATTGTTTACACCGACCATAATCCATAGTTTTTTTTTTAATCGAATGTGCGGTAAGAATCATGAGATGGAGCCTTATTTTACAGCCCTTCCACCTACAGATTAAACGCATTCGTGGCAAGGACAATCTAATTGCTGATGCTCTCTCGCGGCTGTAAGTTATCCCAGTAATGTTGGGTATATCTTCTATCTCTTTTTTTTTTTTTTTTTTTTTTGTTCTCCCTCTTTTCTCTCTCCTTTTCTCTCTTTGTCCTAGGGCCCAGGAATTTAAGAGTAGAATGGAGTGGAATTTATGGAGATGAGTATTAATATTATTGTAAATTGTTATTATAGATTTAAATGGTTATTCTGCTTGTGTATATGTTTCTTGTTTTCTTTTGTCGGTTCTTTAGGGAACCTCCTTTTGGAGTGGGAGGTGTGACGACCCTGAGTTTTCTCCAGATCCTATTGGGCAGAGTGTGGCAGGCTCTGATTGGTCTTCCTCGCGTTAATTGCTTGATTAGTAGCATATTTAAGTGTGACGTCTATTAACTGAGGCAGGCAGTCTGTGGGGAATGTTTTCTCCACAGTGTCTCTTCGCTTATTTGTTCCTTTTGGCATTTCTTATATCTTGTAGTTAAAGTTTTGTTTATTTCTTTAGTTTTCTTTATTATCCCTAGACTTATGCTTTATAGTTATTACGGAATGCTGTTGTTTTAGTTCAGTACAATAAAACAATTGGCATTGATATCCTTTGTGTGCTCCTTTTTATGTTGCAGCTTTTAAACGAGCTGGTCGTAACAATGGTTAATGAAAAACTAAGATTTTGAAGTCACTGAAATAAGGCCATAAAACACATAGAGAACATTTGTTCACAAGACTTTTGAGAACTGGATCTTTTTAGCCTAGAGTTTCTGCTTCAAAATATGAAAATCATGTTTACTCGCTCACAGAAAACAATATAGGCCTATTAATTAAAATTTTCTAAGACACTTTTTGAGTAGAAAGGGTCTATGATTAACACCTGAGAAGACAAAGGCCGGCATAATGAGCTGCATAATGAGCCATTCAGACAGGTGTGTGACTGAGAGGGAAGAGTTACAAGAAAGAATGTGAGGATAAAATGCATTTAAATATTTTAGTTTGAAGTTTATTAAGAATATATTTAGCTATCACACAAAATAACTTGAGATTCACTTTGAGTGCAGTTAAACAGTTTATTAGGAACAATCAAAGTTAACTTTTTAGCATCATTACTCCAGACACATGATCCTTCAGAAATCATTCTAATATTCTGATTTGCTGCTCAAAAAAAACTACTATTATTATTATTAACATTATGTTGAAAAGAGCTGAGAAAATATATTTTTTTTGATGAATAGAAAGTTCAGAGGAACAGCATGGTTTGTACTGATACTGATCTGAACACTGAGATTTAAAGGCATAGTTCACCCAAAAATGAATATTTGATGTTTATCTACTTACCCCCAGGGCATCCAAGATGTAGGTGACTTTGTTTCTTCAGTAGAACACAAACAACGATTTTTTTAACTCAAACCGTTGCAGTCTGTCAGTCCTATAATGCAAGTCAATGGTCACACAATCTTTTAGAATAAAAAAAAAACATGCACAGACAAATCCAAATTAAACCGTGTGGCTTGTGACAATACATTGATGTCCTAAGACAAGAAATGATCGGTTTGTGCGAGAAACTTAACAGTATTTTTATCATTATTTACCTCTAATACACCACTATGTCCAACTGCCCTGAGCGCGTGCACAGCATCCGGTGCGTGACATCTGTATGTGCTCTGGTGTGTACTGTTCAGTTTCTCGGCACAAACCGATCGTTTTGTGTCTTAGGACATCAATGTATCGTCACGAACCGCAGGGTTTAATTTGGATTTGTCTGTGCATGTTTTTTTTTACTCTCAAAGATTGTGTACCCATTGACTTGCATTATAGGACTGACAGAATGCAACAGTTTGAGTTAAAAATCTTTGTTTGTGTTCTATTGAAGAAACAAAGTCACCTACATCTTGGATGCCCGGGGGTAAGCAGATAAACACAATTTTTATTTTTGTGAACTATCCCTTTTAACAGTAACCTACCTTTGTGCCAAACATTCATTCATAGTGTTAAAGGAACACTCCACTTTTTTTGGAAATAGGCTCATTCTCCAACTCCCACAGAGTTAATAAGTTGAGTTTTACCGTTTTTGAATCCATTCAGCTGATCTCTGGATCTGGCGATAGCACTTTTAGCATAGATCATTGAATCCGATTAGACCACTAGCATCGCGTTCAGAAATGACCAAAGAGTTTCGATATTTGTCCTATTTAAAACTTGACTCTTCTGTAGTTATAGCGTGTACTAAGACCGGCGGAAAATGAAAGGTTGCGATTTTCTAGGCTGATATGATTAAGATCTATACTCTCATTCCGGCGTAATAATCAAGGAACTTTGCTGCCGTACCATGGCGCAGTGATATTACGCAGCGCCTGAAAGTAGTCCCCAGCTATATTATAACTAGCCAAATCGGCTTAGAAAATCACAACTTTTCATTTTATACGATATAACTACAAAAGAGTCAAGTTTTAAATAGGACAAATATCGAAACTCTTTGGTCATTTTTGAACGCGATGCTACTGGTCTAATCGGATTCAATAATCTATGCTAAGCTATGCTAAAAGTGCTATCGCCAGACCCGGAGATCGGCTGAATAGATTCCAAAACGGTAAAACTCAACTTATTAACTCTGGGGGAGTTGGAGAATGAGCCTATTTCCAAAACAAGTGGAGTGTTCCTTTCACATTCACACTAACATTACTTTTATATCTTGTGGTTTTATATGTTATAAAATATTAAACAAACGTCCTGGCGTTATGAAACATTTAGACAATGAAATGACACATATTTCAAAATGTTTCACTTGATTTCATTCATGTAGTCAGGAATTATAGTTTGGGAAAAGTCTAACTAGTAAAATGTGTACAAGTTATGTCACAATAACACAATAACAACAGATGCAAGTAATCTTAGGCTACTCATCAGAGTGATATGCTCCACTGGATCCAGCTGCGCGACACATTGTGTTGTGAGGTAAATTCTGGGTTATTTTTCTCATTTTGTATTTGTTTCAGAAACAAAAAGTAATGTTAACCGGGATAAACTTGTTTGTTTAAGTGGAGGCGATGTAAATGCCCACATTCGCGCGCGTCTCACATGTATGCTTGAATCTGAAAAGCGCGATCGGCTCGTGGCCAGTCATGACCGCATTAGATAAAATGAGTTGAGACGGGAAAACTAGACATCGCGTTGGTTTCATATGGATTACTTTATCACAGAATATTTGTTTTGGACGTGACTTACTTCATTTAAAAAGTAGACATTTCAAGCTTTCTATACATATATTTCTCATGTATTTGAGGCGAGTATTCGTGGAGATTCATGTTGTTTCATTTTCGTGTCTGTGAAGAGAGGTGACAGACAGAGCCGGGAGAGAACACACCCTGTTTGTTTTCTTTATTTTAGAAAAGCACATTGTTTCATTGTTATTATGACTATACAGAAATAAAAGGAGACCCTTTGCAGTTTCAAATGGTACATTATTCTTATCTGTACGATCAAAACTGACAGAGTATTTTTAGTTCTTTTCAAGATCATAAAGAAAATAGGGGACAGCCCTTTGACCCCAGGGGGTTAAACCATAATGAGCCTGTAGCCTATTCTGTGCTCAAGTGCAGGCATGAAGCTTGTTGCAAAGCATCAGCAAAAGTAATGACTTTGAATGTGTCTGAAAAAATTAGCAAGGAGATATCTGAATTATTTATTAATAAACTAACATTATAAATTAATAGTGTTCTCAGTCAGTTTGTCGGCTGTAAGAATGTGCAAAGAGGATGCTGGCTTGCTATCTCTGCAGAAATACAACTTTCACATGCATTACATAATAAGAGTTTTTGTTTTCAATTTGATTTGGTTCATCTAAAAGTAGACATTTGAAGCTTTCTATAGATATATTTTTTATGTTTCTGAGGCGAGTAGCCTATAGGCTGAGTTTCGGTTCATTTTTGTGACACGCTCCAGTTCACGGAGACCGAGATGGCAAAAAGCGTGTCCTGATTGTTTTCTTTATTTCACAAAAGCACTACTTTTTATTGATATTGTGCGTGTATACAAATACAAGTACACCTTTTTGGTTTCGAATGATGCATTACTATTATCTGTATGAGCAAAAATGATGGCATATTTTAAGTTGTTTCCACTGTTATCAGGAAAAAATTCCAGTGATCGCGTTGGTGCCTCCATGTCATGCAGTAGTGCGCTAACAGCTTCCACACTCCTAATGGCACACACTTATCTCGGTTAACACTACAGCAAGCAGCAATATGAAGCTGCCATTACTTACATGTTTCAATATCAAATGATAATCCATATTTAGGTTGATGAATGATAAACAGATGTTTGGATTTCCTGCCTGATCTACTGTAATTACCTAAAGGACCAGTCATTAACAATCTGTCCATCACAGACACGGACAGACATGATCTTTTTTTCTGTGACTAACCGACTAAAAAAAATTTGGGTCAACTAAGCATCTTCTCGTCGACTAATGTTTAGTTGACAATTAGGAGAGCAGCCCTAGTTTACATTATCAGCTTAGATGCTATGTTACTTTCAAACACGAGACAGCATTAATTATTTAGCACCACTCACTAGACATTTCTCTTTGAAAGTGTTGCGAAACATGCATAAAGCAGCGTAATATAATTTTGCAAAATGTCGACCCTGACCCTGGTTTGGATGAATTATGGACCCCGCTCTCAGCTGGCATTCGGCACAAACAGCAATCAATTGAAAGCCAAATGTACATATTTATTTCACAGAGAAGGTTTTCGAAGCAAAATAGTTTTTCTAGTTAAATATTAAGGTGCCTTGTTAGCAAACAGCCAGTTTCTGTTTATTTGATGAATTACTTCCATTCCAATCCCCAAAACCTTCAGCTGCAGCACATAATAAGTCACCCTGCAGCTCCACGTGTTTCCACCACACGCTCCATTTGCCTAGAAAATCCTTCCTGACCAAAGGTGTCCAGAAATAAGGTCTTTAAATCTGTGTTACTCAAGAGAGACCAGTTGGAAGCACGTTGGAAATGTTTCATAACTCTTAAAAGAAAGTGGATCGCTTGCTCCCTTTTGGACTAGTTCTTCCAAGTCAGAGCAGGCTTTATGGCATCAAATAGTTATGATCTCTCTCTCAAATGGGAATCCATCCTTGCCATCTGTATGCATGACCCTGTCCATGTGAACATGGGAAACCTCTGCTTACACTATGGGCCTTCTTCTACTATCAATCAAAAGTTTTATAAAGACTCTTAACACGCCTTTTTGGCACAGATTCTCTATGAACATCTCCTCTTGTTGTCAGGGAGGGTCTACTGCTTAACCCAAGGTCTCCAAACACTCTTGTTCAATAACAAGCTACACACAACATTGTGGTAAACTCTGAATGCCCTGAAGCACGGTTAGTTACAGAGCCTGGAGCAAGTTTGTGCTTCAACATTCAGACAACAATGCACATCCGCCTCAAAACACTGCATATATAGGTATGTGTTTGCCATGAGCAAGGTGAAAACCAATCACTCGAGCTCTAGACCTTATCTATTGATTGCCTGGTTTACTTTCTTTCACGGTTGACTAGAGTTGTTGACATTTAAGGCCAAAATGTTGTTATATCACCATTTGTTCTACACAGATTGGAACATATTTTATCTGGGGGGTGCTGGGGGGCGGGACTTGATGTGACAGGGCGGGGCCACGGTAGGGAATTTTTGACAAAATCCTATAAACAGCCCAAACTCTTATAGATTAACATACAAATGAAGATGTAGCCTATATGCGAACCAATATATATTTGTGTTTTTGTCATTTTAGATCAATAGTTTTTTCTTTAATATTTCTATTATTTAAGGGATTTTATTAAATATTAACATCGCTGATACGCAAAAGTTTTGGTCAATGCACTTTATCGAATTCTCTCATCAGAAACAACAAAGTGCAGATGTAGCCTACCTACTGCGATGTAAGAGATTAATTCATTATACCCTGCAGACAACATCACTGATTATAGCTTACAGTTTTTTTTTAGAGTGCTTACACTCACGCTTCAGTAATATTCTTTGATAATGTAAATGTTCTTTGTTCGCTGTATAATTTGCTCGTTGTTTGAATAATAGTGGACATGCGTTATAATTAAACTTAAAATGTTTTCTTATTAAACGTGATCAGGTTAAATTAAAATTCAGTCTTATTAAAATATTTTGTCATGATATGGATAGTTTACTTGCCTAAAACATTATGATGTGCATAGTTAGATTACATTAGGCTACAGATTAGACTACAGTGGTTTGAGCGCATTTGACCAGAGACTAGAGCGCAATTAAAGAGCAGTGCTTATTGATGGTGGCTGTCTTGAGAAGCAAGAAAGCTTCGGAAAACAGCTCATAAAAATGACGAGGACATGAATGGTTTTTACAAGTCGGAATGTAAAATTACGGTAATATCGCGTGAACATTCACATGAAATTCTGTCAGTGTGAGGGGGAAATGTAGGGACGCGCAGCGAGGCACACAAGAAAAATACAACCGCACTAGGCTATATATTTCTGGTCAGTTTAATAAATAATCACAAAAATTAAGTATTTTGGGGATGATCGAGGGGCAAAAGGAAAATCTCAGACCTGGTCCTGCGGCGGGGGGTGCTGCGGCACCCTCAGCACCCCTAGTTACCGCGGCCATGCAGATTGGTTTTATTGGCAGTTATTTTAATGACTACTAATCACAGTGGTGTGTTAAAAACATCAGGGAATTACTGTTGTTTACCATTTGAGGCAGTAGTTATAAAACTTGTTGGACAAAGATAAACACGGGGGCCAAAAGCTTAAGCTTGTCCACTCACTTTCATAGGTGGCTGAAAATGCTCATAAGTACTAGTGTAAAAGCTCATAAGGTGTAATGTGTTCAAACGGCAGCAAAGGACCGCCCAATCACCTGTCAATCAAGCACTGAGCTAAAACAAGAGTTTTGACTTTGTCAGTTATGTGATGCTCATGTGGGAAGCATTTTGAGAAGCATTTTGGAATAGTTTACCAAAAAATAAAAAAATTGCTGAAAATGTACTTACTCTCAGGCCATCCAAGATGTAGATGAGTTTATTTCTTCATCAGATAAGGAGAAATGTAGCATTACATCACCTGTTCACCAATGGAACCTCTGCAGTGAATGGGTGCCGTCAGAATGAGAGTCCAGTCAGCTGATAAAAAAACATCACAATAATTCACAAGTAATCCACACCACTCCAGTCCATCAATTAACATCTTATGAAGCAAAAAGTTTGTGTTTGTAAGAAACAAATTCATCATTAAGACATTTTGAACTGTAAACATTCAACTGTCCTCTTCAAAGTTTCAAATAACGCTTCCTCCAGTGAAAAAGTCATCTGGTCTGAATCAGGAGAGAAATCTGCACAGATCAAACACCGTTTACAAGCCAAAACAGAAGAAACTATCTCATCTACATCTTGGATGGCTTGAGGGTGAGGACATTTTCAGCAAATTTTGATGTTTGTGTGAACTATTCCTTCAAAAAAGCTTCTCTCAGACACGTAGACATATACAAGCTGTTTGTTACTGTACCTTTAAGACCTTCAATACAAAATGTTCACATATGAAATGAATTACAGTGTTTACAGGTTGTGGATTTGCAGTCAGGTTAAACTGCGGGAAATTTTACTTCACAACTTCAGTTTTAAATTTCAATTAAAACTTAATTACTAAACAATTATCAGTTAATGGCTCAGCTAAGAAGCCATGACAGAATACAAGTCCCGCTTACACTGACAGAGAGGACATTCATTACCATAAGATTGCAGGTTTTCTGCTCTTATTGAGAGAAGAAAAAAGCAGCTATAGATTTATAACATGGCTAATTGCAGTGACACTCACACCAATTACAGATTAATTACTCCTCATCACACACACAGCAACACAATAAAGGCCTTGAGTACGACTGTAGTGGAACAACAATTTGACCAAATTGCTCCGTCCTTCAGACTAAACATTAAATTGATCCTGAAAGAGGCACGTGTCAGGTTAGTGTAATTCCACACTGGACTAATATCCATCAAAAACAAACCACACCATCTTTATAGATTACATAATGAAAATTGTAGGTAGTAACGTAATCTAGGTTACTCATTATAGATAACATATTCTGACTACTTTTTAGATTACTTTTAGATTAGAACTTTGATATATGTTGATAAAAAAAGCACCTTAATAGCAGCAAGTGTGTTTTGCAATACAATATGAACACAATAAGTACATTGTACTTATTTTTTTATGTAAGTACATAGTAGTTAAGGCCACCTAATATAAAGTGGGACCAAAAACAGAAATAATAAATTGGTTTACTCGCATGTCTATGTGACATTAATCAACATCAGAAAATTGTGAACATGCAAATGTCTTGTTAAATTATTGAAATATTAACTTCCTCAGGGATATTTTAACTAATTTTTTTATATCAAAGGGGTTTGGCTGAATTTTTTGGGGAAATCCCTGTATTACATGGACAAACATTAATAAACACGAAAACAGCAATGACATGAATGGTATATGACACATTACACATATACCATTAATTTCAAAACTAAATGGTATGAAACACAGTACGATTTTTAGAAATTAAACTTTAAAAAAAAAGAAGAATTAGGGAGAATCAATAAATTATGAATAATTTGTCATTGTGCGAATAATCCATAAAAAGTACCTGTAATCTAATTATGAACATTTTAAATAGTAAAATATTCTATTTATGATTACTTATTTTTGGAATCTGATTACATAATCCAGATTACATGTAATCAGTTACTACCCAGCACTGAAATCACACCAGTGACTACAAACTACAGCACACCCAATGAGATACACAACTCAAACTAGAGTCCAACCTCTAAACCAAAAAGATTTTTATGTTAAAATTTTGACAGTTAATTTCATCCATGTAATTAAACACAGTTTATGCTAATGAGTCTAAACTCTCTAGTAGACACTTGCTGCTATCAGGGATGGAAGCAGGATCAATTTGTGGTTTGACAAAGAAAAATAAATAAATAAAACGAATGAATGCATTTGTGGTCAATTCTATTGTGTAGCAATTTTGGGTTTGGAGATAATCACATTAACAGTCTTAATGGCTTTCCTGTTATGATAAGTTATTATGCCTAATGATTTTGAATGCTAAAAACAAGAGATCCCAGGGTCAGCCCAGCTCGGGCTGTTGATTTAATTCAGTTTCGGAAGGAAATAAACTAAATGTGGTGTTTAAAAGATTTTTAATACACAGGAAGGGTCTCAAGCATAATTAACTGCTAATTTTAATCATTTTTATTGATTTAATTACATTATTTATTAAGTACCTTCACATTTAGAAAGTTATTAAAAGTGTTTGTTTTTTTAATGGGCGAGAACATTTTAAAATTGCAAGCATTGAATTAAGTCAATGGGGTAATTTGTATACAACCCTCCAGTCAACATCTATTGAGACGGATCTATCATCATGGTTCACTGTTAGCTCTGATACTAGAAATAAGACAAACACAGTGAGCTCAGCATGAATAATAATAAATAGACACCACTATATTATAACACAGGACAGGTTAGTGTTACCAGTCAATTAAAATGCAAACATTTGCACATATTTGTGTATAAATTGCATGTGATGCAGATACTTGCTTTGGTGGTCATAAATCAAGCAGCAGTGAAGATGGCAACAGCACAATACGTCTCATATGATATTCACACCCCATCTCTCATAGCATAATTTCCCTTTGAGAAAATTTCAGGATTTGTTTCTCCGTGACAGTTAGAAATTTGTGAAATATTACCAAATTATAAATCTCTATAAGACTGGCGAACATTTGTTAGTAAAGACTCCATCTGGATTGGAGGTTTTGAATGAAGAGTTGTCAAAGCCAGTACAATAATACAAACAGATCCAGAGAAATCTACATAAAACCACAGAATATTGACTATAGCTGGTTTAGAAATGCAAAGCAGACAGATAAGACAACAAAGCCAGGCTGGATTCTCTTCAGCTGAGCTCTGTGGAGTTTGACTTGAGATGCATGTCACATCCTGAAGATCCTAGTCCTGGCTACACAATTTCAAAGTGTGTCCGGCCTCATTACAATTTCATTACAAGAAGCAGAGCAGGGAATTCTAGCAACTTCCGGTTGCTGCAGAAGGATAACGTCAGTCTAGGTTCAGTTTTCTCCTCTCACACTCAATTCTTAATGCATTAATAATTACTAGTGTGACGGGAAAATATGTAAACATAAGTAGTGTGATTTGTAGATTAAAACATATTTATTATTTTAGTTGATATATTAAAAAAAAATAATAATAGTAGATTAAACCATATTTTAGTTAATGTTTTTCTTCAGCTGTCATCATGTCTGGATTATATGGAACCCCATTTCAGCCACTGAATAAAAAACGAACAAACAAACAAACAAACAAAAAAAACGTAATTGCGACTTTTTATCTCATAATTCTGAATTTCTTTCTTTTTCTCAGAATTGTGAGAGAACTCACAAATTTGAGTTACAAAATCAGAATTGCGTGATATAAATGTGCAATTCTGAGAAATAAAGTAGCAATTCTGAGGAATAAAGTCAGAGCTGTGAGGGGAAAAAAAAATCGCAATACTGAGAAATAAAGTCGCAATTCTGAGAAAAGGAGTCAGAATTGCGGAATAATATTGTCATATTAATATCCTGCAGTTCTGAGAAAAAATGTCAGAACTGTGAGATAAAAAGTGACAATTACCTTTTTTAAAAAAATGTTATTCATTGGTGGAAATGGGCTTTAATAGGATTATGGGAATAATCTCAACTGCTCAACTTGTCAAAAAATGTAAACTATATTATTACCCAACAATAATATATATTAAAAGCTGCATATATTTTAGTTTTACATCCTATCTGCATAGATAAAATACACGCAACATATATTATATACCAAATCTTTAGCGGCGTGATTTTATATATCATTGCAAAAATATACTGTATTATCGCACAGGCACAGCTTTATGTATAAAGTTGGATATGTACCACATCCATCTGTATTTGCACACATATAGCATAATTAATATATACAGTACAAGCGAAATGTACTATATAGCAAATCTATATTTTCTTTTGCCGCAAAATGTAACTATTATCGCCAAACTCTTAATATACAGTTGGAAATATAAGTATGTCCAATTTTATCCGTATAGTGTACTTGTGCCAATTTATACTATATAGCAAATCTCAACTACCTGAATGTTTGCATCATGACAAAATATAAACTATATTATGGCACAGCTCTAATCTGCTAAATGCAACTATAAAGTATGAAGTTATTAAGATAGTATGAACATTAACATGAAGATTTTCTGAAAAGCCGCTATGAAACAGCGTGCTTTATAAAAAGCACTATACAAATAAATTTGACTTCACATGTAAAATTAGTTAAAGTATGCGAAACCTTGAATTTGATCACATTATGGGGTTATTATGTGTTCAAATTGCTGTCATGCCAAAAAAAAAAAAAAAAAGCTAAGTTGCTTAGTTAATTCTCAATATGACATTAGCACTACTCATCACATGCTATGGCCTGTCTAATTAACAACAAATATTCATCTGGAAGTGGGAAATTTCATATAATAGGTAGATATATCTCTTTGACTCTGACCCTTTGGATGGAATGTATAGCTCTAGAGGGCAAAAATGTGTTTAAAAAAAAAAAAAAATTAACCCAGATATACGTACGTACATAGTACCGAAGCCTTGAATTTTGCATCTTCTAATTAGCTTTTAATCTTTCTATCACATCTAGCGGCTAATTAGTCTATTAAAAAGTCTCAGGCCACTTTAATAATTAATAGTTACTTGTAAAGCACTGTAGCTACTGTAAGCATATAATTCAGCTGAAATCAAGGTGTGAATTAATTTAATAAAAGCCTAAAAAACACTTAAAAACTAAGTCTTAAGTGTAATTCAAGACGGATACAGTCTCAAAGGTAATCCCTTATTCTTAATAAAAAATGATTTTTTCAATAATATTTCAAATTTATAAAGAACTGGGCCTTCATTCGTAAAGCCTTGTTTTTTCCTTTAATTTCAGTAAAAGCTCTTCACAAACTCCAGATGGACAATCCGAGACATGATATTAACAAGGTCTTTCTAACAATGCTTTGTGATCCAATGCCTGTGTGTTTACACAAATTATTTTTTCTCTGTCTCTCTTCTGGCCGGATTAAGGGAATAATTAGTTTTGGGTTCCAGCTCAGTGGCAGTGTGGCACATTTCCCCCGCGGCACCACAATTTAGGATGTGTGTGTTTGTGTGAGGAGCTTCAGAGAGAGACAGCAGGAGAAACGGGGTCTGACAGCACTGCTGGAGCAGCACCTTCTGAACTCTAAGACCTGAGGAGCTTAATAGAGAGCCACCATCAATAACCCACACATCCCTTTACCCACATTCACAGTTTACCACACAATACCAGACAATGTCTTCATTATACTAACCCATCATCAATCTGCATACAAAATAACAGCAGCAGACTGATTAAATCCGGCTGATTACACCTGAGAATTAGCCATTCAGAGCACAATCAGGTAAAAACAGAAATCAAGATTGTAATCACGGCATATTATTAAATATGCAAAGAAAAGGATATGCTTTGAGAAAGATGAAAAAAAGTTTATGTGGCGCAATAGTCAAGTAATTAATCACTTATTTACAGCCGTGATAGGAGCTGATAATGAAAATGTTCCTTTATTTATTTATTATATTTTTTAGTTACATATTGAAGTGGCAGTCCTGGCTCACTGGGCAAACATGACCAATGGAAAAAGCACTACTTAACTAAGAACTACTAGTTCCCTTTCAGTCAGTCACGAATTGGGATCTCGCCAGAGAGACCAATCCACTTCGAGTGTAACTAAACAAGCCAATGGACATTGGCATGCGGATTCCGCATCTGGCTGCCACACCCCGCAGCACGGGTATAAGAGGCAGCAGGTGCACCGCATTAATTCATCCTTTCGCTTCGGAGCCGAGCGGTGGTGTATCACTACTGCTCTCTACTTCGGTGTTGCAGAGAGAACGAGCGAGTGCAGGCGTTACGGCGACAGCAGCGGTGGTCACGGTCTTGTGGCTTCAACAAAGATCGTGCAGACAGCCACAACAGGAGTGTGCGGTGGCCAGCTCCCCTGCATGCTTCAGCACTAAAAGAGCAATTTCTCTAAAAGAGCATCACGGATGATCATGTTTTTTTAAAGATGTCTTATCACCCGTGCGTTTATGGGTGCGGTGATTTGAGGATCACGGTGAGGGCTTCCCCAAAGGGAGTTCCTCACCCCTCAAGCACTCCGCAGCCGGTGGAGCTGCCGTTGGAGCAGGACAGAGGTCACCACTCATTTTCTTCGGTGCCCCCTCTGACGACAAGATGTCGATTGCTGCATCGGAGGGTGAGCCCTCTCTCTTCGGGGATGATGACTCGGCTGCGTTGGCCCCTTCGGGTGTGGTAGCGTTGTCCGAGCCAGACCCAGAGATGACGGCTATGCTTTCCCTGGCCGCCGAAAATGTCGGGCTTGTGTGGAATCCTCCACCGCTTCCCGATCCTTCGAGGCTGGACGAATGGTTTCTCGGTTTCTCCCTCCAGTGCCATTCTTTCTGGAGGTGCATGAGGAGCTCACTAGCTCGTGGAAGGCACCTTTTACTGCCCGAAACAAATCTTGTGGCTCCTCTGCCCTCACCACCCTCGATGGTGGGGCCGCTTTGGGGTATGTAGGCATCCCCTCGGTGGAGCGGTGACAACTGGCTCATACTCGCACAGTCTCACGAGCAGTTGTGTGCACACAGGGACCTGGTGCTCAGGCACCTCAGCCAGTTGGGTCTTCAGGTCAACTGGGAAAAGAGCAAACTCGTGCCAACGCTCTCGGCATGGAGTTGGACTCGGTCAACCAGACAGCACGCCTCACCCGGGAACATGCTCAGTCGGTGCTGAACTGCCTCAAGACTTTATCAGGCAGGATGGTAGGCCCACTGAAACTCTTTCAGAGGCTCCATGGCCGAGTCCCGAGGTGGGCGTGGCGACGGGGCACTCACTGGGTTCAGATTACACCGGCCTGCCGCAAAACCTTCGGCCCGTGGACAGATCCCTTGTTCCTTCCCCTGGCGGTCCAGCTGATTTGGAGACGGTTCAGAGTTGCTCAGGTGGACCTGTTTGCATCTCCAGAAACCACCCACTGCCAGTGGTTCTACTCCCTAACTGAGGCAACGCTCGGCATGGATGCACTGGCACACAGCTGGCCCCGGGGCCTGCGCAAATATGCGTTCCCCCCAGTGAGCTTACTAGCACAGACACTGTGCAAGATCAGGGAGGACGAGGAGCAGGTCCTGCTAGTGGCTCCATATTGGTCCAACAGGACCTGGTTTCCGGAACTCATGCTCCTCGCAACAGCCCCTCCCTGGCCGATTCCTCTGAGGAAGGATCTGCTTTCTCAGAGACGGGGCATCCTCTGGCACATGCGTCCAGACCTGTGGAAACTCCATGTGTGGTCCCTGGATGGGACACAGAGGTTCTAGGTGACTTACCCCAGGAGGTAGCGCTCACTATCGCTTCAGCTTGAGCACCGTCCACAAGACGGGACTATGCGCTGAGGTGGAACCTGTTCATCGAATGGTATTCCTCTCACCGTGAGGACCCCCGGAGGTGTTTGATCAGAGCCATGCTGTCCTTCTTGCAGCAAGGGCTGGAGCGTAGGTTGTCCCCCTCCACCCTTAAGGTTTACGTTGCTGCTATTTCCGCCCTCTTGGGATTTGGCATTGGTGCTAAGAGCCCTATAAACTGCCCCCTTTGAGCCTTTGCTGTCAGTCGAGTTGAAGTTTCTCTCTATGAAAACCCTACTTCTGACTGCATTGGCCTCGATCAAGAGGGTGGGGGACCTGCAGGCATTTTCGGTCGACGAATCGTGCCTTGAGTTTGGGCTGGCTGATTCCAGTGCAACACTGAGACTATGTGCCCAAGGTTCCTACCACTCCTTTCAGGGACCAGGGGGTGAACCTGAAAGGGCTGCCCCTGGAGGAGGCAGACCCAGCCCTAGCTTTGCTCTGTCCTGTATGCGCACTGTGACAGTACATGGATAGAACACAGAGCTTCAGGACCTCAGAACAGCTCTTTGTCTGTTACGGAGGACAGCAGAAGGGGAAGGCTGTCTCCAAGCAGAGGATGGCCCACTGGATAGTGGATGCCATCACCTTGGCCTATGAAGCACAAAGTGTGGCCTGCCCGCTCAGGTTGTGTGCTCTCTACACTAGGGGTGTCGCATCATCCTGGGCGCTGGCTCGTGGTGCCACGCTAGCAGACATCTGTAGAGCTGCGGGCTGGGCAACTCCTAACACATTCGCTAGGTTTTATAGCCTACGTGTCGTACCGGTTTCCTCTTGTGTTCTCACCTCAAACGGGTAGTGGCACTGAGAGGCCTGGTTCAGAGTTGGCTAATTCTCCAGAGAGTTCCTTAACCAGGCAAACCCTGTCGAATCCTCCAGCACTCCGGCGACCAGACATGGCAGAGCGACCGGCGCCAGGACTTTCTACCAATGAATTCTTGAAATCTGGTGTAAGGCTAGTGCCCATATGAGTGACCCTGTTGGGATCCCATATGTGTATTCCACGGTATACTTACTAGAGCCGTGTTTTCCCTGGCAGACCACGTTCTGCCATCTCTAAATGATGCAGCCTGTGCCATCTCAGAGACTTCCATGTGCTACGGGGTTACTTCACATCAGTAAATGTCACTTAACCCCCTCTGGGAGGAGGTGACTCCGCAGTGTGCCTCTTCCAGCTGGAAGGGCACGCTTCCCAGTGTTATCCAAGTCCTACTGTTTGGGTTGCTCAAGGAACAGCAGTAGTTGACCTTCTCTGTGTAGAGCCCGGTCCTATCGTCTGCCTTATAGGAAGGACCAGGAAGCCTACACAGAGCACTGGAGGGGACAGCTCCTGTGGCGCTTTGGTAGGGATTCCAATTCGTCGGTCACCGACGTGACTCGTAGTGACCGACTGAAAGGGAACGTTTCGGTTACGTATGTAACCCTCGTTCCCTGAAGGAGGAAACAGAGACGTCACGTCCCGTCGCCACAGTTGCTGTACTACCGCTGAGCTTGTCAGCAAAAGCATGAATTAATGCGGTGCACCTGCTGCCTCTTATACCTGCGCTGCGGGGTGTGGCAGCCAGATGCAGAATCCGCATGCCAATGTCCATTGGTTTGTTTAGTTGCACTCGACGTGACGTCTCCATTCCCTCCTTCAGGGAAGGAGGTTTACATACGTAACCGAGACATTCTTAAGACAAAATAATTTGTGGCAGTTGCTTTTTTTTTTTTTTGGTGAAAGAGGAACTAGGTTAAAACATCAACCAAATATGAGCAAAATTGCAACTGAAATTGAAAGTCAGAGAAAAAAAATGTAAGCGTTTTACACACAACAGCTTTCGAGAGTTTTCAAGTTTATGAATAATGAGGAATTCAAGGAATTAATAGGTTGATTTCATTACATTTAATCAGTTAATAGGTTCATTTTATTGCATTTAATTATTTAATTTTTATTTATGAAATTTAATGATAAAAATGTGTATATATATTTATGCATATACATTTTTATGCATATTATGCATATAAACATTATTAACACGTACTGTACATACATACATACATATATACTGTACACACACACACACACATTAATATTATTATTGTTAATATAATACATTGACTGTAATATTGTTAATAAATTACAGATAAATTAATTTTTATTTAATAAAAAAGGTATATTTTAATTATAATTACTGTCACTTTAAACAATTTAATTTAAATTAATTGTTCATTTATTGTTAATTAATTTCATTGTTAAGAAATGTAAAGCGACTGTTTTATGAATTATATACTCCATTCATAAAATAATCATGGGGGTTTTTACATTTCTTATAATGTGCATACATACATAATTTCAAAGGCTGTCAATACATTCATATATGTTAAACAATACATATGAACACCTATGAAGCCTAGTGAAATCTGTCTGAATAAACATGCTTAATTTCTTACATTACTGAGACACAAACCTTTAAAGAATCCACTTGTCCCCTTACATTGAATGCATGACGTGTCTGTGCTCAGGAATATTCTCATAAAGGCTAATTCACTACAGTTTCATTGTGTTACGTCAAAGCCTGTGATTACAGTGCTGGAAATCTTATTGAAACGAGCACAATAGCCTCAGTAAAATGTCAAGATCCTCATCTTAACACGAACAATGGCTGTACACTGCTGATGCTCCTCTATTAACTAAACCCTTTGCTTTCACATCACTAATACTCATGTGGGTCTTCACTTCACTCCCTAACAATTACTGCAGGTCTTCACAGGTCACTCAAGGTCCTGCTCATTTCACCTTCTGAAGCACATACAGGTGCATCTCAATAAATTAGAATGTCATGGAAAAGTTGAAAAGTTCAAATTGTGAAACTTGTGTATTAAATAAATTCAATGCACACAGACTGAAGTAGTTTGAGTCTTTGGCTCTTTTAATTGTGACGATTTTGGCTCACATTTAACAAAAACCCACCAATTCACTATCTCAACAAATTAGAATATGGTGGCATGCCAATCAGCTAATCAACTCAAAACACCTGCCTCTTGTTAAGCCACTCCTGAACCACAGACAACGTCACAGGCGTCTTACCTGGGCTAAGGAGAAGAAGAACTGGACTGTTGCCCAGTGGTCCAAAGTCCTCTTTTCAGATGAGAGCAAGTTTTGTATTTCATTTGGAAACCAAGGTCCTAGAGTCTGGAGGAAGGGTGGAGAAGCTCATAGCCCAAGTTGCTTGAAGTCCAGTGTTAAGTTTCCACAGTCTGTGATGATTTGGGGTGCAATGTCATCTGCCGGTGTTGGTCCATTGTGTTTTTTGAAAACCAAAGTCACTGCACCTGTTTACCAAGAAATTTTGGAGCACTTCATGCTTCCTTCTGCTGACCAGCTTTTTAAAGATGCTGATTTCATTTTCCATCAGAATTTGGCACCTGCCCACACTGCCAAAAGCACCAAAAGTTGGTTAAATGACCATGCTGTTGGTGTGCTTGACTGGCCAGCAAACTCACCAGACCTGAATCCCATAGAGAATCTATGGGGTATTGTCAAGAGGAAAATGAGAAACAAGAGACCAAAAAATGCAGATGAGCTGAAGGCCACTGTCAAAGAAACCTGGGCTTCCATACCACCTCAGCAGTGCCACAAACTGATCACCTCCATGCCACGCCGAATTGAGGCAGTAATTAAAGCAAAAGGAGCCACTACCAAGTATTGAGTACATATACCGTAAATGAACATACTTTCCAGAAGACCAACAATTCACTAAAAAATTTTTTTTTTTTTTTTTATTGGTCTTATGAAGTATTCTAATTTGTTGAGATAGTGATTTGTGGGTTTTTGTTAAATGTGAGCCAAAATCATCACAATTAAAAGAACCAAAGACTTAAACTACTTCAGTCTGTGTGCATTGGATTTATTTAATACACAAGTTTCACAATTTGAGTTGAATTCTAATAGTAAAACATTTAAAGCCTGCACAACATAAACTTTCTCAGCACCTTTTCTAGTAAACAACTTCTGTAAATATAGTGACTGACAGTGTTGTCAGTAACGTGAGTTAACATCACAATATTAGCTGCACTGAGAACTGCAACTACTCTTTAACAAAACAAGCAATTCCCTCAACTCTTGTAATTATGTTGTCAACTTTGATTTGTACGTTCACTAAATTCTGAATGTCTCCTTAAGCCTGAAAACTCTTGAGACCGCAATTACAGATCACTTGTTCAGCACGTTTTCAATTAGTAACACTGCAGCAAATCTTGCCATTATTTAAGCTCATCATGGACCTTCATGACACTGTTTTCTTTTTATAAGGTGAAAAGGACATCTCACAGTGTTGTTTGTCTCTGAATTACAGAACATCTTGCAACATAATGATGATTATTGAATAAGAAACAGACAATGCACCTTGCATCTTTCTTTACTTATGTAGACGATTAATATACAAACTATAGCATGTTTGTATAGTGTTTCTCTTAAAATGACATCTGTACATTGTATCTTTATACTATTTGTTACCACATATTTTCACCATTTTTTTTCTTCTAATTTATTTCACTTTCATTGAATTTAGCTCAGTAAATTATATTGGTTTGTTAGTATACAGAAGTTTAATGTTTTGATTGTAAATAAGTTGTTAATTAAAAAAGAAGTTAGCTTATCTGCAGATCAGTACATTTTGAAACGAATGTTTCATACATGAATACAAATACATTTCATGCATTTGTAAACAATTGTGAATAATTTGAGTGTTTAATCTTATCATTTTACATTATTGACACACTATTTTCCTATTTTGATATTGGAAAGTTGCTTTGACACAATCTGTATTGTTAAAAGCGCTATATAAATAAAGGTGACTTGACTTGACTTGAAATGTCTGCAATAATCTGACTAATGACTAGCCTGACTGCAGGTGGCTGGAATAATTAAATAAACATGGTTCATTGATCAGTACTTTTTACTTCCAACACTTAAGTATATTAAAAATCTTAATATAGCTTACATAAAGAACTTATGTAATTTTACTCAAGTAAAATTTAGTATTTTTAGGGTATCTGTACTTTTACCCAAGCACTTGATGTTTGTTCTTCATCCACCACTGATCACAGTTCACATTTTGTGACATATGTTACTTACTAATCTCAGTTTTGAGTTTGGCTGTCACTGATCACGCTGCTGCACACTATATTGCTGGTACTATGGGAACCAGGATTGACAATACACCTATCTATGATGCTAATTTAATTTCTTTCTTTCCCCAGGGAATATAACAGCAAATTAAAAGAGTAAAGAAAACAACTAACTCATGATAATAAGTTTACACAGCTAAACCTATGAGAGTTTTGATAGAAAAATATTTGGTTAACGTGAAGAAACACATAAAAAATAGTTCTATCATGACAACTCACGGTAGATTTTAGCATGGTGACAATGTTAATGTATTTGGTTTTGGCAGAAAAGATCGGCTACACTGCTATTGGTTATTGCAGATTATTGCTTCTGCTGCTGCTGCAAAGCAAGTACAGGAACTCGTTACTGCCAATACACGTGCCAAAACAGTGCTATAAGTATTTAAGACATACTGCTGCTGCACAAATTGCATATATAATAACTAGGGGTGTCAACGTTAATGCGTTAACGCATGTGATTAATCAAAACATTTTAACGCGTTAATATTTTTTTTAACGCAAATTAATCGCTTGATAAGGTTTGACCCCAACTTCTTCCCGTCATCGCAGCACAGAAGGTTATCTATCATTGTGTGACGAGGGTACAGCGAACCAGTGTTACCAGGGTAACGGCACAAGTGGGCTATTTTGAAAATACAGTCACGGGAAAAATTACAGAGCCGTTTTGGGCTACTTTTTTAATGTACTGCGGCCGCCCAAAGTGTATATAGACAAATAAAAATTAAATAGATCCTTTTACTAATGTGTATTATAGGCCTACTTGGAATGTATCCCTGGCAACTTAAGAACAGAGAAGCGGTAACATCACAAACAACGTGAGTTTCAGCAGAGCAGCAGAAATAAACATGACAACAGCCACTATAGATTATACAAGATAATAAACACACGATTACGATAGGATATGGTCTGTATGTGATTTTTTTTTAGATTAATGTGTACATCTGAAATGCTAATTTGTGCAGTGATATAAAAGGCTATAAATAGCATATTTTAACAACAGTAAACGACCAAATCCCATGTGATCGTAAAAGGAAGTTATTACAAACACTCGATGGTGGTTTGAAGTGAGTTCTGAGTAAAAGTGTACTATTAATCTCATAAATTGTCTTATGAAGCATGATGCTAATATTAGCTCGGTCCCACTTTATATTAGGTGGCCTTAACTACTATGTAATTACATTTAAATTAATTATTTAACTTATTGTGTACATACATGTTTTTACATTGTACTTATATTTTTAAAAATACCTATATGTAGTTACATCTGTAATTAATTCTGTAATTACATTTATAATTACACTGTTGACCCATCCCTTACACCTTAACCCACCCTTAAACCTACCCATACCACCAAACCTGTCCCTAACCTACCCGTATCACACCTCAATAGCAGCAAAAGTGTTTTGCAATACAATATGAACACAATAAGTCCATTGTACTTATTTTTTGATGTAAGTACATAGTAGTTAAGGCCACCTAATATAAAGTGTGGCCATTAGCTCTAATGCAGCTGCAGAACAGGTCCAATTCTTCATAATGCATTTTGTCATAATACTTCACGTAAGGTCGCAAGAAATGATTTGTTGTATTTATTTAGAAACACTTTTGATAATAGTTGGGTAAATGTATACAGGGATTGAAGCGATGTGGATTGGTAAACGTTTTATTGCCAGTTTAAAGGCTGATAATGGCTGAATAAAAACAAAAGAATAATGATAAAAGAATAATAAGGATTATGTCTCATAGCTGGCGGAAGTGTGAAAGGTTCTGTTTCCTTAAACTAGTTTGTCATGCATTGCTTTATTTCAACACATTTACAGGTAAATCCTAGTATTTTAAATTTGTACTTTTAATCATGAATAAATTTGTACGATTAATCATGATTAATCACAGTCCACGACTGTGATTAACGCGATTAAATGTTTTAATCGATTGACAGCACTAATAATAACCCATAGCAGATCCATACAGGTGGAGCTGGGGGAGGTGAAGGGTTTCAGAGGAACTCTGAAAGAGCACTGCGAACTGCTTTAATGAATACTAAACAGCCATTTAAATGTAAAGCAGTAAGCTCATTGGCTGCGTATGCAACATGAACTAATCAGCTTGTGCCAACTAGTTTAACGCGTGAATATCATCAGTTTGCATTAACGACCCATCAGCCAGCGCCATCTAGAGTTTCATGACAGAACTTGCCATTTGTACTGACTTTTTTCTCCCATTCTCAACACTCATAACAAATTGTACCTTTAGAGGTTGTCACTGGGTCAGTCAGTACTTTGAGATACACTGCTCAGACACAGCATTAAAACCACTGACAGCTGAAGTGAATAACATTGATTGTATCATTACAATGGCACATGTCAAGTGTTGGGATATATTAGGCAGCAAGTGAACAGTCAGTTCTTGAATTCATTGTGTTGGAAACAGGAGAAATGGGCAAGTGAAAAGATCTGAGTGACTTTGACAAGGGCCAAATAGTGATGGCTAGACAATCAATACTATAGACGACTGGGTCAGAGCATGTCTATACGGTAGGTGTGTGAACCGGCATCAGGGTCATGGGCTCACTGATGCACGTGGAGACCGTCAGAGCAACCCGACAGAGCATCTATGAGATGTGCTGAACCATCTGATCCATGGAGGCCACACCTTGCAGAACTTAAAGGATCTGCTGCTGATGTCTTGATGCCAGAAACCACAGGACACATACAGAGGTCTTGTGGAATCCAAACCATGATGATTCAGAGTTGTTTTGGTGGCACAATATTAAGCAGGTGGTTTTAATATTGTGGCTGATTAGTGTACTTTGTACCCGATTCCCAAAGTCTGTTACTGATTACAAAATAATACAAATTGTAGTCAGTAATGTAATATAGATTACTCATTTTAAGTAATGTAGTCTGACTACCTTTGGATTACTTTTTGTATATTTTATTACGTTTGACCTAAATGTTTATAGATTTTAATGTTGTTAAATTATTAAAATATTAACATGGCATAATTAACTGATAGCTGCTTTACTCCTCAAATTCAAAAACTTGAATCGTAAATTAATTTACATGTCATTTACATGGCCATTCAGTATTGTGAATATAATATAAGACGATCAATATGACACACAGTAGAATTTTTTAGAAAGGAACATTTAAAAGAGAGAAAAAAGAAGAATTAGGGAGACTCAATAAATTATAAATCACTTACTGCCATTGTGTAAATAATTTGTAATAATGTAATCCATAAAAATTCAACTGTAATCTGTTTATGAACATTTTAATATGTAATATAATCTAATTACAAGTACTTAATTTTTGGAATCTGATTACGTAATCCATATTACATGTAATCAGCTACTACCCAGCACTGTTTTCCTAAATATTAGCACGTGAGCGTGATAGCAAATGTAATATTAATTTTACACAATAGTCCAACAAACAAGAAGCTAATTCTCGTAGCAACGTCTCATAGCAACACAGCAGTGTTTCTTTCCTGAATTAATTTGTTTTTGAATTAATCATTTGCGTAAATGAATCAGTGATCCATTCATAAAGACAGTCACTTGGCTTAGTTTCTAAATAAATCAGCAGTTTTGAATAAATCGTTTGAATGAATGATTCAGTGATTAACTCATTAAGTCAAGGACTTGCTGTCACCTACTGGTTGTTTTAGTGCCACATTTATTTATCCATCACAGGCCTAAACCTGCCAAGGTACCAGAATAAAAACACACTCAGTAAAATCATTTAATTATCTGTATTGAAAAAATCCCAATACACCCCTAATGATTTTTTCAAAATCAATTTGGTGAACTTTTTTGCGGACAAGAAAGGTACATTGTCTATTGTCAATAGTGTAGCGAAGTACTACTGTATGGAGCTCAGCTCACACTAAAGTCACTTTCAAAACAGCGAATTCACATGACCAACTTGAACCTGTTGTGAAACTGTTGCGTAGGGAAACCTATCACCCTTAAGCAGAATTTTTAGAATTCCATAATTTCATAATTCTAGAATCGCGTGGATTCCCATTTAAACAACTGGATTTCGCCCACAAAGTTGCAGAACAACAGTAAATGTGACCAGTCTTATGATAATGTACGCATGGTTGTGATGTTAATGATTTCTGAATGTCCCTTTCCATAAATCTTCTAAACCAACCATTGCACGGTAAACACTGAGCTAATTTATTACAAACAAACAATGAAAATCAACACAATTTGCCCTCTACAGGATCTGGCGTTCCAACACAAAGTCATATTTGATTCCTGTCGATGGTGACTAATGAACAGAAGAGTTTTGGAGATCCCTTGAGTGAGCCAGCACTCCTAGTGATTGGCTATTTGCTAATGAACCAAGCTGTTTAGGGGACGTAATGTTCTTTATTTAATCGCACAGTGTATGTTTTTATGCAAATTAATCTTTACTAAACAAACAGGCTTGACAAAAATAAGCACAGCTGGACCTGCCAATATAGTAGAACAGGTGGTTGATCCACAACTTTTCAGCTAGAACAAGCTGCTCTCTTTAAGACGAGACAGGCCTGAGGCAAGATGCACCAGAGATGTTCTCATAGCCCGTTCTGTTCACATGGGGTCAACATGGAGACATCTGATCTTTGATTTTCAAGCTTCTCTTAGAATAGCACAGATATCCGGTCTTGCTCTCACATAATTCCCTTGGAACCGAATCAGTTTTGGGTTGTTTTTACAGCATCACTTGGCCCCTAGTGATGCTTCTTTTTCTACCCCTGGGTTTGCTCTCCCAAAGGGATGTGTCTTTGACAGGCTCACCAATTCACTCTTCCCACATAAGAGACAAATTCTTATGTTTTCTATTCTCTCATTCTTTTTTCCCTTTGGCACTGAGGGGACAAAAATGAGCAATGCAGCTGTCAAAAAGTTCCATGAATGCACGTCTGGCCTGCTTCCTCTGTGAAATCGAAATCTTTGTGTAATGTCTATCAAACAGCAGGTGTAAGACAAGCAGGTGTAACAGAATGACAAGCAGATCCATTTAACACTTAAAACAGAAGAATCTCTCATTAAACAGGAGGGAAAGATGTATTAGTGTAAGCGCTGCTCGGGGAAAACTTGACATCCTTCTTAATAAAAAAAAAATGATTGCCTTTAATCTATTCTTTCTCTTTTTGAAGTCCAACACGTCAAAACTCAACTGGCAGTCACATGCTCCTCTGTCTGATGTTGCAGAACTACTCAAATGTCAAGGTATAAGTAATATTGGCCTTATTTCAAAGTAAACAAAAGCTGTGGAATCATATTTGTTTGTTTACTTCAGTCACAAAAGAAGCGTGAAAAAGGTTAGAAGGTATAATGCAAGAAAGTTAGAACTTGTTTTCTTTTGTGCGTCTCTCCAGTTTTAAAAAAGTGATATTTAAAAAGTTAACACTGTGAAACACAGGTTTGTTTTCACTCCTATTTTTCTTTTTTAAGTTTGACATGTTCTATATGAAAATCACATGACTTTTGTGTATCATTAACAGTGCTCATGAAAACAAAACAAAAAAATGTTGACAGCTTATACAAGCCAACACTCATGCATTGACATGCAATACTGAGCTAAAAACAACAGTTTAACTTCAGGAGTGTATGCTGGATGATTTTTGTCTTTTATGACTAGTCCCACAATGATCTGGAATGTTCCAGAAAGCACCAGAATATTCCAGAATGTTACAGAAACGAACAGAACGTTCCAATTCTTCCAAAAGCAAAAAAAAAAAAAAGCATGCAAAATTAGTACAAATACTTCTCTGTACTAAACCAATGTTTCATAATTAATGATAGAAATGATAACATTGACGACCTAAATATTTACCAAAATATATTTACCAAAAATAAACCATAAAAAAATTTAGTGAAACACATTTTTTGCTACATTGTGTAATAATATAATATTAGCAAATTAAAACAAATATATGTAGCCAGTTAAATAATTTGTGCAGTCTTCACTGCAATATTATAATTTTTTAATATAATAATTAGCATCCAGCCTCAGAACTGATACAGCCAACCATATATATATATATATACACATTTTTTTTAAATTATTATCTGAGTAATTAACTGATACAAACACTTTCAAAAAACTAAATGTGCTCTCGCTCTCTCTCTCTCAAAGTAGACTCTCAAATTAGAGAAAACAGAACAGAATTACATGTTTATGCTCTTTATGTCTGTTTTATGCGTGAATGCATTTCATAATAAGGGTGATGATCTTTGTTTTGTTTGCATAGTCATTATGGTGTTTTAATTGAGGTATAAGAGCCTGGTGCATTGCTGTTTATAATAGTCACATCCACTTCTATTCACAAGAAGAGACGTTCACTGAAATGACTATTCAAAAGACCTATTCATGATGTTTTCCATGGTCCATGAGTCAGTCATCATTTCATACAGGACATGAAGGATTCCTGAGAAGGTGAAGAAAATGGATTTGGCTGGTGTGAGACATGCAGACGGCGATGACACAGGTGTGTATACGGTAACACTCTCTGGGATTGATGTCAGAGCGTTATTACAGAGTGTTGGCATGCAATGAAGAGGAATCTGGCTAGTGGACCTAATCTATCGACTGATGTTCTGAAGCTGGCATTATCGGCGTCTGAGAGCCGCTGCCACCAGGATCTTATCAACAGCAGCCAATTATAAAGGAAGAGGTGAGCTGCATTAAGGAAATGTCAGGATCTCAGGACCTCCAGCTCATCTTATCTGTCATCAGGAGCCACGTGTGACAGCACGCTTTCCTCGCTCATCATCATCATCCCAACAGAGGGGGGGAAAAAGCATAAAACCCACATTCTGCCTGTTGAAAGCTTCTTGAAATATGAAGGTCCCCTGATAATTAGTGTGTGTGTGACTTGGGTTTGCTTTTCTGTGTCTGTATAGCAGGCCATGGATTGCGGAATGAAGGTTATATGGCTTTTTCTGATTCAAGGGGTTGTGAAGAGCAGATACAGTGGCTATGTATCTGCTACACTCGAAAAATGTATGAATGTCATTGCATTAGATAACAAAAGGTCAAAACAAATGGCATTTATTTTACAGAAATACATCACAAGCACACTTTTCAAGCAAACCATTCGACAGAAACAAAGAAATTTGTTAGGTTTTAGATTAAAAGTTCACCCAAAAATGAATAATCTGTCATGTCACTTCAAACATGTGCTGTGTTTCCCAAAAGCAACATTAGACAACTATGGTTCCATCATTAGCAATATAGTTCAACAATGTTTAGGTGTATTTTTCATTTTATCCTGATAAGCATCGTTCAAATGAACATTGGCAAACAGCATCTCAAATACAGTTACAGAAGCATAGTTTCTTGTTACTGTGACATGTGAATTTAAATAGATCATCATGCTCTTGGTCACAGTAAGCAAACTAGTACAAACATGCAGTACATGCTATATCACTCATTTTATTTGAATATGTATTTACAATTTAATCTGTATATTTTAGCATGTCCTCAATAAGCATAGTTTTTGAAAAGTGTGCATATGAGTAAGGGGACCGTGGAGTACCACATAGAGGGAACCTGCGATCAATCAAACATCAAATAAATCAAAACAACAGGGAACAAA
This sequence comes from Onychostoma macrolepis, assembly GCF_012432095.1. Taxonomy (NCBI): domain Eukaryota; kingdom Metazoa; phylum Chordata; class Actinopteri; order Cypriniformes; family Cyprinidae; genus Onychostoma; species Onychostoma macrolepis. The sequence goes on along the minus strand of NC_081168.1, from coordinate 3,075,893 downwards.
TAATAGTGAAGCAGTCATCATGTTTGTTACAGCAGCATACTGAATGAATTAGGCTGTGGAGAAATCTGGCTAAATGAACCATGTATACAAGAACAAAGTGCATGCCAATAACACAGTCTACTGCATAACGTGATTTGAAAACCTATAATATTCTATAATCAACAATAATATTCTGACATCAATTGCGGTCAATTAATCAACCCCGTGTGATGTCATTAATGACAGTCTTACATTGTTGATCTGACATGGTTCAAACAACAAAGGTGCAACCATGCTACTATTTTGGGAAACAGTCTTGAGTAGTTGGTGAGTTTCTCCATCGATGCATCACAGTATATGGTAGTTAATCAGCTTGTTACGTCATTTAAGGGAAACACACCCCTGCTTGGCTGACTTTCTTCTGTGGAACACAAGCAGGTTTTTTTTTTGTCCCTGTTGAATTCAATGGTCACCAAAACTCTTTAGTTTAATTCTTTAGTTCCAACATTCTTCCAAATATCTTAATTTGTGTTTCACAGAAGAAAGTCATCAAGTTTGGACATGATGATGAGTAAACGATGATTTTTTTTGAGTAAACAATCCCTTTAAATGATGAAACACTACTTTTCAAAAATAATTTGTAATACAAAGAAAAAAAAAAAAATCCTGAAAAAAAGAAAATCACACATGACCAATTCAGCACAAAAAAAAGAAAAAGAAAGAAAACCGTTTCACGTTGACTAATTTTCTTCCTCTCAACAACACCATCTACATTCTACTAGCAATAAAATTACTTTTTTTTTTTTTTTAATTGCATCACTGAGTCTCATTAAAACAGGGAGAGATGACACTAACTGAAAATAAAACTGATGTAGAAACAATTTTCACTCAGAAACGGCTAAACGTGAAATATTGGAACGGAATAGTATTTTGAAATAGTATTTTCTTATAAAACATGCTCCGGTAATCTTTTATTTTCAACTTCAATAAATCTTTTTTGACAGTATCAAGGGAAAGAAAAAGCATAACGGACATACTTTCTTGGTTATGTGAAACCCTGATAGTAATTTATTGGGTGGACTTGAATTCTTAGTGTGTGCCTCCCATGCATACACTTTAGAATGGAACATTTTATAAAAAATATTTAAATAAACAATGATAAAATACTGTATGAAATATAAAAAATAAATGATAATATATTTGGATTTTGTTACAAATACAAGGCTCAGTAGTTCACTCTTATACAAGGAACAACATCTCTCGTCAAGACTATTTCAGCATGCTGATCAGATCTAACATATGAGAGCAAACTGGTCACAGCAAATAAGCAGATTCATAACCAGGAAGAACTGGTAAAGAGCTATATTTAGCTGGTGGATCTCACTATCCCAGAACATGTTCTGGTGACTCTGTCTGTTTGATTTGTCTCTGGCAGGAACGTGGAGGGAAGGAGGTGGAAATGACAGGGGAATGGAAGGGCAGGAGCTCATTATAATGCCCAGCGTGACAGCCACTGTGAGGCGTCTGCTCGGTGCGGGTCAGTGACAATACACGGCAAAGCCCTGACAGAGAGATGGGACACCCCCAGCATGCACTGCACTCATTGGCGCAGGAGACTCATATCAGACGACAACAGCTATTCAGAAAGCAACTGAAGAGTTCGACCTCTGAGCCTGTGGTCATCAGTTCAGGGCTGGCGAAATTTACTCCAGAGCAGAAAGCTGATAGAGAAAGAGCAATGGCAATAACAGCTAATAGCTCTGGTTCCTGTCCCGGACGTCTGGCTTCCAGCAGAATCATGACCCAGCAAGTATTTCACAGCCAGCTTTAATCCCGGAAAGCAATAATGGCCACACACTCACAAACAACAACAGAGCATTCACTAGAGTTCAAGACCAATCAAGCTCAGAAATCTCAGTTATCATGTAATACTGAAAGACTATTTTGTCATATTAATTACATGGCATGTCTGTGCTGGCTGTGAATATTACAGCTTTATGTAGAGGGTAGAGGGGATATGACACTACTGACACAATCACACGGACCATTTCACTCGTTAAAACTGCAGATTTCTTTTAATTGAAACATTGTTGGATAATGTAAGTACACAAGTCAACAAAATAACATTGTTCTAGTGGTTTTGGGATATTTTAATGCAAAAACTTTTGTACTCTTAAGCGTACTTGGCAAGAATGGCTTCACCTAAAATTTTTCGCAAAAATGCAGCAGCAATGTTTATCTATTTAACAATAACTTGTGTATATTAAATTAGTGCATATATATGTTTGTGTGTGTATTTGTATACTATTGTTAAAAAAGTTGTCAGGTGTGTGTGTGTTTTAAAGAAATTGATACTTTTATTCAGCAAGGATACATTTAAACTGATCAACAGTAACAGTTAAAGTTCTACATTGTTACAAATTGCAAATAAATGCTGTACTTTTGAACATTCTATTCTAAACAGTTTTCAACATTGATAATAATCAGAAATGTTTCTTGAGCAGCAAATCAGCATATTAGAAGGATTTCTGAAGGATCATGTGTGTAGTCCACTGAAGGCGAGCGTAGTGATGAACCCAAGCGCAGTTTTATTTAAACAACATCAAATCCAAACAGAGACTTGACTTGAACACTTAACTTGGCATGAACAGACTAGACTCACCAACAGCAGGTTACAACATTAATACACGACGAGAGACAATGGCAACATGATGGTTACTTATAGCAAACAATACAGGTCACATGACAAGAATCTACCAATGAGAAACAAGACACATGACTAAGACAGCCAATGAGAAAACAGAACTAATCATCACATGCCAAGACAATAACCAATCAGAACATGACACAATGAACAAAGGAACCAATAGCAGGAATACACGAGGGCAAGGGAAGCATGACACGAACAGGCACGATGACTAAACTCCAAAATAAAAGTCATGAAAATATGAACATGAAACTAAACCCAAAACAGGCGTGACAAAGTGACACTAAAGACTGGAGTAATAATGCTGAAAATTCTCATTTTAAAATTCACATAGAAAACATTTATTTTAAATTGTAATAGCATTTCACAATATTACTGATTTTACTGTATTTTTGATCAAATAAATGCAAACTTGATGAGCAGAAGAGACTTTTGTAAGTCTCTAGCGTAGCTCATAAACTTTCTGTGGCCATCAGAAATGTGTGAGGTTTATTATAAATGAGGGCTGAGTCAGTCATGATGCTGAAGTTGCCCTCTTTATGATGCTAAATGAAAGCAGAGTAAAATTTAATTAAAGGTTCACCGAGGACTTTCAGAAGTTCTGCACTCAATTACACTCTATATGCCGCCTCCTGCGCAACCTACTTTTCCAATTACATTTACAATTAACGCCAGAGGTTGGACTTGGAGGTGTTTTTCCACCCCAATGCAGCTGGACAAGCATGTCTATCCTAAAAAAACAAAAACAAACAAAAAAAACCACATGGCTAAAATGATTCTTCTTACAATTTGTATAGGTATAGGCTACAGTATTTTAAAGCTTTGCAATAGCAGCAGATGTCTATACTGCAATGTTTAGCTATGAAGCACACGTGGGCATGTGTGGGTAAAGTGGCATACAGTCTGGTATTGCTAACAGATCGCTGCTGAAAACTGCCAGACGTGTGAAAAGTTTGCAGTCACATCAGGTATTTAAAAGAAAAATAGATGCCAAGTCATGGGTCAACGCTAATGTATCGACTGGCAACTAAATACATGAATGAAATCAAATCTGGGCTGGAAGCCAGTTTGTCTTATTGTTAGTTCGCTTGGTTAAAGCAATTGCAATATGTGTGATGTATACTGGAGGATGGTTATTGTAAGAGAACTAAAGAATTGCATTTATAATGCTTTAATTAAACCATCAATACAACTTGGTCATTAAGAAAATGAGTATCACAATTACTATTCTAAACTCTTAACTCTAAATCTTCAACTTTAAAACGTAATTTGTTTTACACATTTTGTGCTATGGACATGAATGATACCCAAAAGAACATGCAGCTTATTGAGAAGTCTGATAGATTTCAATTTCCCTCTGCTAAATGATAAAAATAACATTGACTGAGGGACCATATGTACAATGTAAAATATGCTTTTTCCAAGTGGTAAATAAAACAAAGATTACTGGAGTACTTTTTGAAAGGAAATCTATTTCAGTTTTCAATTTGTACTTAAAATGTTCATGATTAATTTAATGTGTTACTTATTTCTTTGAAATTGTTTGCAAATTTTACTAGCAATTTCTGAGGGAAAATTTTCTACACCCATTTTGTGTGTGTGTGTGTGTGTGTGTGTGGGGTTCCTCAATGTACAGACCAGAATATCATAAGGCTAAGGCTATAATCATGTTTTGAACATTGGGTCTTGTCACCAATGTAATAGTCCTTTTTTATATATATAATTTTTTATTTAAAGGGAATAAAGAAAGTAAATATTACTAAAATAACTAATTAAATTTTGATGTATTTTAACTATTTGTAAATCGCATTTTATTTTAAAATATGCACACAATCACTCTTAATTGTTAATCTAATATGCACACTGATAATGTTTCTTGTCTCATCACATTCAATTAAGAATTACATTATGAATCATGTAAATGATATAAACTATTTTTGATTCAAAACAGCAAGTTGAAAAAACAGTTGAATACTTTGCATCACTGGGTTTAAATGTTGGTCTTTTAACATTCTTATCATAAAATAGTTATCATAATATGGCCATCTGAAACATTTGGACATTGTGGCTTTGTCAGTCCTCTCAGTGTCATCATTTGTCTAAGTGTGTGATATGTAAAGGGAATTGAAAGGGTAGCAGTATTGTAAGAATGATATTTAATGCAAATCTCTGAAATGACCAGAGCTTGTTGTTCATTAACATGGTAAGTCACTGACATATATTCCACTAGAATCACTAATAAATACAGCAAAATGAACCTATTGCTCTCGATGTTTTACTGAAGCAAACTCTGGATGGATGTTAATCCATGTTTAAACATTACATCCAATCCTCAGAGAGTCATTAAACACAGAGTCTGTCTTGTGTTGCCAAACCCATGAGAACCGCTGAATATATAATGCTGCAAACACAGCGAATGATCATTATGTGGGTGACATTAGGTCTTCTCTGACAGTGAGGAAAATGCAAAATCATTAAAAAAAGCACTTTAACCACCCTTTGCTATAAATGTGAAGTTCAAGCAATTGTTTAGTTTTAGAATGGCCTCACTAAAATGTCTGTGTAGATAACAAGAAGCTCTATGGCCACTTGACACTGACCTTGCCGCAAATGATTATCATGCAGTATGTAAATGAGGCTCTTTGTAAAATTGGCTCATCAAACATGTTTTTCTCTATTTCTTTGCTGAGCTTCCTATTGTTGTTTTTATATAAACCAAGAATACATGAATAAATATATTTATGTAACACTACAACCACAACTTCTAAGAATCACCAGTAGCCACATCACTGAAGATGTGATTAAAGGAGTGTTTCTGTTATCTTTACTCATCTAATGTTGTTCAAATGCTATTATCATTATTGATGTCCTCACACACACACACACACACACACAAACTCTTTACCTTAATGTAATAACAGGTATGTATGTATGTATGCTTATTTATGTAATGAATGGCTTCAGAAGACTTACTGAGATATAACACATGGACTACATTTAGGATACATTTGGGAGATTTTCAAAGCAGATATAGAGTCAACATTCAACAACCAACCTCAACAACCTATATATACACAATAAATACATTCTTTAACTTAAAACCTAAACAATTATGTTTATGTAGCTTACAATAACTAGGAATAATAACAACAATAACAAAAGATTCTTTAAATGTATTTTAAAAATGTGCTTTTGTCAGGATTTTAAAAAATATATATTTATATGTATCCTTAATTAAAACTACCTTCTTTTGCTTTAGTAATTTTAGCACTTCAACTTTCAAGTAGATGCTAAGGCAACATTACAAATAACCGTTTGTTGCTTTAAAAGTTTTTTTTGTTTGTTTTTTTGTTAGTTTTTGTCATAAGTGGGTAGGGATGAAGGATAACATGTGGGGTATTGTTAATGACCACTTCTGATTATCTTAGATATTCATTTTTTTCTTTCTTCGCTTTTTGCTGTTATTATGTCTTTTTTATTATTATTATTTTTGTATTATTATGTGAATAATTGTACATTTACATTTACATTACATTATGCATTTAGCAGACGCTTTTATCCAAAGCGACTTACATTGCATTCAAGTTACAGTTTTTACATTTTATCAGCTCTTGCATTCCCTGGGAATCGAACCCATCTTGGCGTTGCTAGCGCCATGCTCTACTATTTGAGCTACAGGAAAGCAAACCTCAGTAAACAAAGGATCAAAATATATTTAAGAAACATATAAGCTCACACACTTGTTACTCTGAAAAACAACACTACAGCCAGTTATTCTGTTTCGAAATGTGTTTTCTGTGTCAGAATGTCTGTTTTTGTTTTGGTCTGTGTAACTCCGCCCACAGCCAGTTTAACCAATAGTATTTCGACACCCCGGGTTGCCAGTTGGTGGAAAACATAGCGTATTGCAGCCATGGAAGCCATCAGCCATCAGTCAGAGATCACAGATTCTACCCGACCTGAAGCTCTGTGAGCAGAGGAATATTAAAATGCGGATAAATCAACTCATCGACTTACAGTGTAAGGCTCGTGGCCTTCCATTGTCAATCGTGCTCATTCTTGTTACGTCCTCAACCTGGCAACCCACGTGAGTCTAAAGAGGAAGTTGGCAGGAGAAACGACTCTCTCCTATATCTTGGACTGCAGTACTGCTAGCCGTTAATATTACATACTGCACCTTTAAAATATTACAGCATAGAGGTGAATAAATGATGACATAATATAGATTTTATTTTGTTTGTTTTTTGATAAACTATCCTTTTAAAAGATATACAGAAATGTGAGTGTTTATTAGTTAACAATGATTGAAAAGGCCATAGTTGGAATTTTAACCTCTATACCAAGATGAAAAGTCAACCTCAATGTGTTTTATTTTTAATGCAAACAGCGTGTCATGACCTTAGTGTTACGTCTCACCTCTATGACAGCACTTTCCTCGAGAGCAGTGACACTATCAGCGACACGGGGCACTGAAACGTTCACAGGTCACTGGCCAAACGTCCCATACGTGCTTACTAACAACCCTTCAACAGAACCGTGACGCCCCAGAAACCACACAAATACCTGCTTAGACTACCAGTGATAAAACCAAGATAAAACCCAAAAGCATTCCACTTACTTTCATAACGATTCCTAGATGTTTGTCTTCCCAAAGATAAACACATTTATGTCCATTCTGATATGTAATGTCCTCTTTTCACTATCCAATCAAATCTCGCCTAACATTTGTTTTCTCGAATATCCCGTTTCATTCACATTACAGAAGTAAAATGGGTTGCGAGAAGCTATTCGCATTGACTTTAACTCACAGTGTGCAATGGCTGCAGGCAATATTATATCCTCCCGTGGTAGGAAATAAAAGCAGACATATTGAAGTGTCTGGTCATATTTCAAGTAGCAATGACACAACAGAAACATTCAAATGTTGATCTTGGTATTAAGCGGTTCTGGCGCCCGGGTCTGCGGCACACGCTCAAATCTATATGCTGGATTTTCATTAATTCAGGGGTGAGAGTATAAAAGCATGAAGCTCTAGTTTCAGCGATCGCCTATAGGGAGTGAAGGAGGGATTTGTTGTCTCTGCTTTTGTTGACGATGTAGAGCTTGTATGGGAGTGAAAAGTCTTTGTCATGTAAAGGACTATTATTGAGATAAGGTGCAGATACTAAAGATAACATCAGCTGAACACTGTCATTCAGAGGCTTTCTCTCTCTCATTCATTTACACACACACACAGCCCTCAGTTACCTCATTATCAGACCACTGGCAGTTTCAACACTCGGGAGACAAAACAAGGACAATGTGAGACAATATATTTGTCAATGTGAGACAAATATATAATCACATACATTGGCCAGTGTGACTTTCTTGTTCTTGGTACAGCATTTCTTTCAACCAATCGATCTGATTTATGCATTAGAATTAGCAAGTTACTGGTAGGTGTTAAAGGTGCAGTAAGCGCACTGTTTTTATTTGAAACAAACAGCCAAAAGAATCACACCCACTGATCTATAACAGAAAACATAATAATGATAAGTGATCACATCTCGAAAGCCCCGCCCCTAAAAATTCACAAACATTCTATTCAATGCAGGCACCTCCCCCATCACTACTGGACACGCCTCCTTACTCGTTATTGGCTACAGGTGTGTTTTGGTATATTTACGATCCACTTTCAACAGTGTTTCTTAGAAATCGCTTGCTGCACCTTTAAGGACCTAAAATAACACTTATCAACCAATCTTTTTTTTTTTTTTTTCTAGCAAATCACAGTGATCTTGACTTTATACTAGGGATGTAACGAATCACTCAACTCATGATGCAATATGATTCACGATACGATTCTCTCACAATTAATTTTTTTTTTTTTCAACAAAATGAGATCTAAAACAAATCATAAATGAAATGTGTCCTTTTATTATTGCTTGGTCAAAATGCTGCATATTTCTTTGTGGAACTGAAATATGTCAAATAACTACGGTGGCCGAGAGAGCTCAACGTGCTGCAAACAGAAAAAAAACACAAACTGCAAATTAAGAAAACAACTTCACCAATTTGACAACAAACGCGCTGCAAATGCTCACAGCACAACCAAACAAAGAAACGCATTGCAAATACAATTCTTTATTTGGTTGTGTTGTGAGCATTTGCAGCACCTGCTGTCAAATTGATGAAGACGTTTTCTTAATTTGTAGGTGTTTTTTCTATTTGCATGTGTTTTCTGAAGTTGTAGTGCGTTGAGCTCTCTCGGCCACCGTAAATAACAAAATCCCAAAGCGTTTTTATTATTATTATTTATTTAAAAAAAAAAATTTAATTTTTTTTTTTTACTGTGAACAGTGTTTACTCTTTTCAGAGTTTACTCTTTTCACCCACAATTATTTATTATTAATTAAACTCGTCTCTATACTAAGCTGGGAAAAGAAAAAGCATTTTATCATCAAACAATAATACATTTAACTTAAATTAGTGCACATTTTCAAGTTCAACTTTCGAAAAAGGAAATCAACATCTAGAATTTATATAGATATAATATCTCCTTCTCAAAGTTCACTTGCCAATTCTTGGATAAAGTCCTATCAGTTTAAAAAAATAATAATAATCTGTTAGCTCAATAAAGGAAACTTACAAAAGCAATATTCAGTAAGCAACTGCAGGGAGATTGATGTTGAAAATCATAACAAAAGCATGACTGTGTGTGTGATGAGCCACATTCAAAATGATGAAGCTGACAGCTTCTGTGCTGTTACAACAGAGCATTTGCCTGCACCGTGACAGAATCAATGGAGTAACACAGATAATAGCATCTCTGGTGATCAGAGATAAATCTAATTGAGTGTGGTCTGTCTGTGGACGCTGCTGTGCGCAGATCGGTGGTCGCAGAGAAGCTGAGGACTCTGATCTAAAGCAAAAGCTGTTAAACGAGTCTCTGTGTGTGGGTGCTGCCTGAGGGATGCCCACACGGGACAGATCCAACTGAGAATTTAGTATTCAGACTAGCAAAGCAATTTGTGAAACATACAACAACCACTCCATGTTACGATTTTAAATGCAGGAGCATCAATACAATCAGACCTGAATGCAATAGTCAGTCTCACAAACACAGGAGTTACTATTTCCAATCTATAGTTTAAAATGTGCAACTACAAGTAAATTATATAACAGCCATGTATTTCTTATATTTTGTATTACCTTGATTGCACTGAATTAAATCTTACAATTAAATCTTAAAAGTATATTTAAAAAACCTGTACTTGCATATAATATAAATGAAATAAAAGGTCACTTAAGTGTACCTAAGTACACTTTTATATATTGCACTTTGTAATAATATCAAATTACAAGTTTTAAAGTACATTTCAAATCATTTTTTTAAATAATATTTTGTTAAAGAAGTACAGCTATTTTTGATGTGTTGACTATCATACTAAAGCACATGTAAAGTATTTGATTATAATTTTAACTGTAGTATGATTTCATTTATATTACATTCAATGCTCATTTTAAATGACTAAGTTGCAACTTCATTGCAATGTGTAATTACGAACACACTTCTACATGACATTAAAGTTTCAATAGAAATTACATTAAAGTACATTTTAGTTTATCATAAATACTGTTGTCAATATCTGCTGTACACTTTAATCGCATTTCAAAGACAATAAAAGTAATTATGAAATTACACTATAAAGATATTCTTAAGTGGGTCAAAAGCTCTCTAAGATTCAGGTAATTGCATTTAATACGAATCCAAACTATAATACATTTTAATTTAACTGCAGTTAGATGTATGAAAACATAACAGTTCTGATTTTTTTTTAAATTATATATATTATTTCCGTAACAGAAGTACGCTGTCAAAAGTATCTAAATTTCCCATAAGGGAAATTTTAAATTACTCACAACACACCTTCTACATAAGAAATAAAAAATCATATAAGATAATAGCAAAAATCATAGAGAAAATCATTTTAAAGCTGCCACAGCTGTTGTGGCGAGACAGAGCAATAATCAGCTGCAGTTTCAATGTCAACTGAGTCACTACTCAAACTCATCAGCTATGTCTTTTCTGGGGTGTCTCTTCTCATTTTCAGTTCTCTCACAGTCTCTAAATATATTCACTGCCATTATTAGCACACCGAGATGGCACTGAATGAAGATCTTGGGAGATTCTAAAAATGCAATGCAAATAAATTCTGGACCTACACAAATAAGCGCAGCAAGGAAGAAGTGGCTTTGATTGAGCTTTGATTCAACAAGCAAACAAATACATTTTCTCTCCCAGAGGGTTTGTATACTGTGTAGATACTTTAAAACACAATTCACGGGAGTTAAGTGTTTGAGTCAGTTGGGTATATATTCTGTTTACATCAATGCATTTGCTAGGTCTTAAAGGAATAATTCACACAAAAACAAAAAATTGGCTGAAAAATGTCCTCACCCTCAGGCCATCCAAGATGTAGATGAGTTTGTTTCTTCATCAGATTTGGAGAAATGTAACATTACATCACTTGCTCACCAATAGATGCTCTGCAGTGAATGGGTGCCGTCAGAATGAGAGTCCAAACAGCTGATAAAAACATCACAAAGCGATTTTCATGCATGTATATACTGTATATTGCAGCTAAGCAAGCACTGAAAATTCTCATGCTGCCTGTTCTGGGATTTGCTAACAACGTGATTTGTACAACTACATAAGTTGTTTCTGCAAGCTGAGCCTAAGAACATAAATGTAATTGAAATGTAGAGTATATGTTTGGAAGAGATACATAGCTTATGCATATGTAATGCTGATGGTCGGCAGATGCATTAAGTTCCTTTCCATCTTATTAGCAGGCACATTTCATGCAAGGATGAAGCTGATTTTCTGTTCCCCTCTAGATATTTCATGGTCTATTTTCCGCAGTAATTTTTTAAAAATAGGTTCTTTTTTATTAATTCATGCCTTTGACAAAAGCATACGTATCTGGACTGAGGCAATGCTAATGTGTAACCCACATCTTCTCTACCGCTCTGATTGTTTGCCAGATGCATGTAGAAAAAGATTACCATTTATTCCAATTAACTAAATCTCCTCTTAATCCAGCCCATGCAATTGAGAAGACAGGCAAAAGCGTGTTTCCCAGATGCTCGACTGAGCTGATGTGGTTTGTGATTCCAGTAAGCATTACTCAGCAGGGGTGCTCATCAAACCTGTGTGAGTGCGCTGGAATCAAAGTGTCTGTCTTTCCCTCTTTCCTCTGCTCTCCATTTATTGTGAGAGATACACCACCTCTTGCCAGAGAGCTGAAGCATTTCGGCGACACTAAAGCGGCACAATACTGACACAAGGCAACACTGTTTAAATCCAAAAGTAGTTACCCTGCAAATGAGCTGTAGGGGCCATTATCACTTTTATGAAGCTATCACTTAGCTGTTTGCTGGTCTGCTGAGTTTTAAAGGTGAATAGTGTCAGTTTTTGAACATTCCCTGTGCCTTCAATTGATTGGACAAAGAGTCATTATATAGGAATGTTTGAAAAAAAGAAAGCAGCAAACTGACCAATCAGAATCAAGCATTCCAGAATATTGCATTAAAGTGATAAATTACTATAAATTTTCATTTTTGGGTGAAATATACCTTTAAGCCTACTCATATGAATATCTGTTGGGGTTTATTTAGTGATAACAATCGGCTAACCACACATTATCTCACACGGCTGCTCAACAAATAAATAAATATGTGGATATGAAATATTGACTGAATTGATGGTACATTTTTATCTGTATATTATCTTGAATCTTCCACCAAGACTAAGTACTATCAGAATGTGTTATTTTATTACAATGACATATTATATTAGTTTTTTATTACTTTTAATGTTTTATCTTAAGTTTTAACTTATATAACTAATTTATTCATTTTTTTAAATTAAAACAAGTGTTATGGTGTTATACTTACAAAGACTATACAAATCACTCACACACACACGTTTGTTTGTTTTGTGAATTGTTGGGACATTCCATAGGTGTAATGGTTTTTATATCGTACAACTGTATTTTTTATCGCCCTGCACCAACCCTACACCTAAACCTACCCCTTACAGGAAACTTTCTGCATTTTTATGATTTATAAGCCTTTTGAAATATGGGGACATGGGGAAATGTCCTCATAAGTCACCTTCTCCTTGTAATACCTATGTCATACTCATGTCATTATACACATTTGTATCCTCATATGTCACAAAAACACATATGTGTGTGTTTGTGTGTGTGTCAGTTGGGAGTGTTTTAGGTTAAGTTAATGATGCTTCTCATAATGACAGCAATAATAATGACTGCAACAACAACAATATGCATATGAATGAATGATAGCAATGAAGTGATTGGGAAGTGAAGTGATTTGCCGTTTTATTTTTATTTATTTTTATTTTTAGTAGGTTAAGTCTCTTTTTTAATAAAATATCTGCATCGTTTTTATTTTATTTTTTTGTTTATATATATATATATAAACAATACTTGTTTCTAACAATATAACAATACTTTTATTTTAATTTTATTTCAGTTAATGTGTATTTGTCTATTTGAAATAGATGAAAAGGTTTATGGTTTTAAATTTAGCTAATGATAATAAACCTAATAAGAATCAACTGCTTAAAAAGAAACATAAAAACGGCTTACCACTGTATTAGACTAGTATTTCAATAGTTGACCTTTTATCCAAGTTGTTATAACAATATATGAATGATTTATAATTAGCATTTGTGAATGTGAATTAATGGTATGAATAAAGCCCTTCATAAGCCCTTGAGGCATTACTACAATGAGTTACAGTTTAATTTCCTTTCTGATGATTTAAGCAGTTAGGCAATAATTCATGCAATGAATTACTATGCTAAACATCTCTAACAGTGACAGTGATAGAGGAGTGGAAGCGGGAAGAGCTTAAAATCCAATTGAGAACAGCTGCCATTATGTGACAGCATGTTACGCCAGACCTACAGGCTTCATTTCAAGGCCAAAGATCCCAGCTATTCAGACTCGGGCTCGTCGGCATATAATAAGCAGATGTTGTTGGGTTTTGTGAAGCTTTTATCAGAAACTGACCATGGTTATATATTTGAGTGAACTGTCGCACATAACCTTGAAACACAAAAGAGATTCTGTGTTTGGCCCTCGAGCTGTTTTCATGTCTGGCATTGATTTTCAAAAATATTAGTTTATCCATAAAAACTACAAAGCATGAATGGCACAGGCAGTTCTGTAAGGGAAAAATAAATTGTGATTTATATATATGTAAACAAATTGAAAGCCCACACTAGCCTGGGGAGCATCGTGGTCAGTATTATCAGTCTTTTGATTGCCGTCTCTTTAAGATAAAAAATGGATTATGAAGAGTCAATAATGCCCGTGCACCTGAAATAAATAAAATTGGCAAAGAGACCTTGAATTTCTTATCTGAAAAGGAAAAAAAAACTAAAGTTTGTCTTAGTCTTGAAAAAAAAAGCTTGACTGCAGAAGACCTCAGCTTGGATTCTGCCTGAAGAGACAGATGATGTGAAAGGGTCGATCAATAAGTCCAGACAATAGAGCGTTCTGAGCTGGAAATTGAAAAGCAGGTCATTGTACACAGGAAACTATGGACTGCACCTTTAAAAAATGGGAACACTTTTAGTTTAGAGGCAGGAAGAAAAAATTGATTGTGACAGATGCAATTTGAGCCTTATATATTGTGTTGAATAACATCATATAAATGCATCAGAGTTGGGAGTATAAGGGGCCGTGCACACAGAGCGTGTTTTTGCATTTAAAAAGCTAGACAGGCACAACAGAAGAAAGCAAATGGCAGAGATCTAAAAAAACTGAATTCAGCTGAATTTTACACAACTTCTCAAAATGCGATGCAAATGCTTTGAGTGCTGCACAGCGGTAAAAGAGCTCTACATACAGTAGAAAAAAACCAACAATTAAAAACAGGCTGATATATTAGTCTACATGGAGTGATAGTCAATGTACAAAAGAGTAAATGGGAGAAACAGGTGAACACAAAACAGCATTTTACTACTTGTTAAAGAAGGTAACCTTTATCATTCAGCTGAACTGTGCACAAATATTTTAAACACCTCAGCTTCTTTATATGTTAACTTCTCAGGTAATATCAATGGTATGAACTATTTCAGATGCAGCTGAAATGACAACAACAGTGGTTACATATGTTTATTGTTTGATTAAAATGATTGCTACAGGGACAATTTAGTAGTTGCTGGATATTGGTAGGGACGTGTCCCTACGCCCTTGAAATAAGGTACAAAGATGTACCCTCTAGCTGTTGCACCTTGTACAATTTGCAAGTAGCTTCAAATGCTGATTATCATTGGTCAGACAAACTAATAGTCCTGTCTTAAACTTGCCCCACTAGTTGAGCCAAAGTTGCTATGTTGGGATGATACAACCCTCAAACCATGGTCTGATGTACTCATAGAGAACTATCTGTTAACATTCCCATTCATCTCAATGGCAGTTTCTTGGCTGGTGCATTCAGACCTGGAAATATGTGATGGATCGCTTTGTATTAGATCACTTCAGAGCAGACAGGGAAGAAACACGTCTGTTTCATGCTGTTGAGCCCTCCAAAATATAATTTGTATTTGGGTATAATTTGTTCCCATGTGTTGTTGTTGTTGGCTGAATAGAGGACAGAATATATCAGCACCGCCCAGAGATGATCTGACTGTATCCTCTAGTAATAAACACCCTACATCTATGCTGCTTCACACTGTTGTCAACACTGCCACTCGGATTCCTCTGGGTCTCTGAGGTCTTGATGATTCAGTTTAACAGAATAATGCAGTTAGTGTTATGACATGTGTCACCTGGGGCTTCACCCATCCAATCTGCACACATCTCTGAGATGGAGAACGGCTGACCTGATACAAGCCCGTTCATTGTTTTTGGAGCACGACAATCTCCCTTTAATTGAGCTCAAATCGAAGACAAACAGTCAAGGCACAAAAAAAGTCTTCCAAGGGGTTGAGGAAATTACAGCAAATTATGCAATTTCAGTGGAGAAATGCTCTTGATGATGAATCTGCTACAATCAGGGCTGAAAACAGAGAAAGCACCACTGATTAATGCCTTCGATCTGATGTGAACTGCATTTAGTTCAGATTTCAAAGCACTTTCAGTGGGTTCATTTGTAAGATATGTATTCCTCCTTTCAAAACCTCTGCCTCTTCTCTGTATCAAATCATGACATTTCAATATTTTATATGCTAAATTGTGACCCTGGACCACAAAACCAGTCTTAAGTCGCTGGGGTATATTTGTAGCAATAGCCAAAAATACATTGTATGGGTCAAAATTATCGATTTTTCTTTTATGCCAAAAATCATTAGAATATTAAGTAAAGATCATGTTCCATGAAGATATTTTGTAAATTTCTTACCGTAAACATATCAAAACTTCATTTTTTGATTAGTAATATGCATTGCTAAGAACTTCATTTGGACAACTTTAAAGGCGATTTTCTCAATATTTAGATTTTTTTGCACCCTCAGATTCCAGATTTTCAAATAGTTGTATCTCAGCCAAATATTGTCAGATCCTAACAAACCATACATCAATGGAAGGCTTATTTATTCAGTCAATTTTTTGAAAAATTGACACTTAAAGATTTTGTCATCCAGGGTCGCAATTGGCAATTAAACATATTAAGCCACTGGGTCTTAAGGGTCCACTTATAATTTTTTTCTGAGTAAATAAAATGTACATACAAAGAAATAAGCTATTGCAGCCAAATGCTGGACCAGACCATAGGCTAAATGTTGAACTAGTCATATTACCAAGTAAGAGATTCATTTGCACCAAAATGTTGTTCAGTTCACTTGAACTCAACAAAACACATTTCTCTTTCCAAAAAAAAAAAGTCCAAAACATGCATTTAGAAAGTCAATCTTTGAAATTTCATGCAGACTTTAAAATGTAAATAAATGGAACTCTCTCTTAAATAAAGAATTAAGAATATTTTAATTATTTTTCTTTTTAAATGATTGAAATATAAAATAACTAGCCACATATCATGTTTTATGCAAAGTTTAGGGATAGAGAAATCTGAAGAGAACATATGTTTGTATGCTCAAGGATGTGTTGTTTATTTGCTACTGACTGCCTCATATAAAACTCTTATTGAAAATATTTTAACAGGTTTGATGCAACAAACCTTGAAAAATTATAAAGCAAATTGTCCATGCTCTTATGAAGTGCTGAATCTAGCAGCCAGAAGCACGAAACAAAAACATGTGAGCGCACACTTTTACCTGTCAATGATGCTTCTTTAGTGCTCAGAAACATGTGAGTTATTAAGAAAGTAAAAAGACTATTGCTATTAACATTAGAAAATCCTGTCCAGTTCCTGACCATGTGTTTGAGGGTGAAACAAAACTACATTCGACTTATATTGGACATTATATTGGACCTATATTGGACAATGGACAACCTTACAGTTTGTAGCAAAGCCATGTTGCTCATCTCATGCACCAAGACAGTATTTTTAACTTATATATTTATAACTCATATATTTATAACTTATATATAAGGCATGGCACCAAATAATGACCCGTTTAATCTGATTATGATAAATAAAAAATTTAAAAAAGAGTGTTGATTATAACATTTCATCAAGCTCTTTTCCCATTATGGCAAATGTTTTTCTGTTTCAAGTTTTTCTTTTTTTTCTTTCTTTCCGGCATTGTTATTGTTAACTAAAATTAACTATTTAATTTGTTTTTGTTCACTGAAATAAAGTTTCAGTTAAGTATTAAGGTTAATGTATTAAAATTAAAAAATGTAAAAAAATAAATTAAAGCTAAATAATTAAAACGAATGAATGTCAAAAGCACTTAATAATCACTAGGCAAGGCAAGGCAAGTTTATTTATATAGCACATTTCATACACAATGGTAATTCAAAGTGCTTTACATAAAAGGAAGTGAAATAGTCATTAAAAATAATAAGAAATTAAAAATAATAATAATCACAACAATAAAAACAAAGTGATTTAAAAATTGATTTTAAAGAATTTAAAACATTTAAGAATAGAAAGTGATTATACATAGTGCAATCAGTTCGGACGTAGCACAGTGCTCATTCAACAAATGCACAGCTAAACAGATGAGTTTTGAGTCTAGATTTAAAAGTGGCTAATGTTTTAGCACATCTGATCTCTTCTGGAAGCTGGTTCCAACTGCGGGCGGCATAATAACTAAAAGCAGACTCCCCTTGTTTTGTGTGAACCCTTGGTATTTCTAACTGACTCGATCCTAATGATCCGAGTGGTCTGTCAGGTTTATATTCAGTGAGCGTATCTCCAATGTATTTAGGTGCTAGGCCATTTAGAGATTTATAAACGAGTAAAAGTACTTTAAAATCAATCCTAAATGTAACTGCAAGCCAGTGTAAGGACCTGAGGACTGGTGTAATATGCTTACATTTTCTGGTTGTAGTCAGAATCCTGGCAGCAGTGTTCTGGATGAGCTGCAGCTGTCTAATGGTCTTCTTTGGAAGGCCGGTGAGGAGACCATTACAATAATCCACCCTGCTGGTGATAAAGGCATGAACCAGTTTCTCCAAGTCTTGACTGGAAACAAAACATCTAATTCTTGCAATGTTTTTGAGATGATAGTATGCTGATTTAGTTACTGCTTTGACATGACTACTAATGTCTGTCTCCAGATACACCCCAAGATTTTTGACTTGGTTTTAGTTGATTGACCCCTAGAGTCAAGGTATGCATTCACCTTGATAACTTCATCTTTGTTTCCAAATGCAATGACTTCAGTTTTCTCCTTATTTAACTGAAAAAAGTTCTGGGACATCCAACAGTTTATTTCATCAATGCATTGGCAGAGGGAGTCAATGGGGCTGTAGTCATTTGGAGATAAGGCTAGGTAAATCTGCGTATCATCAGCATAGCTGTGATATGCAATTTGGTTCTTTCTCATTATTTGACTTAGTGGGAGCATATACAGGCTAAACAAGAGCGGTGCAAGAATTGAGCCTTGTGGGACTCCGCATGTCATGGACGTCCACTTAGACTTATGCTTTCCTATACTCACATACAGGTGCTGGTCATATAATTAGAATATCATCAAAAAGTTGATTTATTTCACTAATTCCATTCAAAAAGTGAAACTTGTATATTATATTCATTCATTACACAAAGACTGATATATTTCAAATGTTTATTTCTTTTAATTTTGATGATTAGAGCTTACAGCTCATGAAAGTCAAAAATCAGTATCTCAAAATATTAGAATATTTACATTTGAGTTTGAATAAATGACCATCCCTACAGTATAAATTCTGGGTATCTCTTGTTCTTTGAAACCACAATAATGGGGAAGACTGCTGACTTGGCAATGATCCAGAAGACGAACATTGACACCCTCCACAAAGAGGGTAAGTCACAGAAGGTCATTACTGAAAGGTGTGGCTGTTTACAGAGTGCTGTATCAAAGCATATTAAATGCAAAGTTGACTGGAAGGAAGAATTTGGGTAGGAAAAGGTGCACAAGCAACAGGGATGACCGCAAGCTTGAGAATACAGTCAAGCAAAGCCGATTCAAACACTTGGGAGAGCTTCACAAGGAGAGAACTGAAGCTGGAGTCAGTGCATCAAGAGTCACCACGCTCAGACGTCTTCAGGAAAAGGGCTACCAAGCCACTTCTGCAGCAGAGACAACGTCAGAAGCATCTTAACTGGGCTGTGGAGAAAAATATCTGGACTGTTGCTCAGTGGTCCAAAGTCCTCTTTTCAGATGAAAGTAAATTTTACATTTCATTTGGAAATCAAGGTCCCAGAGTCTGGATGAAGAGTGGAGAGGCACAGAATCCAAGTTGCTTGAAGTCCAGTGTGAAGTTTCCACAGTCAGTGATGATTTGGGCTGCCATGTCATCTGCTGGTGTTGGTCCACTGTGTTTTCTGATGTCCACAGTCAACGCAGCCATCTACCAGGAAATTTTAGAGCACTTCATGCTTCCTTCTGCTGACAAGCTTTATGGAGATGCTGATTTCATTTTCCGGCAGGACTTGGCACCTGCCCACACTGCCAAAGGTACCAAAAGCTGGTTCAATGACCATAGTGTTACTGTGCTTGATTGGCCAGCAAACTCGCCTGACCTGAACCCCATAGAGAATCTATGGGGTATTGTCAAGAGGAAGATGAGAGACACCAGACCCAACAATGCAGATGAGCTGAAGGCCACTATCAGAGCAACCTGGGCTCTCATAACACCTGAGCAGTGCCACAGACTGATCGACTCCATGCCACGCCGCATTGCTGCAGTAATTCAGGCAAAAGGAGCCCCAACTAAGTACTGAGTGCTGTACATGCTCATACTTTTCATTTTCATACTTTTCAGTTGGCAAAGATTTCTAAAAATCCTTTCTTTGTATTGGTCTTAAGTAATATTCTAATATTTTGAGATACTGATTTTTGACTTTCATGAGCTGTAAGCTGTAATCATCAAAATTAAAAGAAATAAACATTTGAAATATATCAGTCTGTGTGTAATGAATGAATATAATATACAAGTTTCACTTTTTGAATGGAATTAGTGAAATAAATCAACTTTTTGATGATATTCTAATTATATGACCAGCACCTGTAATAACCTCTCCCTTCTAAGTATGACCTGAACCATTTGAGTACCATCCCAGAAAGCCCGATCCAGGTTTAACTAGCACTAAACCTAACATTGAAAATTGAAATAAAAGCAAATTCAAAGTATTAATAAATGCAGAAGTTGAGCATTGAGCACTCAAAGACAAATATGTTGACATGTGAGTTTTGTTCAGATTTATTTGTTGTCAAGACACTTAACATTTATTTATTTATTTGACAATATTTGTTTCATATATTAACGCAGACCTAAAGAAAAATTAGTAATGATCATTAAATGTTTGGCACAGAAAATAAATAAATAAATTTATTTAAAAATTTATTAAAAACTAAACAAGAATATAGGCTCCCTTTAACACCTGCTTTTTTTTTTTTTTTTTTTTAATGCTTGCTTTGTTTACACTTGAAATGATTAATCTCTACAGCACTAATTCTTAATACTGCACAAGAACAAAAGGTTCGAAAATAGAAGGTGCTTGAATACAATGACTTATTCAGTCAGTACAATTTAGAGAGCTTTCTCTAACCCAATTTATCAGCCGGCTCGGTGCAGATACAGCCACCGGAGATGGAAAACGGGACCAGCCGGATTGCTCTCACAGTCATTGTGGGTTTGGAAAATACATGCCCTGGGAAGAATAGGTAGCGTGATAAGGAAATGAGCAATCCTTTCTTTCCATGTTGTTTTGTTGGCGCCAAAATGAACTGGGACTTGGAGCAGGTCTCAGTCCCCTGAACGATACAAAGCCCCTCCAAAATGTGCGGTGTCCTCAAAGGTCAGTCCTGTGAAAGCACTTCAAGCCATGATGCATAAAGGTCCGGGCGGAAAGCCAGTGCGTCTGTGTTTAACAGCCATAAGCATGTGTTTGCTTTCTGTCTATGGCCATGCTGCAGGTCTGGAGAAATCATTCACAGCTGTCTCTAATGGCCCAGAAGAGGATTTTGGCAGGTTAAGAATCTGGCAGCATTGGTGGCTGACAAATTTCACCACATGGAAAATAATACAAAAAAAATTCAATAAGAACACAATGGCCTGTGTGAGAGAGAAATGGCTGAATCAAATCATTTCTCAATCAAATCTTAATAAGGGTCAAAGAGATTATATGTTAATCACTGCATAATTGAGAGTATCATCCTCATTAATCAGTGGAATGAAATGGAAATGTCTAATTATTGACAGAATAATAGCTGAAATAAAGTCTCATCTAACATTGCTCCACAGATGACTTCCAGATCTATATTTCTGCCCTCCTACTCTCTAATGCTCTTTTAGAGATATTAAAATCTGGCTTCCTCAAAATTTAACAGCAAAAACTGAGGTCATGCTATTTGGAACACCAGCCCTTGTAAAAATAAGTCTGCTACAAGCACTGAGATTAATAATGCTTTTATCAATTACTCCCAAACCATTTGAAATCGAGGTGTCATCATCTCTAACATGTCAAGCCCACATAACATCCCTTGTTAAGGCTGTTCATCCTCCGCACGCCCACTTTTAAGCCCAAAAGACAATGAAGCTCTGGTCCATGCATTCATAACCTTTCACCTCGACTACTGCAATGCTCTCTTGATTGGCCTGATACCTGCTAAAATCACTGCAATGTGTCAGCGCTGAGTGAAGAGTTGTGACCCATACCAAACAATCTGCCCACATCACCCTCATCATCTTTACATTGGCTGCCCATGTCCAACACACAATACTTTTCTGCCTATACAGCAGTTCTGTATATTTATAAGATATGAATGGATCCAATGGATCCTCTGCAGTGAATGGGTGCCGTCAGAATGAGAGTCCAAACAGCTGATAAAAACATCCCAATAGTCCACACCACTCCAGTCCATCAGTTAACAAAGTGATGTCTTTTTTGGTCTCACTTTTATCAGCTATTTGGTCTCTCATTCTGACAGCACCCATTCACTGCAGAGGATCCATTGGTAAGCAAGTGATGCAGTGCAAATTTGAAAAAAAATAAATAAATAAATACAGCGTTATTACAGTTTTCAACTACTTTTTTACGTTTACTTTGTACTCATTATTTCAGTTCCTAACTTATAACAATAACACAAATCTCAGAATATGTGCTTTTATGCATTTTTTTTTTTTTTTACACCTCTTAAACTTCTTTTACTACATTTTCCAAACTTCCCTGACACAAACTACAGACATTTGTCTTTTTTATGTTTTTACCTCATCATAATTCTGCATGGATTTCTTGAGCGCTCATAAAATCTGCTGTGACTGGCCCACATTTCCCAGCATCATTTCACCCTACAGACGGTTAAAACCCACCATCGCTGTTTATGCATCACGTACAATGAGTCACTGAAAGTCTTGGCTCTGTTATACCTCCCTACACCTCCATACAGTAACAATAACATAAGGCTATTTCACACAAATCCTACACGCTATTTTTGCAATGACACGCCACCATTTGTTTTTTTGGCTTGGATTTCTCTCGTACAGATGAAGACAAATCTTTGTAGCTTCCTCATTGCTGAGGAATGACATGAATGACATTTGCCAACAGAGAATCTGTGTACAGCATACATTTGGGATGTTCCTGATGCTACTCTGTTTCCATTTCAGCAGCCAAGAGAAACAAATAATTACAGTGACAAGAGAACACAGCTTAAGTACATTTCTTTTCAAACATCACATGCTTTGAGCATATATAAATACCCACAGGAAAAATCAATGCTGAAAAAAAAATGTTACATGCTCTCAACCGAGGCTCTTTTTCCACATTAAGTAACTGATAGCACAATTACAGGCACAGCAGATGTTTCTGGAGCGTTAAAATACTCATATGTGTGCACACTTTGATGTAACGAGAACAAATGGAAGCGTGTAAGTGAAGTCATGCAATATGGCTGCAACACACAGGCTGAGATGTAGTTCATAAATACAAATCTTAACTAAAATGATTAACTGTAGAAACTGTCGCAAATGTCTTCTGTCCAAGTGTGGCAGAATGGGTGCTGTGGTGTTTGCAGTTTCTTACTGCCTCAAGTGAAAAAACAAAAAAACAATCCCACTCATAATCCATACTTAAAATTTGTAAACATCAATGTATTTGAATTGCATATAAAATGTCCTTCAATATATGTCAGTCATAGTACATTAAATAGATAAGTGGCTGCATGCAATAAATAAAAAAAACATGGCATAGTTTAAATATTTGCATTTATTGGATTTTATTAAAAATAATCATTTTAACAAGCACATTTAGCTGCTTAGAATCTGAAAAAAAAAAGAATTCAGTTTATTCAATTAAAGAGTAAAAGGACGTTTTAAAAGAAATTACTGTTTCATTTTTTCTACTTCAAAATTTCATATTCAACATGTTACATATTTCTTTGTAATTATTTGTGAAATTTACTAAAAATTGTTTCAAAGTAAATCCTGGACCAATTTTGTTCAGAGTAGCCATATTAGTATTAACTTTCTGTATTCTGATTTTTTTTTTAGTATTATTAAAATCACAACCCCTACAGCGTGTTGTCCATATTCATTGCATATTAGTAGCATTCGTGAGCCTCTGGGCTCAAAGCCCACTCCTGGCTGGACTTGGGGACTGAGTTTGTCTCATTTCTGGACTGGGAAACGGGAGCCCACTCTGAACTGGACATGGGGACAGGAGACGACGGAGGGCTGGATGGAACCAGCGGGGAAGAAGGAGAGAGGAGAAGGGCCAAATCGGCTTCCAGCTCAGTTTCCCAGTCGATAAGGTCCCCCTCGAAGTCCAGCAGTCCCAGATGCACTCCAGCTCACCCTCAGCCGTGGTGCAGTGGGCTCCACTCCACTCCACGCTCTCACCATCCACGGCTTGCTCCCTTGCGGTGGGCACTGTCGCAGACTCTCGCACCTGGTCTGATGGATTAAGCTCTACGTCCGGGGCGATCCTCTGCTCAGTCGCTCGACTCTGTGCTGGCTTGGAGAAAACAGGAAACAAAACGGAGGGTAGACACACGGAGGTTACTGTTTGTTCAGGTCTTCTCTCACGATCTGTGCTGGGAGGAAAACGAGGGAAACGTGGAGTATAATCAATAGTCTTTAATCCATATGAGCAAAGGGTACATCCACAAGGAAACGGCAGGAAACACACGAACATAACTAGTAGACCCGACAAACACAAACTGAACAGACTAAAATAATAAAACTAAACAAGGACAGGAACAAGACCAACTAAGGCAAAACAGGAACTGAAACACATGACAAAACAGGTCCAATCCTGACATTTATAGATCCTCCATCTTGTAAAAGAACTGCCAAAATTTACCTTTGTTTTACTCCGTTGTCTGTCTTTGAGTACTTCGGCATAAAATCAGCTTCACCTCAGGCAGCTATATTTGCTTTTAGATGCTTATTTTTTAATAACATTGCTGCATCATAATCATAATCTAACAGTGTTCTAATCATGTATTCATGTTTTCATAGATACGTTTTCATGTCATATTTTTATTTTTAACATTCATTTTCATAACAGCCTTCAGATATTTTCATTATCTCCATTACGGCCATGCCCCCCACCCAACCCCTCGATTAATCGTTTTTGAAACCTATCGATGATCGAAAAATAAGAAATTGCCAAAAATACTCATCCCTAATCCCACCAGATTAACACACTCTGTCTGAGCTGCCACAGTAGCCACACCCCCAAACTCTCCTTATTGGTTGAGCTGGAAAGAGATTGACAGATATGAGCAGACCACGCTAAATGTTTTGATGGTGCGTGGAAGTGTTTACACTTTAGGGGGAGAAACACCCATGAATGGCATACTATTAGTAGTCAGTCAACAATAAACAATTTTGCGTGCATTCTTAACCTCAAATATGAGGCTACAAACAAAATGACCTAAAATACACCATAACAAACAACATTTCTAAAGTAATAGCACACTTGGAAGTATCATTCATCTGGATAACACAGGACAAGTTACACCGCAAAGTTTCATCTGGAAGCAGTAAAAGAAGAAAATGAATAAGTATGAGTAAGCTAAAAACTATGCTGTGCTTTAAAGGCACCACTAACAGCATACCAGTATAATCAAGGCTGGCAGCAGTGCCTGTGGTCACCATCTTTTGCAACATGCGCTTAAAGATCTGAGCCTGGACATTATGCAAATATTACGCTTCCCCAATAACCTGTGAGCACGTCTTTCTGTAGGTCGGGCAAAGAGAGGCCTGAGGAGGGAAAGGATTGAAGGCGACTTCTAGAATTTATATGGCCTTCAAATTGGATTTGTTCCCCCATGCCTGCTGTGGAGGAGTGACTCCAGAAATGTTCAGACGTCTGATTTTTTCATTATGTAAAGGAGCAAGTGAAACCAAGTCACTAAGTGAATTTTGAAACAAATTATGCTGTGTCACCTTTAAATAGACTGCCATTAAAAATGTCCAAACCAGCATATTAGAATGATCTCTGAAGTGTCATGTGACACTGAAGACTTGAGTAATGATGCTGAAAATTCAGCATTGCATTGCAAGAATAAATTACATTTTACAATATATTCACATAGAAAACACTTCAATTATAATAATATTTCAGATTATTACTGTTTTTATTGTATTCTTGGTGAAATAAATGCCACCGTGGTGAGATTTCTTTATCATTACACATTTAAATGCATGAAAGAGTAGTCATTATTTCTCAAACTAGCTTAAACAATCATTCAAATCTTCATCTAGTATTTAAAATTGGTTATAAATATAATTGCATACTTTATATTATTATTATATCCAGCATCTAATGCAACACATTGTGTTATATTCAGTAATTTGAGCTGTTTGTATACTAGCAGCCACAGATGCTGAATTTCTATTCGGTTGTGTTTTATTATGACAGCTGGAATCAGGACTAAACCTTAATAAAATCCTTTGAAAGTAGAACACATAATAAGAGTTTCATTAGGTCAATGCTGTTATGATTTAACGCTCAAAACTTAAAAGTGCAATAGCTCTAGCTATTGAATTATTAACCAATATTCATTGCTTGTATTTGTATATTAATATTTATGACTCAGATGATTTAAATGAGGGTTTCAGATTGAAACTTGAGATGTTTTCTCTTTCCTTAGGATACAGTTGGCTTTGAGCTTGCAAAATAATTTCTCACATGCAATGAATATGGACAACACGCTGTAGGGGTTGTGATTTTAATAATACTAAAAAAAAAAAAAAATCAGAATACAGAAAGTTAAAATAGTTTCAACACTGCAATGCAGCTTTAAATATTTCACTTTGTTTTTGTTTTGAGCCAAAATGTCAATATGGGACTTGTACAGTATGTGCACTATTTTTGCTATATGAATTTGCAGGTTAGAGTTCACATATCTTGAACTTTGTGCTCCATTCACCACTGTTCATATAAATGTACATCGAGGAGAGCCAAAATCTAGTGTGATTTAACTTTCAGTTTCCATTCATTACAAATATATGGAAGAGTGCAACCAATACATTCTGCTAAACTTCTATGTATATTCCACAGAAGTTAAAAAGGTTTAGAACAACATTCCAAGACAGAAACAGCAACGCACACAGAGAATAATTAGCATAGCTGCTGTTCATAACATTTCAAGTTAATCGTACATCTGTTGAGATATACTGTAACTGTATTGCAAGGTAATAAGATGCATTATGTGAATGCCTGGCTAAAGAGATGTATCTTTAATCTAGATTAATAAGGGTTAATCAGAGTTAATCCTCTGATCTATACCTTTAATGCAAACTGAAATTGTTACAGCAATGACCGAATGAAAATATTACAGGCCTAATGGATCTCATAATGTCAGTTTAAAGAGCTCCTTCTTTCTTAAATGTTATGTAGTGAGTATGTGCAATGTACCCAGATAAATCCTACCCAACACTACCACCTTTGGGCTCGAATGAAGAACTGAACATAATCCACAAATCAGTAAATAAATGAACAAATCTTTACGTCTAATCTTAATCCTGTCCAGTGGCTTGTCCCAAAAGCAGTGTAGAAAAGTAGAACGTACTTCCCCGAACACATCAGACACTGAGCGCACCGCTGACCTATGTCTGATCCAATCGAATGCTGGGTTTCAACTCCCTGAATCACCCCAGGCCATTAAGCGGTCTGTTAGAGCGAAATAGCTAGTCCTGCAGTGGTGCTGTTGGATCAAACCATTTTTTTTTCTGTGTTGTGAGGCTAACTTTGCATTTTCACAAACTAGCACCAACAATCAAGTTAAGTTAAAGAATTTAAAGGGATAGTTCACCCAAAAATGAACATTTATTGTTAATTTATTCACCCTCAGACCATCCAAGAGGTGCAGGTGACTTTTTTTTCTTCTTCAGTATTACAGTAAAGAAGATTTTTAGCTGAAACTGTGGTCCTTGTTGATTCATAAAATGCAAGTCAATGGCTACCCATTTTAGAGAATAAAAAAGCATTTCAAGGAACACAAAATGAATACCGGTCTTATGAAGCGAAACGATTGGTCTGTGAAAGAAACTGAACATTATTTACAGCATTATTACCTGTAATCCAGAGCTTCAGAGAAACAGTCTGCAGTGATGTTCTGTTCACAAATGAATCATTCTTTTGAACCGGTTCGTTTTAGTGAACTAGTTGAATCAGTTCACTAAATCGTACTGAAGCATCTGAAACAGTTCGAGGCTCCATCAGTACAGATCAACAAGTTACTCCGACCGGAAATGAGCCAAAATAGCGGCATATCTGATCCTGTGATGAATGAATTCATTCAGCGCTCCAGTTCCTCCACCAGTCACTGAACTGAGGAAACAGTTCGACTCGAACCGAAGACCAATGAGCCTCTGATATGCGCAAGTGTGAACTGAACACTTGAAGGGACCGAAAGGTGAGCTGATGAAGGCTAGTTTATTCACTTTATATGCTTTAGACATGCAAAACATCCACATTTCACATAATCATTGAGTGCTTTAATAATATAATTGTGCATATGTTACATCATTGAGTGATTACGTAAACAAACTGTCCGAACGATCCAGTTCACGGAAAAGAAGGAAAAGAATCGTATTTCCCCGTTTGTCTGAGGCTCTGGATTACAGGTAATAATGCTGTAAATAATGTTCAGTATCTTGCACAGACTGATCGTTTCGCTTCATAAGACCTCAACATATCGTCAGGAGCCACATGTATTAATTTCATGTTCACTGATAAGCTTTTTTATTCTCAAAAACAGGCAGCTGCTGACTTGAATTTAATGAATAACCAGGGACCACACTTTCAGCTAAAAATCACCTACATCTTGGATGGCCTGAGGGTGAGTAAATGAACAGCAAATGTTCATTTCTGAGTGAATTATGCCTTTAACCAAGTTTGTTCCCATGCCATTGTTGCACAGGTCAAAAATAAAGGGTCCTGCTGGCGAACTGAACAATGCTTCTGGGGAGCAAAAACCTATTTGGAATATTTGTCTTCCTGTCTTATTACTGTAAATCAAAGGCTTCACTTCTCAGCAGAAGCGGCAGAAAGAGTGCTGAAGAGCTGGCATACTGTCAGGCGGATCGCTGAAGAATGGGGCTGTGGCTGGGCTTTGGGTTCGGTTTCCTCCCTGCTGTGATGTTTGTTCGGTCCTCCGGCAGCACTTCCAAACAAACAATCTGAGAATTGTATGAGCCATTTAATTTCCTGTCTAGATGCTCGATACAAACAAAACATGCTCACCATGTATCAGGAATCCATCTATCAGGCTGAAAGTAAGTGAATGATTGGACAGTTCGATAAGAACAAGAGAGAGGAAATGAAACTCGAGCTTTTAGGAAACCATTACATTATTCTCGGCCACATTCCTACAGATTCCAATAAAAGTCTCCGGTTTATTCATGAAGACGGGCTGACTGCCCCAGATATATCCTTAAGCTCTGGGTCTTAAGGGGGTTGTCATGGTTGGGTTAACACTGAACTGATTCTCAATCCAAAATGCATGAGCGGGTGCCATTTTCACGAATCTACTAGATTAAGATCTGCGCTCCTGTATATATTCCCAAAATACTTGTTCGTCATGACTAACTCTTTGGAATTAAAGTACTTGGCTTGGAAT
Source organism: Onychostoma macrolepis (assembly GCF_012432095.1). NCBI lineage: Eukaryota > Metazoa > Chordata > Actinopteri > Cypriniformes > Cyprinidae > Onychostoma > Onychostoma macrolepis. Next base: position 3,046,500 of record NC_081168.1, on the reverse strand, counting down.
ATAGAATGTTGTCCTTGTTTTAACCCTCCCGTGTTATACGGTGTTTTTTCACTTCAGAGTACAAAATTTGGTTGGAGTTTTTGCACTTACAAAAAAATTATTTGAAATTTGGTTATGATTTGAAAAGGTTAAATGGTCCTGAAAAAAACTCAAATTTGGAACACAACTTGTTCAGATTTATGCCATAGATTTTCTTGCCGTTTTAGAGTAAAACATGTTTTAGAAAATATATATTTCATATAACATTTTAAAATAATATTTTTGTAAATCTTTTATAATAATAATTAATAATATATATATTTTTTTTATTTAACTTTTTAAACATCTTTCACTTCACCACTAATCGGTCAAGTATCTTCTTTAAAAAGAAACCAAACTTAAGTCTGTGTCCAAAGCATTCAAGATTTACGACAGTTTAAGTTGAAAATTTCATTTTCAGATCTATAATCCAAAATGCTATTACATAAATATAATTTACTACCTTAAAATGTGTAAATATAGTATAAATATAGTACATTCATATAACTGAAAAAATATATTGGTTAAATAACTGGCATATCATGTATTTTTTAATGATTTTTTTTTTTTATTAATTGACAGCCATAATAAAAGGAATTTAAATAAAATAAAATTATTCAATTTTATTGCAGTAACTGTTTAAAAAAAAAAAGTGTTTTGGCCTTCCATATCTCTAATATCCAGGTCATGACTGCCTTTATTGTCAGATTGATGTAGGGAGGATCTTCCTCTCCAGATAAACATCTCCTCTGCTCAGCGATGCTCTCCAGGCCCTGTGCTTGTGGTGCTGTTTTGTAGGCTGCTCCCATTGCAGCATGTTCACCATCCAGTAAAGAACACCCTAATCAGAAACAGAGATGGATGGATGGATGTGAGGGGTTTGCAATATCATTTCACATCAAAACTACTTCACAACATGTCCAACAGGATTCCTAAAAGGAGAATCATCTTCAAGTTTAAAAACTTTCTCTGCTTGAACTTTTCACAACTACTTTCATATGTGAAAATACTTAAGTCTTTCCAAAAAATACATTATTGTATTGTTTTTTGAGTGCTTTCATTAAGTTGAATTCATTAAGTTGGAAGTCTGTTTCTGCCACAGACATAAAAATAATGAACACATTTTAAGCAATTGCAGAAGTAAGTAATTGCAACATTTTTTCATTGCAATTTAAAAAAAAAAAAAAAAGATCAGAATTGAGGTATAAACTCCGATTTGGGAGATATAAATCCAGAACTGAAAGATATAAACTAATAGATATAAAACTATTAAAAAGAGAGACATAAAAATAAAGTTTACATCTCATAATTCTGTGTTTATGTTGGAATTTTTTGTAATTCAGAATTTATATGTCTGACGTTTTCTATTAACTCTTTCAACGCCATTGACGAGATATCTCGTCAATTAAGAGACAACGCTTCCCCGCCATTCCCCGCCATCATGTCCTGAATGAGTTACGGGACTTCCGGGTCTTTAGGGTGCGAATAGAAGACGATCGGCATACATGGAGGGTCAGAGAAAATGTAGATCATATATAGATCATAGCCTATGTAGATCATGCTTTGACCATTTTGAATCTGATCGGGACGATGTAGTCCGTGAGAGAGAGAGAGACACAGAAACATCTGTAGTTATAACCGATCCGTCGATCTGAATAGGGGTGTGTGTGTGTGTGTGTTCTATCTATCTATCTGTCTATCTGTCTGTCTGTCTGTCTGTCTGCATGTACAGTATATGTATGTATGTAGCCTGTGTGTGTGTGTATAATCATATGTATGTATATGTTTGTGTGTGTGTGTGTGCATGTACAGTATATGTATGCATATGTATGTATGTAGCCTGTGTGTGTGTGTGTATAATCATATGTATGTATATGTTTGTGTGTGTGTGTGTGCACGTGTGTGTGTGGACGTGTGTGTGCGGACGTGTGTGTGTGCATGTACAGTATATGTATGCATATGTATGTATGTAGCCTGTGTGTGTGTATAATCATATGTTTGTGTGTGTGTGTGTGTCTGTGTGTGTGTCTGTTTGTTCTATTTATTGAATGCAATTTAAATTATTCATATAATTATTTACAGGTGAAAGAATATGACATCTGAATGTATTTTGCATGAAAATGTACTACTTTGATAAAAATGCATTTTTCTCAGTTTTTTGTCCAAAATGTTGTATTTTTGATGGTACCCACCTGTGTTCAAATGGTCATAAAACATGAACACATGAAGATAGAATTAAATAGTTTTTTTGTTTAAAAGCAGAGACTTGGTTCTTTATTTTGATATATAATATGTTCTTATATTCATAGCAGAAAATATTCTGAGGGCCGTCAAATTTAGGTGAAAATCATTAAAAACGCTGGCGGTGGCTGGCAACTTTTTTAAAACGCTGGCGGTGAAAGAGTTAATGTTGAGTTTACATCTAGCAATCCTTTTTTCTGCCATTTAATAAATAAAAAGTTATTTAAAAAATCTGGGGGAAAAAAAATCTGACTCTCAGAATTGCGAGTTTATATTTTGGAATTCTAAATTTATGTTTTGCAATTCTAATAAAAAATCAAAAAAGTGGCAAAATGTCATGTTTTTTCCACTTTATTTATTATTCTGTGGCAGAAACAAGGTTCCATTGAAATCTCATTATTTTTTCATTAAAACAGGAGAGGCAATTTGTGAATGTATGTTTAAAATTTTCATTTAGAAAAACAACAACAACAACAACAACAACAACAAATTGCAAGAGGAGAAATATCAGTGGCATCAAATTTCTTAAAAGAATGGTTCTTTCTGAATTTTATGGTGTTTTTCCCTCTTCTAGGTCATATTTACCTGCACACAGATTCAGAGAAAATAAAAGCTGATAGCACTGAACTGTCATTATTTGTCCTTTACAATCACAAGCAACCTACATTGTTCAAAAAGAGTCAGATTGAGTGGGAGTTGTGGCATAAAGCATGTTAATTGGCCACACAGAATAAATTGGCTGCTGTTTGTAGAGTGTCAGCCAGACAAGCCTCATGGATCTGCTGACTGGCAGCGATATGCGTGTTCTGCCACACTGTTTGACGCCATGGCCCGGTCTCAAGGCTAAGTGTGCATGGCCCACTTTGTTCACTTAATCAAAGATGGATGATTTTAATATGCTGGGACAGAATGAATATCATTTCCAGCGAGCTTTTAACTTAAACCATATTAGTCAATTAAGCATGGCTAATAACAAGCAAATGCCCAGTGCATTAGTCAGCAGCAGAGGAGGAAAAACAGTGATTACAAAAATTAAAAAGTGCTTAAAAAAATAACAGCCCCTTTGAATTGAATGGGGAAAGATAGAGCTGCAAAACTGTTAGCCGAAATTACATTTCAATAATATATTACAATTCAGCAATAAAACCCACCAAACATACTATCTGTGTAGCTCAAATCAGACTGTAGAGAGGATGCAGAGGCTTTTTAGGTAGGGTAAAATCTGTGATCTCTGACCAGTTCGTTTGCTTGCTTCCATGGCCGCTGTGTTTTCCACCAACTGGCAACCCAGAGTGTCAAAATATAGTTGGATAAACTGCCAGTGGGCGGAGTCACATCGACCAAAACAAAAACAGACATTCTGATACAGAATGCACAATTTATAGTAGAATAACTGGATGTAGCATTGTTTTTCAGAGAAACAAGCATGTTAACAACATGTTTCCTAAATATCTGCAAACATATTATGGTATTTCTATTCTGTAGTACAGTCAAAAAATTACACACAGCACCTTTACCTGAAAGACAGGACTTGTTGCCACATGGAGTGCTACAGTTTCTCACCCTAATAAGGCCTGTTATAAATGACGTACTGTATGTTTTACACACCTAACTATTTTCAGCACCTTGTGTGCCACATCTGCTGTGTTTTTAGGTAGCGATGGGAGATACCGAGCTGTATAAAATCGTATGAATCAACCGAACCAATTGTTTTACACAATGACTTACAGTTTCGAAATACCACAGGCTGGTGCCACCTCAGTCAAAACTGTGTAAATGCAACTGAAACATCTAGGTGTGCATAAAACACCCTTTTACAAACCAACAGCAAATCTGTTAAATGCAATGAAATGCATCAAATACCATTAAATATGAAGTGTCTGTACAATACATGTTCTTTCATTATTTTGTAGAGCTTGCTTTCTGTGAGAGTTTCTTTCTTCTGTTTTAAACAATCAAGTCAAGTCAAGTCATCTTTATTTCTATAGCGCTTTACAACAATACAGATTGTGTCAAAGCACTTAACAGTATCAAATTGGAGAATAGAGTGTCAGTAATGTATAATGATACGATTAAACACTCAATTTTCAGTTAAAGACATTTCATTATTGAATTCAGAGATGTCATTGTCTAGCTCAGTTTAGTTTAAATAGTGTCTGTGCAACCAAATCGATGATAATCACTAGAAATTAAGTGTCCCCAACTGAGCAAGCCAGAGGCGACAGCGGCAAGGAACCAAAACTTGCTCTGTGACAGAATGGAGAAAAAAAAAAACCTTGGGAGAAACCAGGCTCAGTAGGGGGTGCGGTTCTCCTCTGACCAGACGAAACCCGCAGTTCAATTCCAACAGCAGCCATGTCAGATTGTGTAAAGGGCTTATCTGATTCCCGTGGTCTTGTCCCGATGGAGCATTTTAATTTATAATACAATGCAGATAGCCAAACGGCTGACAGTAGCCATTGACTTCAGTAGTATGGAAAGAAAATACTACGGAAGTCAGTGGATACTGTCAACTGCTTGGTTACCAACTTTCTTTAAAATATCTTCTTTAACCAAAAAAAAATAAATAAAAAAATTGATGTCAGAGAACTATTTGAAAGGGCTAAAACTGATAGGGAAATAAACACTTAAAACAGCCACTGTCAATTTGCTCATTAAAGGACCTTTAAATGAAAAAAAGAGGATGTTGAGATTATTTTTATACCATAATAAATAACATATGAACTGTTCACATGGCAGTTACCAAAGCAGCAAGGAACGTTTAGTTTACACAGAGAAACAGAATAAATGATGATGGATATGCATGCTTATGCATATGCATAGATTTACATAACACAATGGTGTAGTGCAATACATACACACACTGTAAAACATGCTGGAGCAAACAGAAAAAGCCATCGCAAGCACACATTTCTACCTGCTCAAGCTTCCGTGACATTATTGCCTCTGCTCTCTATTATATATCTGGCTAGAGAGACATTTCTCAGTAATATGACACACAAGTGAACAGCTTGTGCAGTCAGTCTTTAGTAGTTTTTTTTTGTCCATCTCTTAGCAACCTCCATTACAGATAATAGGCATATATTCAAGCCGTGCTGAAGAATTTGCATGAGGTCAAAGGGTCTTTTGAGCTAAAGAGTATAACTTTTGTTAACATTCTGCACACTGGATAACTAATATTATGTGTAATAAGCATGTGCAAATATATAGACCACCATTCCCTCATTAAAAAGCATTTTTAGTAATGACACTGATGTTAATTTGACTGGTTTGGCATTGAAATAAAATTTCTAAGTGTTATTAAAGACAGTTATTATGAATGCAAAGTTCACACTGAAACATTCAAGTGACACTGTTACTCTCTTTCCATTGGCACACTGAAAATAAACCACATCTGTTTGGCTCTAAAGCACAGGCTCTTTTAGATGAATTACTCATTGAATAGAGGGGTCTTAAAGAGATTAGGACGTCCTCGTCCTAATTCGATTTAGTTCTATTCATTTGTGATCTTTCAAAGTAGTTCTTGGAAATCTGAAGGACACAACCTTGCAGACAACCGAACTTCTCATTTCAACAGGACGATTCTTGAAGTTATTTTCCAATTACTGATTCCAGCTAGAAGTGGCTACAAGATAAAATGCATTTAATTCCTCACAGGCACACAGACTCACCACACATGGACAATGACCAACTGCTTTATGTCAGCAACAAACAATTTAACTTATGCATGAATTACTGTATACACTGATCAGCCACAACATTAAAACCACTGAGTGGTGAAGTGAATAATATTGATTATATTGTTACAATGGCAAGTGTCAAGTGTTGGGATAGATTGGGCAGCAATATGAGCAGTGAGTTCTTGAATTTCATGAAGCAGGAGAAATGGCCAGGCTAAAAGATCTGAGTGACTCTGACAAGAGCCAAATAGTGATGGCTAGATGACTAGATTAAAGCATCTCCAAAACAGCAGGTCTTGTGGAGTGTTTCTTGGTATGTAGTGGTATGTACACAAAAGAGTTGAAGGAAGGACAACCAGTGAATCAGGGTCATGGGCGCACAAGGCTCCTTGATGCACATGCAGAGTTAAGGCCAAAACACACAGTGTTTACTGTGCTCAAATACTGTGAATACTGTAGCTAAAATTGCTGAAAACCTTAATGCCGGTGATGACAGAAAGGTGCCAGAACACACAGTGCATTACAGTTTGCTGTTTGTATAGGAATGAGGCTGTGTAGCAACAGACAAATTGCTGAAAACCTTAATGCCGGTGATGACAGAAAGGTGCCAGAACACACAGTGCATTGCAGTTTGCTGTTTGTATATGAATGACTCTCCTGCTTCAGAGTGTCCAAGATGACCCTTATCCACCGCTGAAAGTGCCTACAATAAGGCCTTTCTTTTAGTTTAGGTGAAGGCTAAGTGTGTTTGCGTTATTCACCAGGGGAAGAAATAGCAGCAGGAAGCATTATGGGAAAAAGGCAGGCCAATGGAGGCAGTGTTGTAATCTGGCCAATGTTCTGCTGGGAAACCTTGGGTCCTGCATTCATGTGAATGTTACTTTGACATGTACCACCTATTTAAAGACCACATACACCTTTCATGGCAATGATGTTCCCTGAAGGCAGTGGTCTCTTTCAGCAGGATAAGGCACATGCCACAATGCAGAAACTGTTTAGGAATGGTTCGAGGAACATGACAAAGAGCTCAAGGTGCCTCCAAATGCTCCGGATCTCAGTCCAATCGAGTATCTATGGCATATGCTGGACCAAAAAACCCATCCATGCCTCGCCAAATCACAAAACAGTCAGACTGCTGGTGTTGAGAGGGTAAAAACTTATCAGAAAACCATCATACTAGCTAATCCTTTTCACCAATTCTTATCAACAGGGCGTCTCTCTTAAGGCCGATGCCTTACTACCTTACAAAACACAGTTATTTGTAAAGATACTGCAGTGTAGCACACTGTTAGACATTTCTGTAATTTCTGCAGTTATTTACTGTATATCACCCAGTATAATACTGCAAATTCCCTTTACAGTAAGTAACTGTAATACCCTATGCATCATGGGAATTTTCTGTGACGTCAGATCCCACATACAGAGACTTACTGCATTTTTAAAAATGTATGTATACTACTGTATTTGCTGGAACAGCCTCTTTGGCACCATTCTATTGAGGTTGTTTTATTTTTCTAATTTCTTACATTTGAATTGACACGATTTGCCCTGCACCGTCTCTACAACGCCGCAGCAGCTTGGGACTGACTACACTGGATGTGTTACATCCATGTAATTATTGGAAAATCCATTTGTACTTCGTGTCAGAAACAGCGCGAGCGCTTGGAGTACATCTGTACGTTAGAAATATACCGGGGCATCACTTTACTGTCCGCATCCACTGTAGATATATATAATGGGCTCTATATTGTTTTTTATCGAGTCGTGCCGCTTCCGAGGAAGACACGGATCTAGCGGGGCAGCGCCGCGGGTTTTTCCCGGGGATGAACCCACTAGAGTGGGAGAGTTCCGGAGAACATTTGCGCTGTGTGTCGATGCACCTTACGAGAGAATAAGACCAAGCAAGGTAAAAATATATGTACGTTTGTCTGTGTGTTTGTGTCAGATTTTTGCACACCAGTTTACCTAATGTTAGTAACATTTACCCGTCAACATGGTGGTAACAAACTTTACCATGGTAAACTGCGCTGTCGTTTCAAATGTTGTTTGTCAGCTTATTGAATTAAGTTACCGAATTAACATTATTTTTAATGAGCAACACTTATCTTATATTAACATTAGGTTAACTAATGTGAAATTTTGTTCAGGTGTTAGTTAATGTTGGCCAGTTGCCTATTGAGAAAATAAAATCGTATGTAAGCTAAGTTAAACTAGTTTTATGGCTAGCTGCCTTTTCTAGTTTTAGAATTAGTTTGTTATAGTTTTTAATGGAATTTAAGATTTACTGCATTTTTTGTATTTGTGTTTTAAAGGCAACTGCAATGAAGCATCAAGAAAGACATGGAGCAGCGCCCACCACTCTGAGACTGATAATTCATGGTAAGAGAACAACTATGGTTTTGAGAGGTTTGTGTATTCTATATGGAGTTTGCCTTTTAAAAGTGTGCTATTTCTACTTATTGTTTTTCAGAGAAGACATTTCTGTCACTAACAAAGTGTATGGTGAGCAAAGGTGGTGGCCACGTTTTGAAGCAGCACCTGTGTTTTGCAGATGTTTGTCTTTGGCTGTTTGTCTTTTTTGCCCATTATGTTTCTGTTGCCTAAAGATTCTTTGTGAAGATAAATCCAGAGAACACAACATAATGCACTGCAAAACATCCTAAGACAGGAGAAATGGTGAAGATGCATTGTTCCAACATTGGAAGACTATATTTTTAAGCGTTATACATGCAATGTTTTAAATAAAGAATTTGATATTTTGTAATTAATGTGTCTATTTTAATTGAATGCCAGTATAGTACCTATGTAGAGTAATAATACAATTAATTCTATATAAAAATAATCAAATCTAATGAAATCTATATTAAAATGAATGAATTACTGTAGTATACTGATGAATTGATTTTTACAGTAAATTACTGTAAATCAAATACATGTTGCTACTGTACATATTTTAATTACAGTAACTTAGTTACTGTAAAAACCCTTTGAAATGTCTAGCAGTGCAATAAAATGAGAGGAGTGATTTTCTGCACTGTGGCTGAAAATGAGAGACGGTTTATTATCCAAATTGTCTTGGCCATGAATAAGTCATGTCAGAAAGTGTACTGTTAGATTCGTTACAGATAACACAGCTCACAGCAAATAAGAAAGCTTGTGCATGGTGGCTTCAAAAGATCAGCTGTAGCCTTCATTATTACCAAAAGTATCTAGTCAGGGTTCTCGTTCCATAGCTAATCCTGTTAAAGAAAGCCAGCATCTTGTTCTGGCTGCAAGGACACCAACCTGAAGAGGGGTGGAGGTGAGGGTTATCCACCTCTTATTAGCCTCTTCATGCACTCGGCTGACAAGATTCAGGGCTAACTGTGACAGCCAAACTATTAGTGGTAATGTGAATCAATAGTGGTTTGAAGTACATTGGCAGTTCATCCAAGAAGGGCCTCTCAAGGATTCCATTTTTAGCCTTTAAGCACAGCGTGTCCCTGTGGCTCATACTGCCAAATAAGCTGCACTGACCAGAGGGTCAGGATGAGCTTCGGTGCGCTAATTGAATGTGGCATTTCACATTCCTCTCAACTGTCAAATTCTGACTCGTATGGTTAAAGGATAGTTCACCCAAAAATGAAAATTTGCTGTTAATTTACTCACTTTCAGGTCATCCAAGATATAGGTGAATTTTTCTTCAGTAGAACATTTTTAGCTGGAACCATGGTCCTTGGTGATTCATAAAATGCAAGTCCGCAGCTACTGGTTTTTCAGAATAAAAAAAAAGCTTATCATGGAACACAAATTTAATACCCGTGGCTCCTGACTATATTTTGAGGTCTTATGAAGCGAAATGATTGGTCTGTGCAAGAAATTGAACATTATTCACTTCATTATTACCTGTAATCCAGAGCCTCAGGCAAATGGACTGGATTGATGTCCGGTTCACAAACAAATCATTCCTTTGAACCGGTTCTTTTCAGGGAACTACTTGAACCAATTTCTCCAAATTAGGGTTACACCTGACAGTCACTCTGACTGGAAATGAGCCAAAATAGTGGCATTTCTGATCCTTTGATGAATCCTGTGATTAACTCATTCAGCGCTCCAGTTCCTCCAACAGTCACTGAACTGAGGAAACAGTTCAACTCGAACCGAAGACCGATGAGCCGCTGATAAGAGAGACATGCTGTTGATAAGAATTACAGAAATTGATTATTAAGTCTAATGGTTTTTACCCTCTAACATTTATCCAGCTCCTTATTTAATCAATTAGCGTGATTATTAGTAGCAGAGATTCTAATCTCGTATTCTTGTTTGAAAAAAAGACACATTAGCATCTCAAACCCTACAGCTAAAGTGTTTTTTGTCTAATCTGAGCATATTTAATAACTGTAATCCGACACAAGAAAAGAACATGGAGAGCCCATGGCAAGACATTGAAAGCAGAATAAGAAATGGAGCTTGACTCCCGCTGAAACCCATTTAGAAGCTCAAACTCTATCATGATGCTTTCATAGAAGAATCCTGATCAGAAGCTCATCCTCTTTTCTTTTCTCTCAGATTTTTCCCTTTGAGGCACAAGTGAACGGTCTGTGCAATGTGTTCACTTGAATGTTCTTATAGCTACTGTGGTCTACTCATGCACAGACAAATGACTTCAAGGTTCTTTAAACAATGGCAAAACATGACACAATAGAAACAATAGACATTTACTGTTAAGTGTATTGAGCTAATTCAAAGCATGTCTATTATAAAGCTAATACAGCAGCTGTCAGAGGAATGTTCAGGTGACAGCTTATTTAAACAATTAAAGTTCAGTCATTCATCAGCATTCATTTAATGAATCAGTAAAAGTAGTACACCAGTAATTCATTTTACAAGGACCTGCTGCTTTTATTTACAAATACACTGTTTCTCTTCAGATGAACATTTTCAGCACATCTAAACACTGTGCACACTGTTAAGCAATGAATCCTCTGGGATCAAATTATCCAAAGCTTTAAAGTGGTAGGTGGTCTCTTTGTTTAAATCATTGATGTGAATGAGAAAATTGTCTTTGTGAACAGTGGTAATTAACACTAAATTCATTATGATTAAAATCCTGTGGTTTTATGCACCAATTAAACGGTAGCACTTTATTTTACAGTACGTGAACTTCCCTGGTACATACATGGTCAATATCTTGTACCTACAAGCAAATGTGTGGTAACACAAGGTACTTACCTGAGGTGTATGTACATCGAAAACAAATAAGAAACACGGCTGTACTTAACAGTCGTACATGCATGGTAATTAGTTTGTACATACAGACAAGTGTGGGTAAGAACAGTCACTTACAGGTAGTGCCCGTACATGGTAACTAATTAGATACTTTACTATGTATATACATGTATAATGTATATACTGTACTTACTAATGTAAATATGTAATATGGACAAGTGGGTACAAACAGGCACGTCCTTACGGTATCCGTATATGGTAACTAATAAGACACATTACTGTACTTACTAATGGTACGTACATGGTAAATGTGTAGCACCTACGGAAAAATGTGCTATTATGTGGTAACAAATAAGACACATACTGTACTTGGTATACACGTGGAAAATATGTAGTACTTACAAACAAGTGTGTGTTAATGTTAAACTGCTCTCCACAACAGTGCTTACAAAGTTTGAAGGATCGTTAATGTTTATGTAAAATGGTGCACTTTATTTTACAGTCCTATTTCCATATACTTACTATGCAAGTACCGTAACACTTTATTTTAAGGTGTCCATAATACAGAGTAGTTACCTAATTAAGTACTTAGTAGTAGCAGTTGTACTTACATAAAACAAAATGTACTTACCATGTAACTAAGTTATGGAACAGCCTGTACTTACAGTTTGTAATTATGTATATGTAATAGGCAGCTACTGTTACACATATTTAAATTCATACTGTACACCTTATCCAGCTGCACCTTAGTTTGATTTAATCCACCAGTACACAGCTTAAATACATGTAATACTTTTCTAATTACATTACAATTACATAATATTACTCAGGCATAAGCTACTTAAAATAAAGTGTATCAAGATTGTACTTAAGTGCACTAGTAGCTGTGTAACAGACTGTGGTACATATGTGTAACAGTAGCTGCCTATTACATCTACATAATTACGAACTGTAATTACAGGCTGTTCCATAACTTAGTTACATAAGTACATTTTATTTCATGTAAGTACAATGGCTACTAAGTGGTAGTCTTGGCCTAATGGTTAGGGAGTCGGGCTTGTAACCTGAAGGTTGCCAATTCGATTCTCGCGCCGGCAGGAATTGAAGGTGGGGATTGTGAATGAACAGCACTCTCTCCACCTTGAGCAAGGCACCGAACCCCTAATTGCTCCCTGGGCTATGGAGCAATGGCTGCCCACTGCTCCGGGTGTGTGTTCACTGTGTGTGTGCGTTTGTTCACTACTCACTGCTGTGTGTGTGCACTTGGATGGGTTAAAAGCAGAGCACCAATTTTGAGTATGGGTTTATATTGAGTAATTGTAATTTTGTGGCTTTTGGTCCATAACTGTTAGAGGCCTTTGCTTTGAGGCCCTCAAACATTGTCAAAATTCACTTTTAGAAAGCATACTGTATATTTAGAAAAATGAATACATTTAAGAAATAACTCATCTTTCCCTATGTCATTTCCCCATTGATTATTTGGAAAAAAGGGATGTGATACGCCCCGCCCACACTTCCAGTGCTAGTAGAGAAAATGAGTTAATGCAAAAAAAGCAATAAATAAGCATCCAAGCCTTGACTTGCTTTTTGTACATATTTCTGTTTATGTGTGTAGGTCCGATAGACTTTGATCAAGGATTTTGCTTTATATCAAAAACAAAAAAACATAAAATCATAGCAAAGAATTGCATCATATTCTACATTTGGGCACTTCGATCAGATTGTAGCTGGCATCAAATTTGTAATCATTTATTATTTAATTCAGTGAAGCAAAAGGCATGAAGTATGATTCAAAAATTTGTTGGCAAATCCTTGATTATTTCAAAAACTTTTCAGGTCACTACCTTCTGTGCTGTTCATTCAGAAAGCCTATAGTGCAGAAATGAAAATGAAGAAACACAACCTATGCTACACTTTTAAAACTATTTTTTTCTGAATTTAGTTACATTTAGTTGACATGTTTTTCTTTGGTAGGCTAAATCAAATAGATTTCTAAGGCTGGGAGATTTCTTCAATATTCATATTTTCACATTGATTCTGTTAACACAACATATTTAGCATACAAAGATTGTAATGTTTTTTTTTTTTTTTTCCAAAACACATTTTGTATGAATTAAAATGTACTATGTAGAAGAAAATTTATCAATATGACTATTTATTATTAGACACGCACACCCAAAATGTTGAACCAACTTGCCTGTTCGGTTGAAATGATGGGGGGGGGGGGGGGGACTCTTTTCACTTCAGACTAAAGATATAAATATTGAGATACATATTGAATATCATTAAAAGGGTTACTGTATATCATGCAGTTCTACCAACATAATAGTCAATTCAAAATTCTAACCTAACATCAGTTCAGCTTGCATTAATTGGCTCAACAGATACTATATTCTGGGTAACATGACATTACTAATAGATACAATGATAATTATCACACTTTTGACATGTCACATCTCAAGCCCATTTCTGTGCAGAGGTGGGTAGTAACGAGTTACATTTACTTCGTTAAATTTACTTGAGTACATTTTTTGGGTAACTAATACTTTTAGAGTATATTTAAAGATGGGTACTTTTACTCTTACTCAAGTACATTTTTAGTGAAAAAAACAATACTTCTACATCATTACTGTGGACGACGCTCCTCTCGTTATTTTATCTTAATGCAGTTCAAGTTAAAAATGCTTCAATTTATTCCAAACGTGCAGTCTACTTTTCTCTGGGTAATGAGCGATGCCCGTTCGTGAATGATTCATTCTTTTGAGTCAATTTTGTTCAAAGGCTTGATCAGACCAGTTGGCAGACCAGTGAATTGGTTTGCGAATCAGTTTGAATGATTTGAAGCGGTTCAGTTGTCTGAAGCGGTTCTCACTCAGAGTTGTAACAGAAAGTTTAAGAACATCAAGAGCCTTGAAGACGTGGCTTTGGATCTGCAGTCAATTGAAAGCAAATCTTCAAAGGCTATTGTTTGCTAGCTATGAAGATCTTTATTAAATGAACACCGCGTGTGCTGTCTATGGTTCCACAGGTATAGATAGGCTACATTCGATAACAGTACACGATACCACTATGACATTACCGGTTTGTTATACATGTACCTTATTCATTAAATACAATGTGTAATTTATACATTAAATAAGCTGTCACCGAGTATGAAATGAACACCTGCCACACCCACGTTAGTGCATTTGTTTCGTTATGTTCAGATGTTCGGTAGCGGTTATGTGAGGAGTTTTCACTATTCTCCGTGTCAGAGGTTTTATATATATAATATAATTAATTAATATACTTTAAAATATAATTTAATTCAGTGATGCAAATCAGAATTTTCATCAGCTGTTACGCCAGTTTTCAGAGTCATATGATCCTTCAGAAATCATTTTAATATATTGATTTATTACCAGTGCTGGAAACAGTTTTGCTGCTTAATATTTTTTGGAACCTGTGACATTTTGTTCAGGATTCTTTGATGAATAAAAAGATAAAAAGAACAGCATTGATAATAAATCAACATATTGGAATAATTTCTGAAGGATTATGTGACACTGAAGACTGGCGTAAAGGCTGATAAAAATTCTGATTTGCATCACTGAAATAAATTACATTAAAAAACATTAAAAATCTTTTGAACGGCAGCGTGTGTGTGTGTGTGTATACACACACATTACACAAATTGTATCTATATATCTAAACAAAAATAGACTATACAGTATATGATCCAAAGTAACTAGTAACTAACTACTCAAGTAGTTTTTTTAACCGATACTTTTTTACTCTTACTCAAGTAACTATTCAGACTATTACTTTTACTTTTACTTGAGTAAATATTTCTATAAGTACTTTTAATTTTACTTGAGTACAGTTTTTGGGTACTCTACCCACCTCTGTTTCTGTGGGAAGCGGTCTTTATTTCTGGCACTGTTTTGTCAGTCTGTTGACGCTTGCTGATACGTACAGTTAAAAAGTCTTTGCTTCGAAAAATAACGCAATTGCACTCATTATGTCCACATTCTTGATTATTTTAGCCATTGTATATCCCAGAGTCCACCAGAACAGCGGCTGCTCTATTGTGGCGAATGGCGAAGTCCCTGCAATAAACAGTAGGGAGCCAATTACAGTGGTAGAGATGCTAGAGAGATGACAGGATGTGATCTACCATTTACCAACATGTGTTCTCACTCAGTCACTGTGCATATGGTCGGCCTTCCAAGCCTTATGAAGAACGAACCATAGAGATCACACTGAGCATGCAATGACTGAGAAGACCGGTTTAGGTTCCTGCAGACGAATTGCTTGGAGCGAAGAAGCACATGCTGCATATTCAGGGTACATGCTGGAAGAAGAATGTGATAAAAGGTTCCTTTGACAGACAAGCCCACGACCAAAAAGAGATTGCTGAGGGCAGTGTCTTTTCTAATCTACATATTTTCTCAATTCCTTCATTGGCCTTGTGGGTCAACAGCACTTTATGGTGACAATGCTCGCTTCCACAAAAAGTCTCGGCCAAATGGGGGTTGATTATTTTTTTTTTTTGGTTTGGTAATGATGTCTGTGAATAGAGCCTCCGGCGGTTAAAACGAATTCTGCTGGGGTCAACTCTGACCAGGCCCTGCAGTACAATCAAATCAATAGACACTTCGAAAACACAGATGAGGGTTTTTACAAGTGAATGGCAGGGGACTTACACAGACATAAGCCCATCTAAAATCCTTGATGAAAAAACAGCCCTGAGGGGAAAAACAAAGGCTCCAGTGGCACTTATCTTTCGCAAAGCCTCAACGCCAAATGAATCCATCTATCCCGAGCTGCTTTGGATTCTGGTTGATTCAAGTCTTCTGCTCCCAGAATACAATTTTCTCAATTCGTTCTGGCTGCAACTGTCTGGTTAGAAGTCAAAACACTTATGAACAGCTAATGTGTAATGTTGAGTATTTTTCATCAGTCCAAAATGAATTTCTGACGCTAGAGAAAACTGACCTAACTGGCCCTTATGAAGCAATCATCCAGTGCATCCTGCTAGTAAACACATTATTTGACACTACTGCTCTCTTCATATCATAGTAACAATGATTTATGTACTGTAACGTCTGCCTAGGATCAGTGATGGCTGATTACACTTTGTTTAAAAAAAAAAAAAACCTTTTAGCCTTTTGACATTTGCATATAAATTACTGACCTGGCCTCAGCGTTTACATTTATATGGGTACTAAATTGCAGATGGTCTTTATCACTATCAAAAGGATGCTAAACAGATCGTCTGTATCAAGCTTCAAACACATTCCACAGAAGGGGGGGTGACCCCCCCGTGCCAGGGACCAGACCATTTGTCTGTCTTCGCAATTTCCAATACACGTCACACACACACCTAAAGACATTTTCTCTATTTAGGCCATAATTAAGCAGTTATAAATGTATCTGCTATATGCATGTGTTGTATGTATATTCCCCTGTTATATTAACTTGGTTAAAACCCTTTTCTTGTATTAGTTAGACGTTAAATGCCTATATTCCAGTGTATGAGTGTATCTGTTCTGTAATATCATTTGGAGATTACCTTCTTGGTATCAAAATGATCTTCTCTTTATTTCTCACACAATAATGTACACTATGTGATCATGAAATGCATCGCACAATTCTTATTATGTTTTGAATTAAAAGCTGCACTAGCGGTCCAGATCAGCAAAAAAAATCAGCAATCTCCACTTACCAAATAGGTGCGGCCATGAACCATTAAAAGTTCTGAACCCAGACTAATCATGGCTCAAAAACTCTTCTTCTTGAGACAAACACACTCCAAAACTCTCTTCTTGAGTTTAACCTTCCGGCAGTGTTTACCTTCAACTTTGTGGATTTGCTGTGGACTTCTTCAACTCCCTCCTAAAGAAATCATCGAGAACCTCGTCTACCGCATCACGACTCTTATTCAGCAACAAACCAATGCAAGTAACCATTTACAACTGATTAGATGCGTGTTTAAGTTTGAACCCCTTTTAAGGTGAATTGTGTCTTTGATGATTCTCATTTTGGGTTGTGGTTAATTGATGTGAAATACTGCCATTCTTTGCTCTTCTCTCTCTTTTCCTTACTTTCCTTCATTCTATAAATATATGTTTTGTTTTGCTTAGTTTGTTTGTATGTTAGTTATAGTTTCGTTTATTAAATCCCTTATATTCACAATTGATTGTCTCTGTGTTCCGCTCACATTTCAAAGTCACTGAATGATTGCTCCTTGCTACGTGCTAAACTACTGCTAAAACTGTATGAGTAGGAAGGCTATTGTTCCTTGGCCAGGAAAGTAATCTTCCTAGAATTGATAAATAATTATATTGTCTGCTCGGTGGACGGACAGATCAGGTAATTGTAATATCAATTCTGCTACAGTTAATTCTAAGATCTAATCTAAATATTTATTATTAATTATAACCAGTTATAATTAATTATAAATAATTCCCTTTTTAAGCTAATTCGCTACAGTACTTAGAGGACATATTCATGTTTGATGTTCTAAGCTGCCATTATTAGTACTATTTTAATGATTCCATTAGAAACGTATGCTTTAAATATGCTGACATGCTGCCTGTTCCACTTTAAAGGACATTTCACCCCACCATTTGTCAAAACACTGGAAAATTGTTGCCATATAGAGGAAACAACACCTCTCACCTTTCATTAATGCCAGCCCACATTACATGTACAGCACTGGTGAGTTCAATCGCTACGATAATGTCACCAGAGCTAGCTTTCGAAGACATAAAGAAAGCTGGCATGTATGTCAGAATAACTTTTTTTTAGCAAATACTGTATTTAGTAAATATTCAGTATCCTCCACTGACCAATTCATAACACACAAGACATAAATAAGCACATACTTTGAGTGACTGATTCAAACGGTTCTTTCAAAAACCTTTATTTATTCAGGAAAGAATCAATGGTCTATTGCAGTGGTTTCAAACTCAATTCCTGGAGGACCACAGCTCTGCAGAGTTTAGCTCCAACCAGCTCCAAATCACACCTGCTTGGAAGTTTTTAGTAATCCTGAAGACCTTGATTATCTGGATCAGGTGTGTTTGATTAGGGTTGGAGCTAAACTGCGCAGAGCTGTGGCCCTCCAGGAATTGAGTTTGAGACCAATGGTCTAGTGAGTCATTGAATTATTCACTTAACTGATTTACTCAAAAACACTGGGTGCTTCTTAATATCCCTCCTCGTTTCCTCGCTCCTCCGTCCTCCATCCTATGACCCAGAAACCGATCGAGCTCAACCAACTTGTAGGACATCTCAGCTCTCTAATTGCACCGTGAGGAGGCGAGGATCAAGCAGTGAGGTGGCTTCCTAAGGAGTCATGAGCGAGGATACACAGGTGCAGTCTTTTTTGGCGAAAAAACTGGTGCACATAAATTCTCCTCCCCCTTCACATCTGTCGTAATAATTTACATTTATATTTTACCTTTGCAGTTTAAGTAAACCATACATGTCACATATTTCAACAGGGCATTTTGCTTTATTAATATTTATTACGAATGCCTTAAAGAATGAACTTTAACAATATAAGGCCAGATCCCTTTAGCACAGCTGATGACGCTCTGAAGTGATACTTGAGTGGTCAAGAATATTCCAATGTTCATCCTTTGATTCCTCCATCCTCATTTCCTTTCCTTGCATCCTTCCCTCATATCCTAAGGGGGTGGAGCTAAGACGTGAGGAAAGGTAGTGAGGAAAGGAAACGAGGATGCACAAATAAGAAATTAGAAGCACCCATAGATTAATTCAGGAATGAAACGTCACTACTCTGTGATGCAGGGTATCTAATGTGGGTTTGTTTGGAACTAGTAAATCTCAGATGGTAAAAATATGAATATATGAAAATATGAAAAAGATTTTGGTAGAAATGTGGAAAGCAGTTTGATTTTTATGGGTTGCTGCTCTCGCGGTTTCATTGGTTGTTGCTCATAGCTGCTAAAATTGCAGCTAGTTTGCACAGCTAAAAACAGTTTGGACAGATCTCAGACCAGTGTGCGAACGTGTATTTGAACACATGTTTTAGTATTGATGTATTATGTTGACATTTTAGACAGAAAGAAGGATAATGGGTCACACTTTATATTAGGTGGCCTAACTACTATGTACTTACATCAAAAAAATAAGTACAATGTACTTATTGTGTTCATATTGTATTGCAAAACACTTTTGCTGCTATTGAGGTGAGATATGGGTAAGGTTAGGGTCAGGTTTGGTGGTATGGGTAGGTTTAAGGGATGGGTCAACAGTGTAATTATAAATGCAATTACATAAATTAATTTCAGATGTAATTACATATAGGTATTTAAAAAAATATAAGTACAATGCAAAAACATGTATGTACACAATAAGTGCATTGTACCAAATTATTAATTTAAATGTAAGTATATAGTAGTTAAGGCCACCTAATAATAAGTGGGACCGGATAATGAATTCATTAGCAAGCCCTGGCTACAAAACAATAGCAAATAAAAATACAGTGGCAGTTGCTTATAATTTCATAAATGGGCTGCAAAACAAATGTTCAACTAGGGTGACAGAAGAAGTGGATAGTTATTCAGATAACAACTACCCTGTCACACACTGAAGGCCCAGATATATTCATGGAAAAGTTGGGTAAAAAGAAAAACACCTTAGCTGCAATTTACTGTTAGCAAACATCCAGATATCAAGCACGCTGCTGGGAGCAACATTTAGATGAATATGTAAATATTTGTAACTCTTGCCACATAAAGGAAAGGATTTTTTATTTATTTTTTTACCTGAAAAACCATTTCATTTTTTTTTTTTTTTATGGTGGGTCTCTTATCTCTTAAGCTACAGCCCCTTAAAGAAGCCTTATTTCATGGACTTTTGCATTATACTACTGAAAATGTGATTTTGTGTTTTACAGACCGTGGGCACTGAAATAATTACCCGAAACAAGAACACTCCTTTTATTAACTGCAAATTAATTTAAAAGGGCAACAGAAACTCCCTTGTGTCTTTGGTCAGTGCATGTGCAAAATATCTAGTGGACTCCATGAACTACTTATATATTATGGCTGCAGAATTAATCAACTAAATAAATGAGATAATTAACAGCTGGTGTTATTAACTAATTGTGAAAAAGTGTTGATTACAGCATTTCATTCTAACTCCAAACAATATGTGTTCTTTAAAAAGTTGTTGTTGTTGTTGTTGTTGTTGTTTTTTAAATGTTAAATTGATTAATAGTTTCAGTTTCAAGGACAGGAAATAATCTCTGATTATATATTTTTTGTCATAATTGTGCAGCCTAAAAAATACATTACTGTTCAAAGGTTTGGAATTGGAAAATGTTTAAATGTATTTTGAAAGTAGACTCTTATGATCACCAAGGCTGCATTTATTCAAAATACATTTCTCAAAAATACAGCTTAAAAAATGTATTGTTTGTTTGTTTGTTTGTTTTTACACCAATTAAAATAACTGTATTGTATTTTAATATATTTTAAAATGTAATTTATTTCTGCGATCAAAGCTGAATTTTCAGCATCATTACTCCAGTCTTCAGTGTCACATGATCCTTCAGAAATCATTCTATTATGCTGATTTGCTGCTCAATATACATTTTATCAATGTTGAAAACAAAACCATGATACATTTCTTTCCAGGAGTCTCTAATGAAACGTATTTGAAATAGAAATATTTTGCCACTTTCGATCAATTAAATGCATCCTTGCATCAAACCTTACTGACCCCCAACTCTTAAAGTTGTCAAGTTGTCCTTTCTCTTTGGAGTGTTACAAGCTGTTTGTGCATAGATAAGATCCCTGAAGTTGCAAAGACTAAAGTCTCAAAACCAAAGAGATATTCTTTATAAAAGTTAAGACCACGCCCCCCCTAAAACGGCTCATTCAAACACGCCCCCACATGTCTACGTCACGGTGTGGGGAGATTTGCAAAACACCACACAAATGTTTACGCAATTAAAGAAGGCGAGACTTTTATTCTCGCTGTAGTATTGTTGCTGCCGCCGGCGCCATGTCCTGGAGACGCTGTGTTTCGTGGTGAAAGCAAAAGTACTTTGTTTGGGCTTCCAAAAGAGGACACAACTAGAAATCCTCAGTGGTTATGTTGCATTTACAACAATGTTCCAGAGCAGTTCAACCCAAATATTTGAGTGTGTGCAGCGTATTTTAAAGGAGGACTATTTCCTTTTCTCACGCTTGAAGTATTCTGCCAATCACAATGCACTGGATAGCTGGCCAATCAGAGCACGCCTCGTTTTTCTGAACGATGAGCTTTGTAAAAATCGGTGCACTTCAGAAAGGTGGGGCATAAAGGAACAACAATAATGTACAGTATGTGGAAAATAATGTGTTTTTGAACCTTAAACCACGTAAACACATTGCATTACATCAAATACACAAAATAATGTTCTTTTAGCAACGTCATATGACCCCTTTAAACGGTATTTTATAAACCAAACGCTCTTCTTTTAATTTCTTTGCTTTTGCTTCATAGGGTTAATACATATATAGATCCAATATTATGTAAACTGCTTCAAAAAGTGAAATCTAAAACGGTCAAAGATTTAAGATTAAAATCACATAAAATGATATGCATTCAACACCAAATTATGAAATGTGCTTCATGACAGTTGTGAGGAGCAAATCTGTCATGGGCAAATATATCCACGAAGTGCATGAATTCACACAGATAAAAGAATGTTTCTGTTAAAACAATGTGTTGTGTTAATTAGTAGGAGCTATAAATGCATGAAGGCACCAAGATAAATCAAGAGTGTTTATATGAACACAAGTGATTTTTATAGGAAAAAAGGTTTGCTTTTATTATTAGAGGAGATCAAAGTCATTTTTGTTTCATCAACAGTACACTTAGTTGAAATGTTGTACTTTTAAAATGCTGAGCCTGTAAAACTGGTGAGCTTCTTCAGTGTAACAGGTCAGGCCATTGGCTGCTTTATAGGGCTGAAAAGGTGTTTTAAATCAGCTACAGGCCAGAAGAAAGACCCAAGCAGAAGAATCAGTATGTGGAATTTTGGGAGAATCAGCACTTTAGACCTAAAAAATGTTTGCAAGCTGGATGTAGGTAGACTACTATGGAGTACGTGCCAGTAATGGATTGCTTTTGTGAATACACAGCGCCATGATCCTGTTTTTATTGACAGCTCCCATTGTGTTGGAACAACACTATAGAGTACTGCAGGGATGATGCATTTTTGTAAACCAAAACTCAGGAAGAAGTTAGTATTCAGAAGTTAGTAAGTCAATGGATTTTTGGTTAAATGCTGCAGACCTGGCATCAAAACCTAGAGGACTATATTAAATTGGTGCAAATGGTCCCCATTGTATGTGTACTTTTTAATAATACAGCACAATATAATTTCCATATTTTCCAGAAAGTTGCACCAGTTCAGAAAAAAAGGTGAATAGGTGTGATTAACACAAGATATTCATGTTGTATTTCACTTTCCTTGCTTGAAAAATGCAGTTGTTAACAAGTGGCAGGTGCATTCAGGTAGCTCCTTAGCTAGTATTAGCATCACTGTTCTTCGTGTTTGTAATGTTCCAATGGTGTTAGAGCAGTCTACATAATTGTAATTAATAATAAAATTATTGTAATAAAGTTATTACAATAATTAGTACCTTACCTGTCCAATAATAATAATAAAAAATATTCATCTTGGGCATCACCACTCAGGATTTTCTCCATCATCAAATCTTTCCACCTTGTGTGCACTGCACCTATGCCTGTTTTTAATTTTGTCAGACTTGTCTTCTGTCTTCAGACGTTTTCTGCTTTCTGGAGGGAAAAGCGTGCTTTACCTGCGGAAATTTTCAAATTTTCCCTCTTCTCATCACCAAACAACACGATTACATTACTTGTCTGCCGTGGCAACGCCCTAGCTGTTGTTTTGCTTTTTCGTCGAAATAAAAATCTAATTTAGTTCAGTTGGTAAAGGTATGCTACACTAAACTGAAAGCGTCTACTCTGCGCTCCACTGTCAGGGTTGCCAGATCTGCGGGACAAAACTAGCCCATGACAATCAAAAACAGCCCAAAGTAGCGCAATGACTATATTTCAAATGTCATTTCCATACATAAAATACATATTTTAAGGTCACTGTTATGCACACTGATCATAAACAGCTCAAAGGCTTCAATGGCCCTCCTTCACAAAATGTAACATATAGTTAGTGCTTGAAGTGTATTTTAGTCATTAGCGTACCTGCACTTTTTTGTGCGTACACTTCTGGCATGTTGCCCGTACTCTGAGTAAAAACGTCAGTGTCTGGGTAATTAGAAATGACACTATATAAATCACACTACCCAGGTGGGGTCACCTCTCATCTTGACCAATCACGTGAACGAATTCTAGCGGAATCGGTCTACCTGATGTGTGGGGTGCCAGAGCATGTCAGGAGAGGCACGCAGAGTAGCAGAATAATAATTAATTATTGATTACTAATTTGAATCAGTACTTTATAACGAAAAATAATACCTTAAAAATGAAAAGAAGCTGGCTTTTGCGATCACATCATTTTAAACTGGTAAACTCCAAGGATCCGGTAAATGAATTCAGACAGTAAAGTTCAAAACAGCGCTAATGCAGAGAAAACATGGCTGATTTAATCAGAGATTGCGGAGAGAATAGTGACTTACATTAATATGTCGTCAAATTATTATTTTCAGCGTGTATTTGGCTTAAAAGCAAGAGTGTTTTATAACAAACACTGACTGAAGGTGGTCAGAGGTTTAGTGATTCTGAATGGGTCCGTATAGTAGGTTTAGTTGTCTCCCTGTGGTCCTGTTTGGTATCGCAGCTTGACTTCAGTACTTCTTTTTTCCACTTCAAGCACTGCATATAGTGCAGTTTTATCATAGGTAAAATGCAAAATGTTTCAATACAAGCATTTCAGTCAAATGTAATTTATGCAATATTTCAAACCTTTAACCCACGACAATAGTTTAAAAGGAGCCCAGTTGTGAGGAAAAAACACAGATTTGACAACCCTGCATACATCACAAGCTGCATGAGTCAGATTTGACTGATCATGGGTCAAGAGTAGCCTATATGGAAAGATGACTGACGAGACCATGGTGGAGGATTTGCTGTTCAGCAGATCCTGAACTCATTGATAAATATCTTGTAAAATGTGCTCCGTTACACACATGTTTGCAAAAGTGAAAGTGAACATTGAGCGCTCATTAAAGCGATTTCAGTACCCCACATATTGACAGCGGCTGATTATCCCACACTGAAATTGGTTTAATGTATATGAAGGCCAATATGTTTGACGTTCAGTTCATGTTTTAGGCATCCAATTGATATCATATTGACATAGTATGTTTAATTAGGATTTGTGTATATTTATGGTGTAATATGAATTTGTCGTTAGCTTGATTAAGTTTCAATAGCATTCTTGTCTTAACTGAGGCCTCGAAATGCATTTGGCACATCTTTTAAAACGTGATGTGCAGCCGTTGGATTTGTGCACGGAGCTGCTGTAGGTGGACTTGAAAACTATTTATTAAAAAAAATAAAAAAACTTTACATACATTACTCATGCTGAAATAAAGTTAAACAGAGTGATTATTAAATTTATTAACTTTACCAAAATACTGATTTTCTGTGCGTCTACATTTGAAATATGGGACTTGAGCGCGCAAAGGATGCGACATGTTAACATCCCCTAATAAGACCCTTTTATTGAAAAATATCTTATGTGAGGAATATTCAGACGACTCTTAAAATAATAATAATAATAATAATAATGTGTACAACTTTTAAATTAGCACCAAACTACTGCATGCACCTAAAGGTGCCAAATTTACTAGATTTTAATTTATAAGTTTTTCCACCCTCTTTGAACATGTTCGCAAACTCTAATGTTCATCCTAAATCTTTATTGTTTTAAGGTCATGACTGCCAAAATTTACATATCTGTGTCTATTCAGTATTCATCAAGTTGCCCACACAGTCACTATAAAGCAATAAAGATGAAGTAGGGCTTATTATTATTCCTGAATAAGAAAATAAAATTCTTCCAGTAAGTCAGCTGTGGGTAAAGTCTGCAGAACACACTTCTCTTCATAACTATGGATCAGTACATGCATTTCTGCCCCCATGTGGCAGATTTTTGGATTTGGACAAAAATAAATATGACTAAATTATATCTCCCCTACCCTGAAAATGTAACAGGATGTGAAGTATGGCGCTGCAACAACTATATTGCACCTGACAGCAAACTGACAACATGCAAGACATCATTTACATGTTAAAGTTTTAAAGGTACAATAGCAAAAACAGTGTTTAAAGATCACAGGGTGAAAATCAGTCATGTGAAGTAACTGTTTTAGTGCAAGAAATCTTAACTAGCAAGGGCTGTCTTGATAACATGGGTTTCTATTAAAGGAACTTCTTAATAGCATACTTTTATACAGAACTAATTTCCTGTGTGATTTGTGGTTAATCACACCTCACACAAAGTGTTGATGTTCCTTTCCTTTTCTGTTACTTGCTCAAGCTTAATATATCCACATTCACTGTGAAATTTGTACAATGACTTTAAGGCAGCAGATGTTTCCATTAATTTTCATAGAAAAAAATTCAGGGAAAAATCTATTTATGCAAACATCGCATGCACACTAGCACAGTTAACCAAACATCCACTATCTTAAAGGGATAGCTCACCCAAAAGACTATTGGGTAAAAATAAATCTATACTATACTGTAAAAGAAAATTGTAATTTACTCAGCCTTATGTCATTCCAAACCTGTATGACTTTCATTCTTTCAATTTTTTATATTCTTTCATTATTTTGTCCAACCACTGAGAGTTCACACAAACCAAAGTTTTCAAGCTTCAAAAAAAAAAAAAAATACAATCAGTAATTAGTGGTTTAATCCAAGTATGTTATATTTGTTAACATGGATCACTTTTGCATTGTCTTTCTGAAATTGTTGATGCTTAAAAATGTTGGTTGCATGGACTTTCAATAAACAGAAAAAAATGACATTAAAATATATATTCATTTTTGTTTCCGAGGATGAACAAAAGTCTTATGCGAGGGTGAGTAAAGGATGACAGATTTTTAATTGTTAGGCAAACTATCCCTTTAAACAACCCCTACCCCCATTATTCACACTCTAGTCACATTGTTTTGCCATGAATCTTGATCATCCATACCATATCTGGACCATCAGCTGCTATGTGAAATTAAACAGCTAATGTCAAAGACACTGCAGACTGGAGCTAATTTCTTCTAAGATTAACCACTACATAGGAGAGTGATAATTAGAATCTGAACATGAGTCGAGTACGGGTAAAGAAAAGGTCCAAATTTCCATATGTTCCAGCACTGTTGACCATATCAAATAATCTGGTGTAGACAGAGAAGAGAGTATGTAAGATACTATTGCACACAATCTATATCTGGTATTCAGGTCAGGACTTGAAAACAGCTTAATCAAATGACCTTTAACAATCACACCATTCATAATTAATTCTTACCTTTGTGTGAACTGACTCCAGTTGAAGCAGAAGCAAAAGTCAGATTTATGAACATAACCATACATTTCTCCTGCCAACATTTACATTCTTAGCATGCAGACAACTAACAGATATATTGTGTAAATGGCTCTTACAGTCAGGTGGCATGAATGCATTTCAAGTACAGGTCAAGTGTAGATCTCACATGCTGAGAATGCTAAAACACAGACATGAGACCATTTCAGACAGGGATAATAATGTCGAATTACTATACAAACCAGGTAAAATGATTTAGAGTGACACAATCAGTAGTCTAGTGCCAATACTGGGTAGTAACTGATTACATGTACTCTGGATTATGTAATCAGATTCCCAAAAGTAAGTACTCATAATTACATTACATTTTAAAATGCTCATAATCAGATTATGGTTACTTTTATGGATAACACGATTACATATAGTATTATTCACACAGTGGCAGCAAATTAGTCATAATGTATCAATTTTCTGTTATTATGCCGCCCCCCATTTAAAGTTTCATTTCTAGATATACTGTGTCATATCATTTAGCTATGAAAACTTTGGATGTGTAATATCATTGCTGTTTTCATGTTTATTATTCATGTTTGTTCATGTACATGGATTCCTAAACTTTTTTTAGACAAACCTCTTTGACTTTAAATATTTACTTGAAATATCCCTAAATCAATATTTCAATAATTTAACAAGACATTTGCATGTTCACAGTTCTCTGATGTTGGTTAATGTCCCATTGACATGCAGTAAATAATTAAATATGTCTATTTTTAGTGTTCAAGTGCTTTACTTTGTTTTTATTTTAAAATATTTTTGTTATTTTTCATTTTTATGACTGCATTAACTCAGTCAAACCTACTGCAGTTCTTACATTAGCCCGTTTGGGGAAACCCTGGATAGTAATGTTAATGCTTATGTTATATCAATGTGGTACATTTAATGGTAAGTTTAAAGCAAGTTAGGTTAAAAAAAAAAAGTATTCAGAATAGATTACTCAAAATGTGCAACCTTCATTGATGTAATCTGTAATCAGTAACAAACTACAATTTATAAGTAATCTAGCCAGTACTGTTGACAGTATATTGGCATCTAATTGAAATTCAAAAGAACCTTATCTGTTAAAGAGTATTTTGAAATGTGGACATCTTATGTTTAAACAAAAAAATTAGGCTGTCTGGTGATCTATTGTGTGTGGCAGCACTTTAAATTGAACAGAAATCACAAGACAAGTGAATTCATCAAGGACTCTGAGGCTTTTAGCACTTAGTGCACGCATACACACACACACACACACACACACCTTGCTCTGAAAGAGAAAACAGACAGCATGCTTCATTGATTACCTTATCTGTTGAATGTCAAAGGGGAAGATTAAGGCATTAATTTCCATACAGAGATGAGAAGGTGAGAGGGGTGGGGGTGTGCTGATGACATGTTTTCCTCTCGCTGCAAAGCAGTTATGTAAATGATCCCAATACAGCCACCGACGATGCACTGTGAATAATCTTAAATTTGTACTTATGACACAAAACCCACAAAGAAAATGACCAAAAAAGACTCCTCTCTATAGTTTGTACTCTGCATTAAGTAGAATAAAAGGAGAATTTTTGAAGCACACAGTACAATATGGCTTGTTTAAAATCTAGGTCATGCTATTTTCTTTCCATTTTGTGCCACATCTCTTCATGATAAAGAGGCTGAAATCACTTCGCTGATCTTAATAGTGGCTGCGCTCTGCAAATACGATGTTACAGTGCAATTTGCTACAATACATGAAGAATTCACACTGCCGCAGCCATTTATCATTTTAGACAAATAATGTGTGCATACCATCAAAGAATGAGGCCGATGTGAAGATTTCTGTGATTATTGATTGCCCCCAGGCAACTATGATGAAGACAATAAAACTGGCTGTTTCACGCTTTGTCATTCATTTAAGGGGAATGAAGAAGAATTCAAGTCATTCGTTGTGCTCATTTAGCTCATGAGATTTTTAGGCCTAAAAATCAAATAAAAACCACTATCAATATCAGGACAGAGAAGAAATGAATGGAATGAAAATATGCAATAAATTAACAGCATATTAGGGGGCAATTAGGATGCGAAAGGGGATTTAAAAATCCATTCTTTCATTTCACAGCTTTCTCATAATGGCTGTGCAAATGTGTTTTTTAGCTGTCTGGGGAGCACTGCACGTGTTGAAATGTGAGATTTGAGAGTTACGGCTGAGGGGAAGATAAATAATGAATAACATCTTTAATTTCAGTCCGTGTTCAGTAACTCAAAGCTATTGTATGACTTGTGCACAAGCTGTTTTATGGTGTTTTTTTCAAAGTCTGACTCAGTAAGGCTTTTAACACTTGAAATAGTTAACCCAAGGTCATTCTAAATGGAATCATATTGCTTCACAATCCACACTGCTCATAATTTCCATGGGGTTAACAATTAATCCTATTCATAAACGAATTTTTATGATTTGAATCAGGTGTGTTAGATGAGGGAGACATGCAAAATGTGCAGGGCAGGGCAGGGCAGGGGGGCCTCCAGGGGCCTGTTTCATAAAACAAGTTTAACAAATAAACCAGGTTTATTTCAATTAGTCTGACTTATTGTCAGTTGAATTGGTTAAAAATAAGTCAGAATAACTTAAATAAGCCTGGTTTATTTGGTAAACTTGTTTTATGAAACAGGCCCCAGGACAGGTTTGAAAATCCCGGTTCTATGGTATCGCGAAGCACCGTTATTTTTAAGAGTGAACTCCAGCATTGCACATTCTGAATGCAGCACGACACGCCCGACAAATCTCAGAGAGTAAACTAATGCCAACAGTTTACAAACAAAATTATAAAACATGTTAATCTGCTAAACCATGCTAACATTTTTAAACATGCTAGGAATGTTAAATCATGCAAGCAAAATGCTAAATCATTCTAAATATGTGCAAAACAACAACATGCTAGCAATTGCTAAATTATGCTAGCAACATGCTAGCAATAAACCATGCTAGCAGCATGCTAAAACATGTTAGCAACATTTTTGCAATGTGCTAGAACTTGTTATTAGCTTTAAGTAAAACCTTCAGACTTTAAAGTTATTTCAAACTTTCAAACGAGGCTTTGTCAAGCCAACATCAAAGTTTGTTTACAAACTTTCGTCTAGTTTGAAATACGTAATTCAAATGTCCAGAGGTCTTGAAAATATGGCTGTTGTGTGAACCAACAGTCCTTGACAGAAACATACCTTTACCCAGGGTCAAAAGTGGGGTTAAGCGCAATGAGAAAAGCCCTACTGTTTACTATTGTATTGTATTGTATTATATGGGAATGAGCAGCTTTGACATTCCTAAACTACTCCTCTTGCGAATGACTTTAAAGTGAGTAAATGAAGACAAATTTTTGCCATTCTGTGAGAACAATATTATCGGCCTACCTGCTAGTTATTCATCTCTTGACTTCAAGACAAACCACATGGAAATTTCTTTAATCTTTTATTTAGTCAGGCTCACACAGGTGATTGCATCTCTGCAGCACTGCTCGAGGCTTGTGTCTTAAGAGACCTGCCTTTGATTACATGTAAACAGCTCCTCATCAGTCTGCAGTACACGAGCCCTCTTGACTCCTCTGAGCTCATGCTCACCATTGGTGGGCTTTTATTCACGTGTTGCTAGGATACACAACTTTCAGATGAATCACAAGCATTGTGGGGCATGTGCCATTCTTAAAATCTGCTCTATAAATACCAAAACAATGGACATTAAAATGGGAAATCTAGAAGTTTAGATGCACTTTTAATCTGCTATCAAAGGTTGGGAGGTTTCATGCAAATCAATAGCAAAATTATTTGTATTCATTTTATATACAGGCATTGTGGTGCAACACAAACTGTTGGAAACAAATATTAATATCACTAATCTGCAGTGCTGATTTCATGTAATCTGGATAACATAAACAGTACTTGTAATTAGATTATTACCTTTTAAAATGCTCATAATCAGATAAGTTATTTTTTCTTATAGATATTATGATTACATATATTTATCAACTCACAAATTGTGTAGTTTATTCATGAACCCCAGTTTGGGAAACCCTGGCATAATGTCATGTTTTATACACTTCATGATGTTGTTAACATAGATTCAAATATATTTTAGATCAAAAGTAATCTAAAAGTAATCAAAGTAGTCAGAATGCATTACCCAATATGTGTAATCCAGCAAATCCAGATTACATTACAAACTATAATTTCCATCAGGTAATTTGTAATCAAAGAAAGATGGCGCCTGTGTACGTGGCGAGCCATCTACTGCTCTCGACTTTGTTTATTGTTTGGTTGTTTCTATGTGCCCTCCTTTCCAACAACTATGTTGAGTCTCTCATGTACGATCGTCAGACCCTCTTGGACATTCGAAGCTCAAGACCTTCATGAGAGCTGGATATCTGGCTGTACTCAGTTCTCTGCCTCGGTCACGGGCTATGGTGTCGGACCGCTTCACGGCGCTGGAGCAGCCAACCCTGGTGACCGTTGGCTCAGATCAATCGTGACGGACCCCCCTGCCTCTGCTCCTGCTTCTCCTAACTCTTTGACTCAAGCGGAATATCTCCACCCTCGGATTATCATCCAGCCGCACCGTGAGGGCGCAAACACTGCCAACCTCTGTCCTCTGAGCAAAGCATCTGCATCGCGTGCCACTCTACGCTCCCCAAAAATTGCGCTGACTAATGCTCACTCTCTGGTGAACAAGATGTACATCCTGAATGATTTCATCACTGCTCACGACCTGGATTTTCTGTTTATCACCAAGACCTGGGTGAAGGTAGGGGACCTCAGTTCATATTCTGAACTTGTTCCAGCCAACTATCACTTTTACAATGCTCCGTGATCATCAGACAGGGGCGGTGAGTTAGCTATCATTGCTAAAGATTCTTTTAGACCTTGATGCCGACTGCTATCTCCCGCCTCCTTCACGAGTTTTGAAGCTCAGATTTTACTTCTGAACTGGTCTGAACCTGTGGTCTTAGCTCTGATCTACCGGCCACCTCATCGAAGCAAAGACTTCATAATAGAGTTCTCAGAATTTGTAGGGGATTTGATCACTAAACTCGATCGCATCCTTATTTTAAGTGATTTTAATGTCCATGTTTGTTGCCCCTCTAAGCAACTAACCTCTGAGTTTTTAAACATCATTGACTCTTTTAACCTGCTGCAGTGGGTTAATCATCCTACACATACTCATGGACACATTTTGGACCTAATTTTGTCACATGGTCTATCTATAACTGAAGTTGAAATTGTTGATTTTCTTATCTCCGACAATTTTCCTGTCCTATTTACACTGTCCCTTCCACTGCCTTATCTTACACCTGCCTCCGATGGGACACAAGCCCGTGAATATTTGCCTAATTTTTGTGAGGATTTTGTCAAGCTCTATAATGAGGTCAACCCTCTTTTATCATTTGAGACTTGATTATCTGATCTTGATGCTGAAAATCATTTTACTGTCTTAAATAATGCTTGGACAGATATTTTATACCTTACAGCTCCTTTAAAGCTTTTTAAGCCAAAATCTACATCTAACTCGGAGCCATGGGTTGATCATAGTATTCGTTCTTTGAGACAGTCATGCAGGAAAGCAGAAAGGAAGTGGGAAAAGGACAAGTTGCAGATTTCTTATGAGATCTTAAAGAATTGCTTATCATCATATCAGAATGCTGTTAAGAAAGCCAAGGCTTCCTATTTTTCTAAACTGATTGAGAAACATCACTACACCCCAAAAGCTCTTTTTTCTGTTATCAGCTCTCTTCACTACCCATCCTTGGCACTTTGTGAGGATTTCTATAGCTATTTTGGCAATAAAGCTTCTAGTTTGAGGGCCCGGTTTCAGGTCTCCGATCTGGAAATGCAGACAGAGAGGACTTCCCCTGTCCTGTGGTCTTCTTTCAATTCTGTCTCTCTACATTCTGTAAAGGAAGTAATGCTTAAACTTAAACTCTCCTTTAGTTCGCAAGACACTATACATCCTTACTATTTGAGACAATTATTTGACACTGTCAGCCCTGGAATGGTGTCACTATTTAACAAATCTCTGCTTGAAGGAGCTGTACCTTCTAGTTTGAAAATTGCCACAGTTACACCTGTACCAAATAAACCCTCACTCGATGCCTCTATTTTATCAAATTTTCGTCCGACCTCCATTTGGCCATTTATTTCCAAGATATTAGAAAAAATTGTGCTTTTACAGCTCCAGACCTTCCTGACTGACACTCGGGCTGTTTTAAGTTGGTTTAAATCTTTTTTTAACCAATAGACACTTCTCTGTAAAAATAGAACGATTTTCTTCTTCTCTTCGCAATCTATCCTGTGGTGTGCCTCAAGGCTTTGTTTTAGCTCCTGTCCTCTTTTCTCTCTATCTTCTCCCGCTAGGTTCCACTTTTAGGAAACATAATGTCTCATTTCATTGCTATGCCGACGATATGCAAAGCTAGGGTAAACGTTCCTATTAAGCTTGCGTACCCATTAAGCACACTTCCATTTTTGAGATCAAATTATAAAAAGAAAAACTAATTTATTATCCTACTTGATGTCTTAACCAATTGATATGTTTATTACTATATACCTCCTATAATTTTAAGTCAATCAGATAATTGCACATTGAGATATGGGTCTCCATATGTTCACACTGTCTGGCGGCTATTTTGAAAGCTGTCTAAAAACTTTCACCAAACGAGGAGCCCCATAAATGTGCGGTTTTTTAGAGGTTTAAGCTTTTATTTTGGGTAAGTTTCACTACTTATTGTAAAATTAAGAGATTGATGTTTAGACTTTTGCATATTATAACCTGGAACTTGGATGTGGGAAATAATTACATTAGATCCAAAATATAGTTTTAGCAACATAGCGCAGATGCTACAGAACACAGTTAGATGACTAGCTAAGATTGTGTGCTACGCTAACATATTACTTCACAGGCATTACTGGCTTGTACTTTTACATCCATAATATTATAAATTGACAGTTTATTGCTGGTCTGTCATTTTACAGTGCTGTAATTTTTAAAGATTTCATATTATTTTAAGGTGAGCTTAAAGGGTGCACTACTATGAAAATCACACAGCTTCGGTGTGAAATCAAAAAGAAAAAGTATAATTTCATAGATATTCTTAATAATTGTTGTTCATATTAAAATATGTATGAACTTAATACATGACTATTTATTTAGCAAAATCCTCTCATTTTAATAAATATTACATGAAATTTATAAGAAATTGTTGCTGCTCTAATTAAGCTCAGTGTGCTCTCTTTAAGCTCTTCCATATTGAACGTCTATGTAAATACTTCATAAACAGACTTTAAATATTAACTTATGGTTGCCACTTTAAGTTAAGTTAATCGATTTTCTATGGATTCTGTCAACTCAAATCTACAGACTGGCTCTGATCTTTGGCAGCTAGCATCAGCTTCTCCAGACTGTAAATCTGTGGAAAATC
Source organism: Onychostoma macrolepis (assembly GCF_012432095.1). Taxonomy (NCBI): domain Eukaryota; kingdom Metazoa; phylum Chordata; class Actinopteri; order Cypriniformes; family Cyprinidae; genus Onychostoma; species Onychostoma macrolepis. The sequence goes on along the minus strand of NC_081168.1, from coordinate 3,012,334 downwards.
GGGGCAAAAATCATGTAGTGTATTCCAGCCTTAAGAGACTATAGATAAGTTGACATCCATTTAAAAAGAGGTTTCATAATGAGGCTAGTTTCTGTGCTCATCTCCATGAATTAAATGTTTTATTTGTTTTATTTGATTTTTGAATGTGTTACTTAGCTGAATGTGGACTGGTATAGATGCTGCAATGTGCTTAGATGACACTTCACTATGAATATATAACTGATCGACTTGAGTGCCTTGTTGCTTGATTTTAGTGTTCTGTTTTTTTTTTTTTGTGATTGACTTTGTACCTTCAAAAAATATATTTTTACAATTATTCTTTAAAAATGTTCGTTAAAATAAACAATAATTTTTAAAAAGCATGATGTGAGCTTAATGGGAACAGGGGTGTGCTTAAAGGGTACAAAAATGTACGCATTAAGCACAGCCAGACTTTTTGAATTTAATGATGTATATCTTAATTGAAATGCTTTTGTCATTTAAAATAAAATTAAATATTTTTGTGTTAGAGATTGATATTTTATTTTAACATAACGTTTTGTACTGAAACCAATATCGTGTGCACTAAAAATGTCTCAATGTAGATTTTGGTGAGCTTAATAGGTAAATTTACCCTATATGCATGTGTCTAGGAAAAATAAGAGCGCTCTAGAATAGATAACCTAACAGCCTGTCTTGAGGATGTGAAAGCTTGGCTTGCTGAGAATTTTCTCTTTCTGAACTCAGACAAAACAGAAGTCATTGTTTTTAACCCCTCAAAATCCAGGCCTAGAAATCAACTTGACCTTGGATTTTTAAATCAATTAATTTCTCCCCAAATACGGAATCTAGGTGTACTGGTAGATAGTTGCCTTAAATTCGACAAGCAGATTAGCGCGGTCATTGGGTCCAGTTTTTTTCTTTCTCCGTTCTAAAATCAAATCCTGTCTTCCAAAGCGCTCCTTGGAGAGTGCTATCCATGCTGTCATTACCTCTCGCCTGGATTATTGCAATTCCCTCTATTTTGGCATATCCAAGTCCCAAACAGCACGCTTACAGGTCATTCAAAATACTGCAGCGAGATTTCTGAAGGGAAAGAGAAAATTTGATCACGCTACCCCCCTTCTGAGATCCCTTCACTGGCTTCCGATTAATTTTAGAATTGAGTTTAAAATTGTATTACTGATATATAAATCATTAAATGCTTTAGCTCCTTCCTATTTATCCAATCTACTTCACCCCTACTCTCCCACCAGAGGCCTTAGATCCAAAGATAAACTCGTCCTTCAGATATCGAGGGGTAACCGAGCCTTTGAAGTGGCCGGCCCGACTCTGTGGAATAAGCTCCCACTCTACATTAGATCGGCTCCCACTTTGTCTGAGTTCAAGTCATGTCTCAAAACTTATTTATTCTCTGTTGCTTTTAATCTATAAGAGTGTGCTGTTTTAACTGTTTTGCTGCCATTAGTGTGCTTAACTTTTCTTTTTTTATTCATACCTGTACAGCACTTTGGTCGGCCAGTGGCCTTTTTTAAATGTGCTTTATAAATAAACTGAACTTGAACTTGAACTAATCAGTAACAGACCCCAATTTATCACAATTAATCTATCCAGCACTGCTATAGCCTCTCATAATTTTAAGTTAGTCATAAGATTTGTGCTTTACTGTCAAATTGCATCATGCTCAAGGAACATTTCTGTTGAAAACGAAAAAACTGTGACGCTTTTTCAGAATTCTTTGATGAATAGTTGATGAAAGTTCTTTGATAAAGTTGAAAATAACTCTTTTGTAACATTTATAACTGTTTTTACCATCGGTTTTTGATCTATTTAATGCATCCTTGCTGAATAAAGGTATTAATTTACCAAAAAAGACATGACAAAATCATTTGGTCTTAAAAAGTACATGTCAGAATGATTATCCTTATTGCAGGAAATGTAACTCTCTGATGCATGAAATGTTGAATTAAATTTATTAAATGAATATATTCTTTACGTAAAAACAAGAACATAATTGGTCCCAATCTTCTTCTCCACAATGATGCATTAATGCATTTTGAGAGTGGTGCACATTTCTCCAATGCAATAGAGAATAATGGTAAATTTTTCAGAGGTTGCTGTATCACTATTTTCATCAGTCATTTTGAATATACTATACATTTTATATAATGAAAAGAAACAGAAACACAAACACCTATAAAGAGAAAAATCATATTGTATTATGGGTAAGACTCAAAGGTTGAGTTGGTGAGGATGTGATTTTAAAGCTTTGTCTACAGTAGCGGATACCAGCATCACAGAGTTAAAAGTATAAAACCTGAACATGGTAGATGATCGGTTAGCTCTGAATGAGATGTGCTGAGATTGTGTTTCGTGTTTTGAAATGTGTTTGATCTGCTGTATTGTTTGATCAAATATTTCTGTGTGCAGTTTCAGATAGTGAAATAAAATAATAATAATGTTCACCACATATTCTAGTGCCAGATCCGTGCTGTGACTGAACAAAGAGACACATGAGAATCATGGGAGGAAAAATAAGAGTTTATGATTCCACTAAATAAATAAAAAATGTCAGGGTCCATTGTATAAAGAATGAATTCATAACACATCGAAGGCACATTTCACAGCCAGAAAACCATGTTTTCTAATGAGAATACAAATAGGAAATGCACTTTCTCCCTTGCACTTTAAAAGTGTTAATGTTTCTGAACAGTCCCTTTTTTTTATTTGTTCATCTACATGTGTTGAGAATCAATGATATCCAGGTACTTTGCTTCAATAATCTTCGGCAACAAGTAGTTCCTGCAAAGAAAATTTTATGTTATGGCATATATGTTATTTGGCCCTTTTTCTGCCTAATCCGTCAGGATACCAAATCTGATGTTATACACACAAATACAGTAAAAAAAAAAAGACAGTAAGACAAGCTGCTCTGTTATAATGTTAAAGACATTGTAAATGTACACTCCGAAAAAAGGTATAGTATCCTTTCAAATTGCACTAATGTGTACACTTTAGATACTAAGTGCTTTTTAAGTACTAATATGTACTTTTAAGGTACTAATATGCACCATTTAGGGGTAAAAAGGTAAAAAGATGTACCTTTTTGCTTGCATACCTTAGGATACCACCTCAGTGACAGCACTGTAGCTATTTTTCTAAAAGCGTAGTGACGTTCTGATATAAAAACTATGGCATACCTTATTGGAATGAGCATGATCATGAGTAAAGGGAAGATCATCTTCATATAGGGCAGAGGGTACATCCCAAACGCACACAGGATGATCAGCTGAACCATCTGCAGGCCTGTGAAATAATGCACCTTCCTCTGCGGCACTCTGCGGATGTAGTGAGTAGGTGGATACGACGTCTTGGAAACACAGATTGAGATAAGAATGATCAGTGACAGATTTGTGTTAGTTATTAGTCAACACAGAAAGCTAATATGATCTTATTTACTTTCCAAATACACATTCCATGAACGAACCAAGGAGAATTTCCAGCAAAAAGCTGATGGTCTGTTTATGCTGAACACTAAAACGCTGCACAGCATGACACAGAAGATACTTGATCTTAAACATACACTTGTGAAGAGTTTAATTTTGTGACAGGTGTCTGACTCTTGATGTGTCTTGTCAGTACAAAATCTCAGATGTCCTTCGTTTCCCTCAGAAATTCATCATATTACTTTAAAATCTGTTGCTGATGCTTTCATGTTGACTTTAAACCTGTAAATCTGCATTGTTTTGGAATAGATTGGGATTCAAAAGCAACATAGGATTTATACCGACTCTTTGCAATCACAGATAGTCCCTCACTCAACTGTATAGTACAGTATAGTGATATATTGATTTTCCTTGGGGTTGTACAATCTGAAGTCAGCACTATTAAATTACACAATAAATGATGTATCATTGATAAATGCTGAGTGATCTAGAGACTGGGATTGAGGTCAGAAAGTCTTGTGTTTGAAACCCAGAGGAACATGTACAGCTTTTAAATAAACTAAGTTACGGTGAATGTTTAACTGCTTGTATTAAGTGTCTTTATTGACTTTATTAACTTGAGATGTAATGGATGGTGCTCTTAATATACAGTGCCACTCATCGACTGCTTTTAGCAGTTTATGGTTAATTTGAACAGCCATCAATGGAGAAAGATGCATTTTTGTTTTAGTACACATTGGCAAATATTTCTTGAACTTTTTTTAATGAATCTATTGTAAAATGTAATTTATTCCTGTGATCAAAGATGAATTTTCAGCATCATTACTCCAGTCTTCAGTGTCACATGATCTTCAGAAATCATTCTAATATGCTGATTTGCTGCTCAAGAAACATTTCTGATTATTATCAATGTTGAAAACAGTTGTGCTGCTTCATATTTTTGTGGAAACCGTGATACATTTTATTTTTCAGGATTCACAGATGAATAGAAAGTTCAAAAGAACAGTATTCATTTGAAACAGAAATCTTTTTGAACATTATAAATGTCTTAACTGTCACTTTTGATCGATTTAATGCATCTTTGCTGAATAAAAATTGTATAAAAAAAAATAAATAAATAAAAACATTTGAACAAAGATACACCACTAAATGATTATTTCTGGCTCTCAAAGCTCTTACTTGTTCTTTAAGCAGAAGGGCCATTCGGTCACACATCTGGTTTCCATCAATAGATGTGAGAGCAATGTACAGGAAGAGGCCGTAGAGAATGGGTTTCGGTATCCACTGCAGAGGCACCGGCAGCAAAAACACTGACAAACCAATCAGGATGTTCGCAGCCAGCGAGGTAAGTCGTGTCTCCTTCACGCTGACTATCCTGCAGGCACACATAAGGACGTGTTTTACAACTCCTGTTAATCACACTTGATGTGTTACTCACACTCTCATACTTAAACATCATCTGTGAGTATCATGTTCTCTAAGTGTGTCTGTAGGTGCTTGCGATCACGTTTCATAGAGGTGGCCCCCCTCCACTCGCTGTTCCACCCGCGCCAGCTGACGCACATGCAGTGTGGAGTGTGGGAAAGCCGCATGCATCCATGGTAACCCCAGCACCGACATCAGGATGTTGATAAACCCAGAGAGCAGCAGGTCCCAGTGGTACGCCGTTCCCTTTAGCAGTCTGAAATACAAGCGCGCACACACACCAAAAGAGATCATACAGCGTCTCTCGTCGTACCATGACTGTCTACGCTGAACTGACACTGTGAAAGATGGCTCACTGATCTATGAAAAAAACATCATTCTAGAAAATAGGGAAGGTATGGCACAGAGGCATGAAAACAAACTTTTAATGTTTAAACTCAAATGTAACCCTGGACCACAAAACCACAAAAACTGTTGACTGAAAGAATTTTTGATTTTCTGCATGGATACCTGTTCTCTGGGGCATTGGTGAGGGACACCACAATATTCTGGTCAATGAAGATGAGCAAGGCAAGGAGAAAGCCAAGACCACATGCACTTAATACATTCATCCCTGTCAGCTGGTCAAAAGCTGCTACTTTGAATAGGGCTTCATTCTGGTAGTTGAATACTGGAACTGTGGATCAACATATTGGAAGAATTGAATGTATAATTCACCAAACGAATGACAATTCTGCAAATATTTACTCACTTTGCTAAAGCATTCAATCACATTCAAACCTGTCACCTCAAAATGGATTGCAAAAGGTTTGACACCAATGGCAGTTGATCAGAATGTCCTGCTGTGACGTGTCAAGTTAGAATCAAAGACTGTATAATACACTTTTAAAAATAAAGGTGCTCAAAAGGTTCTTCACAGCGATGCCATAGAAGAACCATTTTTGGTTCCACAAAGAACCGTTCAGTCAAAGGTTCTTTAAATAACCATCTGTTTCTTAACTTTTTATAATCTGAAGAACCTTCTTTCGTCACAAAGAACCTTTTGTGAAACAGAAAGGATCTTCAGATGTTAAAGGTTCTTTATGGAACCATTTAGACAAAAAGGTTATTCTATGGCATCGGGAAGCACCTTTATTTTTAAGAGTGTATCTAACATGTATTACTCGTATTGCTGTGAATGGTAGAAAATACAACATGCAATATGCAATATTAAATATTAATATTAAAAAAGCTAAATTGTTAGACAATTCACTTCCCATAGAAACCTGAGACTCCCATATGCATTGGTTGGATCAGCCTAAAATATACACTTTTTAACGATTTAACAGTGCTGGGTAGTAACTGATTACATGTAATCTGGATTACTTAATCAGATTCCAAAAATTAGGTACTTCTAATTAGATTACAGTATATTACATTTGAAAATACTTGTAATCCAACTACAGTTACTTTTTTATTGATTGCATGATTACATATTATTTTTTTGTCAGCTGAATCTCTTTTACCTAATATATTTACTTGAAGTACCCTCTGAGATTTCAAAGTAATAAATCAATAGCAAATTTGCATTTTTCTTTGACGTTGGTTAATGGTCACATGTAGAATGCAGGCGAACAAATAAAACATTTAAATTTGTTAGTATGCATTTTATTTTGATTGTAATTATTTTAAAAGCATTTTATTTAATTTTAAATATTATTATTTAATTATTAGCTTTTCCTTTAACCCACACACGCCCTACAGATCCTTCATAAACCCCACTTTAAGAAATGTTGACGTAATGTTTAATGCACTTCATGTTGTTAACAAATGAGATATATTTTCTTTCACTTTGTATTTTTATATGAAGATGGTACAATATTGTTCTATTTAAATCAATGGGATAAAATGAGTTAGGTCACAAGTAATCTAAAAATAATCAAAAAGTAGTCCAATTATATTACCTAAAACGTGTAACGGATTACATTACTATCAAAATTTTTTGTTATGTCATTTGGAATCAGTAACAGATTACAATTGTAAGTAATCTACCCAGCACTGTATATAACAACATTTACGAAGTATTTTATGTAAAACGTACAAAAAATGTGAGATTTTTTGGAAAGCATGATAGTCCACCCCAAGAACAAAACTATCAGTGGGGAGTAAGCAGTTTATAGGAAAACATACGAATACGATTGTACAAATTAATATGAATTATTTATGTGTATTTATATTAAATGTGTGGAAGTGTGAAAGAGACTACAATTTAGGGTATGATTATCAAAAAATGATTTAAATTTCAATCTATTCATCACACAATGTCTCTAAACACTTGATATAAAGCACATTGTGTATATGGACTACTTTGATGTTGCTCTTTTTATCATTTTTCAAACTTGACAGCCTTAATTGCCATTAAATATCCCGCTAATCATTTCCTTTTGTGAAAGTTATGCAGGTTTGGAATGACATTATGGCAGGTAAATGATGACAAAATGTTCTGATGGAGTTCTGATGGGTTGCATAATTATTACATTCAACATTATTGCGGGATGAAATTGCACCTAACCCAGAGTCTGTTTGTGATAATTATGATATAAGCAAAAGTACTATATGATCATTAAAGGAGTTATTTATTTATTTGACATGAGGACTCACGCTGAATGTCAATGAACAGGTAGGAGCCCACGAAGGAGAAGATGACCACAGATATTGGCAACGCACAGTCTGACACCACCTCCCTGACTTTAGCATGCAGGAATGGGCTGGAAAGAAACAGGAAAGTAGAAGATTTAAACCGTGAGTAATATATGGAAGCCCGTTTCCGCCACTAAATACAATAAAGTAACTGCAACTTGTTATCTCACAATTGTGACTTTTTTTCTCACAATACTACATTTTTTTCTCAGAATTGCATGATACGAACTCGCAATTCTGAGTTTTTTTTTTTTTTTTTTAGAATTAAGTAAGCTCGTAATCGCGAGTTATAAAGTCAGAATTGACTAATAAACTCGCAATTGCAAAAAAGTCAGAATTGCATGTTTTAAACTGGCAATTGTGAGTTATAAAGTCAGAACTTCCAGATATAAACTGGGAATTGTGAGTATCTCACAACTCTAAGAAGAAGGTCAGAATTGCAAGCTATAAAGTCAGAATTCTGAATTTTCAGAATAAAGTCAGAAAACTCACAATTGCGAGGAAATCTGAATTTTGATATATAAACTTGCAATTCTGACTTTTCTCCTCACAATTCTGACTTTTTTCTCGCAATTGTGAGTTTATATCTTGCAATTCTGACTTCTTTTCTCAGAATTATGAGATTTTGCATTTTTTCCTCAGAACTGGACTTTATAACTCGCAAATGACTAAAAAGACTATTTTCTTACAACTGCGGGTTTATATCGCACAATTCTGACTTTCTAACTCGCAACTGCTTCTTACAAAGTCAGAATCATACGATATAAACTCACAATTCTAGGGAAAAAAATCACAGTTGCAAGATATAAACTCACAATTCTGGGAAAAAAGTCAAATTTGAAAGATGTAAACTCACAATTCTGAGAAAAAAGAATTGCAAGTTTACATCTCAAAATTCTAACTTAGTAACTCTCAATTGCGAGTTTATATCAAACAATACTAAGAGAGAGAAAAAAAAACTAGAATTAAAATACAGAATTGAGAGATAAAGAGTCACTATTACCTTTTTTATTTTTATTTTATTCAGTGATGGAAGCAGGCTTCCATAGTAATATGACCATGATGAATTATTTTATTTCCTCTCTGTGAGGCCAAGTCATTCTGTATTACTTGAAATCAATTTAGTTTGAGAGAAGTATGTTAGATCAGATGACCAAGCAGTAGCAACTAATGCTGATTACATAAGCAGCCTATAATGACCTTCTCTTGATGAGGAAGAGGGCATAGCCCAGCCACAGTGTTCCCAGCATCAGCAGCAGGCAGAGAATAGGGCGCTCCCTGGTGCACAGAACCATTGTTGCAGGCAGCGAGACGCCTCCGTGATGAGGTATTACACCCAGACGATGCAGTTCCTCTGTGCTTCCGTTGACTAGTGTAAGGCCATGATAATATTTATGAAATACTGAGAGAAAAGAGAGATATAGTGGACAGCAATTAAGTGAATCATAAATAAATGTTTTTCTAAAAAGAACAGTGCACCCAGAAACAACAAATCGGTCATAATTTAGTCACTCTTATGGTTTTCCAAATGCATTTTATTTTTCTGAAACATTAGAAGAGATCTTAGGCAGAATGTTCATGCTGCTCTTTTCCATTCAATGAAAGTGAATGGAAACAGGGGCTCTTCTGAAGCAATAATAATACCAAAATTTAAGTTACATTGTAAAAAATTCCAAGCGGTTTCAACTAATTATTATTTAGTAACTAGTTCCACAGAAATTATACGTTCAGTCAATTTCTGACTTCAAAGTGTTATCTGAATTGTTATTTTTTTAGTTTGCTCAGCCTTTACTGAACTAGTTTTATAGTCCATTCAACTAAAATGTTTTAATTGGTCAAACATTTAGAAGACTACAGCAAGTTATGCCAATTAAAATGTAACCGTTTACTCTACGTGTTTTATGTTACCTCAACAAAGATTTATTATTTGGGCATCATAAGAAATTGCTGGGGAATTATATAAACATTTTTATAGTTTAACAAAATTATTAAAAATTATTAACTTGTGTTTATCAATCACTAAAAAACACACACTTAAGAACACATAATAGCCTTTAATAACAATCTCCATTTATAACATTTTTCATACAAACTAAACATACAGGAATGAAGAAAAAAGTCAACTACATCTTGGATGGCCTAAGGGTAAGTAAATTAACAGCAAATTTTCATTTTTGGGTGAACTGTCCCTTTAAAGCTCCCGTTGACAATCATTACATCTGTAATACAACTGCAAAATTCAGTTTAAACTTGAACTTTCTTAATGAACTAAGAAAAAACTAAACAAGCTAAACAAAATGTTAGCAAACAAAAATGTACACATATTATTACTGTTCACAATTACATCTTTAAAATGAGGCAGAATAAAAAAAAAAAAAAAAAGGAACCAGGTATTACAGTATATAAAATGAAGTCACCTTTATTTACATAGCGCTTTATACAATACTGATTGTGTCAAAGCAGCTTTACAGAGTCAAACATGAAAATAGTTTGTCAATAATGCAAGAGAACATTAACAAGTCATTTTTCCAGTTAAAGTCAGTTCATTGGTGATTCAGTGTTGACATCATCCAGTTCAGCTCTCTTCCAATAGTGTCTGTGCAATCAGCCAAGTGTCCCTAAATAAGCAAGCCAAAGATGACAGCAGCAAGGACCCAAAACTCCATCGGTGACAGAGATTGAGTAGAAAACTTGGGAGAAACCAGCATGGCGTGGTTTAATTCTAGGCTGCAACACAGGTCAGATTGAGCAGAGGACTCGTCTGGTTCTCGTGGTCTTGTCCCAATGGCCAACGAGGTCTTTGGAGGGGATCTGTCTCTGGGGCTCATCTAGCTGACATGGTCTCCGCTGACATTCAGGGCTGTCGAGGTCATCTCTAGGTGCTGATCCACCGTCTGATCTGGATACGGACTGGATCTGGAGGCTACGGTGACCTTGGAATAAGAATGAAACAGACTAATATTAGCGTAGATGCCACTGAGAACAGTAAAGCACATTATAATTGTAGTAAAAACTCTAAACATTTACACATATTACCTGGAATGAAAACAATAAAGTCCTAGTCTTGAAAGTACACACTATGTAGTTGCAGTGGAGCAGTCTGGTCACGGGCCAGTGTTTGGTGCCTTGGAAGAACTGACTGGGTTGTATCTGAAATCTTGGAACGGTGGCAATTAAGCCACGGTGAAGTGTCACTCTTTTCAAACGGGGCAGATTAACGTTACACTGCGTTTCTGGTCTTGTGAATGGCGCTTCGGAGGAGAAGTTTTTCGTTCCGAACGAAAATGAACAACTGAATTGTTTCACAAGGCCGTTCAAAGCATCTCAGTCCATTCCCTAAGTAGTGAATCAGTAGATAGTGCACACGAGTCCCTGCACTGGGAAAGATCATGGCTCAGTAAACACTGGGACAATTGATCAATCAATTTGTAAAATGTCACCACTGGTATTTATCAACAACAGACAGGACCGTTATATTTTGATATTATTTTTGTGCTATTTGAGGTAACTTAGCCCTATAATATGAAATGTGCATGTTCTATTACAAATCCAGTCAGCATCAATGTTCCCTGTTGTGCAATAGATTGTGGAATGGATTTGTGCCAAAAAAATAAAAATAATAATAATAAAAGGTTGCAACTTCTGTTTCATCACAAATTTAATTAACCGATATTGATACATTGTAAATTATTTAAAAGGCATCATTTCATTTTTATTTTTTTTAACTTAAAATGTACTTTTGTTTCTCCATCAGGGTGTGGCCAAAGGTTTCATTGGTGCTTTGTTGTTAGTCACGTTTGTCATCTTTTTACTTCACGGGACAATTGCAAAAGTTTACACACAACCCATTCAACACACCCATGTTAACTTCAAATGAGCGCATTACTGTGGTTTACATTAAGTTACACGTTTCATAGATTTCGGTTAATGTTAGTCGTATTAAGCATAAAGGCTTATAAAAGAGAGAAAGAGGCGCGATCTCTTCATTATCTTTTCACGTCACAGAAACACAAAAATATCAAACAATTGTGTCACTATAATGAATATCAAATTATATAATGAATATCAAATTCATTATAGTGACACAGCTTTTGATATTTAGTGTTTAGTGTTTTACTTGTGGCATTCCCTTCACTTACAGCCCGGTCTCAAGAAAATAGGTATAAATATTACGCCAAAGTCCATTTTTGCGTATCAATACCACGAGTTTTCGTTTTTGTTTGGCGTACTATTTATACGCACTTTCATGAGATCGGATTGACATATCATACAACGCTTATTCGATGTTTTTATATATGTCGTACGTTTGTGTATAAATATATACGTTTTAAATAAAACATTTACACATTTATATTTCATATTTACGCCACTTGATTAACTTTACTGACGCCTGAAATTGACATCATAGCCGCTTTTCCACTATCGGGCCAAACGGTTCTAAGAACGGTACGGTTCCAGTTGTATAGTAATACGGCTATACACTGTCTTTTTCTTCAGATATACAACTCATAAAACACTTTCATTGTAAAAAGTGATAAGTTGACTTAACTCAAAGAAGCTTGAGGAAATCCGTTGCCTTAAAATTTTTAAGTAAATAATAATTTAAAAAAATAAGTAAAGTGAATTGTCAAGTTCACTTAACTTTAAAAAAAAATAATATATATATATATATATATATATATATATATATATACACACACACACACACACACACACACACACACACATATATATATATATATATATATATATATATAATTTACATAATCATTTTAATGCAACGGGTTTCCTCAATATTTTTAAGTTAAGTCAACTTATCACTTTTTACAGTGTTCTAAATGTCCACTAAAAAAAAAAAAAAAAAAAAAAAAAAATGCTTGATATTTCGTTAAATTTAGTCTAAAAAAAATTACATTTATTAGTGCAACTTACCTGACGCATGAGTTTCACAAGACAGTGGCGTTGTTTCTCCCACGAAGTCACCCAGGCGCGTTCACGTGCAGAATGATCTCAGTTTTGGCTGGATTTGTTTTTATTAGTTTAGTCAACATTTAGCATTCTGAATGTTGACTGGATTTGAAAATAACCATTCATTTAATGGTTTTAAAATATATTTGTGCAGACTTAATATAATATGTCTTCCCAGCTAAGCCCAAACTATAAAATTAATTCAACTTAAATATTTTTGCCCTTCCAACATTGTGTTAATTGGATTTTTTACAGTGTACCCTATTATAGGGGTGTGCAATAATTAGCATCTGCGATAATATCATAACACATACTCCATGATGTCAGCTCACATCGCTAAACAACTATGTCACTCACTTTGCAAAAAAACAAAAACACGTCTTAAGAGTCCAAAAGTATTCACTGTGTGATAAAAACATATCAGAATGCAGTTAATATGCCCATATAATTCAAGTTATGATAGCAAAAATATCCCTGTATGGGTTTTTGATTTATATTTACATAGTTATGTAATATCACACAAGCAACGGCTGTTTTCCTAAATATTAGTGTGTGAGTGTGATGTGATATTAATGCAAATGTGATTATTATTTTATAAAACAGTTCAACAAACAAGAAGCTAATATTGAGTGAGTTACATTTTAAACACAATATTGTCTGTCTTTTTTCTGTTTTGCCAATGAAAATAGCTCCAAATAAAGCTCGAGCAGAACATTTGTGCATCTCAGATCAACACTGCGGTGGCCACTTGCTTCGTTTCTAAATGAATCAGCCATTTTGAACAAATCATTTGAATGAATGATTCAATGAATCACTCATTAAGACAGAGACTTGCTGCTACCTACTAGCAGTTTTAGTGTCATATGTATTTATTCAGCACAGTCCTAAATTAGCCAAGGTACCAGCACAAAAACACGCTCAGCAAAATAAGTTTAATTATAGTGATCCAAAAAATTCCAATAAATATATACCTTTTTTTTTTGGTTAATATTGTACAGCCCTATCCTATTATTTGCTGAAAACAAGTCATACAGATAACTTTTATGTCACTCTATGCATTTTTATTATTTTTAACAGTCCCAGTTTTCCATTTACTTTCACTGAATAGAGCTGGAAAAGAGCTGCTTGAACATTTTGCTAAACACTTCCTTTTATGTTCCTTGGAGTAAGATAGAAAATACAGGTTTGGAATGCCACGATGGGAAGCAAATTACAAATTAAAAATATTTGGGTACTGTAATGTTTTGTAGGGATAGTTCACACAAAAATTCAAATTCAGACATAATTTACTCATCTCCATGTCATTCTATATTTTGAGAAATGTGCCCATGTTATTTTTCTTTGTCCAAAATGGTTTGGTTACCAACATTCTATAAAATATCTTCTTTTATGTTTCCACAGAACAAAGTATTTAAAGAACATGATTTGAACAACATGAAGGCGAGTAAATGAAGACAGAATTTTCATTTTTGGGTGAAATATCCCTTTAAACCACAAAAAATGGAAATATCATCAAAATGCATCAAGACATTTCCATTCTCTCCCCATTTCTTTCTCACTCACTTCCCTGTTGTTAAATCATCATTAATGATTTATTTCTGAGATATTACAAGCCTGCTTTAGTTTGGATATTAGTTTCAGCAACGCCTGTGGTCCTTTTACATATCAGAGCTCTGAACTTACTCTTTATGGTGCCTTTCAAAGCGTCGCCCACAAAGGCAATGGAGATGAACAAAGCTATCACTTCTTCTGTGGAGCTGAGAGGACACATAGCACACAGTGAACAACTCATCTTCCCTTTTATCAAAGCAACAGAGCACAAACCAAGACATAACAACAAAATCAAGGCATGCCACGAACAGAGATTACCACACACACGACAAGACAGCAGAGATTTATGATGGATGTTTATGCTACAGAGAGAGGCCAGAGCAGAGGAGTCCGAGATATCTCAGAATTTGGTGTCTGCCTGAGGAGATTTCATACATTAATAAAAGACAACTAGATTGTTACATTTTCTCAAGCAAATGAGGTGCATGCTTGTGTAAAACTCTCCACCACAATTCTATGGTGTTGTTGGTGGTTGCCAGCAGGCTGTTTCGGTGTTTTAAGCTTTGCAATCACTAGGGTGTTCTAGGTGGTTGCTATCTTACCAGCTGGTTGCAAATTGACTCAGACCATGAAAAATCATCTCCAAGTCCTCATAATATTCTGATCTCAAGATATGCCTTCTGTGCCTCAGTCTATGGGACGTAAATCTGATTGCTTAGAAAAGTATAATTCTTAAAAATTTACATTACTTTTTTTTACTTTGTAATATAATGCAAATGGTGGAGAACAAATTTTGCAATGTGAAAAACATAACAGTGATGCCTTTTCTATGTACATCAGGCATTCAGTGATCAGTTAAGGACAAAAAGAAGGACAATATATATATATTTTTTTATAGCACTTCAGCTGTTTCAGGACAGATTCTGTTGTTTTTACGGAACCCATTTAAATAATAATAACAATAATAATAATGTATTTATTTTTTATTAAATTATAAAATTGCAACAATGGTATTATACTGTAAAATAAAAATCAGTATTTAATGAAAATAATAATACTAATAATGGCAATAATTTATTTTACACTGCAGTGAAATTATAATAATTTCAATAATGAATCTTAATTTCTTTGCTTTCAGATGTTAAACCAGAACACAGAGAGATTGTAGAGCTTTTTTGACAACAAATTAATAATTGATTCTCATTACAAAAACGTCATATCTTGTGTTTTTAAATGCAATCCAAACTTTGTGTGGAGAAGCATTTACTGTAATCCAAGCTGCTTTGAGACGCTAAAAAAAGAGCATGCATAAAAACAAAACAAAACACAGTTCTGCGCTTCACTGTGATGCATGCATCGAGGCAGACTATATACTTAAATAATTACATTTCAGCCTTTGTGATTCAATAAACGCAATAAGCCATATCATATTTCAAAATGCAGAATTTTGCAGGTTGTTTAATAATTGTTCAAGGTAATTTTGTGATTATTCAGGCTTCAAACAGTTGCTCACCTCCTACCACCAAACAT
Source organism: Onychostoma macrolepis (assembly GCF_012432095.1). Classification (NCBI taxonomy): domain Eukaryota; kingdom Metazoa; phylum Chordata; class Actinopteri; order Cypriniformes; family Cyprinidae; genus Onychostoma; species Onychostoma macrolepis. Next base: position 2,996,756 of record NC_081168.1, on the reverse strand, counting down.
ATTTTTTCTATTTATGTAATTCATCATACTGTACTTCTCAGGTCGGAAAATATAAAAATCCATATAAATAAGTAAAATCACATTCCTGGCAGATAAACACATAGTACTTCTCCACTGACCGTTTGAAGAGCTTCATAAACAGGCTGACATTGAAGATGCCTCCCAGTATGAGGAACAAACTGTTCCAGAGGCCGATGCAGGCGTAAAAAGCAGGAAAATCGAGGTCGTAGTCATCACAGATGCCTCTGATCACTGCAGTATACAAACAAAAGAGAGAAAACAACTATAAAGGCCTCTGAGAGAGACAGTCAGCCCAACTTTCTTTATAAGAGAGATACAGCACCGCTGATGAAGATGGCTAGAGGTGCAGTGGTGAGAGGAATGACCAGCGGAGAGCCAGAAAAAAGAGAGTAAATCACTCCTCCAATGCACTGACCAATTATAGTCTTCTGTACATCTGCAAAGAACAGGTCAAATGAAGTAGTCAAATAAACAGGAAACACTCTTAAAAATGAGGGTTTTTTATTGGCCCCAATGGTTCCATGAAGAACCTTTAAATAAAGGGTCCGAAAGGGTGTTTTCAAAGCAATGCCATCGAAGAACCAGTTTTGGTTTCTCAAAGAACCTTTCAGTGATCAGCTCCTTTCTCAGAACACAGGCAGAAACAAGAAGCAGAAACAAGCAGATGGATATGTAAAATAATGTGATAATCAAACATTAAACAGCATATAAATCAAAACTCCCTAATGTTACCAAATGAAATGTCGACAGTCACATGAAGTGATTTAGGACGGTGATGCTTAGGAGGGGTTGATGAAAGCGATCCACTCCATCTATGTTTTGATCACCGATCTGAATCCCATCCAGACATAGTCTTTGAAAAAAACATGATTTTCTCAGCTTTTTTGTTCAAGTTTTTTTTTTTTTTTTTTTTAAATGAAACTCACCCACAATCAAATATTGATTTAAAAAAAGAAAACATGAAACTAGAATAAAATTTTTGTTTTGTTTAAAAGGCTAGTTCTTTGTTTTGACACACTGCATGTTCAGATATTCATACAGCAAAACATTCAGGGGGCCATGAAACTTCTGAAAATGATCAAAAATGCTGGCGGAGGCTGGCAACTTAAAAATAAATAAATAAATAAAATAACTGGCAGGGAAAGAGTTAGAAATCTGAGGAAGGTTTTTTCCACTATAAAGAACCTTTTGTGCAATGGAAAGATTAAATGGATGTGAAAGGTTATTGATGGAACCATCAATGCCACTGAAGAACCTTTATTTTTAAGAGTGTAAAACTTTTACATTCTGCAAAAAGTTCTTTATAGTGGAAAAGATTCTTTGGATTGTTCAAATGTTTAACCGTCTGGGCGTCTTCAGTCACTTTTGACAGAAAATGTTTTACAAATAAACTTTAGCTCCATTGGATTGAGACTTCCTCAAATCCCCTCAAAATTCTAAATAATAACCAAAAATATTATTGAACAAATATATACATTACATTTACATTGAGTTACATTTCAAGGCTTTGGTCACGTTTGACCACAAAGCTACCAAGTGTAACCCAAAAATGAAGAGGCACAGAGAGTTAAGAAATGTTCACTAAAAGGAATGCAAAGAGGAACCCTAAACTGTTCTAAGACATCAAAAAAACAAACAAACAAACAAAAAACCTTTTGGAATCTTTATTTTGGTACTTTATAGTGGAAAATAATAATACAATTCTTCTAGGAACTGTTCTCTGAAATGTTCTTTGGGGAACTGAAAATGGTTCTTTTATTTCATCACTGTGAAAACCACCTTTTGCAATATTTATTTTTAAAAGTGTACCAAGAAAAAAAAAAGTTATTTTGAGAACTGTTCAATAAAAGGCTCTTTAAGGAACCCAAAATGGTTCTATGGCATTAGAAAAAAATTAAAAAAACCTTTTGTAACCTTTATTTTTAAGAGTGTAGCTGGTGTGTTTCTGGTCCAAGATGGTCTATCAATGTAGTCCAGCTGATCATCCATCTAGGCCAGCTATAACCAGCTAATGACTATCAATGACTAGCTTTATAATTTAAGCACACACCTATCTCTCCTCGCGTGCTCTCGTCATTCAGAGAGCCGAACGCAATGGCCGGCAGCAAGATGGCGATGTAGAGGAAGATGGCTGTGGTGGTGTACTTCAGCAAAGATCTGTTAGCGTCCAGAATACCTGGAGAGAGAAACCACACAGCAACAAACACCTCAGCTTGAGCAACAGAGAGACTTCTCTTATTCTTAGTAAAAGTGAAGTCAACCAGAGCCTTGAGGGAAACAGAGACTCGCCATCTGTGAAGTCCGACGGGTACAACGGAAGCCTGCGGCACAGGTCTTCATAAATGCCATGACCTGCTTGGAGGAAATCTTTTACCTGGGTACAAAAGGAGATTTAAAAGTGAAAAAATATGCTGATAATGTTTTTCAAAGACATGAACACAGAGCTCATTAAATCCTAAGTGCATAAACACGTAAACCTTAACATTGTTGTAAAATATCACAAGATGGAAAATTGTAATTTATCTGTGATCCAGATGCCACATCAAAACAACTGCGCTTGAAATGTTATATCTGCAGTTTTATAAATGCAGTAAGAAAAGAAATATAATAGAAAATATGTTCTTGAATTTCTGAAATAATTACATTATAGGGAATGTAGTGCCAGAATACAATGTACACTTACTACAAATAGGGGAGGCTGTGAAACATGAACATTGAGTCATTTTTCAAACAACCAACCAATGGTAAGTGAAGGGAGGTGCTTAACATTTGCAAAAATGCAGATCATCACCTTCAGGAGGTCAAGGAAAATATCATTTAACATTTACAGTAACTACTTAAGTAGCACTTTTTTTTTTTTTTTAAGTCTCATGCTAATTTATTTGATCAAATATACAATAAAAACAAAAATTGTGTGAATTATTATTATTATTTAAAATAACTGTTTTCTATTTCAATATATTGTAAACTGTCATTTTTTTTTTTTTTTTCTGTGATCAAAGCTGCATTTTCAACATCATTACTGCAGTATTCAGATCATTTCAAGATGTTTTATGATTTTAACTGTTGGGTACAATTGTGATGGTCAACATTTCTGAGATGGAAGAGAAAAAAAAAAATCACAATTTTAAAGGTAGGATGGGTAAAGGTTTATCTAATATGTCTAATAGTTCTCACTACAAAAAACATTAGAGTTTAGTAGGGATGCCATGACATGTCACTACCAATATCCAGCCACAACTAAACTACTAAGCAATCATTTTGATTAAACAATGTCTGTTGTCTGCCGTTACGTCCCCACCAATGCCAAAATCAAACCGATGCCCATGAAGCACTGTATTTGTCGAAAAGGAAACACAGTCGGTGATGTATTAAGTGAATGTAAACTGTTGAGAAAGAAACTGGATGTGCATTAGATTAGGTCTGTGCATTTGGTCTTAAAGAAACAGCAGCCTATAAATACCTGCTGCTGTCTGCATCATCAATGCTAATCAAACAACAAAACACAGCTTTAACAAAGATTAATCTGTATTTAATTTCTGAATGAATACTGTACTACTGAATACTATAGTCTTATTTTACACTTCTGTGCCTGAATACTACTGTTACGGACTTTATTTGTAATGTTTTACTGTATTCATATATGCTTGTAATTTGTGTATTTGCTCTTATTTTATTACTGATTTTGACTGGTCTTTAATGATGTTTATGAACTTAATTAGTTAGGCTAGTAGTTTTTGCTATGGTATCAAAGTACTTAAAGTGTTCTAAGTGTGTTAATAAATGAAAAGCACCAATCCAAGACTCAAAAATGGTAACATGATGAGCTTTGTGATGGGTTGCACAACTAGTGCAGCATAATGTGAGGGCGGTGTGTGCGTGAAGAGTGCACTTCACGGCCCACAGAGAAAACCCAACATTAAGTTAACAGGCAGACTGAGCAGATAATTGGTTGGCCAAGTCATTTACATGCCCCGAGCCTCTCTGGGCTCCAGACCTTGAGTGGTTTGTTGCTGTGTGGGTCGGTCTCTTCCTCCAGCGAGGGCTTCTGGATGGCAGTGGAGAGCCGCTGCCTTTGAATCACCAGCTCCTGCTTGAAGTCCTCCTGGGTCTTCGTTTCCAGGAGTTTCTGTCTGAACGAGATGTCTGAGAACAAGGTGGCAAACGTACGGCCGAGCTCTATGGCGGTCTTTGTGCTTTTCTGCAGGGTAAAGAAGAGCACAATTACAATAGAGGCTTAAATAGATCTGAGATGCTAGAAGTAGCACAGATTTTAAAAAAAAAACCTGAAGATTACAAGTGTAAAAATTGACAAGGTTTGAAACAATTGCAAATTAGCACACAGCAGTGATAATACAAATGTGTGTTTTTGTCACTCTAGGTGATGATAGGTGGGTGAAAGGAGCAGCTTACTGTTCGCGGCGGTGCCAGGATGAGGATAACATAGCGAACCTCACAGCAGTTCACACCCCAGTTCTGCGGCCGCTCCAGACGCGAAACACAGACGCAGCGTCTCTGAAGACTCTTCACGTTACAGCTGAATAGAGAGGGCACACACTTATATATGATTAAATGTATCTAAATTATTAAATAGACAGATAGATAGGCTAGGCTGATCATATTTGATATTTAGTTCTTACCAAGGATGCATTTATTTGATCAATTATACAATAAAAACAGAAACAATGTGAAATATTATTACAATTTAATTTGTAATTTATTGCTGTGATCTAAGCTGAATTTTCAGCATCATTACTCCAGTCTTCAGTGTCACATGATCCTTCAGAACTCATTCTAATATGCTGGTTTGATGCTCAAGAAACATTTCTGATTATTATCAATGTTGAAAACAGTGTTTGCTGTTTAATATTTTTGCTTTGGATGCTTTAGAATAGATGAATAGAAAGTTCAACAGCTTTTATTTGAAATAGGTTTTTTGTTGTTGTTTTACATTATAAATGTATTTTCTGTCACTTTTGATTGATTTAATGGCATCCTTGCTGAATAAAAATATTAATATATTTTTTTTTAAGCTTACCATAAACTTGTGAATGGTAATGCATCATGTCTTCCATAGATATATTAAGTAGCAAAAACTGTTTTCAGCATTGATAAAAATAATAAATGTTTCTTGACTGGAAATTCACATTTGCCATTACGGGAATAAATTACATTTTAAAATATATTCAAACAGAATCAGTTATTTTAAATGTATATCAATATTTCAAAATATTAATATTTTTGCTGTATTTTTATCTAATAAATGCAGCCTTGGTGAGCAGAAGAGAATGCTTATTAAAAAGCATTTAAAAAAACGTAATTATTGCAAACTTTTGGCCACCATTAATTGCTTTATGTAAATTTACTGTAGATGCGCAAAGTGCAATTATTATTTTAATGGTAGCACCATAATTATACATAAAAGTATGTAAATGCTTTAACATTGCACTATATGCATGTATATTATAGGCTCAAAATGTAACAGGGTCCTTGGTCAGAAAGAGATACTAGATATTTACCGTATGCTTTACTGAGGGAAAAAAATAAATAAATACAGGGGGACTACATATGGCTATGCTTCAAAAATAGATTTAGATAAAATGTATTTTAAGTGCTTATTTATTGACATTTTATGTCTACATACAGCACACAGAGCCAGGACTGCTGGTAGCGAACTCCAGTGGCTGTCGCTGTCACTCCCTGAATGGTTTCGGTCAACAGGTGAACTTCAATAGAGAGAGAGAGAGAGAATACAGTAAAACACATTCCCTGTTTTTTTTTTTTTTAAAGACATTGGGTCTTCCATTAAGCTCATCCTCTGAGTATTTGCCCTGGATTTCTGGACTGCTAGACTAGATGACCTGTGGCCCCTGGGGCAGACGGCCCGCTGCTCACCGTTGGCCTCCTGTCCTCCGGCGTCTGTGAACAGAGCGCTCATGACCTCCTCCGCATTGCAGCTGCTCTGGCCGTCCGTGGCCACATGCTCCAGCATTCTGCGCAGCACTTCATCCAGGGAGGCCGCTCTCTCGTCCAGCAGGATGCTGGCCTGGGCCAAGAACCCATCCAGATCCCGGTGAGCTCTCACCTCCTCCTGGAAATTCACCAGCTTCACATACTGCAGCAAGAAAGACGAGCTCTAAAGGGGTCGCTTGGCAACGAAGCCTATTTAACAATGATTCTTTGAATATGGTTCTTTTTAATTAAGCATTTAAACCAGTTCGCAAAGCATTTGCATTACATTTACACATACTTTTATTCAAAGTGAACCCGTTGGCATTGCTCACAGAAGCATAATAGTAGTGTATTTGAATGTTTGTAAGACTACTAGATATTTATTTAACTGGACCACTGAGTGATTCTGAATCAGTGAATCAATTATTTGAAACAAAACTTGTCCAAACAAACCAATTCACTGAAATAAATTGCCCATTATTAATGGTATTGTTTGTGGCTTGCATATTGAATATGCAAAGCTATAAATATATGCATATACACGTTAAAGAAACAATACAACATTATATTATACTAATTAATATAATTGTTTTAAAATACTAAGATAATTTAAAATAACTGGAATTATTCACGATAATTTTATTGTATTAAAATAATATATATTTTTAAATTATATATAAAAGAATATATATATATATATATATATATATATATATATATATATATATATATATATATATAATTATTTATTTTTTCTTTTTTCTTTACACTACGCTACACTTTTTTACACTACCAATCAGAAGTTTGGAATAAGTAGGATTTTTAAGGGGTTTTTTTTTTACATTTTTTAAGTCTCTTCTGCTCACCAAGGCTGTGTTTATTTGATCATAAATACAGTAAAAAATATTGTGCATATTAGAATGATTTCTGAAGGATCATGTGACACTGAAGACTGGAGTAATGATGCTGAAAATTCAGCTTTACCGTCATAAATAGCTGAAATTTTAAAATATATTAAAATAGAAAATTTATTTTAAATTGTAATATTATTCCACATTATTACTGATTTTATTGTATTATTGCATGCATCCTTGATGAGCATATTAGACTTCTTTCAAAAACAGTAAAAAAATATCTGAATTAGAAGTGTACATGTATAATATTTATGCATTCCATCTCATGAGAGAAATGCACGACTGAGGAAGCCCAGCCATAAATACATCAATTAAACAATGGATTTAAATGATGAAAGAGCCTTAGTAAGAAAGGCTTACTCTTCTTGATGTATGTAGAAGGCCAAATCCTGAAGCATCAGCGTCTATTCATAGGAGGGAAAGAAGGGAAAAAATGATAAATTGTTAAAACCCTTGTGCTGTTACATGGATGCATGAGTTTGAAGGACAGACCACTGAGCCAGGCCTCCCAGAAGAAGTGTTTTCCTTCATTATCTCGGAGCCCTGAACTCTCTGTATTATGTCTTGCTGGTTATAAATAGTCAAAGAGTCTCCAAGTCTGCAGCGCAGACACGTCAGAAGTGCATTGTGGTCCCTGAACCCTGACACCGCAGTCACTTAGGAATAAGACCTGGCACAGCCTGCTTCCCCAATGCTGTAAACACATCAGCCCAAATATGAAAACAATACTGATTGTTTTTAAGGCCCGAAGTGAACACAGAGAATTTCTGATCGGCGTGGAGGAGGCAGAGCTGCTGCAGACGGATGAGACTGCCGGGATCCGTCTACACCTCGGGCAACAATCACAATGATTTTTTGAGATTTTTGAAGTACTCTCAAAGAGAATCTCATCTGAGCCACCCACCCACACACACACACACACACACACACACACGTACATCACACACAGATCCAAAGCAGCGCTCAGATGCATAACACGCTCTGACCTGAGATGCTCGTCTGAATGTTCGTCTCGTAGTGACTTCTGTCCGTTGGGACGGCGAGCGTGTCTAGTTTCCTCCGGCTCTCTTCTCCGCTGTCCTCTGTTTCTCGCAGCTCTGAGACATCAACATGTCACAATAGAGCTCCTTAAGTAGGCCTTTCTTAGCTTTAAGATGATTATTATAATCTCATTTCCCTGCCTAACTCGGTTTGACGTGACCTTTTGCAGCTGGTAGATGAAATATAGCACCATGCATTTGTATATGAGGCTGAGAGGTGTTCACTTCCTGTTCAATGAATCATGCTCGTTTTCATCTCGAGCGTAGAAATATTTATTTAACGCTATTTATGGCGTGACTGCAGATGCAGCCCCCTCAAAAATATATGCATCTGTTAAAGCTACACAATGCACCCATGGACTCATAAAATAAAACCTGCCCAAAATCAGGCACATGGAGCAATATAACCATAGCCATCCCAATAAATTCTTTCTTTGCATGGAGGAGTATAATCATGACATGAGCTAAACTACTCGAGGAGTAAACCGAGGTTGCAGCTGTTGGGGTGATGTGCTGTGAAGTCTGTTTACTTGCCGTCTGCGGTTTTGATGCTATTTACTGTGCGTTATGGTGAATTTGAGCCGGTTATATTTAATAAATTCACGCTCGTATGATCAAGACGTTTCCTCTTACAGTATTTCACACGCCGGATCTCACCCTCAGCCTTCGTAAACCAGATTTGTTTGTCTGCCAGTTGACATGAGAACTCGCTAACTGAACTTGGCATGGTAAATCTTATTTAAATAATGTTTGGTTCTCACCCATCCTTTGGAAGAGGTGACCATTTCTTGTCTGCCCAGGTGATGAAGCGTCTGTGGAAGAAACAGGTCTCAATTGATCAACTAAACATTGTCATGCAAATGCATTTCTACATATACAGTATTTCAAGGTGTGCTAGTGTGAAGTTATTTCAGTGGTCAGAAGAGGAATTAGCCTACAACATCACCACATTTCAAATGAAGGAGTAAAAAGTACTGGGCTGGTTTGGATGTGGCACTACTATTTTTTTGGGACTTGTATTAAGATGCTATCATGATTTTATATCACATGGATTGGAATGGAAATTATGATGGTCCTGTCTTGCCTGTTCATCCATTAGAGTTAATTGGATCTCATGAGTGACAGGTTACAGGATGTTGCTAATGAATAATAAAAATATATATATATGTGATGTACATTTATGAATAATTTATAATAAACTCTGGAATATTTAAAAAAGAGAGAGAATTGTCAGATTTGATTTCATGGTGACTTTCAACTTATTTTTAAAATCATTATGATAATGTAATTACTTCATATTATTTGTTTGTTTTATTATTGTAGTATTTCTTGCACTGCTTTTAATTTATGCTGATTTAAATTACCATACATTGCATCACAGTCATTTATATTGTATTACAGTAATGATAATCTAAATCATCTGAGAAGGAATTTAAAAAGTTACACTTTATTTTAAGGACCAATTACTTTCACTAATAACTAGTTGCTTATTAGCATGCATATTACTAGCATACTTGTTCTTTGTTAGTCTTTATAAAGCTCATATTAATGTCTTACTCTGCATGACCATATGTGACTCTGGACCACAAAACCAGTCTTAAGTGTAATTTTTTTTGGAAATTAAGATTGATACATCATCTGAAAGCTGAATAAATAAGCTTTCCGTTGATGCATGGTTTGTTATGATAGGACAATATTCGGCCGAGATACTAATGTTTGAAAATCTGAGGGTGCAAAATAATCTAAATATTGAGAAAATCGCCTTTAAAATTGTCCAAATGAATTCTTAGCAATGCATATTACTAATCAAAAACTACGTTTTGATATATTTACAGTAGTAAATTTACTAAATATCTTCATGGAACATGATCTTTACTTAATATCCTAATGATTTTTGGCATAAAAGAAAAAATCATACAGTGACCCATACAATGTATTTTTGGCTATTGCTACAAATATACCCCAGCGACTTAAAACTGGTTTTGTGGTCCAGGGTCACATATTTTAGATCCCTTAATCCACCTCATACCTAAACTTCACAAATACCTTACTAACCATTAATAAGCAGCAAATTTTGAGAGAAAATTCTGAATTAAAAGTGAATGAGTGTTCCCTATTCTAAAGTGTTACCAAAAAAAAAACAAAAAAAACAAGGCACTCGTATGCTTTACAGTAGTGAAAATGTGAGGAGGAAATTCCATGCAACTCCGTCTACTGTAAGTAGATGAATAATAAATGAACAGTTGCAATGAGCCTTATTATGGCATTGAAGAGAGAATAGAGTGCAGAGCAGTCATGAGTCACTATTATAAATTCAGGATCTTGACTTTTACCCGAACACTTACTCCAGGCCCTCAAATAGACTGGGATTTCATGAAAATTTCCCATCGTTAAAATTCATCCAATTTACCCCAGCCCTCATAGCGTCATGCATGGAAGGCTTACGGCCACATATTTTCTTCAGGGTGGATGGGATAAAGAAGTCATTCTCTGCACAAAAATCGTATCGTGGGCTGGAGGATATTCTTAGCACATGGTGTTTCTATCACCAATGACCACGGCTTCACCATCATCCCACCATCTTTAATTTAGCAGATAACTTGCTTTGTTATAACAGTCCTCACATTAGACGCTTTGAGCCTCAGGGCAGATCGCTGGCCTCGCGACCCTGCAGGCTTGGACAAATTGATTCGGTTACATCTTTGTGACAAATTATCATTCGTTGTACAGGAACGCTTGCTAAATAATAAATAAATTATTAGGTCTACTGCAAAACCGGGGATTTTCTTTTGAGATGTGTGACTGTGAATGCTTCAAGGAAATCCCTCCCTGCTACACTGGTTCACCCCACAATCTGGTCACACCTGGGATTAGAGGAAAGATTGTCATTTCTGGTCTCACGTCAGGACCCCATCATCCCTCGGGCCACACAAGTCCTGTAATGGCTGGACATCCACGCTGTGTCTGACAAAATGAGACTCTCTCTGAGAGTCCTTAAATAGATGCCTTAACGCAATGTTCTGTGTTCAACACAGCTCAAGCTCTAGAGACAGCATCTGCAGGAAGCAGCCAAAGAAAATAATAACCCAATATCGCAAGAGAAAGAGTCTGTTATGACCGTATTAGGCCGTAGGCACGAGGCTAATCACAGCTAATCACTCTCGCAAGTGTGAAATTGCATTTGATATGCAAAGATTGAACAAGCAAATATGTAAATAAGTGAGGAAAAGCTGAGGAGCGTCTCAAAGACCGTTTGTGAGTGGATCTAGCACTGCTAGCTGCTGTAGCACCTCTATATCACATTATTCATCCACTTTGTAACTAGACACGCTCAAGTCTCTACTGCTCACCAGGCGTGCACTTATTTGATCCAAAGTACAGCAAAAACAGTAAAATTTTGAAATTTTTCTATTAGAATATATTTTAAAATGTCATTTATTCCTGTGATTTCAAAGCTGAATTTTCAGCATCATTACTCCAGTCTTCAGTGTCACATGATCCTTCAGAAATCATTCTAATATTCTGATTTGCTGCTCAAAAAAACATGTATTATTATTATGTTGAAAACATCTAAGTAGAATTTTTCAGGTTTCTTTGATGAATAGAAAGTTCAGAAGAACAGCATTTATCTGAAAGAGAAATATTGGTAACACTTTATTTCGATAGTCCACTTTAGACATTCTGCTAACAGTAAGTAACTTTGCAACTACATGTCAACTAGCAGTCATTAGAGTATTAGTAGACTGTCTGCTTAATATCTTCTAACACTTTATTTTGATGGGTTCACAACATACAACATACTGACTATGAGAAACTTTGCAAGTTTATGTCAACTTGTTCTACTAACCCTAAACCTACCCTACTGAGAGTTAGTAGACATGTAGTTGCAAATTAATGAGGATTAGTTGACATGTAGTTACAAAGTTACTTATAGTTATTAGAATGTCTAAAGTGGACTATCGAAATAAAGTATAACTGAAATATTTGTAACATTATAAATGTCTTTATTTATAAAAGACATTTTATAAATAAATAGTAATAACTTACATTTTAAAATCAGTTATTTTAAATAGTACAAATATTTTTACAATATTTTGGATCAAATAAATGCAGGCTTGGTGAGCAGAAGAAACTTCTTTAAAAAAAAACAAAAAGATAAAAATCTTACTGATCAAATACTTTTGACTGGTAGTGTATAACTATAGATATTTGGCTTTGCTGCACAATTGACAATAAAACAAATATTTTGATTGATTTATGATTGATTTCTTTTTGTGCTTTGTAGTCATGAAAGTAACAAAAGGTTCTGGAGAAATGTTTCAGAATAAAAGTATCAATTTTCTCTTTAAAAGTCAACAAAACATACTTGAGTAAAGTAGAAATATAAAGTATATTTGTGAAAGTATTTTTACTTTTTTACTATGCACTTCTAGCTGTTTCTGATTGTGAATGTGATGAACTTAACTCGTTCATCACACAGACTTGAATGGGATTATTGTGTACCATACTGATGAAAAACACCAAATACAACAAAGAGAATGAAAATATATTCCATTCTTTGTTATCAACATCATGGAATGCATGAAACATTACATTACAGCAGGGTTTCCCAAACTGTATATAAGTGGTAGGATCATTAAGAAAGCATAATTTAAAAGAAAAAACAAATAAGAATGAGAGTAAAATATGAATAATATGTAATAAAGTAATCCATCAAAAATCCAGATTACATGTAATCAGTTACTACCAGCACTGACTGTTTTTGTTTTGTCAAGTTTCATTTCTGAATAATTCAGCGTTTTTTAATGAATCAGTTGAATGAATGATTCAAATGACTCACTGGACAGTCACTTGTCGCTACCTAAAAGTGGAGGTGTACCAGTTGTTAACTTGCAGAACAAGTTACTAAAAAATTCACAATAATAATGCACAGACTGTGTCTGTCTGTCTGGAATGAGCAAACACAGACAAGTGAGATGATAAAAACAGTGAAAAGTCCCACTTGTAACGCCACTCAGCTAATCAAGCTCCACAATATCTTTAAATCTGATAATATGTTCTCATTGCCGTCATGTAAAAAATGTAAACATATTTTGCTGACTATCCCAAACACATCCCCTCTCCCTTGTTGTGATCTTTCTCTGCCGCTTGCCTCACTAGACTTCCTGTTCGCAGGCTCGCTGACTTCCTGTTGCTGACTGTGCTGTCCTGCACTGTTGACAGAAATAATAGTTCCATGAAAAGGTCTGTACCTTTCGCAGGAACTACAGTAAATTGGAACTGACCCTAAAATAGTTGATCTGTTCCTTAAGGATGGACAGACTGAATATACTAAATTGTATATGGATGGTTCCTCAGTGAAGAGAGCTTTTTTTTATATAATAATAATTATATATAATACATAATTACATGTATATCCCTGTTGTCTGTCATGTTAAAGAGTCCTCTAGCTGAAAAAAGGTGATTTTCCCTTCCAATCAATTAAATCAGCAAGGAGACAATCAAGCTTGATGTAAGAGATTTATTCTGGCAATCTCATTGCTTTTTTTTTTTTTTTAATTAGTTCAGGATTTGTTTTTGTGCTTTTAATGTAGTCATGTCCATCCAGCATATACAGATCATGAGATTTGCTTTGTATCTGAAATTTTGTTATTGTATCACAAGCTGAATCCTGTACCTAACTCATTCTTACACCTGTTTACATCTAATTTTACACTGCAATGAACTGAATATTATAAGTAACATGAGTATTGGCTAAAAACTTCTTAGAATTCTTAAAGTTCTTAGATAATAATCCTCTTAGAGAGAAAAAAGAAAATCCCATCTCAGTATTACTCAAAATATCCAAGTGTTACGTTACTGTCTGCAACTGCTGACTTTTCTTATTTTCTTATTTCTTTTTCTAAATGCTTATCATTATCATACCATATGCAGTGTTGATGATCACATAATAGGAATCAATGATAATGCACAATCCTTCAAAACAGATTAAAAAGAGAAGCATTTCTCTTGCCTGGTAATTTTCCAGCCTAAGCAAATTCAGACAGAACAAATGATTTTACAAATTGCCCATGAGGAGACAAACTAATTCATAAGTGAGCTCAACTCTGTCCACTTACAGGTCTCCATCCCCGCTGAGCATGACTATCCCAGCATCCAGTCGAGTCTGTAAGTTTCCAGAGTTGACAAAACACTGCTCAACTTACCGGTCGGCACAAAATGAAGCACTTCTTTGCTTTCCATCATTTTCCTCAGAAGTGTAGCCAATCAACCCATCACAAAGTTTACTGTGTGCCTGCTCACAGCCCTACCTTTAACCTCCAGCACTTGAGTCTGCAGTGAGCTCAGAGCAGTGAAACAGGGCGGGTTTGTTTTGCCTCTGGGTCCCAGTGCCTATCAGTGACTAGACAAAACTGAAACCCAACACAACTCACACAGTAAGATATTAGCTCTTATTAAAGCCATTTCTAACAACAATGAAGAACTTTACTGGAATGGTAAAAAAAAAAAAAAAATTCCAGGAATATGCAGAGATTAAATAGATAAGAATGAATTGGTTGGGTTAGGTTTATTATTAACGCAACAATGTTACACATATATATATATATATATATATATATATATATATATATATACTGTATAACAAAAAAAACGCATGTATATGTTTTTAAATGAAGTGTCTTCTTCAAAGCTGCATTTGCATTTGATCAAAAAAAAAAGAAAAAAAAAGAAAAAGAAAAATAGAAATACTGAGAAATATTATTACAATTTAAAAAAACAGTTTTCTCTTTTAATATACTTTAAAACATAATTTATTCCTGTGACCAAAGCTGAATTTTCAGCATCATTACTCCAGTCTTCGAGTGTCACATGATCCGGAATATCATTATAATACGCTGATTTACTATAAGTGTTGGAAATTCTTTGATGAATAAAAAGAAGTTCAAAAGAACATAATTTAATCAAAAGTCTTTTTTTTAACAATATTACTGATAACATTACATTCAGCAATGTATCTTGCCGAATAATAGTATTAATTTATTTCAACAACAAAAAAAAGAAAAGAAAAAAAGAACAAAAAGAATCTTGAAAAAAGTATCACAGGTTCCAAAAAAATATTAAGTAGCAAAAACTGATAATAAACACTGATAATAAATCAACATATTAGAATGATTTCTGAAGGATGATGTATATACAGTATCTATGTATCTATCTATAGATTGTATTACATTGTTCGTCAACACAATTATCCAGAAAGGTTTACACAGAATGAGATATTTAGTCCAAATTGAGCCCTGCACTGGTCTGCCTGGAGAATACGTGAAACATATGACTATTAACTAACTTTCATGAATTAAACAATTTCTTTCCACCAAGTAGACTTAAATTTGAGAGCTGATATGAATTTGAATTAATGCAGGATAAGTGGTGGCAAGGTGGAAGGATAATTAAAATTTGCACTCGAGATCATGCTACTAGTCCATTGAGAAATTAACCTGGCATCACATCAGTAATAACTCTAATCTGCTCAATTTGGCAAATTTACACAAATCACCTCTTGAATAACTGAAGAATATCCTCTTTAATAATATTCACAGTGAGCAATAATGACTACTGAGTGAGAACTGCACATTTGGAGTAACAAATACTGTAAAGATTTGACAAAATCAGATGATAAACTAGCAAAGGTGAATTTTGTCTTTGACTTGCCATTAACTTTTTTCTTGTAAGTTTTTGAGTAAAATATCGAAAGTTTACTGAATCAGAATATACTGAATTAAGAGCATAAACTAAACATTATATTCAACACTTCATTTTATAAAACGTATTCTTTTACAATTTACACAAATAAATAAATAAATCGTTGAGGTTCACCCCTCCCTCTTTCATTCCTTCATGGGTGCTTTCCATTGGATTCCTTTGGAATAATGTAATCATTCATGGCATACATGCTAATTATTTTTGTAGACTAGGTTAGATGCCTTGTAAACCTTTATTTTCTCGTCTAAACTTACATCAAAGAGGTGCTTTCACAAAACTCCTCCGGCGCTCTGTTAAAAATGTTTGTGAGTTATATGTTCGTGAGTCCTAAGCAGATTGAACGCCACTAAAAATGATGGCAGAAAACATGCCGCGTGGCAGTAAAAGTTGTTGGTGGGCATGTTAAATGTACAGGCCCCAGGTGTGAAGCGTTTGCTCCTCCTGAAGCGTCGCAGTGCGTTCCGCCTCTGGCTGCTGCTAGGGGGCGACTCTCAGCAGCATTGTGACAGGATTCATAATCAGATGACTCAAACACCACCTTAGCCAACAATTATCACATTACTTCAAGTCATACTGCAAGTGTTTTGTTAAATAATAGGGTTGCATACATACATGCATTATTAAACGTACTGTATGTACTGGATCATTTCTACAGAAAATAAACTCTTTGTTCTCTAGAATATTCAATTTGTTCACTAACAATGTATATATATGCATGCTGGAGAGTTATGTTCAACATAGTGACATTTAACCACACCTCAAATTATATACTGTGCAAAAGGAATAGGTCACCCATAAATGAAAATTTGCTGAAATTTTTCTCACCCTCAGGCCATCCAATATGTAGATTTGTTTGTTTGTCATCAGATTTGGAGAAATATAGCATTACATTTAGCATTACGCTCAGCAATGGATGCTCTGCAGTGAATGGGTGCCGTCAGAATGAGAGACCAAACAGCTGATAAAAACATCACAATAATCCGCATTTGGGATGATGCATGCTTTTAGACTCTGCCTCACAATCTCACGCTTCCCAACTAAATCTCATGCCAAGTAACAAGACATAGCAAAATAAATAGCTCAATCTGCTCATAAGGTCTTCTAACCAGCACTGGACTTGAGAAATAAGAAATCTGACTGGTAATATTAACCGCATTATTAGCAAACCAGCATATACGGGCAACATGAAAAGGGAGAGTTCCTAAAAAGTGCTAGTGTTCTAGTGCAACACTAGGCCCAAGTATTTGGGTAATTTGTATTATTATATTCAAAATGAATTTTTGGAGCCTCAAATAAATATTTTTATTCAATCCGTGTCATCAATATCTCACTCCAGCCAGGCAAACCAAGGGTGGGATCTCAAATATCAGTCCAGTGTTTATTTTAAATGAAAATGAAGAAAATATCAGAAAAGTGGAAATAAAGTGCTAACTGATTATGCTATTATTGCATGCTGTTTTTATAATGTACTACATTAAACTGAGGTGCAAAGAGAATAGACTATCTGCCAGTATTTGCATTTAGAGTAAACAGAATCTGTCACTGTTTGCACTTAGCCTAGTGTAAATAGCCTTCAGCGTCATGATTCACACATCAGATGTGCCATATTTCATCTTATATTTGAACATTAATTCATATTTTTGAAAAAGATTTTCAAAGTCTGTGTCTGTGAAAGGTTCAAAAATATACGAAGAATAACGTTTGAGACATCAGCCAGAAGCTGAAGAATCCTCCAAGTGATTATAGAGTTTCTGACTGTCTGTTTTAGTGAATGTCAACAGTGCCCTCTACTGTTGCAGAGCCAAAGGACCTCGGAGTGACTTATTAAGCCAGACTGATTATAATTTACAGCAGCGGTTTTCACTCCTCTGGACCCTCAGCACTGCACATTTTCTATCTCTTTCTAACACAGATCCGATCATCAGCTCATTAGCAGAGATTAACATACAAATGTGCAGTGCTGAGAGTCGCCGGGACTGAAAACCAATGCTGGCCTGAAAGCCCTAGTAGACTCTGTACAACACACTGTAGTCGTGTATGCATTTATGGGCACTCGATGCTTCTTGAGTTTAGAGTTCAGAGAAGAAAAATAAAACGCATGAATTGGCTATACAGAGACACTCCACTGCATCAGACATGAAAGACAAGCATTACCATTCGAGATCATCTGCACTTGTTACACAGACTCTATGTTTAAACTGTTCATTGTCCAGTCCTGCTCCTGAAGGGCCACTTTTTTTTTTTTTTTTACTTCCAAGCTGCTCCAACAAACCTGCCTGGACGTTTCCAGTAATCCTGAACAAAGAGTGCTTCCTATTTTGAAGGCTGCGTCCTTCCTGTACTAGTCCTTCTGAGGCTCACATGAATACTGTTAATATTAATTCAAAAGATACATATATACATATATACACTGAAAAAAATAAGAAGTTAAATTTACTTTTGCAAGTTTTTGCACGCATATTTTTTAAGTAAAATTTAAATGCAGAATTAAGTAAAATCTATTTAACTAAGTTATCTAAAATTAGTAAAGTCAAAGTAAAAACCAAGTCAAGAATCTTGGGGTGTTTCTGGAGACAGACCTTAGTTTTAGTAGTCATGTCAAAGCAGTAACTAAATCAGCATAGTATCATCTCAAAAACATTGCAAGAATTAGATGTTTTGTGTCCAGTCAAGACTTGGAGAAACTGGTTCATGCCTTTATCACCAGCAGGGTGGATTATTGTAATGGTCTCATTTCAAAGAAGACCATTAGACAGCTGCAGCTCATCCAGAACGCTGCTGCCAGGATTCTGACTAGAACCAGAAAATCTGAGCATATCACACCAGTCCTCAGGTCCTTACACTGGCTTCCAGTTACATTTAGGATTGATTTTAAAGTACTTTTACTCATTTATAAAACTCTCAATGGCCTAGGACCTAAATACATTGGAGATATGCTCACTGAATATAAACCTAACAGACCACTCAGATCATTAGGATCGAGTCAGTTAGAAATACCAAGGGTTCACACAAAACAAGGGGAGTCTGCTTTTAGTTATTATGCCGCCCGCAGTTGGAACCAGCTTCCAGAAGAGATCAGATGTGCTAAAACATTAGCCACTTTTAAATCCAGACTCAAAACTCATCTGTTTAGCTGTGCATTTGTTGAATGAGCACTGTGCTACGTCCGAACTGATTGCACTATGTATAATCACTTTCTGTTCTTAAATGTTTAAATGTTTTTTTAAATCAATTTTTAAATCACTTTTTTATTGTTGTGATTATTATTATTTTTATTATTTTAATGACTATTTCACTTCCTTTTATGTAAAGCACTTTGAATTAACACTGTGTATGAAATGTGCTATATAAATAAACTTGCCTTGCCTTGCCTAAAGGAAATAAGTAAATTTGAGTAAATTTAACTAAATTTAACGTGACCAGGTAGAGTTTGATGTGTAATTTCTCCTGAATTATTTAAAGTTTACTCTACAATACTCAAGTACATTTCACTCAGTCACGGTTTGTAAACTTTACTCAATAGCACTGGAAAAAAATAAATAAATGCCTATAAGGCATGTGGTTAAGTTACAAGCACGTATGTAAGCAAGTAGACAGCGCGTTATTCATTTTAAGGTAATATGTTGACTCAATATAGTTCTTAACTGAATGAACACAGAGACCTGAATACTTGGCACATGATACACAATGAGGTGACAATCAGTGAATAGTGTTTGAGTATGAATGGATCATTTTGTGTAAAACATTAACTCCAGATGTCACAAAACAGCAAGTTACTTAACCTAACAACAAAAGCAACCACAAAACAGTGTAAATACATCTTGAAAACAGCAACAACAAAAAAATTACCTTATTAATTATTCATGCCCAAGTGCATGATGGGAACAACTGGGATCATGACGTTGATATTTACGTCATGTTTAAAATTGTTGTGTTTAAAAATGACAAACAATTCCAAGTAAAATATACTTATAAGTTCAAACTTTAAATTCTACAAGCTTAAATTGAGTACTAATATTGAATTTACTCTTTTATTTAAATTCTTATATATATATATATATATATATATATATATATAACTCATTTGTGTATCATTAACAGTGCTCATGAAACTTTTAGTGTTTTACATAATAGACAGTTTAGCATTAAGTGATTCATTTACAACAAAACAGCAAAATGCATTAATCTCCAGGATCCATTTATTTATTTATTATTATTATTTTTGTCTTGCATCACATAATAAAATTGGATGAGCTCCATACAGATTCATTTTTTGCAAATTCTGTTTTGTAAATTACAATGCCTGCAAAGGATTATGGGTGAGTGGACAAATGTAAAAAATTGTGAATGAAAAATAAAAAAATAAAATAAATAATAATGAATGACGAATGAATGAATGAAGCTGACAAATTGGGAAGCAACCAAGGATTCTCTTAAACGGAAAGATACCAGCCTTCACAACTGGTGAATTATGTGCTTTTTAAAATCATTACAAGTGATGTCTAAATTTGAATATGAATGACTCTTTTGATCTGTTTTTGTTAGTGAATCACTTGATTCATATTGAACTAGTGACAGCTTAATAGGAAATCAGTTGAAATCATCCAGTCATCTCATACCATTGACGTGAATGTTACATTTATCAGTATATTGTAATAAATATTTGAGAAATTATTGTTGTATCTGATTGTATCAGTCTGTATGTGATTTTCAATGTAAAAAGAGCAAATAGGAGAAGCAGATGAACACAAAACAGCAGAACAATTTAAAGTTAAAAAGGGTAAACATTATCATTCATCTGAACTGAGTGTGCGCATATGATTTAAACACTTCGGCTCTTGTATGTTAAAACTTCTCAGGTAATATCAATGGTGTGACCTATTTCAGATGCGGCCGAAATTATAATAACAGTAGATACACAAGTTTTTGTAGTCGCTGGATATTGGTAGGGACATGTGTTAGCGTCCCTACTAAACTCTATGCTGTTGTCTATAATACTCTGTTTTTGAGTATCTGGTTGCCTGTTTTTATTGTCTGTCACTTTTATTTCGATTTATATATTTTTTTTAATATTTATAATTACTTTATTGTCAATTGCTATGATTTGAAGTGGCATGCACTGAATTCTACCTGTTAAAATATGGTCTGATTTCCCTTGTAAAATATCAGTTTTTAAACCCAAGTGGTTTCATTAATGAAAATAAATAGCCCTCAGAGACCATTTAGATTATCTACACTCCTTGCAAGACACAGTTTATTTGAGGGAACAATTTTTACGCAAATGTAAAAAAAAAAATCAATTTGTTAGGGTTTACAGTCAGACAGATACCGTAAACCATGACTCACAATGTAAAGACAAATGAAAATGTATAAAATTCAATTCTCAAGCAAAGATGTGAAAAGAATGAATCATGTCTATGAATTGAGTCTAGAAAAAGCACAGGTAATGCACATACACTGCAGTCAACCATTACCACTGCACCAAATAAATAAATAAAGCTAACTAAAAAAAAAAAAAAACACAGGATATATTTACATATAATGAATGTTATTATGAAAATGTGCATTCATTTTTACTTTTTGTTGTGCTTTGGAAAAAAAGTAATACGCTTGTACACTGAAAAAAAATTATACTACTTTTTTTTTTTTTTTTTTAAGGTAAGTGGTTGCAAGCAATTTATTTTAGCTACATTTAAGTTAAAAAAAAAAATGTTGAAAGTTAGTCAGCTAAATTTGTTTATTTAAATGTAGCTCAAATAAACTGATTGCAACCACTTACCTTAAAAAAATTTAGTGAATTCCATTAATCATTTTTTTTCAGTGTACCATGAAAACATGAACATATAGTATAGATCTCCCAGAACCTTTAAATATAAATATAAATCAATATATATATATATATATATATATATACACACACACACACACACACACACACACACACACACATACTGTATACAGTATATATATATATATATATATATATATATATATATATAATTTTATTTTAGTTTTTTCATACAAAGACAGCTATCAGCAACCACCTTTAAGAACTAGGATGCAGGTGTCTCCTACCTGCAGTCAAACGGTTCACTGTGACTTCTGCCATTTCTGCCATTCTTGAGAAGAGGATCTGAATCTGTGTGAGGGGGAAATGAACTGTCCTGCAGGTTAACAGACTACCTTAAATACTTAGCTACACTGCCACATTTGTTAAACTTTTAACAGAAGCGTAGAAATACAAGACAGAGCAGTGCAAGGGGAAATGTACTGGTCATTTTCTGCTGGGACATTATCCATTAATTTTACGGACATTTCCATTAACCCTAAAACACAACGCAATGAATTGCAAAAATTCAAAATACAGGTAAAAATAATAATAATACTATACTTCTTGTGTTCTGTTTTACATATTTTTTTCACAGCATTTAATTTATGCAATAATTATAATTTTAGATATAAACATGCAACTATTAACAGGTGCAATTTGATATTGCAGTTAAAATAGTCTGATTCTTTTGATTTTCTCATTACGGTTTTGAACGTAATAGGAAATCTTGTTCATATATGCAGTCTTGACATTCTATTTAGCATGAATTTTTATTAGCATGAATTTAAGTGGAAAGTAACCATTTTTCAAAATATATTTGGTTTCTTTCTTATGATTTGAAGCTACAAACATGCAGCTTTTTACTTCTCAAGACATTAATTGATGGACTGGAGTGGTGTGGATTACTTGTGGATGTTTTTATCAGCTGTTTGGACTCTCATTCTGACGGCACCCATTCACTGCAGAGGATCCACTGGTGAGCAAGTGATGACATGCTGCATTTCTCCAAATCCGTTCTGATGAAGAAACAAACTCATCTACATCTCGGTTTGCCTGAGTGTGAGAACATTTTCAGCTAATTGTAATTTTTGGGTGAACTATTCCTTTAATGACAGCAGCACAGGAGCTGTACAAAACCTGATGATCGTGTTCTCCAGCAAGATTTGAAAATTATGCAAAAAAACATCTTGTGCTTCAAGTGTAAATTTTACAAAATTATTAGAAATTGTGTGCAATCTGAAATAATTATTCAGTGTCTCGACTCCATATGTGTGAACCTCAGACCTAGTATTTTTTAGGTATGTCATCTGCTCATATTGCCAGTGCTACACATCCCAGCCCAGTGCAGTGTGTATATAACAGTCTTTCATGGAAGAGCACAAAGTTACACACAAAGCCATTTCATTACACTGATTCAAAAGAACAGGACACAAAATACATGCAGTGTATTTGAGCATCACATTTACATTTTCCTCCCTTTTTTACATTTATTAGTTAGTCAGAAGCTTTAATTCAAAGTGACTTCAGAAAGAAGCAATTTTTGTATACAGCATATTTTTATGGCCACTATATATCCTGCATGTCAGTTCTTTATCTTTTTTATTTATTTGCAACAGGGTAAAGGTGAGACTCTGGGTTGTCATCACAAGTCAGTAATCTCAGTAACCATAAAGTAGTGAATTTGATATTGTTGTATGTTACCTTTAAACTTTTTCCTGTTTCATGAATTCTTTTGTTTCATATCCATTTTAAACTTAGCTGAAAAGCCTGAATTAATTATTTAATGGGAGGTTTGATTGTAACTTACCCCATACAGCATGCCAATGCAATAACATTTCAATGCTTAACAGGGT
Source organism: Onychostoma macrolepis (assembly GCF_012432095.1). NCBI lineage: Eukaryota > Metazoa > Chordata > Actinopteri > Cypriniformes > Cyprinidae > Onychostoma > Onychostoma macrolepis. The sequence continues at coordinate 2,973,385 of NC_081168.1, read as the reverse complement.
TTTTGACTTTCAAACATTAACCCATCCTGAGAAATATTCACTGGAGTAAAACATGTAGCATCAGAAATCATCAGTATTTGATAAGGATGTTTCACTTTCACCTCACGCTTCGGGTTTAGATGCATTAAAAAACAGGGATGGCAGGGTGGCTTTGACATCTGAACTCTATATTTGCATCATGTCTTTTACTAAACAACTAATTACACATTTATGTATACTCAGAAACGTGTTCCCTTTAATATTAAAGGTTTTTGCCAATAGTTGCTAAAACCAATTTCTCAGTTGTAAATACATGAAATGATATACTATTCTGGGTGCACGCCACCTAAGTCACTTTCTCTGGTCCGGTAATTGCCATACCTGTAAGAAGTGCATTTATTCATTATGCACTGAGGAAGATGAAGTTATTAAAGTGCCTTCGTGAAAAGATGTGATTACCACAGAGCTGTGATTCTCAGAACAAGAGCATAATGGCACACATTTCTAAAAGCATCTGTCAGTGTGGTACAGGGACAAGGGTTGTGGGATAGTAATGCTTTTAGGGATCTCTTCTATTTGCCATCTACATGACTCTAAGGCCTTTTGGTAATTACACTGGATATAATTTCAACTATTGTTTTTATTTTGAACCAAACAGATTATTTTGGGTTGCTTGGCTGTTTTAAAACCTTTAAAATATGCCCTCAGTAATAATTATGCATATGATGTGGAAAAGATGTAATATGTCCTCCCAGCGTTATGAGGAAGCTGTGTTTTATTGTTGTGTGATCCTCCTTTACAAGGGTGGAGCTGTTCTTTAGCAACAGTTCTGTTTCCTTGTGGAAAGGTAAGGAGGATTTCTGCTGTTCTCTGTCATTTATTAGTTATACTGGCCATCCATGCCAGTTAAAGAACTATACTGTTGTTAAGATGTTTATTAATGTATATGTGAAAATATATTTGATGGTTTCTTATTATTTTGTGTTTTATAAATTGCATGTGGCAGAGCATATTTTTCTGTATATTGTATTGTGTTTGAGCTTTAGTTAAGTATTTTGGGGTTTTATTCTTTCACTTAACAAAAAAAAAAAAAGTAGTTTTTACAAAATTATTTTGGCAGCTGTGATTGGCAGAATAATCTTGTAAAAATATAGAAAATCTAATCTATCAAACTGTAAATTTTACAGTATGAAACTGCAATTTATAAACAAGAAAATCTGCATGTAAACATGTGAACTGAACAATGCACACTGCTACTAAAGTCTGTTTTGTCCCTTTAACATACACTGACAACCACCATAATAACACAAGTGGTAACAGAGAATGCCACGTAAAGAATCAAAGTTCATTACAAGTAGTGATGAACTGCTAATATACTTAAGGTGTGGGAGCAATTCACAGAAACACAAAACACTATTCTGGTAACACACATGACACTTGAATAAAGCAATAAACATTCACTGAACAACATAAGAACGTAACGTAAAACCCTAATGTACACAGGTACAAATGTGAAGTGTCACGCAGGGAATTCTGGCAATATCAGTTCACGGTTTCTGACTGTAAATTACATTTTTTTATTTGTTCTTTTTTTACTTTTTTTTTTTTTTACTATATTAAACTATACAGTCTCTTCTTTGTGAATGCTTGCCTGTGCAAAACTTCCTTGTATGATGCTTTAGAGCAGTGGTTCATAAACAGGGGGCCTCAGCAAACTTCCAAGGGGGGCCGCAGGATGACTTAAAAGCATTTAAACAAATAAGATTATTTTAATGTAAGCATTTACTTTAAAAAATAAAAATTAGTTGAGAAGATTTAAACTCGTACCTGCAAATACTCAACAGGTGATTTATTTAAACAACTTATTGGAATCAGCAGTTGATTTTGTTTAGGAATTTATTTGTATTTATTTTTTCCCCATTCATCATCCATCAGGTTATTGCAACGAAAAGTAAAAGCACACCTCTGGTCAACAAGCTCCACAATTTGTGGTATCATCATTCAGGTCTAAAGCCTAAACAGTAAAGGACGAGATGTGTTTAAAGATGTGTTTAAAGATGAAGTGCTTTAATTGCTTCTACACTAAACGCAGTGACCACCACAGCCACAAAATGACCAACAGCAGCTCCAAGGCATCAGGGGAGCCCCCTGTTCAAACTCTAACCTCACAGCCAAACCCGAAACATGAGCAACCAAGCAAACAAGACTGCAAGGAAACTGCGAAGACGACTCAATCCAAACAAGAACAGGCTGAAGGTATCCCAAAGGAAGATGCTGTCGTGCTTAAAGAGTGGAATTTTAAGACCAGTGAGTCATCAATCACTGATGGGAAAACAGGTAAAATGACAGCAAGACCTCAATCAGTCAATGCAAAAGAGCCAATCAAGAGCTCTGTGTCTGAAAAGGGGGACATGACGGATAGCGATGAACAGAGGTCACTGGCTAAACGCAGAGAAAGCAAAGAAAATGGTACTTATAGATTGAAGAGGAAGAACACAATGACCCAAGAGAAAGACTCAAGGAAATCATCAACCACTTCCTCAAAAAAACGAACATTAAACGGGCCCAGAAGAAAACTTAAAAAGGACCTAATACCGAACCCTGAGGTCTTCCACAAGATTGACACACACGCAATCAATGCTGGAAGAGAGGTGAGAGAGCTCAGATGTCTTACGAGTATGTCTTTGTTTTTGGAGGAGAGAGTAGCTTGATTCATGTTTATTTGGATTTGTAATTTGCAGCTCAGAATCAGGAAGATCTTTTCGGTGCAAGCAATCACCCAGACAATCACAGAGGGGGCAAGCAGTGATTTAGACAAACTGCGTGCCATCTGGATCTGGCTTTGTCACTACATTGGTCAGTTTCTGTCTTTCTCTCACACACACATATTCAAGCACAAAAAATAACTTACACATCTGCAATCAAGGGTTTGTTTCTTTTTTGAGATTCACTGTTTTGATTGACTTTTTCTTCTGACCAATAAAAGCTTGGTGTATCTTAGGGCTTGCATAGACTAGTCGAATAGTCGAGTGATCGGCTACTTCAACCACTAGTCTGCGCTGTCGGAAACAATCAATTATTAACTATAATGCATGCACAGAGTTTGCAAGTAGGCCTACAAGGTGAATTTTAGGATTACAATATTGCGTGTATCTGTTACTTTCTATGACTTTATCTATGTTGCATGTAAAATTTAAATATGTAATGTAATAATTAGGGGTGTGCCCGAAGCCAAATACCTTATGGCATGGATAATGGCTTCAAATACGAATAACGGACAAGGAATAATTCTGCCTGAATATTCGGGTGAGGCTGGCACAGTTTGGTGTTTGCTAGATAACAGGTGAGCCAGGGGATCAGCGCAATATTATAGATAGACACGCAATAATGAGTGTATAAAGTGAATGAATGTAAAGAACGCAAATCAAATCATTGCTGTTGCCTCTCCATGCATTTCTCAGAAATCAGAGCTTGGCAAGAGTAATATCACCTATAATAATACATCATGCACGTTCTGGAATAAGCACAGCGTGCTCACCAACCAGCAACCAGCTCTCTCTCAAGGGTAGGCTAATAATCAACTTAGATACAGATACATTTTCTACTAGGCCTACATGTTTGCTTCTTTATTTTTTGCTGGTTTGCGTGGCACATGCACATTTGTTTAGCACATGCATATTGGCCCTTACTTATTGGACTCAACATCAGACATACTGTAAGTAGGGTTGCAAAGGCGCTGAAATTTTCCAGCAGATTTCTGGAAATTTTCAAGAATCTTTAGAAAATTTAACAAGATTTTATTTATTTATTTATTTTGAAACTTTTAGAAAATGTTGAAAATTTTCAGACACTTTTGAAAAGATGATGGACATTTACTGAAAATGTTCACCCCTTTGCAACCTTAATGGTAAGTCTACAGTGCATGATGTCTTGTATATTCTTAGAAAATGTTGGCTTCTCTTATAAGAACCATTTCCCTTATAAAAATCATGAATCATTGTTGCAGTGCAGAAATAGACAGTAAGATGTGTTGGAACTGCCATTAGGTGATGCTTTAAAATAAATTTTAAAAAAATACTCCATGTAGTCTGAATGGTTATTGTAAAGTTGGAAAAAAAACTTGTGCTTTTGACAAGTTACTGGTAACAGATACTGTGTTTTGCTTACAGAGTATGATGTGCAGGGCCTTCTGGGGTTCTCTGAGAAGGTTTTCTCTCCTGAGCAGGTCATTTTGACTGGACGAGCTGTGTGCTCTGGTTATTCCAGCGTCTGTTTACAGATGTGCAGGTAACCCAAGCAATTTATCCGAAAAGAGTCTGGTGATTCCACACTATTTATGAAAGTTATTGCAATAAATAACAAAATATCAAACAAAATGGTAAGATAGAAATATAGTAAAAAAGCACTCTTCTACAGAAAAAAATAAATACATCAATTTGTGCATTTTAATGTGTTTAAAAGATAAAACCTTCCAAAGACAGACTTGTGTGAATGATATACAATCATGTAATCAATAAAAAAGTAATTGTTGTCTGATTATGAATAGTTTAAAATGTAACAATCCAATTACAAGTACTTAGTTTTTGGAATATGATTACATGTAATTAGTTACTACACTGCACTGCTTACATCAAATAGATTAAATCTGATTACAAATGTATAATTTGTAGTACTGATTTTTATAACACATAAGTCATGTATAAGTCGCTTTGGATAAAAGTGTCTGTTAAATGATCAAATGTATATGTAAAAAGTGGCTCTGAAAACAGAATTCTGAGACAAGCACCTGCATTATTTGATAGCCGTCTGCTAATGAGAAACAATCATTGCGGTGCTCGACAATTTTATATAGTTTCCTCCATCTATGCACAAAAAAAGTAATGCGCTCACAAAAGTCTCTTTTTTTTCTGATGGAAATCTTTTGCTTCAGGGCTCCATAAGTGTAGACACATTCCAGAGATTATCAAACAGTTTAAATAAATAAATTTGAATCAAATATTAAAAAAGAGATGCAGATGAAATCAACAGAGAGAAATTAAACAATCTTATAGGAACAGCTTAATACATCAATCAAAGAGACATATAATTTAGGATGATATAGAAAAAAGGAGGTGACTAAATGTGTAATAGGTAAACATAATACAGGTAGATGTGATGTTTTTTGGGAAAACAAGAACAGCACAACTTGATAAATTGGACAGGATTAAAAGAAGAAATAATCAAAGTGTAACCTTAACATTTATGGTTGATATTGGGCTGGGTAAACAAATTTAATGGATAATGGCCAATTGCTCCTAAAGCGGAAGATTTTTGTTCAATAAAATTGTGACGCAAGTGCCCAACGTGGTGGTCTCTGTCTAACACACACACTGAACTACAGAACTGAACCCTTTTTCCATGCAGTCACACTGAATTTTTATGAAGTGGTTGCCTAATCACACTATCTGTTCAGGGAAGCTGGCATTGAGTGCAGAAAGCTGTCGGGCTATAGTAAAGGTGGTACTTACCAGCACGGTAAGAGTTTCCGGAACACTGAAACCACCCACAGCTGGAATGCAGTGTGTCTGGATGGACAATGGTACCTGTTGGATGCCTGCTGGGGCGCTGGATATGTGGACAGAGACAAAAAAGCCTTTATAAAGAGGTAAGACTGGACTACAGAACAGATCACTGTTACTGTATATTATCATGCACAACATAATATTCATAAAATTAAGTAAAAATTACTGACATAAAATTGCATGCAATATATATTTTTCGGCCATACAGTTATATACAACACTAAATACACTGACCTTGAAAATTACATATTGAAAATGATTAAAACTTCAGATATGAAGAGTTCTACTTCCTAACCGACCCTGAGAACTTCATCACCAATCACTATCCTGAAGAGGAGGAGTGGCTGCTGTTGGAAAGCCCCATTAACATTGAAGAGTTTGAGAAGGGGGTGCACAAAAGTCCTGACTTCTACAGACTGAACTTAACCCTCATTCACCCGAAACACTTCCTTATAGTTACAGGTAACTCAAGTTTAAAACACACATGCTATTATCTTAGGCATTAGCTCTTTGCAATCACGTTTGTTTCATATAATTCTCAATAAATGCGTAATAATGAGTAATAATTCATTAGAAATAAATTAATAAACATTTGTAAAAATATATTAAAAATAATAATTCATAAATTAAATCAATTTAACCAAGTTTTTAGTCCACACAACAAAACATTTCACAATCTGAATTAACCTTGCCTTGTCATAAAATATCAAATAATCATGAGGGGCCAGTTGTTCAAAAATAATCTGATTGTATTTTGGCTGTTGAATTGTATCAAATCTTGAAAACGGGTTGTTCAAAAGAAAAAAAAAAGGATTCTGAAATTGGATGAGATCACAAAATCCAATCTTGATATTAAATACAGTGTGTTTGTAGACTACATTGGCACAATCATCAGAGATGAACCAGTCAAATGTAGTTGTAATGTAGAAAAAGTGTGCATCTGGATCATTGTGACCCAATCCAATTTTGCTTTGAAAGACCAGCAGAAAAATAAAATGGATTAGCTGATCTTGGACAGCAAAACATGGGATTTCCAAATCCAGATTAAGATTTTTGAACAACTGGCCTGAGGTCTGCAGGGTTCCTCTCTATGACATAATTTCCTCCTTTTTTTCTTAAACTACACTTTTCATTCGTTCCAATTATTTTTTGCTATGATCATAGGACAGTTGTTGACCCTAATATTCTACACTATATGTACCCAAATAAAAACATTTGACTTCAGAAATACAAACACGGTCATTATAAAAAAGGTATCAATTACATCTTTAATATATTCTTGAATGAACTACTAGATGACTTTCATGTCATTGATCCATCAATTGATATACTGCTGTAAATAATTGACACCTTTTCCATCTTCATGTCCCAGAGAACGGCGAGGCGACGGTATCGATGAGTTTCCCTCAGCTCGTCCATTTCACCTATGGGATTTCCCAGCTCAGCGGCGAAAAACAACAAGAGCTGAGCAACTCCATGGGCTTTCTCACCAGCACGCAGAACAGCATGAAGCTACGTCTCATGCCCCCAAAGCCTGGCACGTATGAGCTCCAGCTTTTTGCTGGAAAAACACCCAAAACAATCTCCTTTATCTGTTCCTTCCAGCTGAAATGTCCATCACCTAAGATCTTAGAAGAGCTGCCCGAGAATCCCCATGTGTGCTGGGGTCTGCAACCAGACGCGAAGAGTTTAGGACTCGAGCCTTGCAATTATGGGAATGACATCATTTCGCTAGGGTCTGGATCCTTTAGGTTAGTCTTAAAGACTACAAGACCACTTATGGTGTTGTGTGAACTGAGCCATAAGAACCTAGATAAGACTTTAGCCAGGAAATGCTTGGCCATTCAGCCTGAGCCTGACCAACTCACATGTAACGTCCTCTGTCCTTACTATGGTTACTACCGTCTGTCTGTGTTTGTAAGGGACTGGGCGAATGAAGCAGACAGCTTCGAGAATGCAGGCAACTTTCTTCTGCACTGCACAGCTGGTGCGGTCAGCCTGAATGAGCTTTTTCCCAGTGGCCTCAGCAGTTCCTGCGGTCCTGGTATCCAGACTCTGGAGGCCGGCCTCTTCGAGTTCAGTCATACAGAAGCTCTGGTTTACACACAGCAAGGAAAGTGCGACATCACCTTCCAAAACCCTCAAGATATAGATCTCCTGTGCAATTTAAATAAAGAACAGGGTGATCAACCAGCAAGTCTTCTTTCAAACCACATCCTCTTCACTCACAATGGGAGCAAAGTCACCATAAGCATCAGCCTACCTGAGTCTGGAGTCTACAAGCTTAGTCTCTTTGGAAAAACGTCCTTCAAACAAGAATTCACCTTCCTGTGTCATTACATCCTGAAGAACACCTCTGTGAACAAGTGGCCTCCATTTCCACGCATGTACAGAGACTGGAAGAAGGGCAGTGTGCTGTATGAACCTCTTGTGGGACGGCTAGAGGCCTCGTCCTGGGTGAAATTCCGTGTACAAGTCCCAGGGGCCCGAAGAGTGAGTGTGGAAGGAGATCAGAGTGTGGATCTCCAGCTCAGTGAGAGCGGGGTTTGGGAAGGGAAGGCGTTTACAGGCAAAGGACCAGAGCTCCACCTTGCTGCCAGCCTGAGCGAGGCCTCCAAAAATACGATGTCCTTCCTGATGACCTTCAGTGTGGTGGAACCAGAACACGAGAAAGGATCTAAAGCGCATATGTAACAAAATACCAAAAGCATATAGGCTAGGGTATGTCATGAAGCCCTATTGTAACTATTGTTGTGTCCCAAATGGCACACTATACACTCTGCATTTACACTATACACCACACAATCCTAGGATGCCTCGAGGGTCAGGTTTTTTGTTGTGGTGGAACTGAAAGTTCTGGAAATCAGTTGATGGCGAGCCCTCACGAAACTGGACACTCAATTGACTAAATAAACTTTACTGCCATACGAGGTGGGGTCTCAGCTTATTTTTTTTTTTCTTAATTTTCTCGGTTGAAAGTACTGGGAAATTTGTCTTCCTGGACTGTCTAACGGACCTATTTTTACCTTCTTCTTTTTTTTTTTTTGCTCTACTGCCCATCCACGTGGCGTGGATTTATTGTTGAACTGTATTTTTCACTTTTCTTAATTGACTTATGGAAAAGGAAACAGACTGATTTGAAGTTAAAGAGACTAAAGAAAGAAACTATTTGATTTGACAAAATTAGATTTTGGAAGAAACTGAGAATTCGTTGGATTTTGGGTCTTTACTGACTCTGGGAAACTTAATTGAATATTGTACACCCCTAACTAGGACCAACTTTATATAGAGCACAGCTTCTCATATCTTATTTCTCAACCCATTCTCACACCCAACTCGTCACATATTGAAGCTTGGTCAGGAGCACTTGGCGTTGCTTTTTGTCGCTCAAGGTACCCCTTAGCGTCATTTTTCGACTTGCAGGGTCCTCCGTTGCTTTAAATAGGAAACCCTTAGCGTCAATATGCCGACGCCATACTGGGAATTTTATCGTCATAGTTAAATTATATATTGGGTAATAACATTGCCATTATTGCATATATGTTGGGGTGTGATTTTTCAATATAAACAGCCACAACAGTTTTATTTATATTGCATTATTTACACATTTATGAGCACATAACCCAACCCCTGCCCCTAAACCTACCATTTGTCAATAAAACACAAGATATAACAGGCAGATACAACTACCGTCATAATTTATTTAAAAAATATTAATATTCCAAGTCTTCCGAGGCAAAACATTTGATTTGTGAGAGGAATAGACGCGATCGCCGTCTCCGTCCGCCGTTAATCCTGTGTGCTGCAGTCTGACTCTGTCACAAAAATTCAAAAAATGCCGACAGAAGAAGCCTTACGTCAGCCTTGGTTGTGAAATGCTATTGGCTCTTGTGTGTCTCGTGACCGAATGCGTTATGCTACGGGACTGGAGTATCTTTTTTTGAATGAGATGCGAGCACGTTAACAGAGCGGGATCATTTTCAACGATTAAAACCTTGTGTTTTACTCTCTTCTTCGCATAAAGACTTTGTATGGCTTCAGAAGACTTGGAATGCAACACGACTTGTTTGTAATGCTTTTATACTGCTTGTTTATGGTCAGTTTTTGCAGTAAATACCTGTGACTGCACTTATATTTGCCTGTTACGTGTTTTATGTTGTTCAGAAGTGGGTAGGTTTAGGGTAGGGGTGGGGTTAGGTGCCCCAATAAAAGTATAAATGTATATAAAATTATTTCGATTTTTTACAAATGCATGCAAACCATTAAACCAAGACAAACAACTGAAAACAACGGAGGAGAACGTGTTGTCATTTTCCATAAGCGTCTTGACCTGACGCATAAAGCAAGCAATTGAAAGCAATGGAGATCCTATTTTGTCATATACTGACGCCTAGGGGCACTTTTGGCGTCTTCATAGTGACACGAAAGGCGTTTGACCATGCTTCAGTTTTTGACGCCTTGGGAGTGAGAATGAGTTGTATTTCTTTAATAAAATAGACACATTAAAACACAAATTTTCATGAAAAGGGAACAATTTGTTGTACACTGAATCAAATTCAAACAAGTTTTGAGTAGAAGAAGATTCAAAAGGTTGTAAGAATCTTTGATATAGTGGTTGTTTGGTGCATTTTACATATAAATAAATATTATAAAGATCATAACCGTAACAAAAGTAATAAAATAAAATAATTATATTTTTGTATTGCTGTACTGTATATGCTACTAATTGGGGTATTTTGGGCAATTAAAAATAAATGTATATAAGAATTCTATTGGAACAAATGTATACCTAACTGACAGTATTTTATGTAAATATATTTAAATAGACAGCTGAATAAAGCACTGCTTTAATTAAGTAGATGCATGTGATTGCACTCGTGGTGCCTTCAGGAAGCTTCTGCTTTAGGGAGTCATTATTACAAAATTCTCAGCCTCATTTAAGTTGGAAAGAATACGCAATATGAATAAAAATGTATGCATGATATTTAAGGGATAATGTATTTGAATAAGGCATAACATACAGGGTAACTTTAATTCATAAATTAAAAACATGGAAGAGGCTAATTTAAATCATTACAAAATGCTTTTTAATGTGTGTTTTTTATTACATTTTTTTTTGATTAACATAACAGATACTAGAAAAAGAATATTACATCATTGACCCTTGAACTAACTTTCATCCCAGCACTGTTCACTCTTCAACTCATTGCTTTGAAACTTTCAAGGTTGTTGCACTTACAAGATGCTATAAAGTAAAGGAATGCTAACTTAGACCTAAGCAAGAATCAAAAAGCTAATGTGACTTTTCTTCATAAGAACAGTGCTGCATCCCACATTAATGAAACACTTGAACTAACGCACCTCATGAACTGAGCATGAGTCTGAAGCTCTGGGTTTAGCATAAGTGTGATTAGTCTGATCTGGCGGACATTCACTCTCTAGACAAGCTGATTTGCACCATTAAAATGATCAGTTACTAAAACTGAGAGCCCTCCATGCACACAAGTTGTGCCCCTTTTGATTGAAATTATTTATAGGACATTTTTATATTTTGCCTGCTTTCAACCAACATAAACACTACTTTTCTGTAATCTCTGCGCCTATCCGAAAACAGGAAAAAAATCTGCAAAGGCATGAAAGTGAATGATTGACAGGATTCAGTGATATCCGTGGGTAGAGATGCTGCTAGGGAGGTTTTCTCAGCTGAGAGGAGCTGTTTTAATGTTATCCATGCAAAACACACAGTTTGGCTCTTTCATTTTCTGCCTGCGGGAACGGATATAGAAAAGCACTGATCACAGTAACGTTGCTGTTGTTTGTGCAGTTACGTCCTCAGCTGGAAACCTGCAACATGTGTCTTGCACTTTTACTTTCAATGAATTGTAAAAAATAGCAACATTTACAAGTTTAAATTAATCTGAAATTATCACATTTTATCAAGAAATCACATATGAAATAAAAATAGAATGATCTGAAGAGAAGAGTGTCTTTAAATAACAATGGAAACAACTTCTTATGCAGAATTAAAAAAAAAATAAAAATTCAATTATTTTTCTCTTACAATTCGGGAATTTTTCACAATTCTGAGAAAAAGGTCAGAATTGCATGATATGAAATCAAATTTCTGACTGAGTTCATATCTTACAGTTTGTACTTTTCAGAAGTGGAAGAAGAAAAAAATCCCAAACTATGAAATATAGACTCTGAATTGCAAAAATAAATAGTAAGATAAATAGTTGCAAATACATTATTTGTTTTATTCTGTGGCTTCCATCAATAATTGCTATATTCCTAGAGTTAAATAATTAATTTAAAATTTCACATGTGTGTTCCTAATGCTTTAGATAAAAATAGGGCACAATGTACCATATTAATTTGAAGTATAATTTTCGTATTTATTTTTTTAAAGCTGTTTTAGATTTATTTTGAATTGTATACTGCATTGCATTGTGTTCTAGAGTTAACATAAATGTCAGTAAAATTAATGGATAATGTCCTGATAATGAGCTGCCAGGACATCTGTTATTCTACAGATTTATTTCTTACAGTGGATACTGTATACTCCATATACTATACTATATACTGAAAATAAATATATAAGGAGTATAAAAAGTAAAATCTGAGTAGCACGACTCTTTGCTAACTGCCCCCGGCTTCAATCCAGACAGAAAATGTGTGGTCAACAGTTGCAGGAAGAGCAGTACAGGAATGAAATTGAAAAGCTGAAACCCAAGAGGTCATTTATCTCCCTCTACACCCCTGTGATCCAGACTGTCAAATGATACGAGAACGTAATCCCTCCTGAGACACGCACGGCCTGTTTATTTCTCACTCCGCTCTCGCTACATTGAATTAAAAGCACCAGATTTAAACCTCAAGACCCAAAACAACACGATATAACTCATGCAGATCTAATTCAAGCAAATAACCCTCATATGCTGAGCTTGCCGTTTCACAGAAAATCACATCACAAAGAAAAATCACATGGTCGCAGAGTTTCTTCACATTGTCAGAGATTATTCCTAACAGCTTCCCACTTTAGCATTATCAGTTACTGCCTCACTATCAGACCTCCATAATCAGAGAAACCCACCAGCTATGAATATTAAACCTCATAGCTACAGGACACTGATATATGAAACTTGATTTATAGTGGAATAAGCAATGAAATACAGATAATCAGTCTGAATTAGCAAATTACTTATTGGTAGATGATTATCCATAATGTAGCCTACTTTAAGTGCTCTATTTCCAAGCACTAATTTTGTACTTAATATACTAATCCTGGAAAGTTATGATCTGAATTAGCAAATTACTTATTGGTAGATGACTATCAAGTCAGTTTGAATGATTTTTTCTTCATTAATTTAAATGTCTATATTTTTTTGCTTTTTCTTACAATTCTGACTGTTTTTTTGTTTTTTGTTTTTTTTCAGAATTGCAGGAAACAAATCTGAATGGTGAATTAAATAGTCAATTCTGTCAGTCCGTCAATCTGTTTTATTTCTTCCGTTTTTAATTTCTCCTGTCAGAGAAATCTCATGCTTTCAGATGTCATCCATATTTACAGACACACAGATATGACTGGTTTCTAAGAGAATCTGGGTCTGAAATATTGTTTTTTGTGTTTTTCTGTGTGTTCCCAAAATATTACCTAACAAAATAAATATCAACTGTCAGCAATGGAAGCCCTTTTAATTTAAAGCAAATAATAATAATTGCAACTTTTTATCTCACAATTCAGACTCTATTGCAATTCATCTTGTAATTCTGTTTTCTGTTTCCACCATGAAATAAAATAAAAATAAAAAGAGTAATTTCAATTTTTTATCTTTCTATTCAGACTTTTTTCTCACAATTGTGAGATTATATCTCAGTATTGCACATTTATATCTTGCAGTTTGGCATTTATATCTCGCAATTTGGAGTTTATATATTAAAGAAAATCTGAATTGTGACACAAATTCAGAATTTGACAAAGTCTTGCTGCAATGAAGATTTTCTTAAAGGAAATGAGGAAAAATCTACAGAGATTAGTCTTTTTTTCCCAGGGCACTCCTGTTTTTTTTTACACACATTATCTGAGTACATCGCCAGAATAATTTAAGATTTCTAAAGGTTGATATTAAAACACAGATGTTTATAATACTTGAATGTGTTTGGTCAATCACAGCATTTTTTTGTATAATAGTATTGATAAACACTGTGTGCACTGTTCTCATTGTCTCTTGTATCTCACTGCTATTTCTTCTCACGTAATAGTTTAAACTAAAATTAATTTTTTCACAAATTTATTTATTTATTTAGTTATGTAAAAAGCAGCTGTTCATTATCATAAAATAGACCCCTCAGGAACGCAATGTAAATTCATAAGAAAGTAATGACATGACATGACATTAAATAGATAGATAGATAGATAGATAGATAGATAGATAGATAGATAGATAGATAGATAGATAGATAGATAGATAGATAGATAGATAGATAGATAGATAGATAGATAGATAGATAGATAGATAGATAGATAGACAGATAGATAGATAGATAAACAACAAAGTTGACTTCAAATGCCAACAGAAGTGAAGAGCAGCTTCATGCAGGACTTGGCTTTATTTCATTATCATCAGGCTGACAGCAGAGGACTGATTAGAGTCGTGAGCTTTGCCAACATCGCCTGTCCACCAGCTGCTCAATCTGACCTACAGTACAAAGCGTACCGTGCCAAAAACCGACCTGCCACCAGACTGGAATACTGTTCATAAACAATTTCAAATGTCAATCTGACCTGCCGCACTCAGCAAATGAAGACTTCTTGATGCATCTTGATATAAAAGATGCTGGAGATGGGGGCTCTTTCCTGAGCATGTGGACAGAATGTGCTCAATTCATTAAAAAGGCATCGTTAATTACTATTAGAAGTCCTGACGCACACAGAAACATCAATGACTGTTACATTTTGGTATTTCAGGCTGCAAGTCAAGATGTACTGATAGCAAATAAATAGTTCTGACACTGTCCTTTAAAAGCGAAACATCTTGTTGCTCAGTCACAGAGGAGCATTGTTCATTTGGATCTCATGTAGTCCCTCTGAGCAGCACTGATGAACATTCAGAGGTCAGAAAGTTCTCACATGCTGCATAAGTGACACGGATACGCAGAGGCCTAGCATTCGACTGCCCTATCTATATAAAATGACAAGCTTAAAAAATATGAACAAAAATAGAATTGTTGCTTTGACAGCTAACTAAAACAGATAAGATGAAGTTGAAGTATTACATTAAGATTGAAATAAAAATAAACTGAAGCTGTATAGAAATGTTACAAAAAGAACTAATAAAAATGACAAAAATAATGACATTACAAAAAAAATATGAAAACATGAAAATTCTAATAGCTGAAAATATTATAATAAAAGCCAGTTCAAAATATTAATAAATACTATTTATATATTTAATAATATTCAAGTTGGTTAACTATTATATTAATATTCAATAACATTCAAATTAAAACACTGCTTAAGTAAAAAATAAATAAAAATAAAAAAAACTAATAAAAATTACAAAAGCTCATAACGAAATTACAAAAACTGAAAATATTAATGAAAGGTAATTCAAAATATTAATAAGTAATATAATAGCATATAAATAATACTAAAATAACATGCATGTTACATAATGCAAATAACGCAAGTAAAATAAATGAACACCATTTATTTATTTATGTTTTATTTTTTTTAAATCATGTAACTGTCACAAAATCTCAGTGAAATTTTATTACAGTTTTTTTTTTTTTACTTGGCACAAAGTGCAAGTACAATACATTGACATTTCATATATATATACTGTATTTAAAAATTAAAATGCTCAAATTGCACCACTGAGAATGATCCATACAGAACGTAGACATATATACAGAGCTGCTTGAAAGTTTGTGAACCCTTTAGAATTATCTATATTTCTACATAAATATGACCCAAAACATCATCAGTTCCCTTTCAGTCGGTCACTCCGAGTCACGTCGGATGACCGACGAATTGGGATCTTGCCAGAGAGACCAATCCACTTCGAGTGTAACTAAACGAGCCAATGGACATTGGCATGCGATCATTGCATCCAGCTGCCGCTGATCACAGCGTGAGTATAAGAGGCAGCGGGTGCACCGCAGTCACACTAGGAGTGTGTGGTGGCCAGCTCCCCTGCGTGCTTCAGCACTTAATAAAGAGCAAATTTCTCTAAAAGAGCAACACGGGTGATCGCGTATTTTTAAAGATGTCTTATCACTCGTGCGTTTCTGGGTGTGGTCGTTTCCTGGCGCCTCAGGACGGTCACGATCGCTGCCTCGCGTGTCTGGGCATTCAGCACGCTGAGGAAGGGCACCCTCGATGGTGGAGCCGCTTTGGGGTACGCGGGCATCCCCTCTGTGGAGCGGTCTGTTGCCATGCAACTATGTCCAACAGCCACTACCACTCTGCGGGGTGACCCGTGTCTCCCCTCGCGGGCCTGTAAGTATTCGTCAGGTCTAACTGGTAGTGCCCTCTACGCCATGGCGTTACTGCAGGTCCACCAGGCCAAAGCCCTGAAAGATCTGCACGAGGGTGGTCATGACCTGGCGGTTCTACATAAGCTGCGTGCTGCGACAGACCTCGCGCTTCGAGCGACGAAGGCGCAGTCTCTGGGTCGTGCGATGTCCACGCTAGTGGTCCAGGAGCGCCATCTCTGGCTGTGTCTCACTGACATGAAGGAGCAAGAAAAGGTACAGTTCCTGAATGCTCCCGTGTCGCAGACCGGCCTTTTCGGCGACGCTGTCGAGAGCTTTGCCCAGCAGTTCTCGGCAGCCCAGAGGCAGACTGAGGCTATCAAACACATCATGCGCCGGAGGAAACCTGCTGCTTCCACTCCGGCTGCAGCCCCTCAGCCTGCTCGTCGCTGTGGGCGCCCCCCTGCGGCTGCCCCCGCTCCCACGCAGCCGCAGCAGCCTTCCACAGTCCGTCTCGGTGGCTCCTACAGACCATCAGACTCGGCTACGCGATTCAGTTCGCCCGGCGTCCCCCCAAGTTCGGGGGCATACGGTTCACTTCAGTCAAGGCCGCCGATGCCCCTGTCTTGCGTGCGGAAATTGCAGTCCTGCTGGCGAAGGACGCGATAGAGCCGGTCCCTCCAGCCGATATGAGGTCGGGGTTTTACAGCCCTTACTTCATTGTGCCCAAGAAAAGCGGTGGGTTACGACTGATCTTGGATCTGCGAGTTTTGAACCGTGCACTTCACAAGATGCCATTCAAGATGTTGACGCAGACACGCATTTTTAGGTGCGTCCGTCCCCTAGATTGGTTTGCAGCAATCGACCTGAAGGACGCGTACTTTCATGTCTCGATTCTCCCGCGACACAGGCCATTCCTGCGATTCGCGTTCGAGGGTCGGGCATATCAGTACAAGGTCCAGTGCAACACTGAGGCCCCGGCCCGGCTATGTGCCCAAGGTTCCTACCACTCCCTTCAGGGACCAGGTAGTGAACCTGCAAGCGCTGCCCCTGGAGGAGGCAGACCCAGCCCTAGCTTTGCTCTGTCCTGTACGTGCACTGCGACAGTACGTGGATAGAACTCAGAGCTTCAGGACCTCAGAACAGCTCTTTGTCTGTTACGGAGGACAGCGGAAGGGGAAGGCTGTCTCCAAGCAGAGGATGGCTCACTGGATAGTGGATGCCATCACCTTGGCCTATAAAGCACAAGGTGTGCCCTGCCCGCTCAGGTTGCGTGCTCACTCCACTAGGGGTGTCGCATCGTCCTGGGCGCTAGCTCGTGGTGCCTCGCTAGCAGACATCTGTAGAGCTGCGGGTTGGGCGACTCCTAACACGTTCGCTAGGTTTTATAACCTACGTGTCGAACCGGTTTCCTCCTGTGTTCTCACCTCAAACGGGTAGTGGCACTGAGAGGCCCGGCTCAGAGTCGGCTTGCAGCGTTCTTACGCCTAATTCTCCAGAGAGTTCCTTAACCAGGCAAACCCTGTCGAGTCCTCCAGCACTCCGGCGTCCGGACGTGGCGGAGCGTCCGGCGCCAGGCCTTTCAGCCAATGAATTCTTGAAATCTGATGTGAGGCTAGTGCCCATATGAGAGACCCTGCCGGGATCCCATATGTGTATTCCACGGTATGCTTATTAGAGCCGTGTTTCCCCTGGCAGACCACGTTCTGCCATCTCTAATGATGCAGCCTAAGCCATCTCAGAGACTTCCATGTGCAATAGGGCCCTACGGGGTTACTTCACATGTCTAAATGCCACTTAACCCCCTCGGGGAGGAGGTGACTCCGCAGTGTGCCTCTTCCAAACGGAAGGGCACACTTCCCAGTGTTATCCAAGTCCTACTGTCTGGGTTGTCCAAGGAACAACAGTAGTTGACCTTCTCTGTGTAGAGCCCGGTCCTATCGTCTGCCTTATAGGAAGGATCAGGAGGCCTACACAGGACACTGGAAGGGGCAGGTCCTGTGGCGTTTTGGTAGGGATCCCAATTCGTCGGTCATCCGACGTGACTCGGAGTGACCGACTGAAAGGGAACGTCTCGGTTACGTATCTAACCCTCGTTCCCTGAAGAAGGGAACGGAGACGTCACGTCCCGTCGCCACAACCGCTGTACCACCGTTGAGCGGCCGGGTCACCGGCTCGGCTCCTCAGCAAAAGCATGAATTAATGCGGTGCACCCGCTGCCTCTTATACTCACGCTGTGATCAGCGGCAGCTGGATGCAATGATCGCATGCCAATGTCCATTGGCTCGTTTAGTTACACTCGAAGTGGATTGGTCTCGCTGGCGAGATCCCAATTCGTCGGTCATCCGACGTGACGTCTCCGTTCCCTTCTTCAGGGAACGAGGGTTACATATGTAACCGAGACGATTTTCATAGTCCTGAAAGTAGACAAAGAGAACCGAATCAAACAAGTGAGAGAAAAATATTTTCATTGTCATTTACTTATTGAGAAAAATGATTCAGTGTTACATATCTGTGCGTGGCAAAAGTATGTGAATCTTTGAAGGTAAAGTTTCTTGTAAATGCTGATCAATCCTGCACAATAACATGTAGGAGTTTTAGCCCATTCCTTAGTGCAGAAGCACTTAAACTCTGTGATGTTGGTGGGTTTCCTCCGATGAACTGCTTGCTTAGGTCCTTCCACAACATTTTAATTGGATTAAGGCCTGGACTTTGACTCAGTCGTTCCAAAACATTAACTTTGTTCTTCTTTAACCATTCTTTGGTAGAACGACTTGTGTGCTTGGGGTTGTTGTCTTGCTGCATGACCCACGTTCTCCTGAGACTCTGTTCTTAAACAGATGTCCTGACGGTTTCCTTTAGAATTTGCTGGTATAATTGAGAATTCATTATTCCATCAATGATGGCAGGCTGTCCTGGCCAAGATGCAGCAAAACAGGCCCAAGCCATGATACTACCACCACCATGTTTCACAGATGGGATACGGTTCTTAAGTTGGAATGCAGTGTGTTCTTTTCGCCGAACATGATAGCTTCTCATTTAAACCAATAAGTTCTATTTTGGATTCATCCATCCATTAAACCTTCCTCCAATAGTCTTCTGGCTTGTCCACATGACCTTTAGCAAGCAATTTTCTTTTTGGAGAACAGTGGCTTTCTTCTTGCAGCTCTGTCATGCACACCATGGTTGCTCAGTGTTCTCCTGACGGTGGGCTCATGAACATTAACATTAGCCAGTGTAAGAAAGGCCTTTAGTTGCTTAGAAGTTACCTTGGGAACTTTTGCAACCTCGCAGACTATTACACGTTCTGCTTTGGAGTGATCTTTGTTGGTCGACCTCTTCTCGGGAAGGTAACAGTGGTCTTGAATTTCCTCCATTTGTACACAATCTGTCTGACTGTGGATTTGTGGAGTCCAAACTCTTTAGAGATGGTTTTGTAACCTTTTCTAGCCTAATGAGCAACATCAACTCTTTTTTCGAGATCCTCAGTTATCTCCTTTGTTCGTGACATGATTCACTTCCACAAACATGATCAGACTTTGACAGATCCCTGTTCTTTGAATAAAACAGGTCACATACTGACATTTGATAGTCATTGCACTGACTGAAAACTTATATAAAATGTTTTTGATGTACATAGCCGTACATGATGTTTTATTTTTTAATTAATTAATTTTTTAATTATTTTAATTTTTTATATACAGAGATGTACAGTACATATTGTTGTACGACATTTCTTAAGACTGTTCACATTCATCCTCAAGCACCACTGATTTTCATCTAATCATAGGGTGAAAATAATGTACCATCACCTGAGATGGAGAAACTCACACTTAGAGAATCTCAAAAAGCATCACTGGAAAGCAAAGCAAATGACTTTCACAGGGAGTTTGTGGAAGAGCGCTGTATTGACATGCAGCAGGATTACAGGTATACAACAGCTTGGTTTGCATGGTTTCCAAAAGCACTTTATTTCACTAACCATGTAATAAACTGGAGAGGCAAAGTGGCCTTTGAATGTGCCTATATAATCAGTTAGATCTTCTATGCAGTAACTGCAGCTGAAATAACCCTAAAAATGCTAAGAACCAATATGCAATGTATGTGCTGGGCAGCAGGGGGCAGTAAATCAATGAGCCAGAGAAGCTTGCAAAGTAACTAGAGTCTCTGCACTTTGAGATGCATAAACTTTCTGGTTTTCTGATTATAAAACGCCTGCCAAATGCACTTTCCTTTGCTTGTTATTTAGGTGAATCATCATGAGAAGCACACACGCTCCTGCTGCGCTCATCATCACCTTGTTTATTTATTTAGCAAATGGAAGGCCGAGTACAGCAGCGTTTGCATTTCTGGCCAGTGTCCATATTCAGCCTGGCTGGGAAAAACGGACATATGCACAGCTTAGAAATAATAACGCTTCACAGTACTTCTGAAAGTAATTGCATAGAAAGTGTCTAGATTGCACTATAATGGCTGGAGAAAGATCTGTACTGTTACCAACGCTGGTCTTACAGGACATAAGAATACTTATTAGCACTTTAATGACTAACATCTCAGCCTGATTGCGTTTGAAGCACCTGTCTGATTGCATTTGGCCGAGGACTGATTACAGCCCACAACGAAAGGTGTGCAATAAGTTCACTGTTATGTTGGGCGAAAAAGAGCGATGCTGAAATATTTATCCGACGGCATCAGGGATCAACACCGGCAGAAATATTCAACAAACTCAAGCGGATCAAACACAGAGGGGTTGTATTGCATTTTGTTCATGTAAATGCAGAGCCGTTTGGTGGAGTTTCAAAATGTGTCAGCAGAGAAGGATCTTCCTCATTGCACGGAGGTCAAGCGAGTTTGCATTGCTCATTATTTTCTCCTGACAGAAGTGCCTCTCGCTGTAAGCCGAGGGAAAGTTTCAGAGGGAGGAATCCATCAGGCAGAGCCAGGCTTCTCTGAGTGTGTGCCTGAGGCCTGACTGGATAGCCTGGGCCTCATGTGATAGACAGCTTACTGACCGACAGACGGCCACACGGCCGTGACTACGGCTGTGCATGAGACAGAGAACTGAGACTGAAGTGTGCAGATGAAGAATCGAAATAAAGGAGAGGCAAAGAAAAGCAAGAAATCAGAGACAAAGTCTGTATTCTATAGCTGTGTTGCATTCTGGACAGGATACCTACATCTCCATCTGCCCTTGTGCACTTCATTCAGTACATAGCGGAACTAGTCTCAGGCTCAGACAGCACGACCATTAAATCAATGACATAACATTCATTTTGTCCTGTTTGTTAATATATTCAAAAAGGCATAGAAAATGCAGTTTACATATACAGTAACATACAACTCTTCTGTGATGAGCATGTTTTTAAATAAATGTCTGGACAAACTGTTCTGATGAAGAAGAAATAAGGCTCATTAATAGATTACGTTCTTGAAAAGAAAACCTTAAGCTATTTAGCATAATCTGTTATTATTTATTGAAAAAAAAAATGCTTCTATAATGTAAAAATATGCTATTAACAAAATAGCTTCACAGCTGATTTGAAAGGTATTCTAGTATTCTAGTTAGTCAAGTGAAGAATACAATTACACTGTTTCAGGAGATGCATACATTGTGTTTTTGATACTGGTGTGCTGACTTATTAAAGGGACAGTTCAACAAAAAAAAAGTCATCATTTACTCAATCTGATGTCGTTCCAAACCTGACTGTCTTTGTTCTGTGGAACACAAAAGAAGATATTCTGAAGAATATTGGTAACCAGAATTGGTATTCAGTTCCCATTTGATATTTTTGTCCACATAATGAAAGTCTATGGGAACCAAGACCATATCTTGAATATTGGGAGGACCTTTTTTTTTTTTTTTTATTATTATTAAAAATTAACTAAAAATAGAACAGTGAAGGAAATTATAGTTCTAGTTAGCAAATAATATTTTAAAGGGGACATCAGATGCCCATTTTCCACAAGTTGGTCTGATTCTTTAGGGTCTTCATGAAATGTCTGCAACATACTGTACTTTGGTCAAAATTCCTCAATGGTCGTGTAAAACAACACCCTTTTTACCTTGTCAATAACAGCTCTGTTCACAGCATCCCGTTTCAGTGCATGGCTCTTTAAATGATAATGAGTTACTTGCTCACCCCGCCCCTCTCTTCCGTTTTTTTTTTTTTGTGTGTATTCGGTGGCATATTACAATCAAAAACGAAACACATTTACATCCAACTACAAAACATTGCTTACGAGACAGTTTACAACTGGCTGAGGGTGGAAATATGCTAATACGGGACAGTCCATCAGCGGTCGTGGGCGGGGCCTGAGAAGTATGAAAATCAAAATGGCTTGATAATTGAGACCGTTTAGGTTTTTTGGGAATTAAAAAAAAGGAGTGAATGGACTTTTATCGTTGTAGGGTGGTTACATCCACACACTGCTAAAACACATTTCTATGCAAACACCATGTAAAAGTGAATTTTTACTAATTAGTAGGGGGCTGGTAGATATACACCATCTGGTTCCAAAAATCATATTTTACCATTCACACCCATTAGAAGTGAAACAAAATCCATTAGTAGGCCATGCATGTAAAAAGATGGCAGATTTCAGACTGCACCAGCTGATCAAATGCCATTGAGATGAATGAGAATGCTGACGCTGTTCACAATGACCTGTTGCTATCATAATGTTTTTATCTGAAATCCAGATACATTAACATCAATTATTCACATTAGAGAGATATAAGGGATCGACAGGAGCCAGAATCTTTTTAGAGACCACAGTGTCGTCTGTATGCAACCAAAATAGACCGCATTAATTGCCTGCTGAGTTTTCTGCGAGCGATCTGAACAGTGCGACTCATCTTGACTATCAATCTACGAACAGTTTTTATCACAAAGGTTTCCAGCATTTATGAGCTGCATGGGCCTTTTTCAGTTATCAAGAGCGCTGTTGACATCTCTCATCCCTGTTTGTCTGTTCAAGTTGGTGCCGGAGTGCATTCCAATTAGCAGTTATATAATGAGAAAGAGGTACTTCAACACAATCATCAAATAAAGCGCTTTCCCCTCATCTCAAAGGTGAGCAGAAACCATTTGTGCATTTTCTGCTTTGAGGAGCCGAAATATTCTTTACTCACCTTCTGTTTCCATTTGGTCCATGTATTGACCCACGTTACCTCATTCCAGCAGTTATTGAGCACAACGGCACATCTGACCTTGAGTTCGCCAAACTCCAGCAACCAGGTAATGCGTGGAATAAGTTATAGCACAATCGCTCCATCTGAAGTGTTTATGATTGCCTTCGATGTTTTCAGATATGGGTTTATTGAGAAATACAGGACAAAAAAGATATCAAAGAAAGGAATTTAGCAATTTATTTAATGATAGAGGAGATGGTTTGTCATGCATTTACTTCAATGGCAGTGAGACTCATTGAAAACAGTGCTTTACAGCAATCCACAGTGGAAAGCCGTCGCTGGCATTTATACAGTAGCACAACAGCAAGCTAATACATGCTGTTCCAAAGAGCAGTGAAAATGCAGTGTTAACGTACTTAATGTCAAAGAACAAAAAATCTTCTGCAAACAAAACAGCTGCTGGCCAATATAACCTACCACATCATTCAATTTTTTTTTTCTTTCATGTTTATAAAGTTTAAAGCTAAGTTACTGTCCTCATGTAGACTTTAACCAGTGTACTGTTATGACCAGTATTGTTTTGGCGCAAGAAATGGATAAATTAATTTAATGAATAGTTAATGAATTTTATATCAAAACAAGAAATTAGGTTGCTCCCTTTAAAAAAAAAAGAAAAAAAAAGAAAAGAAAACTGAAAAAAATAGACCTCACTGAACTGCTTGCACCATCCTTTCAAAAAAAAAAATGGTGGTTTTAAAAGGAAAATAAAGTGCAGTTGGTGCATCCAAAGATGTAACTTGATTTGATAGAGGCCAATTCTAGTCAAAACAATTTGATGGAGAAGTCATCCATCCATTACTGAACAAAAAATTCTATATGGCTGTGTATAAAAGATGACTCAAGGCGCATACAGGTATATCTGCCTAAAATATTGGCTTTCTCAACTTTTAGGAGTACATATACAGATAGCCTCAAAGCATACAGACTTGGGCTAAAAGCCACAAAACTTCAAATATTTGGACCTCATGGGGTCCTGTAATGCGTAAAGATCAAGAAGACCTAGGCCCTGCTTGCCCCTGGCATCAACATTAATCTTCGGTGATCGGATCACAAGTGGGAAGGTGAGATAGATTATAGTTTGTTAATAACATGCATCTCAAATGTGTCTCCCGTGACAACTTGTGATTGAATTTTGAGCGGAGGTTCTCTGATTTTGTGATTTTGTACAGCACACCTCACTGTGTTACTGCTTGTTGACAGTGCTGGGTAGATTACTTATAAATTGCAGTCTGATTACAGATCACGTGATGAAAACTGTAGTTAGTAACGTAATCTAATTTTCACATTTTAGGTAATGTATTCTGACTACTTTTTAGATTACTTGTTTTGCCATTTAACATACCATACTGAAGCAATTATAAAGACACTATATTCCATTGTTTTCTATCAACATCATAAAATGCATTAAACATTTCCTAAAATGGGCATAATGTAAGAACTGCAGTGGATTTGTTAGTTGATAAAAAGCTAATGATTCTTTAAATAATAAAAATGTAAAATAAAACTAATCTGAACATTTGAAAACTAAAATATAAACATTTTATTTTTTAACTGCATGTCAATATAACCATTAAACAACATCAGAGAACTGTAATTATGTGAAGGTGTTGTTAAAATATTTGAAATATTAACTTCCTCAGAGATTTCAAGTAAATATTACATGTCGTAGGTTTTGGCTGACAAAAATATTTGTGAATCCCTGAATTACATGAACAAACATTAATAAAGATGAAAGAAGAGTTAGGGAGAATCATTAAATTATGAATAATCTTCATTGTGTGAATGATATGTAATCATGAGCATTTTAAAATGTAATATACTCTAATTACAATTATTTAATTTTTGGAATCTGATTACGTAATCCAGGGTACATGTAATCAGTTACTACCCAGCACTGCTTGTTAATAATGCTGAAAAGGTTTTATCCTTTAAAATATACCAACAAGAAAATCGTTTCAAAGCATATCCACAGTAATAAACAGAATTGTAAATTGTGAACTGTAGAAAATATTTTTTTAAATAACTTATTTTGTGTTTGGAACAACACGAGGGTGAGAAATGGTGACAATTTTGTTGTTGTTTTTGGGTGAACTATCACTTTAAGCTATGTGAAGCATAAGGTACATAACACTAATGCTGGTTGTCCTGTTTTGTTCTCCAGATTTGGAACAGGGTTAAATGGGGTCACCATGTTTTTCTTTTCCAGTGGATTGGCAGAGGGGCGGCTGGGGCAGAAGTGCCTGAGGTCTCAGGTGGAAGGGCTGCTGGGCAGCAGGACACAGCTCCCCAGAGGAATACAGGACAAGAGGCACGGGCCGGGGCAATCCAGCTCATCTCCTTTACTCTTCAGAGTTCAGCAGAGTGGAAGCTTGTACAAACATCTCCAATCACAGGCATGAGATTGCACACAAACAGA
Source organism: Onychostoma macrolepis (assembly GCF_012432095.1). Taxonomy (NCBI): domain Eukaryota; kingdom Metazoa; phylum Chordata; class Actinopteri; order Cypriniformes; family Cyprinidae; genus Onychostoma; species Onychostoma macrolepis. Next base: position 2,947,761 of record NC_081168.1, on the reverse strand, counting down.
CACAAAGAACAAATTTGCTTTTGCTGATGCACATGAGATGCTTCAGAAATGATACTCCTGGGATGTGTTTTTTGGAAAAGGTAGATCTTGGACAGCACTTCCCAGTATTCACAAAAAAGCAATGGAAATAGCTTTTCAAAGTTAGGCAGGTATCACATGTTTTCTTGCATTCTTATAGCCTTTTATCTATGTAATTGATCATACTTTAGCTGAGTGGAAAGTTCACTGTTGATGATCAGTTACTTGAAATACAGTTAGCTGTACATTCCGTGTCAACTCAACCCCGGCTCGAATTTTTGATTTTGCTAAAAAAAAAAAAAAATAATGAAGAAAGATAAACATATTTAGTGATAAAAGCCAACATATTAAGAAGGAAACAAGATACATCTCTAGTTTCAGCATTATTTGTTCTTCAGACATTTCTCTTTAAAAGAAAAGAAGTATCATATTTTTGCAATGTGACCCACAGTTGGTTTTCGACCATTGAAAATGTGTACAATTTATATACACCTGGAGTCATATTGAGATCCCAATATATCTGGAACAAAACCACATACGGGCTTATAAATGAAGATGCTAAAAGGAAAGTTTGTTAAGACCCAAAATCTAAAAGGGCATTAAGATATCTTTAATGCTTCTTGAGTTACAGGCATTCAAACTTTGGAGAAATAGGGTAAACGTACCTGACAAAAGCATTTCAATTAAGATATACATAATTAAATTCAAAAAGTCTGGTTGTGCTTAATGGGTACATTTTTGTACCCTTTAAGCACACCCGTGTTCCCATTAAGCTCACATCATGTTTTATTAAAATTTCTTCTTCATTTTAAGGAACATTTTTAAAGAAAATTTGTAAAAATATATTTTTTTAAGGTACAAAGTCAATCACAAAAAAAAACAGAACACTAAAATCAAGCAACAAGGCACTCAAGTCGATCAGTTATATATTCATAATGAAGTGTCATCTAAGCACATTGCAGCATCTATACTAGTCCACGTTCAGCTAAGTAACACGTTCAAAAATCAAATAAAACAAACCAATAAAACATTTAATTCATGGAGATGAGCACAGAAACTAGCCTCATTGTTAAATGGATATCAACTTATCTATAGTCTCTTATGGCTGAAGAACACTACATGATTTTTGCCACAATTTTCCACAGATTTACAGTCTGGAGAAGCTGATGCTAGCTGCCAAAGATCAGAGCCAGTCTGTAGATTTGAGTTGACAGAATCCATAGAAAAACTTAAGGTGACATCCCTCAGTTAATATTTAAAGTCTGTTTATGAAGTATTTACATAGACGTTCAATGTGGAAGAGCTTAAAGAGAGCACACTGAGCTTAACTGGAGCAGCAACAATTTTTAATAAATTTCATGTAATATTTATTAAAATGACAGGATTTTGCTAAATAAATAGTCTAGGTCATGTAAGTTAATACATATTTTAATATGAACAACTATTATTAAAATATCTATGAAATTATACTTTTTCTTATTGATGTCACACTGAAGCTGTGTGATTTTCATAGTAGTGCACCCTTTAAGCTCACCTTACAATAATATGAAATCATTAAAACAATTACAACACTGTAAAACAACAGCCCAGCAATAAACTGTCAGTTTGTAATATTATGGATGTAAAAGTAATATGTTAGCGTAGCACACAATCTTATACAGCTAGTCAGCTAACTGTGTTCTGTAGCATCTGCGCTGTGTTGCTAAAACTATCTTTTGGATCTAATGTAATTATTTCCTAAATCCAAGTTCCAGGTTATAGTAGCCTACAAAAGTCTGAACATTAATCTCTTAATTTTACAATAAGTAGTGAAACTTACCCAAAATAAAGGCTTAAACATCTAAAAAAAAAACGCACATTTAAGGGGCTCCTCTTTTGGTGAAAGTTTTAGACAGCTTTCAATATGGCCGCCAGACAGTGTGAACACATGGAGACTCATATCTCAGTGTGTGATGATCTGATTGACTTGAAATTATAGGAGGTATATAGTAACAAACACATCAATTGGTTAAGACATCAAGTAGGATAATAAATTATTTATTCTCAAAAATAAATAATCTCAAAAATGGAAGTGTGCTTAATAGGTACGTTTACCCGAACTAGAAAAGTGCTGTTTCCCCATTTTGAACCGTCACTGTTGGCAAATAATGGACTATTTACTAATAGACCTATCTCTGTGTTAAAGTAACATTATGATGCCGCCATCTTTCTGAAGTCATTTTTACCCCTCTGTAATTTGGCTCGGGATCTCAGGTGAAAATTGCCACTTTTTTGCAGTTCACATCGTTCTGCCAGTAAGTGGGAAAAGTGACTGTATAAGCCACTGAATCATTCATTTAGCCAGTATGTTCAAAAACACACTGCTTCTTTCGTGATTCGTTCTAGTGTATGTTACTCTAAGACAGTTTATTTTGCTGTGGCTTCCATTAGTTGATGTGAAATGAGCAATCAGAGATGTAAAGCTGAAAACCATATGGGTAAAGTACAGATACCTTACAGCAAAAATTACTCCATTACAAGTCACCAATTCCAATACGACATGTATAAAAGTCTTAGCCTGCGTCCCGATGTGCATACTATCCATCCTAAATTCTATGTGATATTAGTAATTTTCAATACTATTTAGGGCAGATAGGGTGGATAGTATGCACATTGAGACGCAGGGTGCGAGTATCTGATTTTCACAGTATTTTAAGTATTTTACTACTTATGTAGTATGTAGTATGTAGTGTAAGAATGTAGGCTCAAACATGCACTAGTCCTCAACACCTAAGAGAAATGCCAGTGAAAAACAGGAATGATTTTATGTGTGAGGAGAGCAATCACGTTTACTTTCTTAAATCAAAATAAAAACTGAACACCTCAAAGCTGCGATATATGAGGTCGACACAACATCCTCTTAAATGTCTACAAACACTGAAGTCTCAGATAAGTGTAAGTGCTCAAAAAGCGCACTAGTAAGCCAAATTCATTTAAAAATCTCTCAGCCATCACCTTCCATTCACAACTACCTGTGAACACACTCGCATTCGCGTAAAGCAGCCTTGTTGACAAGTTTGGGTGAGTAAGGGCAAAACACACAAGATATAGTACCTTCAATGTCCTGTAGATGATGATATCACTTCTTTAGTAGCAGAAATAAACTGCTTCAGAAAAAGTTAAGTGCATGCAAAGTGTAACAAGTACTTGCATTTCTCGTCCCAAATGTAATGAATGAGGAGTGCACATACTTATTCAAAAATAAAGTCAAGTAGAGGCTGAAAGTTGCTTATATCGCAGTAAAACTACAAATTAGCCAAAAAGATACTTAAGTACAGTAACTAATTACATCTACTTAAATACTTTACACCAAGAAATACATTTGTTTTAGTATTAATCTTTGTTAATAAAAATACCACGGTATATTGTTGAAAACCTTGTTGTAAAGTGTTACCGGCTAACTGTTACATAAAATCAATATTTCACTCGCAATGATGGTGGTCTAAATATCAGCACTGAGTGACTGCTGCCAAATCATATTTGGTCAATGGCACTCATGCTCATGCTATAGCTATAAATTCAGCAACACTTCACATACTGGGGCTTTGGACTGAATTAACTTGAAATAACAAACATAAAGTACAGTCTGATGCAGTCATATGTTTAGATGTGCGCAGACTGCCACAGATGTCTCTAATCATCTTGAATCGCTTGTGTTCACTCCACTATTTTTCATTTGACAGGGGCAGTTATGGATTTTTATTTATTTTATTATTTAAAGTGCACAAAAGACAAAATTTTAGGCAACTAGGGGTTCTCAGTTTCCTCTATATCTCCTGTAATTCAAACACTTTTGTTTCTAATCTATTTCAAGGCTTTATCTCAGCCTGGTACACCGAATCCTCTTAATATTTGTACGTCCACAGATTATTTACTCTGCTGGGCTTGGTGAAATATAAAAGTGTGCAAACGGGCGGTCTCATTATATGAGGTCATAACCAGAATGTGCTCAGAACCCCTTTTAAAGATCCATCAATATTAATGTAGGGTGTAATTGTCTTTTTCTAGCCAGCAGTGTTTGAAAGCAGCACCCTTTTTCTTTGTATTTGCAATTTGTGGGGTTTTAATCAGCAACTCCAAGGAAGCACATAAACACCAGGTGATTTCAACAATGGTTTAAAGAATCGAGCGTGGGTGCTTATATTGGGTTACGCAGTTACGCTTTTGAGCAAGAACTGTTTGTTTTAGCCTTAAGACAAAAAACCCCAGGAAAATTAAGTTGACATGCAGCATGACTTTCCTTTCAGCTTTGTCTCAATGTTTACAGCAATGAGATAAAAATCGATCATAATTCCTTCTTTGCCAATGCCGGCTTTGGAAATAATGGAAGTTGTGTATGTGAGGTGCTCCACTGAATGCAAACACACCACTTGGAAAAAGACAGACAACATCCATAGAAGACAGACAGATATAGTGCAGATGCGGCTAGGATGCAGTTATAATGGCAAAAGGTTTCGAAACCCTGCCAGCGCACTGCTCAGTCGTTTTTATTGATCGTGCAGGGATTTATAATCATAGTTTGGGATGAACTTTGGAAAAAATGAGGACACGACAGAGATTATTCCCTTGCCTCGCAGAAGGAATCTAAAAAAAAAAGAAAAAAACAGCACAGCTGAGAGCTGACTTTTCCGGACAAGTAATGAATATTGTGATATGTTTACCATCTAACAGAGCAATCTCTCCAAATGCTCATGGCAGCGTCTCTTTTTCCGCCATAATCAAAATTAAATGTCAAACATAAAATCAATGACAGGTAAACACAATAAAAGTGGAAAAGCTCCTGACAAGCAACTGGCCTGTCCATTACTCCCACAGGGGTTATGGGTTATTATTATTACTACTATTATTTATTTATTTACTTATTTAGTTATTTACTTATTTATTTATGCACAAAACAGTCATATGTTGGCAAAAAAAATCAACTATCATTTTGAAATTGATGCGGCTCCTTTAAAGGGATAGTTCACCCAAAAATGAAAATTTGATGTTTATCTACTTACCCCAGGGCATCCAAAATGTAGGTGACTTTGTTTCTTCAGTAGAACACAAACGAAGATATATATACCTGTATTTTTTTTTTTTTAAAGTAAAAAAAAAAAAAAACACGTCAACATGGAACCAAAAATGGTTCTTCTATGGCATCGCTGTGAAGAAAGGTAAAGGCTAGAAGGGATACGTACGGCGCTACTGGGCATGCGCACATCAACACATCATCATTTTTGTCCCACTGTACAACAATTACTATTTTTTCATTCTTGTAATGGGTAGGTTTAGTGTTGAGGTAGGTGTAGATGTTAATAAAACACAATCCAACAGGTATAAAATTTATTTCATTGTTCGTTTCCGGTCAGAGCTGTATCCCTTCTAGCCACAACCCATAGTAGACGCATGCGTGGAAGAGATCTAAACAATGAGTGACGTATACGCGCGACAGACCGCTTCCACGCATGCATCTACTATGCCAGAGCACGTTGACGCGTTTTTAGTTTTTATATCTGAAGACTTTGTGGAAAGACATTTTGGCACTACCCTGATTTAAGTCTATTGGCTGATGTCTTGCTCTAGACGCAGTCATATGCAAATGTACCTGTGTGAAATCAAAAATCCCACAACATCCAAACAAGCCGTTTTTGGAGCTTGGTTAAATAAATGCTCTTTTTGAACTGAGAAAGAGATTAAAGCTACACAACTTGTAAGTTTCGCAGTTTAAACTTGCGGTTTTAATGGTGCAAAGATGTCAAGACATCAAGGAAAATTTGATTTCTCATGTCATGACCCTTTAAAGACTTGTTTTCACACTTGGCTTCCACCCTTCAGGGTGGAAATATGGGGACTTTTGTCCCGGGCCTCGTGATGGAGGAGGCCCACTGAAGTTCATGTGGTATATTCTACTCATAGGGGCTCATCCATAAAATTTATGTCCCTAGTCGCTACTCTCCAATTTTGCCTGACTTAACTACATTTTCTCGGATACTCCGGAAATCAGCGGGATCTGAAGCCGATCCCTCCTCGATGTGTTGACACATTACAGCCTTGTATGTCTACCGTGATGAAATTCTAAATACCGTGAAATAGTTACAGACCATAATTTAGCCAGAAGATGACAGAAGGTCGGACACCTGAACGTCTCGGCAACCGTTCACTCGGAAACCCTGAGTATCTTGACATCCTCACTGCGAGATGAATGAAACAGGTGCAGCCACGCCGCATAAGTACCCACATTGCACTCTGTGAAGTAAAAGATGGATTTAAATGGTAAAGGGTTCTGGGATTTACACGTTTTTTAAGAGAATAAATGTCAGCGGTACAACCTGTCACCTTCTGTCATCACTGAGCCCATTTCTATTTAAAGCAGAGCGGAAAGGAAACAAATTGCACCATGTATGTTTAAATATGCAGAGCTGCATTTCACACACATGGAAGGTTATATAAGCTCATTTAAGAAGCTGTGAAATGACATTAGGCTCTTTGCTGTAGTTCATCGAAGCCACACACACACATAGTCACCGTGACAGAGTTTATTCAGAATAAAAAATAGTGTCCCAGATCTCTCACTGGATCGCTCTCTGGAATACTTCATTTCAGCACATATTCAGATAAATGCATCCAACAATTACATGTGATGGAGATGTCGGTGGCGTATTGAGATGGATCGCTGTGTGATGATATGGTCTACACTCAGGTGGATCAATGAGCGGTCTGGGATTGAAAACGGACGGATGAGGGCTGGAAAAGTGCTCAGCTGTATTATAGCACTCTGCCCTTTCGGGATGGGGCCTTTGGCTTTGTTTTTTAAATGAACTCCTTTTAACACGCCTCGGCAAATAGATTTAATTGATTTTCCCCCAGCACCGTGATTATATGGGCTTAGTGTAAATATTTTGCGACCGGTCCAAAATGCGGTGTGCTTGTTGCAGCGGGATTGCAAATGTCAGCTAAAGCAAATGAACACGGTGAAAATTAAACGTGAGCCATCGAAACCTGTATGTACCGGTATGGCATAAAACATTTTAATGATGCACAATTAGTTTAAATTACTTCTCATGATGAATAATATAAATATTTTTGTTACCATATGCACTTTTAAGACTGTGATGTGTACTTGTTTTACTTGTTTGCTTTTTGCAGGCTAAAAATACGAATGAATGAGTGAACGAATGAAGACTAATTTGTAATGAACTGGAACATGAGCTAGGGAAAAACACTATAATTTTTGCTTGAATATAGGCCATTTTATTTAAGAAATCCATATCGGTGTCTGGGATCTAATCAATAAAACGTGTTAAATAGGATTGGAATGGAAAAGCTGCATTATAACTGGGCACAGGGCCAAGACGGGCTGCAGCATTTCTCCATGTGCGTCTGAGGATCTTGATATCCTGCGTAATTGGGTAACAGACCATGATGAAAGCAGCTGACTGAGTCTGAGTTATTGCTCTCAAAATCCGCTTCAGAACATCACTCAGCTTATCATTCCCTGCATGTGTCTATAGACCAAAACCAACAAGACATGAACTCACATTGTAATAGCTGAAGAAAAACACTAGTTTTCCTCTTTAAGATTGTACCTTATAAATATCTAAATAAAAGCAATCTTTGAATTAATTTTCTCACATTATTCCTATATGAATTATATAAATGTAACAAAACTGCAGTGTGGCTGTGTAGCTTGTCACCCTCCTTGTCAGACTGCATCTCCAGCATTAATTTCATAATTTAACACATTTGAAATAATGTACATTATGCTAATAACACTTATTTTATTTTATTAAATATGCAATTATATATATTCATATTTAACATTGATTATTATGTATTTGTATATACCTCTATCAAATATCACATAACATGTAGGTAGCAACATAATTTGTGCTTATCTTATTTAACGTGACTTTTATTTTAAATGAATAAACCAAAATTATATATATCTCAATTTGTTTTAAATTAATTTAATTACTATCAGTTTTATTATTATAGCACATCAGATGTATTTGTAACATAATTTGTACATACTTTTTTGTAGTCCAATACAAAAAAAAAAGAAAATTAACAGAGTTCTCCAAAAAATATATATATCTTAGTGGAATCAATGGCTTTAGCATGGTCAAATTTTGACAAAATGTTCTTCCCTTCCTGAGATCCAAATAATCCCCCTGCCACAGTTCACTTGATTTACCTGGCCATAAACTATCTCTGTGTCGGACGAGGAATCTCTATAGCTTCTCCTCTCTCTATGAATAACCGTTTCTCCACACTTTTGGCCCCAAGCATGTTTTTGACAAAAGACACAAACGCACCATGTGGAGTTTCACCTGACCAACTTTTCCACATTTTTATGCCAGTTTGCTCAATGTTTCTGAGGCACAAAGGAACAGCAACAGGCTTTAAATGAACCAGCATCTTTTATTAGTGCCATATGATGAACCAAAGAATGTTCCATAATGAGATTCCCAGCCTTCCTTTAGAAATATCAAGGGCTTTCTTAGCAGCGGCTGGAGCGGGAAACACCTCTCTTACCCCGTTCCCACAACACCAGCCCTCATATTCATGATCAGAACCACCAGGACTCCTCATAAACACACCGTATTATACATAAAGACACAGTACCGGGCAGGAAATCAGCTGTGGCGACGCCACAACAATGGTGAGTCTCCAAGATCGGTTATTTGAAGTAGCTTATGTCCCAATAGCACATTATGAGCTTTGGGAAGATACTGTTTACTTCCACCCAAAGCATTGCCATTCTATTATTGATCAGAAATAGCCTATGTCTTCTCTTCAGTCAAGTTGAACAGAATGATATTAAATCGCCGTTTTCCTCAAGGGGATCTCCAAACGGTTGAACTGACGCATGAGGAACTATAAAAGAAAGAAGAAAAAGCTTCATTTCTCTCCACATTTCATCAGGAATTGATTTTGGAGTGCTAGAAGGTTATTTGGCCTTTAGAAACTTTTAGTCTTTTGAATTGGCTCCCTACCCCACAAAAATATGATTTTACACTGAAACTCTCAATGAACAGCACAGTTTCATATTGACTCTGTGTGACGCTATGTACATATGTACAGGTAGGTTTTCCGCTGGCCTTTGTGTTTGACTAACCACATTCATTTCAAGAAAAGTGCCTTGCAAATTCAGATTCTGTAGGTTTAACTGGCGCTTCCACAGAAACAGAGATAACACGATGACTTCAATGTTAGAGAAATGAGGCCGGTGTGGACAGTTTCTCCAGCTCTGGAGCTGAACAGGTTCCAGTTGGTCCAAAATCACGGGCCATCATCAGAATAGATGTCCCAAAAGTCTTGAGTCTGTTTACTGATCACAGCGAAGCAAGAAGCTGAGAAACACGCAAATCCAGACAGGCAGCGACGCCATGGCAAACGCACGAGCCGAGTTCTGCTGCGTGTCGAAGGACGCGGTGGAGTCAGACCAAAGCCTCACCTTCGCAGAGTCCTGAGGAACGAGAGGAGAAAGCATTACCAGTTTGATTTGGAATGAGAGTTGCAAACCAGACTACATTTGCAGTTACCCCCCAAAAAAGGTTCAAGTTTAATGGAAGTTTGGTCATGTGCACATCAGGGTCAGAAATGTTTCCATTAAAAGACAACATTTAACCACTGGAATTGATTTCCAGCGACATGTTTTTGACCTTTGCAATGGTACATTTTAATTATTATACTAAATGTATCTATGAAAGTCTGTTTCTGCCACTGAATTTAAAATAAATAAATGAATAAAAAATAAATAAATTGAGACTTTTTAATCTTGCAATTCTGACTTCTTTTCTCAGAATTTTGAGATATAAACTTGCAGTTGCAAATTATAAAGTCCAATTCTGAGGGGAAAAAGATGATTTTCTTACAATTGCAGGTTTATATCTCACAATTCTGACTTTTTTCCTCAGAGTTATATTATATTATTATATATTATATTCCTATGAGTTTATATCATGAAATTCTGATAAAGTCAGAATTGATAGATACCTTTTTATTCTTTCATCAGTGTCGAAACGGGCCTCCATATGCATCTGTATTTAATGCCAAATATACTTAAATTTACTGTACTAACTAATTCAATCAGAATAGTATGACATGTTACCAATAAAATTGTGTCAACATTAACAAAAGCCATCTTTACACTGCAAAGGTGGAACAGAAGCTGCATCTGACATGGCATTTATGCAGGCTGTTTAATGTTGATCAAAGGTGACATACATGTATAATATTTACACAACAACTGCATAATGTGAATAGCCAAAGTACAAAAAAAAGAATATAAGAATATCAATATAGTGTTCAGGTGGTATACTGTAGTATATAGCATTAAGTTACTTTTAAAAAGTTAAAAGTATTACAATATGGTGTCACTCCATAAAAAAGTAAGTAATTGCATTACTTAGCTATGGGAAGTAATGCATTATGTTACTTTTGTGTTATTTTTTGCCACTTGGGCTGTGCTTGCTTATTTGTTTTTTGATAATAAAAAAGTTAGATTTTTGGCAACTGTACACCAACACCAACATTGAAATTGATCAGCCCCAGGCTGATAAAGGTGTCTCTGCACCTCACTTCTAATCTCTCTCAATATTTTGTTGCAAATTTAAAAGTAATGCAATACTTTACTAATTACTTGAAAAAGTAATCTGATTACGTAACTCACATTACCTTTAGTTCTTTACCCCCGACACTGAAAGAACACAGTGCTTCATTCTGAAATATTCCATTCACTCTTTTTATTCCATTTTAGTTGTATTAATCATGCAGCCCTGGTTTTACCATAAGAGACTCCCCATTTGCCATTTTGTACAGCTCTAGAGAAATTGTCCCAATTTTGCAATCTCGCAGCAGCACAGATGAAATAGCTCTTTATTGTGTAAAGCCGGTTCCTTCGGAGCCACACCACAATCAAGGCAGTTATGAACCCATAACCGAACAGCGCTCCATCTCTAACCCTCACCTGTGAGGTTTTGGCTGGGTTCAGAGCGTTCTGTTGCATTACTTATTTAAAAAAAAAAAAAACTCAGATATTTTGTTGCAAATTTAAAAGTAATGCAATACTTTACTAATTACTTGAAAAAGTAATCTGATTACGTAACTCACGTTACCTGTAATTCTTTACCCCAGACACTGAAAGAACACAGTGCTGCACTTCATACTGAAACAAGCAACACATATTTTTATTCCATTTTATATTTATTAAGACTCCCCATTTGCCATTTTGTACAGCTCTAGAGAAATCGGCCCAATTTTGCAATCTCGCAGCAGCACAGATGAAATAGCTCTTTATTGTGTAAAGCCAGTTCCTTCGGAGCCACACCACAATCAAGGCAGTTATGAACCCATAACCGAACTGCTTCCCATCACTAACCCTCACCTGTGAGGTTTTGGCTGGGCTCAGAGCGTTCTGTTGCATTACTTATTTTAAAAAAGCAACTCAGGTATTTTGTTGCAAATTTAAAAGTAATGCAATACTTTACTAGCTACTTGAAAAAGTAATCTGATTACGTAACTCACGTTACCTGTAGTTCTTTACCCCAGACACTGAAAGAACACAGTGCTGCACTTCATTCTGAAACACGCAGAGCATAGTTTTATTCCATGTTAGTTTTATTAATCATGCAGCCCTGCTTTTACTGTAAGAGACTCCCCATTTGCCATTATATACAGCTCTAGAGAAATCGGCCCAATTTTGCAATCTCTCAGCAGCACAGATGAAATGGCTCTTTATTGTGTAAAGCCGGTTCCTTCAGAGCCACACCACAATCAAGGCAGTTATAAACCCATAACTGAACTGCTCCCCATCACTAACCCTCACCTGTGTGGGTTTGGCTGGGCTCAGAGCGTTCTGTTCAGTCTCCATCGTGACAAACACAGTCGTCTTCCGTGGCCCTCGGTCCGTCACAGGGCTTAACCGCGGCAGTCGGGTGGGAGTGGGCGTGAAGTCCATTCCATTCCCAAACGTCAGGAGAGCATTCCCTATTCATGCAACAGACAAGACGTCCACATCATTTCCATTTGCAACTGCTCGTGTTATCAGACGCTTATTTGAATTCTGGTCTAAGCGGCGCTCAGTATTCTGCTCAGGCCGCGCTTCTGCACCTGCCTCTCCACATCCTCTCATTAACTCACAGATGAGTGGCTTGACCAAACATCACTCTCATCCGCTCACATCGCTCACTCCGAGAGCTGCCACTCGGCTGTCTGAGGAGTTACTTCATGTAAGAGATCTCTGTTTGAACAGAACCAAGCAGAATATTGCCACGGAGTCGGCCGTATTGATGAATCGCGATATATATAATACATAAGGACCTTCAGGAACGGGACTGGAGGAGTGTGATTGAGAGGGGGCTGGATATCAATCAGAGATTCATTTATGCTTGCGGCTCAGAATAAGCGTTGCACTTCAGATAGCTCTTTACATTTTCAAACGTCTGCGGCCTATTTAACGTCAGATGGTAAACGGCAGCAGATGATCTAAATACAGACTGTTTATAAGTGTTTCTTCGGTAACACTTTATTTTAGGGTCTCTTAACTAGTTGCTTATTAGCATGCATATTACTAGAATATTAGCCATTTATTAGTAGTAATTAAGCACATATTAATGCCTTATTCTACATGACCTTATTCTACATCCCTAATCCTACCCAATACCTAAACTTAACAACTGTCTTACTAACTATTAATAAGCAGCAAATTAAGAATTTATTGAGGGAAAAGTCGAAGTTAATAGTGAATAAGTGTTCCCTGTTCTAAAGTGTTACAGTTTCTTCTATATCGGTACAGTGAAGTTTTAGAAAACAAACTCACACATTTCACTAGCTGAATTTATTCATATGTCAATTTTATATGAAACAAAAATATCACTTTGCAATATCTCAAATCATATTTCAGTCAATGGTGGAAATTATGGTGGTGGGAATGATACATAAACATTTTTATTTTATTTTATCTTATTATATAATGATTTATTATTATTGATTTCATTGTTTATATTAATTTTATTATTAATTAATTATAATCACACACACACACACACACACATATATATATATATATATATATATATATAGTTTGTTTGTAATTTCATAGGTAGCATTTTATGTATTCTAAGTAGTTTGTGTTATAGTTAATAGGTTTTATGTAATTTGGAACAGAACTGACAATAAATATGTAATAGTGAATAAAAATAATTTAATATTTAAACTACCATTCAAAAGTAAGATTTTGGAGGGGGAATTAATACTTGTATTCATCAGAAGTGACTGAAAACTCATTTATAACATTACAAAATATTTTTTTTCGTTTGAACTTTCTATTTATCAAAGAATCTTGAAATCTATCATAGTTTCAACAAAAATATTCAGCAGCACAACTGTTTTCAACATTGATAATAATCAGAAATGTTTCTTAAAGGGATAGTTCACCCAAAAATGAAAATTCTGTCATCATTTAGTCACCCTCAAGTAGTTCCAAACCTGTATGAATTTCTTTGTTCTGCCGATCACAGAGGAAGATATTTTGAAGAAAGTTTGTAACCAGGCTGTTTTGGGGCACCATTGATTTCCAAAGTAGGGAAAAAAATACTATGGAAGTCAATGGTGCCCCAGAACTGCTCTGTTTCCCACATTCTTCAGAATATCTTCCTTTGTGTTCAGCAGAACAAAGACATTCATACAGGTTTGGAACTACTTGAGGGTGAGTAAATGATGACAGAATTGTAATTTTTGCAGCAAATCATCATATTAGAATGATTTCTGAAGATCATGTGACACTGAAGACAGGAGTAATGATGCTGAAAATTCAGCTTTGATTACAGGAATTATTATTATTATATTAAAATAATATGAACCATTCAATAAATCATTTTTGCACATTAAATTAAAAATTGTTTATATCACTCATACTCTAAATTATCATGTTTAACAAGGATTTTTTATTTTAAGATATAAAGGTGTTTGAAAAACTGAGATGAAAGCATGTGACCTTAATATAAGAAAAAGAAAGTATGTTCTTAGGAAATCTCTTAGTTATGATAGAAATCAACGCCTGGGATACAAAAGTGCACATAGTTGAAGAAACACCCATTTATTCTGTCAACATGGATTTCAAGATTAGTATTAAGGGTTAGGTAAAGGCAAACCCTAGATTCTTTAAAGAATTATTATCTTTGTACTTTACAATTCTTATCATAGTCCTAAAGATAAGATAAACCCTGTTACGAAATGCATCCCAATACAAACCACAGGCAGACAATCCTAAAGAGTGACACTCTTCAAATGCTTTTCACAAAGTATGTCCCTGTTCTGCTTAAGTGGAGAATCAGGACGCAAGCGATGAGAGACAGATGAGGTGATTTCTGAAATGTTCTGTCGTTTGAGAGAGGCAGGCTGACTGTTTGGTCTTCTGCGCAGTGGCGGTGAACGCTAGGTTGATGTGACATACAGTGAAACAGAGAACGTATGACTAATGGTGCAGTGAATAGCAAGAGGAGACCTCATACTGTTCTGTGCGGCAGTGAAGGACATTCAGCTTTAATACATACTTTAAAGAATTATAACAGTGTTTATGGGTGGCTAAAAGTAATTATATTTATGTCAGCATTGCCTGTTTAGAAAACGTTTGCATGCTATAAATGCATTTCCCCTCCTTGCCAACTGCTGTGGAATTCATTTGAAAATCTGCATGTGTTGTTTAAATGCATGCAGTGTTTAAGATTCATTTCTGAATTTAAGGTTCAGATACTTCTGACTATGATAAATAGAGATGCACCGATACTAAATCTCTCAGCCGATAGCGATAACCGATTATTCAGAATAATATCTGCCGATACTGATAATGATAGTTTAGTTTTCTTTATGAAAAAAAATGCAGCATTGTTAATGCGGGTTCTGTGTGACCCTATGAACCAAGGGCTAAATGATCTAAATGATTCGAAGTTCCGATATGAATCAAATGATTTGTGATACGTGATCTGACTGGAACGCTTCAAAACAGTGAATCATTTTGGGACGCTGTGATTTAACTGATTCTGAGTTTCAAAAAGCTCAGTTTCACAAATCACTATTCGTGGTCTTATCAATATTAAATATTTTGAGCACTGCAGTTCAACAGGAAATCAGTTCACACGCATCTGATTGACATGTAAACTGCACATTTCAGTGTTATTTTATTCTGTGGATATTTCAGCTGTTGACTTTGTACATTAACTTTAACAACAAAGTAAAGAGGGAAAAATGTATCAATCAACTGAACTGTGCACATACATATTTTAAACACTTCAGATACCTTATATGTTCTTACTCTGCCCTTGTATTAAGAGTACGTCCTTGAAATTTAAAGTACATTAACATCGTTTAATCAAAATTACTGCTAGGGACAATTTAGTAGTCGCTGGATAATGGTAGGGACATGTCTTGAGCATACCTACTAAATTCTACGCCCTTGGTTCATAATGTTGAATTGAACCTGCATTAACGGTGCTGCATTAATGCATTTTATTGCTGGACAACCCTAAATTTTCTTCACACATGTTGCTGTCTGACATGCTTTTCTGCTGCCTTCTGATTCTGACGTGTATCCCTAATGACAAATCTGTTTAAAACAGCCTGTGATTCTGCTCTGACATTACAGTGTTGACTAACAATAACCAGAGTCCTTCTACCGGACTACACA
Organism: Onychostoma macrolepis; assembly: GCF_012432095.1. Lineage (NCBI taxonomy): Eukaryota > Metazoa > Chordata > Actinopteri > Cypriniformes > Cyprinidae > Onychostoma > Onychostoma macrolepis. The sequence goes on along the minus strand of NC_081168.1, from coordinate 2,932,034 downwards.
TGCAACGTCCTTTCACATATCACATGATCGAGACTCAGATTATGACGGCTGACACAGATGATGTACAGTACAGGAGTTTTGACTCACTGAGACAGACGTTGTTGGTGAAATAGTCCAGGAAGTCAGCGCACTGATCTTTCAGATTCCCGCTGGCTGAACACGAGCACCAGGGAGACACGTTGGATGTGGAGTTGTCCACGTAGTTTGGCGTGATCGGGCTGCCTGCGATACCAAAATGCATAGACATTTGTGATTTCCCATAATCTGATCAATACACAAAATAGCACTAAAATACTGCATAACAGATATATGGATTTCATTAATCTAAATGTATACATATACAAGACTCTTTTACAGACTTGACTTATGATGACCTATGAATATTCTCCCTCTATATGGAGCTGTAATATTATATATATATATACTGTGTGTGAAACTGATGGCGAAAACTTTTAAATGATTAAGAATTAAAAAAAAAAAAATTTTTAAAAGTCGTCTCTTCAGCTCCCCAAGGCTGCAATTGTTAAAAATATACAGAAAAACAGCAATATTGTCAAATATTATTAAAATTTAAAATAAGTGTTTTCTATGTGAATATATGTTAAAATGTCTTTTATTTCTATGATCAAAGCTGAATTTTCAGCATCATTACTCCAGTCGTCAGTGTCACACGATCCTTCAGAAATCATTCTAATATGCTGATTCGCTGCTTAAGAAACATTTCTGATTATTATCAATGTCGAAAACAGATGTGCTGCTAAGTAATTAATAGTAAGGGTAAGTATGAATTTAAAAAAAAGTTTTATTTGATTTCTGAGAGATCATGTGACACTGAAGTGTGATGTGTGCTAAAAAATTCAGCTTTGCATCACAGAAATAAATTACATTTTAAAATACATTAAAAGAAAACAGTTATTTTAAATTGTAATAATATTTCACAATATTACTGTTTTCACTGTATTTTTGCTTGAATAAATGCAGCCTTTGTGAACAGAAGAGAAGTCTTTAAAAAATCTTAATTCCAAACATTTGTCCGCCAATGTAAAAACATAGATTTAATATTATATGTGTACTTAGAAAATCAAACTTCCTCTCAGAAGTATGTCTGTTGAATTGAAAATTTTGTTTGAAAAAGAGATTTATTTAAAAGGGATTCTGTTTGCTCAGTATATAGCAAATGAGCATGAAGCAGAACTAAACAAACAAAAAAGGCTCTATGTAACAGAAAGCCTCATAAAAAATATTGCTTTCAATCTATTTTATTGGGAAGTGAAATCAATCTCTCCATGACTTTAAAAGTGCCTGGGTAGTTTTATAGTCTCTCATCACAGACACACAGGTGTCCCTGTGTTTCTTTGAGTAAAGGGAATAACCAAGGCATCACTCTCCAAAGCAACTACATCAGCCTTGCTCCTGTATTACTGGGCAGCCACAATCATGCATGCAATTCATTTTCCAGTTTGCAGAACAATTGTCTAAAACAGCTTTAAAGTACTCACCTATCAGTCCAGTGTAAGCAATAAGACATGCTGCGTAGTTTCCCTGTTTGCAGCCGGTGGCAGACTGCTCTTCTGGCTGGCAGTCGTACTGAAACTGGGCCAAACGGGACCTGCAGAACAAGCACAGCTGTATATGCATGGACAGCAGCCAAGCAGACAAAAGAGTCCTAATAAGTGTGTCGGCCATACTGACATGATCATGGAGAACTATCACCGACGTCTAAGGGGCTGTTCACAATATGCTACTTTTCCATTGATTTTCTATACATCAAGTGGCAACCCAACACAGTATCAAAATTATTTCACATACACATGTAAACTAAATGTCTTTTAATATTAACTCTGTCCCCGCCATTCGGTTTTCTGTGGTTTTACTGTTATATGGTATAGGAAAGAGTTAATATTAACAATAAAGAAGACATGTATACTCACTTTTAGAGTCCCTTTACATTTTGATTATTAAATCATAGTCCACTGTGCAGTTAGCACTGTTTTCCATATTGTCTGTGACGCTACCAGAATAGACATGTCTGATTTAAATGCCAACGTCCTGACAACATCTTTGATATATAGTCATCATCATAATCATAGTGTGCCGCTTTTCTTGACGTCATTCTATGCATCTGAGTCCGTTAATCACCCACTAGAAGTAAAAAATGCTACCTTGCAAGCAAATATTATTTTTCATTGCTGCAACTGATTAGCTCCCATCTCTAATACCAATTAATCATTAGCAGATGGCTTTTTCTTGGTTATTTATAGCCATAGACTGAATGGCAATGCATGTGACTGTCTGAGGATACAGAATATTATTTGTGTTCAAGTGAGGACTGAATTTGACTTCATCTACCCTTCACTGCTCAATATTTAATGCACAATCGTGAGGTTTTATCTGGACCAGTCAGACTTCTGAAACATTTCAGGGTCTCACAGCTTTAATTTGTCTGTCCAATGCCCATTTATACAGACACAAATTACGAGGAATGTGAAGAAAAGCTCTTTTCTTATCGGCAGTAATACGTGCATGCTCTCTTTTCTCCAGACAGCTATAGAAAAGTCAAGGCTTTCTTTACCCAGAGAAAAGAGTGCATGCAAGGTGAGTTGTTTAATCCTGCTGCCCACGCGAGACATGGCTGTCCGAGCCTCTGAAACTGACCTGCAAACATAGTCGGCCTTACAGATCCTCATCTGGGAAAGGCAGCTGGGTTTATCTTCCCCTTCATAGGAGCAGCTGGGCACGATGGTCTGTCGCCGTCTCTCTGAACAGGCCATGTCGCTGCAAGGGCAGAACAGCAGCTCGTGGGTGTACTCTGGAGGCACGCGGTCGAAGAACCGCCGCAAGGCCTTGTTGCACCTCGATCGGTTACACAAACCCGACTTGGTAGAGGGCTTGATGCATGTTGACACGTACTCAGTACGCAGTTTCTGGCACACATCGTCGACATTGCAAGCTTTGGCTGCGTCCAGGCATCGGTTCACTGTTGTCATACCGAGCTCAGAATCTGTGGAGAATTAAAATGTTTTTCAAATCCAATCTCTAAGACTGACTGAAGTGATCAAATCTGCTCTGTTTGGTCAGAGAGTGCAGTCGATATCCAGTTAGTCTCAGCCTCATTGGATGAACCAAACTTGTAATGACAAAACCTACAAACTTTTTATGCAGTTTTTGTACAGCCATTAGACCTAAGGTTAGACGCCATATTGACCACCATTTTACGCGGATGAAAACGGGGCTGTGAGGAATGAACTTCCAGTCTTGATAAAGACTGGATTAGGACTGGGCGTTGTGACAGTATAAAGCGCCTCTCGTTAAATATTTTGCCATATTGTTTATTTCACAGCATGCAAATATATCTGTGTAGCATGGTACTACTTAAAAGTTATATACACCTAACCTAAGAATGATAAAGAAGCATGCTTGATTGCATGAGGTTAAATAGACTTATTAAGCGCAATAAGCAGTGAAAAAGAACTCAATGCTCAAAGCTCTCTTCACGATCGTGCATTGTGCTAATGGTCAAATACACAAAAGACAATTATGTCAAAATTCCCATCGTGTGGACTATTTACATAAACACAGTCAGGTATGTGTTCAATGAACATAAACAGTTGGGTGAAAACCAGATGTGTTTCAGTATCCGTGCAGTCGGTCTTAAAGGGACAGCAGCCTAATTTACCTGCTGCAGCCTGTGACATTAATGTTAATCAAATAAAAGAAGGCAAAGAGAAAATCACTCACTGCTCTTGACAGAATCACTTTTGTATCTTTAATAAGAATCAATTCATATTCGATTCATACAGTGAAGACTATGCAGTGTTTTAGTACACTTAATTATTTAATTTCCATAATAGGCCTATTTCTGACTATACTGTAGTTGAAAAACTTAAGTTTATTAAATTTGTATTTTTGTTCTATTGTGTTTGTAATTTGCTTCTTTGTTCTTCATTTTAATAACAAAAAATGAAATCAAAATAGCTATATCGTTATCATGAAATAAACTTTTTCATACCGTAAAATAAGATTTTGGTCATATCACCCAGGTGTATACTTCAGTCCTAAATCACAACTTTGACAACTCTCAACTTTCAGAACAGTTTTACGGCATTTTTGTCTACTGACTTTTTCCCAGAAAGACGTTTCATCAACAAGCAATATGTTGTTAATCAACAGTACAATCTACTGAACACACACACTTCGATCCCTCACAGCCTCATTTTCATTTCTGTTAAAAATGTAATTTTAGATATGTTCAGATGTCCGCTTTCTTGCACAGACCTATTGTTTCGCTTCATAAGACCTCAATATATCGTCAGGAGCCACGGGTATTAATTGTGTTCCTTTATATGCTTTTTTTATTCTCAAAAACAGGCAGCTGCTGACTTGCATTTTACGAATCACCAAGTATCACTGTTTCAGCTAAAAATCTTGTTTACTGCTCTACTGAAGAAAAAACATCACTTACATCTTGGATGGATTTAGGATGAGTAAATTAATAGTAAAGCACAACACATACCAAGGATGGGGAACTGCACATTTTCTCACACTCATGTCCATGATGACATTTTGACAGCGAATTTAAGCTCATCGTCATGCGGCAACACAGAGATCAGCGTCATTTTCAATTCACAAGGACTGACGATGGAGAGGAGCAAATGGTGAAAGCATCAAAAAGGCGACAAACGTCCCATTTAAATGAGAAGTGAAGAATTTGGGCCGACAGCCAATCTCTGCGATGCTTTTTGCTGTTCAGACTTCAAACAACTAAACAGATTTGAGTTGGACACATCAAAACATCAGACTTCAATGGTTTTTTGCGGCTCCTTATGTTCTTCTTATCAAGACCAGTTTTGGCTGCTATATGGCTCTTTGGAGATGTAAAAGTTCTTCATGTTACATTATAGGTTCTTCTGATGAGTGTTTTGATTTTGGGGTTTTGTAAAGCACCAAAACATGAATCGATAAAGAATTTTTTAAGACTTTTAAAGATATTAGGCCAGTATTATTAATCATTTATATATTATTATTTATGGTACTTATTAAAAAAAAAATGTATTCGCTTTTATTTTTATATTTTCAGTTTTCATTTTAATGTTAATAATAATGGTTTAGCTTAAGTTTTAGTAATTTTCTATTTGATTTTGACATTTTTGTTTGAATTTTTGTATTTAGTTTAAACTATTTAAACTATTTCAATCAATATATCTAATCTTAATAATCTTATATTTATCTAATATATAATTTTTATAATATATTATAATAAATCTAATATTTAAAGACAGAAACAATATAGAAAGTATGATTTTGTTTCTCAAAATCTTTTTTTCTTGTTTTTTTACGTGGCTTTAAAGCATCCTCTTTGGTTGTAATTGGAAATGTTATTTTTTTAGCATTATTGGATTCATAGATGTTTTGTGGGACGAATGCATTCGGTCACCTTTGCACGTGTTGTGGAAAAGGAAATAAACGCAGGAGTAATGTGACCCGAGGTTCAGATAACTCATATGGGCAGACTAGTTTGAGTCACAAATCATTACGACCAAAGGAAATGCCTCATGATGTGAAAGGAAGTCAGGAATGAAAATGAGATGGAACAAATTAAACGGAATGCTGTCGAAACGTCTTTCCAAGAAATCATTTTAGCATTCCGATCGACATCATCAACCTGAATAGCCTGAATCGTGACGGTAATGCAAAATCACAGTAAATAACTAAGGCTAAAGTAAGTAAAACCTGAGGAAAGTGAAAATAAGCAGCTCACTCAGACTCTCTAAATCTCTCTTTGTCTATTTCATTACGATTAATAATCACAGCAGAGCCAAGAACGTCTGTCCACATCATTCACCTAACAGCTTTGTTGATTCTTACAGAGCTGATGAAAAATCCAGTCCAGACACAAAGCTTCAACAAACAAACTGAGCATCTATGACTAATTTTCAAGGGGCAGCTGAACAAAAACAAGGGTAGAACTAAAGGAGATGACAGAGAAAACAAGTTTCAGAGCAACACTAATACACAACGACTGAGACTCTCCCGCACCGGAGACACGTTTACACTGCTAATACACATTTGCGATGTTAATAAAATGTCGGAATGTCACCATGATATTTTAAGTGAAGACTGTTGTTCTAGGGCCCCTGTGTTTGTGTTTTTTATTCCAACTCTGTTTTTTGTTAAATAAGTCTATTTCTAAGTCCTGAGCTCCATTCTAGTCTCTAGTCAGTCAAAATACAAAGAGGCTTTAGATAAAGACACATTAGTTGCAATTATATAAGAGTTACTTGTCTCAACAAGCTTTTTAATTAAAAAGCATTTTCATATTTGATTGTATCTTTGTTATACACATTTATCCATATTTTGAAAGGTTGTAGGTCATATTGTATGAAACGGATCTTACCTGCAGTGATGGAGGCCAGACGGACAAAGTCATAGCCTTTCTCAATCGCTTCATATGGATAGTTCTCTACCAGGTTAAGCCCTGCAAGAACAAACAACTTGAGTAATTAAATCATATATGAAATGTTTTATACTGAGCTATATATTTTAAGGGGCCACATGGAGTCCAGCGAAGGTGTTTTTCACAAAAACAGACATAATTAATTTTTTATGATGTCCTTTCCAGGTGTGACATATGAGATGATTAGTTTGTCTGTCCACAGTAAATGTGAAATTATGAAATGCGAACATAGTAAATACGTACAAATTGTAGTCTGTTACTGATTCCAAACTTCATGACAAAAATTGTAGTTAGTAACGTAATCCATTACATTACACATTTTAGGTAATATAATCAGACTATTTTTAGATGACTTTTGACCTACCATTTTTCACACTGATTTAAAGGCCAATACCATATTGATATAAAAATATAAAGAGAAAGGAAATATATTCTACTCGTTGTTATTAATAACAGAAAGTGCATTAATAATTACATTATGTCAAGGTTTCCCAAACTGGGGTTCATGAAAGAACTTGGTTTGTTTTCTTTCTTTTTTTCTTATCTATTTTTAAAATTGAATAAAATTAAATCATAAGAATGTAAAATTAAAATGAATTTTTTTTTTTCCCATTAAAATAAAGATGAAATATTTAATTTTTTTTAATAATTTACTTTAAGTAAATATATTAGGTGAAAGGGGTTCCGTTGACAAAAAAAATCGGAAACCCTGCATTACATAAAAATCAGCGAAATTAGAAATAATGTGAATTTGTTCATTTTAATGTGTTTGTAGTAATGTAATTGTAATATAAAATAATGCAATCAATAAAAGTAACTGTAGTCTGATTATGAGTATTTTAAAATGTAATATAATCTAATTAGATTAAATATAATCTAATTACAAATATTTATTTTTTTTTGGAATCTGATTATGTAATCCAGATTACATGTAATCATTTACTACCCAGCATTATACCAATAAACCACTGCTTTGACAGCCATTCAAAAGTAGCCACGTATTCTGACACAACTAAAACTTTCTGTAAGCGACATGTAAATTTCATATATTTTGTTACAAATGTTTTCCCGGTGTCTGATTTTATAAAGGGCTCTTAAAAGTGTGAAATGGGCTTATATTTTTCCATCTACAGACCAGTGAGATTTCACTGCGAGCCAGACGTGGCAAGAAACGCATCAAGAAAACCAAGCAACCGGCAAAATGTCCTGCTGCGGTTGGTTAGGACATCAACTTCGATTAAATTTGAAAGAGATTTTAACATTTACCGCTTTACTGCGTCACGCCTGGCCAGGACACAGTGTTACATTTTTATAAGGTTTTTCCATTCTGTCGTTGACACCTTTAAGAATTCTACATGTGTACGACCCGTTTGGACTGGATAACAGCTGCATAAGACTGCATGAGGGCAGGTCAAGTTACTGAATGCCATATGAGTGTTTATAGGCAGTCATATGTCATATGTTAATATGTTCATGCTTGTAATGTCAATGGAATGGGAATGTCTGAATTACATGTTTTTACAGCTTTCCTTCAATAAAAGGTTGGATGGGTTTCAATAAAAGGGAGTTTTGTGAATATTAGAGATTTCAAAATGTCAGTGAAAAAACATGAACATAATTATTTAAATCATTTTATTTCTATATATATATATATATATATAATGATTTCAATAATTATGATCATGAACAAAAAAAAAATGGTAACACTTTATTTTAGGGTTTCTTAACTAGTTGCTTATTAGCATGCATATTACTACAATATTAGCCATTTATTAGTGGTAATTAAGCACATATTAATGCCTTATTCTACATGACCTTATTCTACATCCCTAATCCTACCCAATACCTAAACTTAACAACTGCCTTACTAACTATTAATAAGCAGCAAATTAGGAGTTTATTGAGGGGAAAGTTGTAGTTAATAGTGAATAAGTGTTCCCTATTCTAAAGTGTTACCAATTTTTTTTATATATACAGTGTGTATATATATATATATATATATATACATATATATATATATACGTACACCCCTAAATAAATGAATACTTTTACTCAGCAAGGAAGCATTAATTTAATCAAATGTGGCAGTAAAGTTTTTTTGTAATTACCAAAGATTCCTATTTTAAATAAATGCTGTTCTTTTGAACTTTCAATTCATCAGAGAATCCTAAAAAAAAACTTGTGCCACAGTTTCCACTGTTTTTAACTTTGATATTAATCAGAAATGTTTATTGAGCAGCAAATTAGCATCTTAGAATGATTTCTGAAGGATCATGTGACACTGAAGACTGGAGTAATGATGCTGAAAATGCAGCTTTGATCACAGCAATAAATTACATTTTAACATATATTCACACAGAAAACAGCTATTTTAAACTGCAAAAATATTTCACAATATTTCTATATTTTTGAGCATATAAATGCAGCCTGGTGGGCATTAAAAATATACTGCATTCTCTGTATACATATATACTATTCTATATACAGTATTTCTGTGTATATCTTAGTATTTAGACATAAAGTAATATATTATCATGTTATTCACCATGCATGCCAGACTGGTGGAGACTCCAGTATATGCTGAGACAGTTTTTCTCTCTCTTCATGCCTCGTCTGCATTGGCAGCCGTGCAGAGGGCTGGACAGCAGGGCAGAGACAGCGTTTGCACACTGACTGCGGGCTCCAGGGCCGAGTTTCATGCTGCCGTTACCGGCGACGCACTGGCGCAGGGTCCGGAGACGCGGGCTGCAGGTCTCATCACTGGAACAGGTGTCTCCCGCTATGAGACAGTCTCTCCCCGCAGAAAGCAATACCTGCAAAGCTAAAGGCAATAAAGAAGGGATTTTTGTCAAATTCACCATCAAAGCTTTGCCAGATGTGGTTTACTAGAGGTGTACAGTGTATTTTATTGATATCATTTAGAAAGCAAACAACCAACACGGCAATATCCATCTTGTCAGCATAAGAAACAGTGGCCACCAGACACAAACGTCTCCATTTCCATCAAATAACCATCAGGTTTCATAGGCTACCCACAAACACCTGCACTTCATTAGATACAATCACATCCCATCTGTCGTTCAAATGTAATTATTCACTTTCATTAACTACAGCCTGCTGATCCGGGTCTTGTCTGTTACCATACTCTCTGTGTTGTTTTTGCAACATACACTCTTCATAAATTGCATTTACAGTACCTGCATTCTGTATATTGATATATATTTGTATAATTTATGGTTTTTAACCATGTGGTATTATGGTCATTTTGACCCAGAGAGATGCTAGTTAATGTTATTGCATTGGACTAAAACTAAGACTTTGTTTACACAAGGTATAAAAACTTTCCAAAAAATGTTATTTTTGTACTTTTTTGGGATATTTCACACCTTGTTACACACCTTGTTTTCACACCTTGTTACACTTGTGGTGTTCCCAGTCAAAGCTATCAACTTGCACAGGTTTTATATTTAGGTTCGGAGCTGATTGATCGTAGGCCTTGTTGATCTGAGCTTACGCACCTCAGTTTTTGAGTGAACACTGCCAAAATTATCCTCAGTGTTGGGAAAAGTTACTAAATGTAATGCATTTCAATATTGCATTACTCCCTAAAAAAGTAACTAATTGCATTACTAAGTTACTTTTTTATGGAAATTAATGTGCAGAAGTAACTCGCATTACTTGTATTATCAATAATGATTTTTTTTTTCTTCATTTAAAAAATATGAAGTAGCCTACATAAGCTCAGGCCTATGACTAATCAGCACCAAATAGAAATACAAAACCTGTGCTAATTGAAAGAAAACAAGTTGACAAAGATTGAATCCGATATTTGTTGATAATATAGCATAATGGGAGATTTGCAAGCAATTTGTAAAAAGCCGGACTTTTTAAACCAGTATTTTCAGCACAGCAGGATGTATTTGATATAACTTGAAGCAGAATGGTTTTTATTGCAGAAAAGTAGGGAAAACATCTGACAAATGTGTGATCATGATAGTAAATATTCAAAATCTTTTGAACTATAATATTATTCAAATTTGTAGGCCAGTTACAGGCGTCATATATATTGCATAAGCATTTGCTTTTATTTTATATATCATACATTAACTGGTAAATTTAAATGACTTTAGAATTTGAGGTCAGTAACACGATAAGCTTCTAATCCTGGAGATGTAACTTGGCACTGCCTAGAGAGTCAGAATGAATGCATTTACATAAAATACAAGATGTGACACTCAAGAGTCGTTTCCTGAAATGACATACAGACAGATACATACATAAAATATTCTACAGGTTGCAACACCATCTGTTAATCCACTGATTAAATTGCATGAGAAAAGGGCTCTGAACGAAATTCAAACAAAAGGAGAGAAAAACATTACTTCAACATCCAACAGATTTATGCATGTGCTAGTGTTTTGAACTAATGACGACGTCAAATAAGAGGTAAAATCACAACCACATTTTTGGACCCAAACGCAAATTAACAGCTCACTGTTGAAAAGCATCGTTGCATGACTTTGACATGGCTTTTCATCCATCGGTGTGCTTGTCGGTGATAGCCTGATGTTTTTCAGCCTCAGTCGGGAATAGCAGAACCTGTGGGCTGATATTTTGTACCCGAAAAACTCAAAGGCTCTCTGACAGATGCAACCATATGCAGACAGTTTTGTGGAGGCAGGGAAGGCGATGTATCATGACTACAGACATGAGAATAAATCAAGATGACAGCGGGCAAAATGAGACTTTCTATATCTTATTGGAGCATTGTTCAACATTAGTGCCTGAGCTGGATTAGGGAGGGAATAGTGTGATAAAAAACCAGCCCAGCCACCGTCTGATCAAACCGAACACAACGAGACAATTCATTATTTCAATTAAACCAGCCTCTCCTCTCCCTTCCACCAGACTAGGACGCATATTAATGAGGGACGCTGCTTTCTTAACTTTAGTTCCTGATGCATGTGTAATTTATTCCTTTTCTTTGTTTATTTGAGATTTACGTTAACGACTGGGAAATGCTGGCCGTGAGGGAGACGGGTTTGAGCTAATTCATATGGGAGTGAGGTAAAAAGCTTGTTTGTTAAGCCCTGAACAACTGGCCCTTGAGACTGGCTTCTGTAACGTGTGATGATAATTTCTGCTCTAATGACTAGAACTGCACGCCGTGATGAATGTCATATTTTTTCCTCATTACGCAAAATCTGACACTCATAAAGATCATGTTTAGTATCTATATTTATACAAGGCTATAATTTACGGCTCTTAGACTTCAAATGACACATCTGTAAAATCTGTATTTTAGTTCATTAGTGTTAGCCGTTAAAATAACAACAGACACTTGTATTTTGTAATGTGAAACTTACAAGGGTCATATTTGGTCATATTCTGATTTTGTATATAAGTCATGTTAATACCATAACCTGAGTAAGACCATATTCTGGTTAAAAGAAAAAACTGAATAACCCCTGGCATATCATTTTAATATTAATTTATATTTACACATTCAAATAAAAGTAGCTCTACAAGCAGCTGTTAAAAATCAAGCAACAAAATAAAAACATTTTTGGAGCAAGTACGAGACTAAATTAAATGTGATTTTAATTGTCAGTTTAGAGTGTTTAACATAGCAAAAATAAGGAAAATAATAATAATATAAACAAGAAACACATGCATGCAAATAAAAAAGTATTTTCTACTGTGATAAATCATTTAATGCAAATTAACAAAGTCTGTAATAAAGCTTAAAATTAAAAAAAGAAACTGTAAAACTTAACACGAATTAACAAACAAGTTCCCTATAATGATCAATTCCATAAAGAACTTTTACACATCACAGACATTTCAACATAAATTAACTGCAAAGGATGTTTTCACCCAAAAATGAAAATTCTGTCTTCAATTACCCAAGATGTTCCAAAGCTGTATGAGAACACAAAAGAAAATATACTAAATAATGCTGGAGTTGACGGTAGCCATTGACTTCCATAGTATGGAAAAAATACTATGGAAGTCAATGGCTATACCATCAACTCTTTGGTTACCGGTATTCTTCAAAATATCTTCTTTTGTGTTAAAGAAACTCGTAATTTCAAGAAACTCAGGTCTAAATCAAGTGGAGGGTGAGTAAATGACAGAATTTTCATTTTTGGGTGAACTATCCCTTTAATTTGGAAGCTTTTCTAATATGTGATCAATTAATTCATTGGCGTATAACATAAAAAATGTTTTTAATTCATTTATTTGTATCTATAAAAACACATACTAAATGTGTGTGAAGTTATCAACAGCTCGTGATCAACATGTAAAGCTGGTAAGCCTTTTTTTTGTTTGTTTTTTTTGCAGCGGGTACTTTCACCTAATATACACTAAAGGGACTATCTACAGTGCATAAAGAAAAATGCAAGTAACACGTATAAGCAGAAGTACAGTCCCACCGCTGTCACAATTCAAACAAAAAAACCAGAGCTGCACATTTCTGATTTTAAGCACCTCTTCCACAGTTCCTGGCAAAAACTTGTTTTGAACCCAAAACACTTCAAGACCCTATATGTGAAATCATGTGCTGCTATTATTGAATATAGGGTGTGTTTGACTCAACATTTGTCCTTCACACTCTTGCAATCCCGCAGGCCGCACAGTATTACCAATATGTTCTCTGTTTGAGGGTGCGTGTCAGTCAGGCTCTGAATGCCTATTCATGCAATCTCTTTTCAGATGCTCAGCTGGAGAGGCGAGAGAACAGAGATGTGTGAAGGTGAAAATATAAAGTTAGCTGCCAAATCATGATCTAATAATATGGCAAATCATAATCTAAAAATATTCGTTAGCTAACGTGACATTTTCTGATTGTTGAATCATGATTGCTGACAGTATTGAATGTTTTCTGCTCAAGTTTGAATACGGGCAAGTGTGAATTGAGATTTGAGAGCTGCGCCAGAGGGTGAGATTTTCAAAATACTAAAACCTTTACTTTCATCACATGTCTTCGGGAGACTTGGAATACAGTGCACTGGTCTTTTAAACTACTTTTATGGTGCTTTTGACTTTCTCAGAGTCAAAACTGTCTTCAAAACAAGCTGTTTTGTTTCACCTCTTCTAGTGCATATATTTATCTTGTAATTCACACTAGCATTTTAGCACTGAAACAATGTTCTTGAAAGGAGTCAGTGTCATATTAGTGTTAAAAAAAATATGATAAAACATACGCTAAAGCTAAAGTCTAAGCTTAACTTCCCAAGTTGAAGATTTACAAAGTGTAGTCTGTTACTGATTCCATATTACATGACAAAAAAAATGTAGTTAGTAACTTATTGCATTACATTACACATTTTAGGTAATATAATCAGTGCACTTTTTGATTACTTTTGATAAGAGAAATGAATAAATAAATAAATTATAAATAATGTATTGCTATTATGTTAAAAATATGTAATCGTTTAACCAAAAAAAGTAACTTTAGTCTGATTACAACTATTTTAAAATGTAATATAATCTAATTACAAGTACTTAATTTTTGTAATCTGATTACATAATTCAAATTACATGTAATCCATTGCTACCCAGCACTGTATGTAACTATAAAAAACAAACTCATTCTAAGGTTAACAGTTAGGTATAAATACATGTAATTCAGCCAATCAAAAACAAACACTAAGCTCTGCTAGTCACTTTTCTTTTAGTTCATAATTGTCATCCACGGCACATCAAAGCTTATGGACTTTCAACCAGCAAATTATAGCTTTTGCTTTTATATTTTGCACACACACACACAGGCGAACACACAGTCTATGTCAAGCTGCAGGTGCCCTGTCCGTTGTGAAAAGTGAGAAGCAAAATTGCACAGCAGGAGTTCTATTGATCAAAAAAATGACAACCTGTTGTCTGAGAGACCCCTAAGTGGGTCTGTGATTGTAAAGATGAATGGTGCAATTCTACAGTCTGTGTCCACCTGATGATTATTGTCCCAAATCAGCATGGGCTTATTGACCAATATCTGAGCCAAACCGACAAATCTGATTTTAGAGTTGGCACAAATGTATCCGATTCAAACAAAGACTATAAGAGTTACTGTTTTCACTTCTTTGAATGGCTTCTTTAAAGAATATTTGTGCAATTCAGGGCCCAGTCTATGAAGTTTATGAAGTTTCTCTGAATTAGAACACAATTATTATTTATTTTTTTAACTAAAAAATTCAGCATGAGCCGCCATATATCAGATTCACGAAAAAGTTGACTCTAATGAATCAGTTCATGTTAATGGACCAGTTACAAAAACATTGCTCGTGAGTTATCAGCGGTATGTGATTAATTTGCCCAATTCAGAGTTGCCAACTGATTTTTGTATCTATGAGACACTATTATAGTTTTTATTAATACTTTATTTACATTTTAAAGTCTTAGTAATTTTGTTACTATTAAATAACTATTCAATTTGATCATTTTTATTAGATTTTTTTATATGTTTAGATGTTTATTACTTCAGTTAAATTTATTTAATCTATGTTTTCTTGGCAACAAGTTGACATATAAGTCAAGTTTTTATATTTTATATAATTTTAGTTAATGTTAATTTTATTTCAAGTAACCCATTTTGGTCACACTTTATTTTAAGGTCCAATTCTCACTGTTAACTAACTATTAATTATGAAATTTACGTATGGGGTGGATTAAGGATCTAAAATATAGTCATGCAGAGTAAGACATTAATATGTGCTTTATAAGTACTAATAGACAGCCAATATGCTAGTAATATGCATGCTAATAAGCAACTAGTTAATAGTGAGCAATCGGTCTCCAAACTAAAGTTTTACTGTATATTTCTTCTAAAATGTATAAACTGCTTTGCTGCTTTACAACTGTGTACAAAGAAGCTATATGCAGGTTTCTATTGTTTTCTTCTTTTTTTTTTTTTTTAAATAGAGCATGCAAAAATAAAAGTATTAAAAGTATTTTTTGAATGAATTTGCTAGTAAGAAATTGTACTGACTGGTAAAGTAACCGCAATTAAGCACGTGATTGATTCAGTCCATGTCATCAAAATCTCACTTCAGCCTGGTGCCATCCAAAGTTAACCTTATCTATGTTATGTATCTATTACATCAGTCTAATTAATGACTGTTTGTAAATGGCAATGCGTAAATACATATATTCACAACAAAGTTTTGTAAAATAATAGAATTCCATAATAAATTAATAATGATATTCAGAAAGAAAAAAAAAACACACACATTAAAATATACCAAATTATTAACGGTTGTTGTTTAGCATATGAGGTCTAATTGTTATGTTGAATAAACTGAATCACTTTGTAATTGATGTTAATTAATATGCAAATGCAAATAATGATGAGTAATCACATACTTCTCCTTCATCTATCCAAATATTTGATATTTTAAGTGAGCATGCAAAAAGCCAACACTGCGATCAAGTGTCCATAAACTTTGCAGTAGTGAAAGACAGATGGTCAGTCGCGCAACTCCAGCGGCAGCGTGAAACCCCAGCCTCTCTCCTTCGCAAAGACTGTCCGCTAATGCTGCATTGGCAGAAGCCAGAATAGACCCCATACATCATGAATGCAAATGAAGTGCTTGATTTGACATTTCCAATAAGCCTGTCTCAGTGTACCAGTGGGTTTAGCCAATTAACCATGTCAGTAATCAATTCCTTCAGAGCCCTGTGCTAAGTCCTCACTTCTCCTTGCACATAAATCAAAGACAGATTAGCCGATCAGTTACCCAGATGCACCAAACTAACGACCCACTTTAGAATGGATGAGAGTGGAAATGAAAGTTAATGGACTCTGTTAGGATGACACCAACAGAGCCTCTTTATACCTTCACAAATGCTCTCTGTGAGGAAAGAAAATAATGTTGTTCTACAAATGTGAATGTCATTTTAATTACAATCAAACAGAGATAACTATCTTATATGACTAAGGTGATTTTTTTAATGTAACTTACTTTAACCAGTTTAATTTGTTGTTGACATTTTATCACTGAAAAGTTTCTTTAAAGGTGTAGTTCACCCAAAAATGAAAATTAGCTGAAAATCGTACTCATCCTCAGGCCATCCAGGATGTACATGGAGTTTGTTTCTTCATCAGATTTGGAGAAATGTAGCATTGCATCGGTGTCTCAGCAATGGATGCTCTGCAGTGAATGGGTGCCGTCAGAATGAGAGTCCAAACAGCTGATAAAAACATCACAATAATCCACAGCACTCCAGTCCATCAGTTAACATCTTGTGAAGACAAAAGCTGCATGTTTGTAAAAGACAAATCCACCATTAAGATGTTTTTAACTTCAAACTGTTGCTTCCGACTAAAATATGAGTCCATAATCCATAATAATGCTTCCTCCAGTGAGAATGTACATCTCCTGTTGTCTCTCACATAAATATCCACTGACATACAGTATGTGTTTAGAGCTGTTTTGGACTGTTTTGGCTTGTAAACGCTGCTTGATTTGTGCATATTTCACTCCTGATTTGGACCAGATAGCTTTTTAACTGGAGAAAGCAAAATTATGGGTAGATGACTTGTATTTTAGCTGGAAGCAACAATTTTGATGTTAAAAAATGGATTTGTTTCTTACAAACACAGCTGTTGGCGTCGTAAAACAGTGGAGTGGTGTGGATTACTTGTGGATTATTGTGATGTTTTTATCAGCTGTTTGAACTCTCATTCTGACGGCACCCATTCACTGCAGAGCATCCACTGGTGAGCAAATCTGATGAAGAAACAAACTCATCTACATCTTGGATGACCTGAGGCGTTGGTAAATTCTCAGCGCATTTTCATTTTTGAGTGCTTTAACCTTGAGTGCTATTTTTCTTTGTGTGTTCTCTTGTGTAGTACTTTCAAGGTTTTGAGAGTATCCGCAATATTTTACTTTTTAATATATAAAGTTTCATGTTCCATCCTCTGTCTAATATTTTTAGACCGTTAAAACCATCCCTGACCATGAAGAAGATAAGTTGGAGATGGTGAGAACTACATAACTAACCTGTTCGCCAATTATTAGTGTCATGCAAACAATACATTTTATGCGCGTGGCGGCCAGAGGCACAATGAATGTTCATTAAAACTTAAAGACAGCATGAATCTTGAATGAGGGTGAATTCACAGCTCAAATATGAGGTGCTGGCTAATGACAGCCTAGCCGCACATCGCTGACCTTTACGCCACACGCGGAGAATCATGTAGAACTTGATTCTCACACAAACATTTCATTACGCACAGCATTGAAAGAGATGATATTAAATTTAGAACAGCCAATCAAAAGTTTGAGGGCTTTAAACATTAACAAGCTGAAAATACAAGACACCACAGACACAATTACTCAACTGGGCACAAAAACCACTTACTGACATCAAAGGAAAATAAATTGCTCTTAGAAAATTGAGACAGCAAAACATTTTAAGATGTTTAAAAAACTGTAGGAATCAAAACTCTTCCAATCTATATGCAACGCATCACGCATATTTTTTGTGTACTAGAGATACAGCCCCAGAGCAAAGACAGATTTGCTTGTACAATGTTTTGATAGAGAAGCAATTTCAAAAAGTCAGTTCCAGGGGAAATATGTCCTCGTCTTCCTCTGCAACGCAGCTTTAGGACTGAAAATAAGAGATATTTTATCTGCTGTTCAATTTAGTGAAAACGTTTCATAGTTAATACCTGTTTTTCCAACCTTTTTGCTTGCAGAGTATTCCTACATACTGTATAATCAAGATGCGCTTCCTAATTAAAAGACAGCTGAATTTGATGAAAAAATGTCACTTTCCTCATTTATAAAAAATGTGCAAGCAAATAATCTGTGAAAATCATAAATAAGGATGCAATATTATGCACAAGTCAAGCGTATGCTCCTAACGCTGCATATAAAGCTCCTCTGTTCAGGAGTTTCCTATAAACACACAATGAACAACGAAGAGAAGCCTGCAACATTTTATCACCAAAAATGGGATAAAACGCATCAGACACAAGCAGAAACATTAAGGCCACCTAATGTCTTCTAACAGTCCACATAAAATAGACCTTGAATCTTGTAAATGCCATTATAATATAACATTGATGGCTCTGGAAAGTCAATGCTAATCAGCCTGTCTGATGCATTGAACACAGTGGCCTTCCTTTAATCATGTTTTGTCAGTAGTAGATGCCTATTCCTCACGGCTCACTTCCAGCAACAAAACACAGGCTGGTGATTTATCTGCGGACATCACACGAGGCACGTCACTCTCGTAATCTTGCACAAAGGCACAGAAGCATGCAGTTCCCTACAGAAACATGAAATCACCTGCTGCACAAACAGTTCCACGTTCCCATTTCCTCACATTCCTGATCGCAGCTTTGAGATCAGATCAGTTTCTGTGCACCTGATTGAGGATTTGTCACTGCATGTTTATGAATGTCTACATGTGCTGACTAGAGACATCAACAGCGACTGCACTTGGGTTCCAGAAGATTTCTCAGAAAATTCCTCAAACCAAATCAACCAGCTTTGAGATGGATCACATTACACAGTTTGTTTTAAAGTAAAAAATTGGAGAAACATAAGAAATTAACCACTAATCCCACAAAATCTTGAGATTTACATCACTAAATGAAAAGGTGCTGTATTATATTACTGGTTTATTGTCCATAATATAATGTAATATAATCTGAATGTAAAAATAGTGACAAAATTGTATACAAAACAATTCCATTCAAAAGTTTAAGATCTTTATATATATATATATATATATATTTGAAAGAAGCGTCTTAATGCTCACCCAGGCTGCATTTATTTGATCAAAAATACAGTAAAAACAGTAATACTGTGAAATATTAACACAATTTAAAATAGCTTTTCTATTTAATATACTTAAAATGTATTCATGTGTTGGCAAAAGTGAAATATTTCTTATTATGTTCAATATTGAAAAGAGTTTTTGTTTTAAAATATTTTTGTGGTACATTTGATACATGATACATTTTTTGAAGATTCTTTTAAAAAAAAAGCATTTATTTAAAATCGAATTTTTTGTAACATTATCAACATCTACTTTCACTTTTTTTAATGAGATCAAAATAAGAATGTGTATAAAAAAGTGTAAGTAAAATTGTGTGTGTGTGTGTGTGTGTGTGTCTGTGTGTGTATACACACACACAAGAATAATCAGATAAGTTGTTTGAGAGTGTAGGATGTTCACCTTTAGCTATTAAATGTGATTCTTTATTTAGTTTAAATCACACTGATTTGTGGGTTTGAAGCATATACTATCATTTAATAATCTCAGAAGTCATGGTAGGTTCATCTTTAAAGGTACAAGCATATGATGTCATTAAAGATGTATCCCTCCATGAAGAAAATGAATGTGATACTGCCGTACTGTAGCGCTCCATAGAAAATTAACACTACAGTCTATCAAAGTCAACTTGTTTTGTGTCGCAGTTCAGTTGAACCCTAAACGCCTTCGCTGCATGGAGGATGACTATCAAAAACAAGATATAATCCACTGAAATAAAGCTTGTAATTGGCCATGCCGGGAGTTATTTACAGGTTGTCGATAGGTTCACTCGCAGGACTAAGGCTTCACTTCAAACAAACGCACCAACAGGGTTCCGGGCTGCTTGCCAAAGTCTCAGGACAACAGGCGCACGCAGCCGATTGCACTTCACAACAACACTTTCTTATTTACTGACCGCAGAGAAGCCGAAAACAGGAGGAACAAACAAAGATGGCAATTAGTTACACACAATTGACTACCTCAGAAGGTGAAATGCAACATTGCAGTCATTTAGCCGAGCTGGGAGGTTGGATTCTGACAGTGAGCATTTATCCTTGTTGCCGGAAAGACAATGGGATGAGAAAGGGCAAGACTCGATGGTTTGGTCTGTATCGGGAGGCCGCTCTGGTAATGCGGGGCCGCACTATAACTGCATTAATGAAACATTGCCGTCTGCACTTCCAGCATGCCTTGTGGCTTGAATAGAGATAAATCCTCCTCAAACCCAAAGCCTGAGAAGTTTGGGAGCTAAAATGGATTGTGAAAATTTGAATGAATAATAGAATAAACTCTTGTTACACATGCAGATTTTGTACTTATCCGTTCTGGTGTAATTGCCACCTGTACACTATCTCACCGTCTGACAAAAAGCCTCTCATACCCGCAGGATATATAAAACACAAGAGAGTGCAAATGCGGGGGCGCTTCTATTTGTATTCAGAAGAGATTGCATAGCGAGTGAGCGACTGTTTAATTTCAGCCATTCTGCCGAGTTATAAAACAAGCATTAATTAAAAAAATGTCTAGTTAAAATCAGGTTTCTGCAGATTCTCATATGCACCGATGGCTTGTCAAGCTTCGACACCCCCCACAACAAAAGGCTTTTATCTTAAGACAGGGCACGATGACATTACAGCAGCCACAGAACCTGTTGCTTCATAATGGTAGCAATTAACTTATCGGCATATTGTCCTTCACTGAGCGCGGAGCAAGAGCGTGACTCATCTCATTTTTTCCGGCCGTTGTGTGGTTGAGAGACTAATGTCATTAAAAACAGGGCCAGCGTCAGTCCTCCTCTAATGACTGATTGTCAGGGTAAGAATGGAGCTCAGGACTCAGCTCTTTATCATGCAAATATACTCATAAGTAAGCCACACTCCGCTCGTGAACAGGTTAGAGGTTGGACATTATTATGGACTAACTAGCCAAAAATGTAAATGTTAAATGGTTTTTGAAATGTACAATGTACAAGTGTCCATGTTAAACTGTTAAACACTGTCACAATAGCTTTGTTTATACATAATCTAACTACTTGACCTTGTTTAAAATACACAAACAAAAACATTGCAATAAATAAATACAATTTAACATTTTCCGAAGAGCATTGCTATAGCTATATGTTTGTTAGGGTGTTTTGGGATGGGTGTCAGAGCGTTGCTATAGCGATACGATTGTTAGGGTGTTTCGGGCGGTTGTCAGACCATTGCTATAGCGATACGGTTGTTAATGTGTTTTGGGTGGTTGTTGAAGTGTTGCTATAGCGATACGGTTGTTAAGGTGTTTCAGGTGGTTGTCGGAGCGTTGCCATAGTGATATGGTTGTTAGGGTGTTTCGGGTGGTTGTCGGAGCGTTGCTACAGCAATACAGTTGTTAGGGTGTTTAGGGTGGTTGTCAGAGCATTGCCATAGTAATATGGTTGTTAGGGTGTTTCAGGGGTTGTCGGAGCGTTGCTACAGAGATACAGTTGTTAGGGTGTTTCGAGTGGTTGTCAGAGTGTTTCTATAGCGATACAGTTGTTAGGGTGTTTCGGGTGGTTGTTGGAGCACTGCTATAGCGATACAGTTGTTAGGGTGTTTCAGGGGTTGTCGGAGCGTTGCCATAGTGATATGGTTGTTAGGGTATTTCAGGTGGTTGTCGGAGTATTGCTATAGCTATACAGTTGTTAGGGTGTTTCGGGTGGTTTTCAGAGGGTTGCCATAGTGAAATGGTTGTTAGGGTGTTTCAGGTGGTTGATGGAGCATTGCTATAGCGATACGATAGTTAGGGTGTTTCAGGTGGTTGTCGGAGCGTTGCTATAGATATTCGTTTACTAGGGTGTTTAGGGTGGTTGTCAGAGCTTTGCTATATGATTGCTAGAGTATTCTGGTGGTCATCAGAGTGTTTCTGAACAGTTGCTTCTGTGTTTGGGTAGTTTCTGAAGCATTGCTGTGTGGTTGCTAGGATATTGCTATGCTATGCTTTAAATTTGTCTATGGGACTTTTTCACTTATTTAAGTTATAAAAGAAACAGAACATCTCACCTCAACGAGTCTGTTTATTCATGTCTGTAGAACAAACACTGCAGCAAGAGTTACATTAGTCATTTGTTCAAATCCCAAAGCTTAATTATCAGCTATCCAAATAGTGATGCTTGCCTCAGCAAACACCTCTAATTAAGCATGATTCATTATTGTAAATGACTATTTTTTCCTTAGGGAAAAATTTATTGAATGTATAATTGGTTGCACCATATTATGGTATCAGTCTGTTTTGAATTGAAATTGTCTTTCTGTCCACAGCCGTATTAATTAAAAATATATTTGACCACCCAACACAGACTCCTTCAGGTGTCATATGTTTAGTCATAGCCATTCGTAGATGCTTGTCAAACAGAAGTGTGTGTACAGTCCAAAGTATACTTCAGTTTTTATGTGTACATGAGGGTCCCCGTACAGTGCGAATAACGCAGATTTTGTCACCAAAAAGTATGCAGGTACTGTATGCACAGTGCTGGGTAGATTACTTACAAATTGTAGTCCATTACCAATTACAAATTACAATGGATTACACATATTAGGTAATATAGTCTGACTACTTTTGGATTACTTTTTATATTTGACCTTTATGACCTTGTTTATCACATGGACTTGAATGTGATTATTGTGTACCATATTGATTAAAAAAATAAAAATGCACCGTACATGTACAAAGACAAAGTATGCTTTGGGTTTAATAGCTTATTCTCAAGGGCCCTTCAGATTGACTGTTACAGGAGCAGTTCAGAGGTTGAAACTCACCACCATTTTCCATCATCCGCAAGCTATGATCTATGAAAAACATTTTACATTAATTCATACAATACTGAATCAATGAAAAATTATAAATACAATAAATTTATCAGAGAATTTACTATAAATTGTGGATAAAATACAGCAGTCCGCATCTCACTTCGACATTTCACAGGGTTTCCCCTTTCTTTGAGAACAGAGCATCAGGATGACCGCATACGAATGAGATCTGCGCCAAGAATTAGAATTGCACATCTTAATTAGATTATTTTTCCAAACTCAGAATTATTCAGGTCATGGAAAATAGTGTTTACATGCTGATTTCTTGCTGTCTGATTATTCAAAAATTCCAGCTGTCTAATTATTGCAGTCTGTTTACACTGTGATGATGAGCTCAGTGTTTAATCATATGACCCCTGATGCATGTCCGTTTTTCTACGATTAACCCTTGCGATTCCATTCTCGCCTCTGACTCATCTCGAGCAGAGCTCAGAGAAAGCGCTGGCATGGCTGCTGGGAATGTGAAGCCGGATGACAGCACTTCTGAGCAGACATCATCACAAGCTCTCTGTCACCGAAGGCGACTGCAGCAGAAGACGGCAGGTCCGTGTGCATGGCAAAGTGCTCCATCAGAAAGAAAGATGAGAGCTCTTTCTAATGAGACTCTTAGAGGTCTGTCACAAATTGATCTTTGTCAACCTCCGCTCTGTTCGGCAGGCTGCGTAAAACATCCAGAATGATTGCAAGTCAGATGCAGAAAACGGTCTTGCAGTTAATAGTATTATGGTTGTTTATTAGAGGCTGCATAATGTGCTGACAGTGGATCTACACCTGAACTAGTGGCAGAAATTAAAGGCTGGTTTATCCCAAAAAAATTACATTTATAAATGCAATTTAAATATTAAGAAATTAAGAAATTTGCAAGCTGTTATTTTTCTGTGGAAAATAGATATTTCTGAAGAAAATTTAAGCAGCTCTTGCTGAATAAGATTGTCATTTAATTATTTCTGAACTATATTTTGGTCTGTTTCTCACACAAGTAATCATACGCCTTCAGATACTCTTGGAGTCTTTTTATGATACTTTTATGTTGTTTTTTATGTCGTTTGTCCATTTTGGAGCTTCAAAGCCTATGGTCACTATAAATTGTATTGTAAGAGCTGAATTATGATACTTTCATGGTCCGTGGCAAAAAATAACAGCATACGGGTTTGATACAGCATGAAGGTTAGTAAACAATGACCTTTCATGCTAAATATTACTTTAATTTTGTTTATTAATCAATATTTGCCCCCTGGAGTTTATTTTAAAGGGTATTTCATACCTTTTTGAAGGCATTTTGTTCTCTAAGCACAAGAAAACACTGTAAATAATGTTAATTTATTTATAAAACTGATTTAATAAGATAAATAATGGCCTTTAAGTATTTAACATCAACTCATTTTATGGAATAATAAATAGGCGTTGAATATAATTTTAAAGAGTGGCCTATATTAGATGCTACAAAAAAAAGTAAAAAATAAATACAAATAAATAAAATCACCACAAGGCTTTTTTTGGCTTCCCCATTTTTATTTTATTTAGATATTTTTTATTTTGGTGGGATTTTATCACATCCTGAGCCCTGTTTAGCCCATTACTTCTGACCTTTAGCTGAACTATCTCGACTGAAGAAACAACAGCAAACACTGATCCAAGATGCACTGTTTGACTCGTATCTGTTCCTCCTCTGGCCAACACTGCTGATACATACATATTTATTTCTCTGATCTATAACAGAATCTTATGAGTTTGCTCTCGGTGACAACCAGTTGTAAAGGAACTAGATTGAAACAAATTACAGCTATGAATAGAGCGGAAACCAGAGAATATGATGAACCAATGGCAGCGTCTGTAAGGTCATCCAGTAGAGGGCATGGAGATGTTTGAGAGTGTGTTATCCGTCACACAGCTCCCCTGAGATCGCACACCATTCCACAGGGCTTCGATTACACGCATTTCTCAGGTTTTATCACAACGCGCTGCATGTGAAAGAGCCAACAGCCATCAGAAATCAAGAGAACTGCATTCAGTGGCAACTTCAACACATTTCAGTGAGCCGTGGTACAGCGTGCAAGCTCTTGTCGGAGCTATTTTTTATGCATTTAATTACCAACTCGAGATACATTTTCACTTGCTGAAAATACTGATTGTAGCTAGCTGTAATAAAACCAGATTAATGAGGCAATGTGGTAATCAATGCCGGGTCGTAAGTAAGGATAACTTTTTAATCATCTTCCCAGGGGAAAATTATGGTCAAGAATAATTTCCTACTCCGTAAGTTAATAAAAAAAAAGCACGAGAGAAAGTGTAAAGGAAAAGCTACTGAATTTTCTCTCACTGGATTTCTGAATTAAAACAAGTAGCTGCTATAAAAGTCAAAATTGGAACCGTAAAGAACAAGAAAATGTAAAAATATTCAGCACCTGCAATGTTGATATTTTTCGCACAGCAGTGAAAAATGAAAAAGGGTTTTCAAGCAGCAGAACAATAAAGGGTTAAATTCAGCTTTTAATTTGTTTTCTGGACATTATTTTTGATACATTTCTGTACATGTGTCCTTTTTAATCTTATTTTTCTGAGTAAAAAATATAATGACTATCATACGTGTTTACCATTATTTAGAATCATTCAGAGTAACAATACTTCATATAACAAAAAATCTTGTCAGGCATACTTAGACCGAGAGCACCATCCGGCTTCGAGTATAAATGAAACACACTGCATGAGAGTGTTTACGTCTCGTTCCTGACCGCATCAACTGTCTTTACTGGATGTTTTTAGGGAATATTTGCATTTATTCACATGCGATTGGATTAGTTACTCATATGCTGGACTGTCATGATTTGGCTAGTGCAGGACAGTACTGAATGATGCGCATCAGAGGGGATTTAGAAGTGGGTATACACCGTATACCTGCGTATACCCTCCACTCAGAGGCGTCATGCCCATTCATGCCCCTCAGATTTCTGAGCCAAGTGGATTTTGAATGCAGCTTCCAAAAGACAAAAAATAGCTGAATAATATTTTTTTATATATATTTGATACAATCACACTGGTGTGATTACCCAGACAGCAAGCAGTGTCGGCCCAGATCTGGCCCGCATGGATTTCACACGGGCCAGATGTGGGCTGGATTTGGGCCAAAACCTTGTTGCTGTCTGGGTAGATCATTCAGCGTGGCACAGAATCAGCTGCTAAATTCAAATCTGCATTCACTGGCTGGCGCTGAGCCAGAGACTGACGCGGTTTGTACAGCGCTGCATTATAACCAATCACACACGATTCTGTTGAGCTTATGAAGGCAATGGCCAATCAGAGACGTTCAGATGAGTCATCGCTGAAACGCGGTGTTTTGTTCACTTGCTCGCTGATTGAATTATCTGGCGAATTCTCTCCTCAAAAACAACAAAATGCAAATGTGCCTAGAATGTAAGTTAAGAGATTCATTTCACAGTAAACAGCTTCAGTGATTTTAATGGGAGTTTTTGAGAGTGCCTGAACTCTGGCTAGACTGAATGAAAATGTTCTATGATAATGTAAATGTTCTTTGCTCTATGTAAAATTAAAGTGTTATAATTAGTAACTTAATATTGTTATTAAATTCACATTAAATACAAAGTCAGTCATATTAAAAATATTTTATGGCATGACACCCATATCTGGTACTTAAGTAAAAATTAGGGTTTTTATGTGTAGTTAATAGATTACACTATTATGCTGCCTTCACGTGCTATGAACGGCCTCTCAAGTCATATTTACTACTGGGAAATTCGGAAATAATTTTGATACCAGAGTTTCCGAGTTGGGCGGGTCATAAACTTTAAACATGGTGGAGGGGACAACATTGCTGATGTCAATGCTGTTCTCACAACAACTGCATCCCTTTATCTTGTCGCTACATTAGTGTATTTATAGGCTAGATATGAGCGATCATTCGAAGCATATTGTATGTTTTATAAGCAGTGAAATAAGCATGTAGCCTATTTAAATGAAATTCCAGAATTGTCAACGAACTGCATGTATGGCGTAGTTGAAAAAAAGCAAAAAATAAAAATAAAGATTGCAGTCCAGAATGGCAGCATAGCTGAAAGGTTTGTTTGAGCTTTTTTATATAAAAAACAAACAAGCAAGCCAAGCCCAGATGAGAAAAAGTAGCGCAAAAGTAACAATGCATTACTTTCTATAAAAAGTAACAAAGTAACTCATTTAGTTACTTTTTAGGGAGTAACGCAATATAGTAATGCATTACTTTTAAAACTTTTAACTTTCACCAACACTGTCCATTACACTGAATGACATTTAATATGCCTTCTACGTATGTAAAATCACTTTTGTAAATGTAATTTGATGCACCTCATCTTTGACCCATGCTGTGAGAGTGTATCATACACATATAGCCTGTGCGTGAGATAATGTTATTCTATGTAATAAACCCTTCAGAGAAAAAAACTCCTGATAACAAATGGTCAGATATTCTCCAGGAGTGACATCATATCCAAATAGTGTTGCTTCATTACTTCTGACAACATTCTTGTAAAATTAGATTGGATAATTTGAAGGAAATGAGGGAATAAACAATCCATGAGTGCGTCCGGATTGATTTTCCATTGACTTCAGGCATGACTATATAAATACGCACTGATCATGTGAGTTGATAAATCCACTGTGCTCAGGAAATAGGTGTACCATTATGTTAAAAAGTGGCTTACTTTGCATGCATATGGTAAGTTGTTAATAGTAGAGATGTTGGCTAGCATTACTGCACATGTGCGGCCTTCTTTTAAGGGCAGACTCGTTCCCCACGTTCACCATCAATGGGGCTTTAATCATATTTCAGAAAGTTTAATTATGAAAAATGAATGGATTCAATGCACTTTGGTTGCTTTTTATGAAGGTTGTAGTGAGACATCCAAAAACAGCCATTCAAGCTAATTATAGAGTAGCATCGTGCCGGTGCGAAAACACGGTTTGTTTGGCATTGAAAAACATGACACGCTAAATGAACGGCGATCAGACTGTCAGCAGGCACTCGAGAGCTCCTCATTACTGCCTCCTCCTGCCTTTGTCTGATCTACACAAACTGACTGACTCAGGTCATCTGTAGGGCGCTTGGCGTGATGTGCGTGCTTCACTGTAGGAAAGAGAGTTTCAGATTGTTGTGCGACGGGCAAAGTATGTCAGGACCCATCTCCATCTGCGTCTTTCTAGTATTCAGGGCATATGAACTGCGTAACTATACAACCTATCTGTGTCTGTCCGTTCCTTTGAACCTTTTCGGGCATTTCTGTTGTCAGTATACAGCAGTCAAAGCCTCAAATTGTGCACTTACGCAGAAAACCCCAGAGAGAAGCGCAGAGATTCACTCTGTATCACTGCTAGAGATGAGAAAATCAGAAACTGAAGAAATAATCGAACAGACCCTCTTGTCTTGCCTTTTTCCAAGTCATTTTCATGAATCCATATATAAATTGAAGAAAAATTACATTGGTGTGTGTGTGTGTGTGTGTGTGTGTAAATACAAAAACATGTTATATGTTATATAATATACATATGTTATATAATAAACATATATGTATACATACATTATACATTGTTGTATGTATTAATTTTTATTTATATTGTATTATTGTATTTATGAATTAGTTTTATTGATGTTGTAATGTGCACTGATATATATGCAATAAAAACAAATAAGTTGTATTTAGTGTACATTGTCTTTATATACAGTATGTGTGTTATGTTATTTTTGTAGTGCTTTTCATATATTAACAAAAGGCTGTAACTGTATGTATATATTATTAGTTGTATTTATTATGCATTTATTTAGTGTGCTTTTATTTTTGATGTCACTAATTGAGATCAATGCTGTTCTGATTTTAATACTACATATAGAAAACCACATAAATAATGTGAAATATGGAATAAGGTCATTACCATCGCTGCACCATGGAACTCCTACCTTGACATTTTTTCAGCATAATTACTTTAAATATTTGAAGCTAAAGTTTCAAAGTGCCGCATTATTTTTAAATACCATAAATGTTCTTCATCTGTCTCTACTGGCCTGTAATTTATGGCTATTATAATGATTTAAGAGTAGGTAATTTCATGGCGTCTCGTCATGAGGAGCGGCAAGGCCGTCTCATTTTTCTCATGATGTCAAGAGATGGCGGCGGTCGGCCTTGCTGTGCTTAAGGCAGTGTAAATCTGCTGAATGCTGGGCATACGTGAGAATGTCATGCCATTTCATGCCATCAGTGAGCTACGACTCCAGCTTTACATTATCTGAACACAACAGTAGGTGAACACAAGATGGGCTACCATGGAAATAGTAAAGCACTAAAAACTTGCAAAGGGAAAATCAGTGATGTCTGATGCTTGAAAAGAGAAAAAGTCTTTAGTTTACCAAAACATTGCATCTGTGCAGTGCTTTCAGCTGCCAAACACACACCGAGAAGAACACTCTCTTTGTTCAGGTCTAGACTGAACACATGGGCTGAATGCAAATGAAACACCACATAAGTCTGACCTCAAAGCTTGCAGGTATTTTTTAGCCCAAATTCAGTCCCACTCCCTCACTGACCCGATTGCAGCATCAGGCATACATCACCAGCATCACTCCTATTCACTTAAGATAGACATGCATCTTCCTATCATACAAATAATTAAAAAAAGAACAAATGTATTAATTTGTCAATTAATTGAATTAAATATGTTCCAGCCAAAAAAAGATGACGGCTTCCAGAGAGTATTGGTTCTTCCTTTCTTCCTTTTGGAGTTTGGAAATCAAACAATGCTGTTATTTTTGCACTAAAAATTATTTTTATTTATTTATTTTTCAAAAGTAAAAAATGCTATTCATATTAAAACACACCTCTTCTATGATGATTGTTTAATTTCTGTAATAAAACTTTGTCTTTATTTATTTTATTTTTTTTATTATTTTTTTTTTTTTATCACCAAAAATATCAGGGTAATGCAACTGTCCTGATGTCATAATGAAGAAAAAGACCTGAGAGGAGAACCTTAAGTAGTTTTTAAAAATGTATTATTATTATTATTAATTTTTATATTTTATTTTATTTTTTTATAAAAAAATAATAAAACTGCTTCACAAATGTCACAATTTTTTGTCTTAACTCATATAACCAATATTCACACAAATTAAAACAATGGAAAGGATTGTGTATGAAAGTTCCTTAAATATCAGACACTTTTTCATTTTCATGAAAAAGCAAGGTCATTCCAGATTGCACAATGTCATGTGGCGCAACAAGGAAACATGTTCTCTCATTGAACCACACTACTGTATTACCATAAAGTATTACATTAAAGAGACTAATACGTAAAGTTACATTTTAAATTTGCTCAAACATCCCGCTAGACTGTTTAAGACCTATTGCTCATCTCTTGATGATATAATCCATCTCTGAATTAATGGAACATATGCAGTGAGTAGACATGGATGCTGAAAGATGTTGTTGTTATTTCAGACACACAAAAATATGATTCACCTACCAACTTTCACATTAGAGACAGTAAAAGGACAGTTGGATCCTGTAGAGACTGACGCCCACAGAAACTGCATTTCACTCTTGAAGACAATGATGATTTCATTACACTTTAGTTTAGAGAGTATCTAAAGCAAAGTGAAAATGATCCTCGGCATAGTGAGGAAACATCGCACCATATGTTGACTCTTCACCCCAGCAGAACGTCTTCTGAGACTCTTTGCCACATCACATTTGGTGCCCACAGAGCATCTGTATCTCTCTGCCACAGCAGGTAATGTGCATTAGCAGGTGCGTATGTTACTTTCTAAAATGCCTCTGTAACTCTTTGAAACATATGGCACTGGCATCACTCCTCTGCAGCTACGTGGTACACCAGAGATAAAGTTTTCACACATTTCATATGCATTTTCCAGAACAACGATGCCAAGTCGACTGCCAATGAGTCTCATCACCCCTCACTGAGCTGCATGATAAGGCTGTGAAAGGATTAACAAATATGACTTATTCAGTACGACATGTACCGCGTTACGTTTATGTGTATATGTTTTCTCATGCTAATGATTAATTGAAATAAAGCTTCTTAGCATCAGGTTGAAGTTGTTATGCAGTCTCTGTTATTTTAAAGATGTTAATGGCATAGCACATGAAATGGCATTTGCAATATTTAATCCTCATTGTGATATATTTTTGAGTGAAACAATTGCATTGTGTTACCTTTCTGTTTCTTTTTGTCACCTGAGACTGGGCTTGCTTATTTGTTTTTTAACAACAAAAACCTCAAAAGCTATATTTTCGGCAACTGTAAAGGCCATTTCACACCAAAAGTGAAATGAATTGCTTATTTGGAAAAGTAACTAGTTACTTGATAAAAGTAATCTGATTATGTAACTCATGTTACTTGTAATGCTTTACCCCAAACACTGGTGCATGGTGCTGGCATTTCTGCAAAATGATATTATGCTGCTTGTTGCACATTTCACAACACTTTCTAAGTGAAATGTCCAGTGGGTGGCGCTAAAGCGTGTTCAGTTTTAACAAAAACTGAAGAATGTGATTCTGGCTATGTTTTATTATGCTGGTTGTTGTACGAATCGTGGCAGTTTTAAAGTCAAATAGTGAATGGTGCAAAATATTAATGCGTTCTCGTATTTGGAAATAACATACCAAACGTGAAATAAAAACACATTTGACAAAGCAACAATGACATTTTATCTTGCTTCAACAAGTCTTTGAGATCTTTTATCATAACTCATGTTTCACAGGATTCGTACTCTAGTGCTTCGCATAGGAAGTGCAATGCTGTACCGGGTGCGCTACAGAGCAAGTTCGCTATGTCAGAAAAGCCATACATACGGAGCTGATAATGTGATGCAAGTGTCAAAAAGTATTAGTTTGCAAATCACGCACTATATTGAAAGTATTTGGGGGTCAAAACACAGTATTGTTCAAGGAATTGCACGAAAATAAGTATTTATTAATTAATTATCTGCTCCTATAATCAAAATTTGTGTGAAAAGAAATAAAGTTGTTGGTGTTTTACTGACACTAGTGTTCATTTCAGCTGGAAACTTCACTGAAATTCTATAGGTCCATTTTTGGACGTTTGCAAACGTGTAGGTACATGCATGTTTTTCCATTGAGCTTGGGTTGGATTTAATACATCTTAATTTGATATGAAAGTGAAAAGTGATGATATTGTTTTTGGCCTCACTTTAGTTTTTAGAGCCGGAGAAGGTTATGACATATTGATGAATTATGGAAACTTTTTTTCCTAGTGTAGACTTAATGAGTTCTCATTTATGTTTCATCTAAGTATTAACTTCAGAGAAACATCACTCTGAACTTACAACTACAAAAATAAATTTGAATAGCTCAGATCATTTGGTTTTGGAAGCAGCTGATGAGAAATGTTTACATAAATTCATACTGAAAAATCTGCAAATCTAAACACAGTTTGTAATGTGGAGATATTTTCTGAAAGACCAGAGGAGACAAATGTGCACGTGCTCCATTAGTCCTCCATTTAATCTCATTACTGTCAAGGAAAAAGAATTAAGTTATTAGAAAGATCTCATTTGTGATTTTTCCTTACACTTGGGAGATTTATTAAGAAGCTTAACAGGGTAAATTCTAATTTCAAGCAGTCTTTAAGGTCGGCTGTATAGAGATGTCTGCGAAGGCTCTAGTTTCATTCGACTGTTTAAGTTAAAGTTACAGCTAATTCCCATTGACTCTGGGTGAGAGAGTGTGTAAATAGGTCTAATATGGAGCGAACGCTCTCCAGAGGCAGGTCTTTGGCTCTGAGCCACTAGTCCTAAACACTATTCACACCGAACCGTCAAATGCTTACTGACATTCTCTTTCCCCAGCCAATTTAGCTCCAACAAGCCATGGTAAAGGCGAGAGGTTGGGTCTTCGATGACGCCAGACACAAAACTATTATGTACAACAACAGTTGCATTGTGACAGAAGTGGAGGAGACACAATAACAGCCTTACGGTGCGATGAATAAATAACTCTAAAAGAATGAAACCCTCAATTTTATGTCAAGCACTCATGAAGAATGGCACAAACACTCAAGAGATGACGCATCTGCCATCAATGTATGTGCAAATATTATGTTGAGATAATCTAATCGTTTTCATAACCGTCAAAATGAGAGTTTTGTGTGTGCCATGACCTTGAAGCGAAGCTCTCTCAGACTGAAAGAAAATAGTGAACTAAATTGAAGCATGATTTAGAAAATGAAGTAGCATACCATAATAATGACTGAAGAACATTGTTTTTGTACATCAAGTTAGCGTGCATGGCTAGACGGTATATTAATCATGACATTGTGGGCAGAGGCTGCAGCCTTTCCTGACTCGAGCAGATGTTGTAAATCCAGCATTATTTCGGCGAGGCAGGTGCCCTCCAGCCGGTTTCTGTCTGCTGCACTGGTAATGGTTTGTTTCCATTCCTGGCGCATTGGACAATAAGCCCGCATGCACTTCCTCAGACCTTTATCATCGCAGTATGAGGTACTGTGGCATTTCCATTGAACCCGAGATTAGGCTGAAATGTCTCTTTCTCGAAAAGCATCATGACCCTGTGTCCAAAGACCTATGAGTTAAACTGAAGGGAGCTATATGGGGTTAAATATATTTAGTGTGTTATATATGTGCCCCCAGAACTCTCTGAACCCTGGATATCGGATTTGTCTAATGAACATCTGAGCAATTGAGATAAGAACTCTCCAAGGATCATTTTTCCTTCGCATTCATGGGCATATTGATCAGACATTTTTTGATGCAAATTGAATGGCGCTTTGGAGAGAAGCTTACAGTTAAAGCAGTACTTCACCCAAAAAAAATCATTGCAAACCCATGTGTCAATGTTTTAAAGAATGTTCCTACTGCATATTGTGAGCATGGAGTTTTAGTCCAAGACTTTTGTGCTGTATTCCAAGACCATTCCTATATTCTGAAGTTTATTCACATGAGAAACAGTCAAATTTAAGAGAAGGGAGGTTTACCCAAAAATAAAAAAGTCTTCAGTTCAGGAGTTTTGTTGCTGTTGTTTCAAACTGAGCGTCATTTAAATATCTTAAATAGTATTTAAAAAGTATGGAAGCCTGTTTCTGGCACAGAATAAAAAAAAAAACATGGCGCTGATGTGCATTCCACAGGCTTGTTTCAATGTAGATCACAAGTGAATACTGCATATTTATATTGTGTTTTATCTTCCTCATCTGTTTGAATGAACAGCTGGATGTACTGAAGAAATTTCAAAATAAGAGTGTTGGTGTATTTCAGGCTTGTTTTATAATATTTTTGGTTAGTACTTTTGGTTATTACTGATTATTATTATTGGTATTTTGGTTACTACAGTTAAAAATCTGGTATTTAATTAAAAATATAAATAGTTAAATAATTATTAAATAAATACATCTTATAGCAGAAATAGTAAAAAAAAAAAAATTTTTAATGTGTATTGTTTGTATTCAAATCAATTAAATAATTTTGCTTGTAAATGTCTCATATCTTTTTAAAGTTCTTTAGGCACTCTTACATTTTTTTAATTGCACTGTAAAATGAATAAATACATAAAACGAAGATTATTGGAGTAAGTTTTACAAAAAATACTAGGTGAGTCTTTCTGCTTCAGAATTCCACATTTTTACAATGTATTACTTGGTGATTCTATAATTATTTGTGAAATTTACTAGCAATTCAAAATCATTTCTACACCTTTTTTTTCAGTGTAGGAGCACATGTGCAACTTGAAAAAAAAAACTAGTATGCCTAAAGACCATCTGCTATGTACCATGTTCTTCTACTGCGTATGTGCGTTCTTCAAACCGTTAGTATTAGTAGGTCTAACTGAGGTGAAATTGCTCAAGTGCACATTGGTTGCACCCCTTGTCAGGTTCAAACCTACAGTACAACCTTCCAGTTGGAGTGCCACACCACTCCAGATTGATTACTTCATTATATTTCCTATTTAAAACTGACCAATCCAAAACCAAAATCTTCATATGACACTAGAAACAGTGGCGTATGAACTGCACGCTGCATTGGACCTGCACTCACCGATAAGCAAGCGTTTTGTAATTTACAAATATGTGTAAACATCTGAGTGACCTGTTATTAATTGAATGCCATTGGTATTGAACCTGAATTTATGTTTATGCAAGTAAGTGATTAAAAGGAAAATAATGTATGCATCGCGTGTGAGTGTAAGAGCTGTTCAGCTCGAGGAGCTCATTCATTCTGGCTGTCATAATCGCTGCGTTGCGACTACAATGAGATCAGACAACCGCATCCATCACTGTTCTACCAGTGACATCCTCATAGTTCCTTACCCCACTATCCAGCTCACTTACTCTCTCTCTCACTCTATTTGACAGAGTTTGTTCAATGGTTCTTCCCGTCTGAAAGCGCCCAGCCTTCTTTGGCATGCACATCCTGCACGGGTAAATAAATCGAAAGAGTGAATCCTTTTACATTTTGTCTTGCATGCAAGTGGTAATGAGTTGAACATGCTGAAATCCAGCTAATATCCACAGGTAAGAAATGCTTTGTTTTAGAGGATACTGTGCTTTTGTTATAATATAACATGACTTTAGGCTAATTTGGTTTAGTTTATTATGATATAATATTAGATATTTTAATATTTATGTGAATATGTATGCATTATTTTTGTTGTTGTTCTTGTTATTACTTATCATAATATTTTAATAAATTACATTTATTACATATTAATAAATCTTGAAATAAATAAATATTAATATAAATCTTGAAATAAATCTTGAAATTAATAACTAATAATAATAATTATCGCCTAGAAGCAAATGTTTGTAAAATTAGGCTTCTGTGTAATAAGAAATTACATGATTTAAGCTAATTATAATTGTAAATCATTAATCATATGATTAATTTAACAAAGAATCCAACAAAGAATTTCAAATATAAAAAGGCAATTTCAAATTTTTATTTCACAATTCTGACTTTCTTCTAACAATTACGAGACAAAAAAGTCAAAATTGTGAGATATAAACACATTATTCTATTTTCTTCTTGCAATTCCAAGTGTCTTTTTTCTCAGAATCGCGAGTTATAAACATGCGATTGTGAGTTAACATCTCAAAATTACAAGATAAAGAAATAATTATGAAATAAAAAGTCAAACATGCATCCATATTATAAATCGAGCCCTCGCTGATGTACGTGACGTGAAATCAAAGGCATACAAATCACCTACTAAAGAAAAGAGCTCACACCAAGTTTATTTAAAAAAAATCTACATCAGGTAGCAATGCATGCGGAATATTCCTGGCATTAATTCAGCAAGGTGAAAATATGAAGAAAAATTAAAATGTATCAGACATCAGAGTGCAAAGCAAACACTGAATTGTGCACCGCAGTGTGTCATGCAAGCAAATGGATTCGCTGTCCTGTGGCTCGTGTTGAGTGGTTCAATCAGGAAGCGCAGATCCACTCGCACAAACAGCAGTGAAACCGGTCTGCTTTTTGCTCTCAATCAACACTTTATGAATGTTTTTACTTTATACTATATTATTAATAAAGGGCCTGTTGAGATGCTATTAAAATGGCCTTTCACGTCAAAAGCCTGCTCTGCAAACCTCTGACTGTGCTGCAGATTGTGCTGGAGTCGATGCAGGAGTCCGTCTCTAGGGAAGCCCAGAAGATAACAGCTCTTCATGAGAAAAACTAAAAGGCAAGAATCAGTCAACGGATCTAACCCACTGTGACAGACAAACACACACACCAAACCAAAAAAACATGTAAGAAAGACCTTCACAATCTGAGGCCCCCTTACCGAAAAATCGACTGGCTCTTGTTGAGAAAATGACCTGACATCTAATTCAAGAGATTATTTCCCCCAGGATCCAGCTAAAGACAGAAGCTCCACTTTCTGGTCAATGGCTGACAAAAGAAGCCCTGTCCGCAGATGATGCCCCCCAACCCCCATTTTACCATTTATTTTTTTCCCAATTTCTTTTTTCTGGAGTCTGTTTTAATAGTTACATTTAATTTATGAATCAAAAGGCATGTCTAATTGAAATCATGAAACGTATACAAGTTAACAGCAATTTATTCAAAGTTTAAAAAAATCCTAATTTTAGGGCCCTATGAAATGTTTTATTGTTTCTCAATTTCTGTTTTATTTATCATTATTATTATTATTATTATTAATGTATGTATGTATTTATTTATTTAAATTCTGTGTTTTCCATTTTAATTTTGTTTTCTGGATTTTATTTTATTTTAATAATAATCTTTAATTAATTACTTTATTTATTTTATGTATTTATCTATTTCTTTTTCTTTTTTTGTTGTTGCAATAATAGTATTTAATTACAAACAAACCCTTTCATTTTTCATCATCAACAAAGTGCTGCACAGCAGAGGTTTACTGTTAAAATTAAAACATGGAAGAAAATATGTGTGATTATTCCTTAAAAAATTAAGTTTTAATAATTTTATAGTAGTATCAAGATGTACCTTCCACTGTACAATAGTAATATATTTCTGTCACAATTTCTTCAAGTTTAACCAAACTTTTATTTTGACGGTTTGCCGTGAAGAGTTTTGTTTGTGTGTGTATATGATATGACTGTAATTTTTCTCAAAATAAATGTTTGTGGAGTGACTCTCGTGCTCATGAAATGCTCAATTGCTCATTACTTATATCTCAGAGCAGTTCTGGAGACGTTGTTCAGAACACGCAGTATTCATATCTAAATCGTCTTTGGTAACACTTTCTATGAAGCCCATATTTATAATACATAATAAGGGTATTTCTAAGGCATTATAATGAATGCATAATGCATAATAAAAAAAAAAACCTTATAGTATGTTATATCTTATAAATAATCATAACAACAATTATAATACATTATAATGCTTGGGCATTTGTGGTTATAACTTTTAAGATTATGATTATTTATAACACGCAAGGAACACCATATTAAATATACTTTTACATTTATAATGGACTATATATCTTGACATTATTTAAGATCTACACAGTATCTTACTACATCTTGTAAGTGGTTTTGATGTGAGCTAGTTAATCATTTAAACGGGAAACAAATTCAATGTTTATATGTTAGGTTACATTTTATTTTGATGGTCCCCTTAGTCTATTAACTATAAGCAACTTTGCAACTACATGTCAACTAACTCTCATTAGAGTATTAGTAGGCTTAGGTTAAGGTTAGGGTTGGTAGAATGTTGACGCACTTGCAAAGTTACTTATAGTCAGTTTGTCTCTTTGGGAAACATCAAAATAAAGTGTTAGCATATATTTAGCAGACATACTACTAATACTCCAACGACTGCTAGTTGACATGTAGTTGCAGAGTTACTCAACAACAGCTGTCTAAAGGGTACCATCAAAATAATCAAACTGATATTACTATAAAAATAGTTCAAAGCAAATGTGTCATATTACACATTCATCTGATCTGACATCTGATCTTATGGCTGTTTGAGAAAAAAATTATATTATTATTATTATTACTATACTTATAAGTGGTCTTTGATTGCTTTAAATAAAGTAGCATAAGAAAGATGGCAATATATGAGACTTATAATACATTATAACTATGCAAAATATAATCCATTGTAACAAGTGGATGCAACATGTTCACTGTGTGTTATAAATCACCATACTCTTAAAAGCATGCTTCCAAGGAAGTTTCATTGCAAACATTCAGAAAAGGCAGATCAAAACAACCACATATTTTTCCAAGACCAAAGACCCCACCACTGTGTCCAAAAAAAAACATACTACACAGGAGCAGTTGGAACAACGCAGAATCCCAAAGATCCCGCTGAGACTCTTGAGAAAATACATAAGCCACCCGGTGTTCAACGCACTATCAGACTTCAGCACAGACTCCGGCTATGGTTGTTTGTTCGTCTTAAACTGGCACTTACACTGTCAAACAGCTAAAGCCCTCTATTTGAAGTTGTGTTACAGAGAAGCCGGCTACGTTTACATGCAGAGCAATATTCAGACTGCTGGCCTGTCCTAACCGAGCTGTTTGTCTATTACTGTTCCAGCCATTTCATTCCATTCACATTTGCATTTACATGGAAAAGACAACATCCTGCAACATTACTGACACCAAAGATGCTCTGTCAAAAACTTCGACTGCAGTATGTGCCAGAAAATGCCAGAAAAACTAGAGTAGAAAGTCGAGATGGTCATATAGTCATGAACGAGATTGATATGTTAAAGGTGATGCATTACAAAGGATTGGTCAAAATAATGTATGGATGTATGGCTAAATCTTTCACAATAAGATCAATAAAATGCATTTCGAAAATGGGATGAATTTTCATTTCATGCAGACTTTAAAACATGTTTGCATGCTGATAGTCTGCTCTACTAATAGTCAACACGGCAAAACAATCACCGAGATCTTTGTCTCTTAATTCATTTCATTTAAAGCACCATGCACTGCCATGGCCATCAAAACAGTGCTTGTGTACAAAATCACCTCGTTTAAATTGAAAGACACTGGCAGACATCAAATCTCCCGCTGTGATCAATGTTCCCTTTATTATGCACAATCCACAGGTTTATTTGTGAGGTGTTGCTGAGAGATTTTTGTTTATGACTTGCTGTTTATTACTAGCTCCCGGGCGTCTGTCGAAACACAGCAGTCAGATGAATGTTTCAATAAATAGTTGCAGCACAAAAGGTTTCAACTAACAGTAGGATGATGTGAACTAGATGTTTCTTACAATATTTCTGATCTAATTATGAACTTTTGAACAAGGGAGTGAAGAGCACTTTGTGAGTCCGAGAGCTCAAGTTACTCTGAAGCGTATCATTCTGGTTTTGTGCTGGTATTTATTGGAGTCTTTGACATTGATAGATTTGTGCAATAAAAGGTTATAGTTGTTTTATCTTTTTATGTGTTAATATAATATTAGGTACCTTATTAAATGTACCCATATACAGGTGCATCTCAATAAATTAGAATGTCGTGGAAAAGTTCATTTATTTCAGTAATTCAACTCAAATTGTGAAACTCGTGCATTAAATAAATTCAATGCACACAGACTGAAGTAGTTTAAGTCTTTGGTTCTTTTAATTGTGATGATTTTGGCTCACATTTAACAAAAACCCACCAATTCACTATCTCAACAAATTAGAATACTTCATAAGACCAATAAAAAAAACATTTTTAGTGAATTGTTGGCCTTCTGGAAAGTATGTTCATTTACTGTATATGTACTCAACACTTGGTAGGGGCTCCTTTTGCTTTAATTACTGCCTCAATTCGGCGTTGCATGGAGGTGATCAGTTTGTGGCACTGCTGAGGTGGTATGGAAGCCCAGGTTTCTTTGACAGTGGCCTTCAGCTCATCTGCATTTTTTGGTCTCTTGTTTCTCATTTTCCTCTTGACAATACCCCATAGATTCTCTGTGGGGTTCAGGTCTGGTGAGTTTGCTGGCCAGTCAAGCACACCAACACCATGGTCATTGAACCAGCTTTTGGTGCTTTTGGCAGTGTGGGCAGGTGCCAAATCCTGCTGGAAAATGAAATCAGCATCTTTAAAAAGCTGGTCAGCAGAAGGAAGCATGAAGTGCTCCAAAATGTCTTGGTAAACGGGTGCAGTGACTTTGGTTTTCAAAAAACACAATGGACCAACACCAGCAGATGACATTGCACCCCAAATCATCACAGACTGTGGAAACTTAACACTGGACTTCCAGCAACTTGGGCTATGAGCTTCTCCGCCCTTCCTCCAGACTCTAGGACCTTGGTTTCCAAATGAAATACAAAACTTGCTCTCATCTGAAAAGAGGACTTTGGACCACTGGGCAACAGTCCAGTTCTTCTTATTCTTAGCCCAGGTAAGACACCTCTGACGTTGTCTGTGGTTCAGGAGTGACTTAACAAGAGGAATACGACAACTGTAGCCAAATTCCTCGACACGTCTGTGTGTGGTGGCTCTTGACCCCAGCCTCAGTCCATTCCTTGTGAAGTTCACCCAAATTCTTCAATCGATTTTGCATGTCAATCCTCATAAGGCTGCGGTTCTCTCGGTTGGTTGTGCATCTTTTTCTTCCACACTTTTTCCTTCCACTCAACTTTCTGTTAACATGCTTGGATACAGCACTCTGTGAACAGCCAGCTTCTTTGGCAATGAATGTTTGTGGCTTACCCTCCTTGTGAAGGGAGTCAATGATTGTCTTCTGGACAACTGTCAGATCAGCAGTCTTCCCCATGATTGTGTAGCCTAGTGAACCAAACTGAGAGACCATTTTGAAGGCTCAGGAAACCTTTGCAGGTGTTTTGAGTTGATTAGTTGATTGGCATGTCACCATATTGTAATTTGTTGAGATAGTGAATTGGTGGGTTTTTGTTAAATGTGAGCCAAAATCATCACAATTAAAAGAACCAAAGACTTAAACTACTTCAGTCTGTGTGCATTGAATTTATTTAATGCACGAGTTTCACAATTTGAGTTGAATTACTGAAATAAATGAACTTTTCCACGACATTCTAATTTATTGAGATGCACCTGTATATTTAAAATAATTTATTTTGAAGAATGCTGGTAAAAAAAACAGTTGATGGTAGCCATTGACTTCCATAGTATGGAAAAAAAAAAAAAACTATGGAAGTCAATGGCTACCAGCAACTGTTTTCAACAGCAATTCTTCAAAATATCTTCTTTTGTGTTCAGCAAAAGGAAGAAACTCATACAGATCGAGGGTCAGTAAATAATAACAGAATTTTCACTTTTGGGTGAACTATCCCTTTAAACACAAAATTCATGCAGTGAGACCAACCCAATCTCATGAAAAATAAAAACAGTGGAGCGTAAGCAGATCATACAAAATCATACAAATGAAATCGCCACCAACAGACCCTTTTTTATATTTCCAGGGATCTCAGAGTGGAAGTTGGCATAAGCTTCAATAAGTGATAAACAAATATATTTGTTATGTTCTCATTTGTTCTAATAACAAAAGACAAGAAAAAAAAACAACATCATTTTTAAGACTTTCCAAAAGAGGAAAAAATATTGAGAGATTGATTACCAGTGTTGGGGAAAGTTACTTTTAAGAGTAATGCATTACAATATTGCGTTACTCCCTAAAAATTACATAGTTACTTTTTTATGGAAAGCAACGCTTTGTGTTACTTTTGTATTACTTCTTAAACCTGGGCTAGGCTTGCTTGTTTGTTTTTCATGTAAAATAATTATATTTTTGGCAAATGCAAAAGCCCTTTCACACCAAAAGTGAAATGAATAAGCCTCAGGCTGGAGGAAATGTAAATTCACGTCTGTACATTAGAGTTCGCAGCTCAAACAAACCTTTCATTAGGACGGAGTAGAATGTTCAACACTTCAGCAATAAAGAAACACAAAAGTTATGTTTATCTAATGTCATTTTTGCTTAGTATGGTTGAACTGGATCTTCGAAGGTCAGCAGCAAAGACACTGGTTAATAAGATGGGATTAAATACATAAAGGATATTTGCATTATTTAACATATTTAATTATTGCAGGTTTGCGTCATATTCTAAATTTGCTTTTCAGGAATATTAAATCTGATTTTGTCCAAGTGAGATGAGTAAATGCAAGTTAAGATTTAGAGCTAAACTACAGTAACATGTTCACGCAGCGCACACAACCCCTCTGCACTTACTCCAGATTTCTCTAAACATGAAAACAGAGAAGCTGTCAGAAAAAAGGAACTGTTACTTATTTGAAAAAGTTACTCAGATATTTTCTTGCAAGTTAAAAAGTAATGCTTTACTTTACTAGTTACTTGAAAAAGTAATCTGATTACTTAACTCAGTAAGCTACCCCCGAAACTGTTAATTATGATGGTCAGAAGACAGAAAGATTTGTCATCACTCCCCCAGCAGTTTCCTGTTTCTAGGTTCTTTATGCCAAGTAATACAACACAAAATATAATTATAAATGTGCATTAACTTTAAAACTGGAAATATTAAAAAGCCTTGCTAGATTTATGATGTTAATTATAGTGGAAGTGCATCATCACAGTCAGTGAAAAAGTTACGAATTGCCACGAGGGGGTCTTGGTGAGACTCTAAAAACACACAATGCACGTACTAATAGAAAGTCAATTATGGTTTGTGCTTGCTTACTGCTCTTTCATGTCAAAGTACACATCAATTTTGTCTTCTGGAAATTGTTTAAATGGGCCGAGTTATCGCAGTCCATGCAAACGTGGCCGTCATACAGTGTATGTCCGCCAGGAAAGCGCTCTATCTGTCAGTCTCTCTATGCCAGGGTACCTGTCAACAATCACTCAACTAATGAGCCTCTGTTTGGCCCTCAGAGGACACCGTAGTCATCTAACCCCGGAGCCATCTCCTGAATTTCTTAACAGGACTAGTGGGGAAAGTGATCTAACCTTTTATTCCAA
Organism: Onychostoma macrolepis; assembly: GCF_012432095.1. Taxonomy (NCBI): domain Eukaryota; kingdom Metazoa; phylum Chordata; class Actinopteri; order Cypriniformes; family Cyprinidae; genus Onychostoma; species Onychostoma macrolepis. The sequence continues at coordinate 2,888,551 of NC_081168.1, read as the reverse complement.
GCAAATATCCCTCTACACACAGTGTTTCAGGCTGCGGGCTAATTTCCATTCCACTGCTCAGCGACCATTTTAAATGACCTGCCACTAAGATTAATCCTAACCAGGGAACCTTATAGTTCTCAACTGTGCCTCCATCTGACTCCTTATATTATGTACTGTTTGGAGCTATTACGGTTTAATATTGTAGGCAGATGATAATGTGAAGAATTGAACAATGTCAGCATGAAAGGTCAAAACCATCAAACTGACTGACGTTAGATGAATGGCAGAGAGGCCGCTTAACTGCGGGGTCTAGAGCATCTATAATTAAACATAAGAACCGTTTTAGAGGTTTGAATATAAGAGCAGAATCGAGGTGGCAGCATAGGTAGCCCACGTTACAACCCATTCTGACTTGTAACACCTCTGTCTGCCAGAGCGAATGATACGCTGGCACTCTTAAATCTGAAAGCCGCCCCTGCTGCTTAAACACTAAAAATGTGTTCGGCCTGAAAGAGAAGAGGAATTATGAAAGCCAATGACTCACTTGGATCAAAGTCTGATAACTGCGCAATCAGTCGGCTATCAGGTCATCACAGAGAATGAAGTGCGACGGGCAAACCAATGCGCTCAATCGATTATTGTGAGATGAAATACATAATGCTGTATGGATGCTAAATGGTTGAAGTTCATTGTAAACGCTCACTTATTAGTAGAGCTGTGTAATATTTTCTTTGAGCAGTGAGTGATATGCCTGTAATGGCTTATTACGCTGTGCAACCAGTAAAATTTGTTATCCACTCCATGAAAAATATGACAGGGGACATTAGTATTGATTCTGGTGATACTGGCTTTTTGTCATTTTAACATAGATCTATTTTATATGGATATGGATAAATCACAAAGCCATCAATGGATTTTTACAGTTTCTGCAGGCAGTGTGAGTAAGTCAAAGTTGCAGCCACAATGCTAGAGTGTGTTTGGGATGTTGGATTTTTTATTTATTTTTTTGGTCAATTTTAACTTCCGTCAGGTGTAATTCTCATTACTTGGAAAAGTAATAGCAGGCTTCTCCTCAACAAGCTGCACAATTTGAGGTATCATTAATATCTGCAGCACACGTGCCAGTTTAATAAGGGTTAAGGGTTTGCTCTAAGTCTACTTTTAACTAATTACTCATTTTCAGAGATATCACACTTCAGGGCCATCCGTGGATTCGCCAGAGAAAATGAGCCATTAATATTCAGTGTAATTTCCTGAAGTTTCAACTTGGAGCAGCTTCTTCACACCCAATGACAGTTAACTCATAAATGTATTTCATATGCAATATTGTTACAAAATAAAAATAAATAAATAAATAAATAACAACTCTAGAGAAGCCTACGCTGTGCAAGTTCTGTGCCGTTTGCAGCATTATTCTGTCACATTTAATGGTCTACACATTTGTCATGTAGATAAAATCAATAATAAAATGATAAAATCAATGCATACCATGCTCTACCATCACTACCAATGCGATTTTGCTATCATATAACAGCTGTATCACCGTATCCCTTTAGACTTCACACATTAACACTGCAACCAGCCAGAGATTCAATTCAGATTTCTCAAGTCCAGCTGCTCTGAATTCTAATCAGCAATGACATGTTAAGGCATATAGTTTGATAGTTTAGTGATGGCAAATAACTAATATCAGAACTATTATGGCATGTAATGTTGTTAAGTGATGGGATACTGTTTTGTAAGCCACAAATGCTTCTGACCACATAAACACAGACTTAAATGAGAATAATAAGACCCAAATGACCGGAAAGAGTTGGGAGAAAACCAGATGTCTGTCAGACCCACATCATGAGCATCAGTTTTAAAGAGACAGTACTGCTTTTAAAGGTAAACCTGCTGCAGTTTCTCATTGATGTAAATCAAAGAACAAAAGATTAAATTGATATCAATACTGGTCTTACCCACTTTTTAAAACAAAGTTACGTTCCGCCACAGATTCGAATCTCAAGTCAACAGATTTATTTACCATGACACTGTTACTAATTTGTAAACATCACTCTAGAACTAGTAACAAAGGAATGTTGAGTTGTTTCATTGAAAGATCACTCTATCATATAGAGTAAATTAGGATGAGAGACATGGAGTGAGCAAGTGTGATTACCTGCATCTGATACAACATTCATTCTTCAGCTCAATCTCATATTCACAATAAAACATTAGTTTGAATGTCCACTTAGGAAAGCGATATCTTTGTCGTACTATCCTTTCATCCGTTAAGGGTGATTTCCAGTGACAGCGCTGCTCAGTGCATTTGTTAACTGCGTCTTACAAGGTGTTGTTGAATGTAAAATAACTTCCTTGTTTACAACCTTGTTTCTGTCTCTTTTAATATAAAAGTCTTTACTGCTGACTCGCTCATAAAAACTTGTCTCTTGTTGCCATCTAATGGCGGAATAATGTAATTAAAATCAGCATAACTAACACACACACCGTTTCTTAATACCAAATACTATTATTAATTAAATACCACTATTATATAAAATATTTGTTACTGTTTATCAAATAATAATATGTAATAAACAACAGTAGACATTATAAAAGGTGCTAATCAATTCAGTCAAGAGTACAAAGGCAGCGCTCTGATACAGCATTAAGGTTATATATAAAAATTTTAAATTGTGCCTTCAGCCACAACTATTTGCTCTGAAACAAATGACAGATTAATGAGATCAAAGACTGCCCGTTAGATTTACCTAAAACGAATTATAGCTCATGTTTAACCACATCAGAGCCTGTGGCAAATCTTTATTAACAAACCGCATAAACAACTACATTCTCGTCAAAAAACAAAACAAAAAAACTCCTACAACTACAATCAACATTCCATGACACAACAGCGGTATTATATACCATGACACTCGCTGTGAGAAATCTGCAAGTGATACAAACGGTGAAAGACCTCTCAGCCAATCAGATTTGAGGACCTAGATAGATAGATAGATAGATCATTTGTTTTGTACCTTTCTTTCTGTACCTTTCTTGATTCACTTCAAAGCTGGTTGTTTTGTTTCATGGCCTTTAATGCTTTAACAAAGACTTATAAAAGCCTTTTTCCTTACAGGAAAATCAGTGAAAAAATACTTCCGGAGCCAAGACACCTAAAAAAAAAATTGTTTTTTTTAAAATGAGCACTAATGCATGCTATAGCACATTGATTGGATATTTCTCTAAGATATTTAAGCTTCTATCAGAAAAAAATGACCATTTGACACTGACATTTGACAGTGACTCAGTTTCTATCATCATAATTTGAGCATTTCACAGTAACTACTGTGAAGTAAAATCTTAAATAAGTATGACTTAAGTATGTCTAAATGGCATTTTTTCATTAATTACGGCTTTCATAAAAGTTTATGCAAGCTACTTTATTAAGAATCATATTTCTCTGAGTGCAGTTTATGCGTGTGGCATCAGACAGTGAGAGAGACAGACTGTCGAGCATAACAGTGAGAAACACTGAGTCGGCTGCTGGAGAGAGGCTGATCTTCAAGCTGTCGGCTACAATTCTACAGTTTGATTATGGCTTTGAACTGCATATTTCAGCTGAAGCCTGAGCTATGAAGTATAATGCTCTGAAAACCTGAACCATAAATGACCAATTGTAGTGTAAATCCATGTCAATACTGATAATGATATTATTCTTGTACAACAAGGTCAGAATTAGCATATGTCAGTCATGGCTTGAGCTAATGGACATTGATAGAGTTCCTAATTTACAAGCTCTCAGAGCACGAATCGATCTTTACCTTGGCTAATCGCTGACAAACTGCCTGCTTTTCAGCCCCCTTGAGTGACAGTGGAATTACCTGCAGAACTGGAGCTGAGCCCTATATTCACAGGTTCACAGAATGTATATGTGGGGCTTGAAAAAGGGCTTGATTGATGGTCATAATGGAAGGAATCAGATATGGACTTTGCTCAAACTCACATAACTATGGAAAATAATAATGGAGAAATGTTGGAAGAACAGAGCATAACAGTTGCATGTTTAAACGTCCATATAGCTTAAAATTAATAGTGATGAGCAGTTCAATCACATTCAGAGCTGGTTGGTTTGGTTTAAGGTTTAAAATTCTTTACTGAGGAATCATAGGAAAACCATTCAGAACCAAGTCATAAAAAGCAGGTGCATTACTGTAGGTGAGCTACATTTTCTTAATGTTTCTCGGGAATGCAAGAGATCAGTCTTTTTACTGCTTGTTGTTGCAGGTAATTCAAACGACAGCTAGGTGTGTTTTGCTGTTCTAGAGATTTACTTTGTTCTGTTTAAAGAGGAATATTGAATAATTGATTGCCTTAGACAAACCAAAAGGTAAATATATAAAATAAAATAAAACATATTATACACATAAACTCTTAAATCAGTGATTATCAATCAGCAAATGATCAGCAATCAGGGTCCAGTCAGAAAAAGCCCTGATTTTTGAGATGACTGAAGTTTTCACACTGCCATATTAATGCATAATATGTTTCAAAATTAAAAAATTAAAAGCATGCTTCAAACCTGTGGTTATGTTTTTTGGTTTCATTTGTGAATGCATTTTTCAGAGCTTTCATCTGTGAATCCATTTTCAAAACATGCAAATGCACTTGTTATAATGCATGCATGCATCCTCTGATTCATACACAACACACACACACAAAAGACAGTCTACCTGAAAACCTAATTATATTAGCAGCAACACAGAGACAAAAATCCAATCTGCTAAAATGCACAGGCTTTTCAATCAACTGAGGCTACAAATTTCAGGTCAGTGACAACACACTGCATCCTTTACAAAGGAACAGAGTTTACATGGATTTTATATATACGCACAATCAAAAAGTGCAATGAGCATATTACAGGTTGTATGTTTGGCACCACTTTATATTTAAAGCAGCAATTAAAAGTTTAGTGGGATAAAATTTATATAGCTCTTTTAGCAATGATTTTACCAAAAGTAATTGACTGCTAGAACAAATGTCAATGAAAGCAGTAACCTTTCACACCTGAGCAAACACCTCATTAGCTGACAAATAACGCAAAAACAAAATATGGATTCATAAATCCAAATGAGAAGAAAGCAGGTTATCGTGCTCACATTTTTTTTTTTTTTTTTTTTTTTAGTTCGATCCGTTCTTATTAATCAAGACAAAAGTCTATATAAAGCCGGAACGCTAGCGCACACAGCCAATAATAAAAGAAACTCTCAACATTGTAACAGCTTTGTGTTTTGCGGAACTTTGATGTCAGTAAGTGGAGAAGATGAAACGCGCATGCAGCACATCACCTACCGGCGAAGCTGAGATGAAGCAGGTAGAGTCCCATAAGATCCATTTCTGCGCGTTTCTGAAGAGAACTGGCTCGAAATGATGCGAAACTGTCTCTGTTATATTCTGAGGTTACCAACAGAGAGTAGCCGTCCTGCACATATCAATTCAGCGTGTTAAAGACTCTTAAAATGGTCAAAAACGAGATGAACGTCTGCTGAACACGCAGAGCCGCCGCGCGCGCCGCAACGCCAAGTGTCAAACTGTCAATCAGGACGACAGAGAAAGCTTGAAATGAAATTAAAGCACTAATGAAAGTTCTCCATCTGCTCCATTATCTCATATTGACATTTGTTCCCTCCGAGGGCAATAACACGAGTGAATGAAGAGTCAGATTTCATTGAGTGAAGATCAAACTCTGAGCACAGAGAGCGAGAGAGAGAGAGAGAGAGGGAGGGAGAGAGGGAGAGAGACTGTCTAGGGTTTGAGCTGAGCTGTGTCTCAAAACCTAGTAAGCTGCCTACATAGGTTGTATGATATGAATGTCCATACATGTGATGTGTGCCTCAAAATGCTGTCTAGGCAGTTCAGTATGTTTTGAGACACAGCCGTTGGGTCAGAGAGGCTATCAAACTGTCTGCTACAAACCCTGCACTTTGATTCTGGCTTTGAACTGTGGATTTCAGAAGCCGGTGCTGAAATATTAGCTGAAAAACTCTTCAAAGTTGTTATTTTTTTATCTCCTTGCCTTCTATCTAGTAATACAGAATGAGTCCCGCAGACTGGCTGAAAGGACAGTCATTATTGTGGTGGAAGGAAATGTTGCACCATTTACTGTAGACTTTTAAAGGAACCAAGTTAATGGTCCACTTAAAATGAATATTTGCTAAAAACTGACTCACCCTGTAGATGAGTTTGTTTCTTCATCAAATTTGGAGAAATGTAGTATTGCATCAGTGTCTCAGCAATGGATGCTCTGCAGTGAATGGGTGCCGTCAGAATGAGAGTCCAAACAGCTGATAAAAACATCACAATTATTCACACCACTCCAGTCCATCAGTTAATGGTTTGTGAAGCAAAAAGCTGCATGTTTGTAAGAAACAAATCCATCATTAAGACATTTTTAACTTCAAACCATTGCTTTCAGCTAAAATACAAGTACATAATCCATAATAACACTTACTCCAGTGGAAAAAGTCAAGGAGAGAAATCAAGCACAGATCAAGCAACGTTTACAAGCTAAAAACAGTTCTAAACAAATGTGTGGGTGGATTTTGATGTGAGAGACAACAGGAGATTTTTTACAATGGGGAAAGCAATATTATGGATTATGGGCTCACATTTTAGCCATTAGCAATGGTTTGAAGTTAAAACACATTAATGATGGAATTGTTTCTTACAAACACACAGCTTTTGGCTTCACAAGATGTTAACAGATGGACTGGAGTGGTGTGGATTATTGTGATGTTTATTGGACTCTCATTCTGACGGCACCCATTCACTGCAGAGCATCCATTGCGGTGAAAGTGATGTAATGCTACATTTATCTGATAAAGGCATGAGGGTGAGGGCATATTCAGCAAATTTCCATTTTTTCAGGGATCAAGATCAGTCCATGAAAAACCTGTATTCAATGATCACAGATATAAACACCTTGTGTGAGGGGAATGTCTTGTGGTTACAGCTCTGGTTCATATTGGCAATCAAAGAGTGCCTTTGAGATCTGCTAACCTTCTGACCAAGGCTGTGGTGCTACATCTTAAGCCATGGCCTTCATTCTTAATGAATGCATACTAGTGCAAGCGTAAGCACTGTAGAGCTCATTAAAACTGGGTGTTATGACTCATAATCACAATCATGTATTGCTTTTTTATCAGCCATGTCATTATGACATGCTACACTTCGTTGTAGTTGTTATACTAACAAACACGGAAATAGAATAATTAACTATCCTATATATGCTTGTCAGGAGGAACCATGGCGATTCAAGGTAAAGAAAGACATGACTGAGTTAGTCACTGTTAAAAATATCTCTGGTTCCATGGAGAATCCTCTGAATCTTCACAAGGTTCCTGTAAGAACTGTTCACTGAAAGGGAACTCAAAATGGTTCTTCTATGGCATCACCCCTGTTTGGAAGCTTTATTTTTTTTTTAAACGTGTGGTCAAAAGGCGGTGGCATAATCAATCCATCTCATTCACTGCAGTCTGTTCATTCACGCGTGCTGATGACAGGACTGAGTCCAGCTGTGCGCGCTCCGGAATGAGAGTGTGCTCCATTGTTTAAACTGGAGCTCTTTCAGGATTGAGCTGTGTGTATGTGTCGTGACATGGGTGATAGTAGACTTCAGGGTGTTTCTGAAATGAGGGGAAGAGATGTGGTAAGAAAGCACTGACAGCTTGGATAAATTATAAGAGGATTTCAAGGTAATAAACGTAAAAAAAGTAAAACTGCTTGTGTGTTGCCGCTGGAGGGAAGAAAAGCAATAAAATATCTGCAACTGACTTTGAAAATCAGTAGAAAGATGTTTTAATATAGGCCGTAGTGGCATGTAATACTATAAGCATTGCTGGACTGAAAACCAACTTGACAAGTTGGCAGTTTCTATATTTTTATACTGTGATATAAAATACGGTAATACAGTTTGTAGACCACTGGGCTGCAGCTGTAAAAAATTAATGGAAAAAAATGTAATATATGGAAACAGGGCAGGGTAAATTTGCAAAATCACAATTTAAACTTTTTTTTTTTTTTAAACTGTTGTTTTTAAATATACTAACTTCTCCATTTTTGTTGGTTTAAATGAAACTTTAAAAAAATGCATATTTTATGCACACAAAAAGATAAAACATTTTTAGTATTATACATTTTGTAACTATGTAGCTGAGATTGGGGTGAGCTGAGTCACAAACTGTGCACCACTTTTGTCATGTGACCTCATATTTATATTTAAGTTGTATGCATTAATCATAACACAGCATGCATATATTTGATTATTTTGTGTGTGTGTGTGTGTGTGTGTGTTTGAAACACCAAGGTGGCATTTATTTGACCAAAAATGCAGTAAAAACAGTAATATTGTGAAATATTATTACAATTTAAAATAACTGGTGTCTATTTTAATATATTTTATAATATAATTTAATTTATATTATATAATTTAAATTATATTTATTTATATAATTTATTTATGATTTATTTAATATAATTTATTTCAATGTGACGGGAATGCTAAGTTGTATCAATGTCGAAAGCAGTATTTTTGTGGAAAACAGATTTGATGAGTTTTGATGAATATAACACCAGCATTTATTTTAAATAGAAATCTTTTGTAACATTTTAAACTAGCAATTTAATACATCAATGTTGAATAAAGGTGTCAATGGTATTATTCAGGGAACAAAATCGTACTGACCTCAAACTTAACCACATAAATTAATTGGCATGCAAATTCAGAAAAACTTGAAATGGGGACCACATTTCTTTGGGGGGAAAAAATCCAAACTGAAACCCACAAAATGATCAAGAGTTTTTTTGCCATTACGTTATGTATTGATGAAGCTAACTCAGCCTCACAAATTTTCAAAGCAGCAACATTTCTCTGCAGCCTTGATGTTTGAACATGAAATAATGTGCCTTAGTTCACCCTCTCTAATCAAGGATCTTTTCAATAAAAAAAAAGGGAACAACCTTAAAATATTCTGAATATAAAACATTTTCTTTTCTTATGAGAATCTATAAGAAAATGTGAATAATCTGCAGCAAAATAGGACTTTGGATAGGATAGAGAATATTTTTGTATAAAAACTGGCACAACTTACCTCTCTCTACTGTGTTTGGTTTAAATGCAGTTAAACACTGCAAACACAAACCTGTGTCTGAAGCAGACGGTCTGTTTTATTCAGATCACGTGACTCTGTGAAGTGAGGCAGTATGTTCCTCTGTGTGGTCTCTGTCTCTTTCTTGCCCTGACCCCTACCACAACCACTAAGGGTACTGCAGAAGAAAGAATAAACAGACGAGCATCACACGGCCTGATAAGAGACGCTCTGTGATTGATAATTGATCCTGTAGGTCTCTGCTGTTCTACACAGGGCAGGTGTGAAAGAAGACTGAGCCTGAACTAATGTGAGAATTACACAATGCCAACTATGCAAACCGGCAGCTGGAGTAATACACGGTGCTAGTGCTACTGGAGTCAATTCCAAATGCCATTTTTGAACCATTTGAAAAAAGGTGTCACTAAAATCTATTTGACTCAATATCTGTTTATATTTGAGCTTATTAGAGCTGTTAGCTTACATGTCATTTATGAGGTTCAGAGACAGAAGGCAGCTGCCTTTGTAGGCAGTATAGGAAGCAAGACGGCTAATGTCTTGGAAAGGATGCTGCCTTCAAGTGCACCTGTGAAACTCATATACCTCAGTTGGGAGTTCAATATTACGATATGTCATGTATAGTCACAATAGCCTAAACGAAACAAAAGAATTGTACGTTCAACAATAAACCCAAATAAATACATCTGAATTCAAAATAATGAAAACAATCATTTCTATAAATTATTTTTCATTTCAACGAAACTATGAAAGTAAAGTGATTAACTTTACACCAGTTGCTTTCCACTCACTAGAGGTCTAATGATTCACTCTTTTTCTCGATCGATTGATTAAAAATCCTGCCGATGCATACGCATCAATCTTAAAACACAGATTTTTGAATCGTGACTCATCTGTTTTGATTTTATATGCTAAAAATGTAATGGATCGTGATTCACTGAAACATTTGTTACATCTCCGGCTTGCCGGTAAATGTGTATATATTTCTGAGTGTGTCTGTGCAGGAGAAGGTGTGGTCTGCATTCGTCCTGATTGGAGATCACGAGATATGGGAGATCCTGATTGGCTGCGTTCTAATTTGTCTAGTTCCGCTTCCAGTGAAAAGGACCTCCTCAAGCATTCTAGGAGGCCGAATGTGGGCCATTTGTTTTGCTTTGATTTGGGTTGGGTTCCTTTCAGATGTTATGTGGGCGCTTTGAGAGATTTGCTTTTGTTCTAGTTACCTTTTAATTATGTTTGTTAATATTTAGTTTAAGGGAAGTAGGGAGTGTGACGCCATTTCTTTTATATATATATATATATATATATAGTTTGTTCTATGTTTTGAGTTAAGGGAGTTAGGGAAGTTGTGTTGTATATTTTTCTTTTGTGTTTTATTTTGGTTAGGGAATTTAGGGTTTATTTAAACTAGTTGTTGGGTTTGTTATTTTGGCCTTGTCCACTCCTGAATTTGTCCCCTTTATTATTGGTTTTGTATTTCTTATAAATTTGTTAATAAATGCACTTTTTGTTTGACGCTATCAAGGGAGTGAGTGCACATTTCATTTATGTTATGGCTGACCCTAGAAGATCGTAACATATTATTTAGCATTTTTTAAATATATACACTTTAAATAACTGACATGCGCAAATGATCAGAAATAGTGTTTTACTGGAGTTATTGTTTATAGAACTGTTATATATGGGGTGCTGTTTAAATCGGTTATTTCCAGACAAAGAAAGCCCATGGAAATCTATATATGTTCCTAGGTGTGCTGAAAATACTTTATCAGCACATTGCACTCTTTGTTTTATTTCAATAGCCTGTATGTACATGCATTCATGTGTTTATTTTTACATTGTTTTGAGTAATAATTAATCTTAAGTGATTTTAGTTTAGTTTAGTTTAGTTTAGTTTAGTTTAGTTTAGTTTAGTTTAGCTTAGTTTAGTTTAGCTTAGTTTTGTTTTGTAGATGCATTAAACACTTACATAATCCTATGAATGAATACAGAATAGACTCATTAATCAGAATCAAATCTACTTGAATCAAATCGAATGTCATTGTGAGTCAGATTGAGTCAAACCATTCAGAATTTGCAGAAATTGTTCCAGAATCTAATCGACAACCTGAACTGAAATTCAAATTGATTATAATAAATTACACACTTTTGTTTTGCTTTTTTCAATGTTTCCTTATGAAATTTGACATGCTGAATATGAAAATTGCTTTACATTTTGAGTATCATTAACAGTGCTCATGAAAACTAAAAAATATGTCGACAACAAGCTAATCTGTTATTACTCATGCATAAAATTGACATGATACATGCATAATAACATTTAACATAAACAGCTACAAAAAGTGAGTCATCAAAACTTCAGAAGTGTACGCTGAGTGATTTTTGTCTTTTATGACCCACAATGTTCTGGAATGTTCCAGAAACTTCTAGAATGTTCCCATCCTTGTAAAAGCAAAATATCCTTTAAAAAAATGCGTAATTAGCACAAAAACGTATCATTACTAAATTAATGTTTTTTAATAATTAATGATAGTTCTCTGGCTCCCGCTGATCATACCCATATATTTTTTTCTTGTTCAAAGCTGGAAGATTTTTGTTATTCCTTTTTTTGATACTTTTTCTAAAGTTTTGAATATTTCCCTTGAACCATGCCCCCTAATTGCTATTTTTGGTCTAGTATGTTAATGTTCTTGCCTTTGCCTCATTGATAGCTCGCAGACTAATTTTACTACACTGGAAGTCTTCTAAATCTCCTCCCACTTTTTCACGGTTAGAAGATTTGTTGTCTTTTCTATATATTGAAAAAATGAGTTTGCTTTAAGAGGTTCCACTGACAAATTTTATAAAAACTGGGGTCCTCTACTTGTTGTTCTAGTCTCTTGTTCATTTTTCTGTTTTATTTAACTCTGTATAATTGTCAATTTGGTTTTATTTTATTAATTAATCAATTTATTTTTCTTTGAAAATGTACTTGAGTTTTATTCTCCTCCTTTAGGGTTCACTGAGGGTTGTTAATAGAAAAAAGGAATGTATAGATTTATTGACATTGCTCTTTCATTGTATTTTGTATATTCCAGTAAAATAATAATAATAATAATAATTAATGATAAAAATTCTAAAATTTACCTGACCTAAATAGTTACCAAATTATGGATGTTAGATTCAAAAAATAGTACAATAATAATTATAATAATTGAAAAATAATCATTTTAGTTGCATTGTGTTATAGATATATTATCGATTTTATAGATCAGTGTTTCAAACCAACGTTACAACTTGGCAACTCTTGTGTCACAGTTCCCCACTTGTCAATTATGCACTTGGAACTTGTAATTGGGATATTTCCGACTCGTCTTGAAGGGCACGAGAGAGAGCTGAGGTCTGCTCTCAGCTATTCTTGCGTCCCTTGACACTGATGTCATTTCACTGGATCATTTACACCCACACTGGGCCTCTCCCTCACACTATAAAGCATAGTTTTGTCGAAAACTCAATGGAGCCACTGATTGAGACATATAGTAAGCGTAATCAGCATGCACTTCATGCCGTCTATTTTTTTCTCATACAAATGTGTTTCCACCCAGTTTTATTTGTTACTCTTATCATGTGCCAAAGACGAATTTCATTTCATTTGAACATTTAGCATGCAGCACCATCGACAAGCTTATAAAAAAAATAAATAAATAAATAAAAAACACTGAACAATTGTTTCTCTTCAGCTTCCACTTTAGCTATAAAGCCTTGAGATTTATTTCTGAATTTTAAGAGTTTGAGCGGGCTGAGATGTGCGAGAGGAAGGCATTAGACACCTGCCACAAGCAGGATTGTTTCAATTCCAAGAGATTCCAAGCTGGGATTGCCATAGACGTAATCGACCTCTCACTTTCCACCGCAACAGATGGCGTGTGTCGCACCGCGGTGTGGGCAGAACAGGTTAAGATGCATTGGTCTTGCATGTGCGCCTTTAAATATAGTCTCCCTCACACACACATACAGGTCAGCGGCACACTTTCATATGACATTTCATATCATTTCTGTTTTAATATAGTGGATAAGATATTAAACTCAAAGTGGTATGGGTTTTAATTTATTCAGAGATCACAGAGGTGAGATTTTAATTATTTTCACCACTTTGGTTTGAGTGGATGTTGTGAGTTTTGTCATGCAATACCGTCTAGCAATTTATGAAGTGTTTCAACCATTTATACTTTATCTAATTAACATGTTTGAAACAAAACTTGGGCAAAATGCTTGCTTTAGGAACTTTTTTTTATTATTATTGGTAATAATTGTATATTCCTTTAACCAACAAAAGCCAAATATTGAATGATTTCATCCTGCAGGACGTGACATCATTTTGGTGGGAAAACAGCAACAAAAACATGTTTAAAACATTTTGTGATAATTTGCTCATCTCTCTCAAATGTTCCATCCTGTACGCTGATGACATAAAGATAAACAAAATATTATTGGATTACATTTTACAAGAAAATGCCATTTTAGTCTAATTCAATTTCGGATTTAATTCAATGTGTTACTTGCCATTTTTGTCAATATTTTACTTCTTACTTTTTTCCCTTATGCTTATTTTTGCTTATTCTTAGAAATTTATGAGTAACAATTTTTTTTGTTGTTGTTGTTGTTTTCAGTGTTTTATTAATTACAATGTGTTGTAACAATAGTATGATATTTATGCGTTACTATAAAATTGACTTTTCAGCTATTTTTTAGTTATTTTGTTTATTTATTTGTTTATTTATTTATTTTTGCTTATTTGTAACAATTAATGCAACAAATAAAAATCCTATACCATTTTTGTTTCAGTTAAATTTATTAATTACAATATGTGTTGTCCATATCAACAATAGTTTGATATTTAGTTACTTTGCAGATTTATTTATTTATTTTTTATTTTTTTTACTGTTTACAATCCTATAATAGATCGTAAATTATCCCATATAGTGTGATAATATGCCCAATTCAAAATGTGTTCACACACCTCTTTTTTTCCCCCAGTGCAAAGTTCAAAGCTTTTTCACAGCTAAGACTGGAAGACATACTATTTCAGTTTTTTTTTACTTCAAAATAACACCTTTAATTGATTGTGTCACTTACTACTAGCAATTTCTGAGTGAAAATTGTTTCTACATTTTTTTTTCTTTTCTGTGCACCCTGACAAATATTCACTGGAGTAAAAAGTGTGACAATTAGGTCTTTGCCTGGAGGAGCCTCACATGTTGTTCCTCTTTCCTCTGACGACCGCTAAAGTTTCACACATTATCACCCCTTTAATGAAAGATTAGTCACATCCCAGGGAAATACCAGGTGGATCGGATTCCCATGCCAGTGTCGGGTGCTAGATTCATAAAATCGTTTGGTTTTATAACAGGGCCTCACTGTCTCTTTGGCTCTTTACAGGGGGTGAAAAGGTTGCTTTCCACCATTTATCACCGATCTCACCAACACCCCTGGTGGCCAAAAATAATCAGATGGCACCTGAGTCAACAGCCGCGGATTTTAGAGTCATAAGTTATCAGATGTGTTTCAGCGGCGTGTGGGAAAACAGCAGGGAAGGAGTGGCTATGACTCGTCTCATGTGGTCAAAACGCTCGGCTGTTTCCTGAAACAGGACTGACCGCAGGACATCTCCTTGGATTGTGTGGCGGTCGCTGTGGAACGAATGACCTGACCTGACATGGTTCACAGCTGCGGGGCCGGTTGGGGGTTTCTACCAATGCACTTAATTACTCAAATTAGGGGGAAACCAGTTTGCAGGGCAAAAGGTCTGGAAGGTTGGGGGTTGAAAATAAAGCCTGGGGTGCAAAATAAACACTGAAACAATAATACAGAAACAGTCTGCTTTCTTGGCAAGTTAATTGAAATGGAAAAATCTGTTAGTATTCAAATATTGGCATGACTGCTGTGTGCTCGGTTGGGCTTTTTAGCCTTTTTGTAATGCTTGCACAAGGCATGAAATTAAAGGGAAATTTCAGAGAAATAAAATCAAACAGTTCACGGTGGCCACTGGCTTCCAGAGTATGAAAAAAGTACAACAGATGTAAATGGCTTCCGTCAACTGTTTATTTACAGACATTCCTTAAAATATCAACAGAAGAACATGAGGGTGAGTAAATGATGACAATTCATTCATTTCATCATTGGGTGATCTATCCCTTTAAGCCTTCAGACAAGTCATGCACTTGTCCAGGAAAAAAAATTTTTAAGCAATATTCTCATTTTTTGTCTTTATAAAGGACCATTTCTCCCCTTATTAAATGTACAGTCATCTTTCATGTCAAAATCTTATCAATAAATTATGTTAGAATAATAAGGCATGGCACTGTTTGAAGATACTTTAAATATGAAACCAAACACCAGTAGGTGGCAGCAAGTGACTGTCTTAATGAGTGAGTTATTGAGTCATTAATTCAACCAATTCATTCAAACAGCTGATTCGTTCAAGAATGAAACAGGTGCCTGTCTTTATGAATTAGTCACTGAGTCATTGACTCACTCAATTCGTTCAAAATTGCTGAATCATTCCAGTAACGAAACACCGTTGTCTGTTGCTCGGAGACTCTTTGTGTGGAATGATTTTCGTGGGCAAAGCAGCACTACTTTTGTGAGATTCGGGAAAACAGCACTTTTGGTCATTTGGTGTCGCTACCTGCATAGTTTGTATAGTTTTTTATTTCTACTGTAATTTCAATAACCCTCTGTGAGTGGGTTCCCAAGTTCACAGATTTAACGAGGAATTGGACTATTTTTATGGTGTGTGCACATCAAAAGCTACTCGAATATTCGCTTTGCGTTACTCTCCAGATTACTCAGGGGGTATTTTTCGCGTGACTCATGCGATGTGTGACTCATGTGTCTTCACAACAACAACAATAAATAAATGTAATGCTCTCCTCTGTTTTCTGATACAACCGGATGTGTCAAACTTGACGTGTCAATAAGCTCTTTAATGATTGGACTGCGTGATGAAGCATCATGTGATTTTCCCACTCAAGCTGAAATTTTTCAACTTGCGCGGAAAACGATTGAGGTGAATATTGCATTTGCATATATCATTTGCATACCCTGGCACAAATTTGCATCTATATGCGTTTTTGCATTGACTTTGTACGTAATCTACTTGCGCAAATAATTAATTTTGCTTTTGATGTGCACACACCATCACACTGTTGCTGCGGGGGGGTTTTTTTAGTCTGAGGGTTAAAGCGATCTCTCTACCAAAAAAGGGATTGTGCTAGTTTTGGGCTAGTTTTGAATAGCAATTGGGCTGGTTTTGTTTCGTAGACTTGACAACCCTGTTGCGCTCGTTTGTTTTGATTTCTCAGTGAGTCTCCCTCACACACAGTCTGTCAAGGGCAAGATCTTTGTTAATGATCAATCACCGTTTTAACACTAAATGTAATAAAATCAGAATTGTTACGCACAAAAATTTTGGTTGGCCTATTAGTTCTATAAGTTTCGGGTTATTTTTTATTATTGACATTTGATAAGAAAACTAAGTACGTTTTTGATGGCCTATAAGTTCCAAAAGTTTCTAGAAGTTTCGGTCATTTTTTATTATTGACATTTTGATAAGACAACTTGCCAGGCAAGTAAAATTCTCTCTCACTCTTTTTTTTTTTTTTTGTTACATATTGCTCACTATTTTTTAATAAACTTGATATTATTATTATAGAATTGACAAAATACGTTACACTGATGTTGGTTTAAGAATAAAAATAAAATTTGCATTGTATAATGAGTCTTCCATCATGGAGTGCGACCAAACGATCAGTTTGCCAGTTCCATGAACCTTCAGTGTGCAAAATATCCGCATGAAGATCTTTTAAAGGTTTACTACAATGCAATGTATCATCAAAAATTCAGCAGAACCTGCGTGGACATCTTCATGGATACGCACCACAGGGGTTTTGCTTTACCTTGAAGTCAGTGAGTGCATCATTGCTGAATAATGCATTATTCTCAGCATTTCAAAGGCTGCTTTTACACTCCAATATGTGTTTTATCATTCCAAATGCGTTTATTTAGTCTTCCGTGACCGGCGCCATTAAATATCAAGGTGGCCATTAAAATGTCTGTGTGGCTACGGAGATAGATGGGCAGCCATGAACGGATGTGAGTTTAAGTGAAACCTCTTAAGCGCAGGAGGAATAAGCACCATCCTCAAAATTTGTTAATGGTGTTTTGGTTTTCAAGAGCAAATAGATGTTAAAAAAAGCAAGAATGACAGCGTGTGCAGGTGAGTCAATATCTGAAACGACAGAGGCCGGATGGCGGCTGGATGGAGGGCGCTTGGTGCGTGTTGAGTTTGTGCTGCCTTGCCCTGCAGAAAGCTCATTGTTAAGCTATTCACATTGCTGGCTATGAGACATTATAAATAATGAGCAACATTTGCTTGTGGTGTCTGTGCTACACCCTGTCAATATGTATCTGTTAAAAGTATCAGAACTGCACAACTGCATTTAATAACAAATGTGATTTTTGTATTGTCCTGAGAAGCTCGGCTACTGTGTGCATGAATGAAGAGCCTTTCCAGTCTCATGTGACTAAAGCACATTTCAAAAATCTAAGTGATGAAAGTTAACACAACGTTATTAAATGAAACCAATCTAGGTGCGAGTTCATCCGTCAAAACTTAATTAACCAACAGCGGCTGCAGCTGCTTTTTTTGGGGTTGGTTGGAGTGTAAAGCACTGCATTTGGGTCACGGCCAAACCACAAAACCAACAAAACTGATGGGAGCAGCTCCAGCGGAAGAGACAGGATCTGAAACCTTCAGACGACACACAGCTCATATCTCTGTCTCTGCAGTCACAAACCACCTTTCACCTTTAATATCTTTCACAATCTAATGATTCGCTCTAAATGGAATAATGATAGTAAATTACCCTGAAAAGGAAGTATATTGTGTCCAGTTCACACCTATACACTAAAGAAATAATATATATAACAAAAAGTCCTCCAGCCACATAGTGTGTGAATGCTTAAATGGTGCATTAAATTGCCATCTCTAAGGAGCCGTTTTTTCAATTGTTAAATCTTTGATGAGGATTAACCGAGAAAAAAAAAAAAAATATTACAAATTATACAAAGTATGGAATTACATACAGGAGTCACGCTCTTTGAACAGTAATATCTATGTATTTATCTCTCTCTCTCTCTATGTATATATATATATATATATATATATATATACTGTATATATACACACACACACACACTGTTTTTGAAAGAAGTCTCTTCTGTTCACCAAGGCTGTATTTCTTTGAGCAAAAATACAGTAAAAGCTGAAATATTGTGAAATATTATTACAATTTAAAATAGCTGTTTTCTTCGTGAATCTATGTTAAAATGTAATTTATTTCTGTGATCAAAGCTGAATTTTCAGCATCATTACTCCAGTCTTCAGTGTCACATGATCCTTCAGAAATCATTCTAATATGCTGATTTTTTTGCTCAAGAAACATTTCTAATCTTTATCAATGATGAAAACAGTTGTGCTGCTTCATATTTTTATGGAAACCATAATTATTTCAGAATTCTTTGATGAACAGTCTTCTATTTTGCTCTTACAGTCTTGGATTTGAAGCTTACCTCTCTAGGAACTAATTTATTAGCTCACCTTTCATCAGTAAATAAAAATAAATGTAAAAAATCTGAAACATAATGACTGTAACACCACCCCTCGAGCCATATCTTATTCTCTTTGTATGCGATGAACTTCTAAGTCTCATTGACATGTGGTCAAGTGTCTGATGTATCAAGAGCCGCTTTTATCTATTATACCAAAGTATTCTTAGTAAAGATAAAGGACTCAGACAAAACCTAGCAAAGAGATGGAAAACCAGTTCCTCTGTTCTAGTGTTAAACATTTCAGGGGTGGATTCCTGTAAACCACAGAGGGCTCTTTGATTCAGCTGAGTCATTGAAGAACTGTTTGTCCAGCCTTTCAAAGCGTCACAGCAGTACGAGGCTTACAAATGTCTTATTATTTCCCTGTAAAACATGACCGCCAGAACTCCCGCAGATGGGAATGGATTGGAGAGATTCACATCTGGTCCCTGAATCCGGTGGGCTTTGACCCCATTCACTTACCCATATAGAGAAAGAGAAAATGTTATATTGAGGGCATGATTCTTTTATGTATGGGATAGTTCATCCAATTTACTCATTCTCTTGTTGTTTAAACTTTATTTCTTTTCAAGCTTCTAAAGGAATCACTCTTTTGTTGGGGTATTGACAAAATTATTGATGATATTGACAAAAAAATATATCTTGATATATTCTGGAGGGGTTTTTTTTTGTTTTTTTGATAACAATAATTAAACGATATTTTGAGCTGAGTGTGTTTTCGAACTGGTATTTTGGCTAGTTTAGACCTGTGATGGATAAATAAATATGACACTAAAATAAAAAATAAAAAACACTTAGCTTTATCTGCCTTTTAAGCACATTGACAAGAAAGCCTTAGAAACCTTGCTTGCTTGTCTAAATGATATAAGATCCTGGATGTCCTCAAATTTTCTACACCTTAATGCGAGTCAAACTGAAGCAATTGTGTTTGGAAATCTGCACTCTTATATCAAAGCAACTGTGAAAAGTTTGGGAATTACTCTGGACTCTTCCTTTAAGTTTGATCAACGCATAAACACAGTAGTTAAGTCGAGCTTTTTTCATCTGAAACTTCTGTAGAGAAAAGCGTTTTATGTCCGCCAAAGATCTTGAAAGAGTCACACATGCTTTCATTTTATCTCGATTGGACTATTGTAATTCTTTATATGCTGGAATTTCCCAGTCCTCTTTTACAAGACTTCAAATGGTTCAAAACGCTGCAGCCAGATTTTTAACGGGAGTCCGCAAACATCAACATATTACTCCTATTTTAATGGCTCTAAACTGGCTGCCGGTATAGGTCATAGAGTTGATTTTTTTAAATATTGATGTTTGTTTTTAAATCTCTAAATGGTCTTGCACACTCGTACCTGTCTGAACTTTTAAATCTGAATACATCAGGCAGGTGTCTACGGTCCACAAACAGTTACTCTCTGGTTCAGCCTCGAACACGACTGAAGTCGAGAGGGGTTCATGCGTTTGCCGTTGTTGGACCTAGGCTCTGAAATAGTCTTCCTTTTTATCTGAGATCCCTGTCCTCTGTACATGAGTTTAAATCAAAGTTAAAGTCTTCTCTTCTGGCCAGAGAATTTAGCAATTGTTAATTATGTTTTATTGCTGTCTTTCTTTTTTATCTTGTATCTTAGTTTTATACTCTGTAAAGCACAGTGGTCAACTCCTGCTGTGTTTATTTGTGCTTTATAAATAAATGAAATGAAATGACTAAAAACGCCAGTAGTTGGCAGGCAATCCCTGTCTTAATGAGTGATTCATTTAATCATTCATTCAAACGATTCATTCAAAACAGCTGATTCATTTAGAGCAAGTGAATGGATCATTGAATCATTAACTCAACTGATTTGTTCAAAAATAGATTAATTCAGGAACAAAATATAACAACACATTTGCCATCGCGCTTACACTCTAATATTTAGGAAAATGCCTTTTGCTTGTGTGATATTAACTAAATAAATATAATAAACAAAAACCCATATATTGGTATTTTTTGCTTTCATAACCTGAATATAGGGTCGTTTTAATAGTATTCTAATAGGCTTCATGACAGTGAATGCTTTTGGACTCTCAAGACGTGTTTTTGTTCGTTTTTTTGCAAAGTGAGTGACATACTCGATACTGTCAACTTGCATATCGTTAAAACAACATTTATGATATTATCAGAGGCCATAAATATAGCACACCCCTACTTCTTGTCAATGCATTGGTTGATCCAGTACACACACACACACACACACACACACAAAAATAAAATTATGATGAGCTGGACTGATCTTCTTATCAAGTTAAATTCACTGGAGCGAAGGATAATTTGTACACTAGCAGTCAAATTTTTTTAAATAAAAAGCTTTTGTAACATTATACAATATACCATTCAAAAGCTTGGAGTCAGTATATATATATATATATATATATATATATATTAGGAAAGAAATGATAGAAATTAATACTTTTATTTAGCAAGGATGCTTTAAATTGAGATTTTATTTCAGATAAACGCTGTTCTTCTGAACTTTCAGAAACCTGAAAATATTCTACTCAGCTGTTTTCAACATAATAATAATAATAAACATTTTTTGAGCAGCAAATCATATTAGAATGATTTCTGAATGATCATGTGACACTGAAGACTGGAGTAATGATGATAAAAGTTCAGCTTTGAAATCACAGGAACAAATTACATTTTAATATATATTCAAATAGAAAGCAGTTACTTTAAATAGTAAAATATTTCAAAATTTTACTGTTTTTGCTGTACTTTGAATCAAATAAATGTAGACTTGGTGAGCAGTAGAGTTGTATTGGCTATGTTCATTATGCTTTTTATTGTGTTTTGCATTCTTTTTCTTTTTTTTTTTTTGAAGCTTGAAAGCTCCAGTCCGTCCCCATTCATTGCATCAATGCATGGAAAATTAACTAGCACAGTTCTTCAAAATTTCCCATTTTGTGTTGTGCAGAAGACAGAAAGTCACTCATGGATTGGAAAAACATGAGGAAATGATGAGAGAATTTAAATTAGCTGGACTGTAGAACAACAGGCTTCTCTTTTTAGTGGCACAAAAACAAATCAGATGGGAAATTCAGAGCTTATTGATTCTTCCAGCCCTCCTATTAAATGCCTTTTCAAGAAAATCTACGCATCTACATTTGTAAATGCACTCTGGAGGTCTCGGGGAATTACATTAATTGTTAATTTATTAATATAGCTGTGCTCATGAAATGCTCAATTAAACACGCAATCATGCAATGTTCAACATCCGTGTTGAAGAAATTACAGTGATTCAGATCTAACCCGTCCATTTGGGGCTGAAGCGATTTAAATTAGCTTGTATTTTGTTTTTCACTTTACTAACCACGGGCAGTCTTTTCTCCAAAGCGACGCTCGCACTGCGCAGGAACCCTGCCTGTAGCCCGGCTAATTGATTAGGTCAAAGGTCAGAGGGACAGTGGCTATGGAAGGAATGAATTTCCTGTTTCTGCATCTATAATTCAGTGGTTTACTGAGTGTGTGCATTGCAGTGAGCTGAAGAAGAGGCACAAGCTGTGCAAAACACAACTCTGCCAACTCTTACCACAGAGCCGTGGCTTTGAAGGTCTGCTGGATCAAGTCTGCATCTCACAGTACCCTGAGACCCAGACGTACATGCAGACAGACGCCCCACAACTTCAGGCTTTGTGTGTTTGTGTTTGTGATGGTTCGGCGGTCAACTTGAAAGGAAAACAAAACCCTCTGAAACATTTTCTGAGACTCGGCTGGTGAGGATGGAAATATTAACCAATGACGCCAATGCAGATTGTTTCTGACACACGGCGTATGATGCATGAACCCACAATCCCAAAATAATGAAAACACAGTCATCATTTACTCTCCCTCATGTTGTTGAAACACATATTTTGCAAAATGCTTCTGATGCTTTTTTCCATTTAGTGGAAGTGAATGACTGTCACGTGCCAAAAATGGTAGTAAACAGTCATATTGTATTGTATTGCATTGCATCATATGTTATGCCCTCACAATAAAACAGAGCTTGGATCATAAAACTAAGCATTTAAATATCATCTTATTATTACATATTATTGGGAGATATAGATTGACGACTGATATGTATACACATTTTATGCATTTCATTTATTTCATGAGATTTTTAAAAGTAAGAATTGTATCTTACTTTTTGGTCACATTAATATCAACAACTGCACCAAATTGCAAATGTTTGCTCAGTTTGGGCCTTTTTTAAGTTAAGTCAACATCACTTTTTACAGCGAACACATATGAAAATTGTATTTATTTATTTATTTATTTATGTTTTTGCCTAAAGGTTCAATAAATTTAAATAGATGTTTTCAGACTATTATTTCATGTCAGGCTTTTAAATGTTAAATGTAATGTAAAAATGTAAACATTTTTAATACTGAAATATTCCCCATATGGCATTTCCCTTATCTCATTTTCAATTGCACAATTTCAAATTTTGGCATGTAAAGATGTGCCGCATCAAATTTTACCTTCAACATGTGTAAAAGAGCAGCATGAACATTCTGCTAAACATCTCTTTTTGAGTTCCACAGAAGTCAGTCAGTCAGTCATGCGTGTTTGGAACAACATGAGAGTGTAATGAAAATCACAAGTGACAGACGTACCTGAAGCAGTGCGACCCCCGGTGTCAGCAGTACATGAAGGCTACACATGTGCAATTAAAGGTTCTCAATCTAAAACGTCCATATGGCCCTCAAGCTGACCGTTTGGTTGGGGGAAAGTGACCTGCACAGGACCCATTTGTCCCTGAGGGGGTCGTTCACTCGGCAGAAAGCAACCAGTCACTACAGCCTCAGTCAGGAGAACCTGCAGCTGCTTGTGAAGCACAGCCTGCTAAGCAAGGGGGGTTATTTTATATCTTCTCTCTGGGGAGAGAGGAAGCCGTTCACAAAGTGAAGGAAATGTCAGTGTCGTTGGGGTCGCAGTAAAAAGCAGCATTTCCAACAGCCCTGAGCGACAAAACCCACAAAGTGTCCAAGAACTTCTGCCGAATTAAACAGAATCATCTGTCACTTAAGCTGCATTATCCAGTGTCACACTAAACAGGTTTATGTGAAATAAACGCTGGATGTTTCCTGAGGTATTTGCCTGTTCACGCAGCGCTGTATGGGATTGCCTGTGTGACTCTCTGTGACCACAGACAGCAGCTTTAATCGTGACTCCTGCTCGCGTCGAGAGAGATCTGAGCATCCCTAAAGATCACGCAGTTGATCTTTGAAGACGTTTTGAATGGACGCACAGGGAGAATCGAGAAGTGTACATCTAAACTAAATCTAAAATGTGAAGTCTGAACACAAATGCCCTGCTGTGCCAGACTGAGTCAGGCTTGGCAGATCCAACGTGTATAGGAACTCATCAAAGAGGAGATTTTGTTTTTTAGTGGGAGAATCAAAGGGTTATGGCTTTCACGATTATTTTCAGCATTTCACAGTTATGATGTGAAATAAATATATCATGAACTGAGGTACATTGGGAAAATCCCTCTGAATAAAATCCTACTAGTAGATCCTACTTTTTATTAGGTGCGATTTATTATGTAAATACACAAAACTTTTTTTTCTGCAAAAAGATTTGCATCTGTTCCAGTAAGATTCATTTAAATTAAACTAAAATCCTGATATGGCTTAGTGCAATTATAAAATTGCAAAGGCTGCAATTTAATTAAGTAAATATATGCACTGCGTGACACTGTTCTCTTACGACAGCTCATGATCTGTCAGTGTTTGCAGCATCTCGGTTCACAGTAAACACTGCTCCTCATAAACTCATCTCTGCTTCTTAAAGGCTCCCTTAAGTTTCCTATCAAAAGTCTGATGGTTAAACATTTGAAAATGAAGTAATGCATTAGAATTGTAATTGTACAGTTGTAAAACATTATGTTAACTGTTACAGCCCATCGGTAGTGGAGTAAGTTGCATCAACAACACTCTTTCTTGACATTTGTTTACACTGTAATTTGTAGCCCAGTAAGTGAGAAAATTATGTAAAGTTTGAGATAAATAGCATGGGGGGAAAACACTATTACTGATATTAAAGTACAAAGTTACAAGCAACCCTTGTTTTATTATTGTTCTAAATAATGCAAAGAAATTTAATGTGTACATCAGTCTTGCTCACACTGATCATATATTTATGAACGTAAACACAAACCAGTGTTGATAGCCTATTTTAATTGCTGCGTAGAATTGATAGACTCCTGATAAACACTGTAAACACTGGATGTCTTTTCATAATTTAGAATACACTGGACACGCACACCAGAATGTAATTTTCCATAAAACAGGGAACCTTATTTACGTCCCATTTAATTCAATCAACATGACCCGTAGAGATGTGATCTTGATTATTAAAACATGAATATATGAATACAATTTCAAACAGTGATTCCATTTTCCCAAAGGTCACTCTGCATAATTGTTGGCTTGATTGCATGTGATTGTTTTTAAGTAAAGAAATGAAGACAATAGAAATGTCACTCACCACATGCGCGTGTGTATATGAGAATGAAACGCTTTGACGTGTGAGCTGACAGCTCTCTCGTGTGTGTGTGTGTGTGTGTGTTTAAAACAGAAAACCAAATCAGAGCCTCGAGTGAGTAGGTAATTGAATGCATAAATCTATAGGTTTGCAGAAGCACAGGCCAAATATCATTCGTCTCGTTTGTTTAACAATCCTGAAGGATTCGCTGTGCACTCTGTAGCAAGATAAAACTTCCTTGCAGATTTTTCAGCAAAACAGACGGCTTGTGAAAGCTGATCTGCTGTGTGGCATGTTTTGATGTGTAATCAATTGAAATTGAAGGGGAAGAGCGGTTCAAAGTGGAAAATGTAATGATGTGGTGAGTATCTCTGCAGGGCAGAGCCGATCTGCAGAAACACACCGACCCCCAATGCTAATGAGAAATCTGTTTCTCCTCCTAATAAATACAAGTGGAGTCTCACCATTGATCTTAAGAACACCTCAAGGGGATCTCAAGACTCCCTAAGGTATGTCCATTAGCGGGACAGGAAGGAGAAACTCCTATAAGGATGACAGAAAGGTTGTATAAGCGGAGCTGGGACAAGAGAAGTCTTGTGGGTCGTTCACATGAAGAATAACATGAATAACATTCCTGCACGGCCACAGAGAAATCAACTTCTTATGTAATTGAACTTAATACTGTGTGTAGACTGTAGAACATGTGGATTTAACATCAAAATTTAAAGTCTAACCTTAAAATGCATGCTTTTTATGTACCCTTCTTACTTTAAATACTTTGGTGATCCTAGAATAATTGATGTAGTTATCTCTTATTTATTTGAAAGAATTAAAAGAACCGTTTCATGTCTATCCTTGTATTATTTACTAGTCGAGGTTGATATAGGATTTAGAAAGTAATTAGTAATAAGTAAATAAATACTTTTTGGAGAAAGTAATTTGTACAGTAATCTAATGAAGATGTAATTAGTAAGTAATAATTAATTACTTTTTTAAAGTAACTTACCCAACACTGCATATTACTCACACAATAGCAATACATTATTCACAATTTATGGATTTTCCCTAATTCTTCATTTTCATCTTTTAAATTTTCCTTTCTAAAATAACCTACCGGTTATATATACATTCAGAAAGTCTCCCAGTTTTGTGGACATTCACACAATGACCAGTCACTAGTCAGGTGGACATAATTACACAGAAAATTCAAAGGCCATACAGATTTACAGAAATCATTTCAATTTGATTTCAATCATTTCAAGTGTTTTCTCAGATTCATTTTTATTTGACTTATTGATTTGCATTATTTAACCATGTATTTCTGTGTCTTTGGAAGGCGTTTGTCTTATTAACACAT
The DNA here is from genome assembly GCF_012432095.1 of Onychostoma macrolepis. Classification (NCBI taxonomy): domain Eukaryota; kingdom Metazoa; phylum Chordata; class Actinopteri; order Cypriniformes; family Cyprinidae; genus Onychostoma; species Onychostoma macrolepis. The sequence continues at coordinate 2,861,907 of NC_081168.1, read as the reverse complement.
TACAATTCACATGATTTCGTATTCACATGTAATGTAAGGCTTCCCAAACTTTTTTTTTTTTTTTTCATAAGCATACTTTTTATTAGTATTTTATCTATTTCAATATGCGCTAATTTGCATATACATTTTCAGAACAGAAATCTAAAAATGAATCATTTTGTTGACATATTAAAGGGGATTTCTGGATATATCTGAACAATGCCTGAAGCTTGGTATTTCGAGCACCTCCTGTGTTTATTTGCCTCTTTATGATGAATCACATATTGTATTCCTCAATTGTACGTTGCTTTGGATAAAGGCGTCTGTTAAATGAATAAATGTAAATGTGTGTGTTCACCATGTTCAGAATACAGACAGGACTAAAACTGCACAGTTTAGAGTGTGTAAGTGCTGATGAAGTCTGTAATTATACTGTAAACATATATATTTAAATATATGTTTTATGACTGAAATCTACGGGCACAAATACTTAATGTGTGATATAATAGACACTTAAATGTGTATTTTGGATGTTTTCTTTTCACTAGTCTGAAAGAATTCGTTATGTAAGTAAGATAGCTTAAAATCTTAAAATTGACCAGTGCAAAGGTTTTGCCTGTAGTTAACTAATGACAGAATATTATAAAGTGTGAACCATAATTTTCACTGCGACTGCATTACATTTAATAAATGAACTTTCATTTTATGGAACAGGGTGGAAGACACTTCGTTTCCAAGAATGTGCTTTAAAAAGCAATTCCCATTCAAACTACAGTTCAGTATCCCGTGAACGATTCAATTCAAATTCACACTCATAAACTAAACTGTCAGTTCTTATTTTCTGAATTCTGCCCAACCTGAGGCTGACGTGACCACAGTTTACAAATCACACAAGTCCCTTACTCTGCAATCAATATCAGGTCCAAACAGTACTCACAGTTATTGACTGCAGCAACTACTCCTAAAACACAGCTCTGGCTTTGTCCATAAACGGCTCCCACATCAATCAATACCCAACATTAACCAGAGCAACACATGTTTTACAGAGGAAGGCAGCTAATGAATGTGCCTTTAGGATAATGAAGCTTCTAAAAATATCTCAAAACCTTTTCATTTATTAAAAAAGATTATCGGGTGTGCTCTTCGTTTAGCTCTATCCACAGGATGTCACTGAGCACAATGCATCCTTAATTAAGGTGACTTTACAGGAAAGCGTCAGATCATTTGGTTGAAGTGTGCTCGGACCATATAAGAGTAATTAATCAGCGGAAACTAAGCACAGCATACAAAGATATCCATTTAAAAGAGAAACGCTGCTTTTGTGTTATTGTGTGGCTGGGCTTTAATCTCCTGCCTGTTTCCAAAGAGCTCATTTCCCTTAATGAGATCAAACAGGTTCAGATATACATTCTACTGTATATATACTGCACTCAAAATGTGACTTGCCATATAGACTAGAGGCCAGATTTACTAAAACAGGGCAAATTAGCATGAGAGCACAATCCCATAAAAGGGCTGATGGGAGTGGAAATTTCTTCTGATCTACTGACAATGCACATTAAAGAACACAAATGCAGCCGGATCATTTCCATAATGACCAGCGCAATCTACCGAGAGCAGAGCAAATTTACCTCAGTAAATTGTGTTATATTCTCCTCCCATAAATGTTGCATCTCAAAGGCAAACTCCTACAAATGCATATGCAATGAGGTCAGCAGCAAAAATGACTGTGTCCATGCCTTTCCAGTGCTAATTTTTCATTGTGTGCCTGAAAGTAGTTTTTAATGCCAAAATAGGGTTTGCACTGGTGCAAGCCATTAGTAAAAGTGGCCCAAAAAGTTAAGTAATATTAATATTAATTAGTGAAAAACTACTCCAAATTATAATCAAAAATGGCATGTAACAGACTTGGACCAGTAAACAACCATCTAGCAACACCTTGGCACCACTCATTTTCTTTAGAAAATTAAACAATCTAATTTACAAATATGACTTTCAGGATCAGAGGTTTGTAGCCTCAGATAAAGGGAGTGTTAAAGGAATATAGTTCACCCAAAAATGAAAATTAGATGAAAATGTTCATTGCATTCCATCACTTTCTCCACCAATGGATGCTCTGCAGTGAATGGGTGCCGTCAGAATGAGAGTCCAAACAGCTGATAAAAACAAGACAATAATCCACACCACTCCGGTCCATCAGTTAACATCTTGTGAAGCCAAAAACTGCATGTTTGAGACCATTCTCTGTTCTCCTCTCACATATTTGTTTAGAGCTGTTTTTGGACTGTTTTTACCCATAAACGGTGCTTGATCTGTGCAGATTTCTCTCTTAAGACCAGACCATTTTTTAATTGGAGGAAGCAATGTTATGGACTCATATTTTAGCCAGAAGCAACAGTTTAAAGTAAAAACGTCTTAATGATAGATTTGTTTACAAACATGCAGCTTTTGTCTTCTCCAGATGTTAACTGATGGACTGGAGTGGTGTGGATTATTGTGATGTTTTTATCAGCTGTTTGGACTCTCATTCTGACGGCACCCATTCACTGCAGAGCATCTATTGCTGAGACACTGATGCAATGCTACATTTCTCCAAACCTGATGAATAAACAAACTCATCTACATCTTGGATGATATGATGGTGAATAAATTTAAAGAAAATTCATTTTTTGGTGAACTACCCCTTTAAGATGAAAAAGTTGCTAACATCGGCTTATTGTTCGTCAGTCAAGAGTGACATCTGCTGAACCGCTCATGCCATTTCCATCGGTTCATTCATGTCTTCTGAACAGGAAGTCAAAGTCACAGAATCACAGAATTGTGTCAGAGCTCCACGTTAATTCTGCGGTGGGCCAAACATTTCTGAAATAATTGCTTCATGAATGACCTTTTGTGTGACATAAAACCCAGTAAATGCTTCGCCCGAGGACAAGAAGGGAGTTATATCTTATCTCTGTGGAATATCTCGCCGACCTACTAAATAGACTCCCGGAATCAGTTAAACATAATTGTTCAGTGTTCCTCTTTTTACATTGGCCGACTTCAAAATGCCAAGCAGAAAAAAAAAAGATTAGCTTCATTTAACAAGGAACCTGTTGTAATGAATTAGAAACCCAGATAGGAAGACGGACCACTGAATGACCAGCGCCTTTTCACACTTCACGAGTCTCGTTGGGACAGCTATGTGTGGATGAAATCATCTGTACGGCACACTCCAGTTCTTCTGGAAAAACACGGCTTTATTTTGATTGTCTGGGATTCAAAATTGGATAGGGTTGGACAACTTCTGCAAATGTCAACATATTCCAAAGGTCTCAAGCCACTGTTGAGAGAACAGAATAATGAATGAGAGGGAAAGCAACAATCCATTTACTGTGCTAAAAAAAACCCTCCAAAACCCTCGCTGTGTACCAAAACGCTGCAAATGGAACACAATTGCCTCCTAACCTCCACGGGTCTCTATTCAGATGTAAAGAAAAAGAGAACAGTGTGATGCCTATATCCATTAGAGTCTGAATTTGCTTGAATTAATAAAACATTTTGCTCTAAAAAAGCGGTGTACCTTCCGTGAACCGTGAAAGCACTTGCGATCTCCCAGCTGGGACTTTTTTGACAAACGTCTGCCATTGTAAGAACATTTCAGGAATGGTTTGTTGAACCTTCGAGAAAATTAAGCCATTCAGAACGCACGTGAAACAGCGTCTCGATCGTGAGACGTTCATGGCCCAATTCTGCAGCGCTAGTCTCGGTGTTTATGTCAGCGGAGTCTGGGTAGTTGTGCAAATGAGCTTTCCATCAGCTCCACGGGACAGGAGCAGTCAGTCACTCTGGTTTACAATCTCCCTCCTGGGCACTCATGGCTTTCACAGCACTAACAGATTTGGACAGCTCGCTGCTGATGGCTTCCATGTGCTTCATACTTCATCTTGAGAAACGGTTCTGAGCAAAGCAGCTTGCTAATTAGTTTTTCATTGTGCAGCGTCTGCATAAACATGTACATGTGTAAAATGCAACTACAGTAATGCTAAGTAAGCTCATCTCGCCAAGTGGCGGGACACAGAGGTTAAAGACACAGATGTCTCATCTTAAAGCAAAAAGTATTAAAGCTACTCAAAGGCTAATGTTTTTTGAGATTTCTGCATTCAAAATGAATTTACCTCTATTTTCCATTGTTTTGTAAGACAGATATCTAAACATCCTTAAATCAAGACACATTTACGTGAGATGCAAAGTGAAGATATGCAGTTTGACAAAACTGATAAAAGAGAGTTTATGCTTAAAACAAGAACAAACATCTGAACGCTTGTTTTCCCACTGAATTCAAGTTGATTTTTCAATATACACTGCCACTCAAAAGTTTGAGGTCAGTTCATTTTTTCTTTTCTTTTTTATTAAAGATGTTTGTAGTTTTATTCAGCAAAAAGGGTGTTAAATTGATAAAAAGTGGTAGTAAAGAGCTATATTTCTATTTTGAATAAATGCTGCTCTTTTTAACTTTTCATCAGTGAATCCTGGAAAAAGTATCACAAGTTCCAAAAAAATATTAAGCATGCAGCAAAATGTGTCCAACATTTTCCACGTTTCCACATAATAAACCAGCATATTAGAATGATTTCTGAAGGACCATGTGACACTGAAGACTGGAGTAATGATGCTGAAAATTCAACTTTATCACAGGAATAAAATTATACTGTAAAGTATATTAAAATGAAAAACTTATTTTAAATTGTAATAATTCACAATATTACTGTGTTTTCTGTATTTTTGATTAAATAAATGCAACCTTGATGAGCTTAAGAGACTTCTTTAAAAAATTAAACTTTTGAATGGCAGTGTTTAAATATATCCTCATTAAAGTATATTAATGAACAAATATTTGACAAAAGTTTTAGGTGATATATTAAAAATGAATAAACATCGATTAGGCTAAATGCTTGGCAGCGATGGCATCATCATAATATTTGTGTACTAAATAGTGATTACTCATCTTTCTTGAAATACTCTTTAATATACATTTCAAAATACAAAAAAAAAATGGGATCTTCCAGCTGAATAAAATCAATTCTTAGAACCAAAACACTATTAGAACAGTGAGATTTTCTAATTCAAAGAACTGCTTTTAAAACAGCACGTACCACTACTTTATAAATGCAAAAACTCATGGCTCTTACTCCTTTACAAGAATCCCTTGAGGACTGGACTCTATTTATGACACTGCTGATAAAGGACAAAGTTCTGCATATTTTTTCCGTTGTTGTTGTTCAAGGAAATATGAGCACACGGATTTGTGTTAATGCACCGAACTGTAGCAAATGTGTGCAAATAAGAGCATGCAGCACGCAAGTTAATTACGCACTAAAAAGGGAGCACTCATTAGCATTATCCTGAAGTGTAAACTATGTATATTCATTAGTTACGGACTTTGCAAATATAGCCGGCTTGGGTCTGTTGGAAATGCAGTAGATTTGATACATGTGACGTAAAGTGTTATTTCAGTCATGAGTTGGAAATCCTTTTCACAATGTAAATTTGGTCCTTCTGCTCCAGGCTGCTTCCGAATAAAGACTTCTTTCTCTCTGTAGCCGTAATTGTCTTTCATTTGAGTGCTGCCCTTCTCCTCAACATCTCCATCAGCCGGTGTCCTCCAGGGATCCGTCCTCTGACCCTTCTCGTTCTGGAGCTCCACTTGTTGTGTGGCATTTCTCACAGTGGGCCATTCTGCAAGAGTATTTCAAAGCAGACTCGGACATGCTCCTGCGGGGCCGCTGGCCTGAGCTGTTGGGCCCCAGCTGGCTTTGTGCTGCCAGCTGCATCCAGTGGTTATTCCTCACAGGCACAACCCCAGGTGTCCTTCCCTTCTGCCCTGTAATTCCCGTCTCTTTCATCCTCGCAGGATGTCCAGCTTGTATCATGGGCTCATTCAATAAAACAACATCCAGAGGAGCAGAGGCAGATACGGGTTCAACACAGACACACAAACAGATTGTTTGCAGATGCAGCCGGCTTTCACTGTCTGCGAAAAGAAACTTTTTCAGCGCTGTCTTGCTCCACAGAGAGATTAAGCACATACAAACCATCTCAAATCTTCCCAAATAGGGATTAATTGCTAATTAAAAGGAAAAATAAAATAAACCTATTCATGTGTTGAAGGAAATGTGCTGCAAAAATAACCACCGGTCCATTAATAGAAACGTAATTTGATTTCACAGCAAGATTAACTGGATTTTTATGGTAAACTAACCACAGCGCAAAACACACCATCACAGTTTGCTAATGTGGTCGGAGTGTTTTTAGCACATTACTATCAGACTGCTATGCTGTTCTGATTGTTAGCATGTTGCTGTGTGTTTACTAATCTGTTATGAGTGTTTTTAAGATGTTATTAGGCCTATATGATTGCTAAGATGTTCTGATGGCTTTTAGCACATTATGAAATGCTTGCTATTATGTTCTGATTGTTAAGCATGTTGTTATGTGTTTGCTAATGTGCTATAAGTGATTTAGGATTATTTGATTATATGATTGCATTTCGCTACACCATTGCTAAGATGTTCAAAGCATTTTCATCAGATTAATGCATGTTTGCTAAGTCGTTCTGAGTGTTTTAGCATCTTTCTACACAGTTTCTAAGGTGTTCAGTGTTTTTATCAAATTACTGCATGATTGCCAAATCGTTCTAAGTGTTTTAGCATCTTACTGCGCGGTTGCTAAGGTGTTCAAAGCGTTTTTATCAGAATACAGCATGTTTGTTCAGGCGTTTTGAGTGTTTTAGCATCTTTCTACACAGTTTCTATGGTGTTCAAAGTTTTTTTTATCAAATTACTGCATGGTTGCTAAGTCTTTCTGAGTGTTTTAGCATCTTACTACGCAGTTTCTAAAGTGTTTAAAGTGTTTTATTTCTGCTTGTTTGCTAAGTCATTCTGAGTGTTTTAGCATCTTTCTACACAGTTTCTAAGGTGTTCAAAGTGTTTTTTAATCAAATTACTGCATGACTGCTAAGTAATTCTGAGTATTTTAGCATCTTTCTACGTGGTTTCTAAGGTGTTCAAAGTGTTTTATTACTGCTTGGTTGCCAAGTCATTCTGAGTGTTTTAGCATCTTACTACGAGGTTGCTAAGGTGTTTAAAGTGTTTTATTACTGCTTGGTTGCTAAGTCATTCTGAGTGTTTTGGCATCTTACTACGTGGTTTCTAAGGTGTTCAAAGTGTTTTATTACTGCTTGGTTGCCAAGTCATTCTGAGTGTTTTAGCATCTTACTACGAGGTTGCTAAGGTGTTCAAAGTGTTTTATTACTGCTTGGTTGCTAAGCCATTCTGAGTGTTTTAGCATCTTTCTGCACGGTTTCTAAGGTGTTTAAAATGTTTTATTACTGCTTGGTTGCCAAGTCATTCTGAGTGTTTTAGCATCTTACTACGAGGTTGCTAAGGTGTTTAAAGTGTTTTATTACTGCTTGGTTGCTAAGTCATTCTGAGTGTTTTGGCATCTTACTACGTGGTTTCTAAGGTGTTCAAAGTGTTTTATTACTGCTTGGTTGCCAAGTCATTCTGAGTGTTTTAGCATCTTACTACGAGGTTGCTAAGGTGTTCAAAGTGTTTTATTACTGCTTGGTTGCTAAGTCATTCTGAGTGTTTTAGCATCTTACTACGAGGTTGCTAAGGTGTTTAAAGTGTTTTATTACTGCTTGGTTGCCAAGTCATTCTGAGTGTTTTAGCATCTTTCTGCACGGTTTCTAAGGTGTTCAAAGTGTTTTATTACTGCTTGGTTGCCAAGTCATTCTGAGTGTTTTAGCATCTTACTACGAGGTTGCTAAGCTGTTCAAAGTGTTTTATTACTGCTTGGTTGCCAAGTCATTCTGAGTGTTTTGGCATCTTACTACGAGGTTGCTAAGGTGTTCAAAGTGTTTTATTACTGCTTGGTTGCCAAGTCATTCTGAGTGTTTTAGCATCTTTCTACGAGGTTTCTAAGGTGTTCAAAGTGTTTTATTACTGCTTGGTTGCCAAGTCATTCTGAGTGTTTTAGCATCTTTCTGCACGGTTTCTAAGGTGTTCAAAGTGTTTTATTACTGCTTGGTTGCCAAGTCATTCTGAGTGTTTTAGCATCTTTCTGCACGGTTTCTAAGGTGTTTAAAATGTTTTATTACTGCTTGGTTGCCAAGTCATTCTGAGTGTTTTAGCATCTTTCTACGAGGTTTCTAAGGTGTTTAAAGTGTTTTATTACTGCTTGGTTGCCAAGTCATTCTGAGTATTTTAGCATCTTTCTGCACGAGGTTTCTAAGGTGTTTAAAATGTTTTATTACTGCTTGGTTGCCAAGTCATTCTGAGTGTTTTAGCATCTTACTACGAGGTTGCTAAGGTGTTTAAAGTGTTTTATTACTGCTTGGTTGCTAAGTCATTCTGAGTGTTTTGGCATCTTACTACGTGGTTTCTAAGGTGTTCAAAGTGTTTTATTACTGCTTGGTTGCCAAGTCATTCTGAGTGTTTTGGCATCTTACTACGAGGTTGCTAAGGTGTTCAAAGTGTTTTATTACTGCTTGGTTGCCAAGTCATTCTGAGTGTTTTAGCATCTTACTACGAGGTTGCTAAGGTGTTTAAAGTGTTTTATTACTGCTTGGTTGCCAAGTCATTCTGAGTGTTTTAGCATCTTTCTGCACGGTTTCTAAGGTGTTCAAAGTGTTTTATTACTGCTTGGTTGCCAAGTCATTCTGAGTGTTTTAGCATCTTACTACGAGGTTGCTAAGCTGTTCAAAGTGTTTTATTACTGCTTGGTTGCCAAGTCATTCTGAGTGTTTTGGCATCTTACTACGAGGTTGCTAAGGTGTTCAAAGTGTTTTATTACTGCTTGGTTGCCAAGTCATTCTGAGTGTTTTAGCATCTTTCTGCACGGTTTCTAAGGTGTTCAAAGTGTTTTATTACTGCTTGGTTGCCAAGTCATTCTGAGTGTTTTAGCATCTTTCTGCACGGTTTCTAAGGTGTTCAAAGTGTTTTATTACTGCTTGGTTGCCAAGTCATTCTGAGTGTTTTAGCATCTTTCTGCACGGTTTCTAAGGTGTTTAAAATGTTTTATTACTGCTTGGTTGCCAAGTCATTCTGAGTGTTTTAGCATCTTACTACGAGGTTGCTAAGGTGTTTAAAGTGTTTTATTACTGCTTGGTTGCCAAGTCATTCTGAGTATTTTAGCATCTTTCTGCACGAGGTTTCTAAGGTGTTTAAAGTGTTTTATTACTGCTTGGTTGCCAAGTCATTCTGAGTGTTTTAGCATCTTTCTACGAGGTTGCTAAGGTGTTTAAAGTGTTTTATTACTGCTTGGTTGCTAAGTCATTCTGAGTGTTTTGGCATCTTACTACGTGGTTTCTAAGGTGTTCAAAGTGTTTTATTACTGCTTGGTTGCCAAGTCATTCTGAGTGTTTTGGCATCTTACTACGAGGTTGCTAAGGTGTTCAAAGTGTTTTATTACTGCTTGGTTGCTAAGCCATTCTGAGTGTTTTAGCATCTTACTACGAGGTTGCTAAGGTGTTTAAAGTGTTTTATTACTGCTTGGTTGCCAAGTCATTCTGAGTATTTTAGCATCTTTCTGCACGGTTTCTAAGGTGTTCAAAGTGTTTTATTACTGCTTGGTTGCCAAGTCATTCTGAGTGTTTTAGCATCTTACTACGAGGTTGCTAAGCTGTTCAAAGTGTTTTATTACTGCTTGGTTGCCAAGTCATTCTGAGTGTTTTGGCATCTTACTACGAGGTTGCTAAGGTGTTCAAAGTGTTTTATTACTGCTTGGTTGCCAAGTCATTCTGAGTGTTTTGGCATCTTACTACGAGGTTTCTAAGGTGTTCAAAGTGTTTTATTACTGCTTGGTTGCCAAGTCATTCTGAGTGTTTTAGCATCTTTCTGCACGGTTTCTAAGGTGTTCAAAGTGTTTTATTACTGCTTGGTTGCCAAGTCATTCTGAGTGTTTTAGCATCTTTCTGCACGGTTTCTAAGGTGTTTAAAATGTTTTATTACTGCTTGGTTGCCAAGTCATTCTGAGTGTTTTAGCATCTTACTACGAGGTTGCTAAGGTGTTTAAAGTGTTTTATTACTGCTTGGTTGCCAAGTCATTCTGAGTATTTTAGCATCTTTCTAAACGGTTTCTAAGGTGTTTGAAGTGGTTTATTACTGCTTGGTTGCCAAGTCATTCTGAGTATTTTAGCATCTTTCTAAATGGTTTCTAAGGAGTTTAAAGTGTTTTATTACTGCTTGGTTGCCAAGTCATTCTGAGTGTTTTAGCATCTTACTACAAGGTTGCTAAGGTGTTCAAAGTGTTTTTATCAGATTACAGCATGTTTGAGAAGGTGATATTGTGATTTTCTGTATTGAAGTCTGATATTCTGGTATGTGAATGTTTTTTCAGCCATTTGTCATTTTGCATTTTTTATTTTCTCAGCCATTTTACTGTCCATCATGTGTAAATCATAAGTCAGAATGCATAATTCATAAATGTAATAGCACCCTTCTCCTCAAAAAACTGCCCAATTTGTATAATTCATGTGCGAAACACAAATGCGTCGAGTTACATGCCAAAGTTCACTAAAGTTGTTCAAATCCAAGTATGAGCAGCAGTAATAGAGATGCTTTCCTCATAGCAAGCGCCATTAAAACACAGCAACAGTTTATTTGCGATCTTCAAAGCCAGAAGACTCCCTATCTGTCATTATGTTTAGTTTTGCTTGGAAAACATTCCCGTTTCTGCTTTATTTAGAGTCTGCTCCACTAAATGTTTAATTATTTTGGCAGATGTGTCTGATGAGGAAGACACATAGAAATTGTCAATAACATCATCCGTGAAAAGAAGAGAGCGAGAAGTGTGAGAGCTGCGAGATGAATTTCATAAACAGAGGATGAGAGTATTAAAAACTGGAGGATTATGACAAGAGGTATAAAATGGGATTGCCAGGATTTTCATACTTTCTGCAACATGGCAGATCGTCCTCACTCTACATCAAACAGAGAATTGTGGGGCAAAATTCATCAGCTTGGCAACTACGACGGCAGCGCTTACTCACGACAGATCTGCCATCAGCGAGATTAGCACAGCACTCCAGACTGCTGTACAACTGATACAATTGCGATGACAAACAGCAGGTGAATTGGCCGCGGGAAGTCAGACATGATTGGATAATGGCAAAGCCAATGCTACCTGATTTCACCTAATCACACACAAGTCTTTACCAGCAGATGACGCCACTCGGCTACTTTAACTCTTTCACCGACATTGACCGAATTTTTCAGTTTTAGACCTCGTGCATCAGAGAAACAAGTGCACAGACATCTTTAGAATTTTGTCTTTGAACTTCCATTTTTGCAGTAGCTCTATAGCATGTTGATGAGTTATTAGCTGGGGAAGTGGAATTACTTACTGTAAAGTTAACGAAAGTTATTATTGTAAAGTTTGAAGCGGATGTCATAATAAATTTCAGTAGACCTGTACGTTTTTAAAACGAGCAGTTCATTCAAATGCCATAGGTATGATTTTGGTACAACTACAGACAACAGACCAAAATTATTGCTAGGGACAATTTAGTAGTGGCTGATATTGGTAGGGACATGCTATAGCGTCTCTACTAAATTATACACCCTTGAAAATCATAACAAGTGATGTCCGACTTTGGAAACCATAGTTCTCTACTTAAATATGAAGAGGTCAAACAACAGATTAAAGAGTTAATCCAAATTGAGGAAGATGTCATTCACTTGTTTTGCCTATGTACCCACACACCGAAATTTTGGTCAGATTTCTTTTTAATAGCCTAGTTAAACCATGGTAACTACAAATTAACCATGGCTCTGCTACACTAGCCATAGTTTAACCAGTTTAACCATGGTATTTGTAGTAAAACTGTGGTTATACAAAAAACATGGTTACTACACTTTTACTATAGTAAAACTATGGTTAACACCCCAGAACGTAATCAATGTAATCAGCGTGGTTTACATTCAGTATCCTTGCTGTCTATGCTGGACAATCAGAAAGCTCTCAGATTCCATCAAAAATATCTTAATTTGTGTTCCGAAGATGAATGAAGGTCTTATGGGTTTGGAACAACATGAGGGTGAGTAATTAATGACAGAATTTTCATTTTTGGGTGAACTAAGCCTTTAATTATCCAGATCAAAACAAGGCAAAGAAGCAGAAACAAGCAATCTAAAACTAACGCGATCATTAAACAGCATATAAATCAGTGCTGATGGAAGCAGTTTATGTTTTGATGTCTGAATCCATTCCAGATGTAGCCTTTTATAAAAATAAAAAAACGCGATTTTCTCTTCTTTTTGTTCAAAATGTTACCTTTTTTATTAACTTACCCACATTCAAGTGTTGATAAAAAGAATGCACGAAGCTAGAATAAGATTTGTTTGTTTGTTTAAGAGGCTCTGCTCTTTTTTTAAATATTGCAAGTTCACATATTCACACAACAAAATATTCTGGGGGCCATGAAGTGGGGAAAGAGTTAAAGTCAACATGAAGCGGCATTCGCATTTGACTTTCAAACCGTGCTGTATTTCCAAGCGAAACAGAATATTCAACAAGAGGCTTGATTTTATCCATCAAGAATTGATTGGGTCGTGAGCAGTGGGCGTTAGATATCAGAAAGGAGCCAGCCGTGGATGTGAGTTTGTGAGTTTGATTCGGTCCAGTTCTGTGTCCCACTCCCACCTCATCTGTTACTGCAAACTCCAGCCTACACACTGACCGCTGCCTGCATCATCCCAGCCATTTAGGATGGATTTCAAAGACAGCAAATGACAGCCAGCTAGAGCCTATATAAGCCAGACAGCATCACCGTTCCAGTCGTTTAGGATGGATTTCAAAAGGCTATACATCAACGCAGGACTGCCACTGCAGCCTATATCAGCCAGACGCTGCCTGCATCACTCGAATCATCCTTACTATTTAAACACCGAATCATTTATTCATTGAATATGTGGCTATTATTACATACAGTGGCATACAAAAGTTTTGGAAACCCTTGGAGAATCTGTGAAAATGTGAATAATTTTAACTAAATAAGAGAGATCATAAAAAATGCATGTTATTTTTTATTTAGTACTGTCCTGAGTAAGATATTTTACATATATGTTTACATTTCGTCCACAAGACAAAATAAATAGCTGAAATTATTCAAATGACCCCATTCAAAAGTTAATATTGTGTGTTAACCTGGATGATCATGAGTCCCTTGTTTGTTCTGAACAGTTAAACTGAGCACTGTTCTTCAGAAAAATCCTCCATGTCCTGCAGAATCTTCAGTTTTCCAGCATCTTTTGCATATTTGAACCCTTTCCAGCAGTGACTGTGTGATTTTGAGATCCATCTTTTCACGCTGAGGACAATTGAGGGACTCAAACACAACTATTAAAAAAGATTCAAACATTCACTGATGCATTAAGAGCCGGGGGGTGAAAACGTTTGAAGATGGATCTCAAAATCATACAGTCACTGCTGGAAAGGGTTCAAATATGCAAAAGATGCTGGAAAACTGAAGATTCTGCAGGACATGGAGGATTTTTCTGAAGAACAGAGCTCAGTTTAACTGTTCAGAACAAACAAGGGACTCATGAACAACCATCACAAAACAAGAAAACAAACAGTCGTAGATCATCCAGGTAACCACACACAGTATTAAGAACCAAGGGTTCACAAATTTCTGAAGGGGGGGATTTTAATAATTTCAGCAATTTTTTTTATTATCTTGTGGACTAAATATAAACATCTTTTATGTAAAATATCTTACTCAGGACAGTACTAAATAACATGCATTTTGGTAAAATTATTCACATTTTCTGCAAGAGGTTCACAAACTTTTGCATACGCCATAAGTTTGTAATAATTAAGTTTTTTAATGTTTTTGGAATGAATCTCTCATTCTTACCAAGGTAGCATTTATTACAGTAAAAACAGGAATATTGTGAAATATTATTACAATTTAAAATAGCTGTTTTCTATGTGAATATATATTCAAATGTAATTTATTCCTGTGATCAAAGCTGAATTTTCAGCATCATTATTCCAGTCTTCAGTGTCACATGATCCTTCAGAAATCATTCTAATATACTGAATTTGTGCTCTATTATTAATTAATATTATTAATTAATAATTCTTATTATGACCAACAATGTTGAAAACAGTATTTGCTGCTTAATATTTTTGTGGAAACCATGACACGTGATTCTTTGATGAATAGAAAGTTCAAAAGAACATTTATTTGAAACAAAAAACTTTTGTAACATTAAAAAGCCTTTACTATCACTCTTGATCAATTTAATGCATCCTTACATAAACTAACTATTATTATTATTTTTAAACATTACTTACCCCAAACTTTTAAATACTAGAGTATCACAGTTTCCACAAAAATATGAAGCAGCACAACTGTTTTCAACATTGATAATAGTCAGAAATGTTTCTTTGCTTTGATCACCGGGTAAAAAAAAAAAAAAAAGAAGAAGATGATATTCTAAACAATATTCAAAGAGAGAAGTTATTACTGTGATAATATATTACTGTTTTTACTGTATTTTGATCAAATGAGCAGAAGAGACTCAAAAATAATACTAGTGTATGTTTATTTAAGTATATATGATAAATGAGTCTCTCAAGGTTTTTCCCTTCACTACCTAAACAACTTGTGTTTTTTTCTCTTATGGTTCTCTCACTGGTTTAAAACATTTTATTTAAAGCTGTTTTGAGACATTATGGATTGTGAAAAGTGCTACACAAATAAAAACCACTGATGCACACTTTTTGAAATCTTGTTGTTCTTACTATTGCATATATAACTACTGTTATTATTGTCATAACCTTAATTAAATTTACATTAACTATTGCCAAGATTTCAGAAAGGCTACAGCAATAACCTAAAACAATGTCTAACTAGTTATTTGGATATAAATTGATTTATTTTTTCTGTGCCCGTGTGACCTAAGTGACGTCAGCTGAAAAGAAATATCGTTTGAAAGGTGAATCAAATCTGTGCATACAATAAGTAAACAGGGTCAGTTTTGATTAACGGTTGATTTTCAGACACTTTAAAGTAACATGAACAAGTTCTCTTGATCCGATGACTGTACAGTTTCTCTGAGATGTGATAAAACAGAGGATTCGTGTTCTTTTGAAAGGTTATTGTATAATGTATAACCCATTAGTGCACAGACAGATCATGTTTCAAGCTCGGTCACAGTTTTTGTTTGGAGCTACTTGCTTTATCAAGCACATCATGGTGTCAAAAACAAAGAATGTTTGAATTCTGCACATGAAACCAGTGTCTTATTAAACATAATTCTTGAGACATTGCATGGTAGAAATCATGACAAAAAAGCACATGATAAAAATAGCGCACTTATATTTTGCATAGGCTTTGATATTAGGGTTATAACAGCCAGACAGTTAACCGTACTGCTACTGTAAGTGTGATGTTGGAGATATTATGCCCTGTGATGGGGTCAGGATCACATCGGAAAAGTCCACAAACAAACAGGTGAGGTGGTTCAGGTGAGCCGAGAAACCTGAGTGCAATCACACATCGGTCATTTCATCCTCCATGTCGTCTCCCTCCGTTTCTCCTTCACCTTCCGCTTCCTCCTCATCCTCGGATGTCATATCTGCATCATCCATCTGGGACACGCACTTCTGACAGGAACAGACGAATAAATAATTCTCCCTGAAAATGAGAGGGAAGAAATGAGGTGGTTTATCACTTAAAAAGCCAAAATCCAGACACTATTTACTCACACTCGTGTCTTTACAAAACCACATTAGCTTGTATGTGACCCTGGACCACAAAACCAGTCTTAAGTCGCTGGGGTATATTTGCAGCAATAGCCAAAAATACACTGTATGGGTCAAAATTATAGATTTTTCTTTTATGCCAAAAATCATTAGGATATTAAGTAAAGATAATGTTCCATGAAGATATTTTGTAAATTTCCTACCGTAAATATATCAAAACTTCATTTTTGATTAGTAATATGCATTGCTAAGAACTTCATTTGGACAACTTTTTCTCAATATTTTGATTTTATTGCACCCTCAGATTCCAGATTTTCAAATAGTTGCATCTCAGCCAAATATTGGCCTATCATAACAAACCATACATCAATGGAAAGCTTATTTATTGTATAAACAAATTGACCCTCATGACTGGTTTTGTGGTCCAGGGTCATATATGTTATAAACACACAAAAAAATGAATGTGAGAATTGCTACGCTGCTCTTTTTTTCCAAGTCTTCTGAAGTCATACCACAGTGTTGTGAAAGGAAAACTAGATGAGTAATAATTAGTTACTGTTGTTCTCTGTCTAAATGCTTGGTTTTTGCCC
The DNA here is from genome assembly GCF_012432095.1 of Onychostoma macrolepis. NCBI lineage: Eukaryota > Metazoa > Chordata > Actinopteri > Cypriniformes > Cyprinidae > Onychostoma > Onychostoma macrolepis. The sequence goes on along the minus strand of NC_081168.1, from coordinate 2,845,582 downwards.
TTTCAGGAACAAAAACTGTAAAGATTCTTCGAAAATAAAATAAACAAACAGTGCTGGGTAGATCACTTGTGAATTGTAGTCTGTTACTGATTCCAAATTACATGAAAAAAAACAATTGTAGTTAGTAACGTAATCCATTACATTACATTTTAGGTAATACAATTAGATTACTTTTGACCTACCATATTTATCACACTGATTTAAATAGGATAATCTATACCATACTGACATAAAAATACATACAGAAAGAAAATATTCCATTCATTGTTATTAACAACATGAAGTGCATTAAACATTATGTCAAAGTTAACCTGGGGTTCATGAAGAAACGAGTTCGGTGAAAAGCTAATGATTAATTAAATCATAAACATTGTAAAAATGTAAATAAGTTATTTTAAAACAACAACAATCTAAATATTTTATTTGCTCACCTGCATGTCATGTGAAATGTGTTAAATAATTAAAAACGTGTTGCCTTAAAATCTCAGGGGGACTGGGTATTTCCAGATTACATGCAATCATTTACTACCCAGCACTGTAAGTACATAAATAAAACTTAAAAACATCCCAATATAAGGGTTTGGATGATTAATATTTAAAAAAAAAAAAGTAAAAAAAAAAAAAAATGTGTTCAGTCCATCTACTCTTATTCCCTAACAAGTGAAGATGCATAATATCCATCAGATCCAGGGGGTCCGACTCTGATCTCAACTTCACATCCAAGAAGGTCAGCGGTTCTTTTCAAGGTGAAGTCAGGCTTTTCACGGGAATAAAGTGAATATAGATTAAGTGGGATTTCCGAGCAAACCCTCATTGGTCATATGGGCGGCATAGTTGCTGCGATTGACAGGTAAGTGATCAATAGCAGAGCAGGGGCCCCAGCAGCAAGCCAGCGGCCCCCGTGGTTATCCAGGCCCAGAGCTGCTGCCAGGGACCAAGGCCATTGATCCTCTCTGGAGGCGGACTCAGCTGGCCAGTTTCACACAGAATGCTTAAACAAGGGATTGCATTCGTTTACCTCAAGATCTTGTGTCGGCTATGACGACTCCTGTCTCGCTGGCAGCAGTCCAGGTAGCTGATACAGATCTCCTGCGGAAAGGAGGAGAGAAATTCACGGGACAATCAACAATGAAGCAATTCTGCAGTTATATGATGAGCTGAGGGAATTAAGTTATACAGAAATAATCAGAAAAAGCTTTCCAACACTTTTCTGTTTTATAAATTGGCCAGAATCATGAAAAAGCAATGTGCGAGTCTGACAGCTTTCATAATGTTTGTCAGTGGTCTTAATTACAACATTTTTCTCAAAGTCGGTAAACATGTCATTTTTCCAGATGCTCGCTAACTAGTTTGATCACCAGCAGACCAAAATTGAAATCATTATTCATACTATTCATTTATTATTGTCCTTTCTGACGGACCTTCATACACAATCACGATATGGAAATGCAAGATTTTTCATGCTTCTGAAAGAAGTCTATAACGCTTACCGAGGCTGCTTTAAAAAATTCAATAAAATCAGTAAAATTGTGAAATATTATTACAATTCAAAACAGCCGTTTTCTATGTGAATATATGTTAAAACAGAATTTATTTCTGTGATCAAAGCTGAATTTTCAGCATCGTTCCTGCAGTCTTCAGCGTCACATGATCTTCAGAAATCATTCTAAGATGCTGATTTTCTGCTCAAGAAACATTTCTGATTATTATCAAGGTTGATAATACCATTGATAATGAACCGTAGTTAGTACTACTATTTGAACTCTTTTGTAACATTATAAATGTCTTTACTGCCAAATAAAAGTATACTTCCTTGAACTTTTGAACAGTAGAGAGAGTCACACAGATGTGTAACGACATTACAATTTTTCTCCATTTAATTCTACTTCCTTGCAATTTCACCCCTGTTTGCTACCTCACCTCAAAACAAACTCAGGAATTGAATTGAAATTTGAAAAGCGTTCTCAATAGCACACAACTCTGCAAAACATAATAATAAATGGACACTACGCAACAAATTTGGCATTAGATAACGCTCTCTTTGTTCGCTACAATGTGTATTCAGAGCTTAAAGCCATTACAAATTCCCGATAAGCTGTCATCCAGTGGCTAATATGATTCAAATAAACAAACCTATGAAATAAGTCGGTGTGATGTGAACAGTAGCGAAGGCAGGCAGATGTAGGCCTTTTCAATCTATCTGACAAGCTGCCAAAACTACTCCCATCTTCAGACTCTAGACTGTAATTCCTACCGACAATGAAACACTCAAGGCTTTCGAAAACATTACGAGCCTCAGCTTAGCATCTATTATCCAACATGCTCCTCTGACCTCTCCGGGGCTGATGTCGCTGAGGGCCGCGAGGTGAAGGAGGAAGTTGTTGTCGGGGAAAGACGCCTCCGCATTGGGAACGCAGCTGTGGTTACCTGTGCAACACAGGAAACCCTCATAAATCTTCACGTCTCTTTTCGCGGAGCAAGAAGACAGGCCTCATTTGTTAAGCTGACCTGATTTTCACGACTCAAAGTCAACTTGCGTGTAAAAATTAAAATATCACAGCTGTGCAAACTGAAAGATGTGCCAATACGAATAAAGACGGTTCTCACAAGAGCTCTGCAGCAGGAAAAGACCGGAGCCCTCGCAGTTGAGGAAATCGCCGGTTTCTGCAAAAGAAAAAAAAAAAAAAAAAGAGAAAGCCTTTCATCGCTCGGATTTATTTCACACTTTTGCACAAAACACTCATATTTTAGACAGATCGATGGCCGTCTAAGTGGTAAAATGTGTGTCTTTGTCTCAGCTGTGCTCGAGGAACCAGATGTCAAACGCAGAGATGGATTCAACCGTCGCAGGTATACAGATCAATGTGTGAGGGGCCGAGCTCTATAAACAGGTGGGAGTCTACAAGAAAAATGACCTGTGTCGATGTCCTTGTACAGCTGGTCGATGAAAGCGTCCAGTTGCTCCCTCTGCTGGCTGGGAAGCTCCAGCGTGTCACACGCATGAACCCACTGACTCAGAGAACTGCACACAGGAGTATTATTCCACTGCACACTCGTCTATGGTCAAATAAAGTGATTGTTTGCATTGAGCGGATCTTACCTGGTGCCAATACCCTGACCGTTGGTCCCAACGAGTGAAAATAGAGAGCGAAACCCGTCTGGGGTGAACCACTATAACAAAGAACAGACTCGTTTTAGCTTATTTGCACTCTTCAGGCATCACATGGTGATAAATCGCATGTACCAGATTCAAGCCTGTTCGACCAATTAACAGGTGTTAACTCCCCCTAGTGTCAGTAACCGGTATCAAGCCTTGTCAATAAATCTGACATTTTCTTTTCTTCAGATATTGTATTGAAGAAAATAAACACTAGCCTTCAAGATTTTGGGTGCAGTAAGATTTTTTTGGTAAGCCTTTATAATAAGGCCCCATTAGTTAATGCATTAACTAACAAGGAGATATTTGTTACTGTATTTAATAATCTTTGTTAACATTAGTTAATAAAAATACGTTCATGTTAGCTCATGCCCATTTTTGTAATAATTTTTAAATGATTTTAATAATGCATTAATAAATGCTGAAATCAACATCAACTAAGAGGAATACATGCTTTAGAAGTACTTTTCACTGTTAGTTCATTTTAACAAATGTTAACAAATGAAACCTTTAAGTGTTACCGTTTTTTTTTTAGAAATTAATACTTTTATTCAAAAACTATGCATTAAATAGATTAAAAGTGACAGTAAAGAAATGTATTTAGTATAAATGTTTTTTCCTGAATCCTGAAAAATCACTGTAACAGTTTCAACAAATGCATATTTTTTAAAAATATACAAAAATATAATAATCAGAAATGTTTCTTGAGCAGCAAATCTGCATATTAGAATGATTTCTGAAGGATCGTGTGACACTGAAGACTGCAGTAATGATGCTGAAAATACAGCTTTGATCACAGAAATAAATTACATTTTAACATGTAATCAGACAGAAAACAGTTATTTTTGTAATAAGATTTTATAATTTTATGTTTTTACTGTATTTTAGATCAAATAAATGCAGCCTTGACAATAGAGACTTACCAAAATCTTACCGACCCCATATTTTTGAACGATAATGTAGCTTTCATATATAGCTTTCATATATATATGACCCTTATTCTTTTTAATTAAATAATTAAAGACAGATGGACAGTGATACAGACAGACAGGCGGATAAATGAGAGTCTGACCTGACTGAGACGATCCTCATACAGCGCTGTAGTAAACAGATTACGCAGCAAGGCCAGCTGTCCCTGATAAAAAATAAATATATAAATAATAAACAACAGCACTGTATTTTGGGGCACTTTTAAGATGTGAATCAATATTCTGCATTGTAGAAATCATTAACTTGTCGCTACTGTAAAAATGAAGACAAAAGACTATGGCATTCACCTGAAACTTCTCTCCTAACAATTTATGAACTATTTCCTCCTCTTCATTTGCTGTACGGCTACAAAAATGAGAGAACAGCCTCTGCCAGCGTCCCTTATCTTGAGCCTGGAACAACAACAAAACAAGTTGTTTCCAGTTATTTCACACTTACTTATAGAAACCTGTTTCCGCCACTGAATAAAAAATAAAAAAGGGAATTTTGAGTTTTTATCTCGCAATTCTGACTTCTTTTCTCAAAATTTTGAGATATAAAATCACAATTGCGGGTTATAAAGTCCAATTCTGAGGGAAAAAAGACTATTTTCTTACAATTGTGGGTTTATATCTGTATATATCTTATATAATGATATTCAGTATTCAATGACAGAAACAAGCTTCCATACTTACAAAAAATTAATTTATGTAAACAATCCTCTTATTTAGACCAATAAAGAGAAAATAACCTGCTTAATGGTGGTCACCATCCTTGCCATTATCATGATACTGGATGTTTCCGGAGGATAGTGGACACTCCTGAATAATATGCAAAAATGAGTTTAACTCAAAAGCAGACTCATTTACTTCAAGGCCTTTGCACCAGCAGCCTTCAAACCACAGCAATCAATTACTGACAAAGCAAGCAACCGCAGCACTTCTCCAGTGTTCTGCATAGAGATGAAACAGTATGGAAAATTCACATCACAATCAGAGAAAATGATCAGAGTTATCGATAGTTTCGGTACTGTTAAAATGTGCTACTGAAATCATATCACCTAACTTAATGTTGAAAAGCAACAAATACAATTAGCAGCACTATGCACTTTTTGTTTGCATAAACATTAAAATGGACATTAAACATGACAGTAACCACCTTCTTTTGACACATGGCTGAAAGAAGTGTTTGCTTGCATTAAATTGGATAAAATTTGATTGTCACTCACTGGTTCTTTAAGGACTTTTGACAAGGTGTGGTGCCCCTTTTTAGATTATTTGCTGGCTAATTCTCTAGATACTTAAAGCTGCAGTCTGTAAGTTTTGCCTCTTTGTTGCCATCTTGGTTTGAAAACCTGGAATTACAGTTATTTGCAGAATTATCTTTGCTTGTATTGTGCCTTGGCACGGCTCCAGCGCGGTTGAATCTAATGTTTTGAGCAGTATGTGTGTCTGTCAGTCACCGCACCGGTGTGGATATTCCCTTTTGTTCTGACCAACTATGAGGAAAAAAGCATTACAATAAATCGCGCTACAATGGTGATTAAATCTAAGGATCACATCAAACCGTGCAAATTATTATTACTGTTATATTTTGTTCTCAAATTGTTCGTGTTAACAATATCAGTATTGTGTGACTAGTGTAGTGTAGCGTTACGTGTAGATTTCAATTTCTGTACAGTGTAATCTCTAATTGTCATACCACTCAAATGTCATACAAAGAAATTCTTTTGAGCCAAAAAGCAAATTATTCTTCCTTTGAACTGGTTCTCTTCAAAATAAAAATCTTGTGTAGTCCCACGTAGGCTATCTGTAATCAGATGCACATTTAAAACTGGTTTTCAATTAAGGTAAGACCAATTAAGGTTTTAACAACAACAACAAAAAGGTTTTATAAAATGATAAATCTCACATTTCAGCAAAGAATGAATCAAAATGATAAATTATAGGCATTTTATCTGCTTTATAAACAATTCTACAGAGGCTACCTTATCAGAAGTGTTGAGACTTTTAAAAAGCACATTATCTTGTTTTCCATCTACAGGTTAAGATTTAGAACAAAAATCTAAAGTCCCATTTTCGCATTGGTCTGAACACAAACAGCAGACAGAATAAATGAAAATGTAATTCCGCTGTGTGACAGCAGGTGGCGCTTATGAAATTTCAACGCGGTTTCCACGGTAACCTCTGAAAAACAAAGCAGCTCTAGCTTATAAACACTACTTTATCAGGCTTTACACAGAGGGAAGATGAAAAGCAAATGCCATCACAACTTTTCTGTAGAGAGTCAGTTCCCCCTTATGCCTTAATAATTAATTAATTTATTCAGACATTCTTCCATAAAATTCCTCTCAGCACTCAGAAACCTAATAAGCTGTATGTCGCACCTGCGTGAGACTCCTGCTAACTTGATTAGTATTTACCTTGAGTTTTTCAAATCGTGATAATCAAATATAAAACAGTAATATTAACCGTGGTTTATCATCAAACGGGTAACTGTTTCATCCCTAGTTCTGCATAATATCAAAGTCCCATTAAGGTATTGTATAGACTTTGATAATGTTTTCAGTATGCGGAGCTGGGTAGATTACATACCGATTCAAAATTACAGGACAAAATTTTGACCGACCTCGTTTATCACATTGATTTAACAGGATAATACCATATCGATATAAAAATGCGAAGAAAAATTAAATATATTTAATTTGTTGTTATTGACAACATGAAGTGCATTAAACATTGCAGTTCATAAGACAACTGCAGATTGTTTGCCAGTTTAATGTAAAGCAAATAAATAATTAAATCATAAAAATGTAAAATTATAATAAATAATTTTAAAATAACATCAATCAAAATAAAACACTTACTAAAAAATTTTATATTTTATCTGTTTACTTGCATGTGACCGTTATCCCACGTCAAAGAACCATAAACATGCAAAAGTGTTACTTATTAAAATATATATTTTTTTAAATCTCAGGAGTACTTCAAGTAAATATATTAGGTGAAATTGATTCGGCTGACAAAAAAGTTTGAGAATTTCTGCGTTACATGTAAATAAGTAAATAAGATGAAAAAGAATTAGCGAGAATCAATAAACTACGAATAATTTGTAGTCTGATGAGCATTTTAAAATGTCATTTAATCTAATTACAAGTACTTCATTTTTTGGAATCTGATTACGTAATCCAGATTGCACGAGAGAGCATTTACCGCCACGCGTCCTGCAGCTTGTTGAGCGGATGATCTGGATCACGGTGAGACGGGCCGAGGCACAGGAGCTTGTGGTACTGCTCCCATGCAGCCTGCCGGCACTCAGCGCTGCAGTACATCACCTGAAGAGAGCGCACATCCAGTCCATTCAGAGTGACTCACACACAGACCGCTTCACAAAAACACATTAGCAGGCTATCTGTACTTAATTGCCTAATTATTTTGGGGGAATTTGCTCAAGTACTACTGAAGCAGAACAATTATACTCTAATTCAGTTTCCAATGAGAAAACATGCTTTTTACATTCCGACATTCCAAGTTCAATTTTTTGCAGGTCATCATGACTTAAGAACATCCTTGTGCTTCCTAAATTGTACATTAAAAACCCAATGAAATTACTTTTCAGTGAACTATGTGATTGGTCAGAGTTATGGTCAGCTAAAGCAAAAAGGTTTAACCCTATGAAGCCTACAGCATCATATGTGACCCTACACCACAAAAGCAGTCATAAGCAGCACAGAGGTATATTTGTAGCAATAGCCAACAATACATTGTATGGGTCAAAATTATCCATTTTTCTTTTATGCCAAAAATCATTAGGATATTAAGTAAAGATCATGTTCCATGAAGATATTTTGTAAATTTCCTACCGTAAATATATTAAAACTTCATTTTTGATTAGTGATATGCATTACTAAGAACTTCATTTGGACAACTTTAAAGGCTATTTTCTTAATATTTTGATTTTTTTTTGCATCCTCAGATTCCAGATTTTCAAACAGTTGTATCTCAGCCAAATATTGTCCTATCATAACAAACCATACACCAATGGAAAGCTTATTTATTCAGTAATCTCAATTTTGACCCTTATGACTGGTTTTATGGTCCAGGGTCACATATCTGATATCGTATCTTTAATAACAGCACTGAAGCTGAGGTCTGACCCTCCTATAGGACCAGCTTTAGCCGTAGGACAGCATATTTACCCATATTCAGGAAATGTATTCATTTATGTAATATTCTCATTTGTATTTAATTATTTGCTGGTATTCCTGTATAATTATGATCAGAACACATAATCCTGTTTTTGTTGCAATAATGTTTTGTTTTCTTCAGTGCATGTTTGTGATGATTTTGGTGTATATTCCATCACCATTATTGCATTATTGTTTTTTTCCTTATTTTAGTGTCTTGTCAATACTGCTGTATTGTCTACATTTCCCCTTGGGGATAAAATAAAATCTCATCTTATTTGATACATGAATTTCCAAGGCATTTAGATTATCAGTGTTTTTTTCTTCCGGTTGCTGAAAAACCTGTTGTACGCAATCTACTACATGCCTCCTGTTTCCTGATAGCTTATACCTTTTTAGCAAGCAAAAGGCCTTTTAGTATAATTGTAAAATGTCCAACATCAGGTTGTGGTACACATGTCTTTTTAATGTACAATCTTTGATTTTTATAAAGTAAACAAGAATAACTTTATTTTTGGGACCAATTTTCACTATTAATTAGCATGCATATTACTAGCATATTGGCTGTTTACATTACAAGCTATCAAAAATCGTACTTTTAGACCACATAAATATCAGCATCTGCACCTAATTGCAGAGTTTTGCTCGGTTTGGGCCTCTAAATAAAACGGTTTTATTCTTTCTCCAATATGAGCTCCACAAACACACTATATCATACTGTATGAGCTTTAAAAGCCTGGTGTACAAACATGATACAAAACATGAAATGCATCTATAAACTATTTAATATTTTGTCTGGAGGTTCAAAAACAGTTCTATTAAAAAAATAAATAAAAAAAAAGAACACTTTGCCAATTATTTCATTAACAGGGTTATTAATATCATACAGTCTGTTTGTTTGTTCATAATGACAACCTTTTCCATAAAAACAACAACATTTTTCATTCTTCTAATGTCTACAAGATTATATTCTGAACAACAGATATTAAGTGAAATGTTCATAATCAGTGTAATCAATCGACAGCAGTAACCAGATTATGAAGTGCCACTTGAATCAAACACTAGATAACATCAAGACTTTAAGCTCACGTGTACCTGACAGTGTGGACAGGCCTGGTGTCGATCCGGACGCACTTTACACAGCTCGGGGTGAGGCAGACTGAGAGCCGGCAGACCACTCAAGCGCCTGGCGTTCTCCTCCGCCGTCTCCAGAGCTCGCAGACAGTACTCACATGCTGAAGATGGCATAAATACAATAGAAATGTATTTGCAACTAAAATAAAACTATGAGGATAAATATTATATATAATAAAATGTATGAGATGCATAATGTACACTGCCATTCAAAAGTTTGGTTTCAGTAAGATTTTTAATGTTTCTTATGCTCATCAAAAATACAGAAAAAACAGCAATATTGTGAAATATTATTGCAATTTAAAATAACAGTTTTTTTTTATTTTAATATACTGTAAAATATAAGTTATTCCCGTGATAGTAAAGCTGAATTTATCAGCTATTACTCCAGTCTTCAGTGTCACATGATCATTCTGATTTATTAACAATATGCTGATTTATCATTAATTTTCGAAACAGTTGTGCTGCTTAATATTGTTTTGAAAGCTGTGATACTGAAGAACAGCATTTATTCAAAATATTTTCTAACAACATAAGTCTTTACTATCACTTTTTAACAATTTAACACATCCTTGCTGAAAAAAATAAAAATAACATTTCTTTCTTTCAATAAATAAATTAATAAATAAAAATACTGACCCCAAATTACTGACTAGTAGTGTATATTGTTATACAAAGATTTCTATTTCGAATAAATGCTGTTATTTTTAACTTCATATTCATCAAAGAATTCTGAAAAAAGTATCACAGGTTCCAAAAAAATATTAAGCTGCACAAATGTTTCCAACGCTGATTATAAATCAGCATATTAGAATGATTTCTGAAGATCATGTGACACTGAAGACTGGAGTAATGATGCTGAAAATTCAGCTTTGATCACAGAAATAAATTTGCATTTCAAAATATATTAAAACCGAAAACCGTTATTTTAAATTGCAATATTATTTCAAAATATTACTATTTTTTTCTGTATTTTTGATCAAATAACTGCAGCTTTGATGCGCAAAAGACACTTCTTTAAAAAGAAAAAGAAAAAATTAGAAATCTTACTGATCCCAAACTTTTGCAATAATTCTGGCATCCCAGGGTCTCAAAGTGACGCATAAATAAATAACATATTTTAAAGTCTTTTATCACAAAAATATGATCAAAAACATCTGTATGAATGATAGGAATCTATGCACTCACCTCTGTATTTGTACAAGGCATTCCACAAGAACTGGGATGAGACTAGAGGTTGCTCAATAAAAATGGTGTCACCCTTTTTGAAGGGTCTTTTCGCGAATAATCCTTTGCCCTGAGGAGAAATAATTCAATAATTATAAAATTATATATTTTCGTTTGCTGTCTGACGCGCGAGATGGGAGAACCCCATTTAAAACTACATGGTCTTATACATGTGTCCACTTTAGAGAACATGCACGTGATTATTTGTCACAGTTTGCATATTTTGGATTGTCTACACTTCTTTGATCAGCAGGTTCTGGCGTGAGATGAGAATAAACCGGCTGATCTGGGAGGGGTGCGAGCTCCACAATCACAGCTAAACCGCTAAATAAAAACACAAGCGAACTACTTTATATGAGGATGATGCGTCTCTGTCATGGGTTAACTGTTGCATACCTTAACATTATCGATAAATCGGACCTCCACGCAATTACTGGCTTTGGCAGGATCCACGCAGCGAGAAAACATGTCATCTACGGGCGCCGCCATGTTGGATATTTACATATCAACCTCTGACCTCTCGAATAGACCAATAGTGTACATGGGACAAATCTGATTTCTCTGCCAACGCTCGACTGCGTAAAAATATATTTATTCTGGAAGAAAATATCGGTGCTGTATGCTGTAAACATAAATGCTACGCTGAGAATGTTTATTCTGGTACTGCTTGGTAAAAACATAAAAATGTGGCATCGGAAGGCGGAGCAACTGAATGAATCGTTCTTCTGAGTCGGATCTTTTGACTCGCGGACAATTATTGAAAAGCAGAATTGTTACAAATTAAACATCGCGGAAATATGCTAACAACTTGAATGTGACAGTTATAGACAAACATACGAGTTGGTTTTAATGAGTTTCGCTTTATTAAAACTATATTTAGGTTCTGTTTTAGGCCTATATTTTTCGAGCTGAATCATGGCTGCAACAAGTTGAACTGGAATGTACAAAATTACAATAAACACCCTTTAAACTTAAATTTGATTTTAATATTTTAAAACACGTTGAAATTACATAATAGATGTGGTCCCTAAATGAGCATGCGCACATCAATACAGCCTAATTTTTCTCACACTGTACAATGAAAATTACTGTTTTTTGCATTATTGTAAGGGGTAGACGTTAATAAAACACAATCTAATAGGTAGCAGATGTAATTTATTGTTATTTTTGCTTCTAGTCACAACCCTAAATAGTTTTCTGTTAACTCTCTGTGGCCTATATTTCATCTTCACTAATGTAAAGTTACTGATTGTATGCCTAGGATTTTTTGCATGGATCAGAAACTATTCTAATCTCTCTGCTCATCACTTAATACGAAAGCTGCTAAAACAACCGTATTGATGGAAAAAAGAATGACTTTGATGTAAGGGTTACCTCCTGGTTATTCTTTGAAGTTGACATTCTTATGTGCAATTATTTATTCTAGTTTATTATTTTTTTTAAGAGGTTTGTGTTAAGTTTTATCTATTTGTTTTTCTGTTTATATTTCTTTTTATTTACGGTATTATTATTATAATTTTATTTTTTTTTGGCCTGATTATTTTAGTAGAATATTATTGTGTTTTGTATTCTGGTTGTGCATGTAACAACCACTTCTTTCACCTAAAATACGAGTCCTCTATCCATAATTTTGTTTTCTTCAGTAAAAGAATGACGTTAACTGATGGACTGGAGTGGTGTGGATTATTGTGATGTTTATTGGACTCTCATTCTGACGGCACCCATTCACTGCAGAGCATCCATTGCTGAGACACTGATGCATTTCTCCAAATCTGATGAAGAAACAAACTCATCTACATTTTGCATGGCCTGAAGGTGAGTAAATATTCAACCAATGTATGTTATTGCTTTGCATCAGTCACATATTGTTCTTTTTTTCAGCATCAGAATCAGAATTAGCTTTATTGCCAGGTATGTTAACACATACGAGGAATTTGTTTTGGTGACAGAAGCTCCGCAGTGCGACAGAATGACAGCGACAAGACAAGACACAGATAATAAAGACAATAATATACAAATATACAAAATATAGCCCAGCTAAAAAGGATATGGGGTTCAAATTGTGGATGAATAAGGGCATGGTTAGATTGAAAGATTTGTATGACGATAATATATTAATGTCATTTGATAATCTTGTGAAATTTCACATACCTTTAGAAACACTTTTGCAACCTAGAAGTTTTATTTTTACACGTTTAAAGAATTCTACACAACGTCGATATTGGAAACATTCACATTGCAAGATTGTTACATTAAAGGGCGGATTACCCAATTATACAACACACTAAGAGGAAATCAGAAAGAAAGCTCTGAAAATAAAGGACAAGCATGGATCCAAGATATAAATATGGATATTTCAGTAGATGACTGTTTAAATGCACAAACACAAACTTTGAGCTCTCGGTTAAGCCTCTTACAATATAACTGGGTAATGAGAACTTATATAACCCCTGTAAGATTAAATAAATTTAACCCTAATATTCCCGATCTGTGTTTTAAATGTAATATGCTTCAAGGTAAATTTTTCCATTGTGTGGGAATGTGAGGAGGTGCAGAAGTTTTGGGTCGGGGTGACTCGATATGTTAAAGTCCTGTATTATGTGTTTTGTGTATGAAGATGATTGCTCTTTGCCCACTAAAGAAAGAAAGTTGGTGGATTTGTGTCTATTACAAGCAAGACGTTCTATTGCCCTGTGCTGGAAAAATACCAATCGCCCTTCCATTGGACTATGGCTGAAAAACATGTTTGGCTCTTGAAAAACTATACATAATAAGAAAGAAACCCTCTGAATTTCTTGATATCTGGGAGGTGTTTTTGGACTTTGTTAAAAATGGAGATCTTGAAGATGCTTTAGATGTGTGAAGTTATGGAATGTAAGAAGTGTATGGTATTTGTTATTATTTATTTAATTATATATATATATATATATATATATATATTTTTTTTTTTTTTTTTTTTTTTAACCTGTCGGAGGTAAATTGTGGGGAAAGATGTGTTTTTTGAAAACTTTGTAAAAACTCAATAAAGATATGTTATACAACAAATATACAGAATAGGCAATGTGCAAAATAGCACAAACACAATATACAAAATAGACAATTTAGTATATACAGGTATGTTAGGTGCAAATTTGAAATGTAATAAGTAGCCTATGTGTGTTAAATGAATAAATGTATGATAGTGTAAACAAAAATATTTTAAACAATATTTCTGTTGTATGTATTCCCTGTGAATGTTATGTGCTAGCTAAATAAAATAAATAAATAAATCGTTTTATTTAAAAAAAATGGTTCTTTGAAACGAATTGTTCGAAAGAACTGACTCGCGAAAAAGAGTCAGTTTACGTCACTGCTGGTAACCAATCAACGACCAGCTTCCTCTCGGTAGCCAATCAGTGCTCAGTCCACTCTCTTGAATTGTCTCAATGGGTCGTCGTGTGTTTTGGTAGGTAAGAGTGAGAAAATTCCCAAAAAGTTTCGAGAGTGAGCCTAACTGGCCAACCGTCACTAAATAACAACATACAGCGTGTGTAAACGTTTTAGTTTTAACGTGGAATTGACAGCTCTTGTTGAAAATGCTGTTAGCGGAAGTGAAAAGGCTGAAAGTGGCCGAGTTGCGTGCACTGTTAACGGAGAGAGGTCTGGACTCGAGAGGCCTGAAGGCCGAGCTGGTGGTTAGGCTGATCTCTGCGATCGAAGCCGGTGTTGAACCCGTCAAAAGTGGAGATGAGGGGGGAAATGGTAGTGAAACGACGAGTATAGAGCCAGCAGAAGAGCCGCAGAAGTCTCACTCCCCTGAATCCGAGCAGTGCGTTAGGACGCGGTCTCCAGTGTGCATCAGTCCTCCTAAAAAGAGCATGACTGCTTATACTGATCAAAGTACACAGACTGACCCACTTCAGCTGTGCTCATGCACTGCCCCAAAAGCCATCGCAGAGGCCGTTATATCTGAAGAGCAGAGCCGCGAATATCCAGCCGCGAATCTGCATCCTGTCGCCTTGGCAACCGCTGCTACGGAAGATGCAGAGTCAGGATGCTCACCATCAGTCTTAGCCACTTCAGAGCCAGAAGCAGCACAGCAACAAGAGCAGTGTGAGTCATCATTAGAACACAATTAATAAAGTGTTTCTTTGCTGGTCATATACTAAAATTAAAGTAATATGATTATATGATGACTGCTCTCTCCGGCAGTGCTGCGCAGACTGTCAGGTGGACCTGAGACAGTGGACTCCACCACAGAGGAGAGCAGGGAGCTCAAGAGGCCTTGTGAGGAGAGAGGCAGAGATTATTACGAGTTCAAAGAGGACATTCATTACAACAGGTATTGATTATCGGTCTGTAGAAACTAAAGGAGCTTGTAATTCAAGGTATTTCAAAGAACATGATGTTTTTTTGGGGGGAATTGCTCATGCTCACCAAGACCAAGAAATATTATTGCAATTTAAAGGAACTGGTTTCTTTTTGCATATATATTTTAATATAATTTGTTCATGTGATGCAAAGCTAAATTTTCAGCATCAGTGTCACATGATCCTTCAGAAATCATTCTAATACGCTGATTTGCTGCTCAAGAAACATTTCTGATTAATGAAATTCTGATGAATAAAAAGGTCAAAAGAACAGCATTTATTTGAAATGTAAATATAATGTATAATATACATGGGCAGTATTTCAAATACATACTATTTTGTTTTTACCTTTTTGCATTTAAATACATTTAAGCTTACAAAATACTAAGATTAAATGCATTTAAATACAAAATACATTTGAAATACATTTATTTGAAATACTGCCCATCCCTGCATGTAATCTGGATTATGTAATCAGATTGCAAAAATTAAGTACTTGTACATTTACATTTAGTCATTCAGCAGACGCTTTTATCCAAAGCGACTTACAAATGACAATGGAAGCAATCAAAATCAACAAAAGAGCGATGATATTTATTAAGAGTAATGATATTATTTGGATTTACTTGTAATTAGATTATATTACATTTTAATATCAGATTACAGTTAAATTACTCTTTGTTGTTTTCTCTTGTTTTATCAGTTTGATATAATCCCACATGCAAGTCTATGTGATAAACAAGTCAAAAGTAATCTAAAAGTAGTCAGACTACCTAATGTGTAATCCAGATTGTTACTAACTACAATCCTATCATGTAATTTGTAATCAGTAACATACTACAATCTCTAAGCAATCTACCCAGCACTGTTTGTATCATCTTATATAACTAAATTTAATGTGTCCTTGCTGAATGAACAAGTCCTACTGACTCTAAACAGATCTTACAAAACAGATTTGAACATTTCTGACTTCTTCTCCGTGATTTGTTTGTCCTCAGAGCTAAAACACCAGAGCTGCTGCCGGAGCCCGAGGAAGAAGCTGAAATAGATTTTGAAGATGTTCGATTGGATTCCTGTAAATTCATCATGACCCCGATACATCTTCAGATACTGAATGAGTCATTTGATTCAAGATGAAAGTTTCATGAAAGCCTGTGTTTGTGTTTCACAGATAACTGTGACCTGCATTTTGAGGTGGACTCTGATGGAAGCAGCGGCCAGCCGCTCTTCTGGGAGAAATTCCCCCTTCTGTGGTCAGGGTGCAGGATGACCCATGGATTTTGTGAAGGGAAGGTCGGATTCGAAGCCAAGGTGTGAACTTGAGGTTTGAATCTGGTAAATGTTTTGTACGGCAAGCAACAGAAGTAATTAATTAAATGCCACCTTTGGTGAATTACTATTTCTTATTTGGGTCCCCAGTTTGTGAAGCGACTGTCAGCTCCTGCATTAGACACAAGCTGTGACCCGGATCGACATGTGCTCAGAGTGGGCTGGTCTGTGGACAACACAAGCCTTCAGCTAGGTGAAAATAACATTATAAAATAATACATATTACAGATCTGAATGCTTTTGATGATTATATAGATGATAAACAAAAAGTGCTGAGTATCCTGTTATAAATTAGCATTTTTTTATTGCTTTTTGTTTTCTCAGGCGAGGTGGAGCTGTCATATGGTTTTGATGGACGGGGGAGGATAGTAACTGGAGGAAAGGAAGAGGTGTTTGGGGAGGCTTTCACAGAAGGAGATGTCATCGGTTGCTATGCAGTAAGTTTAAAAAATAATTGTACATAATTAGGTTAAAGTATGCATACTATGTTCTTTAGCTCTTGGCTTAAAGGAATAGTTCACGCAAAAATGAAAACATGCTGAAAATGTCTTCACCTTCAGGCCATCCAAGATGTAGATGAGTTTGTTTCTTCATCAGATTTGGAGAAATGTAGCATTGCTTCACTTGCTCAGCAATGGATGCTCTGCAGTGAATGGGTGCCGTCAGAATGAGAGTCCAAACAGCTGATAAAAACATCACAATAATACACACCACTCCAGTCCATCAGTTAACGTCTTAAAAAGTGGAAAGCTAACAAATCAATCATTAAGGCGTTTTAACTTTATACTTTCTCTTCTGATCAAATTATGAGTCCATAATCCATAATAACGCTTCCTCCAGATCTCCTGTTGTCTCTCACATCAAAATCCAGCCACATATTTGTGTCACATAACCGTTTTGGACTGTTTTCACTTGCAAACGGTGCTTGATTTGTGCAGATTTCTCTCCTGATTCAGACCAGATGAGTTTTTCACTGGTGAAAGCAATATTATGGAAAGAGGACTCGAATTTTAGCAGTAAGCAATGGTTTGAAGTTAAAAACATCTTGATGATGGATTTGTTTCTTTTGTCTTCTCAAGTCATTAACTGATGGACTGGAGTGGTGTGGATTATTGTGATGTTTTTATCAGCTGTTTGGACTCTCATTCTGACGGCACCCATTCACTGCAGAGCATCCATTGCTGAGCGAATAATGCGATTTTACATTTCTCCAAATCTGATGAAAAAACAAACTCTTGAAAGGCCTGAGGGTGAGGACATTTTCAGCAAATGCGCATTTTTTTTGGGTGAGCTATTTCTCTAATTCAGTTCAAGTTAATTTTTGCTACATATCTATTCCTTATCCAGTTCATCAGTGAGACAGGAGAGGCGACGCTTTCATTTCACAAGAATGGACGTTCTCTTGGAGTGGCGTTTCACCTGAACTCTTCTACACTTGGAGGTCAAGCCCTCTTTCCCCATGTGCTTTGCAAAAACTGTTCAGTTTCTGTAAATCTCGACCCAGAATCTCCCTGGCATCCTTTTCCCGCTGGTTTCCGCACGCTGCTCACACTTCCTCCCGGTCAAAGGACTCGTGCACGTTTGCCGACAGCATCTAAAAGTGAATGTGAGGTAGGAAAGCACGTTGAACCCTAACAAAAATTAACATCAGATGAATGTTCTCTCACGATCGCCCTCTTCATCTCTCAGGTGTTGATGATGGTTGGTTTGCCGGGTTCTGGTAAAAGCCAGTGGGCTCAGGCTCACATGCTCCAGAACCCAAGGAAATGTTACAATCTTCTGAGTACAAACTCCATCTTGAACTGCATGAGGGTGAGAAAATCTATCAAGATTATTGTGTGGAACTGAAATCATATAGACACAATGTCTGGTTATAATTGGTTCATATCGATGTGGAAAAAGGGAGAGGGGCTGAATGAAAATGCTAATGCATTCCCTGCCACGATGGCACTTATAGAAAAGAAATACAGAAAAAATAACTCCGTCAACTACGGTTTAATGTGTAATTCCTTACTACAGCAGGTCCCTCTGTGAGTTTATCAAAAGGCTGTCAACACCAAACACAGCAGCTGCTTGACATCCACATACAGTTTGGGATTCGTCTTGTGTATCCACTTTCACTGGGGCAAAACAATTTAGTTTGCACATGCCACCAGGTTATAGATTTATGTAAAACTATAAACCATGGCAGCTCTGGTCATGTGACCCAAAGCACAAATCTGATTGGTTGTCCATTTTTTCATCAAAGCGTCTTGAAAAAGTGATTAGAAAAAAAAAAAAAAAATTGCATTGATGGCATGTGAATATTGATTCACATTAAAATGTTTATTGCATCGATTTTTATGTGATGAATATTTATCATGCTGTAAATGGGCCTTTACCATTAAGATGAGATCCAGACTAGTACCAGTGTTATACACGGTTATTATAGAATTATAATTTCTTCTTCTTATTATTTATTATTAGGTGTTTTTATTTCTTATTATACTAGTATAGTATAATATAGAATCATTATAGTATTTTTTATATTTTCAGTTTAAGCTTTATCTTTATATGCTTTTGGAATTTTTTATTTTTTTATATATATATATGAGTAGTTTTAATTTATTAGTTTCACTTTTAGTAATTTTAGTGCTTTACAACTTTATTTTAGAAGAGTTGATATGTATATTTATTTGTTTTATTCGTTTTAATTTATATATTTCAGTTTAAGTAATTTTAGTACTTTAAAACTATTTATATTAGTTGCCAAGGCTCATATTTATGTATTTTTAATTTTATTTCAGCATTATTTCGCAACTCAGTTTTTACCATGAAGATAACATTAAATGCTGATATGGCAATAAATAACTAGATCTGGGAGAGCCACAGAAATTTGTAAATCTTAATTCCTACCCTAGCATTTCTTTTGTTACTCATTGAGCATGGATCTATTTTCTTTATTTTCCTGTCCTGTAGGAGCCTCCTGGAGCCAGTCACAGAGAGCTGATGCTGCAGCAGGCCACTCAGTGCGTCAGTCAGCTGATCAGAAGAGCTGCAGCCCAGAGGAGGAACTATATCCTCGATCAGGTAGTGAGGAATACGTGTGCAGTCAGGTGTAGTGATGTGACGTGAACCCAAGCTTGTTTCGAGAATAAAGGGGTGTGCCAGATGAAGCCTTGATTCGAGGCTTGTATTGTTAACTGAAATCACGTGACCAATGACAAACGAAGCCTCACATTCTGTCCAATCACGTGAGCGATTCACTTCGCATGTCGGAATGTCCGAACCACCAGATCTTTACTAGTAAGTTTTCATTCAGACTTATTCAATTACATTTTGAAGTGCCCAGTCATACAAGTAATATGAATAATATTCATTATTTCAGGAAAATTAAATACTTGCCATACATTTTTCTTCTACTACATCATATTTGTACTGGCATTAAATGCCACAGTTTAATGGGTAAATGAATTTATCAGAGACAGAAATTCAACAAACAAACACACAGTTAGGATTTTATTTGTGCACATAACATGAATCGATCTATTGAATGTGTGGTGGTTGCTTCGTCCGACGGATCGGCATTTGGCTGCTTAATTTTTTTTTACTAACCACCAGATAGCACTGCTTTCGACACTCTCAAAGCTTTGAATCTTTTACCGAAACAGTCTGAGGAAAGTCTCAGTGCTTCACGAGGCTTCATTTGCCCATCACTAGTCAGGTGGGCCAGAGTGGGTCCTTAAAAAGTCTGAAAAAGTCTTAAATTTAGTATCAAATTTAGGGCCATACAAAGTCTTAAATCTAAATTATGATTTCAAGAGGTCTTAAATTTGGAGATGGTAAGACAAGAATTGCGATACAGCTTAATGTGACGATTTAACTTCCAAAAGGCTATGATTTTATTAAATAAACATGAGCGCTGCATGTTTCAAAGTCCAGTGCTCCGCTGCTTTGTTTAACGCTGTTACCGGGATAACGGTTATATTTCTGCCATTCCGAAAGCGCCACCTGCTGGCAGAGAATGAATGTACATTTTCAATGAGCCTGTTGTTTTTGTTCAGACCAATGCGAAAATTGACCCATGTTTTTACCCTGCAAACACGCAGAGCTGTAAATGTGAACTGGTCTATCGATAAAATGATAATGCATAATAAAAATCTAAACAGTAAAATGTATTTATATGTAATTTAATTAAAATAACTTATTGATAATATTTGTTTAAATTAATATAATAATTAATACTTTCAAGTCAATCCATTTTCTTAAAAATGGGTTAAAGGCTGAAATGTGAAGTGTTTTTGTGAAAACTTGTATCTGAACTGTAAATCATGCTTTTTACAGTTTAATGTGTTACTATAGACATTGCCTTACCCTGCCCATATGGTATTCATTTTATTTGTGCAGGTCTTAAAAAGTCTTACATTTGAGCTTAAAAACCCTGCAGAAACCCTGTTCAGAAAATGCACGTTCTCACTTTTTCACTTTCATCTTCTAGGCCAACATTTATCCATCTGCCCGGCGACACAAGATGCTGTGTTTCCATGGTTACCAGCGAAGAGCGGTGGTTGTTCTTCCACCTGATGAGGTGTGGAGGAGACGTCTTGTACAGCGGCAAGAGCAGGAGGGCACGGCTCTTCAGGACACGTCTCTTCTTAAAGCCAAAGGTCAGACTTAAATGACCCGATCATGAGTGTGAAGACACATTACAGCTGCACACTCATGAAACAGTTGTGTTCCTCTCTCCTTCTGTTTCCAGCGAGCTTCACGCTGCCGGAGCAGGGAGAGCATCTGGATCAGGTGATGTTTGTGGAGCTCAGCTCCGACGAGGCCCTGAAGCTCTTAACGCATTATAAAGAGGAAGCTCGCCACCTCCTGCCCACACCTCCCAAACGCAAAAAACACAGACAAGGAAATCAAAACCGCCCCGTTCATCAGTGTGGTAAGAAGAGAAGATTGCATCGTTGAGATCTTGATCCTAGAGCATTATATTGAATTTAAGTCATGAACATGTTCCTTTTCATTTTCCAAGGATGGAGAGGAGGTCCATTCGGCTCACACTATACATCCCGGAAAGCACAGGTAACCTTGTTAATGTGATGTTACACGATTAGATATTCAAAATAAAATCTGTAGGAACCAAAGGTGGATAGTAACAAAGTACCGTATTGACCCGAATATAAGACAGTTTTTTTCTTGGAAATACATCTGAAAAAACGCAGTCGTCTTATATTCAGGGTCTAGACTTTGACATGTCAATAATACACCCACAACAATAGGTGGCGCCATACACGCTTAAAACGAGTGTGCCATGAAATATGTAATGTAATGTGTGCTGTAAAGCTCGTGAGTGAAAACAAAAAGAAAAGCTTACAGCGGCAGAGTCGTGACTGTCATGTTAGCCTGATGGGACCAAACTTCCTCTGTAAGTGATTTTAAAACATAAGACAGTACCCAGATTTGAAGACTACAATAAGATTTCACTTCTACTGTTAATAAAATTTTGGTAGGCTACTATGAGATGGATAGCCTAAATGTTATATAATTCAGATGGGCTACCTGTTATTTTTATGGTATATCAAAAAGTGTATATTTTTCAATGTCATTGTTGGTACATGTTACCAGTATTTACCATTCTTTCAAAACAAAAATTAAAATAGGCATATATTAAAATATGCAATATGAAAATAATTTAAGAAAAAATGTGTTTTACAGAGAGAGAAAAAAACAAAACAAGATTTGGTTTTCAAAAAGCCTTTTTCCAAAAGGTACATCTGGAAAAAGGGGGGTCGTCTTATAATCAGGGTCGTCTTATATTCGGGTCAATACAGTATTTTTATCAGTATCTGTAGTTTATTTGACTACATTCTAGAGTATCATACTTTTTACTTCACTACATTTCTTAAAAACACGTCGTTCCTCGTTACTTTGAACTGAAGAAATTGCAATAGACGTGAAGATGCAATAGCGGTGTCAGATTCTTGAACAAGTGGATTCTTTTAAATGAACCTGTTAAATCAGTTCGCAAATTGCACTGAATGATTCATTTGTGAATTGGACTGATCGGACTGCAACTGTTCTCAAGTCAACAACTCACCGATTCAAATAATCCAGTCAGAGCAAGCCTTTGATTAGCAATTGGGCTGGTTTTGTTTCGCAGACCTGGCAACCTTGCATGAAGTATATGTTGAAATTACAAAATAATCATTCATCGATTCATACATTTTACTTTTAATACTTAAAGGGGTCATCGGATGCAAAATTCACTTTACAAGTTGTTTGAACATAAATGTGTTGGAAGTGTGTGTACACATCCATCCTATAATGATAAAAATCCACCCAGTGTTTTTTAAATCCTTGTTTTAAAATCCTCTCTCAAATCAGGCTGTTCTGAGATTCCTGTCAGAATGACGTAGTTCTGTGCAGGCCCCTCCCACGATAGTTGATTGACAAGGCCGTCTTACCTTAGACCCGCCCTCAGTTAGCCGAGAGCTGGGGAAGACAAGATGTCTCCGATTAAGCGATTGAGGGGTTTTGTTGTTGGATGTGTAGTAATGAATATAGCAGCCGTTATTAACTCCCGACATCTGAGCCGCTGAAGACGCAGAGGATTAATGTACTTAAGGGAATGCGACGATCCCCGATCTGCCTAAATGCGTCAATGTTCACGCGAATCATTCGTGATCCAGCTTCATCTACAGAAGAAGTGAGTATAAGGGTTTTTATGAATCTTTGCAAATCGCCTAAACTAATAATGAACTAGTTAGCCAGTTTTGCGGCTGAAGTTTACAGTCTGCTCGTCACCCCACGGAAGAGAGGGGCGGGGTCAGCAGAGCTCATTAGCATTTAAAGTGACATGGACTAAAAAACAGAACTGATTTTGACAGGGTAAAAAGGGAGTTTTTTACACTACCATTGAGAAATTAACCAAAGTATGTTATAGACTTTTCATTAAGAAATCCTAAAGAATCATATCAACTTCAAGGGGGCATCCGATGACCCCTTTAAGTACACTAGAAGTCAAATAATTTCGTAATTTTACTCTAGTAAAATTGAAAAAGAGTACTTAATACTTTTACTAGAGTAATATTCTATTAGGATATTTATACTTTTACTCAGAAACTGTATATATTGACGGATTGCACTCTTAGGGTTGCCATGCATCTGCCTTCGGTCGCTCTTACGGATGCAGCAGCGACCCACAGCGATACAGGAATTATTACAGACCGTACACTGGCCAGGTAAGAAAATCATATGGGTGCCAATCTGTGGACGTTTGAAGAATAGAATTGAAAAAAATGCATATACTTAACAGATTTTTTCTTGCAGGGGAGCTTGTCTGAGCAAAACCAGAGTTATGGCAGTGTGTATTATGGCTGTTCGAGTTAGTTGGAATCGTTCTGATAAACCCAGAACTTTGATGCAGCAGGAAAAACACCCCAATCAGAACCTGTTTGACTTTGATAAGCAGTGCTTCACCTTTACAAAAATAATTGGTTCTGTCTGTCTGTAATTTCATTAGCAAAGGTCATTGCTTATAATGAGGAGCCAGCTTGAGTACCAGAATGCAGTTTGTTTTTAAGGGGCAGTTAAACCCAAAAACTGAACATTCTGTCATCGTGGCTTTTTTCTGTGGAACACAAAAGCAGTTGAATGTCAGAGCTGCTCATACATAGATGGTTATGTTTATATTCATCTGTTACAATTATCAAGGATTGTTAAAATGTATTTTTTAGGGATGTTCTGAATTTGATACAGTTTTATTCTGCTTTCTAAACACAGAATCATGATTGATTTCGTCGACAGACATATATTTTACCATTAACAGTGTACTGTGAAGAAGGCGGTTTTTAATATCTGTACTTATTTGCACAACAGACATTCAAGGACATTTTGTAAATGTGTGTAAATCTTTCTTCAGAGCTTCTCCTTGCCCTTGTCACATTTAGGGAATATTCTCTGTAAAACTGTTTTAGACAAATATTTATTGTGGAAACTCTGCTAATAAATTTTAATTGAAAATGTTTCTCATCAGGTTAATGCATCTAACATCAATAGTGGGACTACAAAGTGAATATTTTCCAGATGATATTTTTTTAACTTGTTTTGGCTTGATAAATGTTCACTTGAGCTTATTTGAAAAGACTTTCACTGAGAATCCCAAACTGAATCTTTCACCAAATTAAAAGGTCATAGTCATTTCTTTTTAAACCTTTATTAATTTAATATAAAAAGCTGTTTCTTTAAATTCTGTCACCAAGAATAAATTTCAAATTAAAGTTCGTCACAAATAATACACTCCCATAGAAACGATGCAAAATATACTTTACATGTGTTCAATACAAGAACTTCTGTATAAATATTATGAAAAGTATTAAAACTTTTAATGACTACCAGTATGCAAAAAGGGGGAAAAACTACTGTTTTGTAATGTATGTTTTTGCAACCTTCCAAACAAGTCCCTTATACAAAACAGTACTGTATGCAGGACAAAAAAAATCTGTTGGCCCTGATAGAGCATAAAATTGATTAAAAAAAGTAGTTAACCAAATATTTAAATGCTCTCACCCTCAGGCCATCCAAGATTTAGATGAGTTTGTTTCTTCATCAGATTTGGAGAAATGCAGCATGTCATCACTTGCTCAGCAATGCATCCTCTGCAGTGAATGGGTGCCGTCACTCCAGTCCATCAGTTAATGTCTTATGAAGTGAAAAGATGCATGTTTGTAAGAAACAAATCCATCATTAAGTCCATAATCCATTACAACACTTCCTCCAGTGAAAAAAAAAAAAAAACTCTTTACAAGCCAAAATATTCTAAACAAATATGTGAGTGGATTTTGATGTAAGAGACAACAGGAGATTATAATTATAACATTATAATGGACTCGCATTTTAGTGCCTTAATGATGGATCTGTTTCTTACAAACACGCAGCTTAAGATGTTAACTGATGGACTGGAGTGGTGTGGATTATTGTGATGTTTTTATCAGCTGTTTGGACTCTCATTCTGACGGCACCCATTCACTGCAGAGCATCTATTGCTGAGACAGTGATGTAATACTACATTTCTCCAAGTCTAAAGAAGAAACTCATCTATGATATGAGGGTAAGATAGTTCATATCTGGGTGACCTATTCCTTTAAATGATGTAATTACTCATGTTTATATAACCTGCTTGTGCAATTATTCAGAGGTGGTCGAGTATCTGATTAAATTCAGCAATCAGGCATCACCCTCTGATACAGCAGCACTGCACCTTTCGCTGAAGGACACATCTCTGACCACAGGGGGGAGCACTCGTTTAATTGGAACATTTTCTGTAGAATAGAATTAAGAAAATGACATAGAAATGCAATATTTTATTGCAACAATGTCTTTTGAAATTCCCGTTTATGTACTTGTACTCTGTTTTTGATGATTTTGTAACATCCTATAAGCATTTTGCATATGTAAAGAGAATGTGAATATGAAAAAAAAAAAAAACAGCACAAGAAGAGTAAGAATAAACAAAACCTCATCTGTTGATGTGGTGGATTAGTCTGCATTTATATGAACGCTTACCGCTCGACTCAGAAACAGTATTTCAGTGGACTCATGGGCCTCTGGACCTCCATGTCTGTAGAAATCTCTCACTTCCTCTGTTGTCAAAGTGCATCTTCACAGAGTAAATAACACATAAATGACTGGCTCTTTAAGCTAACAGCTCATCATGTGGCTGTTAAAGATTTAAACATCATGTGAATGATATTTACCGGACGTAAAACTCTGCACTGGGTCGTCCTGCACTAGTGTGGTTCAGCGCAATTCCCATAAACAACGGTTTGCTCAGAGAACTGATAGGAACGTTCACCTGTGATGAGAATAGGAATGACAACAAAAAACAAAGCGATGACGAGACCACAAAGCAGCATTAATTTCAACAGTTTCCCAGTACGGGTTTGAAGCGTCGCCTATCGAACGTAAATCCACAGATACACACCTCATCACTGATCTCTGCACACACCGAGGAGAAGATCTCTGAAACAACGGCTCTCTCCTTACCCTGCAGGAGATCAGCACATATGGCCTCCTCACTGACGCCTGGACACAACATCTACAGACACACACAGATACTACTGCATTTCATTTGGAATAAAGATGTTTAAATGTGTTTGAAATAAGTCTCTTCTCCTCACCAAAGATGCATTTGTTTGATCAAAAATTGTGAAATATTATTACAATTTACAATGAATGTTTTCTATGTGAATATATTGTACAATGTAATTTATTGCTGTGATCAAAGCTGAATTTCCAGCATCGTTCCTCCAGTCTTCAGTGTCACATGATCTTCAGAAATCATTCTAAGATGCTGATTTGCTGCTCAAGAAACATTTCTGTTTATTATCAATGTTGAAAACAGTCGTGCTGCCCAATATTTTAGTGAAAAAAAAAACTTTTGATTGTTTAATGAATAGGTTTAAAAAAAAAAAAAAAAAAAAACAGCATTTATTTGAATTACATTTTTTTTTGCAAGATTATTATAGGTGTGACTTTTGATCAATTTAATGCAACAGATGGATTCTAAAACTGTCCACAATAACAATTCACAGTCTTACGTTCGAAGCCATGCAGAACCATTCACTTAAAAAGCACGTAGTGATGTGTGAAATTTAGCTTTTCTAAACTCTGAATCAGTTAAACCATTGTGTCGCAAAATGATTCACTGTTTCGAAGCGCTCCAATCGGATCTCAGAGTCATTTGATTCAGATCGGAACTTCGGAGCGGATTCGCAAATCATTTCACATAATTGAATGATTCGCGATCTGCTCTACGAGTCCTGATCTGAAATGATGGTTCGCAAATCATTATTTAAATCGGGACTTGGGAGTGGGTTCGGAAATCTCTTGATTTAGATCGGAACTTCGCATATTGTGAAACATTTGATTTAGACTTCGGAGTGTGGTTTGCAAATCATTTGATTCAGTTCAGGGAATCGGAGTGGGCTTGCGAATCTTTATTTTTTTCTGACCAAAAAAAAAAAAAAGAAATGCTCATGCTACATGTGTAGCATCTTTGTTTGAATCATGATTAAAATGCAGTGGTTGCCTCTAATTTCAAATGGCTACAGATATTTTGGTTTAAAGCCAGTTTGCCTGTTATAGAGCAAATAAATAGAGCAACAAATAAATTTGCTTAAAGAAAAAAAAAGTTGACAACTGGTATTGCAATCGGGCAATTTACTTAAAAAAAAAAAAATTGGAATCAGCCATGAAAAGTCATTATCAGTGGATCACTAATTCAAATAAAAAGGTATTTTATATTGTGACAGTATTTCACAATACCGTTTTTACTAATAAATATGTGAGCCTGGACAACAAAACCAGTCAATTTTTCGAAAGCTTTCCATTGATGCATGGTTTGTTAGGATCGGACAATATTTGGCTGAGATACAACTATTTGAAAATCTGGAATCTGAGGGTGCAAAAAAATCAAAATATTGAGAAAATCACCTTTAAAGTTGTCCAAATGAAGTTCTTAGCAATGCATATTACTAATCAAAAATGAAGTGTTGATATATTTACGGTAGTAAATTTTCAAAATATCTTCATGGAGCATGATCTTTACTTACTATACTAATGATTTTTGGCATAAAAGAAAAATCTATAATTTTGACCCATACAGTGTATTTTTGGCTATTGCTACAAATATACCCCAGCGACTTAAGACTGGTTTTGTGCTCCAGGGTCACATATTGCCTTGGTGAGCAGAAGAGTACATTTACGAAAGGACTCCTGATGATGGCAGTAACGAGCGGCTCTCAGAGTTTCTGACCTTTGGCTCAGGATGACCTCCAGGTATGTCTAACAGGCCTGCAGCCTCTGCCACTTTCTGACTTCTCCTCAGCAGGACGACGTCTCCGTCCGCCGTGGCCATGACCACGCCGACCCCCAGCGGCTGTGCGAGGAAGGCCTGCGGATCTGCGCATTCGTTCTGTCCGTGACTCTGCAGCCTCTCCGCCTCTCGTGACCAGTTAGTCCCAAGATAGTCTTTATAACAGGTCAGGCCTAACTGTAATGTGAGCACACACGATTGCTCATCTTTGGCCAATCTGTCTGAGGATTTATCAGCGCTTTCTAATTGGTCTCCTTCACCACGTTGTGAGTGTGTTAGGTTTTGGACGGCCTGTTCTGCCACTGGTCCTTTTTCCATGACGGAGAGCACCGCTGAATGCAATCTGAATTTAGCTCCATTGAAGAGCCATGGTTCTTTGGTCACTCGGTCACTCCATACAGCTTCAATGTGCTGCTCGATTTCAGGAAAACTCTGCCGATTGAACCTAAAGTGGGATTGCAGCGAGTCAAAGACTTTGACATTTTTTGTAGCATCAAAAATGTATAGAGTAGTGCTGTCAAACGATTAATCGCATCCAAAATAAAGGTTTTTGCTTACATAATATATATATATATGTGTGTACTGTGTTTTTATTTTATTTTTTAATGATTTATTATGTATATATAAATACACACACATGCATGTATATATTTAAGAAACATTTTTATATATTAAATATATTCATATATATATATATATATATATATATATATGTCAAAATATATAATGTATGTGTGTGTATTTATATATACATAATAAATATACACAGTACACGCACACATATATATTATGTAAACAAAAACTTTTATTTTGGATGCGATTAATCGTTTGACAGCACTAACTGGTCACCATTTATTGATTATTACAATCCTGTTTCGTGACAGTTTAATATTTAAAAGTACAAATATTTTTAACTAATATGACATATAACAATTTAGAAAACATATTTGTGATGGATATTTGTACTGTACCTGTCTGAAATTTCTACGTGAATTTGATGTTCTCCAAGAGCCTGTAATGGATCACAGTGCAGCATGAGAGACACCTCTGGATCCATGACAAAACCCTTTCAAACTTCTCCAAAGTGGACTTTCAGCATGGGTGTCTTCTCAGCGCCTACCTAGATATGATTTCTGAACAGTGTATATCTAGACAGAAAGTTTGTTTTGAGAGAGTTAAATTAATCAGTTGTGAAACATTTGACATACCTACTTTAAAAACAGTTAAATTAACCTTACAAACGGTTAAAAATAAAAAAACAGCGAACTAAGTTAACAGAAAGTGGTCGTTTAATTTCTAAGAAACGCTACGTTTAAATGTATTTTTTGAGACTGCTACTAATTCTGTTGTTTACAGCTACTAAGCAAAACTTACTTCCTTACCTAAACCGAACACAGTCGGACTCTTAACTCAACAACTTCCGGAAGCGCTGCACTTCAAAATAAAGGTCTGCAACCAGAGCGTCTGCTGAAAACGATAAAGATTAAATAGAAATAACAACTAAACGTACTGTAATGCGTTTAAATTAAGCACATGATGATACACGCTATATTTTCTATATTTTTAGAAAAGCTCACCTGAGAGTCCAGAATATTCAAAGTAGTGCTGTCAAACGATTAATCGCGTCCAAAATAAAGGTTTTTGTTTACATAATATATATGCGTGTACTGTGTATATTTATTGTGTATATAAAAAAACAAACACATGTATATATTTAAGAAAAATATGTTATGTTTATATATTATATATATTTGTATAAAATATAAGAATATAAATATATAAATGAATATACATGTAAATATTTTCAAAATATATATACTGTATGTGTGTGTATTTATACATAATGAATATACACAGTGCACATACATATATTATGTAAACAAAAACTTTTATTTTGAATGTGATTAATCGTTTGACAGCACTAAAAAGTTTTCCGAGTAAAGTGAAACTGGCTCAATCATATCTTGTGTTGTACATATAATTTATTATTTTGTGTTGGCAGGAGATAGGCAGCTTCGCTTAATGGGTCTGAAGAGATTATTTAAACAGAATTATATGAATAGAAAATTGCAATTTTTCGATGTTACTCAAACTATGATTGCATTCTACATCAATAGTATTTGCATAATTTTCTACACCACACTTTTATCCCAAGTGAGGAGTGAAATGCCTGTTTAGCTGACTTTAAATTGACATTTTATCAAAAACTTTACCATTTATTTCCAGTGCTCCATCAATATTTAATAAACGAAATCAATTCTTCATTCATCATACTAATTGAAAGTAGAGAAAAATATTTTTGTTCATTTTTAGTCCTGTTAAAGTTTACTACAAAGAAATGTTCTTAACCCAGCACTACAATTAAGACTTCGAACCATAGATGTTAGCTTTTCTCTAAACTACGAAATAACAATGACAAGCCAACAATGTTTGATTTAAATAAAAAATAAAAAGTTTGTTTGCTGAGTTTATGTTTTTATTTTACATTTTCATGTGGGATTTTTATTTTTTTTTCCTTCTTTTCTTTCATCTTTTGTGAAACCAAAGCTAGCCTGACTAATTTACACAGACATAAATTATATAAATAGTCATGTGACACATTCTCATCTATTACGTTCTTAATACACAAAATATCAAGTTGCCCACAATTAAGGCAACTTATTTTCTGGACATCAAGAAGAGAGAGGTTGCCCATGAGACAACCGTCTGCAATTCCCAGGTTTTAAAAAATACAATGTAAAAGTGTTCTGATAAGACAGTAGAAATACACTTTTTTTATATATATATTCTGTCCAGAACTAGAAGATTTAAAATTCTGTCATTCATGTTTAAGGAATAGAAAGTGCGAGACAAGACCACCAACCGAAAGAACCAAACTTAAAATAACACAACTGCTCATTATAGAAGAAAGATATCCTTTTAGCCAATTAAATACCCCACATATAAATATTAAAGGGTCTAAGAAAACACCAAATTAATTAAATTGCATAATTGATTTGAATATTCGAAGCATTAATGAATCAGATAAAAAGGTAATGTTAAACAAAGCATTGCCGCAAATTATCCGATACATCTGGTCATTAATCATCTTCATTATGTACAAAAAAAACAAAAAGCAATGCATCACAAAAAACAAAAACAAAAAAAGCTGAATGAATCTTATCGACAGGTGCATTTGGTAGCAATCATCTCCTCGTACTCCTTATAAGCAATGGAGCCGTCGTTCTCAATGGTCAAAACACTTAACGGGTTATATTCTGAAGGCACACATGAAGGTCTGGGCACAGAAGAGTCCAGCTTCTCGTAAATGATGTTCTGAACCATCGTGTGCACCGGCGACCCATAAATATATCCCACAGCCCTCGGACAATATCCCTTGCAGTACCTCGGGTTGTATTTGTGAGGCGCTATGATCCAATGGTCCAGTTTGAGCTGGCTGAAGCTCACTTTGAAATCGTACAAGTCACAGTCATCTGTGGGAAAGTCGTACATGGGGACGAGTTTGGGCATGCTTGTTTCTGGACTTGCGTGCGGCGAATTGGTGCTCTTTAGTGTGCCTCGTCTCTTTCGTGAAGCTGAATCCCACCATGTGGACTTTCCATCCCACTGGTTTGACGTCAGATCTACCATCTGACCTCGTGAGGCTCTTCTGTGGTACGCGAACTCGCTGGTGTCGTTAAGGTAAAGGAGGAGAGATGGAGATCTGTGAGTTAACTCCACCGGGCTCTTATGAACCTGGCCTCCGGGTCTTGGGATCATGTCTTTGACGCAGGTCAGGTTGATCAGCAGATGGATGTCTTTCTTATGGGCTTGAATGAGAGGATGGAGGAAGGAGGTCACGTCGACCTCCACCCAGCGGCGGCGGACCCTTCTCTCGGTGTGAACGCGGAAGCTGAGAAGAGGGACTGACTGCTGCGTGCCGAAGTGTGGAGAACACATCTGATCCTTCGAGGGCTTCTGTTCTTTCACATCGAGATAGCAGAGCGATGTGAAGGGGGCGATGTGGTTGTGGTCAAAAGAGTAAAGCAGGACCGACTTCAGCAGCTGCTCCTGAGACCTCACTCGAGTCAGACTGTAGGAAATATCCTGCATGAAGAACTCTGCCAAGATAACACATAGCACCATTGAGAAACACATCCTTTGCTTGACTTCAGTTATACCGTGTTTACTTATTGCTTGAGAGTGACTTGTGATTGTTTGACTGCAGTTCGTTTGGAATGAAATTCCGTCATTTTGCGTCAACTCAACCGGGGGCCTGTTTCATAAAACAAGTTTACCAAATAAGCCAGGCTTAATTCAGTCATTCTGACTTATTTTGAACCGTTGCATAAACTTAGCCACCTGTCTTAAGAACTAGTTTGACCAACTAGCAGTCGCCAAGGTGTAATCAGTCTTACTTTCCCAATACAAATAAGACCAATCTACCTTTTCATAACTGAAATTAAAAAGTTATGACCAGTCTTGAAGAAAAAGGAAAAGAAGAAAAAAAAAAATCTGATTACTAACTTTTTTTAAACTAGTCTAAACAGTGCAACCAGCCCAAATAAACCTGGCTTATTTGGTAAACTTGTTTTATGAAACAGGCCCCTGAGATGTTTGTTAAACATTTATGTAAACATTTACTTCTTCTGATTAAATAGATACAGTAATGCCAAAATATTAAGCGACATGGATGTATATTTACTGAGTAACCACTTTATAGGGAAGAGTCAAAATTACCATTTTCACCTGAGATTTGGAGCCAGATGACTTCAGAAAGATGGCAGCATCATTATTTGAATTTTACACAGAGATTGGTAGATTTATAAGTAAAATCTCTTGATTTTAGCAATCTTTGTTGCATTATATGCTAATGGTGACCAATTAAAAATGGGGGAAAACACTTTTCAAGTTCACATGCCTGTAACTCAAGAAATGTTAAATATATCTCAGTATCATTTTGAATAACGGTTCTTAAATCAACTTTCTTTTTGTAATCTTAATTTTTAAGACCCTGTATGGTTCAATCTCAGAGATATTTCAGAGGGGTTCCAATGTGGCTCCAGGTCCAGATTGTTGAATAATAGCCATTTCCAGTAGATGTAGGTTGTTTCTCTCGATCAAAACAATTGTACAGAACATACTGTCTGAGTGCTAAAAATACACTGAAAAGGTCAAGGCATATAAACTTCCTCTCAGTAGTCTATAGATAAGATTCTACACATTATTTCCATTTTTGAACTGTCACCGTTGGCATATAATCAGATCAAGTCAACCAACAGTCCTACCAACCTCTGTGTAAAAATAATATAATGATGCTGCCATCTTTCTGAAGTCATGTTATCCCCCGTAATGTGGCTGTGAATCTCAGCTGAAACCAAGAACATAAACTTTCAAGACAAAAATACATTTTTTAAAATCCTACCCACAATCCTTAAAAGTTAGTTCACTCAGAAATGAAGGTGAGTAACGCTGACAGAATGGTCATGTTGATCCAAACCCACAAGACTTTCACTCATTCTCAATAAATGAATGAAGAGGTTTTTATTGAAACCTCTGTCCACCAAAGGTCATAAAGATATATTAAGGCCGTAAAATATATTATTTGAAGTCTTCTGAAGAGAATAAAACTCTTATGGGTTTGGAATGACATGAGTTTGAGTAAATTATGACATTTTTTGGGTGAACTCTCCCCTTGGGTCCACCAATCAGGGAAAGTGTTGTGACCATAGAAAGAGGTAGTCTCCCTAAATAATGTACATAATTGTATATATTTTGCAATAAATGTAAAATATTTTGCACTTACATTAAATATGTATTTCAATGAAAAATACACATTCTAATGTACTTCTCAGATTTTCTTTTTTTTTTTTTTTCCAAAGGTAATAATATCTTTTAGTTGGTTGTTTTGGTTCATGGCTTTGAACTCTTTCTTAAAGATTAAAACATTAG
This sequence comes from Onychostoma macrolepis, assembly GCF_012432095.1. Taxonomy (NCBI): domain Eukaryota; kingdom Metazoa; phylum Chordata; class Actinopteri; order Cypriniformes; family Cyprinidae; genus Onychostoma; species Onychostoma macrolepis. The sequence goes on along the minus strand of NC_081168.1, from coordinate 2,811,446 downwards.
ATTTGTCTTTTCTTTTGCATTTTCAATACATTTTGCCTAAAGAATAAGATTAACTTTATTAAACAGTATAAGCAAGATCACACTTGCAATCATGCTGTTGCAACTTAATATCCTACATCAATATAGCCTATTAATGTGATATTGTATATAGGGTACAACGGGGTAAAGCACCTTTGATATTATTTTCATCTAAACCACTAGATGGCACAAAAACGTTGGGTAGCACTTTCCGAAACATTCGCTTTTCAAGTTGCACGTGCAAATTTGTCTGATCCTTGACGCGATCGCGTGCAGCCGCGCAAAGATGATTCTGTGCATACTTCATATTTTATGTTTTTTTAAATGTTGTAGATTTAAGTAGCAAATGAGAATCACTAAAATTAATGCATATATTTTGAGACAAAGGTCTTCTTTATGATTTTCAGTTTTGTTTAAGATAATTAAAGCAACAGTTTAAATAACGAAAAAATATGTAAAAGTATGGTATTTGGGGTAAAAAGCACCCCTGCTGTTGGGACTAAAGGCACACAGTAATTAACATGATAATTAATAGATCGCTGACTTTGGCATTTGTTGACATGACATGGTTAGATTCAGATGGTAAATATCATGTATTATGTTGGGTGTCCATATCAGAGATAATCACCATGTTTAGAATGAAACCATCATATTTAAAAACATGATATTAATCATATCATATAATAAAATATCATTTGTTCTTACTACTGTAAATATATATTCAATTATAATTGGATTTCCTTCAATACTATGGGAATCTTTACTTATTAAAATGATTTTGTTTCTGTATTTTAAAATATATTTTTTTATATTAACATTTTAATGACAGTATAACAAACAAAAATTTATTTTATTTTTCAAAATAAGCAGAAAATGGTACAAACTTTGCTAAAGTGATTGTTTTGAACAAGTATTAACTTTAAAAAAGCATTATTTTAGCTGAAGTATTTGTATCAATACCGTGTGTGTGTGGGGGTCACCTCACACATTTCTAATATTTTTAAACAAAATAAACAACTTGAATGATTCATTTTCACACAGAATCTGTTGCTCCATTAATGTTCAATACGACGTATATATTTTTTCTGCAATTATACACTTTAGGCGCAGTAAATAACACATTTTTTCTTAAGGTGGGCCTTTAGCCCCGTTGTACTCATATATATATCCCGCAGCTGATATTGAACTGTATTTTATGCAGTATGTGAACTACTTTGGGAAATTTAAGTCCATGAATATAGATAACTTGCATACTGTAAACAGTTAAGTAAATGGCAAAGTATTCTGAACACAAATCGATGTTACGGGTCTAAAGCTACCGCATGTATAGTTTGTAAACATGTCTGATCAAGCCCTAAGGTTCAGATAACAGTAATCAGAAGCGGGTATACCTCGGTTTTGCTCGAGACACTCCTCTCGAGGCGTGATCAGACGGACAGTGTTGTACAGGTGAGAGGCCTCGTGACTCCGGTCCGGTTTGGAGGATAGTTTGTACAGTCTCTTCATGTAGCGCACATATATGGAGTCAGGTTTGGCTCGTGGTGTGAAATCTCCCCATGGGTTCTGATCCGACAAAGCCTTCAGCAAAGGGCTCAGGATATTGCCATGGTGAAGGGACAAGTCGGGTTCAACAGATTCGTTTTCCAAGTTGTAGCATGATGGAAACGACAGGCAGATAATCGCGAGAACCATAAACGAACAACGCGCACCACGTTTAAATAGCGGCGTCGCCATAATAAATACAGGCCGGAGAAGGCTTCAGAGTCTCCGGCCAAACCGCGCTTCCGTCGCCCTTACCTGCCAGACAGGTGTGCACAATCAGGAAGACTTGTTTTTTTTTTCTTTTCTTTCTTTTTTTTTGGCAGAAAAGCCGGTGTAGGTATCCACAAAATGTTATACGTAGTACGATTTCACAGATTTTGATTTTACACGTCTCAAACAACGCCACATTTATTTTAGATCCGTGTCCACGAGTTTGAGCGGATCTGAAGTGATGGTTTGGATTTTATGACCAAAAGAGTGAAATTGGTTAACAAAAGAAACACCGCTAATTACTTTAAGGGAGTCAAGGGTCTGCGTCAGACCCCTGACCGGGGTTTCCAAGTTGCTTAATAAATGTCTATGTTTTCGCTGTTTTCCCATTGTTGTCTCACTTGTTTATACTGAAAAGTAGGCTATTTTGACCAATAGCGTGCAGGTATTGTACATGATCGACCAATCACGGCGTGCGAGAAGGCGTCTACAGACAACGGCCAAAGTAATGCAAATAATATTATATGCTGTCAAACGATTAATCGCATCCAAAATAAAGGTTTTTGTGTTAATTTATGTGTGTATAGTGTGTGTGTGTGTGTGTATATATATATATGTATAAATATACACACATACAGTATATATTTTGAAAATATTTACATGTATTTATTTATATTCATATAATTTATATTATATATAAATATATGCTATTAATATATAAATATAACATATTTAGCCTATATACATGGATGTGTATATATATATGCATAATAAATACACACTACACACACATATATTACTTGAGCAATAACTTTTATTATGGATGCGATTAATCGTTTGACAGCACTGAATATAATGTATGAGAACCATTGAGAACGTTAATAAATAAAAACAAAGCCAAAACCTGGACATTTTAGAAATCCAGGCCAGGACATGTCCGGGAAAAAGCTGCTTATAATGAATGAATAAACGTAGGCCTACATTCATTGTTCCCATCATGCATGTCTTAGTATTTTGAAAAAAGATGGAAAATATTAGGATTCTTTGGTCACAATATCACCATTTATAGAGGTAAACTTTGATTTTGATGTTCCCGTGGTGCCATGTAAGCTAACTTTTAACAATTTATTAAGAAATATTCTTTTAAAGCATTTCTTCATTTTTCTTTCATCAAAATTTTTTTTTATTGGAATGCTGAATGGATGGATTTTGTTTTTTTAATATCAAAATTGCATTCCCTAATTATATCACCTTGCAGGAAGTGACATCACTGTGGGAGAACAACAGCATAAATACATGCAATTTAATGAATTTTGCAACATCACCTCAAATTGCCAACTTTTATTGAAAATGTATGGCTTCCAATCACTCTTTTCAAATTGCTGTCAAATGATTACCTTTATTAAATTGTTCAACTTCTTAAGGCTTGTTTACCCTGACCCAACAAATACTAAAAGACATGATTGTTGTTGTCATACATCAGCTGGGAAAAAAAGTGATTCCAATGATATTGTCAAAGCTTTAAGGATAAGACCATCTCTGATATTGTTCCTCTGTGTCGTTATCAGTATAACTGTGGTGTGTGGACTTATCTATTCTCATACTTTGTTTGAAATGCTATTTAAAGTTCTGTTTACCAACATTCTAAATCCAGCTGCATTCAAATAAAACTTTAGAATGTTTGAGCGTGGAATTACAAACATGACATCATTCTGAATGTTACATTTGTTGTTTGTTTGACAAAAATACCAAAACAATGCCATCTGTGCTTTATTTTATTATCTTTAATTTTCCATTTTATTTGAAAGGGTGGAACTGTTAATAAATTATCATTTCCTAGCTAAATAAGCTTTTTGACATTTGTATTTTTAGCAAGCCTTTAGATTATAAGCATTTTTTCCATGACACTTGCAGTGAATTGAGGCGGTTTAATGTTGAGGCTGACCGTGGGATCCTGCATAATGGCCGAGAAATGAAAAAGAGAAACATCCCACAGGTCAAACAATGACCCTATAAATTAGTCAGCAAAACACAAAGAACTATTATTTTGCTTTCTCTAACACAGATGCAAACTGCCTACATTTGTGACAGACAGATAATACAGAGACCATAAAATGAAGAATTCACAACTCACTCAACATTATTTACATAAACTTGAATTAAATATCACTACCAGTAATAAAAGAATTAATGCTTACAATGCTAGTCAGAATGTGCAACTTAAGAGCTCAAATTTGGCTCAGGACAGCTTCACGTTCAACAGTGAACCGCTCTAAACCCAAAGGATATAGTTTCTGAAACGACCTTCACCTCGGCGCTGAACAAGAGCAGCTCTAACTGAGAGGCAACATCATTCCAGATCACTGCACACCAGTCAAAAGGCTCTGAATGAAGTTATGCTAAGCTCCGGCACCCATGAAATCATGCCTGAATCACTGCCTGACTGTGACAAAGGCTTCATTATATTTTCCAGGCTGTTTGATAAATTCCTGGTTAAAACTGTGGAATCATTCTTACACATTAGATCAGTAAAATGGCTATTTGCATAAAGGTTGACCTAAATTTGCCTTGGCTTATTTAAAAGTTAAAGAACCGAGCTACAGTTTATCTCTTCAGTATTACACAGACATCACATCAAGCATAATGAGTTCAAGGACAACATGCTACATCCCACAAAGAGGCCTCTCTCTCTCTCTCTCCATTCATTCAGCAGCATGAGTGCTTCTCTATAGGCATTATTCACAGCACAGCGATCAGATAAGAAAGATGACAGAGTCACTGTTTGAGGAAATGTTCTCAAGTCACATGGTGACATTATTTTTCTGACAATGAAGCATATTTCCCCCCATATTTGCATTACAAAGAATTCAGATATTTTATTTTTGAGTTTTTTTGTAATTCCTCTCAATAATGATTCAGAATAGATTAAAAATACTGTAACAAGCTTTTCCATAATTTTCAGCATAAATTAAGAGCAGTACAATTAGTACCATGAAATACTCGGCAATTACTCACCCTCAGGCCATCTGTAAATGAGTTTGTTTGTTCATCAGATTTGGAGAAATGTAGCATTGCATCAGTGTCTCAGCAATGGATGCTCTGCAGTGAATGGGTGCCGTCAGAACAAGAGTCCAAACAGCTGATAAAAACATCACAATGATCCACACCACTCCAGTCCATCAGTTAACATCTGGAGAAGACAAAAGCTGTGTGTTTGTAAGAAACAAAACAAGCATAATATTGCTAATCAAGATGTTAACTGATGGACTGGAGTGGTGTGGATCATTGTGATGTTTTTATCAGCTGTTTGGACTCTCATTCTGACGGCACCCATTCACTGCAGAGCATCCATTGCTGAGACACTGATGCAATGCTACATTTCTCCAAATCTGTTCCACTCATCTACATCTTGGATGGCCTGAGGAGTACATTTTAAGTATTACATTTTTAAGCTTTATGAAATTTTAATTTAATTTATTTATTTTTTGCATTTACAGCATGCTAATTTTTTTTAGGAAAACCTTTCATTGAAATGTCAGTGTAACCCAATATTTACATAACGCATTTTTGTCCTTCTTTTGGGGTAAAACACGACCTGTACATATTGTTCAGCCGTTCAGCTGTGTTAGTGCTAAATGCATTTTCCTGAACTTATCAACCTCATTAACAAACACAATCATCAGTAGACGCAAGGCTGTCACTGTGCAATCACCAATTAAATGAACACGTTACATTAAACCTAGTAACACAAGTCTATTTTTAGTGCACGTTGTTATCTTTCAGTTGATATGTTTTACTGTAACAGTTTGCGATTAAGTGCGACGTTCTTTTTGGGGTCTTCACGATCATCTCTGATGAAGTGGAAGCTCGGTCGACGTCTGTATTTCTTTTTATGTCCAGCGATGTGGGGCTGAAATAGTTTACTCAGGGTGTTGAATCCTTTAGGGAGGTCTGAGAGGTTCTGTGCATCCTTCTGCAGGCTGTGAGGGTCTCCGAGCATCTTTCGGATTTCAATGGACACGTCTGGACTTAGATAGCGGTAGGGTTTTTTACCACTGTTATCCCGTATGTTCGTGTTGGCACCGTATTCGCTCACCAGCAGCGATAACACACATTCGTGACTGTGAATGGCGGCTATGTGGAGCGCTGTGTATCCGTCATAAGACTTGGCATTCACATCGATCCCTGTGCCTCTCTGTCTGGAAACATCGATGACTTTACACACCATTTCACCATTTCCGCTTTTAGCAGCCCAATGCAGGACGGTGAATCCAGACATGAAATTTGGCTTGTCTGCCAGCCGAGGGTCTTGCAGCAGGAGGCCGTAGATCTGACGCCAGCTTCCCGTTGCTGATTTCACAAGCCACTCATGCTCCATCGGTCCCAAAGGAATCCCATCAGAGTCATTACCACCAGATTTGGTGAGTTTGCTACACCTTCTCAGTTGTGGTGAACCCTGTGCATCCAGCTCCTTTCGTTTGGCTCTCAGAGACCTGTAGAGAAAGCCTTCTCCAGCAACACAGCTCTGATATGCTTTGACCTTCATAGCTCGCTCTGCAGTCGCTGTAGATGGCGGTTTAGCATCTACTATCAGTGTTTTTAAGCTCGTTTTTCTCTTTTCCTCATGCTGCAGCTCACATGATGGAGATTTTACGGCCACAAGAGCAAAAACAGCCCCTGTTTTGGCACTTCTAGCATCACTTGTCACATTAAGCACTCTTGCTGTCAAAGACTCCCTCACATTATAATCAGAGGGACTTCTTGAGTGAACAAACTCAACATCAAATCCACTTTTGCAGCTATTACTCGCAGCTTGCGGGGAGCAATGGCAATAATTGTTATTAATAATATCCACATTCTCTATTTCACTGGAATCACGCACGGATTTGATGATGCACGGAGATTCAATGAAACTGTTTGTTCCACCTGCGATGCATCCAAGGTACTTTTTCTTCACAGACACGTACTTTACATCATTGACTTGTTGCACCACGGCGACGCTGTTGACCAGGCTTTTGAACAGCTCTCGGTTTTGTTTCTTTTCTGCGGGATCGCTGGAGTTTATAAGTCCTTTGAAGTTGCTCACGAGCTCCGAGTTTTTCACTTTCCCCCCGCGCGCCAGTAAAAAGCTTAGGATCATATCTTGAGTCAGAGCCATTTCTCAATACTTTTTCTTCTTTAGTGTCTGTGTGAGATGTTTCAAAAACAACCTGCTGTTTCCGGTTATCCTCTGAAATCCGCGTGCATCCAAGACCAGCACGCGAACGCGCGGCGGATGAATGAAGGATGCGGCTGCGCGTGCACGGCGGAGGGGAGCGGAGTTCACGCGCAGCAGCAGCATCCTCTAAAGAGATAGAAAAGATTTGTAAGTGTGCATCTCGTCCACAACTCTAACTCTATACAAACGAATCTAATAGCACATTAAGTCATTAAACAAACAAACAAACAAACAAAGAAATCCTAAATATTAAATGCATACACGCCAAGCCGAGAATATGGTGGTTTGCATGCCATCTTCCGGTTAGTTCATTTTTATCGCTCTGGTAATATTTTCACTGAAAAAAAAAAATGATTTATTGAATTATTGAAAAAAAAAGTAAGGTAAGTGGTTGCAATCAGTTTATTTTAGCTACATTTAAATAAACAAATTTAGTTGACTGACTTTCAACATATATATTTTTTACTTAAATGTAGATCAAATAAATTGTTTGCAACCACTTACCTTAAAAAATGTAGTATAATTTAGTTAATATGTAGTTAATACACGCCGACAGTATTAACAATTAATATTCCTTTGTACACCACTGGAAAAGCACAATTTCCATGATTGATTTTCATGATGGAGGCTGGCTTTACAAAATAAAAATGCTGGTAGACCTGTTGATCTTCATATATTGATGTGGAAAAACACCAATTTGCACACTCTAAAAATAACACAATTTTATTTATATTTCATTAAAAACATTACATTTTGAATTAGACTACCCCATCAAAAGTCTCACACTAGAGAGTTTTTTTTAATTTATTTTTTTTATTAGCTATAAACAGATGTAACAGAATGACAGTATATATCACATAGGGAGCAATACAATAATGTAGGCTATACCTTTTGAACAGATTCACATTTCTTACAGCTTTCTTATTAGAAGAGTCAGAAATACCGTATAGAGTTTTAAATCGTCAAGAAAAATTCTAAAGAAAGGCTTACGCTTATAAAATTTACATTTATGTATAAAATTTTAGCCAGGAACAAAATCAAGTGAAATAATCAGGAATTTATACCACAAAAAACACTCAATAAGTTTTTCCAGAGATTCTTAGTATACTCACAATACCAAAAAAGATGAGACAAATCTTCAGTTTGCTGATCACAGAAACGAGCAATTTACAAAGTCATCAGAAAAAAACCTTTGTAAAAAAAAAACAACAACAACACCAAAAAACACTAGGATAGCATCGATGTATCATTTTATAAGACACTTCTTTGAATTTCTGAGGTAAAGTCCACACACTCTTTCCCAGTTAATGGGAAACTGGTTATTAAAACCCTTCATAAACATAAAAATACTAGAAGGAATGGCTCCAACAATAGCAAATTCTCTCGCTGAAACTGGGATTTTTATAGTAGGTCAAAAATTCCTCATATTTAAAAGGCATTCCCTTGCCATTAAATAACTGACAAACCAAAATATTATATTTTTTTGCCCAACTATTAAAGTAAATTGATTTATTTTTGTACAGTATATCTCTGTTGTGCCAAATTATATAAGCTAACTATGTGGGGGAAATTATGCTTGTAAATTAAAGACCACTTAAAATTTTATCCTAGATTAAATACAAATATGAAGATTAAAAAGATTGTATTATTTTAAAAAGTTTTTTTTGAAAATAAGATAGTTTGGATGACTTTTTTTCAGGATTCTAATTACTCAAAAAAAAAAAAACACCTAATTTATTAAAAAATAAAATTTGGTATTAAGTTCCATAAATTCACACTAGAGAGTCCTGCAGGACTGAGAAATGCAATGACGTTGAAAACTGGAAAGTGAAACTAGTTTTGATTGGTCGCTGAACTGAGCCTTGTTTTGGGGTGCGTGCCTAAAGTAACTAGCTCCTCCCACTTGCTGTTCTCAAGCTCCTCCCACTCGTAGGTCTCCGGGCTGCAGGGATAACTAAATGAAAATACCTGGCCTAGAAATCATAAACTGCGTCCAACAACCGCAGAAATCGGAATTTAACATTCGGTGTTATTGAACACCAGCCCATTTGAAGGTAAGATCACGAAAAACTCAGATAAGGCATTGCTAAATCGTTAACTACGCTTACAAGATTAGCATATTATGTGCGATTGCATCAGGCTTTGTCTCTGAAAGCATCACATCAGAGAATCGTCAGCGCATATAACTTAATAACGTGCTTGATTTGACTGTTATGCAAGTTCGTGAATGTTGGCAGTGTTATGTTGGCATTGCTGTTTTTGTGGCCTGTCCTTGAGGATATCCCTGTTTTTTTACTACAACAGCCCATGAAATACGTAAAATATTACTAATGTGGCCAAGTACTCAAGTTTTGCTTTTAACTGGAGCACTTATAACACACATAAATTAACCTAATTTACAAATTACCCCTCATCATGTGGAATATAATATATAATTATATGGAATATAATACACTCTCAGAAATAAAGGTACAAAAGCTGTCACTGGGGCGGTACCTTTTCAAAAGGTACAGTTTTGTACCTATTAGGTTCTAAAATGTACACTTTAAGTACTAATATGTACCTTTAAGGTACCAAAATGGGCCTTTTAGGTACAAACATGTACCTTTTGAACAGGTACCACCCCAGTGACAGCTTTTGTACCTTTATTTCTGAGAGTGTGTATGTATAATATGGAATCAATTAAGGTATGTACAGTGTATGAATATTAATTAATAAAACAGACATGGCTTTGTTATACTGGGCGAACAGCAGATAATTAATGGCAGTTTAATCCCTATTTTTTTTCCCAGACATGAAAATATCCACATGATGTGTCATTAATAACCCTTTGAAATAAAAGTGTGAAAGATGAAGTATGTAAAAACATAACGTGTATATATCATGTTTCTGATTTCTGCAGTAATTCTTAATTTAGTTTGCTTGTGCATATATTGTATTGTGACCTAATTAATGTTGCAGTGATATTAGCCTAATTGATTTTAATTATTTGAATCTATTTTTTGTTTTATAGCTGAAATCAAAATCTTTATAAGCACCTCCTGGAAAAACCGCTTGAATGGCCGGCGACGTTCATGCCTTCAGTTTCTCAACATGAATCTACACTTAAATTGACAAAGTAGAAAAGAGATTAATAACTCAATTTAACATTTTATAGAGTTATGGCACAAAAGCTGACACACACTGTTGAGGTGTCAGAGACACCCAAAGACTGGTACGATTTAGCTTCAAAACTGAAAAAGCAGCTCCTCGCTGTGCCCGGTAGGCCTAAATCATATCATTTTTTCAAACATGTCAACATATATTTATGTTTTATAGCATTAAATTGTGTTTTATCATGTAATAGTAGGTTTTCTGCCCTTAATGCAACTTTTTTCAGTCAGAAACGGCTGTAGTATTTCAGTTGTGCTTCAAAATGACTGATCGGTGAACTGGTAAAATGAAAACCTTAAATGCATTGAAAGCCAGATGTTATTATTTTCCAGAAGATCAATGTGTGAGGCAGAGGGTCCAGTCGATGGATGCTGTAATTACTTTCAGGAAAGCTGATCTTCAGCCTTGCAGGCCTCGTCTCATCTCCGCTCCTCCAAACGCTGCTGTGAAATACGGCAGAAAACCGAGGAGAATCACAGATGGGTTTGACGTTCTGCTCGACAAAAAGGTAAGATGGGAGCAGGGAACGGTTTCAACTATTACAAATTCAGTCATTTGTGGCCTACCATGAGAGTTTTGTTCTTACAGTGCTGGCTAGAATTATTAAAACACTAGTATCTTCAGCAGCTAAAAATGGTTTTAAGTCAGTTATTTCTATCTTTAATGTTCGGAAATGTAAACTGATATTTCCTTCTGACACACTACAGCAAAAGATAGAAATAATAGACTGAAAATACTAGTGTACTAATAATTTTGGCCACCACTGTGTGTCCTTGTCTGCTTGTCAGATGAAGAGTATGTGGAGCGGCAGACCAGCATCACAGATACGGCAGTATGCTTGAGCTTCTTCTGGAGTCGGACGCAGAGAAGAGGTCACAAAACCCCAACACTGCAAACCACGCAGCTTCTTCAGCTTCTGTTTATCAAACTCTTTTAAACACGTATATTCTGTTGGTTTGATTTTAAGTCGTCAACAAGAAAATTCCATATACATGTCAAGCTCTAAAATCTTAAAGGTGCTGTAATTTTAGACTGTACTAAAGCATAAAAATAGTATAGTATGTTTGCAGATATTTAGGGAACATGTTAAGTTCACACACTTGTTTCTCTGAAAAACAACACTACAGCCAGTTATTCTACTTTAAAATGTGCGTTCTGTGTCAGAATATCTGTTTTTGTTTTGGTTTGTGTGACTCCGCCCACTGCAGTTTTAACCAATAGGATTTCAGCACCTCGGGTTGCCAGTATTGCAGCCATGAAAGCAACGAACTGGGTCAGAGATCGCAGATTCCACCCGACCTGAAGCGCTTCAGCATGCATCTAAAAAGCTCTGTGAGGGGAGGAATATTAACACTCAGTTAATCAAATTACAGTATAAGGCTTGTCGTTCCTATTGTGTGTTGTCAATCTGGCAACCCGCTTGGGCATCGAGTCTGAGGAGGACGGGGTTGGGAGAAACGACTCGCTCCAATATTTTGAATTTGGACTGCGATACTCATTTCAACTACTAGCTGCACTTTTAACTCAATATTTTTACTTTATATTTTTTAAGACCGTTGTCTGTAAATGAGCATAAAGATGAAGTGCTCAAGAGACTGAAGGCCCTTTAAAAATCTTTTTATTAAGGTTTGTCTACAACTCTCAATCAAAATGGTTTTAAAAAGGGTTGCAAAAATGCTATTTTTTGACCTTATGGATTTTTCATTTAAAAAAAAAAAAGAATAAAAATTCTATTCATCTGAATGTCTGTTTACTTGTGTATGCTTTGCTTGCTCTATCTCGTGCGCTAGAAACAGGCATCATAATAATAATCAACTAAATCAGAATGCTTATCATTGGTTTATGTCTGATTAATGTACTTGTTGAATTACAAAACAAATGGCATTATGTATAATTACTGGAGAACAATATGAGCTTAAAAAAAACATAGCGCTGTTGTGATGAGTAACAAACAACTGAAGGAATGAAACAAGGACATTGTCAAATGAAACTGGACAGTGCTGGGCACATGTAACCTGGATTACATAATCAGATTCCAAAATTGAAGTACTCCTAGTTAGATTACATTACATTTTAAAGTGCTCATAATCAGATTAGTTACTTTTTATAGATTACATGACTACATATTATTTACAAAATGGCAGTAAATTATTCATAATGTAATGACTCGCCCTTTTTATTCTTTTTTCTCTTTTAAATTTTCCTTTTTAAAAACTGTATATATATACACATTTGTAAACAAACCCCGTTTCTTTCAGAAAACAGTTTGGGAAACCCTGGCGTAATGAAATGTTCAATGCACTTCATGATGTTGATAAAGAATGGAGAATATTTTATTATGAGTTATGTCAAAAATAATCAAAAAGTAGTCAGAATACATCCAAAAGATTACTTTACTATCTACAGTTCTCATCATGTAATCTGTAATCTGTAATAGACTACAATTTGTAAGTAATCTACCCAGCACTGCATAGATGCATGCCATTTCTGACTGATAATTAGAGATCAGAGGTGAACTTTTACTTTTTTTATTATTGATTTCTTCATATTAAAAAACTTTCACACAGAAGTCACTTTCAAACCAAATGTCACTTGCGTTCAAGTTGGTCTCCCAAATTTGCAGTGTTGATCTATAGCTCACGCCTCTGCTGGCAATAGACAATACACCTTTTTTGAATGCTAAATTTTATAGAAATGTTAATGTGACAGCACTTTTAGAAATTACAAAACTACCAAAATCTGATTTTTTTCAAACATTGCAAGCAAGTGCACATTTATATGCAAATCAAAAATCCTCTTACACCGAAAAAAGTACTTAATGAATGCATGCTGGCTTACTGAAAAAGGTCTGTTTATTGAAAGAATAAGATGCAAAACTACAATAAGAATCGTCCCAGACCACATTTAGTAAAACAATCAAGTGCATAAATCACAATTTCAGGATGTTTACATTGTCATTCCACTTTGAACACATTTGGCAAAAACAAGCAACAACTAATCATTACTTACTAACGAGTGCACTTATTTCGTTTGAAGACTGCATCGCTTAATTGACCTTAAATAATACAGTAACAAAACTACCGCTGGGTAATTTTATATATATATATATATATATATATATATATATATATTTTTTTTTTTTAAATTTATTTATTTATTTAGGATAATAATTTTCAAAATAATTTCAAAAGCTTAGAACGTGTTAGTCAGTAATGTATTTCAGTAACCTGATTCAGGTCGCGCTGTGACATGTTGAATATTTATGTATCTGTTAAGGGCATTAATGCAAACGGCTGTATACAAATGTGCTGCGCTCAGTCACGCTGTCAGTTCACACAAACCACTGGGTGTTCAAATTAAATGAAGATAAAAACAAAACTACATTTAAAAGCTTAAAGTTGACGAGCTAATCTACATTTAAATATGGCAAAGGCAGCTCAAGTGTTGCTGAATGATAAAATGAATATGCTGAATCTTAAAAGACACTTAAAATGGTTTAGCGTTTTCTTGGTTACTAACATCACAAACGACCTGATCCTTTGACGGCAGATTGCGGTTTCTTTGGAATGTAATGCATCTCAGCACTTGAGGAATATGAAAACGTAGAGTTCATTTGTTCGCCTTTAAAAGAAATTTTCACATTCCTTCATGTTCCACAAAAAAGTATATAATATACTATAAATAAAAGATGTAATAAATATTCACTTAATCATGATCATAAAACACAATCACTTTTAAATTGCTGTTTTCACAAAAATATTTTTTTTTTTTTTTTTTTAGTTGATTTTCCTTACCTGGATTGTCATCCTTAAAGGGACAGTGCACCCAAAAATGACAATCCTGTCATTTATTCACCCTCACGTTGTTCCAAAGCTCTATGAGTTTCTTTCTTCTGCAGAACACAATAGAAGATATCATGATGGTAACCAAACTGTTTCTGGTTCCCATTGATTTCCATAGTATTTTTTCATAGCATTTAGCAACAGTTTGGTTACAAACATATGTAAAATACCTTCTTTTTTTGTGGCTAAACTCATACAGGTACAACTTGAGTGTGACTAAATGATAGAATTTTTGGGTGTACTATCCCTTTAAATTGGTCAGCGAGAATACTCGTAATGTAAACGGAGCGCCTCTGAAAGCCTTTAGTGATACGAACGGCCGGACAGCCAAAGCTGTGTAAGCTGACCCATGCAGCATCACTGTGACAAACCTCTCCTGAGGCGACTGAATCGGGACGCCCCTGGTCTACAGGCACTGAGGTAAAGCTCAGACCATCTCCTCCTCGCAGTGAGCGTCTCCCACCAGCAGAGAGTGCTTGTCGGGCTCGCTGAGGGCCATGCTGTTCATCGAGTGCTTGTCGGAGCGCAGCGAGTTGATGGAGGCCCGGCTGTAGTTGACGAAGCGGTCGAGCAGGCTGAGTTTGGGCGAGGGCCGGCGCAGCTCTCCCATGCCGATGTGAACGCTGACGTCCGACAGGCTGCCGTGTCTCCTCACCTCGCCCAGTCGTCTCTCCAGTTTCTCAGCGCTGGGTTTAGTGTAGCTGCAGAAACGGGAAACGAGGGTCAAGTTTAGGGCTTGATGATATAGCTAAAAATGATCACGACATACCGTTTAACAGCAGTGTTAATTTTGACAGCAAATTTTGATTTAGTTTTAATCATACTCTTTTGACTAAAATGCCATTTAGTTTTAATCATCAGAGTCGTTTTAGTTTCTAAATCTACAGTAAATTCAGTCGGCTAAAAGGTTTAGTTACAGTGTAATGCATTTAATTAAGCATTTCTCTAAAACTTCCAAATTCACAAGGTTTTGTCATGAAAGACACCGATTTAACTGCGATGACACAACATGCCTTCATGTTAAAATTAGTGCTGCACATTTTTTTCTGAAATTAATCGTGATTAATCCCACCTAACATTAAAGTTTTTTTAAATACTTTTACATTGCAATAATTTAACATTCAATCTTCAAATTAATGTACAAAGATCTTTAATATTTGTATAAAGGCATCTTTTTTTATGACTGAAGGCCAGTATCACTCAAATATAATAGTTTTCCCCCTAATATTTAACCATTGATTAGCCATTCAACATTACAAAGCTATGTAAATTTTTACATTTATTAGACTACTTCAAATAACTTCTAATTCAAGTGAACTTAAAACAATCTTAACAATAAACCCATTATAATGTCATATTTACCTGTGCCCTTCAGCAAGTAGGAAACATACAGAAACACTAAATTCTAAATTAAATATAGATGAATCCTTAAAGCTATAGAAGTTATTGATTTCCCCTTTTTTTCGTTTGATCTTTGATTACCAGACATCACAGCAGCTGGTTATTAGGTTTTTTGGTCTGCTGTCCCTTTAAGAGCTGCCGCTGCTGAACGTGATGTGGATCTGACACGCATCTCTTTACCTATTCTGACCCACTCCAGTTCTTAAAGTCTCGAATGAGTTGAATCGGGTGTGTTAGATGAGGGAGACAGTGCTGGGATGCTCCAGGACAGTTTGCATTTCAGAGACATGTTCTTAAATGTGACTCATATAACAAATACATACACCGTTTTAAGGCAGCTTTAATTGCCTTTTTGGTGACTTCATAGCTTAACTGAGGACATAACTACGACATTGCATGCTCGTAGTTTCTTTCGCGACTTGATATGCAAAGATACAGGCTACAGCGCAACGGCGCCTTTGTGCATGCAATTGAAGATCACGCGCTACGAGCCCTGTAACCCTGCACTCGTTTGACTCGCACCTGGCACTGAGGTGTAGCTGGAGCGCGCGTCTGAAACATCTCCGGTTTGATGTGGTCATAAACACGCTGTCATAAAGAACAAGAACATGGTCTTCTTTTCAATGAAATAATGGTTATATAGGCTAATTATGCATTCTTTATAACAACTTGTTTACCATATTCTTCATTCTTTCAAGCAGACATATTTATTTCTATAAATAATTTAGATTAATCTTTAGGGCTACTAAGGTGATTCAGTCAAGAGCAGTGAGTGATTTTTTTGTCTGTCTTTTGTTGCTTGATTAACATCGATGCCACAGACAATAGCAACTAAATTCGGCTGCTGTCCCTTTAAAACCGAATGCAATGGATGCAATGTACTGACACACGTCCGATATTCTCCCTACTGTTTACATTCACTTAAGATGTAAACAACTGTGTTTACATGAATGCTCGTCAAAACAGACAATTCGACATCATTTTGTGTGCATTTCTCCGTTCTAACTCACACAATCTATTAAGACAAACAACAAATAATTTTAGTTTTAGTTTAAACACAAAATAAAATTTAAACAATTATCTATACGCAGATTAGCGTTAAAGGGGCTCATATGAGGCAATTTCAAGTTTTCCTTTCTCTTTGGAGTGTTATAAGCTGTTTGTGCATAGATAAGATCCGTAAAGCTGCAAAGACTAAAGTCTCAAACCCAAAGAGACATGCAGACATGCATGACACTTATTTCAGCATTCGTGTGTTCTGCTGTCACAATTTATTGGCTGTCTGCATGTCACTCATAGCACGCGCCTTTAAATGAAACGTGCATGAGCTTTGCGGTATATCGAACATGTTTTCTGTCATTATCAATGAAGGTGTACAGTTGATAAATACCGATACTGTTTTATCACCCAGGCCTAGTCAAGTTCTCTTTCGATCATCTTAAAACACCTAAAGGAAACGGTTACAAAGCCTGCTGAGTCCAAAATAATAAAGCACGTTACTAAAGCATGCAAAAATGTTTATTAAAGCGAACTGTGTGAAGATCAGAGAGGTTTACCATTTGAGTAAGAGAGAGGACAGCACTACAGACACGGAGGAGGCGGCCATCGCAGCAGAGCCCATCCAGGGCTGCAGCACCAAACCCACCGGCATAAACACACCTGCACACAACAGCATCCAATAATGACACTCAAGAAATCATACAAATGTTCAGATTAGTGTCCAAATACAATTTAAAAGCATAAATCCTGTGCTTTCTGCTGAGACACCTAACTGATACATTATTATCCAACATAATACTGACCTTCAATGAAAAGTTACTAAAACTTACAATATTGTTTATGTTGACGTGTTCTATTTTATTCTACTGGAAAAAGAACTGTAAAACATTGGAGGAAAAAAAAAAAAAAAAAAGAATTCAGCCTTTTTTCAGCCAGGACGCATTAAATAGATCAAAAGTGACCGTAAAGACTTTTATAATGTAACAATTCTTTTTCAAATAAATGCTGTTCCTTTGAACTTTCTATTCATCAAAAAATTACGTTTTAGCAATGATAATAGTCAGAAATGTTTCTTGAGCAGCAAATCAGCATATTATAATGATTTCTAAAGGATCATGTGACGCTGAAGACTAATGCTGAAAATTCAGCTTTGATCATAGCAATAAATTACATTTTATAATATATCTACATAGACAACAGTTATTTTAAATTGTAAAAATATTTCACTGTTTTCACTGTATTTTTGATCAAATTAATGCAGCCTTGGCGAGCAGAAGAGACATAATTAAAAACCTTACTGACCCTAAACTTTCAAACAATTGGATGAATAGAAAATATAATAGCTAATTTATTATTTAGTTCAACAGTTAGTTCAAGGTTTTTAGAGAATGCACACTCTTTTCTCTCACCATTTGTTGACTATTTCTTAAGCATTTCAGGCTCTATTCTGTACCCTGTTTGTGGAAAGTGCCAATAATACGGATATAATTTAATATTTTAATCTTATTTGGTTTAGTTGTTCTTACCTGCAGCAATGGGAATCCCCACAAGATTGTAGATCAGTGCAAATACAAAGTTGATTCTGATTCTTTTCACGGTCTTCTTAGAGAGGTCGATACTCCCAACAACATCAAGAAGATCATTCTGTTTATAACAACAACAACAAAAAATTTAATTATTAATAAATAAATAGATGAATCAAAAAGTGCCATCTCAAGAAACTTATGTTAATCTAAACAGCTTTGTGTTTGGGTTAAAAAGGGGGTAAGAAAAGGAAACAAATTTCTAGCCCTACAAATGGTTAAAAATGTTACTTTTGTAAAAATAAAGAAATAATTCACTTAAAAAAAAAAAAATCTCAAACAGGCAGATTTTATACTTTTATATTCTAACATCCAAGATTAATGTAAACACAGCCCACTGTGAACACCCTTGCAATTTGCTTCAACCTTTTTGAATTTTATGAATTTTAGGTTCAAGTGTGTGTAAGGATTTGGAAACAAGCAGAGTACGGCTGTTTCTAAAGCATGCAGCTGCATCTGCTGTTCAAAACTAAGCTCAGAATCGACTCGAAATGCATCAATTTATTTTCCGAGCCCTAGTCTTCGTACCCTGATGAGCACCACGTCGGCTGCCTCGATGGCTACATCTGTGCCCGTGCCTATAGCGATGCCCACATCTGCCATGGCCAGCGCCGGCGAGTCGTTCACTCCGTCGCCCACCATTGCGACGCGTTTTCCCGCTTGCTGGAGCTGCTCCACTTTCGCCACCTTGTGAGATGGCAAGACCTCGGCAAACACCTTCCTGATGCCCACCTGTAAAAAAACCCAGCTGCTCATAATCACCGCTCCAGGAGAACAATTATTACTGAATGTTAAAGGCTGCTGTACCTGGGCAGCGATGGCTCGAGCTGTTTTGCTGTTGTCTCCCGTCATCAGCACGACCTCCAGCCCCATCGCTGTGAGAGTGCGGACGGCCAGCTCAGCCTCAGGCTTCACCGTGTCCGCTATGGCCACCATTGCACAAAGCTCATCTGAGAACGAAATAGCAAACATGCTCAAGATAAACAATGTGCATATTTATCAATCTTCAATTGCAATTAATTAACCTCCATTTGTGACCCTGGAGCACAAAAGCACTCATAAGCAGCACAGGTATATTTGTAGCCAACAATACATTGTATGGGTCAAAATTATAAATTTTTCGGTTACACTTTATTTTAAGGTGTCCTTGTTACAGTGTAATTATACATTTAAGTACTGAGTAATATTAATTAGCTACATGTACTTACTATATGGGAAGGTTAGGATTTGGTTTAGGATTACTTGCATGTAATTATGCGTGATTTATTGTTATTATAATAGTAAGTGTATATGTAACGTGTAACAAGGACACCTTAAAATAAAGCGTTACCGATTTTTCTTTTATGCCAAAAATCATTAGGATATTAAGTAAAGATCATGTTCCATGAAGATATTTGTAAATTTCTTACCATAAATAACAAAACTTAATTTTTGATTAGTAATATGCATTGCTAAGAACTTCATTTGGACAACTTTAAAGGCGATTTTCTCAATATTTAGATTTTTTGGCACCCTCAGATTCCAGATTTTCAAATAGTTGCATCTCAGCCAAATATTGTCCGATCCTAACAAACCAAACATCAATGGAAAGATTATTTATTCAGCTTTCAGAATGATGTATAAATCTCAATTTCGAAAAATGGACACTTAAGACTGGTTTTGTGCTCCAGGGTCACGTCATTTTGAAGGTATTTTAAATGAAGAACACAGCACGGGTCACATATTTAGTCAGAAGCAGCCCTAGAACTGAATGCATCATTGTAAAAGGATTGTAAAAATATTCCTGACCTCGGTAGATTTTTTCTTTCAGTAACTAATCAATCTCTCACCTGATGTTTCATATGGAAATTCCTAGTGATCAAAGTGTGTCTGAAATCACAGAGTCTCACTCACTGTCCACAGCCACCAGCACAGCAGTGCGTCCTCTCTTCTCGTGCTCCGTCATGGCTTCATCCACATCTGCTCGCACCTGCAGCGCGTTCCTCCTCATCCACTCTCTGTTCCCTATCAGCACGGTGAACGAGGCCGTCTGGACTACAGCTGAAACCACAAACCGTTAGATTTTAACATTTTCCGTCATTTTGATGGACGGGGGTCGCAAAAATTCCGTCATAATCTATTATTACCAGTCATTTTAAATTTTCATATTTTAATTATAATACCTTTAACTGCTTGTATTTTTGCTCACATTTTCATTTTTCATAATGAACCTACAGGACGGGCATATAGGCTTATGCATTTATTTATTTATTTATTTATGAAGAGAACAGATGAGCAGAGACTGTGAGTACTTTTCATATTCAGCACACACAACGAAATATGTTAGGGTTGGGTAAAACAAAAAAACGATTTCAATAGATTCTCATTTTTATGAACCAATATCGATTCTTAAATCCCAATCGATTTTGTTTTCAGTTGATGAATGAACCGTACATATAGTGCGCGTCCCATCCAATAAATCCAATATGTGTGTATTACATTTTACTACTGTATATACACTGACATTTTTTTAATTGATAGCAGCATCTCTGTAGCCATGCTAATAAAATATAACTAGCCAACCACTACAACTGATTTTATTTCTTTTCTATGCTCCAGATACCTATATCATACATTTCGGGGTGTCCACAGACGGCTCTCTTCCATTTTCTGATTCAGCCGGACTTGTTAATAAGCTCTTCACTGATTGGCTTGCGTGAGAACACGTCATGCAAATTTTCTGCTCGTGTTGATATTTTTGAACTTGCTTGAAAGACGCGATTGAGGCGAATATCGCGCAGTCGCAGTGCTAATTCACCTCTATTCACGTCTTTGCATTGACTTGGTGTGTTCACAGTAGATTACATACAATTACACTCTCAGAACTTCCAGATTTGTATTTCAGTTCGAGTATGCAGCCAATGGGATCCTGCAGAAGCGGTCATGTGACACTCACTGAGCGGCTGCGGGTCCATGATGAGCGGGTGGTTATTGCCGTGCGCTCTGGTGTCGCTGATCTGGATCAAGACGGCATTGCGCTGGTTCTCCTCACTGTCGCTGTCGTCTCTCTTCAGCAGGTTTTCTGTGTTACTGACCAGACACCTGATCCCACAACCTGGCACGGCTTGGAAATCTGTACAGGTGCCAAGAGACTCCGTACCCAGCTCCTGAACACAGAAGAGACATTGTGAATCTAAAGGCCAAATACAGACTCTCGTGCATATCAGGAGTGCACTGATACAGGGAATGATGTTTAAAGCAGTCACAAAATACCCCAAAACAAGCTGTACTGAAACTGATTTGGCACTAAGAGCACAACAAATATATTAGTAAGATTTTATGTTTTTGAAAGAAGTCTCTTATGCTCAGCAAGGCAAGCAAAAATACAGTAAAAAATAATTACAGCTTAAAATAGCTGTTTTATACTTGAATATATGCTAAAATGTCATTTATTTCTGTGATCAAAGCTGAATTTTCAGCATCATTACTCCAGTCTGCTCAAGAAACATTTCTGATTATTATCAATGTTGAAAACAGTTATGCTGCTCTATTTATCAAACAATTCTTTGATAAAATAGAAAATTCAAAAGAACAGCATTTATTTGAAATGTGAATCTTTTGGTATGATTTACATCTAAAAACCCTAGTCATGCAGACACTTTGATAATTATGGCTTAAAAATTTACTGTATTTTTTTTTTCCAAGTACATTAAAAAAAACAATAATTAGTAAATGTAGTTATTTAAAGTTGCACCTAAGAAAACACGTTAATATTTTCAGTAAAGTTCATGCCATTTGACAACAGTAGAAATGAAAAAGTTTTGAATTAAAATTATATTTGTCATAATAAATACATAGCTTTACAATGTTATTAATTGCATATAAAAAGGATTCTTAATTATTTTTTTAAACTATGGATTTTCTGTTTTCTTAATGCAGTACAGCCCTTGCAATTTATTTACATATTTTAATTAAATTGGCTTAATTTACCATGTAAATACCACCACATGTCTTTAAGTAAAGAAACTACACACCATGAAGTCAAACTGACCTGTCTGCAATATTTGGTGATGGCAGCACCCAGTGGATGTTCACTGTTATTTTCAGCAGTGCCGATGATCGCCAGCAGCTTAGAGCGTGGCATCCGATTGCCCTCCACCAGCATCTTCACCTGGACCACTTTAGGAGCTCCGTACGTGATGGTGCCGGTTTTATCAAACACCACAGACTGAATCTGAAAGCACAAACAGATTTATAAAATGGTCTTCCTCTGCACAACACGACAGCTTTAAAATAAGCGGCCCGTCTCTGACCTTGTGTGCCATCTCTAACGGCTCTCCTCCCTTGATGAGGATCCCGTTCTGGGCTCCCACACCGGTTCCCACCATAACCGCGGTCGGAGTGGCCAGACCCAGAGAGCAGGGGCAGGCGATGCAGAGGACAGTGATGGAGGCCTGGAAGGCGAAGCGGATGACGGCCTCTGCCTCAGAAATGCTCTTATCATAACCCTGCAGAGAGAGACATTAACTAATTCAGTGTGAACGTAAACCTAGTCTAGCATTAAAGGAATAGTTCACCTAAACCTGAACATTGGCTGTTAATTTACTGAAACCGTGCTCCTTGGTGATTCATACAATGCAAGTCAATGGCATAAATAATGCACATCAAGGAAAAATACCTGTGGCTCCTGACAATATATTGAGGTCTTATGAAGCAAAACGATCAATCTGAACATTGTTTACAGTATTATTATCTGTAATCCAGAGCCTCAGGCAAATCTGGTTCTTTTGGACAGTTCAAATCACTAGTTTGTTTAGGTAATCACTCAATGACGTAACATATGTGCAATTATATTATTAAAGCACCCAATAATTATGGATGTTTTGCATGTCTAAAACATATAAAGTGAACTAGTCTTCACCAGCTCACCTTTTTACATAAACAATGAGAAATCATAAAAACTTTCATTTGGTCCCTTCATTCAAGTGTTTGGTTCACACTTGTGCATATCAGCAGCTCATTGTCTTTGGTTCGAGTCAACTGTTTCTTCAGTTCAGTGACCGTTTGAGGAACCGGAGCACTGAATGAGTTCATTCATCACAGGATCAGATACGCCGCTATTGTGGCTCATCAGGCGTCTGAAAGTGAGTTTTGATTGAGTAACTTGAAGATCTGTGCTGCTCGAGCCGTGAACTGTTTCAGAAGCTTCAGTCAGATTTGATGAACTGATTCAACTTGTTCGTGACCCGGACATCACTCCGGACCGTTTGCCTCTGAGGCTCTGGATTACAGGTCATAATACTGTAAATAATGCTCATTTTCTTGCACAGACCAATTGTTTCGCTTCATAAGGCCTCAATATATTGTCAGGAGCCATGGGTAACAATTTTGTGTCCCTTGATATGCTTTTTTTATTCTCAAAAATGTGCAGCCACTGATATGCATTTTATAAATCACTAAGGAGCACAGTTTCAGCTAAAAATCTTCTTTACTGTTCTACTGAAGAAAAAAGTAATCTCGGATGGTCTGAAGGTGAGTGAATTAACAGCAAATGTTCATTTATCCTTTTAAAACCCTCAAGTATGAATATTTTCAAGAGGGCATGTCATGGGAAAACAGGATTTTTCTTGCCCTTCTGAAATAGGAGTTCAATGAACTGTGTAAACACACTCTACTGTTCACAAAGCTAACCTAGACTAATTGAAACCTTGACTTAACCTTAAGTAAGTGGATTTCAGAGAAAAAACTAAATGGCATTCTAGCCTTAGACGAACATGCATCTACAGAGACGGCTTCTCTCACAGGAAAATACTTCTCCACAAGCGGAAAGTTCACAAAGCCGATCAGAATCCAGGCTACGAGAGTCAGGAAGGAAACCCCAACGATGAACGGGACGAAGTAGCCGCTGATCTTATCCGCAAACTGCTGGATGGGAGCCTGAGATTGGAAAGTTTAAAAGAAGGTGATGTGAAGACCAACGGTGAGGTTAGATATGCAGATCCTGTACACTGGTTATAAAGAATGCAAATGTTTGGACAAACATCACTGAGTTTGTTTCTCATGATATTAAAAACCTTTAGATTTAAAGCACTGCTTCTCAGGAGGGGCCTCAGCAAATTATTTAAAATAACACAAAGCTAATATAATAACAAAAACCAACGCTAAAACAACTAAAAATCTAAATATATTTATTGTAATTATTACCCACCAGACTAATAAAACCTTAATATAAGAGCAAGACCAAGGTGTGATTTCTAGACCTGGAAAAGTAATGTAATTTGATAATATTCTTACATCTACCTGAGCATTTTTTTTAATGAATATACACTTTGCTACCTATTTTTTAAAATCATTATCTAATAAAAAAAAAAAAAAAAAAAAAAAAAATCACATGAGACTGGAAAAGTCATTGAGACTTAAAAATTGTTGTGGACAATGGAGGGGGCCTTTGAGTCAAAAACATAAAAAAAAATAAAAATAAACTCACTATCTGGTTATTTCATACATTTATTCATTTATTTTGTAAGACTAAAAAATTAAAAAATTTTTACTATAAAATATTTTTATATTTATTTTATTTCATAGTTTTGATGGCTTTGTTTTTATTTCATGTTGTTTTTCTAGTTTAATAGTAAGGCATGAGTATTTGTGTCCGAACTTTCAAGTGTAATGCAACAATGCAACTGGACAATATTATATATTAACCATAGTTTAGGCTGTAGATTTTTATTATTCGGATTTTGTCATAAATTTTACATGAATTTGATAATAATATTAATAAAAAACAAATTAAAAGTATAATTGACATAACTACTCTGTCTTGCAAATAAATAAACAAATGCACATTAATCTGGACTAATCTGGAGAATCAGAAGCTGTTATTTTCAAAAGACATGCTGTGATAGCAGATGCTGATCTGACAGACGCACCTTTGAAGTCTGCGCCTCCTCCACCAGTTTGACGATCTGAGAGAGGGTGGTGTCTGTGCCCACATGAGTGGCTTTGATCAGCAGAGAGCCGTTCTGATTGATGGAGCCCGCGATGACGGTGCTGCCCGGCTTCTTAGTGACGGGCATGGCTTCACCTACACCACGAGACACATCATTATACCTCTAGATTTCAGTCACTGCACAAATGGGCAAATAAAGTGATAAAACATTACACAGAAAGTCAATTTCTAGTCAATTTGAGGAGAGGTGAGGTCGCTCTGACATTGCTAAGCAGTTGTTCGACACTGCTAGGATGATACGTAGTTACTTACTGGCCCAAGTAATAAGAGCACACCCCATGTCATGATCATTATATCTTGCGATACTGAAAAAATGATATCCCAATATTTATTGGGATTTATTCGAGAACAATAATTAAATGATACTTTGCTGAGTGTGTTTTAGGCCTGTGATGGATTAACAAATATGACACTAAAACCACCAGCAGGTGGCAGCAAGCCCCTGACTTAATGAGTTATTCATTGAATCATTAATTCAAAGCGGATGATCCATTTATAAATGAAGCAAGTGGCTGTCTTTACAAACGAATCATTGAATTACTGACTCAAATGATTCGTTCAAAAACGAAACACCGCAGTGTTGCTCTGAGATTCACAAATGTTCTTCTCTGGCTTTGACTGGAACCATTTTCGTGGGCGAAACAGAGAAAAACAGACAATATTGTGTCTAAAATGTAACTCACTCAATATTAACTTGTTTGTTGAACTGTATAAAATTTAAAATCACATTTGCGATCAGGCTCACACACCAATATTTAGGAAAACAGCTGTTGCTTGTGCCATATTGTGTAACTATGATAGGTGATACAATAGGTGATTGTCTTCAGAAACATTTTTTGTTATGCTGGTTGAAAGTCTCTTCACATCCCGATAGCAATCATTAAGTTCAGTGGTCTAAACTGTATTTATCTGGCAGGCAATCATTAACAACCTGATCTTCCTTCCTGGTATGGTAGTACATTTACTAACTGTACTATAAAGTTCTCTCAGCGGTGAATGACACATGATGTATTGTAGTAATGTTGTCTCTGGTCGTCTGATCTGTGTGTGTATATATGTGTACAGGGGGCGTGGCTTTGGACAGTGATTTGAAGGGAGGGTGGGACGTTCGCTTTCAGTGCTATCAGGCTAAAATTAGTATTTTCCAAGATGTCCTACTGCATCTTCAAATAAAAACTCATGCAGGGATATTTTTTTGTTTTCATAAAGCAAAAATGGTTGCATGGCTGCCAGGAGGAGAAGATTAATTATACCAACGGGCAGAAAATGTATCAATTCAAAAAAACTTATTGGGAGATTTAAACTCTTGACATCTGGCAACAATGCATGCTTGTAGAGGCTTGCTACCAATGCAAGAGGCAAATTAAACTGAATTTTTTTCTGCATAAACAACCAGTGGGCAAATATCACATGTGTGACCCTGGACCACAAAACCAGTCTTAAGTGTAAATTTTTCGAAATTAAAATTTATACATCATCTAAAAGCTGAATAAATTCCATTGATGTATGGTTTGTTAGGATCAGACAATATTTAGCTGAGATACAACTATTTGAAAATCTGGAATCTAAGAGTGCAAAAAAAAAACTAAATATTGAGAAAATCACCTTTAAAGTTGTCCAAATGAAGTTCTTAGCAATGCATATTACTGATCAAAAATGTTTTTTTTGCTATATTTACGGTAGGAAATTTACAGAATATCTTCATGGAACATGATCTTTACTTAATATCCTAATGATTGTTGGCATAAAAGAAAAATCGATCATTTTGACCCAAACAATGTATTGTTGGCTATTGCTACAAATAAACCCCAGCGACTTGAGACTGGTTTTGTGCTCCAGGGTCACATATGATTATGCTCTATAAATCGAGAGAAGCAGAAACTGTGGTCATGATTAACAATACGATTCATCGTGTAGCCCTAATACATGGAACACACAACAATTCTCCTGCCTCGTTTGATTGCTCTCATATTAGTAAAGATAAAAGTGCCCTCTTGAACCTGTAATGAGAGACTCGTCTGCCATCGAGTGTCCTTCAATCACTCGGCCATCGACTGGAAACTTCCCTCCGGGCACAACCTTCACAACATCTCCTCTCTGCACAAGTTCCACATCCACCTGCTCCTCGCTGAGAGACAGAGAGATACACAAGGTCATATGTGCAAAGCAGTCAGCTTTAATAGGAAATACAAACTCACAGCACAGGAGACGCACAAACCTTAACACGGACATGTCATCGTTCAGTGTAACAACAGTGGCATCTGTCGCCTGTAAAGACATCAGCTTGGACAGAGCCTCCGAGGTCTTACTCTGCGATTAAAGACAAAGCCGTATAAACATTAGCGCAGAACAATGCAACAAATTAAGAGATATAATTCTGGATTTTTATAATTCTGATAATTACTCAAGAAACGGCTAAATTCACATCTCTTCCATCTATACTTGACCCTCTAACACTAGCACTCTCTATTCTATTTCTATTCTATTTACTCATTTTCTATTTACTTATAAAAAAATAACGCTTGATTATTTAACACTTGCACTCTTTACAATACTTGCTTTCTTTTTATTTAAAATAGAGTATTTAACACTAGTATTCTCTATTCTTTTTCTATTCTATATTTTGAACATCAAAGCTTCTCCATCATCAGACGCTTTTAAATCTAGCTTAAAGACTTACTTTTACTCTTTAGCATTTGAGTGATGCTGTGTATGTAATTTGAATAGTTTAATTGGTGTTTTATGAATTTACATTTTAATTGTTTTTGATACTTGTTTTATTTTCCGTTATCTTCCCCCCCATTTTTTCCTCTTTTAAATTAAAATTTTTATTGTAAAGCACTTTTGTGTTAAACTTGTGCTCTATAAATAAAATTTGCCTTGCCTATTCTATCTACTTGTTTTTATTTTTATTTTAAAAAAATGATCCTCTAACACTAATGTTCTCAATTCTTTCGACTTTTCTTTGTTTGTAAAAAAAAAAAAAAAAAAAAAAAGGAAAAAGAGACCCTCTAACACCAACGTTCTCTATTCTTTTTCTGTTCTATCTACTTGATTTTTTTTTTATTTATTACTTTAAAAAAAAAACAACAACCTTGCTACATTTAAGCTAACTGAGACTTATCACAGCACTTGCATATTATTGCTCTTTTGTTGGTTTTGATTGCATCTACTGTCCTCATTTGCAAGCCGCTTTGGATAAAAGTGTTTGCTAAATGCCTAAATGTAAATGTAAATAATTACAAGCATGCAGATGAATAGCTTGTGTAACTGGAAATGCTTGTTCACCTTTGCTATCTGCTCCAGCCACCTGCCCAGCGAGATGAAGACAAACAGCATGGGCGGAGTATCAAAAAAGGTGATGGGGTTCACTTTCGCTCCCTCCACCATGGCAACCAGGAGAATCACCAATGAGTATGTAAATGCGATTGTTGTTGCCAGAACAATCAGCACATCCATATTGGCCGTCCTGTGCTTGACAGCTTTATAGGCTTGACAGTAGAAATACCGCCCACCGATAAACTATTTAAGACAGACAAAACCGGTATGGTGACTAAATACAAAGAGATCTTTGCCAATGTCTTGGCATATTTTCAGTAAGCAAGGAACTTAAACATAGAAAGCGCATTAATAAGCCACAAACTGGCAGGTAACCGACCTGCACAGGGACACAGAAGAGAAACGAGATCAGGTTCATGATGGAAAGCCCCGGCAGAAGCTGTTTCTCCAGGAACATGGTGGAGTGGTACTTCTCTCTGTCCTCGGCTGTGGTGTTGTGGTGGTGGGACACGTCCATCTGGTGATCCACGATTATCATGTACATCATCATGCCCATAACAGGCACGCAGAAAAACAAGCTGATGAGAAATGATCTCTTCCATCTGCGAGGAAACAGGACACCAACATTAGCTCTGATCTACTGCCTTGTGAGCTGCCTAACTAGACTGCATTTTAAGAGACTGTTTACATAGAAAAACAATGGAACACAAAACACTTTCTATGTAAATGCACTAGACAGACGTGTATCACTGTTGTAAGCCCTGTCTCATGTCTTCTGCAGCATCTCACACATGAGAGAGCAATCTAAAAATGCAGCGCTTAAGTAAAAATTTTTTTTTTTTAAGTATCTTTTTTTTTATTTTTTAACCCCTTTCCAGTGCCTGAATCTTGCATTTTTCAAAGCAATGTTTGAATGGCCCCTAAGGCATCGTAGATGCAACAGCAACCTTTTCTGTCAAGATTAAGACAGCATTGCACGCCTGCTTTGGCATGGAGCCCCACACATGACGTGTGGAAGAAAAACAGACATAGTGGTGTTTACGTTCACGATTGTAGAAAGAGAGATATCTGCGACATTATCAAACAAGAAAATCCAGAGTCTCAGGCAAGCGGTCCTTTTCTTGGATGTCATTTTCTTTGGTGAACAAGTTGAATCGGTTCACCAAATCGGACTGAAGCATCTGAAACTGTTCACGGCTTGAGCAGCACAGATCTACAAGTTACTCAATCAAATCTCACTTTCAGACGCCTGACAGTCACTCCGACTGATTACCAAAATAGCGGCGTATCTGATCCTATGAAGAATGAACTGATTCAGTTCCTCCAACTGTCACTGAATTGAGGAAACTGCTGATATGAGCATGCGTGAACACTTGAATGAAGGGACTAAATGAAAGGTTTTATGGTTTCTCATCGTTGATGTAAAAGGATGAGCTGATGAAGACTAGTTAATTCACTTTATAAGCTTTAGACATGTAAAACATTCACTTTTTACATCATTATTGGGTGCTTTAATAATATAACTGTGTATATGTTACATCTTTGCGTGATTATGTAAGCAAACTAGTAAACCGAAAGAACCAGTTTGCGCAAAAAAATCAGATTTATCCGTTTGTTTGAGACTCTGGATTACAGGTAATAATGTTGTAAATAATGGTCTGGTCTGGTTTCTTGCACTAATTCCATTCAAAAAGTGAAACTTCATTACACACAGACTGATATATTTCAAATGTTTATTTCTTTTCATTTTGATGATTAGAGCTTACAGCTCATGAAAGTCAAAACTCAGTATCTCAAAATATTAGAATATTTACATTTCAGTTTGAATAAATGACCATCCCTACAGTATAAATTCTGGGTATCTCTTGTTCTTTGAAACCACAATAATGGAGAAGACTTCTGACTTGACAATGATCCAGAAGGCGAACATTGACACCCTCCACAAAGAGGGTAAGTCACAGAAGGTCATTACTGAAAGGTGTGGCTGTTTACAGAGTGCTGTATCAAAGCATATTAAATGCAAAGTTGACTGGAAGGAAGAATTTGGGTAGAAAAAGGTGCACAAGCAACAGGGATGACCGCAAGCTTGAGAATACAGTCAAGCAAAGCCGATTCAAACACTTGGGAGAGCTTCACAAGGAGAGAACTGAAGCTGGAGTCAGTGCATCAAGAGTCACCACGCTCAGACGTCTTCAGGAAAAGGGCTACCAAGCCACTTCTGAACCAGAGACAACGTCAGAAGCATCTTAACTGGGCTGTGGAGAAAAAGAACTGGACTGTTGCTCAGTGGTCCAAAGTCCTCTTTTCAGATGAAAGTAAATTTTGCATTTCATTTGGAAATCAAGGTCCCAGAGTCTGAAGGAAGAGTGGAGAGGCACAGAATCCATGTTGCTTGAAGTCCAGTGTGAAGTTTCCACAGTCAGTGATGATTTGGGCTGCCATGTTATCTGCTGGTGTTGGTCCACTGTGTTTTCTGAAGTCCACAGTCAACGCAGCCATCTACCAGGAAATTTTAGAGCACTTCATGCTTCCTTCTGTTGACAAGCTTTATGGAGATGCTGATTTCATTTTCCGGCAGGACTTGGCACCTGCCCACACTGCCAAAGGTACCAAAAGCTGGTTCAATGACCATAGTGTTACTGTGCTTGATTGGCCAGCAAACTCGTTTGACCTGAACCCCATAGAGAATCTATGGGGTATTGTCAAGAGGAAGATGAGAGACACCAGACCCAACAATGCAGATGAGCTGAAGGCCACTATCAGAGCAACCTGGGCTCTCATAACACCTGAGCAGTGCCACAGACTGATCGACTCCATGCCACGCCGCATTGCTGCAGTAATTCAGGCAAAACGAGCCCCAACTAAGTATTGAGTGCTGTACATGCTCATACTTTTCATTTTCATACTTTTCAGTTGGCCAAGATTTCTAAAAATCCTTTCTTTGTATCGGTCTTAAGTAATACTCTAATATTTTGAGATACTGATTTTTGACTTTCATGAGCTATAAGCTCTAATCATCAAAATTAAAAGAAATAAACATTTGAAATATATCAGTCTGTGTGTAATGAATGAATATAATATACAAGTTTCACTTTTGAATGGAATTAGTGAAATAAATCAACTTTTGATGATATTCTAATTATATGACCAGCACCTGTATATGCCAATAAAATATTATTGCCTATATAATAATATATATATATAAATGCCTATATAAATATAATAATTGCCTATATATTAGAGCAATATATAGGCAAACCTTATTTATTACTTAAATTAGCACTTTATCATTAAAATAGCATATATATATATATATATATATATATATATATATATATATATATATATATATATATATATATATATATATATATATATATATATATATATATATATATATATATATATATATATACACACACATAACTGTATTGTAATAATATATAATATTGTGTGCTATCTGTCATGCTCTGATAGCGCTGAAGTGAACTAACCCTGGAACATAACCTGCTCTGGAGCAGGTTATCTTCAGAGAGCAGTTGCTATGGTTACTTACATACCCTGAAAGTAACCGCCGATTTTGGAACCGAAAGCTGAGGTTATCCGCTCACTTATCCTCAAACATACCCGGTATGTCACATAACCTGCTTTCTGGAATACACCCTGGGATTACCATTGCTGGGTAGAAACTGATTATATGTAATCCGAATTGCGTAATCAGATTCCTCGTTTTAAAATTAAGTACTTGTGAGTATATTACATTTTAAAATGCTCATAATAATCAATTACCATTGCTTTTTAATGGATTACATATCATTCGCACAATAGAAGTAAATTATTCATAATTTCTTGATTCTCCCCAATTTTTTTTCTCTTTTAATTTTCCTTTCTAAATGGTCAAATTTTATTAAATTTTAAAAACATAAAACATTTATATTTTTAGTGTTCAAGTGTTTTTTATTTTACATTTTTTTGTTTAATTAGTAGCTTAACCCACTGCATTTTATTTAATTATTTAATTATTACAAACCCACTGCATTTCTTACATCAAGCCCAGTTGTAATGTAATGTTTAATGCATTTTATGATGTTGATAAATAAAAATTAAAAAAATTCTGTTTGCTTTTTTATATCAGTGTGGTGCATTTAATGGTAAGCTTAAAACAAGCTTGATTTAAAAAGTAATCTAAAAGTAGTCAGAATACATTATCTAAAATACGTTACTAACTACAGTTTTCATCATGTAATCTGTAATCAGTAACGGACCCAGCACAGGGGATTACCATGCTCGTTCTTCAGGTTCCTCTCAATGTTGGCCACGCAGGAGGCACAGGTCATTCCACCAATCTGGATAAAACATTTGGAAATAGTGTTTGTTGAAGGCTCAGCGTCACTCTCCGCTTCATTCTCTTTCACAGCTGACCAGACCGGAGATAACGACGAGCTCCGGACAGACGGTGCTGGCGGCGATGGGCTTTTGACCACTGAAGGCACCAACGAATTAGTCTCTGTAAACATGACAGGACAAAGTTAAAAGTGACCTGATATTGGTTTCCGTGGAAATGACAATATAGGACATTGTTGCTGTGTTTTCTGAAATTGCCTAATCTGCATCCCAAAGCAATAACATAACATGAAAAAAACAACAGGATATTGTGGCCACAAATTAAGAATTTACTCCTATAACTTATTAATTTGTTCGTTCTTTTTAGTTAAATTAAAACTATACTATCCTAAACTAAAATTGTATCAAACGTTAACAGAACCAGACAAATTCATGTATTGAAACATCATGGTATCACTGAACTGTTTTTGAGATTTTTTCTTTTTTTGTAAATAACACTATGACTTGCATTTCTGTATTCTATAAATAAATCATCAGGACACATGACACTATTGAGAACTGGGAAGGAAATGAATGTGCTTTTGTCATGACAATAGTGTCACAGTGCCAGAAAATATTGACCGCCCTAAACTAGACTTCACGTCTTAATGCACAACATTATTTATTATTTTTGTTCATTTTACTGTGTGGGGAAGTAAAACCTTTACCTTTTTTTGATCCAGTGTCTGTCTTTATATATGTTATTAAATCTGGTAAATGAAAGCTCAAATGCAAAAACAAATCTCATTGGTTTTCATGCATGAAGTAAGCACATTTTAACTTCCTTTACCATGTTTGATGAGCTCTATTTATGTGCATTGATCAATGTGTACATGTGAAGAAGAGCCTAAATTAAATCTGCTCATCATTTAAAGTGATCATGTATCCTCAGAAGACATGGATTAAACTGGTTAGATTCATTTACAATGTCTTTTCACAAATATTCTGAAGAATCATCGTTATGGTGGAATAAACTTTCAATGACGGGACAGAAATCTGTCATATTTCATTAAAATATCTTCATTTGTGTTTCAAAGATGAATGAAAGTCTTGCGGATTTGACTGAATTTTCATTTTTGGGTGACCTAACACTTTTACAATATTTTTTTTACCTACAATAATCATACTAAATTACCAAAGACAGACACATTTTAGGAAGTTGCATTCAAAATCCACCTGGCTCAAAACAAATTGGGCACGATGCCTCTGAGATTCACCCAGTTATTGTCACTCTTATGATTCAGGTTTATTATGTGCAGAGCTAGGTAGTAACTGATTACATGTAATCTGGATTACACAATCAGATTCCAAAAATACATTTTAAAATACCCTTAATTTTTTTTATTGATTACATATTCACAAAAGTCTTTGTTTTTAGAAAGCTTTGGTCTTTCAAACGCATTAAAATGCACAATTACTTCTTATTTACAAGTAATGCAAGAATTCACAAACTTTTTTTTGTCATAAGAACCTCTTTCATCTAAGATATTTACTTGAAGTACCCCTCAGATTTTAAGATAAAAAGTTAATAATTAAGTAACACATTTGCATGTTCGCAGTTCTGATGTTAGTTAATGGTCACATGACATAGACAAATAAAATATTTCATCTTTTTTTAGTAAGTGTTTTATTTTGATCGTTGTTATTTTGAAATTATTTTAATTTTACTTTTTTATGATTTAGTTTTCATTAAACTCACAAACCCCTGCATATAAATATGATACAAGATCATCCAATTTAAATCAATGTGATAAACGAGTTAGGTCAAAATTGGTCTGATTACATTACCTAAAATGTGTAATGTAATGGATTACGTTACTAACTACAATTTTTGTCATGCAATTGGGCATCAGTAACAGACTACAATTTGTAAGTAATCTACCAGCACTAATTATGTTTTTAAGTGCTGCATCAGAGGTATTTATGACCAAAAAGCACCATAATTGGGACAATGTAGAGCTGCTATCAAGTCTATATAACTGTCAGTAGTAAAGAAGGGAAGATATAAGAAGCACTTACCAGGGAGAAAAGCATCAAAGCCCATGTCCTCTATGGTGGCCCTCAGCTCCTCAGGGGTCATCACTAAAGGGTCATACTCAAAGGTTCCCTGATGATTGGACAGTGACACTCGGGCCGATCTCACTCCTTTCTTCTGGGAGATCATGTCCTCGATGGACTGAACACAGGAGCCACAGGTCATGCCCTCGATGTGGATCTCTGTGACTGATACCAGCGGCTGGAGGAAGCTTGGCTCTGAGGAAGTTGGGAGGATAGCTTTAAATTTCCCTGGAGGAAGGCCTTCGATGGCTTTCCGTAGCTCCACCGCTGAGATTTGTTTTGGGTTGTGTTGAATCGAAGCTTGTCTGTTCTCCAAGGACACGACGACCGAACTCACTCCAGGCAGCTTGGATATATTGTCCTGAATATTGACCACGCAAGACTTGCAGTGCATTCCTGTCACCTGAAGCACTGTAGTGATGCTGGAGTCTGTGGACGGCTCTGAAAGCTTCTCCTCTGGAGAGGAGGCGGCAGTCTGTTTGGGAGCGCTGAGCAAGCGCTCTAGTTCACTCACTGAAAGCTTTAACTGACGAGGTTTTGACTTAACAATGGCCTTGAAACCAGCCACCTCGATTTGGTTCACAATCTCATCCACCGTGACGACGTAAGGCAGGTACACTACAGCGGCCTCCTGGGATTCTAGAGAGACTGAAAAAAACACGGACAAAACCAAAATCAATAACACTCAGGAAATTATAGTCTTTGAGAGTTAATAAGAATATGCACACTTGTCTCAATAAATAAAGTTTGTATATGTTTTGCTCATGCAATAATGGCCATACCTCTCTGTTTGTTGTTAGGAACAGTGTTGGGTGTAACTAATTACTAAGTTATTAGTTACTGTAATTTAATTACTTTTCCCTTGAAAAAGTAAAGTAAGGGATTACTCTTATTTTTTTTTCCTGTAATTTAGTTACAGTTACTTCTTATGTAATTGAACTTAATACTGAAATATACATTACAATAGTGGATTTAACATCAAAATGTAAAGTTTAACCTTAAAATGCATGTTTTTCCTTCAGTGTTCTATTTCTTTAAGCTTTTAAAATGTTTTTATTATTTATTTTTTTAAACAATGGACCCCCAATGTTCAAGATATGGTTATGACCACTGACCAGTGCTGGATAGTAACAGATTACATGTAACCAGGATTACGTAATCAGATTAAAAAAATTAAGTACTTGTAATTACAGTAGATTACATTTTAAAATGCTTATAATCAGATTATAGGTACTTTTTTTATGGATTACATGATTATTCACACAAAGGCAGTAAATTATTCATATTATATTGATTTGCCCCAACTCGTCTTTTTTCTCTTTTAAATTTTCCTTACTAACAATCCTACTGTGTGTTATTTAGCTTGAACTATATTCACAAATATCATGTAAATTAATTTGCAACCAATAATTGAAAAAAATAATTATGCCAGTTACTAATCACTGGTGATGTATACAGGTGCTGGTCATATAATTAGAATATCATCAAAAAGTTGATTTATTTCACTAATTCCATTCAAAAAGTGAAACTTGTATATTATATTCATTCATTACACACAGACTGATATATTTCAAATGTTTATTTCTTTTAATTTTGATGATTATAACTGACAACTAAGGAAAATCCCAAATTCAGTATCTCAAAATATTAGAATATTACTTAAGACCAATACAAAGAAAGGATTTTTAGAAATCTTGGCCAACTGAAAAGTATGAAAATGAAAAGTATGAGCATGTACAGCACTCAATACTTAGTTGGGGCTCGTTTTGCCTGAATTACTGCAGCAATGCGGCGTGGCATGGAGTCGATCAGTCTGTGGCACTGCTCAGGTGTTATGAGAGCCCAGGTTGCTCTGATAGTGGCCTTCAGCTCATCTGCATTGTTGGGTCTGGTGTCTCTCATCTTCCTCTTGACAATACCCCATAGATTCTCTATGGGGTTCAGGTCAGGCGAGTTTGCTGGCCAATCAAGCACAGTAACACTATGGTCATTGAACCAGCTTTTGGTACCTTTGGCAGTGTGGGCAGGTGCCAAGTCCTGCTGGAAAATGAAATCAGCATCTCCATAAAGCTTGTCAACAGAAGGAAGCATGAAGTGCTCTAAAATTTCCTGGTAGATGGCTGCGTTGACTGTGGACTTCAGAAAACACAGTGGACCAACACCAGCAGATGACATGGCAGCCCAAATCATCACTGACTGTGGAAACTTCACACTGGACTTCAAGCAACATGGATTCTGTGCCTCTCCACTCTTCCTTCAGACTCTGGGACCTTGATTTCCAAATGAAATGCAAAATTTACTTTCATCTGAAAAGAGGACTTTGGACCACTGAGCAACAGTCCAGTTCTTTTTCTCCACAGCCCAGGTAAGATGCTTCTGACGTTGTCTCTGGTTCAGAAGTGGCTTGGTAGCCCTTTTCCTGAAGACGTCTGAGCGTGGTGACTCTTGATGCACTGACTCCAGCTTCAGTTCTCTCCTTGTGAAGCTCTCACAAGTGTTTGAATCGACTTTGCTTGACTGTATTCTCAAGCTTGCGGTCATCCCTGTTGCTTGTGCACCTTTTCCTACCCAAATTCTTCCTTCCAGTCAACTTTGCATTTAATATGCTTTGATACAGCACTCTGTAAACAGCCACATCTTTCAGTAATGAGCTTCTGTGACTTACCCTCTTTGTGGAGGGTGTCAATGTTCGTCTTCTGGATCATTTCCAAGTCAGCAGTCTTCTCCATTAATGTGGTTTCAAAGAACAAGAGATACCCAGAATTTATACTGTAGGGATGGTCATTTATTCAAACTCAAATGTAAATATTCTAATTTTCTGGAGATACTGAATTTGAGATTTTCCTTAGTTGTCAGTTATTATAATCATCAAAATTAAAAGAAATAAACATTTGAAATATATCAGTCTGTGTGTAATGAATGAATATAATATACAAGTTTCACTTTTTGAATGGAATTAGTGAAATAAATCAACTTTTTGAAGATATTCTAATTATATGACCAGCACCTGTAGCTGTGAAACACTATGTAGTCATCATATCCAGTGGCCTTCAGTAACTGTTGATTCTGGAAATCTGGACAAAAATGTTTCAGACCTGGAAGACTTTGAGCATGTCATCGCTGTTTTCATGTTTATTAATATAATGCAGCAGTGTTTCCCATACATTGATTTATTTGTAATCAATTCTCTCCTGCTAGCAGTATATACATATATATATTAAGACCCTGGACCACAAAACCAGTCTTAAGTGTCAATTTTTCGAAATTGAGATTTATACATCATCTGAAAGCTGATCATCTTTCCACTGATGTATGGTTTGTTAGGATCAGACAATATTTGGCTGAGATACAACTATTTGAAAATCTGGAATCTGAGGGTGCAAAAAATCGCTTTTAAAGTTGTTCAAATTAAGCTCTTAGCAATGCATATTACTAATCAAAATGAAGTTTTTATACATTTACAAATATCTTATAAAATATCTTCATGGAACATGATCTTTACTTAATATCCTAATGATTTTTGGCATAAAAGAAAGAAAAATTTATCATTTTTGACCCATACAATGTATTTTTGGCTATTGCTACAAAACACTGATGCAGGGATTTCCAAATGTTTTTGTCGGCCAAACGCCTTAAAATAAAATATTTACTTGAAATATCATACACATTTTATGATGTTGTTGCTATCAAAAAATGGAATAAATTTTCTCTTTGCTTTTTTATATGAATATATTATGTTTAATGGTAAATTTAGAAAAAGCTGGATAAAAAAAAATCTAAAAGTAATACAAAAAAGTAGTCAGAATACATTACCTAAAATGAGTAACCTAGATTACATTACTTAGTACAATTTTCATCATGTAATCTGTAATCAGTAACGGACTACAATATGTAGGTAATCAAACCAGCTCTAGTTACGGCCTTGCTTTAGTGCAACTTTAAGCAAGATATGAGAAAGGGAAGGTCATATTGCGTTAACCTAAACGTATAGATTGTGTAAGATCTCATTTCTTATCTACAGTACAATGGCACAATGTCAATGACTTTAACCTTGTACGTAAACTTCACGATGCATGACATGATTCACCAGTAAATGTTAAAAGTTCAATGTGACCACTGTTTAACTAAAGTAAAGGCAAATGTCACAGGCTTCATACCTTTAATCTTCTCAACGCCTTTTAACTTCCCAATCTTGCCCTCTATGGTTGTAGTGCAGGACAGGCAAACCATTCCTTCAATACGCATTTTCACCGCTTCCACTCCGCTGGAGGAGCGAGAACTCGGCCCTACCTGCACATCAGGAGCCAGGCAGCTCATCACGTCCTCAAGCCGCTCCGCACTGATCAGAGACGGGACGTACGTGACAGCCAGGCCTTGGTTATCAGCGCTGTCCTGTGTCTCCACCACCCCTTTAGTTTGGGCCAGCGCGCTCCGTGCCTGCTGGATAGAGTCTGTGCTACAGCCTGCTGTGCTGAAGACTTTGGTTTCTGTTTGGACTGGTGTTGACGTGGCGTTTGTCAGGCTGCACTCAAAGCCCATGTCTTCAATGGCCTCTGCTAGGGATTCTGGACTATGTCGAGTGTGGTCATATGTCACAGTTGCATTATTCAGCTCCAGAGACACCTGTGGAACAAAAAAAAACTCATAATGTGCTAATCTGTCTTCTAAAATAGTAAACTGCCCAATAAAAGCCACACGGTTACTCGTAGAGCGGCATTGTTCCAGTAACTAGAAATGCCACACGTGCTTGTGATTGCACAACACTTCGTTATACAGCAGATAGTTCCGGTTCCGGAAGCTGATTGCCTAATGCAGCATTCCAGCTGTACTCTAATACAGTATATTTGTTTAGATAGATTGCTGAACAGCATATTAATATAAAAAAACCTTCTTGAGAACCTTTCCAGCAAGCTTACAGACTCCTGGTATAACCGCTGAAGATGCATATGAAAATACATATGTTGACTTTTATGATGCATACCTCTGACATTAGAGTATCATTAGACTATGGGTTTTCTTTTAGACTATAAATTTTGGCCATAAATTTTATGATTAACTCTGTTGTGAATAACATGATGTTATCTGATAAAACCCGCTGTTAATTTTCTGCAACATTCAAAACAATTATCTCATGGGAACATTTTAGTGCTGTCAAACGATTAATCGCGATTAATCGCATCCAAAATAAAAGTTTGTTTACATAATGTATGTGTGCGTACTGTCTATATTTATTATGAATATATAAATACACACACATGCATGTATATATTTTGAAAATATTTACATGCATGTGTGTACATTCATATAATTTATATTTATAAATATATTTAACATTAATATAAACATTTTTCTTAAATATATACATGTATGTGTGTGTATTTATATATACACATAATAAATATACGCAGTACACACACACACATATATCATTTAAACAAAAACTTATTTTGAATGCGATTAATCGTTTGACAGCACTAGAAAATTTATATTCTTTTAGATTGCTGCAATTTTCTTTTGGGATCAGTAAGATTTTTATGGGTTTTAAAGAAGTCTCGTATGCTCATCAACGAGTTTATGTGATTAAGAGAAAAAACAGAAAAAACCCCCCAGTAATATTGTGAAATATTATTACAATTCAAAATAACCATTTTCTGAGGTGCAGTCACATGTAAACGCATCTGACTAAAGATACACATAATCTTTCAATGCCGTTTAATATTTTTTGGAACCTGTCATAAACTGTTCAAGATTCTGTTTAATAAAATAAAATAAAAAATTAAAAAAATGCATTTATTCAAAACAATATACACTACCGTTCAAAGGTTTGGGGTCAGTATGTATTCTTTTCTTTTCTTTTTTTTTAAAGTAATTAATGCTTTTATTCAGCAAGGATGTGTTAAATTGCTAAAAAGTCATAGTAAAAACTTATTAAAAAATATTTATATTTTGTATAAATGCCGTTCTTTGCAACTTTCTATTCCTGAAAAAAAGGTATCACAGGTTCCAAAAAACTATTAGGCAGCAAAAACTGTTCTCAACATTGATGATAATCAGCATATCAGAATAATTTCTGAAGGATCATGTGACCCTGAAGACTGGAGTAATGATGCTGAAAATTCAGCTTTGCATCACAGAAATAAAAAATACTTTAAAGTATATTCAAATAGAAAACTGTTATTTTAAATCATAATAATATTTCAAAATATTTTAACTATTTTTGATTAAATAAATGATGCCTTGGTGAGCATAAGAAACCTCTTTTAAAAAACACATTAAACATCAAAAATCTGATCACAAACTTTTGAATGGTAGTGTAGGTATTATTTACTTTCTTTAAGCATGTGTTTTGCTAATGATTACATTTGCATTTGAGCTTTAAACTATCGCATGTGCGTGACAACGATGAACCCAATGTGATTCACATGTCATCATATGACCCTTAAACCCTCAAATCCTCACGAGGAGACACCAGGAAGTTTGTTTCCGCACAATAAGCACAATTCTAGACCGAGCTGCTTCTTTGTGTTCAGTGCATTGACTGCTCTCTCAGACAGAAGCATACGGTTCGTTTCTGTGTTTAACAAAGACGTTTACAGTATTTGGCATTCGCCAGTACTGGTCAATAGTAATGCCACCAGATGGCCTTTTAAAGGTTAAAACAGCATCTTAGACAAACAAACTATTAAATTATCCGCTCATTTGACCCGTGTCTGCAGGGTAACTGTGTTTTAAGGGAAAGGGCAGGACGAATTAGCAACGATTATGTTTTGACTCTAAGTTGAACATACGAGTGACTTTCTTCAATTACACGACTGTTGCTGGAGGGAAGGCTCTGGCAAATATTATTACCACCATATATTTCTGTCAGATTGCTTTGTCAGCCACCCAGAGAGCCAAGAGTCAAGTCACATACAATGATTCGTGGAAAAAGGACACCTGGAAATTTAATCTGTGGCTTAGCTAGGGTTATATGTGCTTGTTTAGGGATAAAGGATGAAATTTACACTCATTATCATTGTGAGACGCTCCATAAGAAATGTGTTAATAATAGTGAAACTAAACATATGCTCAGACCAGTAATAAACTCAGAGAGATATGTAGTCTAGCAATAAACCTGGATACATTATGGTCTATTAAAATTGTATATTAAATGTTTCATTGTGAAATAAAACCTTTAATATACAACTAAATACATACCTGCAACTATAAGGTACGAGGATATTAAAATTTTAAATACTGCAAACAAATGTGTGTCATATATACATGCATGCATATTTTGCAC
Source organism: Onychostoma macrolepis (assembly GCF_012432095.1). Classification (NCBI taxonomy): domain Eukaryota; kingdom Metazoa; phylum Chordata; class Actinopteri; order Cypriniformes; family Cyprinidae; genus Onychostoma; species Onychostoma macrolepis. The sequence goes on along the minus strand of NC_081168.1, from coordinate 2,769,490 downwards.
AACGTTTACTGAAAATACACTAAAAGGAAATGTTTATAGACTGAATGTATACTTTGAAACCCACACAAGGAAGTAGTAACACTTTTGTTAACTGGCCAAGCATGCATGGTTACAATTTCAATAATTGCTTTCATAAAAAGATTCATTTAAAGATAACAACAGGTTATCATCACATCTACTCATTTGTAATGACTTTGTGTTTATTTGGTGTGATTAGCATTAATGTCGCTCTCACCTGTATATGATTGACACCTGGCAGACCCCCAATCCGGCCCTCAATGGACTGGACACAGGAGCCGCAGGTCATGCCCTCGACCCCCAGAGTCACACGACACAGGCTAGCGCTCAACGCCATTCCTCCTCTGGAAGATGAGAGCGAACAAGACGCCATGTACAAACATGCATGTAAAACTGGACACACAGGCAGCTTTCTGACCCACGAGAGCAGAGATCTTTACATTTTCTTCAACCACTTTAGACATCAAACAGTGAAACAAATATGACCAAATAAAAGGGCAGTTTTCCAGCAACAAAAGCAAACTATGAAAAACAATTGCATGAATGGTATTTTAAGGTACTTTAAAAATACCATGGTATTATCAAGACCAAAAGATGGTACTTTTATGAGTAGTTTTTGCTAGTATTAAACTGTTAACAATTTTAATAACAGTCTCATCAAATAAACTTGACTGTCCTAACAATTAAGCATAATTAACCCGCTAAAAACCTTGTGAATGTTACTGATTGAATTCATTGGTATTTACTTAAAGCCTCCCTTCCAGGAGAAAAAAAATACGTAAATGTGACTAAATAAATCAATATTTACACAATTTTGACATCACAAGCCTGTTTATATATATATATATATATATATATGTGTGTGTGTGTGTGTGTGTGTGTGTGTGTTAATACAAGATTACAAAATTACAACAAAATTGAAAAAAAAAAAACTAAATCGGTATTTTATCTGTTTTAATGCCTGTTTGAATAATGAAAATGTAAGACATTAGATCTAAGAAACAAGAATTATTAACAGTAACATTTAATAAGGTTCCATTTGTTTATCATTAGTTAACATAAACTAGCACTAATGTATTTATTAATCTTAGTTAATGTTAATTTCAACATTTACTAATACTTTATTCAAATCGAACGTTATATCTGTTAGTTATTTAATGGACCTGAGCTAACGAACAATAAACAACTAACAACGTTAATAAATATGAATAATAACTATAAAACGTATTTCTCATTTTTAATGTTATTTAACGCATTAGCCTTGTTATAAAATGTCACCTCATAAAACTAATATAATAATCCGAGCGACATGATAAACACTAATACAGATTAGTGTTCGATAATCAACACCTGGCCATTACAAAAGAGCTACAATTTTCATCCGAAATGCTGCTAATTATTAATAAAACAAAGCTTTGACATGTCATTAAACGTTATTTACAAAAAAACGAATAAAACGTACATTAGTGTACGAGGAAAGACCAGTACTTCGGGCAGATTTAAGGAGATACGTGCCTCGTTCGAGCTCTCTGCCCTCAAGCTAACATAAACAGCAGATGCTAAGCGCACAAAACAGCACGATTTCTTTACCTTTTATGCGAAGTGATGATCCAGAGTCACAGGAACAGCGAGTTTGAGCCTCGCAGGACGTTTAAGTCACTTGTTAGGGAAGTTTTACTGTCACTTTCACAGTGACAGCAGCAGTTAGCTGGCTAACATGTACTTTCCCTCGTCTCGAGCAGCCTTTAAGTCCTCACTAGTATAAAGCCGGTCCACATCGAGCGAGACACAAACGTGTGTGGTGTGTGCCCACAGCAGGAGAGTGTATCCTAACAGAAATCACGCTGGAGATTGTTAAATCCATGCGGAATGTCTGGTTATCACACAGACTACAACGCACATCTTTCCCAGCGTGTTCAAGAGCGTCAACCGCCGCTGCCGACTGCGCAGACATCACTGACGGCGTGGCAGATTCAAGGGCTTCAGTAATGCGTCGCCACGTGTGGGAAGTTTGTGATAGGATACACTACTGTATTTTTATTTGAGCTCAACATCTAAAACCACTGTTATATACGTTTTTTTAACCAAAAAAATAAATGATATATCAGATACATCATATAACAATATTAGAACACTGTTTTGTTAGATCTGCGAGTGTGGCAAGCTGAATAAGCTTTTAAAGCGCCCCTATTATGGGTTATGAAAGATTCATATTTTGGTTTTGGGAGTCCTCAACAACAGGTTAACATGCATGCACTTTCATTTTCTTATAATATGCATTTATTTTTACCTTATTTGCTCAACGAATCATTTTTCCAAACCCCTCCTTTGCTTGATGCTAATCTATGGAAGCCCGTTTCCGCCACTGAATAAAAAGTAAAAAAAAATACTTTTTATCTCACAATTCTGACTTTTTTTTCACAGAATTGTGAGATATAAACTCGCAATTGCAAGTTAAAAAGTCATAATTCTGAGATATAAACTCGTAATTCTGAATTGCGAGATATAAACCTGCAATTCTGACTTTTTTCCTCGCAATTGCGAGTTTATATCTCACAATTCTGTGAAAAAAAGTCAGAATTGCGAGAAAAAAGTTAGAATTGCGAGATATAAACTCGCAATTGCGAGAGAAAAAAATTCAGTCGACTTTGTCTCACAATTGCGAGTTTATATCTCAGAATTATGACTTTTTAACTCGTAACTGCGAGTTTGTATCACGCAATTCTGAGAAAAAAAGTCAGAATTGTGAGATAAAAAGGTCGCAATAACCTTTTTTATTTTTTATTCAGTGGCGGAAACAGGCTTCCATACTAATCTGCGGTGATTGGTCCGATATATTAGGAAAGAAGTTGGCCAGTGTGCATAGTGGTGACCATTTAGATTATATTCACAGACAAAATAAAGAAAAGATTTTAAATGAAAATAGGGATGTGTTTTTAAAAAAAGATAATGTGGAAAGTACCATGGATGAAGAAATTAATATGAATGAATTAGTGATGGTATTATCAGAAATACTGCTACGGGAGAAGATCAATTGAGCTATGTCATGTTTCAGAATTTACCAGAAAAAAGTATTAGAGATAATATTGTAGTTATTTAATAAGATTTGGAAAGAAGGTAAAATGCCAAAAAGTTGGAAGAGTGCATTAATACTGCCTTTTAAAAAATCTGGAAAGGATCCTAACAATGCTGGCAACTACAGACCCATCGCCCTAACATCCCACCAGACAGCAAGCCGTGTCGGCCCAGATCCGACCCACATCTGGCCCGCATGGATTTAACGCTGGCCAGATGTGGGCCGGATCTGGGCCAACACTATGTTGCTGTCTCCGGAGAAGATCCTAGTCAGAAGACTTAATTATTTCCTTGAATACAGAGGTTTATTTGCACCATACTATGTGGAGGGAGGGGTTATTAATTAAACTAAATAAGATTGGAATAAGAGGTAGGTTATATAATTGGGTTTTAGATGTTTTATCAGAAAGAAGATTTAGAGTTAAAGTGGGATCAGAAGTGTCTGAGGAATTTGAAATTATTAATGGAATTCCTCAAGGAAGCGTTATAAGTCCAGTGTTATTTAATGTTATGATTAATAATATTTTTATGAATTTGGATAGAAGAGTTTGGGCAGCTTTGTATGCAGACGATGGGGCCATTTGAATAAGAGGATGAGATCCCATAGGTGTGATAAGTAAAATCAAGGAAGCAATAGGAAATTAGAACAATGGTCATACAATTGGGGCTTTAAGCTTTCTCCAAGTAAATCTTGTCATATGTTATTTACCAAAGGGATGGACAAACAGAACTTGAAGTTATATGGTCACAATATGGAAACAGTAGACTGTTTTAAATATGTGGGTATGTGGTTAGATCAAATGGAAAGTACATATGGAAAAGGTGGAATCAAAATGTAAGAAAGTTATAAACTTAATGAGAGAATTTGTTGGGAAAGACTGGGCAGCAAATAAACAATCACTGATGTATATTTATAGGGCTCTAATGAGGTCAACAATAGATTATGGATGCTTTGTGTACGGAGCAGCAGCGAAAACCCATTTAATGAAAATGGATAGAGTTGTTAATAAAGATTTGAGGATTTGTTCTGGTGCGATGAGATCAATACCAACTAAGGCAATCCAGGTAGAGTTAGAAGAAGTGCCCTCAGACCTGAGAAGAGATAAACTCATGCTTATGGTGTCGTTTATGTGGATGTGGTAATGAAAATCCTACCAATAGTGTTATTAAAGAATGTTGGGAGTATAACTCTTTTAAAGCTAATGGTGTTGGATGGGTAACAAAGGCTAAATCAGGGGAATATAGATTAGACAGTATCTGTTTTAACACTCCTACTCCTATTAGTAATATCCCTATTTGGTTGTTTCCAAAAACTAGTAGATTTAAATATAATGGAACTAAAGGATAAATGGGAAGAGAGTGAGAAAGGATAGATGGCAAGTCAATACATAAAAAGCAAATTTTACAGTTATTTAGATATTTATACAGATGGATCCAAAGATGAAGAAAATATGGTAGGTATAGGAATATACATACCAACATTGAATGTAAATATTGGGAAAAGATTACCTGATCAGTTGTCAGTTTATATGGCAGAGATGATGGCGATTATGTTGCAGTGGGTGGAGGAAGTAAAACCAGCCCTTTATTCAAAATATGAAATCTAATAGAGAAGATTTAATGCTAGAAATCTATCAAAATTTATTTAGATTGCGAAGGCTTCAGTTAGATGTGAGATTCTGCTGGGTACCTGCTCATGTAAATATAAAAGGGAATGAAAAAGCAGACAAAATAGCAAAGAAATCAACCAGGGTGAGCGAAATTATGAATATTCCCTTTGGTAAAGGAGAAGCTAAGGCAATAATTAAAAAAGAAATGGCAGGACAGGTGGGACATGGATAATAGTGGAAGGAAATATTATAGTATACAGAAATGTATTAATGCACAGGGTGTGAATGGAAGGAATAGAAAGGTTTGATTACATGTAATTTGTAACTAACTGCATGATTTTTACTATACATTTCTGCCATAGTCACCACTAATAATATATAAAATACATAAAAAATAATAACAATACATTAAAAAATTGTTGATTGCATGCAAATACAATTTTAAAATGTATTGATATCATAAAATATTAATTAGTTTCCATTTGCACCTATTTGTACTAGTTTATTTAAAGCTCAAATGTTTGAAGCAGTTATGTTAACTGATATATCTGAGTTCAGTTGACTCATTCTTTCATGTCTGATAAGTTCAGCCAAGAAAAACATTGATATTTGAGTTCTCAACAAGTTCAATCCAGATAAGTTAACTTAACTCAAAATGTTATGTTAATCATTTTTTACAGTGTACTCCTAAATATGTTGAAACTTAAACATTTTCTGTAAAGCTGCTTTGCAATGATTTGTATTTTGAAAAGCGCTATACAAATAAACTTGATTTTAATTGAATTTGGCAACACTATTAGAGAGCCCTCGAATTCAATTCTTACTAGTAAAATTGCAGTTACAACAAAATTAAAGCTAATTTAACTGCCATAGCTTTAAATAGTTTCAGTGTTACTCATAGTAACTTAATTTTTACTAGTAACAATTCAGTGAGACAGCCCTCTAATTCAGTTCTTACTAGTAACAGTTAAGAATAAAGAGCTCTCTAATTCAGTTCTTACCAGTGTAACCCCTCTGGCATTGCATTATCCCAAAATTCCCAATGATTTATAAATCCAGAGAAATTCCAATTTTAAATAATGGCTCGTCCCTGGTCATTGTCGCCTATCAATGACGTAATATCCGCACTATCCTCAGTTTCTGCTTGTAGACACAAAATAAATGCTGCTGTACAGTTAAACTAAATCCATTACGGCTGTTGCGAATAAAATGAAAAGTGTTGACTGCAGCATTAAATTTAGATCTGCTCAATGTTGCACCATGATTCATTTTTTGCTTTTTACAGTGTTGTGCATTATAACCAACCACACATGAGTCTGTTGAGCTTATGAATGCAATGGCCAATCAGAGGCGTTCAGATGAGTCATCGCTGAGTGTTTTGTTCAGACCGATTGACTGAATTCTGCTCTCTCGCAAATTCTCTCATCATAAAAATCAAAGTGCAGATGTACATATCACGTAAGAGATTCATCAAACAGTTTAGAGACCGCTTTATTGATTGTAAGGGGAGTTTTTTGAGATTCCTTAAACTCTGTTTTTTGACAATGTAACATCAAGCTTCTCCTTTGTTATTGTTTTGAAAATGCGACCTCTATTGGTGAAAACTTACATATTGTGCCTTTAATTCTTACAAGTAACAATTGTGATTATAGAACTCCCTAATAATTGTTACTAGTAAAAATGCAATTACGACGAGTAACGCTGGGTGAATGCTAACTTGGCTTGCCATAGGCGTTACTTGTGTAACTGCATTTTTACTAGCAGTAATTCAATAAGAGAGCTCTAATTTACATTGACAGTGCTGGTGTTGTGCCCATTTTTGACCCCCTGCCAAATTATTACCCCTCTCGTTGAAATCCCTATATGATTGCCTAATCCTAACCCCTCCTAAACCACCAGGGGTAATAATCTGGCAGGGGTCAGAATTGGGCATACAACTGGAAATGTCCCCGTTTTACTGACTTACCACATAAAATTCACTGCAGAAATGACTGAACATAGCTTGCTGAGCAACTGTGTAGTGGTTATTTACACCAAGAGAGGGGGCTGCGAGCTACACTGATTAGACGAGCATTAGCAGATCGATCCGATGACACATTGTCATCGGTTATCAAAAGGGACAGTGTTATTATTGGTCCCACCACGATAGTCACGTACTATTTATGTTAAATGGATAGTTCACCTAAATGAAAATGATGGCTACTTCATTTACTTACTGTCATCATTTACTCACCCTCCACTTCTTCCAAATGAGGTTCTTCTGTGACGAAATATATTTTGAAGAATGCTGCACCAAAACAGTTTTGATGGCAGCCACTGTTCATACTTCCATCATACGTCCCCTTTTAAAGTCATGAACTATATTCCACATGTAGGCATCTCAAAATGTTTATCCCGCTTTTATGTATAAAGCCTGTTTTTATTCCTTACCGTTCAAAAGTTGGGGGTCAGTAAGATTTTAAGCAACAAAAGATTTCTATTTCAAATAAATACTGTTCTTTAAACATTCTGTGTCAAAGAATCCTGGAAACAATGTATCACACAAAAAATATGAAGCAGCACTACTGTTTTCATCATTGATAATAATCAGAAATGTTTCTTGAGCAGCAAATCAGCATATTAGAATGATTTCTGAAGGATCATGTGACACTGAAGACTGGAGTAATGATGCTGAAAATTCAGCTTTAATCACAGGAATAAAATAACATTTTGCAATACATTCACATAGAAAACATTTATTGTAATAATATTTCACAATATTATAGTTTTAATGTTATATATATTTTATTAGTTCTTTAAAACTATGTTTAACTTATAGCTGGTTGAACAAACTAACATGACTAAACAGTATTTATTTTTATTTTTTTGCTGTGACACTGATGATTCATATTCAGACTGGCCAGTGATCAGCTTGTGCGCTCGAGGCACATTACAAACATATTCACTGCCAACGAAACAGTTCCCATGCTGTCCCGTTTCAGCCAACAGAACACGAAATCAGAGGAACAAGTTGTATGAGAACAGATATTCGTCAGCACAGCCAGAAAGCCGACGATGAGATGCAGGACTCTTTATTTACCTTGTCAACAGCTAGCGCCAGATTCCCATTACACTGAGCTCCTGAGAGGCTTAACGCAGTGTGTTTCTCTTTGACACACTGACCTACTTTCGCTGAAAGACTCGCGTGCAAAGCTCCACTGAAGATGATATAGGCTACTGTATATTAACTCATGCAGGTAACCTGGGAAAACATGCAATATTCTAATATATATATATATATATATATATTGACATATATGATGTATATAATAACATAGAAGCACAACATAAAAACACATGTGCATGCAAATAAAACAGACAGCTGTAACGCAGTGACTGATTCGTTTACATGCATGCATTGATCAATCAAAAATACAAAAACACTTCTGATTTGAGGTTTGGGTTGTGTGACATTGAAATGGCATCCATTTGAGGCGCGCCCTCTGATCCATATTTTCTCGCGCTCACGTGCCAGCGCGCTTTATTAAGCAGGACGCTGCTGAGCAACAGACACAGCCACAGACTGAGCATTTGCATCTGGTCAAACTTCGCTGCAAAGCAGATCAGAGTGTTTTGGGATGGTATTGCCTTTCTATGTTGACGAAGAAGCTCGGAACAAGTGAGTATGATATTCTAAAGCGATATGGGTTTGTTGCTTTGGTTTGGGTTCTGTAGCCTATAAGGTAGCCTATATAGAGAGAAATAAATGCACTGATTTGTAACCATAATGCCATACTGTATTTTCATGTATTGTTTTTTTTTTTTTTTTAGTTACAGTATTCTTCAAGTAGGCTATTTACAGAATATAATACGCCTCCACACACACACAAACACGCACAAAACGTCTTGCACCATTAGTGAAAATGCTTATGTTGCATGCGTGTCTGATTAATACCGCAGCAGTTTCATTACAAATTATATTGTCAGCATAACAACTTGGTTTGGGAATTTCTTCGTATTTTGTTTTTAATGACTGCAGCTTGAGCTGCATGAATAAGATTGTGTAAAACCTGATGATCATGTTCTCCAGCATGATTCGAGAATCGTCCAAAAAGCATCATGTGCTTCAGTGGAAGAAAAAAAAAACATCTTTTAACTTCACAGAGTACAGTAAATGTCAGAAATTGTATTAGTAACCCAGAAATAGCACCATTTTAACTTTTCTTTGTTTAAAATTCGAAATCTAGATTTAAATTAATTTTATGCATCATCTGAAAGCTGAATAAATAAGCTTTCCATTGATGTATGGTTTGTTAGGATCGGTTTGTGAAGATTCTTCTGCTCACCAAGGCTGCATTTCTTTGATCAAAAATACAGTAAATATAGTCATATTGTGTAAATATTATTACAATTTAAAATAGTTGTTTTCTATGTGAATATAGTATAAAATGTAATTTATTTCTGTGATCTAAACCTGAATTTTCAGCATCATTACTCCAGACTTCAGTGTCACATGATCCTTCACAAATTAATCTAATATGCCGATTTGCAGAAAAAGTACTGGCAGCTCATTACATTATCCATTAATTTTACAGACATTTCTGTTTACTCTAAAACACAATGCAATGAAGTGTGAAATTCAAAATACTGTGTGATATTCAAACACCTGTCAAAAATACGGAAACATTCCTTTAAATCATACAGTATATTGTGCCTTATTTTTACAGATTTTCTTTAGAGTGTGGTCCAAATGATTTTCAGGGCCACTGTAGTTTTGTCTCTGATTCCTGTGGTTTTCCACTGAACAGGATGAAAAGGGGACGATCAAAGCGTCAGAGCTTCACCCCGTCTGAGGGCAGAAACAAGAGACACAGGAGTGTCACGCCAGCGTATGTCCAGACGGGCTCCATCGCCTCACAGAGACCCACAGAGGAGACGTGGGGCAGCTTGCCACACCACGTGGTCCTGCACATATTCCAGCACCTGTCTCTGGTGGACCGGGCTCGAGCATCTTCTGTGTGTCGCCGGTGGAACGACGTCTTTCACATCCCAGATCTCTGGAGGAGATTTGAGTTTGAGCTGAACCAGCCGGCCACATCGTACCTGAGGTCCACACACCCAGATCTCATCCAGCAGATCATCAAACGACACGCTCAGCACCTGCAGTACGTCAGCTTCAAGGTACGTCGAGTGACCAAATGATCTGTGTACAGTGTGTGGAACAGAATGACTCTGCAAAAGCATGTGCATTTATAACAGTACACTAACACTGGAAGAAGAAATTAAGAATTTTAGGCTCACCAAGGCTGCATTTATTTGATTAAAAAAAATACAGTAAATACAATAATATTATGAAATATTATTAGAATTTAAAAATTATTTTTCTTTGTGAATATATGTTAAAATGTAATTGATTTCTGTGACGCAGCGCTGAATTTTCAGCATCATTACTCCAGTATTCAGTGTCACATGATCCTTCAGAAATCATTCTAATATGATGATTTGCTGCTCGAGAAACATTTCTGATTATTATCAATATTGTGCTGCCCAATATTTTTGTGGAAACCATGATATTTGTTTCAGGATTCTTTGACACAGAAATAAAAAGTTCAAATGCATTTACTGTCACTTTTGATCAATTTAACATTTTCCTGGTGAATAAAAGTATTAATTTCTTTAAAAAAGGGTAATGCACTTGCACTGATGATGATCACATTGGTCATTCATGCGATCACGATATTACATAAATAGTTTTAAAGCTCCATCTGATCTGTTTGTATGTTTACATAAAACTAAAATGTTATGCATGTATATTGCATTAAGAAAAGAATCAAAACTGTAATTTTAAAGGGATAGTTCATCCAAAAATGTAAATTCTGCCATCATTTACTCACTCTCCATTTGTTCCAAAACTGTATTAGTTTCTTTCTTCTGCTGAACACAAAATAAAACATTTTGATGAATATTGGTACCGAAACATTTGCTGCCAGCCATTGACTTCCACACTCAGAAATAAAGGTACAAAAGCTGTCACTGGGGTGGTACCTTTTCAAAAGGTACACTTTTGTACCTATTAGGTTCTAAAATGTATACTTTAAGTACTAATATGTACCTTTACGGTACCAAAACCGGCTCTTTAGGTACAAACATGTACTTTTTGAAAAGTGACAGCTTTTGTACATTTTTTCCATATACTATGGAAGTCAATGGCTACCGGCAACTGTTTGGTTACAAACATTTTTTAAAATATCATCTTTTGTGTTCAACAGAAGAAAGAAACTCATTTGGAACAACTTGAAGGTTGGCGAAGGAGTAAATGAAAGAATTTTCATTTTTGGGTACACTATCCCTTTAATTACATATGAAAAAAAAAAAGAAAAAAAAAATTAAGATATATATATATATATATATATATATATATATATATATATATATTACATATGTATGTGTACTGTGTATATTTATTATGCATGTATAAATACACACACATACACTATATATATTGAAAATATTTACATGTGTATATACATTTATATATTTATATTCTATATATTTAATACATAACATTTTTTATAAATATATACATGCATGTGTTTGTATTTATATACATAATAAATACACAGTATACACACACATATATTGTGTAAACAAAAACTTTTATTTTGGATGTGATTAATCGCGATTAATCGTTTGAAAGCAATATATATATATATATATATATATATATAAAATGTTGGATTCTAATTTCTATTCTATTATTGTGATTTTATTTCCATGCACCATTCAGGTTGACAGCTGCACAGAATCTGCAGAAGCAGCCTGTAACATCCTCTCACAGCTGGTGAACTGCACTATTAAAACACTGGGTCTGATTTCCACAGCACGGCCGAGCTTCATGGACGTGTCCCAGGTACAACAGAAACTTGTTCACCCTTAACATACAACACTCACCAGCTGAACATGACATCAAGCATCTGTTTTAAACCCTGTCGCTAGCAGAAAAACACTAGAATGTCACAGCTGTCAAACGTGGGATTGCTTTAGCGTGTAATTTCACCCTCCACAAAATCCTGACAGTTTGAAACACGGCAGTATAACCAGTATTGAAAGTGACAAGTTGAGGCTCGTTGTGGCTTACTTAGTCACAAAAGATTTAAAAACAAAGAACGCCTGACTTCTTTATTTAACTACAGACTCGATGGAGGGAATTTACAGGATTAATCACACAATAATGTGACTTCCAGCTGGCTCTGCTGTTTGTGTCCTTCTTTCTACTGTCACACTAAACACCATCCGGGAAGATCTGGATGAGTCAGTGCCCTCACCTGGAGGCTCGATTATCCTTCAATCGTTATTTCACTTTGTCTAGTGTGCTTTGTTCAGGTCAGGGTGATCAAAACATTCAGATCAGGACAAAAATAGAGCATAACAGCTGGTTCCGGAAGTAAAAACTCCATTCATTTTCTCCATAGGGGAAATTATTTTTAACAAGAGCTTATAAAGCTTCAAAGACTGACCTACTGTGAGCTTTGAGGTTGTTATTCAATGGTGTATGCTTTTGTTGAAGCCATTATTTAAAATAATTGTGTTTATCAGCTGAATTTATAGTGGAAAAACTACATTACCCATGATGCTCTACAGAAAACTCCACCAATCAGACCTCAGGGAACGCCCACTCACATGATGCACCACAGTTCGTTTGCTGGCTTCTGTGGCTGTAATACGCTGTTTTCCACCAACTGGCAACCCAGGGTGTCGAAATCCTATTGGTTAAACTGGCAGTGGGTGGAGTCACACAGACCAAAACAAAACCAACATTCTGACACGGAACACACATTTCAAAGTAGAACTAGATTGAAAAGTTTGTAGACAAACTTTAAGTTGGCTTGAAAAAGCCTAGCCAAAAAGTTTCCAAAAAGTTTGAAAGCTGGAAGTTTGAAGCAGTTTGACATTTAAAATAGTTTTTAAAGATTAAAGTTTGAATGTTTTGAAAGCAGTAAGAGTCTATCAGAAAAACAGATGTGGTTGCTATGGTGTTCTGGGTGGTTGCTAGGGTGTTGCTAGGGTGTTCTGGGTGGTTGCCAGGGTGCTGGTAGGAGGTTGCTAGAGTGTTCTGAGTGGTTGCTAAGGTGATCTTAGTGGTTTCTATGGTGTTGCAATTCAATTATTATGGTGTTCAATATGGTTGCTAACATATTTAGCATGATAGTAACATGATTAGCATGTTGTTAGCATCATGTTAACATGACTAATATGTCATTAGCATGTTTTTAACATGATAAGCATTTTGCTAGCATGTTTTTAGCATGATTAGCAGTTGCTAGTGTGCCTGGTGTGGTTGCTAGGGTGTTGCTATGCCGTTGCTAAGGTACCCAGGACCGTTGCTAGGGTGTTGCTATGCGGTTGCTAGGGCACCCAGAATGGTTGCTAAGGTGTTGCTAGGCTACCTGGGGTGGTTGCTAGGGTGTTGCTTGGCGGTTGCTAGGCTACCTGGGGTGGTGCTAGGGTGTTGCTATGCAGTTGCTAGGGTACCTGGGTTGATTGCTAAGGTGTTGCTAAGGTACCCAAAGTGGTTTCTAGGGTACTCAGGGTGGTTGCTAGGGTGTTACTAGCATGTGGTTGAGTCACACAGACCAAAACAAAACCAACATTCTGACACGGAACACACATTTCAAAGTAGAATAACTGTAGAATTGTTTTTCGGAGAAACAAGAATGTGAACGTAGCATGTTTCCTAAATATCTGCAAACATATGGTATTTCTATGCTTTAGTTCAGTCAAAAATACACCTTTAAGTACACAGTCTTGTATCTTTGTCTTTTTTTGCTTCAAATAAAAGTTGTGTTTCAGTTGCGAGCCTTTCTTTAACAAAGGCTTTAAAATCCTTATTGGAAAAAAAAAAAAAAACTTCTGGAACCAAAGCAGCTGAAAAAGTGGACAGACACTAATATACTCTATAAAAACAGCAAATATTACTAACGCGGTCCAACAGTTACACCAGACGATAAAGTTCCTGAAGGAGCAGCATCTATTGATCTGAATGGCTCAAAACTAGTGTTAATGGATGGACTTACCATTTAAACTAATCAAAATGAGCTTGAAATGACTTAAAACAAAATGATCTTTGAGTCACTACTGAGCTCAGTTAAATTAAAAGTAAACAATAAACAATACATGAATCATGGTTTTCAGTGTAGCTACTGCATTAACGTAGTTTTTTTAAAGCAATGTAAAAATGAGATATTGTTTTCATAAATAGTATGTTTATGCAATGATGCGTTTGTGGTTTTATGTTGATAGTTCTGGACATGTTTGAAAATGAACCAGCATGTCCGCAATACAAACAGCAGTATAGCAGGGTGACCTCTGTGAAATAATGAAATGACGCTTGATGTAAAGGTTATGAGAAGCCCGCGGCTCTGACTTTGCCTGTCTTGTCTGTTCTCAGTCACACTTTGTCTCAGCTCTGACGGTGGTGTTTGTGAATTCCAAGTCCCTATCCTCTATAAAAATTGATGACACACCGGTTGATGACCCTTCCCTGAAGGTACTGGTCGCCAACAACAGTGAGACGCTCAAGCTGCTGAAGATGAGTAGCTGTCCTCATGTATCTCCTGCAGGTCAGTGCATCACCGTCTGAGTCACGCCAGATCTAATATGAATACATGAACTTGGTTTCAAGTCAACAAGAAATCCAAATTGACTTTTTAATATACACTCCTGGACTTATTGTGCATGAGTTTATTCATCTAATTCACTTGTATGCAATTGAATGTAAGCTAATATAAGTCATGCCACTGAGGTACATACTTTAAACTCACACTTGAATGTCTTTTTTTATTACCCAAATGTTTTTATAAATTATTCCACGCAGCCTGCAAAATTCCAAATAAACCTATTTATTTTAACCACAGCACTTCTTCAGCCATACTGTATAATATCATATCATTGTTAGACTGAACATTGCTGTTTGAATGAAAATAAGTAACTTTGGAAGTTATGGCAATGTGCAAAAAAAGTATTTTAGAGTCTCCTCTCTTTAAAAAGGTTGATAGCAAAGAATAAGTTTTATCTTCCTCAAAGTTTATTCACCCTTCTAAAAAAAGACAATAGAAGCCCAATAGAAACCATCACAGAAATTCCAATGGTTTCCATTAAAATACCACTATGAACCATTAGCTTTTTCCAGTGAAAAATTCCTTTTTGTAGTGTGTTTTGGGCATTTTTCCAATAGGATTTAACATCCCACCAATAGAATCCATCACATACCCGTAGACACCATTATAGTTTCCATTAAAACCAATACAATTCCCATTATAACCATTAAAACCATTACATTTTCTATTGTGTTTTGGGCAGGGCTCTATTGTTTTTTTCAGTAGGGCAGTGAAGACTTAATATTAATGTAATTTCTGTCGATTGTAACTGTAATATCAACTGAAAAAAGTAACTAACCAACCAAAACATTTCTATGAAAGCTTGTTTCCACCACTGAATAAAAATAAAAAAGGTAATTGCGCCTTTTTAACTCCCAATTTGACTTTTTGTCTCAGAATTGTGATATAAACTTGCAATTACGAGTTATGAAGTCAGAATTGCATGATATAAAGTTGCAAAAAAGAAAAAAGTCTTTTATATAAACATGGATGACGACACGAAAAGCAGAGGAACAGACAAACCGAGTCATTTAAGCTAGAACCGCTCCGATTGATTCAAACACGTGACTTCGACCAATCAGTTCAAGCGATTCGCTAACAAACACAATCAAACAATTTTCGAATTTCGACCTCGCTTGTAATGTAATTTTAAAACTCCGAATCAGTTAAACTTTTTTTTTATTAAACAGTAGAAATCATCAAACCATTCAAATGTGCACTAAGTGAATTTTGCCAAACGATGTAGATATTTGAAAGCACCAAAGCAAACACGCCCATACCCCCAACAGGACCTCGCCCCTATTTTGATATCGTTGCCCCACATATACGTACACAACCCTGGCATACCGATGATCGCGGAAACAAGTGAAGATGAAACACAAGCATATTCAAACAAAAGCCAACACAGATAGGTTGTGTGAAACAATGCAAAATCAACATTACTCACCTATCAAGAAGAAAAAACAACGCAACTTTGGCATCCGATTCCAGGCCTTCCCGCACCTTGAGTTCTCTCCATTGCTGGAAAGCTGCTCTGATATTTACGCAGGTCCTACCTCTTGCCTGATCGTCTGTTTAATGCAGGGTTCCTCAAATCTTTCCCTGGAGGGCTAATCTGCTGCAGAGTTTAGCTCCAACCCTGATCAAACTCACCTACCTGTGATTTTCTAATGATCTTGAAGACTGTGATTAGCATGTTCAGATGTGTTTGATTAGGGTTAGAGCTAAACTCTGCAGGAGTGGGCCAGATTTGAGGATACCTGGGGTAGAGTCTGATGTTCTTACCAATATCAGCCACTACTAAATTATCCCTAGCAATAATTTTGCCAAAATCAAATCTGCTCCACTGGTTGTTGATAATGATTTCATTTGATTGGTAACAGCCATACTGTGTCTTACTATTCAAATTTGATTAAATGTAAGAATTCAATTCAATTTTATTTCTAAAGCAAGTTTAAATTCAACCTTAGTTGGCCAAAGTGCTGTACAAAAGTAAAAAAGAAAATAAATAAAAAATAATAAAAGCATTCAACACAAAAGATGATGCATACAATTAATTAGGTTAGAAAAAATTGGCCTTGTAAAGGTAAAAATGCCCATAAAAGGTAAAAATACATTTAAAGTTATAAGAAAAGTTCATTTCTGTTACTGCTACAAACTAACCACCGCACAGAATATGAAGAATATCAAACATATTTGGAGTCAGCTGTCCACGGCAATCCTAAAAACGCCACAATACCAACATAATAACACACTCAGCCCAACATCGGCTAATTATAGTTATTGACATAATTCCAGAAAATATCTAGATATAATTTTTTGTCAATATCACAATATCAACTGACTGTCTTTAGAAAAGTTTACGTGGTAGTTTCTTTTCATCTTGCCTCTGAACAATGCAAATTAAAGTAGAGTTTATAAGCGCAGCTCTGCTTTGTTTACAGCAGTAAACACTGTATCATTTCTGTTCATAAGCGCCACCTGCTGGCAGAGAGGGAATTTGCATCTCATTCAGCTCGTCTGCTGTTTTGTTCAGATATGTTTTATGTAGTATAGTTTCACAAAACTAGTCCGACCATTCTGTTTTTGCTTCAAATTTCGAAATTATACAGTCTAATTTAGATTAAAAACTGCTCATGCTGCGTCTTTGTTTGGATCATGATTAAAATGCAGTGGTTGCCTCTAATTTTAAATGGAAAGAGCACAGACAAAGCCTTTGTTTATATGAAGAGATTTATTTTATTTGTGTAACTTACTTATTTGATTTGGGGTTTGTTTTAAAATTTCAGTTTAGTTTTGTTATATTTCAATTTCACAAAGAAACGTGCCGCAATGGCCTAATAAAAGGACACCTTTTTGTTAAAAAAAAAGAAAAAATGTTAGAAAATCGAATCACGAAATCAAAATCGTGAATCGAATAGAATCGTGAATTGAGTGAATCGTTACATCCCTACTGGGTGGATTTTTATCATTATAGGGTGGTTGTGTACACACACTGCCATGTAAAAGTGAATTTTGCATCCGATGACCCCTTTAAGCGTACTGTAATCACCTACTCTTGTTTATGAACCCAAGTTCACCTGTTCCTTCTCGCTCATCCAGGCATCCTATGTGTGGCCGATCAGTGTCACGGGCTGCGCGAACTGGCTCTGAACTACCACCTGCTGAGCGACGAGCTTCTGCTGGCGCTCTCCTCCGAGAAGCACGTCCACCTGGAGCACCTGCGCATCGACGTGGTGAGCGAGAACCCGGGCCAAACGCAGTTCCACACCATCAAGAAGAGCAGCTGGGACGCCCTCATCCGCCACTCGCCCCAGGTCAACATCGTCATGTACTTCTTCCTCTACGAGGAGGAGTTTGAGCCCTTCTTCTGCGAGGAGACGCCCGTCACGCACCTGTACTTTGGCCGGGCCGTCAGTAAAGACATGCTGGGTCGCATCGGGCTGAACTGCCCGCGTCTCGTGGAGCTGGTGGTGTGCGCCAACGGGCTGGAGCCGCTGGATGAAGAGCTGATCCGCATCGCAGAACGCTGCAAGAGCCTGACGGCCATCGGCCTGGGCGAGTGCGAGGTCACCTGCAGCGGCTTCATGGAGTTCGTGAAGATGTGCGGCGACCGCTTGAGCCAGCTGTCCATCATGGAGGAGGTGCTCATCCCTGACAACACGTACAACATCGATCAGATCCACAGTGAGGTCTCCAAACATTTGGGCCGGATTTGGTTTCCTGATATGATGCCCACGTGGTAGAATCGCAGCCGATGCATCAAAACAGATCCACTCTAGACAGTGTTGCCAAGTCTGCGGTTTTCCTGTGGAACTGGGCTACTTTAACTCTTTTGCTGCGGGTTGTTTTTCATGTCAGCGGGTTTAAGCAACCCTATTTAACCCGTGTAATGCGAATTTTACTGGGGGAACCCTGCCAAAAAAAAAGTGTATTTTACCCTCCGAAACGCGATTGGGCTAATTTTGAGTAGCAATTGGGTGGGTTTTGTTTAGAAAACCTGGCAACCCTGACTCTAGACTTCCTGTGTAAACCAGCAGTCTGGAAAGCCACTGGAAGGCAAGCCTGCAACCTTTAGCCAAAAAAGCGTAATGGCTAATGCTAATGCTTCCATTTTGGTGGTACGGGAAAGGAGACCAGAGGCCGTTTTTTTTTAATGGATGTCAATGGAGGAGAGGCTTCACTACGCTGAATAAACAGCTTTTTAGAGGAAACAGCTTATCATTTAATGGATCAACAGCCTATCGGCTAATCTTCAACATGTTTTACACTAAACAATACTTTTGGATTGAACTATTTTTAGAGTTTACACCAAAAAAAAAATGTTGTTTCATTAGAGAAGTCACTGACTTTTTGCGACAGGTGGGATTCCGTTTACGGCACTCCTCTGGAAGGTGAATTTTACCAGGGTAACCCCGCCAAAACATGATTTGGCTAGTTTTGGGTAGCAATTGGGTGGGTTTTGTTTTGAAAACATGGCAACTCTGACTCTAGACTACCTGTGTAAACATGCAGTCTGCGTTTGGCAGGCACGGCAGCCATTAGACAGAACGGGGTAATTAAAATTTAGCATGGGAAACGGAACATCTGGATCGTTAGTGTGGAGGAGCTGCTGTAGAAACATGATTTGTGATTGGATCTCAGAGAAGGGATTTAAATGCAAAGTGTTTACAGTTCCACACAAGTGCACACACGTGAAACCACGGTTCTTTATAGGAAACTCATTGGCACAGAATGGCCCTCTGGGACTTGTTAAAGAGCTTGTATTTTATGGCTTAACCTTCTTTTGTTGGCTGAACAGAATAGGGCTGGGCGATAAACGATATATCGAGATTGCGATAGAATTTACGTCAATAATAATAAGCTCTGGACATTTTTATTCAATATGGATTAATCTAACATCCTATCACACAGCAGAAATAAATGCGACAGCAGCAGTTAGTGCAAAGACTGTGGAACTTCAAGTCTGCATGTTCTGCGTTTCTCTGTGTGAATGAATGGTGCGTTTTGTCTGATAAACAAACTCAAAATCGCTCGCAGTGATTTCAGCCTCTGTCTCAATATTTGAGGAGATAAACACTTGAACAGATGAACCTCAATCCTAACAGCTGCTCTGAGAGCCAATTCAGCAGCTTTACACCGATTCATCTGAGAAAAATCTACCGTCAAATACACACTGAAACTGAAACTTAAAAAAAAAAAAACATTCTGACAACCCGTCAAAATATAAGTCTGCCTTAACTTGAAAAAATTATGACAGAAATATATTACTATTGTACACCAAAATGTAATTCTCAAAATAATATAATAATAATTTTAAGGAATATCATACAACCAAGGTATTTTATAGGTAATTTATTCAGTTGTATTGCGCAGCATCTTTTGTTGTAAATTAATTTTATTTGATTTGCATTTTAATTGATTGCATGATTAAACTGTCAATAATTAATTTCATTGGACATAATTTTATGATAAATTTACATTGAATCATTAAAAACAGAATCCAGAAAAATAAAATAATAAAATAAATAAATAATTTTTTTTATACAGAAATAGTATAAAAATGGTTAATTTATGAAGTATGTTTCACACTACATTAAAACCCAGTCATTCGTCCAAGAAAATAACTTAGCACAACTTTATTTGCAAACTATATGTATATTTTAAAAATTCACGAGATTCTTAATCTCAATATCATTTTTTTTGTTCTTGCATTGCAAATGTTTCCATGACAGTTACGTACAGAACTTTCAGATCCTATAAACTGGTCCACTGTGCTGTTGTTTATTTGTAGATTTATAAACATTTGAAGTATAATATGCATTTACCCTGTCCTCTTATTAGCATGATCATACTGTAAGAATCCTTTATCATGGGACTTCACGTGTGCAGGATTTGGTGTAGCTGTACCGAGTCTTATAAACACTGCAATTAATGCGTCTTTTACTGTATTTCACAAAACAACTGTCAAACAAGCTGAGCTTTACTCAGCTTTTTCTTAAAACATACTCTGTTTAGTAGTATGTAGAATATACAATATTTACATTTCAAAGGGAGGTCAACATTAGGAGTCAATTCATTACAAAGTTGTAACAAACTGTGGTATTTGTTTTTTCCTTTTATTTTTTTAAATTGCAAGTCTGTTATTTTCTGTGCTAATTTGTATTTCTCTTGAATTTATTTGTGCTGTTCTCGTTGTTGTATAAAATAAAAAACAGTAACAGCCAACAAAAATTGAAATTAAAATTTTAATTAAAAATATTTTTATACATATTTTTTAAATCACATTCACCTATTACAGAATTAAATATCATCATACAAAGGCCATTTTCCTAAATCAAAAGTTTGTTCATATTGTAAACATCAATCATATTGCACAGAAAAAAGGGTAATAGTTGCCACTTTCCATTTTTTATAGTGTTTAAATCTCACGTTTCATAAAAGACATAGAAAACCAAGCTTTTAAATATTGCAGCTAATGGCAATTGTCTTTTTAAAATAATTTTTCTTAGCCCTTTTATTTCTTAAAAATGTTTTCATTTAAATACATAATGTCGTTACAAACATACATTTACATATTACATACAGATCTCTTTTTTTTTTATATTTTAAATAAGCTTTTGACTCAAAAGCGACATTTATTTGGGGGCCTATATCACTTAATATACGAATCTACATATTAAATAACACAATAATCCCTAATTTGCATTGCATATATTACAAATATTTTAAATGCATTAATGTAAGTTTAATTTCATTTAAAACCTGCAGTATCTGCCCTTAAAAGAAGTCTTACAGTAAGTGACTGTCTGAAAACACTGTCCTGTGGGTTCAATAAAGCATCTGTTGTTCTGACATTCAGACTTCAACCATCTTGTGTCTTCTCTCTCTCCCTAAATGGACGGTTGTGTTTGCAGTTCATCAGAGCACCACTAGATAGCAGAAGCATCCCATCAGAAACCCGCCTGAAATGGTTACATAAAAGCGCCTTGGGTTCTGCAAATAGAATCAACACAAGACACTTTTTTTTCATACTGAGCCTCGACTGTGGTGTGTGTGTTACACACATGCTGAAAGGATGCGGATACTCGCCGAGCTATGATCTGTCTGAGCGTGAGGTCATTGCTGACCGCATCATGAGTGAAGAACGTCAGCCAGACGTCAGCAGGGCAATTAAATATTCAAATAACGGCGCAGGACTGTGTGATCCGCCTGAGCATATTACACGCACAGACATCAACAAGCGTTATGAGCCAATGCATTTATAGGAATTAATAAATAGCAGAAGATCCAGCCTCCTTAATCTCACTGTGGCGCTTGTATTTCTGTCAGCACGCACAACAAGCTCTGAATATATGAACCGAGATATTATGTAACATCTGCAAACCTCAATTATTGCATGAGCAGCTCAAAGCACAAGTGCATACAAATGTGGTCCACATGACAACAGGAAGTAGTTTCACAGAAGGGAAAAGGCTCAGCTGCATCCACTGAACAGATTACATTCACATCGTTGAAAAATTACACGCATGTATTGGACTGTAAGCGTGGACTGTAAACCTGGGTTCATAACAGCCAAAGATGCAGCAGGAAACCTGTGAAGTCAGTTTAAGGCAGAATTAAAACGCATGGCTTTCAGATTATTCCCTGGCCGGCCTAAATCATCATCGGTGCATGAGCCCTACATAAACCGGCGCCCATGTGTGCAAAATATAAATATGGGTTTCAGTTTGTTGGTGTTGAAAAATGCAAGTTTTGCGGCATTGTTGTCTCTGTGCGTGAGGAAGCGCGGCGTGCCGGACTGTGCTGTGCTGTGCTGTGTGTGTACTTCATGCGCTGGGGCAGGGAGAGGAGCCGTGTTCCCGGGATCTGACAGAAGGAGAGATACACGTGTCTCGGAGACCACGCCACTCTCTGATCCGCTGCTCCCGATAGGACGGGGGGAGCCGCTCAAGCTGCCGCGCGCGGAGGTGAGGGGAGGGCGCCAGCGTTCCCCTCAGGACATGCAAGGTGTACCTGGTAAATTGAGAGAAAAAAACAGATAACACTGAGGATACTGCATTTGAAATCCTGTGTTCATGTATGACATCTAAACAATGTCACTGATGCGATGCTACAGTATTTAGGGCTGGGTATTGAGACAAATTGGATTCACACGCTTGCATTTCGATTCAGATTCAATCCTGAGTCAATTCGATATCAATTCATCTGGATATATAAGCAATCAGATATAATTCATGTAAATTGTTTTTTCCCCAAGGAAAATAATCTCTCATGCTGCAAACTCTACAATAAACCCTGTCAGCTGGTATTAAAGTGAATTGCACATAAGACCATTATTATATTTAGTTTAAGTTATTCATCTAATATTTATTCATTATTATTTTCATTTATTTCAGATGTATTTCAGATTAGAAAAAATGTTTTCAATAGTTCAAGTTTGAGTTGACTATAATAACCCTGCTACCATTCAACAGTTTGGGGTCGGTAAAATTTATTATAATAACTTTTTAACGATATATAATCATGTTTCTACATTTAAACAGTGAATATCATAATTTGCTATAATGACGGAGTTATTCAAACATACATTAAATATTAAAGAACAGGTAAAGTAAAAATATAATGAATATGTAATATAGTGCATATATTTAGCAAAATGCTCCTTTTTTACAGTTAATTTTTCAAGCTAACTATAAGTTTATGGTCACTTGATTGGCTTTTCTGAGGTAAATGTGACATTATGTGTTTAGCTTTATTGATGTCTTTCCGCGGTTAAAACACCGACTGAGCGATTATATATGAGACTTTATACATTTCAGTAAGTTGTTCTGTTTCTTTCAACATACCTTCTAATGTTCATTCATGTTTATTTTGTGCAGTAACTGGTAGTAAAGCGGAAGAGATGATTGGTTCACATGCGCTTCGCGCTGCCACTTGAATGGAAGCAGTTACAGCTTATCTGTCACTCCACATTAAAGAGCGTCTAAGCATTTATTGTTTGAATTTCACAATAAAACTGACAAAATCTGGATGTTGAGACTTTGTTTCATATCAAAGGTTACAAAGCACAAAGCTTATTGCGATTTAATGGATGAGAGGCGCATTACAAAACATGTTTCTTTATGTATTCTTCACGCATCAACTCAAAACAGCAGAGAACAATTCTTGGGATTTAAAGGGATAGTTCAACCAAAAATTTAAATCAAGTCATAATTTACTCACCCTGTGTTGTTCTAATGCCATGTGCTGTTCTTTCTTTTACGAACCACAAAAGCAAATTTTAAAACAACATTGGAACAACACAAGGATGAGTAAATGATGAACTATCCCTTTAAAGATCGATACTGGTTAATCAAAATGAGTCATTTAAAATCAAGGAATCAATATTTTCAACCCAGCCCTAATGCTACACATAATGGTAGTGCTTAACTCCAGTTACCTTGGCAGTAGAGCAACAACCGTTGTTAAAATGCAGACGAGGTAGAACATGGGGTCGGCCATTTGTTTGTGCATGATCCAGTAGGGGTCAGATGGAGGGTTACAGCTGATGCAGATGGCGCTGTAGGCCAGAGTCACGACGAAGTACACCAGCACACTGCCGATTATGATCACCCAATGCACCACCGTCTGCACGTCAAACAGAAAGAGGGCATTTCAGGAAAAACACTGAAAGTCTGACATAAAAGAGAATAATTTAGACATGCTGTAATCTTAAAAGACCTCTAAAGAGTCAAAAAATAATAACATTTAAAAAAAACTGTGCAAGTTCTTGGAACAGTCAAATATTAACTATAATAGTAATATTAATATTATCACTTTTATGTCATAAAATGCCTAATGACTTGCCGCCCAGTCAAAGTAACATCAGAAGAAATAAGTAGGTTAGATATGATTATTTTTAAACACTTAGAAGATTTACTGAGAAAATGTATTGTCACTGTACGCTACTGTTCAGTGTTATTTTAGTATTATTATTATTAATATACTCAGTTTTTATTGATATTTTGAATTAGCTGCAATTTTTACATTGTTTTAATTTTAGTTTAATTTTTAATCATTTTGTTTGTAATTTTTAATAGTTTTTTTTAACTTTATTTTTATTTCAATTTTGGTCTTCATTTCTATTTATTTCAAGTTAGTTATTTTATTGCTTCAACGTAAACTTATTTGAGTTAGTTGCCAAGGCTACATGTCTAACTGTGTTTAGTTTTTATTTCATATTTATTTTAGATTAGCGAGAATGTTTGTAATAGTTTAAGTTAAGTAATAATTTAACTATAATAACCCTGCTACCATTCAAAAGTTTGGGGTCTGTAAAATTTTAAAATTTTTGAAAGCAAAGTCTCACCATCATGCATTAATTATATCAAATCTACATTAAAAACTGAAAATTGGTAAAATATTATTACAATTTAAAATTTAATTTGTTTTCTATGTGAATATCTGTTAAAATGTAATTTATTTCTGTGATGAAAAGCTGAATTTTCAGCATCATTTCTCCAGTCTTCAGCATCACATGATCCTTCAGAAATCATTCTAATATGCTGATATGCTGCTAAAAGAAACATTTCCTATGCTTATTTTTTATTTATTTATATGCCTTGTGGTTGTGCAGTGATGAAGCAGAGAGTAAACTCACCCAGCTCTTGATCTCAATGGCCAGATGCAGGATGATGGTGAAAAGAGACACTGTGTTCATGGGAGTTCCGAATGCGAATATACCGATGTCTGAACCGTTGTACGTCTTGAGACAGTAAAAGCAGTGATCAGAAAATAGCTTAATCCGAAACACATGATACAAAGAAACAGACGAGAGACTGAATAGATGTTCTTACCCAGTATGGAATAAAGAAGCACACTAGACTCTGATAGAAAGCATCGAGAATCGCGATCCAAAATGTTGAACGCCTGTAGCCCTGTAATAAAACATTCACATGTATTACAAAAAATGCACTTTTATAATAATACCCGTGGCTCCTGACAATATATTGAGGTCTTATGAAGCGAAACGATCAGTCTGTGCAAGAAACTGAACATTATTTACAACATTATTTCCTGTGAGTCTCAGGCAAACGGTCTGGAGTGATGTCTGGTTCATGAATGAATTCTTTTGAATCGGTTCTTTTTGGTGAACTAGATGAATCGGACTGAATCATCTGAAGCAGTTCACGGTTCGAGCAGCACAGATCTACAAGTTACTCAATCAAAACTCACTTTCAGATGCCTGACAGTCACTCCGACTGGAAATGAGCCAAAATAGCGGCGTATCTGATCCTGTGATCATGATCTCAAAAACAGTATCATATTTCTTTTAATGTTTTAAATCTGTATTTAACCTCAGAATGATCTCAAAGTAAGTTCCGATTTTGTGGTGGCTGTGTTTTAAAATTAAATGATTATAATCTTCAAGTGATGAAGGATTTCAAAAGTGACAGTAATAATCAATGTTCAGTACTACTGTAAGGTTAACCCCGCCTGGTTTACATGTCTGAAACTGAAATCTAGAAAAGTAATCAAAAAGTAATCAAATTTAATCACACTGTAAAAAAAAAAAAAAAAGTTCAGCCAACTTCAAGTTTTAAGGCAACCAGCTTCAGCAGATTTTTGAGTTTGCTCAACTCAAATTTTTGTTGTATAAACTTAAAACGACAAGTTGCGAAAACTTTTTTTTTACAGTGCAGTTACATTACTTTAATAAAGTAATTGAAATAGTTACACTACTTATTACATTTTAGATAGGGTAACTTGTAATCTGTAACCTATTACATTTCCAAAGTAACCTTCCCATTGCATGATTAAGTAAACAAACTAGTGAACTGAAGAAGTTAATTGAAATGAACTCTCTGAAAGAACAGGTTTGTGGAAGAGAATCAGATTTCCCCCGTTTGGCTGAGGCTCTGGATTACAGGTAATAATGTTGTAAATAATGCTAAATTTCTTGCACAGACTGATTGTTTCGCTTCATAAGACCTCAATATATTGTCAGGAGCCATGGGTATTAATTCTGACCATGGTTTCAGCTAAAAATCTTCTGTTCAAGACAAAAAAAGTCATCTACATCCTGGATGAACTGATGGTGAGCACATTTTCATTTTTGTGTGAACTATACCTTTAAATGTGAGGCAAAACCATAGGCTGGTTCCAAAACCATCATTTTGTAATTTGCCCCTTTTTTTTTAAAATGACCAAATGTCTTGCATAGAAATTATAGTCAAACTGTGATATTTATAGAAACTACAGGTTTCTATGGTTTCTCTGGATGCCCCCTAGTTACCATAGTTAGGTACTTGTAACCATGGTTTCTATAAAACAAACTATGGTATTTGTTTTGAAAATAGTAGCTGAATGCATTTAGAAACTATAACTTCAACTGCCATAGTTGAATGAATATGTTCCTCTAACTCCCTTAATTCACTTTTAATACAAACCGAACAAAAACATCTTGGTTAGGTTATCCCAGATTGAGTCATAGGTGACAGCAGGATTGCTCACCTCTGAGTGCTGTCCTCTCTTATAGAGCTCAGGCAGGCTCAGTAACATGGAGTCTGACACCTCTTTGTCCATGATCCCAAACATGATGGGAGGAGCAGAGGTGAAGAACAGGTTGAAAAATATCATGAGCCAGTAGTCGATCATGGCTGTGGCGGAGAAGCCGCAGAAGAACTGATACCAGAACAACAGATTCACATACGCCTGTGTGAGACGACACAGGTTAGTTAGTGAGTGCTGGTGATAATTCATCAGATTTCATCAAATGTGTTTTTAAGGGCGTTATAAATGTTGGAACAGAAAACAAGAGAATACTATTCAAGTTTCCTTCACAAAATAAAAGAATGACTGTTTACAGTGTTCACTGCCATTCAAAAGTCTCAAGTGCACACTAAGACTGCATTTACTTGATCAAAAATACAGTGATATTGTGAAATATTATTACAATTTAAAATAACTGTTCTGTTTTTGTATATTTAAAAAAAGTAATGTCTTCCTGTGATGGCAAAGCTGAATTTTCAGCATCATTGCTCCAGTCTGAAAACAGTTGTGCTGCTTTGTATTTTTGTAGAAACTGTGATACCATTTCCGCCACTGAACAAAAACCTAAAAATAAAATGTAATCGTGACTTTTTATCTCACAGATCTGCCTTTTTTCTCAAAAGTGCATCATATAAACCCCTTTTAAATCCCATTTAAAGGGGGAAAAAAAAAAATTGCAATTGCGAATTTATATCCCACAATTTTAAGAAAAGAAAAATTGCGGAATTGTAAAGTTGCAGAAACAACTTCCATAACAACTGAATATGTCCTTTCTGAATTAAAGTATTATTTCTTTAAATACTAAAAATACTTTTTGAACAGCAGTGTGGTTACAATTATTTCTTGACATGTTGGCAACACTTTGATTCATCTGTAAGGAAACAATACAAATTTATCAAAGATACAAATCAACAATACAAATGCGTCAACTGCTTATCATTGTCCTCTGTTTAGAGCTGCTTTACAAAACTGATTTTTTTTTTTTGTAACATTTTTTTAAACATTAATTTCCTGTTTAACACTGTAAAGCTGCTTTGACAATCTGTATTGTATATAGCGCCATAGAAATAAAGGTGACTTAATAGAGCCAACAACATGTTCTGAAGATACATACTGTACACACTTGGTGCTTGTTTGTGAAAAACTCAAAATGTTTGGATGTTGCAAAGATGTTAGTATAAGTTTGCTAAGGTGTTGTGAGTGTCATAGAAATCACACATTCAATGTAACAAAATTGGTTGCCATGGTGATAATTACCACATTCTTGTAGAAGAAATAGATGACCATGTTGGCCAATCTGGAGTAGCACCAGTGTCCGTGAACCAGCAGCAGTCTTTGCAGGTGTTTGAAGCGTGTGATAGCAAAATCACTGGCCATGACAGCCTGAAAAACACAAACACAACTCAGCATGAAATCAGCGTTACTGGTTACGCTCATTCTTTATGGTATAGTCCACTTTAGACATTCTACTAACTATAAGTAACTTTGCAACACGTTGACTGACTCTAATTAGAAAATTAATAGACTGTTAGATTAGGGATAGTAGACAGTGTATACAATACTGATTACATG
Organism: Onychostoma macrolepis; assembly: GCF_012432095.1. Lineage (NCBI taxonomy): Eukaryota > Metazoa > Chordata > Actinopteri > Cypriniformes > Cyprinidae > Onychostoma > Onychostoma macrolepis. The sequence goes on along the minus strand of NC_081168.1, from coordinate 2,741,046 downwards.
TATTACATCTGGATTACGTAATCAGATTCCAAATATTAAGTACTTGTTATTACATTATTATATTTAATTTTAATATATTCATGATCAGATTACAGCTACTTTTTTTATAGATTACATTACTACATGTTGTTCATAAATGGTAGTAAATAATTCATAATTTATTGATTCTCCCTAATTCTTTTCTCTCTTTTAAATTTTCCTTTCTAAAAATGTTTTTGATATTAAAAAGGAATATATTCTCTCTATTTGCTATATGTTTAATGGTAAATTTAAAATAAATTAGCTAAAAAGTAATCGAAAAATACATTACATAAAAAAGTAACCTAGATTACATTACTAATTAGTTTTCATCATGTAATCTGTTATCAGTATTGGACTACAATATGTAAGTAATCTACCCAGCTCTGTTAGTAGAATAAGTTGACATACTTGCAAATTCACTTACAGTATACACTAAAAAAATGATACAAATTTTTTTAAGGTAAGTGGTTGCAAAGAATTTATTTTAGCTACATTTAAAAAAAAAAAAATTAAAGTTAGTCAACTAAATTTGTTTATTTAAATGTAGCTAAAATATTGCAGTGGTTGATTGCAACCACTTACCTTTGAATAATTCAATGAATAATTTTTTTTCAGTGTGCCCCTCCCCCAATTCCTGATAGGACACAATTAAGGCCCACCCCACATTTTTCTTGTTCGAGAAGCAGTTTCACTCAGATAAACGGCACAATGTGGAAGTAAAACAGTAACTATTTCATGCCGACTTAAAACACACCTAATCCAGTCGATCGGAAAAAAAAAAACTCTTTAAAAAACTTTTATTAATTGACACATAATTGCAGTTAGGGATGCACAATATTGGATGCCGATATCCGATATGCCGATATTTTTCAACTCATTTCGGCCGATACCGATATCGATATATTTCCTTTTGTTTGGAAACAACACCAAGTCTCTCCTGTGCAGAAATTATAAGCAAAATATTTTTAATTTTGGTTAGTTTTTAACAAGAACTTATTTGTTAGAATTAAATAAAAAATAATGAAGATTTTTTTGACAGTTCATTGAAGCTTTGAAAACAACTATAAATAAACTATATATCAATCCCTGCATTTTTTTTTCCACCAGAAAGATGTACTGTTAACCCTAACATTTTATTTTAAGATTTAAGATTTAACATTTGTAGATGGTCTAAAGCAAAAGAGTTCTGAAAATATTTTAGAGCTTATGATTTGTTTAAAAAATAAAACATATTACACATTAATGAATAAATCAGTATATATAAAATTATTTAATTTACAAGTGTCATGTTTGTGATTTTATTTTTTCATGCAAGCTATAGCTTCTGACCATTAAATCAAAACATACTCATTATTTTATGACATCAATTACTGCTTTATTTAATCAGAAACACAGTCTAAATGTTCTTTGTGAAGGCTATTTTACTTTTAATTTAATTAGAAGTAGGCCAACAGCGCACCCTACAGATTAAAACTCCGTACCGAACGGGCATTAGGGCCCGGGGGAGGCTGCCGCTGCACGTGCTGTTACTGTTTATACACCGAACGCGTCACAGATTAAATGCAGCGATCCAAAACAGTCAATCTAATCCTCATTCAGACAAACATTTGCTTGAAGAATGAGCTGACCTGAACACTGCTGACGTGATCTAATCACTAGCATACCCTGAGCACATGTGAGTTAATGTATTCCTCTTATCGGCAAGACATATCGGCATCATTTTTAATATCCGGCCGATGCCGATATTCACATTTAAAGCTATTATCGGCCGATTCCTATATCCGATATCAGTCCGATAATATCGTGCATCCCTAATTGCAGTGCTTTATCTTCACCTAGGAGTGGGTTACAAAATACAGGAACACAAACCTGCATCCCCTCTTGTCCAGAAACTCCAATGCCGACGTCTGCAGCTTGGATCATGTTCACATCATTGGCGCCATCACCTGAATCGACACAGATCATAATGCATCGCAACAGAAAACCAATGCACTTCACAGACCTGCACAAAAGTAATCATATAAATGATTTCAGAAAGCCTTCCGCCTCAAATCCAAGGTTTCATTACCTACGGCGAGGGTCATGACCCTCAGTTTCTGCCGAATGAGTTTAACCACAGCGCTCTTCTGCAGCGGCGTCACTCGACAGCAGAGCACCGCACGGCAGTGTTTGCAGAGCTCCACAAACTGCTCCACCAGCTCGTCTGACATGGCCATGCTCAGAGTCGGCCCGTCGATCACCAGCCCGATGCTGGGCTCCATCAGCGGCCCATCAAACGCTGAACTACGCCCCGCACCGGGTGACAGCGTGCTCCGCCGCACCTCTCCCAGCGTGTCTTCCAAACGCATTTTACACACGGACTGCAATATAACACAGACTGTGTTAGTATTTGAACTTGCAAAACTGCCAGGTGTCACATTCATATTTTTGTTGCATACATCTGCTTTTAAATGATAATGAATGTAATAAACAGGTAATTTAGTTTACAAAACCATTCAAAAGTATGGGGGTGGTAAGATTTTTTGATGTTTACAAGATGTTACAAGTCACCCTAAAGAAAATTTAATAATTACACAAAACAAATCATACAGTAGTCTATTGAAAACAATAGGATCAATTAAAAACAATGCAAACAAATACAAACAATAATAGGATAGCTAGCAGATATAAGATTCTAGTGTTGACAAATCTGAGTACTAATTAACCAATTCTTCAACTGAACCCTAAATAAAGCATACGTGTCTAGATCTCTTATAGTTTTGTAAAATAATTTTATACATCAAGCGTACATTTGCATACTTAATCATGTTTTCCCAACTTAACAAATTGTATTTTTTCGGTATTGGACAATGATGATAATGTACCAATTTGTAAACACATTAACATGACGTCACATCAAGCATTTCATATCTGATCCTAAATGAAATTACATGAATGCACGTTATCTTGCAATGGCATCATGATCAAATTAATATTCATGAGACATCACATGTCATGAAGTCACATCCACCCACATGCACATACTTTACACTCTGGCACTGCTGTGTGTTTTAACATGACTGGTTTGAGTTGAGAATATATCTGGGTTATGACTAAATGAAATTTCAGTTGTTGCCCATTTCACTATGTTACATAAATGGCTTATGATTCTCTCATTTCCACACAGCTTTCTATTTAGGGAATAAAATAAGATATAAGATGGTGATAAATGATCTTATACCTCATGAAAAACTAGGACAACAGAAAGCGAAGGTTTTAGATGCACAAGATGAGGCATTTCATAAAATGTGTGTAAAACAATATATGCGGAAGTCTTGGGGAAGAGATTTCATGTTGAAATGAAACTAGAACAGTTTCCTGCCCTCCTCAGAAGTGTGAAAATGGGATTACAGAGCAGAAATATGAGCCATTCAGAATGGTGAATGCACTTTTTCTCAGCGCTCTTAAACAGACTCAGGCAGACATGAAATGAAAAACAGCATATCTGACAAATTGTTGCAAGCGTGTTTATGTGTTTGAACACGCTATGCAGAACTTCACTCTTGAGGGGATGAAATTGTGTAACACTGATGCCTCTGTTGTCCCAGATAAACCAATTAACCCTTTTCCTTTTGTGCGGGTTCAGTGTTTTAAATCCCAAACAACATGTGCAGCACGTGACAAATACACAACATGCTCTTACTGAGATCTCTGACCCGGCTGATCCTGCTGGAAAGACCCGGTTTAACAATACTAATGTACAACGGCGTTTTATAGTGCCACGTAAAATAAAAAATAAATCTAAGATTACGAGATTATAGTATTTTGAAAATAAAGCCAAAATTATGAGAATAAAGTCGTAGCAACATGAGATTAAAGTCCTAATATTTTAAGAAAAAATAAGTAGCATTACGAGATTAAAATCGTAATATATTGAGAATAAATAAGTAGCAATAAATAGCATTATGAGATTAAAATCATAATATTTTGAGAATAAATAAATAGCATTATGAGATTAAAACCATAATATTTTGAGAATAAATAAGTAGCATTATGAGATTAAAATCATAATATTTTGAGAATAAGTAGCAATAAATAAGTAGCATTATGAGATTAAAATCGTAATATTTTGAGAATAAATAAGTAGCATTATGAGATAAAAATCGTAATATTTTGAGAATAAATAAGTAGCATTATGAGATTAAAATCGTAATATTTTGAGAATAAATAAGTAGCATTATGAGATAAAAATCGTAATATTTTGAGAATAAATAAGTAGCATTATGAGATTAAAATAGTAATATTTTGAAAATAAAGTCGTAGTGATATGAGATTAAAATCATAATATTTAAAAAATAAATAAGTAGTATTATGAGATTAAAATCATAATATATTGCATGAATAAAGTTAATTAAAGTGAAAATTCCACCTACTACACACACACACACACACACAATCAAAACATTTGTGGCATCCAACCTTTCATTTTTCTCATGTATTTAACATTAAAAACCATAATAAAAGGTTGAAATGGGCTCTAACTTGGTTTTTTATTCTCAATACAATTAATCAAATTTTGCTATGACTTCATTCTCATAATTTTGACTTTAGGAATTTAATCTTTTAATCTTTGATTTATTTTTTATTTTAAAACGCTGTTATACTAATGCGATATGCGATATGCCTAATTGTTCTGATGAAGCTTGTTCATGAACAGGTCAAACAGTGCATGAGTTAGTTGTCAGTGAAGTACCTTCCTGCTGGTGCTGAAGGTGAACACCAGGTCCTCGTGCTCCAGCAGCTTGCAGGAGTATGCGATGTTGATGGCCGTCTCGGGTTTGTCCCCTGTCAGTACCCACACCTGCATGCCAGCCCGCCTCAGAGCCGTGATGGTTTCTGGGACACTTTCTTGGAGACGGTCCTCAATGCCGGTGGCCCCTGTGGGACACTCCAGAAGGTCAGATTACGTTTCATGTCACCAAACTGACTTTGAATGTTATCTGGATGATTACACTCTTAAAAATGAAGAGTTTTTACTGGCACTTGTGATTCTGTGAAGAACAATTAACATTAATTGAACATTTCCATTGTATAAAAGGTTCTTATGTCATCTCATTTCTGCCATGGGATAAAAAAGATAACTGTGCCTTTTTATTCACAATTCTGACTTTTTTAAAATCACAATTCTGAGACCGAAGTCAGAATTACACATTATAAACTCAGAATTGTGAGATATTAACTTTCTGGGGGAAAAAATTGTGAAAAAAGTCAGAACTGCAAGATGTAAATATAAATATAAACTCACAATTGTGAGAAAAAAAGTCAGACTAAATAAAAGTCACTGTTACCTTTTTTTTTTTTTTTTTACTTTTTATACCATGGAATAAAACAGAATTGTGAAATGTAAACTCAGAATTGAGAGAAAAAAGTCAAAATTGCAAGATGTAAATTCTGACTTCTAGGTGAAAAAGTCAGAAATGAGAGATATAAACACATTTATGAGAAAAAAAGTCCATTTTTTTTATACCATAGCAGAAAATTGTGAGATAAAAAGTTGCAATTACTTTTTTGATTTTTTATTCAGTGGCAGAAAAAATAAATAAATTGCAAGATATAAAGTCAGAATTCAGAGAAAAAAATCATGTGAGATAAAAAAAAAATTAAAAAAAATCTTAAATCACCTTTTTTACTAGGTGACAGAAACATGCTTCCATAGGTTCTTACAGTGGAAAAAAAGGAAAGAACCTTGTTTCTTTTATTTTTGTATTAACATGTTTCTCAAATGGTTCTTGTATGAACTGTTCCCTGAAAGGTTTTCTGGGAAACTCAAAATAGTTCCTCTGTGGCCTTTATTTTTAAGTACTTCACTGTACCCAGCAGAGTGAAGTTGTTCTCGATGAAGGCTGCGGTTTCCATCAGACGCTCTTCTTTCTCATCCATGGCTGACAGCGCCTCCTGTCTGACCGCAGACCAGGCCCTGAACTCCTGCTCACCGATAACCTTCAGAGAAAAACACACCGCTTTCCATGAGCACCGCTCTTCAGCTGCTCACCGAGTCTCACTACAACACTTTCCACAAAACTTCTACCTTCTTGGCGAAGCACAGCGTCCGTAATCCATTCCTGGCGTACATGTCAAGGTCTTTTTGAGTTTTTACAGCAAGTCGCTTCGCCTCAATATCCACTTGTGTCATATCTGTGAAAAACAAACCACGCACACATTTAAATCTGCCATGGTGACTGTATTTCAATCAGAAACTTACATTTTAGCCTGTTCCTTTGCTATTGTGAGCTATCGTATGATTTCAGAAGACTTGGAATAAAGTACACAAGTCGTTTGGATCATTATAATTTTTTAACAATCTCTATTTTTGTTCCATAAAAAAATAAATTAATAAAAATAAAAAACAAACAAAGCGTTGTTGAAATAAAACAAACACATTTTTAACATCTCCATTTTTGTTCAATTAAAAAAAAAAAAACTTTAAATAAAAAAAGTTTTTAAAGAAAAATAAATGAGTAAATCTGCTAAATATTGTAAGCTAATTTATGACCAGAAATTTGAGCTCATATTAAAATCGCTCAAAATCTAAAAATGACAATATCTACGCAACTATTATTTTTTAAGAAACGTATACTTTTATTTAACAAGGACAAATTCAATTGATAATAAAGACATTTCTAATGTTCAAAAATATTTCTATTTCAAATCAATGCTGTTTTGAACTTTCTATTCGTCTGTGACTCCTGTAAAATAAAATGCATCACTTTTTCTACAAAAATATAACTGTTTTCAACAAAAATGTTTCTTGAGCAGCAAATCAGCATATTGGAATGATTTCTGAAGATCATGTGACACTGAAGACTGGAGTAATGATGCTGAAAATTCAGCTTTGAAACACAGGTATAAATTACATTTGATTTTATATTCACATAGACAACAGTTATTTTACATTCTAATAATATTTCACAATATTCCTGTATTTTTGATTAAATAAACGCAGCTTTACTGACCCCAATCCTTTGAATGGTGTACGCTGGTTCATGTTTTTGATCTTTTGATGCTCACCTGAGAAAGCACTGCCCAGTCTCTCCATGACGGCCGAGTCAGCTCCTTTGGTGTACATGATGATTTCACTGGTGTGTGGATGTCGTACAATGATGGACATCCTCCTCCTCGTGGAGTCGAAGGTCAGGATGTCCAGCACCTCAAACTTTAGCAGCGCTTCATTGGGCAGCTTGACAGTCACATAATGAGGGGTGCGCTCCACCATGGTGAACCCATAAGCCTTTGCTACGTGAATGAGAGCGGCCTCATCTGGACTGTGGGCCTCGTAACACACCTCCTCCGACCCAGACAGACCGCTTTTAACCTTGCGTTCACTACAAATCCCCTTCTGCCCCGTGACGTCTGAGACCTCTGAGCTGTGAAACACGCTGGGCTCGTCTTCATCGATGGAGAAAGGATCTGTGAGTGTCTCCCCTCCTCTCTTGAAGGACTTCATGGAGGTGAAAAGTTTTCCCAGAGAAGACTTTCTAAACCACTGCCGCATCTTATGAAAGGAACCTCCTGAGTATGAGGAGTTACGCCGCCCTTTGACCTGGAAAAATATGTACATTTATTTGCAGTTCACTTACGTCCAAAACGAATGATCAAGTCTGTTTAATAGTCTTAATGTTGGCAGTCTGTTCAAATGATGAATCAAAAACATCACTTCACAAGTGCATTGCATTGTGGGATACAGTATCCAGCGCAATGGGATCTGTTGTGCACTGCATATTTTGACAAATACACTTGGTATTCTGTGCAAACTGACACTTTCCATTCGGCGCTCAGTATGCATGCTACAGAAATAGTATGCATGCTTTTTGAAGTCTTTCTTAACACTGTATGAATACATTTTTTCGGCAACGATGCATCAAATTGATCTGACTGACAGTAAAGACATTTAAATTTTACAAAACCTTTCTATTTCAAATAAATGCTGTTCCTTTGAACTTTCTCTTCAACAATTATCCTTAAAAATGCATCATGATAATAACTGATCATTATTAAGAAGAATAAATGTTTCTTGAGCAGCAAATATTCATATTAGAATGATTTCTGAAGGATCATGTGATTTTGAAAATGTATTCAAATAGTGTATACAAAAGTTACTTTAAATGTTAATACTATTTCACAATATTAGTGTGTTACTGTATTTTTAGTCAAATATGCATAGTCTAGCAAAAATCTTATTGACCCAAACGTTTGTACAGTAGTGTACATATTTGTTATTTGTAATATCACAAATAGTCTACTTTCTGTAGAGATAATGGTATAAGTTGCAATTAATATCATTATATGGATTTTTAAAATTAAATAATTGGTAAAAACCCAATTCTGAAATGAATTTGTTAAATCAGATTTTCTGTATGTGTGTTCAGTTAATTATGATAAACCTGAAATATTGTAAATATTAAAACGGAGCCCATGTTCCTGCATAATGCTCGAATACACTAATATTTCTAAAATAAAAAAGTTACTTTTAATTTTAATAATATTTCACAATATTACTGCTTTTACTGTATTTTTAAGTATCGGTTAATAGTCCATTTTTGTTAAATATAGCCATAGAAGTTGTATTTATTAGCATTATATATATATATATATATATTATTATTATTTTTTTTTAATAATTGGTAAAAACCCAATTCCAAAATGAATCAGTTAGATCAGATTTTCTTGTGTTCGATCAATTGTGATAAACCTGAAATATTGCAAATGCCCATGTTCCTGCATAACGCTCTAAAATACACTAATAATGGAGTTCTTCAGGTAGCTACTGTGGATCCGCATACATTGCGGCTGCCTCTTAAGTTGCGATGGACCCAGGGTGATACAATCATGCTCCATTGGTAATCAACTTAATTAATGTTGACCCAATGTCTTTGAACGTCTCAGTGCTACAGGTCTGAGGCCAAATATAATTTCTACCCTGGACAAAGTGCTTCGCTCGGGGTCCTCGAGTGCAATTTGGGAAATTAGCGCTGACCGGCAGTGAAGGATACTCAGCTTCACTAAACTTCTCTCTCACACTCGACTCACTACAGACGCATGTGGGGCGGACTTGGGGGACGACGGATGAAAAATCTAATTGCCTGCGCCAAGTAAGTGCTTGCTGGAGAATTAAAATGCAGTAATTATAAAACATACCACCGGGCTGCGAAGCACGAGCTGAAGAAGAATTAGTCATGCAGGGGCAGTGGTAAAATATCTCGGGGCAATGAGGTACTCGGTGTGCAAGAGGCATAATTTACATGGCGGCCTATTATTGTTATTGTTTTGAGATAAGGGCCGTTTTTGAGCATGTCCCCAACCCCCTCGGCTCCAAGCGAGGCCAGCGTTCGCTCTCACCCTCTGTCTTTGGGCCGTCGCGGAGGAAACCAGCACTGTGTTGCAGATGGCCAAAGCCAGGAAAAAGTCCAGGTAGGGCCCGGTCTGGATGCTCGCCATCTGACGCTCCACCTCCAGCATCAGCTTCCTGTCTGGAACCACCACCGTTTCCTGTTGGAGGAAATACGGCTGTGATTACATCATGCACAATAAGACCATGCGGTTTGTTTCCATAGGTGGAAAATTGCATGACATCGTACGACAACAAAAGGCGCGACGTCACGCGAAGAGGCAGCGGGGTGCGAGACGATCTGTACAGTATCAGTAGCCCATGTTTAATGCACCCCGGCGGCCCCATATGTCAACAGATCGAAACAGAGCGGATCCGAGCCAGCATCGCTGTGCTCATAACTGACACCAAACTGCTCGGCCATCTGCGGGGCAGACCGTGAGCACACAGGAGAATGGGTCAGGGGCGAGACGTCAGAAATGACACATTTCGGCTTTATTCAAATGATTTAATATGCTGTCATTTACAATATTTGATCATTTTATGGGTTGGGCATGTGAGAGCGTGGCAAAATGCAAAACAAGCTTCTCTTTTATCTACTGAATTGTCGTCCCACTGCAAAAAATGATTTTCTTACTTAGCATTTTTGTTTAAACATTCTTAAATCACGATATTATGTCTTGTTTTCTGAAAAAAAAGTTTTTGCATAAAACAAAAATAAATATCAGCCAATGGGGTAAGAAAAATAAACTTAATTCAAAGGGAAAACACGATTATTTCCCTCATCCCATTGGTAGATATTTTGTCTTGTTTTAAACAAAAACTACCAAAGAAATCGTGTCATTCCAAACCTGTACCTTCTTTATTCTGTTAAACACAAAAGAAGATATTTTGAAGAATGTTGGTAACCAAACAGTTGGCGGTAGCCATTGACTTCCATAGTATGGAAAAAAATATTATGGAAGTCAATGGCTACCGCCAACTGTTTGGTTACCAACATTCCGTTTAACAGATAAAAGAAATTCATACAGGTTTGGAACAACATTTAATTATGTATTTCATTTTTGGTTGAACTATTCCTTTAATATTTGAAGTCATTTACTTCTCAAGTAAATGCATCTTGATTTAAGAATGTTTAGATATGTGTAATGGAAAACAAGACAAAAATACTAAGTAATAAAATAATTTTCAAAATATCCAGTCAATCTTGCAACCCAGGCTCACTGAAAATACGTGACACTGCCTACATTTCTCAAACCTGAAATATGTTGTTCTGGCTATGTTTTGCATCACTATTTTAGGTGACACGACCACAGGAGGCTCTATAAGCAATTTTTTCTCCATTGCAGATAAATTAAACAGACCAGTGCCTGTGGGTACAATTTAGCAAAATTACATTTTGTTGCTTGTGGCGCAGCAGTTTGGAAGTGAAATGTCTGGCACTAAAAAGTGTGTTCAATTTTGTCTATAAGGGACAGTTCACCCAAAAATAATATTTCTGTCACCATTTGCTCACCTTCAAGTTTTTCCAAACCTGTATGAATTAATTTCTTCTGTTGAACACAAATGAAGATACTTTGGAGAATGTTATTCACCATATCATTCTTCCATACAATTTTTTCCCTCTACTATGGAAGTCAGTGGCTACCGTCAACTGTTTGGTAACTAACATTCTTCAAAATATCTTCTTTTGTGTTATATTGGTTAATGCAAATATCACAGCAGTTCAGAAATTCAGTCTCTGCTCTATCAGGTGCGCTACCGAGCAAGTTTACTAAATTAGAAAAGCCATATATACACTGGTCAAAGTATGTACGGCAAACATGAAAATGTAATTGTGGTAACACTTTATTTTGATGCTCCCTTTTGAATATTCTGTTGACACTAAGTAATGTTGCAACTACATGTCAACAAACTCTTATGAGAGTATTATTAGACGGTCTACTTCATATCTACTAACTCCTTATTGTGTTGGTCTCCCAACAGATATTCTACTGACTATAAGTAACTTTGCAAGAACGTGTCAACAATCTAACCTTAACCCTGCCAGTCAACTAATACACTACTAATACTCTAATGAGAGTCAGTAGAAATGTAGGTGCAACATTACTTATAGTCAATAGAATGTGTTAAAGGGACTATCAAAATAAAGTGAAATCGTAATTGTTTACAAATCATGCACTATGGTAAAATTGTTTTGAGGTCATAATATACTACTGTGCAAGCAACTGTGTAAAATAAGTAATCGATAATCATAATTTGTGTGAACAGTTGTTGGTGTTTTACTGCCTCTAGTGTTCATTTCAGCTGGAAACTGCAGTGAATTGTATGCAATTATATGCATTTTTTTGGAGTCTGCAAAAATATAGGTAGAGTCACATTTTCCCAATGAGCCTGAAAGAGACTTTTTCTTTCAAAACAAATCATCCTGTATTCCCAACCTTCACCCCGAACACACAGATATCAGCGTCTTCTGATCTATGATCTCACCAGAGGACTGCTGAAGGCCATGTCACTTTGGGCTCCTGCTGCCACTTTTGATCTGCACCGATTGGCAGCTGTGACTTGAGTGTTGGCGTGATTTTTGTCCCCTGTGTGGATGTCCTGTAATTCTTCCAGAGGGAAGAGTGGAGGAAGCTTTGTCTGTTGGTAGATAGTGACCTCCTCCTCTTCATTCGCTCCACTGATGACTGCCAAACGAGCAGCTGAGGAATGCCAAAAATAACAGCCATCCTTATTATTCCTTCAGCTAATTATACCAATTTACAGCAAACTAAAGAAAACATCTAAAAATAAATAAATGAATGAATTAATTAATTAATTTGAAAAACGTAAAAATTTGGGACGAGATTTACTAAACAGGGCAAATTAGCGTTAGAACACAATTCCATAAATGCACAGATGGGAAAAATTATGCATGTGATTTACTAACAATGCGCACATTAAAGAACACAGATGCAGCCAGATCATTTCCATAATGACCAGCGCAATCTACCAAGAGCAGCACAAATTACCGCCTGCTTTTACTGCCTTTTGGGGGGTTAAATAATGGCGCAAATACCAGTAATTTGACGAGTGCATACGTTAGTAAATCGTGTTGCGTGATTTATTTTAAAATGCCCCTATTATGGGTAATGAAAGGTTCATATTTTGGTCTGGGGAGTCCCCAACAAGAGGTTGACATGCATGCAAGGTCAAAAAACTACTCGTTTCAATGATTCAGAGATATGAGGCTTTCTTTTGACACACAATAACTTTATACACGGTGCACTTTCAGATTTAAAACTTTGCAGGATGTTTTCATTCACTTAGAGCTGTGTTACACACTGCATGAAAGGTAATTTTCAAAAATCCATAATAGGGGCACTTATTTACTCTCCTCCCATAACTTTTGCATCTGAAAGGGAAACTCCTACAGATGCATATTCAATAAGGTCAGGCGCAAAAATAACTGTGTCCATGCCTTTTCAGCGCTAATTCTTCACTGCACGTTTTTAGTAAAAACCTGACAGTACCATTTTAACGCCAAAAGACTACTAAATCTGGCCCTTGAATTCGAAATTATTTAAATTTAAAGTTTCAAAAATTGATACATTTTTGCTAAATTGTAATAAAGCAGAATAGAAGAGATGAATATTGCAGAACAAATGTAAAATATTTAAAAGCTTATAAAATAATAATCAGCACAGAGATAAGCTTTCCAAACGCACCGTTCTCCTCGTGACAGTATTCAGTCCCCATGATGGTGCAGCGCCTGAACACCATCTTGTTTTCTGTGAGCGTCCCTGTCTTATCCGAGAAGACGTACTGGATCTGTCCCAAGTCCTCAGTGATGTTCAAAGCACGACACTGGACCCGACTGTCCAGCTCCTCGTCGTACAGTTCCACATCCTGAGTGATGAAGAAGATCTGCCCCATCTTCACCAGCTCAATGGACACGTACAATGAAACAGGGATCATCACCTGGAGAGAAAGTCCTGGAAATATTAGTGTTAGGAGCCGGATACACATCTGCAATCTCAGTCTTTGTCAATTTCCATGAATATATAGCTCATTCTTGATCAACAAACGGGCCGTGAAAAGAGGTGCTTAATCTTCAGGAAAGGTGAAACTAAATATTAGAATATTATTTCACCTCAGAAGGCGAAACCAAATATTATATAAACAATTTTATTTTGAGGTTGGCTATTTTTGCAATTTTAATAACATTTTGGACATCTAAATACAAGTTTAAAATTATATATTTGAGATAAATAAATATGTCAATGTTGCAAATATAGATGTCAAAATTAAGATGTCACTTAGTTGGAGCCTGCTAGCTAGGAATAAAAATATTGGCTGTATTTCTATAAATCAAAGAAAACTATTTGTTTGATCATTATTTCTCATAGAAACTTGAGTGTCACTATATACAATTTATTTGAAAATTGATAAAAAAAAAAAAAATCTCATTATTTATTTACTTGTCTTTCCACCATGCAGCAGAAATGGTCCAATGATGTTACACATGTGTGAAATTATTACGATTTTTTTTTTTTTTTTAATTAAAAAGAAAATCTTCCAAAAAAAAAAAAAATAAATAAATCGTAATGTGCAAAAACCATGTGCTAACAATACTTTTTTTTTGTAATGCACAAAAACCATGTGCTATCAATACATTTTTTTTGTAATGTACAAAAACCATGTGCTACCATGGTTTTGGGCAAAAATATGGAACATGTTTTATAATAAATAAGTAAATAAATAAATAAATAGATAAATAAAAATAGTACTACAATAACTTGAATATCAAAATTCTGAAATTATTATATGATTTATGCCATTTTATGCAGTCAAAATGCTCAAGGTCTCTGAGGTGGGACAGGCCAAAAAATCAACATTTATAGGGATATTTCACCCAAAAATGAAAATGTCGTCATCATTTATTCACCCTCAGGTTGTTCCAAACCTGTACGAATTTCTTTCGTCTGCTGAACACATGTTGTTAGTAAGAATGTAGATAACCAAACAGTTGCTGGTACCCATTGATTTCCACAGTAAAGAAAAAAAGATACTATGGAAGTCAATGGCTTTGGCCAACTATACCTACATTCTTAAAAATATCTTCTTTGTTGAACAACTTGAAGGTGAGTAAGTGATGGCAAAAGTTTCATTTTTGATTGAACTATCCCTTTAGGCTAAACTAGTTATAGTGTACTCTATGATACATTTACGTCAGCGTATACCCTTTTGCTGAAATGTGGCCATTATTTTCACTTAAATGTACTTAACATATGCCTTTCGAGTGACAGATTGTGTACCTGAAGTAAGATGATCATGGTGAAGAACATGTAAAATCCCGCTAGTACTGAAGGAGTGTAATTGCCATTACTGTCAGGGACGATGTATGAGGGCATGCTGGTAAAAGTTTCCAACCAGATCGCATGGCCTGTGAGAAGGAGACATTTACATTCATTAATGACAGTACTGTATTTCAATATAGATATTGCAATAAAGCGTCATTGAACTCGAAGCACAGAGAAAGAGAGAGCAAGATTAATCACTGCTTTCATAAGAGACTGGCGTGTGAGGGAGCTATTCTGGGCGTCTGTAGTGTCCTTCTTTGGCTCACGCCTTACAGAAGGAAAAGAGAGCGTGAGGATTGTGTGAGGTCGAAACAGCACTTTATTCTTTATCTCTGTAGACTGCTGGGAGATCAGCCTCTCGCATGATGAAGAACAGACACCGAGCCAAGCCGAGCTTTCTGGAGTTCAGCATCAGAGTGTCATTTTGGGGCTTGAATGTTCAAGTAATCATTCAGTGTCACATGATCCTTCAGAAATCACTTAATATTGCTTTTGTGCAAACTGATACATTTTTTCAGGATTCTTTGATAAATGTGACCCTGGAGCACAAAACCAGTCATAAGGGTCAATTTTTCGAAATTGAGATTTATACATCATCTGAAAGCTGAATAAATAAGCGTTTGTTAGGATCGGACAACATTTGGCTGAGATACAACTATTTGAAAATCTGGAATCTGAGGGTGCAAAAAAATCTAAATATTGAGAAAATCGCCTTTAAAGTTGTCCAAATGAAGTTCTTAGCAATGCATATTACTAATCAAAAATTAAGTTTTGATATATTTACGGTAGGAAATGTACAAAATATCTTCATGGAACATGATCTTTAGGCACAAATAGCAAGTTCAAAACAGAATTTATTGGAAATAGAAATCTTTTGTACCTTTATAAATGTATTTTCTGTCACTTTTAGATCAACTTAATGCATCCTTGCTGAATAAAAATATAGAACTTTACTTTATTACTTTATTTAGTTTTTAGGACATTTTTAGAACAACGTAATTTTAACACATAACCTAATCGTTTAGCACAATGGCTTACATCAAAGTACCATGGTATGCTAGTACTACTACAGTACTTTTTAAGGGATATTACTATAGTACACTATAATACAAAAGTTGTCACTGTGGCGGTACCCTTTCAAAACATACAAATATGAACGATTTGGGCACTAATATGTACTTTTAAAGGGATAGGACACCCAAAAATGAAAATTCAGTCATCATTTGCTCACCCAAATTTCTTTCTTCTGTTGAAGATATAAAAACTGATGGTAGCCATTGACTTCCACAGTATTTTTTTCCCATACTATGGAAGTCAATGGCTACCGTCAACTGTCTGGTCGCCAGCATTCTTCAAAACATCATCTTTTATGTTCAACAGAAGAAAGCAACTCACGCAGGTTTGGAACGACACATGAGGGTGAGAAAATCATTACAAAATGTTTATTTTCAGGTGAACTGTCCCTTTAAGATATTAATATGCATTTTGAAAAGTGCCTTGAGTACAATGTTACAAATGATTAATTGCTTTGATAAAAACAGTAATTCTGTTTAAATAATGTGCATCTCCACAAAATAATGACATGCATGTACTGTAGTATAAGTAGTGTATTTTAGTGCATCCCATCATGTGAGCACACAATACCGTGGGAGTGTTAAATGTAGCTGTGTACACCACTATTGCAGAATCAGAGTGTGATTTTGCAGCTTGTATGTTAAAGTAATGCACTTTGTGCTCAGCATGTAGTGCGTCTTGAATTATCGAGGGGGTTGTTCCCCGTACTGTACCCAGGGCTCCGATGAGACACATGAAAAATAGAAGAACCACGCAGAAGAGAACATCCGTATTCATCTTCCTCTCAATCTTGCTGCGTTTGTACCTGGGCCCGCTGTTGTTTAACATGGATTTGGTCTCGTGTCCTGCAATGAATAAATCATGGCGTAAAAACAAGAACATTTGTAAAATAGCAACGGCCATTTAAGCCATGCCATGTGTATAATTTATCAAGAGAGAAACAGTGGGCTACAGAAAACTTCAACTGCTATCTGTGTGTGATATAATGCGCCTATTATAATCAACTAAGCCGTCGCGTGATCGCGTTATAGACAGCTTCATTGATTATAATGGGAGAGCGTTCTAGTTTGTTGCATCGCTGCCGGTGAAAATGGGGTCTGGTGGTACAGTATAGCATGGGCTTATTGCACTATTAGATGTTACAGTCACAGTATATTAGGCTCTATCGTTACAAATGAGGATCAGGGATGATGAATGAAAATGTATATTGTGAGTTATAAAAACAAAACAGCTTGCAGATGAGATATGGGGCAACTAAAGAAAAGAATGGGAAAGAAATTAAGAATTTGAGGTTGGTAAGATTTTTAAATGTTAATTATTTAAAATACTGTAAGCACAGTAATATTGTAAAATATTATTATAATTTAAACAAACTGTTTTCTGTTTTAATATATTGTAAAATGTAATTTATTCCTGTGATGATGAAGTTGAATTTTCAGCATCATTCCTACAGTCTTCAGGGTCACACGATCCTTCAGAAATCACTTAATGTTACTTTTTGTGTTTGTGTGTGGAAACTGATAAATTGTTTCAGGATTCTTTGATAAATAGTTTATCCAAAAATGAAAATTCTGTCATCATTTGCTCACTCTCAAGGTTTTCCAAACCTGTATAAATTTCTTTCTTCAATTCAAAACAAAAGAAGATATTTTGAAGAATGTTGTTGACCAAAAACTGACGGTAGCCATTGACTTCCACAGTATTTTTTTCCATGCTATGGAAGTCAATGGCTACCGTCAACTGTCTGGTCGCCAGCATTCTTCAAAATATCTTCTTTTGTTTTGAACGGAAGAAAGAAACTCACACAGGTTTGGAACGACATGAGGGTCAGCATTTTCAGGTGAACTGTCCCTTTAAGATATTAATATGCACCCTTCAGGGATAAATAAGATACAAAGGTGTACATTTTGAAAAGTGTAATGTTTCAACTTATAAATAACTTTGATAAAAACAATAATTATGTTTAAATGATGTGCATCTCCACAAAATAATGACATGCATGTACTGTAGTATATGTAGTGTATTTTAGTGCGTCCCATGTGAGCACACAGTACTGTGGAGTGTAAATATGGTGATGAAATGTACCTGCGTACACCACTATTCCAGCTGCATCATCAGTATTTCTCACCATGCAGCCGCGCAACAGAAGACTATCGATGCCGAAGCCCGTTCTCCTCTTATCAGGCCTCTCCCTGTGACATCAAACACAGCATCTTCCTTAGTCACCCAGACTAATTACCTCAGTGCGTGCCACGTGAGGAACGGGCCCGACTTTGAATGGAGGAGCAGGATAAGAGCTTTATAATGCTTGGGAACATCAGAATCATCTCTCAGCGTGATAACCCAGTTAATATGGCTGCAACGGGACAAAAAAAAGGGGCCAAATCTGTTTTCCAGCCTACTTCATGCCCTGGATGTGTGGGGAAACTTTGCAACGGAGATTTAAAGGAATAGTTCACCCTAAAAATAAACATTGGCTGAGAATTTACTCACCCTCAGGCCATCCAAGATGTAGATGAGTTTGTTTGTTCATCAGATTTGGAGAAATGTAGCATTGCATCAGTGTCTCAGCAATGGATGCTCTGCAGTGAATGGGTGCCGTCAGAATGAGAGTCCAAACAGCTGATAAAAACATCACAATAATCCACACCACTCCAGTCCATCAGTTAACATCTGGAGAAGACAAAAGCTGAGACAAATCCATCATTACGGCATTTTAACTTTAAACTGTCTCTTCTGGCCAAAATCCGAGTCCATAATCTATAATAACACATCCTCCAGTGAAAAAGTGCATCTCCTGTTCTCTCTCACATCAAACACCACACGCATATTTGTTTAGAGCTGTTTTCCATTGTAAACGATGCTTGATCTGTGCAGATTTCTCTCCTGATTCAGACCAGACGTTTTTTTTCACTTGGAGGAAGCATTATGGACTATTTTTTGGTTTTGTTTTGTTTTAGCATAGCTTTGAAATTCAAGGAATCGTTCACCCAAAAATGAAAATGCTGTCATCATTTAATCACCATAAAGTTGTTCCAAACCTGTATGAGTTTCTTTCTTCTGTTGAACACTAAACAAGATATTTTCAACCAAAGAGTTGACGGTAGCCATTGACTTCCATAGTATTTTTTGCCATGCTACTGTATTGTAAGTCAATGCATACCATCAACTTTTTAGTTACGCACATTCTTTAAAATATCTTTATTTTTTCTTCTATTTTTTTTTTTTTTTTGAGTTCAAGAGAAGGAAAATACTCACACAGTTTTAGAAAGACATGAAGATGAGTATTTTGATTTTTGAGCAAACTGTTGCTTTAAAAATGACACGATGGAATTGTTTCTTACAAACACAAAACTTTTGGCTTCACAAGATGTTAACTGATGGACTGGAGTGGATTACTTGTGAATTATTGTTCAACAGAAGAAAGAAACTCATACAGGTTTGGAACAACTTTATGGTGATTAAATGATGACAGCATTTTCATTTTTGGGTGAACGATTCCTTGAATTTCAAAGCTATGCTAAAACAAAACAAAACCAAAAAATAGTCCATAATGCTTCCTCCAAGTGAAAAAATCGTCTGGTCTGAATCAGGAGAGAAATCTGCTCAGATCAAGCATCGTTTACAATCCAAAACAGCTCTAAACAAATATGCGTGTGGTGTTTGATGTGAGAGAGAACAGGAGATGCACTTTTTCACTGGAGGATGCGTTATTATAGATTATGGACTCGGATTTTGGCCAGAAGCGGCTTTTGTCTTCTCCAGATGTTAACTGATGGACTGGGATGTTTTTATCAGCTGTTTGGACTCTCATTCTGACGGCACCCATTCACTGCAGAGGATCTGATACATTTCCAGCAGATTTTTATTTTTTGGTGAACTGTTCCTTTAACCCGCTGATGCTGGTGTCCACTACTAAAACCCATTTGAAAGCATTTAGGTAGATGCACCATCCGTGACCTTTGACCCTTTGGCCCATTATTTTAGACGAATGTCCTCTTTAAATGTTGTGTTTATTATTTATAACAACATAAATTCAACATGGCTGATGAAAGTGCTCATGCATTAGCCTCTGAAATATTTACAGATTGTACCTCTCAGAAGAAAATTGGTAATGGTTATCTACTTGCTTTTAAGTAAAGAAGAAGCATGAACATGTTTTCCCTTGTGACGCATCAGAGGGTTTAAGCAGTTTCACTGGTTAACGAATGACAAATGTGAAGGCCAAACAAATGCTGTTCACTGGTGTGGATCTGACAAAAGAGGCAGTCACGATGGAGTCGTGATGTAGTTAATTGTGCATGAAATTGAATGATTTGAGTAAAATCGATTTTAGATACTCACACATAACCTTTGAACAGGTTGAGGTTGTTGTTGGGGTTTTCACACACTACAGTACTGTCAAATGTTTGAGGTTGAAATGGTTCACCCTGAAAGACACGAGAGAAAAAAACGAGAGGATGTTTTTTCCTCCTTCTGTATCCTCATTTTTTTAAATGATCCAGTAATTTGAACTGACTAACGAGGGCTGTTCGACAAGTACTGCTGCTGACGGTGAAACTACACGTGGCAAATCGAGCAGTCATCAACAAAATAAACATCGAGTCTTTCCTGTACATGTTCAAAGAGTGTTTTTGTGTGTCACTCAGAATTGTATGACAGGTATGCAAGTGTTTGAGAGTTGTTAGTTATCTATTACACAATCAAACTTGGCTATCTTTTGCACAGTCATGGAGTTATGCTTTATGAACTTATGAGTAAGTAGATCTGTGTAATGAAGCTTCAGTCAAAAACTAAGGTATAAAAACATACAAAAAGGTAGGGATTAAAAAAATTATATACACTACTTTTCAAAAAAGTTTGGGGTCAGTAAGCTGTTTTTTTTTTTTTTTAAATAAATAATACTTTTATTCTGCATTAATCTAGGATTCATTGATTCAGTTGATCAAAAGTGAAGGCAAAGACATTTATAATGTTGCAAAATATTTCTATTTCAAATAAATGCTGTTCTTTTGAACTTTCTATTCATCTGTGAATCCTGAAAAATAAAATGCATCATGGTTTCCACAAAAATATTGGGCAGCACGACTGTTTTCAACATTGATAATAATCAGAAATGTTTCTTGAGCAGCAAATCAGCATATTATTATGATTTCTGAAGATCGTGTGACACTGAAGACTGATGCTGAAAATTCAGCTTTGATCACAGGAATAAAATGCATTTCAAATATATTGACATACAGTTAACATATATTAATATATTAAAATAGAACATTTATTTTAAATGGTAAAACTACTGCACAATAGTAGTGTTTTTAATGTATTTTTGATCAAATAAATGCTAACTCTTTCAAAAATTCAAAAAAGTAAAAAAAAATTTTTTTTTAAATCTCACTGACCCCAAACTTTTGTTAGTGTATATAAAACTAATTATTCATTATAGTCTTTTTGTGTGTGTGTGTGAGACAGAGGCAGATATATCACATACTTAAAATACACATAATTCAAATACTTAAACAGTAAATCTATTCTTTTTAATAATGGTCTTAAAAAAATATATATTTTTAATTAAATTATTAAAATATATGTTTAAATATATAATATATAAAATGTATTTTTAAAATGATATTATTAACAACATATTTTTAACATTTTATGTTCAAATTAGTGCTGTCAAATGATTAATCGCATCCAAAATAAAAGTTTTTGTTTACATAATATATGTATGTGTACTGTGTATATTTATTATCTATATAAATACAAACACATGCAAGTATATATTTAAGAAAATATGTTGTTTATATACTAAATATATTTATATATAATATAAAATATAGGAATATAAATATATAAATGTATTTAATATTTTCAAAATATATACACATGATAAATATACACAGTACACACACATATATTATGTAAACAAAAACTTTTATTTTGGATGTCCAGATGTGTCCAGTGCAGCTGTAAGCTTTAGACTTTAATGCAGGTATTTTGTGACTCTTACCAGGGCAGAAAAGCCTGGCACCACCTTCCTCTGTTTGAGGTTGGTCTCTCCGTCCAGATTGGCTGTTTCCATGTGACACACTCCATTAGGGTCGGACGTGTGCAGGAGCAGGATGTCAGCTGGGATGATCTGGTTAGAGAGCACTCTCACAAAATCCCCCACGCGGACATCCTTCCATCTCCTCTCCACGAAACACATCTGCTTCCTGCGAGAAGACCAGAATTAATGCCTCACGCAGCTCTTCTCATGCATTGTGGGCTCTCGGTGTCTGTCTGTCTACATATAAACGCACAGACACACTTAGACGCCATCAGTATGATTATGAATACATGAATGTAGACGGCATAAATGAATGATTACTTGCAGTGCAGGGTAGATTACTTACAAATTGCATGACAAAAATTGTAGTTAGTAAAGTAATCCATTACATTACACATTTTAGGTAATATAATCAGATTACTTTTAGATTACTTTTGATTTACCTAATTTATTGCATTGATTTAAATAGGATAATCTTGAACCGTATTGATACAAAGAGTAAGAAAATATGTTTAAAAATACAGAGAAAAAGAATATATTCCATTTGCTGTTATTTACAACATGAAGTGCATTAAACTTTATGTCAAGTTTTCCCAAACTGGGGTTTGGTTAAGGAACTGCAGAGAGTTTGTGAATTTAATGAAAAGCTAATAATTAAATCATAAACATGCAAAAACAAAAAAAACAACAATCAAAATAAAAACTTATTGTGTTAATGTCAACAAAACAGAAAGAAAGGAAAATGTAAAAAATTGTGTAAATTGCATGAATAATCTGTAATACAAGTACTTCATTTTTTAAATCTAATTACGTAATTCAGATTATATGTATTCAGTTACTACCCTGATTACATGGTAAGATGAACGAAAAGAAATCCAGGACATATTTGTTGCCTATTTGGGCGCATATATATACACACACACACACATCATGTATATATATATATATATATATATATATATATATATATATATATAAACTTGATCTCCAGGTTTTTGACCATGCACAACCTGCTTAAAATGCAAATTTTGTGTCATGCATATTCAATAAAACTAGATGAGTTTGCATCTTCTGGTGTGTCTCAATGCCAGCTGTCAGTGAAGAATCCTGCTGTCACAGTGTGAGCGTCAGGTATGCTGCTCTACACGCACAACTGGGCTGGGTGGCTCTTTACTGACAGACGTCACACCTCACACACAAAGCCTGATGTACAGCAGAGGAGCGATTTTAAACACAACTTCAGGGTGGAGCTCCCGTCTTCTCCTAAAATAGCTGTGAAGTTACACGGGAGTGTTTTGACATCTCATTTAATGTTTAGGCAAGCAGCGAAGTCTGGGTGAATCTCATATTTCACAACAAAAACAAAAGAATAAAATAAGAAATTAAGAAAATGAAGCTTTTAATAACATTAAGATTTGAATTATAACATTATTATTGTTTTCGTAACACTTTACAATAAGGTTCCATTAACATGAACTAACAATGAAAAATACTTCTAAAGCATTTTTTTAAAAATCTTAGTTAATGGTAATTTCAATATTTACTAATACATCATTAAAATCAAAAGTTGTATCTGTTCATATTATTTAATGGACCTGAGATAAAATGAACTAACAATGAACAGTTGTATTTTTAATAACTCAACAAAGATTAATAAATACTTCAACAAATATTCTGCTCATTGTTAGTTAATGCATTAACCAATGTTAACTAATGGAAACGTATTGTAAAGTCTTATGGAATTAAGTGCAAATAAGGACATTAGATTCCTGTTAATGCAATATAGTACTTCTTTTTTACTGTATTATAATGAAAAAATTATATATTTTCACATTAAAGTAAAAAACTAAAAAAATTATATATATATTATATTTATAACAATTGAACACAATTAAGGGCATTAGATTTTGGCTACAGCGATTATTAGTATATTTTTTAAAAGTATTACAAAAAAATATTTTCACATTACAGTAATATGAGATTTTTTTATTGTTAAATTATTTAATAACAATTAAGCACACTTAAGGAGATTAGATTCCTATTAATGCAATATAGTATTATTTTTTACTGTATTACAAAAAAAATATTTTTCACCACAAGATTTTTTTGCATTACAATAATACGCATTGGCAGGGAATATATACTTATTTGTCTTGCATACATTTTCCTTATGAATTCTTTTTTTTTCTTTTGATGTTGTCACACAAAACAACCTGCTGTTGTCAAATTATGGTCAAATTTATTATTCAGTCCCCACGGCTGGGCAACAATTTCTACTAAACAAGCCCTTTTCCTTAATGCAAATTTTAATTTATAACACCAAAGTGAAAGCAATTAATTAATTGTGATGTTTTTACTAATAAAACGGCTGACAAAAGAATATTAGCTCCCCAAATCAGACAAGACGAATGCTGTTTTGTGCCAAGCAAGCATTTCTCTGAATGAAGTGGCTGATGTCTTTTTCAGATAGTGGTGTGAGATAAATCTTGCGCTCCTCCAGAAGGACTCGCTGTTTGCAGTCTGTGATTAGCAAGACGTCTATTTCTGGCATTTAACTGTCAGTCAAAATGTGTGAGTGTGAAAAAATGATGATGTGTGAGACAAACACCTGCTCTTGAATACTCTATCTTTGAACGAGAGACGACACCTCATAGCATTTCACAGCATTTCACTGCAATTTTAACTCGTTGCATCCACACAGCGTCTTTAAAGTGAAAAACTACAGTGCCTAGAGTTAAAATATAATCATTCACAGCATGCAATTTACAACAACAATTCACCATAATCAATCATAATCACCAGTTCTGCTCTCTAACTGTACGTCCTCATCCTATCACTGCCACTGTCTGGGATCTATGTTTTGAATTCAAGTGTTTGTATTCACAGTGCATGTTAACTATGAACGAGTAGGTGAATACAAATGCTTTTGTGAGCATCTCAAAGCATGCTTTTTCAATCTAATCCACCAATATATGTGCATTCTTTTCAGTTAAATGGCAGGGTATAGACCTCTGAGTTCACATGACAGGCATCACTGCATTATTAGGACATGTTTGCTCTTGGATACAGTATGTGGGAAAGGTGCATGCATGTACTGAAGCTTAACTGTTTGCAAAAGGTCGGTGTGACTCAACAGGAAAGGAGGCATTAGTTACACTGCATCCTACTCACATTTTTGATACAAATGCATGCCATGTCAAACGTCAAAGCTTGTGCATGCTAATCTGAGTCAGCCAACCTGGCAACTATCTGTTAAAGTTTGCCATTGTTTGCGGCAGATGTATTTCTTAATGAAAGTTTGGGGGCAGCATGTTCTATCACAAGGAGAGGGATCTATAAATAACTACCTGCCACACTCCTGACAATTCTTCCTGCATCCCTCCTCCACACCAACTGCCCCTCTCCTCTCCATACATATGTCCAGGAGCCTGATTACAGACTGCAAGCCAAAACCTGCCTTTTATTAGGGGTGTTTGCTAAAACATGCATCACTATTATTGTTGCCAGAGGTGTCATGCCCATTCAAACTGCCCTCTGAGATCTTTTTATGCAACTTCCAAAACACAGAAGATATTTTTACATTTGATGAGTACAGAATAGTTCACCCAAAAATTAAACTGCACTCACCCTCAGGGCATCCAAGATGTAGATGAGTCTGTTTCTTCATCAGATTTGGAGAAATGTAGCATTCCGTCACTTGCTCAACAATGGATGCTCTGCAGTGAATGGGTGCCGTCAGAATGAGAGTCCAAACAGCTGATAAAAACATCACAGTAATCCACACCACTCCAGTCCATCAGTTAACATCTTGAGAAGAAAAAAGCTGCGTGCTTGTAAGAAACAAATCTTTATTATTAAGACGTTTTTAACTTTTAACCATCACTTCTTTACAAAATAATCCATAAAATGCTTCCTTCAGTTTTGGACATATTTCTCTCCTGATTCAGACGAGGCAACTTTTTAACTGGAGAAAGCAAAATTACAGATAGAGCACTGGTATTTACACAATGGTATTTCGCTACAATTTGAAGTTAAAAATGTCTTGATGGATATGTTTATCACAAACTTTTGTCTTCTCCAGATGTTAACTGATGGACTGGAGTGGTGTGGATTACTGTGATGTTTTTCTCAGCTGTTTGGACTCTCATTCTGACGGCACCCATTCACTGCAGAGCATCCATTGCTGAGCAAGTGATGTGATGCTACATTTCTCCAAATCTGATGAAGAAACAAACTCATCTACATCTTGGATGCCTTGAGGATGAGTACATTTTCATTTTTTGGTCAACTATTTCTTTAATAGTCCCCTATAAGGATGTCACATTTTGGTGATTTGGTGATTTATTTTTACAAAAATAAAATCACTATAACATAACATTTTACAAAATAATAATTTGTCATCAACACAACCAAAGAGATATGTATTATACCGTCAATCAGCTTTTTTATTAGATTTAAGACACTGCAGTTATTAGTACAGTGAAAGCTTTTTAAAATAAATAATAATAATAATTTTTATTTGGGTGTTTTTTCCCCCCATAAAACACAAGTAGTGTTATTAAAAAAATCAATTCCGGCACCCATTCATGAAAACGCGGGGCGATCACTCAACGTCAAGTTCAGTTCAGTCAGTCTAGTTCAATGTTGCTTGGTTTAATCAATTATCAAAATGTATTTTATATAAGAATTTGAAACCAGTCCCTATGCATACCACAAAATTACATCAAAACTCACAGTCTTAGGAAAAAGTGCCAGAATTGTCATTACTGACCCCTCCAAAAAAAAAAAAAAAAACTAGGTGCATGACGTATAGTATGAGGGGTTTGAAACCACAAACTCTTAGTGTTACACTTCATTAAATAATCCATCTCAATCTCATATCTAGGCAGCAACTTCAATACCTAGCAACATCCAAGCAACCACCCAGAACACCTTAGCATCACAGCAGTGAGTTTTGCTTGAGTGAGCACAACTCTGCAGAAAGTGTAGAAGTCCTGTTTACTAAATGAACATGAGGACTAGCAACTTATTTTCTTGAATATTGCACAGCAGTAAAAATTCTCAGCAGGAGTGAATTAAACAGCCAAGATGGAATAAGTATCACTTTGTCTGCCCTGAGCTGTTTTAATGAAAGGGGGTTCGACTATGTGTGTGAACAATATTATAAAACTCCCTCCCTTTGGGGTAGAATAGGAACTAATCAATCATAACCGCTGGAGGAAAGCACCACAGTTCATTCAAGTCCAATATGGGAGGGAAACGTGCACATTACAAGCATTAGCAACACTGTACAGCGTAAAACCGTGTGAAGTATTAGATTAGCGTAATGATTTTGTTGCTTTCAGACAGACGGTCCCCTTGTGGAGCCAGTGGAACGAGGGATTGTCTGACTGCTGGGAACCGTTTAAAAAATTGAATTGTTTATTTACTGGTATGAAAATCCAGCATGATAAAGCAATGTCATAAAGAGAAAACAGGCCTTACAAAGAAACTGAATAAAAACATCGCTACTGGTTGTCGTGTGTCATGGGGCATAAGCACAACAGATGTTGCCTGTACATTTATTCTCTTGAATATTCTCTTGCTAGACTAAACAACACATTTTACTCACGATACGTGGCGTATTTAAGTAACGTCACATGATTGCACAAATTATATTGCTTTTATAGTACAACAGTTCAATATACAAGTAGTTTATATTGAACTGCTACGTTTTAGACACTATATTATCACTTTGTCTGTTTTTGCCTGGCAAATGAAAATACTTTGAAATGAAGGCATAGCAGAATCAACTGTTGCTGTGAGCAACACACAGTAGTGGTGTTTTGATCCTGAATGCATCAGCAAATCTGTTAAGTCAAGTTTTTAAATGAGTTGGTTAAATGACATCAGCAAACTGGTTCAGTTAATTATTCAATGACTCACTCATATTATCAGTTTATGAACAAATCGGTTAAATAGCATCAGCAAACTGGTTCAGTTAATTATTCAATGACTCACTTGTATGAATCAGTTTATGAACAAATCGGTTAAAGGACATCAGCAAACTGGTTCAGTTAATTATTCAATGACTCACTTGTATGAATCAGTTTATGAACAAATTGGTTAAATAGCATCAGCAAACTGGTTCAGTTAATTATTCAATGACTCACTTGTGTGAATCAGTTTATGAACAAATCGGTTAAAGGACATCAGCAAACTGGTTCAGTAAATTATTCAATGACTCACTTGTATGAATCAGTTTATGAACAAATCGGTTAAAAGACATCAGCAAACTGGTTCAGTAAATTATTCAATGACTCACTTGTATGTATCAGTTTTTGAATGCATCGTTTAAATGAAAGATTCCGTGAATCACGCATAAAGACTTGTTTGTAATACAAAATGTTTTACAATGTACTGCAGTTATTGTTCTAGTTACAGTCTTGCAAAATCATTTGAAGTGTTCGAAACACGTTAAAAGCTGCTGGTCAAACTGGTGTAAATGCAATGAAAACTTAAACGTCGCACACATTTTTTTACAAACCACTTACAAATGTTTTCAAGAAAGTTTAATCTATTACATGTAATCGAATAATCAAATACCATTAAATATGAAGCATCTGTATAATATTCTTTTAATCATTTGTTCATTCAAATAATATTATTTCAATATGAACTCTGGTTTAAAACAAAAGTATTGCAAAGGTTTCGTAGCTTCAAAAACTATAAAGCAGTACTCTAAAAGCATCCATCACTATCACCTATCCAAGAGTTCCTGTACCCTGAAACAGCATTAACACAATCATGCCATCTAAACGCTACACTGGTTGATCTGATCACAGATAGAGTTGCAGGAATGATGTCTCCTCTCTAACTGAACGGTGCTGCGCTAACAACCTTGTGCTGAAACGAAAGAACTTACATCATCAAAAAAGCTCACCAAAGGCTCTTCTTCCTATGACAGCTCAAAAAGTTTTGCCGTATCAAAGAACGAACGGCTTCAGTTCTATAGAGCAGCGATAGAAAGCGTATTAACTTTTTCAATCACACTGTGGAATGGCAACTCCACAGATCAGCAGAGGAAGTTGGAGGACAGTATTGTGCTCCCTGCCTCGAAAAGCATTGACTACCATCTCAAAGCAAGCAGTGAAGGCCTGAAATTTCAAGATTCTACTTACAGTAATACCTTCCACAACATCACTTACTGTAAGAACATCCAAAATCTTCATTCCTCCACTCACACTGTAAAAAGTAGTATACTGCAGTTGTTACCTTAAAAACATAAAACTAGTTTTGTTTAGTATAAATTATGCATTTAGGCTGAATCACTGATGTTAGATAATGTTTTTGATGTGAACAAACCAGCTTATTTAGAAATAACCATTTTTAGGTTACCATTTCATTGCACATTTCTTGACAAGTATTGTGTGTGCACTAAAGGAATAGCCCCCAAAAAATCCATCAGTTAACATCTTGAGAACCCAGAAGCTGAAACAAATCCGTCATTAAGAGGTTTTCATCTTCAAACTGTTGCTTCCAGCTAAAATAAAAATCCTCTATCTACAATATTGCTTTCTTCAGTAAAAACGTTTTAGCAAGAAGTGAAGGTTTAAAATTAAATTGCCCTAATGATGGATTTCTTTCTTGCAAACACAAAGCTTTTTGCTTCACAAGATGTTAATTGATGGACTGGAGTCATATTGTGATGTTTTTATCAGCTGGGTGGACTCTCCTTCTGACGGCACCCATTCACTGCAGAGGATCCATATGTAATGCAAAGCTTTTCCAAATCTGTTCTGATGAAACAAACTCATCAACATCTAGGATATCTTGAAGGTGAGTGATTCTTCAGCAAATTTCCATTTTTGGGGAACTATTCCTTTAGTGCACACAAAATAAATATATTCCAGAAATGTGCATTGAAATGATAACTTAAAAATGGTAATATATATATTTTATTTTATATTATTTTTTATTTCATTTAATTATACAGGGACAATGCACAACAAAAGTGTTATGCCAGAGTTAGCTATAAAGCTAATTTGCATCTGCAGTCCCTGGGCAGGATGTTGTTACAAAATTACAATATTCAGTCACAAACAATACAATACATACAACACATACAATATCACATCATAATCCATTAAATTAAAAAATCAAGTCAATGATCACATATTTGATTTTCCTTAAGCCATACTTTAAGCATAGTTTTTAAAATACTAAATGTTGCACACCCTCTAATATAAACAGGTATTCAATTCCATCTCTAACTGAAACAGTTTTCTTAAATTTAGTTGAACAGTCACCTCTAACTGATGACCTAGTCTGCCTGATATTGTCCTTACAGAAACTCACACATTGTTTAAGAGGTGGTGGTGCAAGATCATGAAATAGTTTTAGCTCTTTTTAGCTAAAATTTTCACAGCTTGTTTATAAATAGTATATAATGGTTTTAACGTAGTAGACCAACTTGTAGCACAGTAAGATAAATGAGGGAGGATCATTTTATGCATAAAGAGTTTAGCAGCAGCCACAGGTGCCTAATATTCCTGAAGATCAAGCTTGCTATAGTACTTTTAGAGACCTTTTTAAATATTTAAAATGCTCAACAATATTTATTACCTCTCCTTTAACTAAAATATCTGGACAACGCTTATCAACTTTCTTGATCGATAAATACATTCCCACAGTTTTACTCACATTAAGAGTAAGGCAAGAATGACATAGCCAATCTGAGACTTTGTTCAATGCAGCAGTAAGTTTGATAACAGCTTGTTCTTTTGTCTTAGCATAAGTATAAACAACTGTATCATCTGCATACATCTCAACCTGGACCTCTGAACAAACTGTAGGCAGATCATTAATGTATAAGCTGAACAAAATTGGTCCGAGAGCCGAACCCTGTGGGACTCCAATATTACAGTCAAGAAATGATGAGCATGCATCATTAATTCTTGTACGTTGTTTTCTTAAATTTAAGTATGACTCCATCCATGTTAATGTATTAGTAGAAGAATTAAACCTTGATCATTTAGATAAAAGAACATTATGAACGGTATCAAAAGCCTTTTTAAAATCAAGGAAGACAGCACCAACAACACCTACCCTATCAAGACTGGATTTAATTTGTTCAACGAAATTGCACTGATTGCAAACAACCTTCTCAATTACTTTAGAAACGACTGGTAGGATGCTGACGGGTCATCATTAGCAGGATCACCAGTCTTAAATATAGGTGCTATTACTATGACTTCCAGGCACTTGAAAAATGACATTGTTTTATTGACAAATTAACCAGATGAGTTATAGGTGTACTAAGAACATTTGTATGCATTTTAATAAATACAGAATGACAATCAAAAACATCTTTGGCCCTAGAACTCTTAAGCTGACTTAACATTTTTATCCAGACACTGAAATATTAAAAACAGTAAGATCATGATTTGGTAATATAATATCCTTGCTTCTCACACTAAATCCTTGTGTTAAATCTTGAACTGAATCTGTAAAAAAAATTATTAAATACACTAACAATTAAACTTCCATGAACTTGTAATTCAATGCCTTTTTCGTTTTTATTATTTTTCTTTCGTACGTCATTTATTAGGTCAATAAAAAATTTAGCTTTCGCTTTTCTCAATTTCTTTCCAACTTTATTATGTAATTGCTGAAATGTCCTTCTATCATGAGCTAAGTAAGCACTATTTTTAAAGCATGGTCCCTCTGTCTCATTAACTTCCATAATTGTTCATTTAGCCAAGGCAAATTCTGACATTTTTACTAAATTCACCCTTAATCTTATTAATTGTTACCATTAAACACTCAGAGCCAGCTTCTAAATTATCTGTAGACAGAATCTCATTTCAATCTAGTTTTTTAAATTCCTCTTCAAATTAGTTTTTAAGTCTTTCCGTTATAATATTTAGCACATTCTCTTTGTGTTTTGTTAATTTTCTTACCTCTAATATAAGATTATGATCTGATAGCCCTGTTAATAAATTTATTGACTTAGTTATTTTTTTTTGGTTTGTTGCTAAATATTAAATCAATTTGAGTTTCAGATGATGAGGTGATTCTAGTGTGGCCCCATGTACGAGGTATATCTAAGTTTTTTAGTTTTTTTTCAGTGATGCCAGATAAGAACCATTTTGGGTTCTAAATAAATAAATAAACAAACAAACAAACAACTTTCAGTGACCAGTTCTTAAAAGAACAATTTTCATTTAGTGTGAAGAACATTTAAACAATTTGAAGAACCTTTTTTAAAGAACTGGTTCTGCAATGGAAAGATTCCATGTTAACGGTTCTTCAAGGAACCATCAAAGTCAATATGAACCTTTATTTTTAAGAGTGCACCTGCATCTGTGTGATCACAACTTATATTTAAGCCACAAAGCGCTCCAGTACATCCACTATAATGCCACTCCACAAGGCATTACATTTCAATAAAAGATTATAAAGTCTTTTCTTTGGAATAACATGCATTCACATACAATAAGACCAGAAACAAGTATTAAGAACGCTAATAAATAAGGTCAATAAATAAATGCATTCATTCACATTTCATGTTGACATTATGCCTGCCACGTCTGAATAACTATAACCCAGCTGTCCAAAACTTAAAACAACAGCAAACACACACTGTGAATAATAGAAATGGCAAAAGAGGCAGCTTTTCTAACAGCCCCTCTGGGCACGACAGGCATGTCAGGACAGCAGTAGGTTTGAGTTTCGGACTGACCCGAGTCTGTCCTGCTCCTGTGCCGCTGGGCCACCTGGGCTCCCCGTATGGAAACACTCCGGGAATCACAAAATTGAGCAGCGGCTTAGCTCAAAATAAAATGAAAGAGACTAAGTAACCATGGCAATAAGTGATGGATTTGGAATCTCTTTTGGAAGTAAAAATATATCTCAGGGTGTACCTGTGACTGCTGCGAAATCTCTCTCTCTCTTTCTAACCCCTAGTCTCTCAGTCCTTCCACCTCTCAAGTGTGGTGAATTACTCATTTTTTCCCACCAGCTATTCAGTCATTTTAAAATAGATCTAAACGATGCCTTCTCTGTCTACCCCTCTGATGCAACACAATGATGAGGATCTCGTCAAAATGCACACAATGCGTCGGATGCAAGACATTGTGCAGCTCTTCAAAAGAAGGAAAAAATCTCCCACACAAATTTTATTTCTAGGTCAAAAATTCCCATGGGGTTTCGAAACACAGATGAAGTGAAACACAAATTCAAGCGAGCCTGCGCCACGACAGAGCTCACAGAAAGAGATGGAGGAGAGAGAGAGAGAGAGAGCGAGGAGGGATGTAGAGAGGCAAGAACGAGTGCAGAGAGCAAGATACATTTGACTTAGTCACTGTATAAGCACCAGCAATTTTATTTATTTGATATACTTTATTAAAACCTACACACATTTTCCAGCATGCTACATTTAATAGAGGCGTTCAGTACAGACAGATAAAGGATTTATGGGCTGCTTCATTGATCTGCACTACTGTGTTTAATAATTGTTATTTTAGCCTATGTAAATACATCCCAGACGGACACATTTTTATATATGATATGATATAGTGATAAAGATTATAGTGAAACGATGATCAACTTTTTAAAATGTGTACAATGTTCTATTCTCTTATTTTTGGATGAGATTTTTGAATGTGTTGTGCAAACAAACCCTGTTTATTAGCATTTAGCATGACATGAGTGCCATATTTTTTGTTATTTCAAAGCATAACACTACTGTTTTTCAGTGATTCAGAATTGATCTGATGTTCTGTTATTCTGCTTGATATTGCTGGTATTGGTTATAATATTATGTAACTTATTATCGTAATCATAAACACTAAACATAAAATAAACACTATCTTGCAGTGCAAATAGTTTTAGCATTGTTATTTTTTTAGTTATTTATATACAGCACAGCAGCTAATGAATCAGAAGTTTCACGTTCACAGAAAATAGCTTACTTCCACATTGAAAAATAAGGTGGATTTTTTTGTGTTTAAGTAATCAATCACATTAAACCGGTGGTTCTTAAAAAATAATTATTAATAAATTATTATTAATTATCACACTTTAATTATTAATCACAATAAACCAGTGGTTCTCAATGGGAGGGTATTTTTAAAAAAGTTATTTAAAATTATATATAAAAATTGTATATAATAAATATTATACGTAAAATTTCCAAATTAAATTAACATCTAAATTAAAATTCTAAAAAATACATAAAATCAGGATATAAACAGAAATCGTATTTCATTTTATCTTCCCTGAATAATAATTGTTTTTTTATTGAAGAACATGCAGTACAATACAGAACATAACTTCTGGTATAACTCAATGAAAATAGTTGTACAGTAGTTATTCCTACCTGGTCCCATGAGCTATCTTTTAATGAAAATATTAAATTAATAAACCGCATTTAAAAAAGGTTTGAAAACAAACTGATAAATATTTTGTAAATTTCCTACCATAAATATATCAAATCTTAATTTTTGATTAGTAATATGCATTGCTAAGGACTTCATTTGCACAACTTTAAAGGTGATTTTCTGAATATTTTGATTTTTTTGCACCCTCAGATTCCAGATTTTCAAATATTGTCCTATCCTAAGAAACCATACATCAATGGAAAGCTTATTTATTCAATTTAAAAAAAAATGACTTGTTTTGTGGTCCTGGGTCACATATTATAATCTACAGTAATCATTTTAATAATACTAGTAATCATTTATTTTAGGTTTACAGTTGTGATCTGTTTACCTGCTGAATATGAAGCAGGGAATATTGTTGAGCTGTTGATCAGTCTGGTACCTCCGGAAGTCCTCCCAAGCATCTTTGACAGCGGTCAGTGCCAGGATGACACAAATGGGAATGAGAGCCACCTCCGGCTGGAACGCGTTCACCACCGGGACAAAATTCAAGATGGCCAGGCCCACGAAGTAAATGTTGGCCATACGGTGGAACTGCTCGAATAAGTTCATGGGGATGAAAGACCACAGTCTGTATTTGTTGGTTCTGATGGCGTTGCCCTCATACCGGCGGTTCGGCTGCTCACTTTTCTTCAGATGTTCGAAGGGTAAGTTGGAGACCACTGTCCTGACGGGTCTGTCTGCGTCTCGGTGCCTCGTCCAGCCGTGCCTAAGAAGGGTCAGAGGGTTTGTCCAGGTCATGACGTCTCAGCTAAAACAAACCTCCCCTGCATGAGCTTTAATAGAAATCCTGAGGGTCCTCTAAGACCTCTAAGAAGCTGCCCTGCACGCCTCTCACATCACCTGTACGAGTGAGGCTAAAAAAGAAGTACAGAGAAAAAGAAAGAGAGTGCGTGAGAGAGAAAGAGAGAGAGAGAGAGAAGAAGTGGGTTGAGTCTACACCTGTTAAACTCCTCTGACCGCTCTCTGTGGGAACAAACACCTGTCTGAGGTGAAGGTATGCTGTCAGAGCGCTGCATGCCACAGAATCAAAGATTCAAAGACACAACGACACCACACTGACCCAATTACATTAATCAAAGCTCTGAGCAACATATACTAACAGCGTATCCTCTTATGTTCACTACAGACACAAGGCTCAAACTAGCAGTCAAAAGCCTGGGCACACTTGACTGAATATGCTTTCATTACTTAAAACATTTTGTTATTACAAAATAGGAGAAAAACAACAACATTTTGTTCTGAAGGCTTGAAATGACTGTATATTTCTTGATTACACTCTCAGAAAGCTGTGACTAGGCCTTTTCAAAAGGTACACCTTTTTATTTTACCCCTAAAGGGTGAATTAGTACAATAAAGGTAGATATAAGAACCTACATTTGTACATTTTAATACCTTTTGATAGCCCTAGTGACAGCTTTTGTACTGATTGGTACAAACAGCTATGTATTTCTTTTGAAAACAATCACCTTTATTAATTAATTATTTAATTTATGAATTGAAGCAGAATGTAAAGGAAAAGCAACCCAAAAGAAAGAAAGAAAGAAAGAAAAATCCAGCGTTCATGTGAATTATTTCAGTTTCAAAAGTATCCCAGGGTGCACCTCATTATGCTGGCTGAAAAAATAAGTATGCAGTGTATTATTGTGCATTATATATACACACACACACACACACACACATATTCTAAACAAGCCAAAACTATATATATATATATATATATATTGTTTTGGCTTGTTTAGAATTTTTGATCATAATTCCCATAATTTCATTTTCATTTCCTAGTTTAATGACTTATTAGTCAGTCTGTGATGATATGAGTAGCATTCAAAAGTTCATATATGAACAAACATGATAAACAGGAGTGGAGATGCTTTAATTCGGTGGCAGGAATCTGCAGGTGCCCATGTAATGCAGATAAACTTGTTTGCAGGCTGACGTCACTATTTCCCGCCGTATCGTAAAGACCAATGTGTCATTCTACCTGAAACGAGAACAACAATTAAAATCCTGTCTATCACCTCCACTCAGCCCATACTAATTATATAGCACAAGTGCAAAATTGATAAGGTTTGTCAAGTCTTGGTCAGTGACCCAAGTCAAAGGAGATATTCTGGTCTGTAGATATGAGTCAGATCAAGTCTACTAGACTTTTTGGATTTATTTATTAGTTACAAACTGAAAGTCAAATCACGTGGAAAGGAAAAGTGGCAAAACTTTATAATAAGTTTCCATGTGACTGCATTATTTAATATTAACTATCAATGAAAAATAAGCATTTATTAATCTTAATATTTCACCATTTCAAATTATTATCATTATTAGAATCAATCAAAACTTGTATGTTAATATTATTTAATGGACAATGAATAGTTGTATTTCTATTAAACAACATTACTGGAGATAAATAAATAGCCTAACAAATAACAATAAGACAAATGTAATAAACAATAAAACAAAAAAGTACAGAATGTACTTCTCATTGTTAGATAATGGATAGATATTACCAATAACTAATGGGTCCTAATAGTAAAGTGAAAGGTCAAACTATTTAAAATGAATTGAATTAAGCTACAAACTCATCATCATAATGCACAATGTATCTGGCGTAGGTTTGATTTTAGCATTGGTGGGGACGTAACAGCAGACAGCAGACATTTAATTGTTTGATCAGAATTATCGCTAGGGACAATTTAGTAGTGGCTGGATATTGTCTGTGGCACAAATGTATGGGACATTTTGATGTATGTTCAGTTAGGAGCAAGAGAGATGTTGCCTTATAGCAAGAACCGCTTAAAAGGATAGTTCACCCAAAACTGAAAATTTGCTGTTAATTTACTCACCTTCAGGCCATCCAAGATGTAGGTGACTTTTTTTCTTCAGTAGAAGAGTAAAGACTTTTAGCTGGAACCGTGCTCTTTGGTGATTCATTAAAATACAAGTCAGTGGCTGCCAGTCTTTGAGAATCATAGGACAACAAAATGAATACCAGTGGCTCCTAACGATATATTGAGCTGTTATAAAGCGAAACGATCGGTCTGTGCAAGAAACTGAACATTCTTTACAACATTATTATTAGGGTGCAATGGATCGCAGTTGATCACGAATCACGCATGTGATTCGCAGGTTAATTCTTAAGTTTAACCATCATAGACTGAAAGTGTATCATTTGCACTTGTTTCTTCTCTCCAGTTTACACATTCAAGCGATTTTAAACCATTCAAGAGAACTCACTCGAAGCGTGCACATGCAGAGATTGACAGAACCTATTCCTCTTTCACGTCTCTTTTTGCTTGAACAGACACATATACACAAAGTTATGTTAAAATACCCATCTCAGCAAGTATTCTCTTAAACGCAGCTGGTTATGTCTCAAGGCCCGCTCACATCAAGCACGATAACTATAAAGATAACGATAAAGATATAGCTATAAAAATCGTTCTCAATATTAAAGAATAGCGGAGTCCACACCACAGCTATAACGATAAAGGCACAGAGAAACGATATCGTTGGAATCACTTCCAGAACGATTTTTTTCCAGCTGATGAACGATACAAACATTGACAGCCAATCAGAATCCATCCTGCTATAAGGAGCTCGAGAACGTGCGCTTAGAATAAACAGAAGATATTGTTTGCTGGTGTGGACGCTAATATCGGTATCTTTATAGTTATCGTTCTTAGTGAGAACGGGGCTTTAAACTGTTGAGATAGAAACCGGATGTGCGTCAGTATATTCAGTTTGTGCATTTGGTCTTAAAGCTACAGCAGCCTATAAATACCTGCTGCTGTCTGCGTCATTAATGCTTATGAAATAACAAAACACAGCCTTAACAAAGATTAATCTATATTTAATTTACAAATTGAACACTATTGTCTCATTTTACCCTTAATTATTACTCTTACTGACTCTAGTTGTAACTGTTTGTTGTATTCATCTATGCTTGTAATTTGTGTATTTGTTCTTATTTTATTACTGACTTTATTACTTCTGCTTTTGGTATGGTATCGAAGCACTAAAAGTACGCTTTCAGTAATAAATGAAAAGCAAACTGATCCAAAAAAAATTATTTGACCCATGGCTCAAAATCTGTAATATGAGTTTTGTGATCAGTTGCACTACTAATTATTACCTGTAATCCAGAGCCTCAGACAAACAGGGAAATCCAACTTTTCCATGAACTGGTTCTTTCGGACAGCTTGTTTTAATGAACTGTATGTAATGACACAATGACGTAACTACATAAATTAGTAAATTAACAGCAAATTTTCATTTTTGGCTGAACTATTCCTTTAATACTGAACTGTGGGTAAGTATAGACAGTACATGTGAGCGTTACAAAATAACATCTTTAGGCATGGCCACATTAGCGAAATTTCACAGACAAATGTGTCATTGTCTATTGTCAATAGTGTAGCAATGTATGAAGCAAAGCTCACACAGAAGTCACTTTAAAACCAATCAGCTTTCAGTTCGTCAATGCAATGAATCCGCAAATTCAAACTTCCTATGGATCTGTGGATTCCTATTAAAGTAACTGTGAAAATTCGCAGAACAATGGTCAATGAGATCACACATTTTCTCTCTGAGGAATCATGCCTACATGAAGCCAAGCGTTTAAAATAGACTATGGAACTTCTGCTATATAATCATTGCACCTCCAGCTACTGCATTTGCATGCGAAATGACTAATATATAAATACCATACTGTGATTAAAAGCAGTGAGCTCATATATCCGTCTCAGTGCATTCTGCCCAAGTATAGCAGTGCAAGCATGTGCGTGCGCATACACATACACACAGAGCGAGCCCGTTCTGCAGCTGTCACTAGCTGACATGGCCCTGCAGCGCACCATGTGTTGTGTAAGTCTGATGAAAGCAGAGGTTCAGTAGTGGAGCGCACGGCTGCCTCGTCCCAGGATGGCTGGCCCTCTTGTTTCGTGCGGCGCGGTGGCGCAGCTGTTATAGTACAGCATCGCTCCTCTCCCTCCATCTCTTTCTCTGTTTCCTTCCCCTCCCTTCCATCCCTCCACTTCCTGACAAATAGGACAAAGATCTGTGAATCCCTAATTCCTCCAGTGGCACAGAAGCATTGAAGAGAGGAAAGCATCTGGTTATTCTGCTCTTCTCTTTTTTCAGCGCTCTCACATCTCGACAACACTAGGGCCCTTTCAGAGAGGAAAAGAGAAAGAGAACGAAGAGGAGAGGGAGCCAGGTCTTGCTTTAAATGCTAAATATATGTCGAAGGTTCTCTTGCGTATCCATGTTTTTTTAATGTTTGCTTATTGGTCTCATGTGCATTTCCATCTTCCCTGAGGACAATGTTGTAGCTCAGAGCTTGCACTTTCCAAGCCCAGGAGACAGCTCAGTTATGTGCCATTTAAAGGTGAAGTGTGTAATCTTTTTTAAATACTTTCAAGTTTAATATGCAGAGAAGCAGTTATTTCCTTGAAGTGTAAATACTGAGACTCTCTGGCTCAAAACATTGCTCTGATTTTTTGAGCGTCCCGACCAGCCTGACACAGTAATACACAGCCAATAGCGTAAGTTTGGGGGCGGGGCTATCTATCTGACATGGGGAAAACATCATTTTTTTGGGCAGTGATGCTACTTGTGCATACTTTAGTATTACTACTTATGTATTTATAATAATAAAAACAAATAAAAGATATCAAACTCGCAAGTTCTCGTTCCATAAGTGGTACCTCAAAATTGCTTGTTTAGGATATTATTAAGCAATCAGACAGATAAAATAATAAAAACTTACAGTGAAGGGGGGACCTTTTATGCTCACCAAGGCTGCATTTATTTGATGAAATAAACAGTAAAAACAGTAAAATTGTGAAATATTATTAAAATAGCTGTTTTCTATGTGAATATATGTTAATGTGATTTATTCCTGTGATCAAAACTGAATTTTCAGCATCATTGCTCCAGTCTTCAGTGTCATGATTCTTCGGAAATCATTCTAATATGCTGATTTGATACTCAAGAAACATTTCTTATTAATGTTAAAAACAGTTTAAAATATTTTCAAAGTATATTCAAAATAATTTGAAAGAAATCTTTTGTAACATTGCAAATGTCTTTACTGTCACTTTTAATCAATTTAATGTGTCCTTACATAATAACAGTATTAATTTCTCCAAAAATAAATACACAAATAAAAAACTTGCTGACCCCAGATTTTTTTTAACAATAGTGTATTATTATTCTTATTATGTTGGATTATTTGCCATGGGACACAAACAGAGTTATTACAGGACAAAATGTTATATATACTGTTTTAGATGGTAATGCTGGCAGCAAATTTATAAAAAATAATATATATTAGATCTATTAGGTCGCTTTGCACACTTTATGAAATATATATGACCAGACTAGTGGGAGATCAATGGTATCAGCCAAAAAATATGAAAAGCGGGAGACTGGTTACTTTCTGAGAGACACGATTGAGACATTAAAGAGAAAGTCACAGGGTTGAGTGGAGCGACTGTTTTGGGCCGACTGTCGTCTGTAATGGTCCCTCTATGGAAGCGCTTTAGTGCAGCCCCAGTCGTGACAGTCTTGCCTCTCGCTGGCCGGTGTGCAGACTTTTACTATTTAATTACCGCAGCTCCCGTCACACTGGCTGCCAACTCCAGCGGTGAACGTGCAACCCTGTCTTTAAGACAGCCAACTTGTTCTCTCACTTCCTGGCAGAGAGATCTCCATGGCAACTACACTTGACATTGAGCATAGCTGTGTGGCTTTCTTTGTGCAGGTGGAGTTCTTTAACATCGTTAGTGTCAGGGCCATTAAGAAAGAGAGGAATTTAGTCCTTAGGGGTAAAACCATGACTTCTGAATACGGAAATACAATGTAAAAAAATTATTTCTCGAAGTTAAACAAATA
Organism: Onychostoma macrolepis; assembly: GCF_012432095.1. Lineage (NCBI taxonomy): Eukaryota > Metazoa > Chordata > Actinopteri > Cypriniformes > Cyprinidae > Onychostoma > Onychostoma macrolepis. The sequence goes on along the minus strand of NC_081168.1, from coordinate 2,699,880 downwards.
TTATTGGATTACGTTTGAGAAGAAAATACTATTCCAATCGTTTGCATTCAAAACTTTATGCATTACTTGTAATTATTTGTGAAATTAATTACTTTCTTAAAGTATTTCAATTATTTTTAATGAATTAAAATATTTTTGTAATACAATTTCTGAGAGAAAATAGTTTCACATTTTTTTTCAGTGTACATTCTCACCTCTGATAAAATTGTTTTAAAAGCAAATACTAATAAAAATGATTATTATTAATTTGCAATGGTTATTCACATTTTTAAAGCTTGCAAAATACAATTATTTTATTAATAATAATAATTTGCAAGGGTTATTAACATTGTACAATGATATCTATACATTTTAAGAAATGAACACACTGTAAAAAAAAAAAATCTAAATTGTAAAAAAAAAAAAAATTATTGGAGTACATTTTACAAAAGATACTATTTCAGTTTTTCTTCTTCAAAATCTCATATAATTCAAAAAGTGTTGCTTGCCATTTCTTTGTAATTGTTTGTGAAATTTACTTTGTAATTATTTACAATTTCTGAGTGAAAATTTTATCTCCACCAATCTTTTTTAAGTACATATTCATAGCCACAAAACAACTGAATTTTCCACTTCGCAAGCCATTGTGAGAATAAATTCATAATAAAACACATAAACAGCGGGTTCATACATTACATAACCAATGAATTCCCATTTTCTCATTCCCAACAAAATGTGTATTCACTACAGACATTCCCATGACTTTTTCTTGCCCGAAAATCACAATTTTAAAAATGAATGCGTGTTTGCGAGTCAGTAAGGGTTCTGTTAAGGTGAAAAATCTTTATTTCTGATCTCTGTTTCAACCTAGCTTTCATATTGCAGCTCCTTTGGCCTACAGGGCCATTTTTTTCACCGAGTCCGTAGTGTACTGGAACGTTCATGCCTTTCTGCCTTAATGTCCCCTGTGGCAGCCTCCATCGCCCATGAGAACTGCCTTTTTCCCCTCTCTGTCTATCAAAGGAGCGGAAGAGTTGCCTTTTCGTCCATTATGCATTCTGGCACCCAGTCAGTCATAAAGCGGGCACAACACCCCGCTCCAATCGCTCCTCAAGCACATCTCACCCCGTCTCTCAATCACCTGCGACAATAACACGTCTTAATCTTCTCTCCTCTGCATGGAGCTCACGTGGACTTATGGTAATTTAAGCATAATACGTCAATGCACATTGAAGGGCTATTGAAAATCTTGAAAACTTATTAAAATACTCATCATTTTCCAGGGAACCATAAAGATATTAGTCGTGTGCTGTGTTAGCAGAATCCATATTTCAAACAAACAAGAGATAATGAACTGTGAGTAACATAATCATGTACACGTCCCAACTGGCCTACAAAGGGATTAAACGCACAACATCATTGAGAACAAATTCAACATTGTTCTTCTGGTTAATCTAATGAGCCGGTGAATAGTAGTACGCTACCATAATACTCGCAATATGAAGTATTGTATATAGCATTAATAATTTGTGCAATATGTTCTGGATGCATAGAATGACCATGACCTCCTACATTCGACAACGTGTAGCTCACAACAGAGAACGATGCACAGAATAATGTATATCCTATAATGCAAAGCATTCAACTTGACTTTCCATTACTAGTGCGACAAATGAACCAGAAATAATTACAATTGTGATTCTCGCCAGGGAGAGCAAGACTGTTCTATGTTACTTCAGAAGACTTGGAATATGGACAAAAAATTGTATGATAAAAAGAAAAAAAGAAAAAGAAAAGCAAAATTGAATTCTTTTAAATTAATTATAATTAAATTAAAAATGTTAAAGCGCCCCTATTATGGGTTATGAAAGGTTCATATTTTGGTTTTGGGAGTCCCCAACAACAGGTTGACATGCATGCAAGGTAAAAAAACACTTTCATTGTCTTATAATATGCATTTATTTTTACCTTACTTGCTCAACAACTACCAAATAATTTTCGCTCAACGATTTTTCCAAACCCCTCCTTTGCGTGACGATAATCTACAGTGTTGCTTTGTGTACAGCGTTACCGCTGAAACAGCTATTTTTACCGCTCTAAAAGCGGCACCTAGTGGCAAAGAATGAATTTGCATTTTCATTCAGACCAGCTCGAAAAGACCAACAAGGGGGCGGGCAATATGCTAATGTTTCATGTTGACTCAACATGAACCGGCTTAGGATTGGTTTTAAAAAACGACTCGTTTCAATGATTCAGAATCGACTCTTTCTTTTGAGAGACAATAACTTTATACACAGTGCACTTTCGGATTTAAAACTTTGCAGGATGTTTTCATTCACTTAGAGCTGTGTTACTCACTGCATGAAGGGTAATTTTCAAAAATCCGTAATAGGGGCACTTTAAATGATGACACCACTCAGTGTGAAAAGTTCATGTGACAACAATGAGCATACTACTGCTTTGAAATGTTTATCGTTGCGTTGTTTTACTTGTTTTGAAAAATAGGCAGTATTATACAGTATTTACTCTGCAGTATTAGTAAACTAGATAGCAGTAAACACAAGGCCATAATCATGTCTTGAACATTAGGGGGGACCAGTTTTTTTATATATAAGATTTATTTTTTATTTTTTTAAGAAAGAAATAGAACATTGAAGGAAATCCCATGTCTAATTCTAGTTAGTGAAGGAAATTCCATTTCTAATTCTAGTTAGGAAGTGATCATTTTGAACGTTTCCAAATAATATGACAAAAATATAATAAAGATATAAGACAAAAACGCAGAACGATGCATGTATCATCATACAGTATTTAGGAATTAGGTCTACATGAATCACCTAAATGGTACCATATTTTCAATTTAAAACGACAAAAAAAAACAAGTTGAGTAGTTTGCATCCCTGGATGTTACTGTCGGTCGTTTAACAAAATATATAATTTATACTAAAACAGTTGTCAAATATTGTATGTTTCCGCTACTTCGATCTTACCTCGCTGTCTTTCAACGTGAAAACTGATGCTCTGGAACAGGGTTGCCAGGTCTGTGTAATAAAACCAGCCCAATTTCTACTCAAAACTTTGCCCAATCACGGCCAAAATTATGCCAATTAATGGGATAATGGGGGGGGGGTCCTCCTCAGTTGATATCGCACTCAATACAAAAGTAGCCCAATACAAAAGTAGACTTGGCAACACTGCTCTGTAATTCGCGTTCTGCTTCTATGAACAATAAATCCCGCCTGCTTCGATTTGATTGGCGATCTCTATCATTTTGACAGTAGCTAACGAGCACCGTTAGACCAGGCTAAAAATGTAACTTTTAAACCTTTTAGTCATCATAATAACAAACAAAGTGCAGCATATTGGCGTGCAGCAGATTTGTGGACAATTTGGCCATTTCTAATGATTGATATCGACTTGTCCCCCTCAGGTTTATGGTTACGGCCCTGAGTAAACTATTCCAACTCAACTTTCCGACTGAATCCACCGTAAAACTGCAAGGAAAATTCTGTAAGGTAATGGTTTAAGAGATATAAGCTTCATTAAGCTTTAATAATTTAATTTAGATACATTTTCATTATTGTTGACAATCATTACACAATATATATATTTACAGGTCATTATGAAATATCATTATAATTTACAGGATTTTATACAAAATTGCCTGACAGATGCCTTGATTGTATGATCCAGATCCTTCACATATTGTTAGTGAACTGAAGTGATAGTTACCATAAATTTCAGAGTAGCAATGATCGGTTTCTTGCTTGAATTCAACTGGTGCGCTTTGAGGCCTTTGAAAAAGATTCAGATCCTTCGCCCAATTTTTAAGAAGCAAGATTTTTTTCATCAACCAAAGTCTTCGACATTAAGAAATCTAATACACCAAAAAATACGTTTAAATAATGAACCATAACATTAACATCTGATATTATAACTACTGAATCAGAAAGTGTTTTTTTTTTTTTTTTTACCATGATGTAATATCAGCTACTAGTTTTCAACTTATATCTATCGATAGTGTTAATGGTTTACAGATATATTGCGTCTTTCTTCGTTGAGGTTCACTCGCCTCATCCAATCTCGAAACACTCGAGAGATGTTAAACAGCCGTTTCCCCTCAGCGGCTCACCACACAAAGTTTATACAGTGTAGAGATGAGGACTGTTTAGCATTTACACGGCCTAGGTACTGTTGACACAGCCGGAGCGGACAGTGAGTCCAACCACCAGGGTAATGGTCCATGTCAGTCCGTCCTTGTCCATGGGATCACATATACGTCCTTTGTCGTGGCCCAGCCTGTTCATATATCCCCTGCATCAGATAAAACCTTTGTTTTAATAGGGCTGAGTTTCCTTGTTGGCCCAACATCAAAAAAAAAAAGCAATAGTAAAAGGACCTGTTGTGAAAATACCCTGTATGGCTTCCTGACAGAGTCTTTGCATTGCATCCTGCAAACTCATTTGAAAGAACAGAAGAACCTTTAAAGTGTCAAATGAAAATGCATTGTGCTCCAGCTCTCTGCAAGAGATAAAGAAAACAAACCAAAGCATGCTTTTAAAAGATATCTGATATACAGCTTAACTATAGGAAAATAGACTTTCACGACCGACTCCTCTTGACTCCTTTTGTAAAGCTTTCTTGGATGCAGTTGGCTACGAAGTAAACATATACTAACCCAAAAAACAAATCCTTAAAATATATGCAAAGACAAGCATAAATATTTGATCCACAGAGTAATCTACATATGACAAATATAAGTGGTATATTGAAACTCTGGAACAAGCCCTGTACTGCGTGTTTTTTTCTCCGGTTCCGCCGCCGATGTGTTTCCTCAATGTCTTTAGAACGAAAAAACTAAATCCTGATTTTTTTTTTTTTTACTTTGACCGTCTTTCCTTAGTCTTTCCGCTATATATTTGAAATAAATCAGCAAAAGGTGTATTGTTTTATTCTCTTTTTTACTCTTCTTTGTTTTCTCTTTTGGTCCGTTCCACGCTCCGGATCCTTTTAATGCACGTAGTAAAGCCAGTAAACTATGTTGAAGAAGGAAAACACGGTGGGAAAGATCATCCTCGACCACTTGTCGATGGAGTTGACGTCGGACAAGTCCGGGATGTTGACCTTGAGCTGGGAAGCCCGTCTCCTGAGCCTGCTTTTCTTCTGAGTGGCGTGGCGCTCCAGGGCGCTGTGGCCGTAGTTTTGCCGAGCCATGGCCGCCCGGCGGTACTGAAGGGTGGAGCTGTCATAGGCTAGCATGGTGTTACGCGGGTCACCCAGACCCCGGGAAAGATCAGACGGACCCATTTCGTTCTTCATCTCAACTGTGGTCAGCCGGATATCATCGGGGGTCATCTGGAGAGAGAGGAAAGATGGTAGGATCAGGTCTAATTAAGAATCACTGTCATCAAATGGTGGATTATTGAAGAGCCCACTATACATTATATTTGCAAAACCAGCATTTTTCTGAGATCTGTGGGTAAGATATTTTCTTTTTGTAACTGAAATCCGCCTTTTAAAATCACAGACCGCAGGGTAATGCTGTTTTTGCATATGTTGAAATGATGCACAATGATGGATTTCATGAACTAGATGTTGAAAAGAAGTGGACTGTCCCTTTAAAACCATGATGAATGCAGTATAACCATAGTAAATGAATCATCAGCGATAGTTACACTGCACTCATAGTAAGCTGTGGAGTAAAAGCGTTTCAGGCAATAATATCCAGGATTATTTCCGAATTTCAACCATGGCATGGTTAAAATTCTGTCTGCGTATAAATCAGCCAAATAAATGCAAATAAAAAAGGCAAAAACATGAAGGCAGAAGTCTAGATCAACAGTGAGGAGTCAGGTTGCAGAGATGGAGGTAAGGAAAGGAAAGGGCATTCACTCGCTCTCACTTTCCACGATAACCTTGCTTGCTTAAATTTTATTTTATTTTTCATTTTAAAGTTTAATTTTAAGCATTATTATATCTTAGGCTGCTTAATAATCATCAAAATTGTCCTACAGAAGCTATGTAAACATTGCTAATGCAGTTTGCTAAGTGCTAATGCTACTGTAACAAAGCAACAAATGTTGCACCTGGCTAGTGATACAACAATTTATCGCTATATATATATTCGTATAATTTTGATTTTATCAAGACTAACTAATATCTAAACAGATTAAGTGTTAGTTCCCCATTGTGTTGTTCACCTTGTCAATATATTTTCTGCTTTGAACATTCAGTAGGCTAAATATTGTATAACAGAAGTTTAATATCTCACATGCTTTAAATTTTATTATATCATATACATTTATCTGCATTTTATTGACAATCAGCCACTTAGTTTTAAGGTAGACAATAATCTTGGCTATTCAGACCTTAATTTATGTTTATAAATAATTACCCCAAAATCAAATTCAGCACTCTGAATGTCCCAAAAGTGAAGTCTCGTTCACACCAAGAATGATTACTGTAAATATATCTACTGTATAATGATAATTCAGTTAGTGTCCACAGCAATGCATGTTAATAATGATATATTAAAAATTATATTGTTATATATTTAAAGCAGGATGGATTCTGATTGGCTGCCAATGCTTTTATCGTTTCCACAATATCATTTTTCTGCAGTGTTGGGGAAAGTTACTTTTAAAAGTAATGCATTACAATATTGAGTTAATCCATTAAAAAAGTAACAAATTGCGTTACTTAGTTACTTCTATGGAAAGTGATGCGTTACGTTACTTTTGTGTTAATTTTTGTCACCTGGGTTGGGCTTGATTATTCGTTTTTTTAATAACAAAAAATCCAAGTTATGTGTTTGGCAACTCAATTTGAAAAAGTAACTCATAACTCATTTCGTTGTAACTTCAAAAGTAATGCATTACTCAAAAAAGTAATCTGATTACGCAAATCATGCGTTACCCCCAACACTTTTCTTCTGTGTTGTTATCGTTATAGTTGTAGTGTGGACTGTCCTATATTCTCATAGAATTTGAATGATTAAAACTTCTTAAAGTTATCCTCCGTGGTGTGAACAGTCCTTTAAGCTAATAAGCATCCACAAATGCTACGCTTGGCGATCAAACAGGAATGGGCATCTGGGAAAAAGGCTCGGGTGCAAACGGTAACTGAAAAAAGGGCAGGACAACGTAATGGTGGAAATGATGATGGCTACCATCATTACTCTAAAGGAAGAACAACAGAAAGTCATCCAAAGAAATCATAAGAATCAAACAGAAAGAGCTTGGGTGTGTTTACTTCTGGTTGGTTATCGATGCAGAGCCATTGCATTTTTTGTACCATTCAGTACCTTAAGTCTTTGATCGCCTAGTCCTAATGCTGCATCCTCCGCAAAGATCGGATCCCACATCGAGTCATACCCGTCAATTTCCCTCTGTTTCATTCTGGCATAGAGAGCATCGTCTCTCTGAACTACACTTCCCACCAACCACTGCAAGCATACAAAATCAGCACAGTTACAGAGGTCGGCCGCACTCAGAGAGAGACACAACTCTTTCAATGAGATTAGAAGGAAAGCCCTAGAGGCTCGGCCAGGCGGGCTGCGTCCGAGTGTCTGTTGTTTACAGCTAACAAAAGTCTGTGCCCATCTCCCGGACATTTCATCACATGTTTCTGAGGGTAAAAGCCCATTAGGTTGCGGCTGGTGAACAAGCTTATGCCAGTGGAAAAAAATACAGCTATACATCCGGTGTTTTAACAATCTGACCCTGAAAGGACACAACATATTACCTCAGAGAACCGACCACCTACTGACCAGAGGCCTTTGTCAACAAACCCTAAAGACACGCGATGTGTGTGTGTGTGTGTGGAAAGCTCGGCAGTACCTTGTTGGGGTCGGGCCTGAGTTTCTCATTGTTGGCTGTGGCGGCCTTTTCTGCCGCTTTCTTCTGCCGCTGAGGTCCTCTCCCGAAGAAGATGTAATTGACAAAGGCGTACTCCAGCAGCGCCAGGAACACAAAGACAAAGCAGCCCATCAGGTACATGTCTATGGCTTTCACATAGGGAATCTTGGGAAGGGTCTCTCGCAAGTGAGTATTAATGGTGGTCATGGTCAGCACGGTGGTGATACCTGGAGTTCGGAGAAAGCGTTCAGGCATAATTAAGTACAGTACTGTGCAGCTCAAATCAGCTGCAGCTTTATATAACAAGAGAAGTGAGACGTAATTATCCAGCAAGCGCTGAGTAGGAGCTGCCAACGAAGCAATTACAGAGGTTATTCATGTGTCATCTTCCAACTTGAAACCATTATGAAAACTTTGACAACAATCAACTTGAATACAATGCGCTAATGCAAATGTGAATCGAAGAGATGTGCTGCGAGCTACGGCGCTTCCAGAGAGAAGCATTGAGATATACCAAGAGATGTGCTTTTCGATTTAAACGAAGCACCATTTCAGATAGCACTCATGTAGCATGAACACTTTGGGATGAGTTGCATGATGAAAATTAATGCTTGAGTTTAGGGGTTTGTTTGCTCTCATGCAACTCGCCTCACAACGTTCTCGTGACATCAGTGGCACCTCAAAATTTTCAGGCTATTATTAAGCAATCAGACTAAAGATATTCGCAAAACAAGCACAAAACAATGAAAGGAACCTTGTATGCTCGCCAAGGCTGCATTTATTTGATAAAAAAAAGCAGTAAAAACAGAAATATTGTGAAATATTATTACAATTAACTTATTTCTATGATCAAAGATGAATTTTCAGCATCATTGCTCCAGTCTTCAGTGTCACATGATCTTTCAGAAATCATTCTAATATGCTGATTTATCATCAATGTTGAAAACACTTGTGCGGAAACAGTGATACATTTTTTTTTCAGGATTCTTTGAATAGTTCAAAAGAAAATCATTTATTTTAAGTAGAATTTGTAACATTATAAATGTCTTTACTGTCATTTTGATCAATTTTATGCATCCTTGTTAAATCAAAGTATTGCTTTATTTTCAAATGCATTATAAAAATAATCTTTTGAATGGTGCATGTATATTATAAAGTGTCAAATCTAGTTTTACTAGGCTGCCTCTAGGCTCACCTCTAACCATCTTCCAAATTAGTCATAGAACAATTCATCAGCATTTCTCGCATATTCCTAAATGTTTAATTGGTTCATCATCATCATCATCTCCGTTTGGTCAAATTCACACACACATAGCAAACACGTTCGGTGTAGAAAGCTCAATTCATTCTGAAGCCACGTAGAGAAACCGAGACGTCAAAGTCTGTAACAGAGCTGCTGTATTTCTCTTTAAACAATACAGCAAGGTTGAGACATGTGTTTCCTCGTCACATGCCCCTCACTGCAGACAGATTCATTCTGACAAGTTCACCCAAACACAAAAGGCCTGGCTCCCTATCATCAGTGATCTATTCTCCACCAAACCCCCAAGTATCAGCGTCAGAAGAAGCCATTTTGTCATAATGGCAGGAACATGGCCCTGGACATAAAACACGTCAGTAAAGAGCGACCGGAGGAAAGTTTGTCAGCTTAATCAGCAGTAATACATCAACGCAGATCAGCAGAGGCTACAGAGCACTTCTAATAGAGTTTGGAGCGGGAGGGAGAGGGGAGCACTGGCAGCGCCGTATTTTCACTGGAGTGAGGCAGATTTAAGACCCACTTGAGTCCAAGCATCATACAATTTCATTTGCAATTTGAGCCTCCTCTTTTGGAGCACCGGCAGGTACTGCCCAAAGGAAAGCACAACCACAATATCTAGTTCCTCCTACGCAGCAATGAGAAAAACCGAAGATTCATCTCATGATTGTCTCCTCTAGAGTTTCAGACGAGATGCTTTAAAAACGTTTTAAACTGTACTCTGATTTGAAAAAATGAAAATACCAAAGTCTACCAAAGATCTCGAATATGAGTCATAATATGAAAGAGCAACCGTTGAACAATTCTCTTCTTGGGGACCAGATGTACTAAGATCACCTTGATTTTGCCAAGACGTTCCTGAATCAATATCTTTTGTTGATCCTACATGGAAAACTGCAGTAGACTGCTTGATGCATACGGCATAATAAACTAGACACACTTTCAACAAGTCGGATTTGAAAAGTCTTCTACCAGATTTCTGAGAGCCCAGTGCAGTGTTTACCAACCTTTTTTCAGTTTTGATAAATGAAAAATCCCACGGCACACCACTAAGCACTAAAAATAAATGAATTAATTAAAACAAAACAAAGAGAGAAAGAGGAAACGTTTTTATTCCCCCCAATAATTAAACAATGCGTCGTCAGAGTTGGCATTTTGGTTTTATATATGATCAGACACTTGTACTTAACATTTTCTGAAAATCATGCTCAAATGTGTTAGCGAATAACGGAGATCTGTGTTTTGTCTGTCATTAGAACGACCGCATCTGAGGCAGTAAATTAATCGCATTACATTTTAATCAATTTACAGGTTATAAAGATTATTGTAGCTATATGGGCGCTCAGTTTTTCTGGTTGTTTAATACATTTGTCCAAAATCTCATGATAAAAAAGATGAATCGCTACGCACAGGATATTTAAAACATACAAAAGTGTATTGGCTACAACTAGACGGCAAATGCTAAGACTCTTCTCCGCTCTTCAAACACACAAAAACATTAGCCTTTATAGACAGTGTTTATTGAGTTAAGAAAACACTTACTTATTCAAACATATCAGTTCTTTATTTACCCTTGCATTGCGAAGAAGTAGACATCTGTCTACATCTGTAAATCTGGATTTATGATGTTTGACTGACAATTTGAGGATCCAATGGTGTTACGAGGTTTAGTCACAAGCTTTTTTTCATGCTTTTCACGATGACCAATAGCACTGATTTAAAATAACAACAAAATATAATGGAGATAGAAAGTTTTTGATCATTTTCCATGGCACACCAGACAACAGTGGTTGGGAAACACTGGCCTAGTGTGTGGCACTCTTAAATATTTCACCAGGAAACAAATCTTTGCTCAAGACAACAGTGTGTTTTCAGAACACATTGGCTATGGCCACTAAAGAGTGGAGACGTGCTCCAAATAGTCATGTGCACCGAGAGCTCCTGATGTCTGAAGTGCACATCGTTTAAATAATATGTGCTTATTTTTTTTCAATTAAAAAGGTAAACAAACTTTGCAGACAGGGTTTTTAATGCAGATTGTTGCACCATTATTTGCTATACTTTCGTGCTGATGTTGAATGAATGACGCGTGGTTGCATGCAGTTCTGTTATTTACCTGCCCCTAAACATGGCACTGAACAAATGAACTGTTATCGGTCGCTTTACATGCCATTCAGACTGCCTCTGTCCTTGGCCAGTTGAAGCGGCTGTAAAGCCCAAACCCTATGGCCTCAATTAAAAGTCTGGCTAAGCGAGAATATTGGACTTCCAACTTGGAAACTTGTAACGTCTTATGAACATGATAACATCTGGTGGGACGTAATCACGTTTCAGCAAATTCAATGAATCAATGAGTAAAAGTGCCAGCATTATAAGATATAACCCATTTATCTAGGGGTTATGAAAAAACCTGTTGAAAATCTAACACCTGCAAAATGAATGCGCACCATTGCTTATTCTCTGCAATTTGGCTGGCAGGAGACTCTGAACACCTGCACCTACGTCGTCTTTCAAGTGTCCTCTACAGTTGTAAATCTCAGATGTCGAGAAGGAATATCCCATATCCGACTATAAATAGAACCTGAAATCAGATTTGTTAATAGTGTGCTGCAGGAATTAGTATTAAAACTTGGAAGTTAGATGCATTTTTTTACTTACATTGTCCCAATGTCAATGCTTTTTTAATGGGTAGTAACTGATTACATGTAATATGGATTACATAATCAGATTCCAAATAATTAAGAATTTGTAATTAGATTATATTATGTTTTAAAATGCACATAATCAGATTACAGTTACTTTTTTTTATGGATTACATGATTACATATTTTTCACACAATGGCAGTAAATTATTCTTAATTTATTGATTCACCCCAGTTCTTATTTTTTACTCTCTAATTGAGTGTAACCAAGTTACTAAACACTGTTGATGCATAGCTGTGAAATATTATGTGTTCATCATTTCCAGTGACCTTTAGTAATTATTAATATTGAAAGTCTGGACAAAATTATTTCAAACCTGGACGACTTTGGCCATGTAATGTCATGTTCTTCATGTTTATTAATGTTTGTTCATGTAATGTTGGGGGTTTCCCAAGCTTTTGACATTTTTATGAATTCAGTATTTCAGTAAAGCTTTTCATGGACTCCAGTTTGGGAAACCCTACTGTAATGTAATGTTTAATGCATTTCACAATATAGATAACAAATAATTAAATATATTTTCTTTGTGTTTTGTTGTTGTAATCTACCCAGCACTGGTAAATGTCTGAAATAAGGTCTGGGCTTCACACAAGTTCAAGATATTTTCAAGTTTTAATCTAGGCCATAAAATAAAGGTTATTTATTATATTGATTATTTCCTTCATTTTTATTGAATAATGAATGCCTTTCCGATGCGATATGAGATTTGAAAAGGGAGAAAAAAAGTTTGGCAAAAGTCAGGTTCGAACTCGGGTCGATTGCGTCAAAATGTACACGTCTTACCATCTACACCACTGAAACTGATGTGAAATGAGCGTCTTTTTGCAATGTTGTCTATCCCACTCACAGCCTCTGCCAACAAGGCAGGCTATTTGCACTTAGTGTAAATAGACACTCCGTAAAAGAAATCAGTAATACCCTCTTGTTATTTTTTAAGCCTTTACTTGTTTTGAAAAAGACAGTTCATAACAAGTGGCTAAATGGGTCTACAGAGGTTGTCTGGGACATTAAACATTATCAGACCAAACAGGAAAACTTATCTACTCACTAGTTCACTTTCACAGCCTCGTTGTGTTTCAAACACAGTCTTCAAAAAAGTTGTGTTCATTTGTGAAGATTATCTTGATGCACAAAATCATAAACTTTCATTGGTCACTGAGCATATTTTCTGCAATAATCCAAAAGCTAGCATGAAAATCCTATTGGGTTTTTGTAGAGGGAACCAGGGTGACGTTAACTTCCAGGTCAACCTAAAAAAAAATTATGCCATCACCGCAACACAATAGGAAATGTTGTTCCAGGACCAACAAGGATGTTGATACAGAAACACATCTTGGCAAAATCCCAGTTACTGATGTTTTACTCAACTGCAATGAGAGGCAAACAGAAAAGAGCCTGTAAAACAAGAAACGGAAATCCAAAGAACCATCATAGCTGACCCCTGAGTATACAAAATAAAGACACAGTATAAAATGGTCACCATAAGCCCAACAAACATCTCCACCAACAATAACACACATCACATGATCAGATGTCCCACCTAAAGCCACACGGGCAGCAGAAGCATCGTAGTTGATCCAGAAGGACACCCAGGACAGGATGGTGATTAGGATCGAGGGCATGTAGGTCTGCAGGATGAAGTAACCAATGTTCCTCTTGAGTTTGAAACTCAGAGACAGACGAGGATAAGAACCTGGTCCAAAAAAGAAAAAGAAGGACAGTTTCATACATGCTCTATAGTAGCATCTAGGGATTACAGTAATCGCAATTGCAGTAATCGTACCATACAAAGTTTGGGGTCGGTAAAATTTGTTAATGTTTGTAAAAGAAGCATTTTCTACTCACCGATTTACACAAAAATTCAGTAAAAACTGTCAAATATTACTGCAATTCAAAATAACTGTTTTCTATTTTAATATATTTTCAAATGTAATTCATTCCTGATGCAAAGCTGAATTTTCAGCATCATTAATCCAGTCTTCAGTGTCACATGATCCTTCAGAAATCATTCAAATATGCTGATTTGATGCTCAAGAAACGTTTTGCATTATTGAAAACAGTCGTGCTGCTTCATATTTTTGTGATACATAATTTTTCAGGTTTCTTTGATAAGTAGAACATTTAAAAGCATTTAGGCTATTTAAAAATCTTTTGTAACGTAATAAATGTTACTGTCACTTTTTATCAATGTAATGAATCCTTTAATCAATTTAATGCAATAATGCATAATTTCTTTAAAGAAAAAAAAAAAAAAACCTGGACTGACCATTATCCATAAACTGTTGTTTTTAGCATCAGTCTTTTTCTTGTATTGCAGAATGCTGATCATTTTAGTTTGATCATTCAATGCATTGGTCCATATAGTAAACACAGGCCACCTAAAATATATATTTGGTGGCATAACAGGTCGCAATAATAAGCGGCGTGTCTGAGAGCGTGGGTAGAGTCAGACAGCCAGACTGCGTGACTTTATCTGTTCCTGAAAGGCAGACCAGTGATGATAATAAGACTGGAGAAAAACAAATTATGTGCACTTACTCACATGCTTACTCATCGCATACATCGCTTCAAGGTTTAGCAAAAGGACACTGTAACTATATATGTATGCAATAATGTCTGCACCACAGCATTTCAGCTTTTGATGTTTTTGTGGATAAACTGTAGGGATCATACCAGGCCGGGGCCGGCTTTCTGTGTGCTCACAGATGTGTGTATAATGGCTGTTGCACATGAAGCCTTTGAATGCAGTTCATAAAAATCAGAGCTAGGTAGTAAATGATTACATGTAATCTGGAATATTTAAATTAAGTACTTGTAATTAGATTATATTACATTTTAAACACATTTTATACATGATTACATATTATTCACTCAATTGCAATAAATTATAATTCATTTATTGATTTTCCTAATTCTTCTTTTTCCGCTTTTCTATAGCCAACCGCTTATATAGATTCAGAAAGTCTTCCAGTTTTGTGGATGTTCACACAAAGACCAGACACTACACTGAAAAAAAAAATGATTCATTGCATTTACTAAAACATTTTAAGGTAAGTGGTTGCAATCAGTTTATTTGAGCTACATTTAAATAAACAAATTTAGTTGACTTTCAACTAAATTTGTTCATTTAAATGTAGCTCAAATAAATTGATTGCAACCACTTACCTTAAAAACATTTGCAAATTCACTGAATCATTTTTTTCAGTGTATAGTCAGGTGGATAGAATTAAACAGAAAATATACAAGCCACACAGAATTTGACCACTGGACTTACAAAAAAACTTTTCCGTTTCAAGAAGTGTTTTCTCAACATTACTGATGAACACATTAAATTATGGGTTACTTAACCAAGTATTTCTATGACTTCGGAAGGCTTCACGTAATTTATTATTTACATGTAATGCAGGGATTCCCAAACTTTTTTTTCTCATCTGAACCTCTTTCATCTAATATACTGTATTAGTCTGTATTTCATCTAATATACTGTATTTACCTGAAGTACCCCTGAGATTTTAAGGTAATAAGTTAATTATTAAGTAACACATTTGCACCTTCATGGTCCTCTGATGTTGGTTAATGGTCACATGACATCAGGTAAACTAAATATTTAATCATTTTTAGTAAAAATTTTTTTTTTTTTTTTTTTTGACTGTTATTTTAAAATGATTTATTTTAATTTTACATTTTTATGATTTAATTAATTATTAACCTTAACCTAAACTCGCGAACCCCCTGCAGTTTCTAGTTTGGGAAACCTTACAGTAATGCACTTGTTATTAATAACAATAATCTCTTTGTATTTTTTTTTTTCAATATGGTACAAGATTATCCTATTTAAATCAATGTGATAAACGAGTAATCTAAAAGTAATCTGATTATATTACCTCAAATGTTTAAAGGATTACATTACTAACTACAATTTTTGTCATGTAAATTGCAATCCATAACAGATTACATTTTGTAAGTAATCTATCCAGCGCTGATAAAAATTCAAAGAATTCAGGGTGAGACCCATCCATCCGTTTTATGTTTTACTTTTGTCTGTAACAGAAGTTTTGAATAATCATATCTTTTGGTTTGTGTCCTTCAAGTTTAAAAAAACTGAAATACCTTTTTCATTTGTAAAATTATTTTTTCATTAAATAATATGTACCGTTATCATGAAAAAACTCATACAGTGATATAATATTCTGGTCCTACCGCCCACCCCTAGATCAAACATTACTTCTGACTCATGATCCCAATGCTACAACACACACAAAGGAGAAAAAACTCAACCTGTGGAGAAAACCACGTTCTTGGAGATGAGTTTGTAGTCCACGATGGAGAACTGAGGCAGCTCGATCCTCTCCACCCCAGAAACGGCTCCGTCTCCCCCTCGCCAGTAAAACTCGATATCATCTGTGGTGTAGCCATCTGGAGGATCCAAACACACATGCGTTATAACAAACTATGCATCTCCATACACATGAGGACAACTGAGATCCAGCAGCAGAAAATGAGCTCTGTATAAAGACTGACTTTGTGTCTTACTTCCTTCTGCATCCAAGCTTTATCGGACTTTAAACATAGTGAGAGTTGATCCCCAAAAATGTTGATCATCATCCTCAGGTTGTCCATTTAAATATTGTATATTATAAAATATTATAAGAAATTTGTTTTCTATTAATTTAATATGAGGTTAGATTTATTTTCAACCCTGTTACCAATATTTGTGATGTCTAAATACGGTTTAAAGCATTTAAGAAATAAATAGACAAAACTTAACATTAAACGTTAAAAAATAACGTTAAAAATAAACAATGCAAAAAAAGGGTAACAGGGTTGTAAATATCACTCAAATTACAAATTACATCTCTAATATTACATCACTCAGTAGCTAGTTGGAACCAAAAGTTTTTTTGTTTTTGTTTTTTTTGTATTTCCCAAAAATTAAAGATAAATATTGATTCAATGTTTTTTTTGTTTTTTTTTTACTACAATATTTTGGGTAACAGGGTTGAAGGTTAAGATTGACAAATGCAATCAACAAGAAAAAAGGAATAAGGTTGTTTATGTGAAAAATGTGTTCATGTAAAAAAAAAGATCCAAATTATGTTACTTTGATCATGCAAAAACCAGTGTCATTTTAGTATCATTGAAATATTTTTATAGTTTTTATAAATATTTTGATTTTGAAGCATTCGAGTCCACGTGCGTTCAACTAGAAGTGACAGCCTGGTGAATAATCTGGATTATAAAAAGGAAAAAAAAAATATTAAAACTTTATTCATTATTAAATTAAATTATATAAATTAAACTCAAACTGACTAACTGAAATATATATATATATTTACATTTTTTGTTTTATGTCAGTTAATATTTATTTTATTTTAAGTAATGAAATATTAGTTTTTTAATAGTTTTACATTTAGTTTCAGTTTTAGTTAACTATAGTAACCCTGGTAGTTACATTAGTTAATAATTTAAAATGTGTTTTTCCACATTTAATTAAAAACTAATTTAGTATATTGACAAAACTATGATGTTGTGTTAACTTTTTAATTCAAGAAGGTCAGCCTCTAAAGTGGGACAGACTAAAATCCCCATTTTAAGGGGGAACAGACACTTGAAACCAGCTCCATTTCATGCTAGGTTATGTTTTTAGATATACTGGATATAATTTGTTAACTGGTAGAGATTTTGGACTATCGTCTTTATCATGGTTGTGCACTCATGTCAAGTTGCAGTGCACCATTGTCATGAAAATTTTGCGTTTGCACACATTTTTAAGCATTGTGGTTTAAAAATTAGTGATTTTAAGCCGTTTAAATGCAAACAGCATTTGCTGTCTGTGAGACTGTTTCCGAAGGCCGCGCACATGAATCCGCTGCTCATAGAGCGTGTGAATATTTTTGTTGCTTTATTGGCCTTGAACGGTTAAATACACATACTTATATGTGTCTAAATGCCCGTCTTTGCAAGTATCCTCGTAAAAAACAGTTATGCAGGTCTTAAGTGAAAGGAAACAGCTGAGAAAGAAAACACATGTGTAACACTGAGCCCGGTCTCATGAAAATGTGTATAAATAGTACGCCAAATAAAAACAAAAACTCATGGTATTGATACGTAAAAATTGACTTTGGCTTGCATATGATATGCAGTTTTCGCGTGCATATGATACGCATCTACCCCACAACCCTAATCCTACTCACTGCGTAGCATATACATGCTAAAGTAAATTTTTGCGTATCAATACCACAAGTTTTTGTTTTATTTGGCATACTATTTATACGCACTTTCATGAGATCGGGTTGGTATATTGGATCCGGATGTTCGGTCTTAAAGGGGAAGCTGCCAATTTTTTCCTCCTGTCTGTCATTCATGTTAATCAAACAGCAGTGAGAGAAAATCTCACCGCTCTTGACTAAATCACTTTCGTAACTTTAATAATACAAAATTTTATTTACAGTGAAAACTATGCAGTATTTTGATTAATTCACACAATGTATGTAGCATTTATTTATTGTAGTTTTTTGTCCTGTTGCTTGAAATTAGTTACTTATCTTCAGTGAGCTTGACTTTTTTTTTAGGCTTGTGTTAGTTTTTGGAATATTGACACTGATGACAAGAATTATGAAAATTCTATGGTCTCAAAAACATTATTATCATAAAAACGTTATTAAAAGCAAAAATAAATATATCATGATATATATCGTTATTGTGAAATAAAATTACTCATAACGTGAAATGTGACCCTGGAGCACAAAAGCAGTCATAAGTAGTACAGGTATATTTGTAGCAATAGCCAACAATACATTGTATGGGTCTAAATGATCTATTAATCTATAATCTATCCATAAATATATCAAAACTTAATTTTTGATTAGTAATATGCATTGCTAAGAACTTCATTTGGACAACTTTAAAGGTGATTTTCTCAATATTTAGATTTTTTTGCACCCTCAGATTCCAGATTTTCAAATAGTTGTATCTCAGCCAAATATTGTCCTATCCCAACAAATTGAACCTTATGACTGGTTTTGTGGTCCAGGGTCACATATGTGGGTCACAAAAATGAAGTTTTGATATATTTACGGTAGGAAATTTACAAAATATCTTCATGGAACATAATCTTTACTTAATATCCTAATGATTTTTGGCATAAAAGAAAAATGGATCATTTTGACCCATACAATGTATTGTTGGCTATTGCTACAAATATACCTCTGTGCTGCTTATGACTGCTTTTGTGCTCCAGGGTCACACATAAGATTTTGGTCATATCGCCCACCCCTATTTTTAGATAACACATTTTCTAACATATCCAACAAAAAGCTTTGGATTCGTGTTTTTAATACTTTACATAAACCAAAGGGCTACCAAATTGCATTGTATTCATGGAAAGTGCAGTATAAATATTGACTGTGACATTTAGATTTCAAAACAAGTGATCATTAAATTATGTAAGGGGACAGCTGGTTATGAAACAGACACACATCCACATTCGTGAAGGAATCTGTGTGTTTGCTTGTTCTCCGTCCTCCTCGCTAAGGTTCCTTCTCCGTCTGCACCAGTTTGTCTGCATGCAACTTATAATGAGAACCAGTGACCTATTTAGTGTTTTGAATAATTAACGATGAGCTTCTGATTTCTTCATATTCAAAGGAGTTATCTCTGCATGACTTAGCAACCAGGTACAGACTTAAAAAGGCCAGCAAAGCTGTAGGCCTTATAAAGCATTAATGCAGCGACAAAGATAACAAACACGGCTTTCTCCTTCGGTTTAATGGGCCAGAGAGCAACGTGATGTAAATACGACAAGAGCTTGAGCCATGTGACAGTCATAAGATGTGTCTTGCTAGCGTGGGAGCATTTGGTTGCGTCGTGTTCACCCCGCTGTCTGAAAAGGCTTTTAAATGGCGAGAGACGAAAGCGAGAAAAGCATGAGAGAGCTGAGGACTCTAGAGAAAACTGCTGTTGGACTGGGAAGCACTGGTGTTTCACTTTCCATTAAATCTATTATTTCTGTGCCACCGCGTCTGATTCTGTCAATTGACTGGCTGATTACTGTCAACAGATCACATCACTTTACTGCTACGGCTCCATTATTCCCTCGGGCCATGAAAGAAACCAGAGAAAAAGGAATCCACATCAGAGGTGAGTGACTCGAGAGCACAGCTTCTGCTTTAAAATCTGCTTCTGAATCGCGGCCATTAATTATGTATCGGGAATCAAGTTGATCAGGGAAAAGGAGGCTTTAGCTTGTGTCTCATTAGCTCGCGTGAAACGCCACACAAAACACTTCAGCTAGACACGCAGGCGAAAATTACGGGAAAACACGCAATTGTGAGCGTGAAAGGTTTCAGACACTGGAAAAGAAACGTGAGTGTGGGAGAGAAAGCAAGAGAAAGCCGGGTTGCCAGTTGGATTCGATTTAAATTAGAATTTTTAAAAATACATTCCATTTTTATCAGCAACATATGAGACACTTTTATAAACATTTGTTGGTATTAATGATCAATGTTTGAAATTCTACCTAGAGAAATTAGTATTAAATGTATATAAATTATCCGTTTTTAAAAAATATATATATTCATATTATATAATTTACTTAAGAAATTAAATTAATTGTGTTATTATAGTATATATATATATATTTAATATATATATATATTTTAGGCTGTGAATAAATAAAACAAATTAATTAATTTGCATATTTGGTCAATAGTATTAATGTGATCATTTATGTTTTGACTCTGTTTCCAAGTCTGCAGTTTTCACGCAGAATTGAGCTACTATTTTAGTGTTGTTGTGGATTGTTTTTTTTTTTTAGAATGTGATTTTGGAGCGATTTTTGATAGCCAAATTTCCCCAGAACCTGATTGAGCTAGTTTTTGGCAGTGATTGGCCAAGTTTTGAGTAGCAATTGGGGCGGTTTTGTTACACAGACCTGGTAACCCTGGTGTGGCTGATTAAATTTAAATGTACACTTATGGGAAAAAAAAAGAGACACATTTCTTAAATTCTGAATGTCGCGACACCTTTAAGAGAACAGTGTTATTTTAATATCACTGAGATACATTATAGTTTTTATTAATATTTTAAATTGGTTTTAATTTTAGATCAATTTTGTTGTTGTTTTTTAAAAAAAAATTTATTAGTTGTTAGTTATTATTTATTTTTTATTTATAAATCTTATTAGTTGTTTTTTAATAAGTCTATATATTTTTATCTACTTTTATTTTAGTTTTAGTTATTTTTAGTGTAGTCAAACAATTAATCACGATTAATCGCATCCAAAATAAAAGTTTTTGTTTACATAATATATGTGTGTGTGCTGTGTATATTTATTATGTATATATAAATACACACATATACAGTATATATTTTGAAAATATTTACATGTATATATTTATATTAATGTAATTTATATTATATATAAATATGCTTAATATATAAACAAAACATATTTCTCTTAAACATATACGTGCATGTGTGTGTATTTATATATACATAATAAATACACACAGTATACACACATACAGTATCTCACAGAAGTGAGTACACCCCTCACATTTTTGTAAATATTTTATAATATCAGCCATATTTTATAACAACAGCCATTAATGTCTAAACCGCTGGCCACAAAAGTGAGTACACCCCTAAGTGAAAATGTCCAAATTGGGCCCAAAGTGTCAATATTTAGTGTGGCCACCATTATTTTCCAGCACTGCCTTAACCCACTTGTGCATGGAGTTTACCAGAGCTTCACAGGTTGCCACTGGAGTCCTCTTCCACGGAGAGGATCATGCTCTGCTTCAGTATGTCACAGTACATGTTGGAATTCATGGTTCCCTCAAAGAACTGTTGCTCCCCAGTGCTGGCAGCAATCATGCAGCCCCAGACCATGACACTCCCACCACCATGCTTGACTGTATGTAAGACACACTTGTTTTTGTACTCCTCACCTGGTTGCCGCTTAACACCATCTGAACCAAATAAGTTTATCTTGGTCTCATCAGACCACAGGACATGGTTCCAGTAATCCATGACCTTAGTCTGCTTGTCTTCAGCAAACTGTTTGCGGGCTTTCTTGTGCATCATCTTTAGAAGAGGCTTCGTTCTGCGACGACAGCCATGCAGACCAATTTGATGCAGTGTGCGGCGTATGGTCTGAGCACTGACAGGCTGATCCCCCACTCCTTCAACCTCTGCAGCAATGCTGGCAGCACTCATACGTCTATTTCCCAAACATAACCTCTGGATATGACGCTGAGCACATGCACTCAACTTCTTTGGTCGACCATGTCGAGGCCTGTTCTGAGTAGAACCTGTCCTGTTAAACCGCTTGGCCACTGTGCTGCAGCTCAGTTTCAGGGCCTTGGCAATCTTCTTATAGCCTACGCCATCTTTATGTAGAGCAACAATTCTTTTTTTTCAGATCCTCAGAGAGTTCTTTGCCATGAGGTGCTATGTTGAACTTCCAGTGACCAGTATGAGAGAGTGAGAGCGATAACACCAAATTTAACACACCTGCTCCCCATTCACAACTGAGACCTTGTAACACTAACGAGTCACATGACACCGGGGAGAGAAAATGGCTAATTGGGCCCAATTTGGACATTTTCACTTAGGGGTGTACTCGCTTTTGTGGCCAGCAGTTTAGACATTAATGGCTGTGTGTTGAGTTATTTTGAGGAGACAGCAAATTTACAGTGTTATACAAGCTGTACACTCACTACTTTACATTGTAGCAAAGTGTCATTTCTTCAGTGTTGTCACATGAAAAGATATAATAAAATATTTACAAAAATGTGAGGAGTGTACTCACTTCTGTGAGATACTGTATATTACGTAAACAAAAACTTTTATTTTGGATGCGATTAATCGTGATTAATTGTTTGACAGCACTAGTTATTTTAGTATATCAAGTTAGATTAAATAATTTGATTAAATAAAATAAATAGCAATTTCAAGAAGCGAAAATGATTTTATGGTTTTAGTTTTAGTTAACTATAATAACCCTGAAAGGGAATGAGTAGAAGGGGGGAAACGAGCCAGAAATGGAGAAGGAGGCAGAAGGAGAAAAGCGTGCAGTGTATTGGTAGCTGAAGGAAGTCAGGCCTGACCCTCAGTGTTTCTGTGCTGCTTAACGCTTCTGGCAACTTAATGATCAAACGGAGCAGCCTGTGCCGGAGCATCACATCACAGCGCTGTAATCCAGCACTCCAGGGACAAAGATAAAACACTGAGAAGACCTCGCATTCTTCTCCTGTGTCTTTCATTTTTTATTACAAGAAAAATTGCGTTACACACAATTACAGGCAATAATGACAAAATAGAAAGCCCATTCATCTTGATAAAGAGGGAGATGATTAGCTTTTGTTATGGCTGTAAATGCATAATTTAGCACTGCTGTCATGGCACAGCTGAAAAACAGATCATCAGATGGGTCTGGGTAACAGATAACCCATAATCGCTTGAGCCTATGTTTTTAACGTACTTTACTATTTAATCGGTTCTGTAATATCGGGTTTCTACAGAAGAGACTCCAAAAACACCATTAAAGCACTGTGTGTTCAACAAGAAACAAGAGGGTTCACAGGTGGAGTGACTTTCTTAATGTACTGCTTACATTAATTATTCAGCTGTTTACTGAACAGCAATTCACTCTCAGTGTAACATACAGTGTAACATAAACATGAAATTACATTTGTGACCATATTATTATTATTATTAATTATTATTATCATTATTATTATTATTATTATTATTAATAATCATTATTAATGATATTATATTTATGGAACAAAAAAACTAAAACTAAAATACCATGATAATAAAATTATTATTATTACTATTACATATTTTATTTTTTAATAATATGTTCAATATTTTATGATTTTAAAAATTAAGTAAAATAAAATCATTCTCCATACTGTTATAGTAAATAATAATTATTATTATTGTTATTATTATTATTATTATTATATGTATGGCATATATAAAATATAAAAACTACAAAAATATAGTATAATATAAATTATTATTATTATTATTATTATTACATATTCTATTGTTTTTAATAATATTTTTCAATATTAAATTTTAATAAAACAAATGAAACTAATAACAACATCAACAACAACAACAACAACAACAACAACAACAACAACAATAATAATAATAATAACTAGTACATATTTCATAACAATATACTATTTATAAATTAATATTATTATCATTACATATTATACATTACATATTATATATTTTATTGCTTTTATTATTATTATTAATAATAATAATATTTAATAATAATACTTGTAATAATTTAATAATGTTATGCTTTTAAAAAATAATAATAATAATAAAAAAATCTTCCTGCATACTGGTTATCAGTTCAACATAAAAATAATTATTAGAAATATCTGTCCTATAAAAAATATAATTTGACCTCTAGACAGGGTGAAGAAAAGCAGATGCTGTGAATCTGAGAATCACTCACAGCTCTCGATCTCCAGCGTGCAGTTCTGTTCGTCCAGCGGGTATCGCCTCAGGTCCATCATGCAGGCTGCGGTGGTGGTGATCCTGAATGCAAAGCAGAGACAGGGGACTGTGGGGATTACTGACGCTTCTCAAGGACAACAGAGACGAGACCCTCCTCCCTCACATCCACACTGCTGCTCACAGATCTGTCTGGATGGATGGATTTTACCATTCTATACATTATTTTTCTATACATTATTCTATACATTATTTTTCAATAAAATCGAGAAATTCTATCAAATCTATTATTTAAACTACATTCCTTTTGCTCAAACAGTAGAGTACAGCATCAGCCAGGGCAACGGGTTTGATTCCCAGGGAATGCATAAATATAAATTGTACACCTTCAGTGCAACGCAAGTTTTTTGACAAAAGTGTCTGCCAAAGGTAAATAAATGGTATAATGAGCAAGTATTAATCTTGAGTGGACAACCAAGATTATTACCTGAAGGAAAACAGTCTGTCCTTTGGGTCTGACCCAACTGCAGCAGCGATGCCATTTTCACAGTAAATTAAAACTAAAATTTAATTGATGACTGTCTCTGAACTTCACTCAAAAAAAAAAAAAATTATTTATTTTTACTTTTTGGAAAAAGACTCTTATGCTCAAAAATACAGTAAAAAGAGTAAAATTGTGAAATACTATTAACAATTTTAAATAGCTGTTTTCGATGTGAATATATGTTCAAATGTAATTTATTTCTGTGATCAAAGCTGAATTTTCAGCATCATAACTCCAGTCTTCAGTGTCACACGATCCTTCAGAAATCATTCTAATATGCATTTCTGATTATTATCAATGTTGAAAACAGTCGTGCTGCCCAATATTTTTGTGGAAACCGAGATACATATTATTTTATTTATATATAAATATCCTGAATTAAAAATAACTTCAATATAATAAAGCATTATAAATATAAATATAAACAATTGGAATTTGAATAAATCATTGTAGATTTCTACTTGATTTTGTGAATTAGCATCAGTCAATTTCCATCATGATTATTTAGTTAACATTAAAATGTCATGAACTTGCCACTACAGGTTGTGCAACGTTGATTTGATTTAAAGCAATACTTAAACTTATTACACTGCACTGTAAAAAAAATATTTTAACTGTAAAAACCGTGAAAATGCTACAGTAAAAACCTGTTAAATGGTTAACGGTAAGTTCCCCTAATAAATAAGGTGAAAAACTGTAATAGACATTTCAATGAAATTCAATTCAACAATTTTACGGTGAAATACCATTTTTGGAAGTGAAAAAGAATGTAAAATTTATAGGGAAAAACCATAAATTGACGTTCCCATAATTCCCTGCGTAGCATTTCAAATTGGATGTTTTTTCTTTGTTTTTTCTTACCAGTTATGTTTATTAGGGTTGTATGTTACTAATGTTGTTAAATTAATGTTTATTGCATATTTCAGTTTAATGAGTCTCACCATGATGGTGTTTAGTGTTTGTATAAATGACACTGTGCACCTTCTATATATGTTATTATTTAAAAGCTGCTTGTGATGGGCTTTGGTTCATCATGTGACTTTTTCATCACCACCTGCATTTGGTGGTTATCAGAGTATTACAAAGGTACAAAACAGATATCAGTACTTCAATAGGTTGGTATATTAACTAGGGATGCACCGATACTGAGCTCCTGTACCCGTACTCGTTAAAACGCCCCGATACCAAACGCCGATTCAACACAGCATGTGATAAGTGCCATATTCAGACAAAGAAACACCAGCAACAGAACAACAGACAGCAGAATGGAGTTATTAAAGATTAAGGATGTCTACGAAGCAGATGTATGCAATGAATAATGTTAAACATTAAGCATTAATGCCTGTACAGCTGATGTGCGCGAGCTGATAAACAAAGCATGCTGAGTTTAAAATGTTGCTACCGTATTTTTTTTCCAGTAGATTTCCGGCAACCACAGCTGCTGTTTTTTTACCGTAAATTTTACTGAATTTTGTTTACAGTGTGGTTTCAATTTTTGCAGTTTTTACCATATACGTGAGTTATACCGAGAACAAGCCTCATCTTTTTCTTTGTTCACAAAGACAACATTTGGGGTCAGTAAGATTGTCTTACATATTCACATATTCAGCAAGGATGCATTAAAGATCAACTGTGACAGTAAAGACAAAAAATCTGTGATTTGATGTAAAGCATCAATTAAACTTGCGCTTAAGATTTTTGTGGATTGCATTTTTTTCTGAATACAGTTCTGGCTTGTCAGCAAGCCTCATCTCTCTCTTTGTTCCCGGTCATAAATCAACATGCCAAAAACATCAATACTCCCGAGGTTCCTCTGCACCGTCCCGCAATCACAATTCCACAGGAAGAGCTGGAAGAACTGGGAGCTCTGGGAAATCAGGAAATTAGGCCAAGATGGCAGAGGTAAAAATAACAGGCTATTTATAGGTCGCTACATCATCAGCAAAAGTCTCAGTGCATTTGGGTGTCTAAGAGATGGATAGATGAGAGAGTCATCAGTCCCTACAGCTGATGAGCTTTGGTGTTGTTGGAAAGCTGAGGAGAGTTCGAGGTGGAGTTGGTCTTTCTCGATTCCTCCATCCCTCCTTCTCGCTCTCTTAACATTGTTAACCTTTTCTCAATCTCTTTAATCTCTGAACCTCCTTTCATCTTCTCCTTCTCTTTCCATCTTCCACATTTCTTTCACTGCATACAATACATCTATTTTCTCAATCTGTTTTTCCATCTGTTTAAGAACAACTGATTAGACACTACTGCTCAAAAGTCTGGGGTCAGTAAGATTATTTTTTAAATAAATTAATGTTTTTATTCATCAAGGACGCATTAAATTGATCAAAAGTGACAGTAAAGACATTTCTAATGTTACAAAAGAGTTCTATTTCAAATAAATAATGTTCTGTTGAATTTTCTATTCATCTGTGAATCCTGAAAAATAAAATGTACCACAAAAATACTCAGCTGCACAACTTTTTTCAACATTGCAAATAATCACAAATGTTTCTTGAGCAGCAAATCTGCATATTAGAATTATTTCTGAAGATCATGTGACACTGAAGACTGGAGTAATGATGCTGAAAATACAGCTTTGATCACAGGAATAAATTACATTTTAAAACACATTCACATAGAAAACTGTTATTTTTAAATTGTAATAATATTTCACTGTTTTTACTGTAGTGTTGATAAAAAAAATGCAGCCTTGGTGTGCAGAAGAGACTTCTTTCAAACATATATATTATTATAATATATATAATATTATATATATATATATATATATTCTGTTTGAAGAAAATATACTGTATAATAATATGTCATTTCTGTTTGAAGTTTTAATGCTTTTGAATTAAAACTTGTAATAATTAACGTTATTTCATCAATTATTTTGTCTAGTTGTGGACTTGCTTCATACAATTATAATGTAGGTGCCATTTAGACTTTTCCTTTAAGCACACATTATATCTGACAGCCAAAAGAATTAGTATGATATAAAGGACGGGAAAAAAAAACATTAAAGCAATGACATTATATGTTTTTTTTCGTCAGAGTGGGCTAATATGATTTCTTTGTCAGGTGTTAGAATTGCCCCCAACCATTGCAAACACTCTGATTCCTATTAAATATGATATTACGATCTAGTCTTTCTCATTAAAAGTTATTTATTGCCAAAGACGTTTAGTTTACTAAAAGACAGTAGGTATATTTATAGCAGTCCGTGAGTTAGGAAGAAAAACGTAAAAAGATTTTGCCCCCAGTCTCTCTTACTCATCTCTCTATTTCTCTGCTCTCCGTCTCACTGTGACCTGCTGCTTACTGCTTGATTTGTATCCGCTTGAAGAGGGCTTGGCTCAATATATTAAGAGCAGAGGGAAGCTAGGCCTGACTCCTGAGGAATAAAAGTCGGAGCTGTTTACTCTCTAGTGCCGTTAGACTGCTACTTCCCTGCATTGAAACCCACCAACGCTGAGATCTTCTCATACGCATGCATTCAAGAGCGCTCACCAGTACACTAGACTTCATCTATCCATCTATCACTGGCGGGCCGCAGCGCTACGGTTTCCCCGCGCACCGCACAGGTTCATGAAAGGGTTGGGTACAGACCCCAAGGCAGCATGTGTACCTTTATTCCAAACGACCTTGTTTACTAAGGCTTGTGCTGCAACACACCATGCAGGGGTCTGACTAAATTACATTATGAGGGTGGCGAGAGGACGAGCTGAAAACACAGCAGCCAAAATGGTAGTCCTGAATTGGATCAAAGATTTTGCACACTTAACTAGATTGTGATTTTTTTTTAACCCTCTGGTGTTGTTTGGTTATTCTTGACAGAAATATTTTACGTTTTTTTCCGTCATCCAAATGGTATGAAACTTGGTAAAGGCACTTGGCACTTGCTTTGTGAACACACTAGGGGTGTCCCCGACTAAGGATTTTCATAGTTGAATTGGAAATGTTGAATCTTGCCGAGAGTCGACTGATGGTCGAATCATATGTTTGGAGGCGGGGCAAAATACATTACCAAGAGTCAAGTCAGACATTCAACAATCATAATTACTGACGTTAACACACAGGGAAAATGTGTAATGGATGCCTCGCAGATACAAAAATAGGCCTAATGTTTTATGTTTTGATTAAAAGATAGTTAGCATTAAACGTCAGCGAAACCCTAAGAATTCACATTTTTTACAATACTGCTCTCATTATAACGTTATGTATATGACCGTTAATGTTCTGCATTTCTGTTGTGAACTGCTCGCGCTGAAGATGACAAGTAGAATGAAGCATTTGATAGCAGGTTTTTAATCAATGGGATTAACTCATTATTTATCTCATATAGAATACGCTTCGTTAATTGTATAACATAACGTCAATATTACGACTTATAGGCCATCTGCACAAAATGCCCTGAATGCACACGTGTCTGCGCGGCTCTGAATGAACTCCTTTTGTGGACGCGTTCTTCACGCAACAACGTGCAGAAACACAGCAACTAAACTATTAAAATTCACAGCGTTTTATTATAATAGTGTTCTCATTATAATGTTACGTATATATGACAGTTCCAGTCATACTTATTAATATTCTGCATTGTTGTTTGTACTGCTCGCACTGCAGAGATAATCACTGTAGTACTACAATGAAGCGCTGTAATCAAATGCATCTTATACGAGATAAATAATATACGATATGATTTTGAAATCACTTGTACCCTACCTGATCGAAAAAATCCAGTCTTTCACTTTCTGCCTGTGTCAGTTTGAGTCTTGTTAAAGGTTTAAATCCCTGCCGCCAAAATGCTCCTCTGTCGGTCACGGATTATGGAAAATGAAACTTAAATCCATAGGGGTGGTTGGATTTATTCACACACGTTAAAATATTTATTTAAAGCTTCTTTCTTTTCAGATTTTTATTTACAGCATTATCTTAATAGGCTGTATATTAACTTATTGGGAGAAAACCAGTAGTTCTATGTGAAATCAGACATATAGCAAAAGTGGCATGATCATAAAACCTCTGCGAATATTCAACTGTGAGATTGGGAGTCGAATCAGGCTCCTCCTATCGAAGCATCGAATCGTCGACTATTCGGGGGTCACCCCTAGAACACACACACACACAAATGAATCATGGACATGATACAAAATTTTTTAAATGGTCTTGAAAAAAATAGTCACAGGTCAAAAATTATCACATCCTAAATGATTGGGAAGCTAATTTCAACTAGTGGAAATGTTTGGTACTGCATCCAAACAAAATCTTACTGGAAGCTCATTTTTTGAGATATCAACCTCAAATTTGGAACACAATTTCCTTAGATGTATGGACTTGACTTTCATGCAGTTTTAGAATAAAACATAGCATTTTTCATAATAATAAACTCAAACTAATATAACTTTTTTTAAGTTTCACTTTTTTTTTCACTTCAGCAATAATCTGTATAATTCAAGTATAATCCTTTAACAAGATAAATCAGCCAGATTTACGTTAGTTTAAGATGGAAATTTCATTATCAGGTTTATGCTGAAAAACAGGTAATAAATGGAGTATAACTATTCCATATATATAAATTAGTACCATAAAATCTGCTAAAAATACAAAACATTAAATAAAAATCTAATTTAAATATAGTACATTCATTTCACTGAAATAAAAAAAAAAAAAGTCATTTTTGACCATCATGCGAACAACAGACAGTTAAAAAGTATAGCAACTGTTTCGATGGTGAAAAATGGTCTCTATTTGAAAATTGGCTTGGTGACATGATCAGATGTGGAAAGTCATTTGAGTGCACATACATATAATGTGCACATATGGACTAGGAATGTGCATCAAGAAAGTGTTTCTGAAAAGCATAGCATTAAAAGCACCAAGGTCATGGGTTTGATTCCCAGGGAATGCACAAACTACTAAAATATGTACTTTGAAAGGAATATAAATTGCTTTGGATAAAAACATGTGCCAAATGCAAAAAAAAAAAAAAATTTAATTAGGGTAAACGTACCTATTAAAAGCACACTTCCATTTTTGAGATCAGATTATAAAAAGAAAAAATAATTTATTATCCTATTTGATGTCTTAACCAATTGATATGTTTGTTACTATATAACTCCTATAATTTCAAGTTAATCAGATCACTGCACGCTGAAATATGAGTCTCCATGTGTTCACACTGTCTGGTGGCCATATTGAAAGCTGTCTAAAAACTTTCACCAAAAGGGGAGCCCCTTAAATGTGCGTTTTTTTAGATGTTTAAGCCTTTATTTTTGGTAAGTTTCACTACTTATTGTAAAATTAAGAGATTAATGTTCAGACTTTTGCATATTATAACCTGGAACTTGGATTTAGGAAATAATTACATTAGATCCAAAAGATAGTTTTAGCAACACAGCGCAGATGCTACAGAACACAGCTGACTAGCTAAGATTGTGTGCTACACTAACATATTACTTCACAGGCATTACTGGCTTGTACTTTTACATCCATAATATTATAAATTGACAGTTTATTGCTGGTCTGTCGTTTTACAGTGCTGTAATTTTTAAAGATTTCATATTATTGTAAGGTGAGCTTAAAGGGTGCACCACTATGAAAATCACACAGCTTCAGTGTGACATCAATAAGAAAAAGTATAATTTCATAGATATTGTTAATAATAGTTGTTCATATTAAAATATGTATGAACTTAATACATGACTATTTATTTAGCAAAAATCCTGTCATTTTAATAAATATTACATGAAATTTATAAGAAATTGTTGCTGCTCAATTAAGCTCAGTGTGCTCTCTTTAAGCTCTTCCACATTGAACGTCTATGTAAATACTTCATAAACAGACTTTAAATATTAACTGAGGGTTGTCACTTTAAGTTAAGTTAATCGATTTTCTATGGATTCTGTCAACTCAAATCTGCAGACTGGCTCTGATCTTTGGCAGCTAGCATCAACTTTTCCAGACTGTAAATCTGTGGAAAATCATGTAGTGTATTCCAGCCATAAGAAACTATAGATAAGTTGACATCCATTTAACAAGAGGTTTCATAATGAGGCTAGTTTCTATGTTCAAAATTTTCCTTAAAATAAACAATAATTTTTAATAAAACATAATGTGAGTTTAATGGGAATAGGGGTGTGCTTAAAGGGTACAAAAATGTACCCATTAAGCACAACCAGACTTTTTAATTTAATTATGTATATCTTAAAGGAACACTCCACTTTTTTGGAAATAGGCTCATTCTCCAACTCCCCCAGAGTTAATAAGTTGAGTTTTACCGTTTTTTTAATCCATTCAGCCGATCTCCGGGTCTGGCGATAGCACTTTTAGCCTAGCTTAGCATAGATCATTGAATCCTATTAGACCAGTAGCATCGCGTTCAAAAATAACCAAAGAGTTTCGATAGTTTTCCTATTTAAAACTTGACTCTTCTGTAGCTATATCGTGTACTAAAACCGGCGGAAAATGAAAAGTTGTGATTTTCTAGGCCGATATGATTAGGAACTATACTCTCATTCCGGCGTAATAATCAAGGAACTTTGCTGCGGCAGCAGGCGCAGTGATATTACGCAGCGCCTGAAAGTAGTTCCCAGCTATATTATAACTAAGTACCTGGCTGGGGACTACTTTCAGGCGCTGCGTAATATCACTGCGCCTGCTGCGGCCATGTTACGGCAGCAAAGTTCCTTGATTATTACGCCGGAATGAGAGAAAAAAAAGTGGAGTGTTCCTTTAATTGAAATGCTTTTGTCATTTAAAATAAAATTTAATATTTTTGTGTGAGAGATTAATATTTTATTTTAACATAACTTTTTGTACTGAAACCAATATCTTGTGCACTAAAAATGTCTCAATGTAGATTTTGGTGAGCTTAATAGGTACGTTTACCTTAAATACTTTTTTAAAAATTTAATCAATGTGCACATACACACTAGGAATGTGCATTAAAAAAGTGTAAAGCATAGCATTAAAAACACCAAGGTCATTTGTTCAGCTTCCATGGAAGGCCTGAAATGATACAATGTGTATAACTTTCTTTGGATAAAAGCGTGTGCCAAATGCAAAAAAATGCAAATGAAATCAAGCCAATTTAGAGTTCATGTTGAATTTAACCATCAAAGATGTGTTTTTAAATGTAAATTTACAGAATTAAAAAAAAATAAAATCAGAGGCAGAGAAAGGATGTGTCACATAAAGATCAGAGCATTTACTTTTATATTACTTTAATATAGATCTCTTTTGTGACCCTGCTAAGCCACCATTGACAGTATCAGACTTAAATGTGTGAGAGAAGGACATGGTATTGAATTCTGCTACCACTTAGCAATTTTCCTTGCAGTGATGCCTCTCCTATTTGAGTTTTCCTGTTGCTGCTGGTATATTCACCTACCTTTACACAGATAGATAGCACAGGAATGTGTGATTATACAAAATAAAATAATGCCAGCTATAAATAGAAGCTGTCCTATTCTGCATAAGTCGCTGGAAAAAATAACACCATCCAGTGCACTTCACCTCCATATAATAGGCAACCTTTTCTGTAAATGAGAATTAATGATCATGTCTCCATTTTATTGTGCGGCTCATCCACTGTAAATGAGAAGGTAAACAGAAGACCTCTTCTTCTCTCAGTCACTATGTATAGTAATTTAGATTTGCTTAAGTCTATTATGTCCTAAATTAGTCAACTGCATTTAGACAGAAATGGCCCTAACAGCGATGTAACGCTTCTTAATTGGGCCTAGTACATAGCCTTGCTGAACACCTCATAGCGTGTGCTAACCGAGTTATGCTGTGTGCTAAAACGCTGTGAATGTGACACATCACAACACATTAAGCTGATCACTGCTAAAACTATACTTGAAATGTTGGTTTAATTCAGACAGAAGACATTTTGTTTACATTTAAACAAATGAGTCTATCCGACACTAGACTCAAACTACGATAGCAATGATTTGTTAATACACATTGCACACAAAAGCAGAAGGCACTTTTTTCAATCTGGCAACTGCAATCTGATTGGCTGAATTTACAACTTCCAGGAGTGAGGGCATTCGGGTTTGTTATCAGTCTGTATGGAAACAAAGTAGTGTTTAAAAAAGTATTACCCTTACAATAATTAACAATGGTTTTATTTCAAATAATAAAAAAAATAAAATAAAAAACCATGGTTATCAAAGTTAAACCACAAATGAACCCATGGAATCTAGTAAAACTGTGGTTATACAAATGGTAATCACTACACTTTTACTAAAATAAAACCATGGTTAATTTTTGTAAGGGTAGGGTCGACATAATGCATTTTTAAGAAATAACTACCCTTATAGTAAAAGTTTAGTAACCATGTTTTTTGTTTTGTTTTGCTTTTTTTGCATATTGATAACCATTTGTATATAACCACAGTTTTACTAAAAATATCAAAGTTAAATGGTTTGTGTAGCTAAACCATGGTTAATTTGTGTATTAACTATAATAGCCATGGGTTTTTAAAATTGTTTTATTTGTAGTTAAACCATGTTTAGGTTTCATAAGGGTTATCACTGAATTGAATAATACTGTTTTGTTTGAAGCGTTCATTAGCAAGTAAAATATATCCACAAAAAACAAAAAAAATAATTAAATAGGTATGGCTTTGCATATCAATCTGACAGTCCTTTGTTTAAGTGGTTGACTCTTGTCCAGAATAAGTAGCAATATGGATCAGTTACTTTAGAGTTGAGAGTACTTTAGACTCTATTGATCTCTTTACACTCTATTATAATTTTGAGTACTCTAAAGTTTAGAGTACTCAAAATCAACATGCATACTATACATCAAAGAAAGTTTCTTATATCTTTAAAAGCTCCAACCATTGAAATTTGAATTTGAAACTAAATGAATATGAAAATGTCTTTGGTATAATAATAGAATTTTTTTTGACATTAGTCCATTAAAACAAGGACGACACAGACTGCTACGCCATAACGTGATTCACTTGTTGTATTATGACTCAGAAATTGTATTTAAGCCTGTGTATTTTCATCTCCTGGCCGGTGTCCGTGTTATTGGTTGAAGTCTTTTAGGAGCAAGATAATCAGATCTACCTGCCTGTGCTAAATTGTCAGACTGGGCTCTCACAGAGCTATAGAAGAGCGCTGTTATTTTCTTCTTCTCCTGGTAATTGAGGAACATGCTTTGGCAGGCTTAGTGGAGCAGGGCACCCAAGGAACACGGACAACACACCCCCACTCACAGCAAACACACACATTTACAAACCCAGAAAGCCCATCTTCCAACACTCTTTTAAGTCAAACTGCAACAGAGCACAGATTCGCACTAAATTTCAGATGTCACAAAAGAGAACGCTCCATTACTGCCTCCTCAACACATGCACACACACACACATGCGGCCGCAGCCGGCGCTGTCTCACATGCGAAGGTCTCCATTGACAAAGTAGCGCGATGGCAGTCCCGAAAGCAATGTTCTGCAGGCCAGGTCACGGCACTCTCACACATTCCCATCAATGTTTCATCATGTGCATTTAGTGTTTCTGCACGCAGTTTCCCCTTTTGGGTTATGTAAAAATAGCTTATGTAATTGGGCACTTACATAATGAAGCGTTATAAATTATATTTATTGATTTTGGTCGCCTTAATAGCAGTGAATTATCTGCTGCAATGCAGATTTTTAATTTTTAAGCACTCTTCTGATAAGGATACTGCTGTCAGGCTGAGGAACGGCAAGCACAATGCGCAGCTTTGGAATTAGCAACAACAATTTCATCCCTTCTAAACATAGACAGCGATGTTGAGTCATTTACACCGGCATAATGCAACAGCAGCCAGGGAAAATAAAAACAGGCCTCTGAACACGTCGTGAATGCGTTATGTGGGTGGTTTGCAAATAGTTTGCACGGACAGAATGATGAGAGGAGTCAAACGTGATTACGGGTCGATAGGGACAATGGCGTTGACCTCAAAGGACGTACCTTAATCCGTAGAGCACGGTGCCGTCGGGGTGCAGGCGTATCATTCGGTTCTTGACTGTCACTCCGTGAACGAAGGATTTCTTATCATTGAGGAAGTAGGTGTCAGGCACCCACAGCTGGTCAGCCACACGGTTATCCAAGGTTAGATTCAGAGGGATCTCCGAGTATGACAAGCGCTTGTCTCGCCAAGCCTGCTGGAAATACATGGTGAGGGTGTAGTCCTAAAAATAAGAGGAAAATTTGGAGAAGATGAGATCACGAAGGCCATTCTTCCCACAGATGAAAAAGTATCTCTCTTTGTGCTCTCTCTGTATTTTCCACATCTCTTTCATCTTTATTTGACCCTCTAACTCTAGCCCTCCCTATTCTAATTCTATTCTTTAAATAAAAAAATTAAAAAACTTGGCCCTTTTAGACTTGCACTCTATGCATTTACTAACTGCTTGTTTTCTTTAAAAAAAAAAAAGACTAACACTAGCTTGCTCTATTCTTTTCTATTCTATCTGTTTTCTTTTTATTTATTATATTATTGAAATAAAAAAAAAACTTGCTACGTGTACTGCGTTAAGCTAACTGAGACTTGTTATAGCACTTGCGTATCATTACTCTTTTGTTGATTTTGATTGCATCTATTGTCCTCATTTGTAAGTCGCTTTGGATAAAAGCGTCTGCTAAATGACTAAATCTAAATGTAAATGTATTTGGGTCTTAATTTCATGTTCAATTTGATGTTTCCAGGTATTTAAAAAAATATGGGCATGTACCTTACACTATGAACATGCAACCAACACTATATTATTTTTAGATGTTTACACCAATATTTAATATTAATAAGACTGACGTTAATATTTAAACTACACTGTGATTAATATTTAAGTATTTAATATTAATATTTAAAACCACACTGTAAAAAGTGGTAACCTGTGAGCGTTACTTTAAGGAGCTCTTTCCACCTGATATATACTTTGAATATGTTGAGGTCTTTTTTATGTATTTAAAAGAAATGTCTGCTCACCAAGAACATGTTTATTTGATCAAAAATACAGAAAAGCAGTAATATTATAAAATGTTTTTTTATTATAAAATAACTATTTTCTATATATTTAAAAAATATATTTTAACATGATAATTTGCTGTTTAAGAAATATTTCTTATTATAATCAATGTTGAAAACAGTTGTGCTGGTTAATATTTTTGTGGTTATTATTTTTCAGTATTCTTTGATTAATAAACAGAAACATTTTGTAACATTATGGTCACTTTTGATCAATTTCACACATCCTTGCAGATTAAAATGATTAATTTCTTAAAACAGAAGTAACATTTAAATGAAATTTTAAATGTAAATAATATAAATTTAATCTTAAATGATAACTTAAAATTGAAATTAATTGAAATTAAAATGAAAACATCTATTTGAATTAATTTGTTGATTTAGATGTTACTACATGAAGCAAGTTATGTTTATTTACTCATTTTTAGTCCCAAGTCACATGATAAAAGTCTCATCAAGCTTATAAAATAAGAACTAATAATACAGTACCAAGAGCATATATTGTCTCTTTGATTAGTTACTATTAACTCTTATTGAGCTGCTTTTATTAACACTCGCCATCTTTCAGATCATTAGTCAACAAATCCTCGTTAAACACTGCAGGAGGTGGCAGGCTCGCAGATGCACCTTTTAATTTAACCCAGCTGAGTGCTCACTAAAAACCGCCTCGCTCACAAATCACTTTGTGTTTCGAGTCATTATAAGTTCATTTCGATTCAGATGTGACCACAAGTGATGATGTCCGAGTGTGTGAGACGTTTGCTCTGTAATTAGCCCATCCGTTTCCAGCCGTTTGACACATTATGTTGAGGAGCTGTGATCGTGATAGGCTGTTATTGTCCCACTGACAGGCTAATCAGCCAATCACATCGAAGCATCCGCTGATGTCACTGCCGAACACTATTTCACTCTTAAAAATAAAGGTGCTTCACGATGCCATAGAAGAACCTTTTTGTCTAAATGCTTCCTTTCTGTTTCACAAACGGTTCTTTGTGGTGAATGTTTTTCAGATTAT
The DNA here is from genome assembly GCF_012432095.1 of Onychostoma macrolepis. NCBI lineage: Eukaryota > Metazoa > Chordata > Actinopteri > Cypriniformes > Cyprinidae > Onychostoma > Onychostoma macrolepis. The sequence continues at coordinate 2,662,027 of NC_081168.1, read as the reverse complement.
AAAAAGGTAAGAAAGAGATGGTTCTTTGACTGAATGGTTCTTTGGGGAACCAAAAACGTGACCCTGGAGCACAAAAGCAGTCATAAGTAGCACAGGTATATTTGTAGCAATAGCCAACAATACACTGTATGGGTCAAAATTATGCCAAAAATCATTAGGATATTAAGTAAAGATCATATTCTATGAAGATATTCTGTAAATCTCCTACTGTAAATATATCAAAACTTAATTTTCGATTAGCAATATGCATTGGACAATATTTTGATTTTTTTTGCATCCTCAGATTCCAGATTTTCAAATAGTTGTGTCTAAGCCAAATATTGTCCGATCCTAACAACATAACATCAGTGGAAAGCTTATTATTTCAGATGATGCATAAATCTCAATTTCCAAAAATTGGAAATTATGACTGGTTTTGTGGTCCTGGGTCACAAATGGTTCTTCTATGGCATTGCTGTGAAGAACCTTTTAAGCACCTTTATTTTTATTAGTGTAGTTTATAAAAACCAGCTTTATGCTCATATTTTGTCAAATTTCTCTTCTTAATTCTGTACCATCAGTTATTTTCTCATCCAAACTGTTTTTGAGCATTGCCTCCTGGGATAAAATGCCCCTGATTTTATCCGGGGGTTTGTTTCGGGAGTGCTGTGGATGTGTTTATCAGTGTGGCCAGAGGACGACGGTTTCTAGCCCCATATTTATCTCTCCGTGCTTCTCCAGAGGTGACCTGCGAGGGAACTCTTAAAACTGCCAATCGCCTTCTGCCAAAAATAACCAGCACACTTGATAAAGTTACTCTCAGGCACCAAACCTCCCTCTGATTCAAAAGCCGATGGAAGAACCAGCTGTGACTCACACTGTCCTGCTTGTGCACATTCACACAGCCACTTCAGCATGAGCAAACACACGCTAAACACACCTGAACACACACACACGCCCCAATTCTCCACAACAGATCCCATACACAGATATAACCCCACTACTGCACTACTACTTGTTTTTGCACCACATTTCTGTTACTGAAAAGTATTTAAAAATCCTTTCTACACTGATAAGTACCCAAATTATTGATAACCAAGATGACTACATAAAACGCCTTTTGAGCATGCAGATGGTCCATCGTCAGCCGCCGCCTCTCATAACATCCTCCGATCTCTAGGATTTGTCATTATGTGTAGAGGAGGTTAAGGATCGACGCTGCAGGTTTCCCTCAGGAGAAGCATCTGATGCCTCGGGCGACAGAGTCACCTCAGCACTCTTAAAGGGACAGTTCACCCAAAAATTTTAATTTGTTGTTCATTTACTCACTCGTAGGCCATTCAGGATGTATGTGTCTGTGCAAGAAACTGAACATTATTCACAACATTATTACCTGTAATCCAGAGCCTCAGACAAACGGTCCGGAGTGATGTCCAGAGAACGAATCATACTTTTGAACTGATTCTTTTTAGTGAACTAGTTGAATTCACCAAATCGGACTGAAGCATCTGAAGCATTTCACGGCTCGAGCAGCACAGACATACAATTTACTCGCTTCAAAGCTCGCTTTCAGACGCCTGACAGTCACTCCGACTCAAAATGAGCCATGTCTGACTAACTTTCTGGTGTGAGTTCGGTTACCAATTTTTTTCAAAATAACTTTGGTGCTCCACATAAGAAAGTAAGTCATAGATGTTTGGACTGACATGAGGATGAGTAAATAATGCCAACTATCTGTTTAATGACCTCTGCTTACTGAGACATTCTGAGAATAAATTCCAAATTCTAAGCTGATAAAATAAAGAAGAATTAAAAAAAAAAAATATATATATATATATATATATATATATATATAAAGACTGTGTTTCACTAAAGTGATATATATATATATATATATATAAAAAAAATTTAAAACACATTAGTCACCCTCATGTCATGTCATTCTAAACCTCTATCACTTAATGTGCATTCCATTCAACCGAAAGTGAACTACAAAGTGGACTTCACATATATTCCATCATCTTAAGTGCGATTCCAGTCTGAAGGGAGCGAACATGTTCAGTTCAAAGGGCATAGGGAATAAGAGTACATCGATATATCACTTCACAGGAAGTGGAGAAGGAAATTCACCCAGCAGTTAATGCATATCACTCCAGTACTTAGCTTGACTGAAATAAACAAGGTAAAATAATTTAAGGCTTCAGCATTTTGATTTAGTTTAATTAGTCCCAGGTGTGATTTATACTTGGTTGTTGGCGGGTATAAAGTGCAATGGTTAAATAAGATGAAATACACATCTAATATTCCTAAATTAAGTTTATTTTATTATTAAACAACGCAACAGACATTTATCACCCAGTTTAGCAGTGACCATTTGTATGCATTAAATTAATAACACATGCATGTGTTAGATACAGATATATATTAAATGAAAGTATGGTAACTTATATTACATTATGAATTTGCAGAATTAACTAATTTTGTCAACTTCAACAGATATCCCTTGCTCAAGGAACAGGGAGCAGAGAGCAGTGAACACTGCATAGGGACCCTGTAAATTGGAACGCAACTTTGCGGAAAACGAAACAAGATGTTTTGAAGGATATGCATGTTGCTCGCAAGCATACAATGAAAGTGGATGGGAACCAGGAGCTTTTAAGCTAGAAAAACAACAACAACAAAACACCTTAAAAGTGATCCACATGAGTTGTGCCCTATATTTAATGAAAATAAATGATGGTTTTGTGTGACGAAAAACAAAAGTCACTAAAAAGAACTTCCACTGCAGACCTCAAAACTCGTTCACACTTGTGACCCTGCAGCACAAAAGCAGTCATAAGCAGCACAGAGGTATATTTGTAGCAATAGCCAAAAATACATTGAATGGGTCAAAATTATAAATTTTTCTTTTATGCCAAAAATCACTAGGATATTAAGTAAAGATCATGTTCCATGAAGATATTTTGTACATTTCCTACCGTAAATATATCAAAACTTCATTTTTGATTAGTAATATGCATTGCTAAGAATTCATTTGGACAACTTTAAAGGAGATTTTCTCAATATTTAGATTTTTTTGCACCCTCAGATTCCAGATTTTCAAATAGTTGTATCTCAGCCAAATATTGTCCGATCCTAACAAACCATAGATCAATGGAAAGATTATTTATCCATCTTTCATATAATGTATAAATCTCAATTTCGAAAAATTGACCCTTATGACTGGTTTTGTGGTCCAGGGTCACATTTGGGTAAATTTACATATGTTCAGTGTTGGGGGTAACACATTCCAATTAACGTGAGTTGTGTAATCAGAATACTTTTTTCAAGTAACTAGTAAAGTAAAACATTACTTTTAAATTTACAACAAAATATCTGAGTTATTTTCTCAAATAAGTAATTAATGTGTACAATATGCATTGAATTGGACGAATAACCTATGTTAGTCAATAATTGTGTAGGATAGAGCTATGTACAGCTCATCTGAACACACGCAGATGTCGCGAGACAGAACCAATCGATCACAGAGAGCATTCACTAACTTCTGACAGTGCATTCAAACAGGCTGCGTTTCCCAAGTATCATAAGAAAGCTGATGCTTTTAGAAACGGCAGCCCAGAACGATGCTGATCAGGACAGAAAAAAACATGTATGTTTGAGTTATTTCACAATAAATAAATTGAAATTGTAGCCTACATAGTTTGTGCAATTACATTTTTTCCAATTGAATGTTAAAAGATAATACTGATCATGTTCTATTCTGTAATATAAATCATACACTGTCAGAATAAAAAGGTTGCATTTTATGCATGCAAGAGCCTATCACTGCAGTCTATCCCTTATGAAAATGAACCATGGTTTTACTAAAGTGACCTTAGTTCAACTATAGTATTTGTAGATTTCCATGGTTACCACAACAGTAAACATATTTGAACCATGTGTAAACAAAAATGTAACCTAATAAGTTACAATTAAGGAGTATTTAATGTTAAAATGTGTTTCAAATATAAATTTAAATGGGTATCATTACCCATTTTACTCGTAGTAATTTAATAATTTAATAAAGGCAGTGGCTATTTGCACTAAGTGTAAATAATGATAGATGCTATTTACACAAGTGAAAATAGCAGTATTTTTTAACAATATGCTATTTACACTAAGTACAAATAGCTATAGATTCTATTTACACTATGTTAAAATAGCAAGATTTTCTGCTACTTATATACTACTTATTGTAAATAGTGGCAATTATCTGCACCTCAGTATTGAAGTACATTATAAAACAGTACGCAATAATAACATATTGAGTGTAAATTATCATTTTAATTCAAATTATTAAATGGATGCCACCTTACTGGGTCAATAAAGCCCTCCCTACCCCTACCCTAACCCTACCTGTTACTTTATTTTCAACTTTTTGATTATTTCCTTCTTTTTTATTGAAATAAATGCCTTTCCGATGCGATATGAGATTTGAAAAGGAAGAAAAAAACGTTTGGCAAAAGGGCTATTTGCACTTAGTGTTTAATAAATTTTATAGTTTAAAAGTTCAGTTTTTGAAGTATCGGTATCGGTATCGGTATCGGTATCTACGATACTGGCCTTTAAAAGTATCGGTATTGTATTGAAAACAAAAGTGGTATCGCCCATCCCAAATCAGTGACGTCAAATGTCATTGTTTGTTGTGCATTTCATGGATACAACAAGCCAGATTTGATGGATAAATGGAAAAATAAGGTAAATTTCATTCTGTTCCTCATGCAAAAACTCATTCTATTTCAGGAATACTTGAAATACTGTATCCGAGACGTGTGGACCACTTTGGTTTTGGAGCTTGGCAAACCTGGTCAACTTTAATCATTGTATGAAAAAGAGCAACATGAACATTCTGCTAAATATCTGCTTTTGCAAAACACCCACAGAAGTTGGATGAACTAAGCGTGAGTAAGAATGAAAGATTTGCATTATGCATGAAAAAATGTTTTGATGATATTTACGCCTAATGATATTCCTCCATTCTGAGCTTTTTAAACACAGCGTCCCAGTGAAGCGGTACAGTGAAAGAAGAATACATACAGCATATGCTGATGTATTACGGTGATTAATCACAAAGACAAAAACTGGAGAAAAATGGGAAAAAGCTGTCTGTAGATTAACATTTCGGGAAAATAGGTTAAATATACATTTTTTTCTGAGCAGAGTGTGGATGCCAGGGTACAGAATGTGGAACACCTGGGCTTGGAACTTTCCTCTTGGCTTCAGTGCCAAATGTGAGCATAATTACTATGGTCACAGATGGTAGCAGATGCCTCTTTGGGCTCTGTTTACTCTTCTTTGACATCAATAGATCTCAAACCGAGACGCAAACACACGGCTTCTGTGAGCTCACATGCAACCGAGTGGATTTATCACCATTTTTTACTCTCAATGCCTCTCCACTGCTAGAATCATGCATGAAAATAGAGGTGCATCGGTGCATTGATAATATATAATGGGTTATCGACAAATGAACACTTTTAAAACATGTACTAGCTGTTCTTTTCCAATCGATTACAATGAAAGCAGATGTAAAGGTTTTAAGTTTTAAAAAAGAATGCAATGCACCGTAAAAGTATTTAGCTGCATAGAACACGAGCATTAAATTATTTAGAATTTATCGTGATCCATGCACAGAAGAAAGAACGTCATGCTTTAGATCAACATGAAGGTGCGTAAAGGATGACAGAATTTTGACAGTATTAAAGCATTTCGAGAAGCAGAGATGTTCTGCAAGAGCAAAAAAGCCTGTTAGGTTGTGCTGTTTAATCATCGTTAACAGAGCTGAAATTTGCAAGTGAAAATTAATTTAATCAAGGACGCCTCTAAATGTGCAGCATAAATGTACTAATTAAGGGCGCATCGGTTATGAATTCTTTATGTGACATGAAAAATCGTCAACTAAAGAAGTCTGAGACACGAGAAGAAGCTGTCTTTGTATGCAATGAAAGTCACTCTCACTGCAACTGACCGACTTCCTTCCATTGGCTTGAGCAAACCAACATTTAAAAATACCAGACCAGGACTCAACAATAAGGATGAACGGATGGTGCAACAGTCACTGTGCTGTTACTATATCCTGGACATGTTTTTATGCCTGCATAAATGTCACCATGGTCTAGCTTGTTAACATAGACGAGATTTTGTCAAAATGGCAAAAAATTATTTGAGATAGTCTGGGAAGCATCAATTAGAAAGGAGAGAATATTATAAATGAGAAATGGTGCAGGATTTACTACACTGAAAAATTGCTAGTAAATTTCCCAAATAATTACAAAGAAATCACAAGTAACATTAAATTAAATGTGAAATTTTTAAGGTGAAAACTGAAATAGTATTTTCCTGTTTTAAAAGTACTCCAATAATGTACAGTTTTGTAAAAAAAAAAAAAAAATTTACAATGTAGATGTACACATATATACTAAAACACGGTTACAAATGTAGCTTCACTTAAGCCATTGCTCACTGATGTATAGCTAGATTGGGATTGTTTGTATTTATTGGCAAACATATATATTTCCCATAAATTAAAGAAAAATATTTGTATAATAATTATTTCTTACTATAAATTGCATAGCAGGGTGGAATTGTGAGTTTGATCAGTGCTTTAATCAAATATTTGTAAGTTTTTTTTTTCTTTTTTCTTTAGAACAATGATAATGTGAACGCCAGTTGTTTAATTGTTAAATAACATGTCTTTATAATATCACACGTACAAGTCTTAAGAAGAAAGCAATAACTTGCATAACAGTGTGGAATTGTCATAAACAAATAAAAAAAAATGGTGTAGGATTTACTACATTGAAAAATTGCTATTAAATTTCACAAATAATTACAAAGAAATTGCAAGTAACATTGAATTAAATGAAAAACTGAAATAGTAGTTTCTTGTAAAAAAGTACTCCAATAATGTACAAAACTGAAAAAAAAAAATTTTTCACAGTGTAGCTGCGTATTATTGCATATTAGATACATAATTAATATATATATATTTATTGTCATTTCTTTTGGGAATAAATCTAACTATATTTTCTGACTAAATGTGTTGCTAAATGTATAATTTGGTGTGCTTGGGAAAATGAAAATGTAGGCAGAAGAAGTATAAATCAAAACTGACTGGGCCAACAACAGATCCTTATTGTTGATCCCAGCAGTATATGATCTACAGCGGAGCACGCCGGATCTGAGAAACAAGCTTACGCAAGACAAAGTGAAGCATGCCAGTTCTTCAGATGGATATCCAGATCGATAGATCATATTGAGATTGTGACAGGATGACACAACGTCATTTGTCGGGTCTCTCCCACGGAGCTGACACTGAAGCAGAGGCTGCTGGGAGTTCTCCATTAAGCCTGTCACAACCCAAATCCAACACTCATCACGTTCAGCAGACATCCATCTCCACGGCACACAGCGGAAGTCATGCAAAATGAACACAACACAAAACAAAAGCCGATTCTCTTTTTCCAGGCAGTGAAATAAATGACGCTTTCCAAGAACAGGGACAGGGTAGTGTTTTTTTTTTTTTTAACAAATAGTCAATGAAAGGAGGAGCTAACCTTTAGAAAATGATGTTCTTATACCTCTGAACATTAAACTGCATATTATACTAGCAGGGTGTTTTTATTTATTTATCTGATATAAGGTTTGTCATTTTTGTAAATCTGTTATTTGATCTATTTAAAAATGTTTAAAATCATGATTTTTACATTTTATATCAATAAACATTAAAAAAATATGCAAAAGATGGAATTGTGAGCTTGATCAATGCTTTCAACACTAATAGATTATTGTCCAGATAATATTTTAACTCTTTTTTTTTTTTTTTTGGCTTTAGAACCAGTGTTGGGGAAAGTTACTTTTAAACGTAATGCATTACAATATTCTGTTACTCCCTTAAAGAAGTAACTAATCGTGATACTTAGTTTTTATGGAAAGCAATGCATTATGTTACTTTTGTGTTACGTTTTATCATCTGGACTGGACTTGCTTGTTTGTTTTTAATATACAATAAAAAGTTCTATTTTTGTCAAATTTAAAAATGAAACAAATAAGCCTCAGCCATTCTGGATTGCATGAAGAATAGGACGCAGGAGAAGAAAGTTCAACACTCTTCAGCAATAAAAAAGGTAACGCTTCACAGTAAGGTGTCATTTGTTAACGTTATTTGATGTATTAACTAACACGAACGAACAATACATTTATTGCACTATTTATTAATCTTTGTTAATATTAGTTGATAAAAATACAATCATTCATTGTTTGTTCATGTTAGTTCACGGTGCATTAACTAATGTTAACAAACACAACTTGTGATTTTAATAATGCATTAGTAAATGCTGAAATTAACATTAAGAAATATGCAAAAGATGGAATTGTGAGCTTGATCAATGCTTTCAACACTAATAGATTATTGTCCAGATAATATTTTAACTCTTTTTTTTTTTTTTTTGGCTTTAGAACCAGTGTTGGGGAAAGTTACTTTTAAACGTAATGCATTACAATATTCTGTTACTCCCTTAAAGAAGTAACTAATCGTGATACTTAGTTTTTATGGAAAGCAATGCATTATGTTACTTTTGTGTTACGTTTTATCATCTGGACTGGACTTGCTTGTTTGTTTTTAATATACAATAAAAAGTTCTATTTTTGTCAAATTTAAAAATGAAACAAATAAGCCTCAGCCATTCTGGATTGCATGAAGAATAGGACGAGGAGAAGAAAGTTCAACACTCTTCAGCAATAAAAAGGTAACGCTTCACAGTAAGGTGTCATTTGTTAACGTTATTTGATGTATTAACTAACACGAACGAACAATACATTTATTGCACTATTTATTAATCTTTGTTAATATTAGTTGATAAAAATACAATCATTCATTGTTTGTTCATGTTAGTTCACGGTGCATTAACTAATGTTAACAAACACAACTTGTGATTTTAATAATGCATTAGTAAATGCTGAAATTAACATTAAGATTAATAAATGCTGTAGAAGTATTGTTCATTTTTAGTTCATGTTAACTAATGAATATTATTGTAGAGTTACCATAAAAATTAAAAAAAAAACATAAAGAAACACAAATGTCATGTTAGAAGTCATTTTTGCTCAGTAGTATGGTTGAATTGGATCATCGAAGGTCAGCGGGAAAAACATTGGTTAATAAAATGGGATTAAATACATAAAAGATGTAGATTACTTATTTATTTAATTATTCTGAGTTTGCATTTCACTATTTTTATTTATTTTGAGGAATGCTGAATCTGTCTTTGTGCAAGTGACATAAGTACACGCATGTTCACATTTAGTCTGGAACTACAGTAACATCATGTTTACTCCCGATTTTGTTGTTGTCAGTCAATAAATGGGAAAACAAAGTAACTGGCGTTACTTATTTGAATGCAAGCAATGCGTTACTTTTCTAGCTACTTGAAAAAAGTAATGCTGAGCGATTTTCATTTTTGGATGAACCGTCCATGTAACAGAGTGAAAGTGGAGCAGATACTCTGATATAGTGTGATTGAGTGGAGGCGGAGACTAATTTGCATATTCATGGATCCACATATACAATAAATGGGAAAACAAATTAAAAGGCATTACTTATTTGAAAAAGTAATGCATTACTTTTCTAGTTACTTGAAAAACTAATCTGATTCCCTAAAGTGCATTACCTCCAATACTATTTAGAACAGTGGTCGCCAACCCGTCGAACGTCAAACCAGTAGATCCCGAAAATAACAGTAAAATGAGTACAAAAATGTAAAAACTTTCTCCATTCTTTGCATTGTATTTTTCCGTTATTTTCAGTAGCTACTGAGACAGTGATAAAGAAAAATACATCACGCCTGAGTCTGTAAACTGTACGTTAACCGAGGCCAGAGACGATGAATTCAGATGCAAAGAGGAGAAAATACTGTAGCAACAAGCTCACTCTTCACGATGGTCAAAATATAGGAAGAAAATGTAAATATTGAATTGGGGGTATGGGATTATATTAATGTATCACTGAAGGGAACTGACTGTCTCGAGAAAAGTCTAGATGGCAATGGAATTTCCTTCCCTTATGTAATGAATAATTGACGACGGTCCGTTGAATTCTTAGAAAATAATGCACACCCGAGGTCGTGATGCGGCCACCACGCATTATTTTCTAATAATTCAACAGACCGATGTCAATTATTCTGCTTAAACTACGGTTACTACACCTCAAGACATCAATCAGATGATATATTTCAAGGCATTTGTCCAGATTTTCTACTTAAAGGTGGGGTATGTATTTTTTTCAAAAATGCTTTAGAAAACTGAGTCGGGGCTGAGTACCAAAACAAACTTGTAGCCAATCAGCAGTAAGGGGCGTGTCTACTCATGATGCGAGGAGAGTGTGCTCATCAGTGCACATGACGGACATTAGCCGAGCTGAGCGACGACAGAAAGATAGAGATGGCGGATAAAGGTCTGCGGAACAAAAGAAGGCTTGTCTTCACTGGACGCGACAAAGCGTCCGTTGAAAATCATTTGAAATTTGTGTCAATACGTCATAAATAGAACGCGGCAGTCTGATATTTGTCGTGTCGCACATTCAGTGTAGACTGCATCAGTGATTATAATGAGTTCTATAGTATTTTGTCGCGGCGCGCTACTCGCATCCGGTGTAGACACAGTGTTACGGTAAAGCAAGAAGTACTACCGTGTAAATATCGGACCAGCTTTCCAACGCTGGAGAGAACTGAAGGAGCGGGAAGGCCTGCGATTGGACGCCGAGGTTGCTTTGTTTCTTCTCCATATGTGAGTAACATTGGTTTTACTTTGTTTCACAGAACTAATCGTTGTGTGGGGCGGAGCTATCAAAATAGGGGCGTGTTTGTATTGGTGATTTCAAATATCAACATTGGCTACCAGAATTCACTTACCCCACCTTTAAACCTTGAATTATTTCTTCCGCATCTCATCCAACGCCTCCGTTGCTAATTCCAAAATGTAATTTTAAACCTAGTAACGAAGGTTTGAGTTGTTAAACAATGCTACTGATAAAATCGTCAGAGTAGCGCTAACAACATTAGCTCATATGTTAGCCTGTGTGCAAACTGTAACTGTTATGTGTGTGCGGTCTGTGAGGGAGAGAAAGCGGGAGAGATAGAGTATGTGCTTTACGTACATAAAAAAACGTAATTTTGTGGCAAAAATAAATGGACACGGTCTGTCGTTTTTATCCTATTGTTTACTATATTTATTTGTTTGGCCGTGTCGTTGTGGGTTTTGATTCTTTTGCTGTAAGGACATTTGAAATAACTCAAATCATTTGGCAAAGTGGTTTGGTCATGTAATGCGGTCAAGAGCTGCCTGGAACTACGTTCGAGCGTTTCCCTGAAAATAATTGCACAACTTAGAATGTTCATCAGCCAATCAGATTCAAGCATTCAACTAGTATAACCAGATATTGTCTTACTATCGGGAGATGAGAAGGTCTGTATTACTTACTATTGGAGAAAGCGTAACGGCTAACTCGGATCACGTGTGCCGTAATAACCAATAACATCACATCCTTGACGTCATTGAATTTCAGTCAGAGTTGTGCGACACTCAATCGCCGTTTACGGATCCCATTGGAATGAATTGGTAGAAAGCGTTACGCATTCTACCAATATATCTAAACTCACTAGTTCAAACTTATGCACCCACCAGAAGCTTGCGTTCTGCAAGTGAACGACGCCTTGTGGTGCCATCACAAAGAGGTACTCTCTCACGGACCTTTTCCTGGACTGTGCCCATCTGGTGGAATGACCTCCCGATCTCAATTCGTAAAGCTGAGTCTTTAGCCATTTTCAAAAATCATCTAAAGACACATCTTTTTCGCCAGCACCTGACCAACTAATACTAACACTAACATTTACCTATTATGTCTGTCTGTCTTCTATTGTTCTCATTTGTACGTCGCTTTGGATAAAAGCGTCTGCTAAATGATTAAATGTAAATGTAATGAATGAGCTGAATCCCACCTGTCATAAAAAGTCAGTGAATTCTCTTATAAAACAGCTTTTTTTTTTCCGTGGTAAACTCTAAAAATAGTTCAATCCAAAACTAGTGTTTAGTGCAAAACATGTTGAAGATTCATTAAATGATAAGCCGTTTCCTCTAAAAAGCTGTTTATTCAGCGTGGTGAAGCCTCTCCTCCACTGCCTCTCATGGTCTCCTTTCTGTTAGCATTAGCCGTTACGCTTTTTTGGCTAATGGTTGCAGGCTTGCCTTTTATTGGCTTTGGTATAACTTTGTATAAAGCGCAGCTTTTCTTTGTTTACAGCGTTAACCAAGGAAACTATATCGTGGCTGGTTCATAAGCGCCACCTGCTGTCAGAGAGTGAATTTGCGCCTCATTCAGACTTGCTGTTTTTGTTTCATGCAGATATGTTTTATGTAGCAAAAATAATACAAAATAAATAAATAAACAAAACCTAAAGTCAGACCATTCTGTTTGTGTTTTAAATCATGAAATTATCTAATTCAAACCAAAAACAACTGCCCATGCAACATGTGTTTGGATCGTGATTAAAATGCAGTGGTTGCCTCTAATTTCAATTTTTTGTTTAAGGCCAGTTTGTTTGTTATAAAGCAAACAGCCAATCTGTGATGCAATCTGGGATGTTTTTTTCTATAAATTCTTCAATAGGTAGATCTTGTCTTTCATAAAGGCCGAGGTCAGGGATCTTGGGTTTGAAAAGGTTGGTGACCACTGATTTAAAACAATGACCACATGAATGCATGTTGTTTAATTGTTAAATAACATGCTATTTTAATATTTTGTCTTACAATATCTTGCATAACAGGGTGGAATTGTCAAGCTTAATGAATGCTGTCAACAGCAGAAACTGAAAAAATGGAAATAGACTTATTACTTATTTACCTTTCCATCATGCAGTAGAAAAGATTCAAACTGTTTAAGCACAGATACATTTTTGTGGGGTGTAAATCATGTAGTAACAGGGTTGAGCATACAAAATGTTTACGATTAAATCGAGCTACTTCTTATTCTAGGCTAGTTTTCGTACAAAAACATGGGATTTGTGCCTCTAATGCTTTAAATAAGTCATGAGGGACCAAAGTGTTTCTGTTCGTCCCTATTTGTGGAAAGTGCCAAATGAGGACGCGAGGAGATTGTGATGGAGAACGCTGATAACGGGGCACTTAACATCACCGCCGCTGTAGTCTCAGTGTCTCTCCAAATAAGAGAAACACCAGCACAGCTGCTGCAGACTCGAAGACTTCATTAATCGGTCATGACAACGAAACCATGCGAAAGACTGGTTAAGCACAAGCCTCTGAATACTGTAGGTTATAAGAGAGATGGACTTAAGATGCAGCGGTCACACCCGGGGTGCTGATAGCATGACTGGCCCGATTAGCCTTTATTCCCAACGGAGCATTTTTTACAGCTACTTAAACACGTTTGATTTAACAGCCCATCGCAGGATGATATATTAACAGATTACACAAGCCAAATCTGTCACATTAACTTCACTTAATCTAAGCTCATAACTGCAAGTGCCGTGATGAGGATGTTGATGACATGTTTGGAGATAAACGTTTGATGTCGAAGACGTGATTAAGTGGCAAAGTTTATTGCAATGTCAGACAGACTCCAAACGCCAGGTGTTTCAAATTAATCTACAACTGAGCGCCTCTTCGCAGAATTAGCTTGGGAATTAGACTTTAATGTTGTTATTTGATTAAACTTTCTTGCAAAAACATTCCGTGTTCGATTTTTACATATAAGAGATACTAGCTAACTAGACCCTCACAGGGTGATCAGGACCTTGTGCAAAGCATTATCCTGCTTATTACATGCCTACTTATCAATAAATGGACATGAAATGTTAATTAAATTAACATTAAAGACCCCTGTAGTGAAAACCGGTTGTTTTCATGTATCTCTGGTGTTTTTGATATGCTTTAAGACAAACCATGTGCAAATTCATCAGTCAGAGTATTTTCTGAATTAATACAATATTGCCACTTGCAGTAGTGTAGCGTTTTAAAGGGATTTAAAGGCAATTAAAGGGATAGTTCACCCAAAAATGAAAATGAGTTTCTTTCATTTGTTGAGCTCAAAAGAAGATATTTTGAAAAATGTTGGTAACCAAACAGTTGGCGGTAGCCATTGACTTCCATTGTATGGGGAAAAAAAATATTATGGAAGTCAATGGCTACCAGTAACTGTTTGGTTACCAACATTTTTCAAAATATCTTCTTTTGCCTTTAACAAAACAAAGAGACTGATACAGGTTTGGAACGACTTAAGTAAATGATAACAGATTTTAATTTCTGGATAAACTATCCCTTTAACCGAGTGAAAGGAGAGCAGTCTAAACTGGTGCGATTGAGTGGAGGCGGGGGCTAATTTGCATATTCATGCATCCACATATACTAAATGAGGTAAGAGTGTATAGAGTTATATTCACTAAGAGACTATCACAGCTATGTACGCAGTCAATTTATACAAGGTGTTTCTTAGCGCTGGGTAGTAACTGATTACATGTAATCTGGATTACGTAATCAGATTACAAAAATTAAGTGCATTTTAAAATACTCGTAATCAGATTACAGTTATTTTCATGGATTACATGATTACATATTATGCACACAATGCCCATAAATTATTTATTATTTGTCTGTTGTCTCTATACTAGTCTGGGAAACCCTGATGTAATATGATGTTTAATGCACTTCATGCTTCTTGCAATGGAATATATTTTCTCTCTCTTTGTTTGTCTTTTTTTTAAATATCGAAACGATACACAACAATCCAGTTCAGATCTTCAAATCTATGGGATAAATGAGTTAAGTCAAAAGTAATCTAAAAGTAATCAAAAAGTAGTTGGAATACATTACTTAATATGATTAATCTAACAGATAACGTTACTAGCTACAATTTTCGTCATGTAATTTATAATCAGTAACGGGTTACAATTTGCAAGTAATCTACCCAGCACTAGTGTTTCTAACTAAGGTTCGAGGTCGGATGGAGAAAAAAAAGTACACCAAAACATTTGACAAATGTGTACTGTATAGTGCTACACAAATAAAATGTAATTATTAACGATTATTTTGAGTCCAAATTATATTTAACCATTTATTTTGGCTTTATAAAAAATACGAAATAAATGCCAGTTGCATAATATCACACATACATCTTTAAAAAATTTAAAAATAAATAAAAACTTTATATTCGAGGAATTGCAAGAGGATCATCATATTTGGGGGTCTATGGCATCAAAAAAACCTTAAATTATACATTTTATTAGTCATTATGCACACATTAAATACACACACACACACACACACACATATATATATATATATATATATATATGACACCAGAGACACAGCACAGCAAAATATTGGCCTAAAGACTTCAGGTAAGCACTTAAATAAATACAAGCAACATCAGACTAATCACAATTCAGTATGCAAATGAATGTAAAAAAATGACCAACTACAATTCAGTAAGCAACTACAACAATCATCACAGCAGCTGCATTCTCTAAATATGCCAACTTTCATCTTAAATGTCTCAGACAAAGTCTAAACACAGTCATGCTACACGTACAATAACAGGTCGTGCTGAATTAACAGCAGAAATTAGCAGAGAAGAAAAAAAGCCTTGCAAGAACTATAATAAGCTTCTCCGTAGAGTGAGATGTGCTGCAGATCTCATCAGTGTATGAAATTATAATACAAGTTGCTGCTGTCTGAGAGAACATCATGTGACTACACCCATGCTCCTCTATTTCTGGCTGTAGCTAAATCATACATGTAAGCACACGGCACGATGTTACGTACGGAAGAATTCATCAAAACACAAATCTGCAGCCTTGCCTTAAACATCGAAACAGAGAAGAGCCCACATTAACCCCGCAGTTTTAGAGAAGGGTGGTGTTGTCATAGCAACACAAAGTAAAAATAACACTAAATAACACACTGTTTATCAGCTCGGAATTGAATAAAACAAGACTAAACAGACACTAACTGACTATAGCCAGAAATGATCAACAATTACGCACACTAGTACTAATTAAGTCGAGCGATCTAATTGAGTCTAAATTTGTCTTTTCATCCATTTGTTATTTCACAGGCTATCATTGCGCGGCCCTGCCTCTTATTCATGTAAGCAATTAATGCTTGTCAGGATAATGATACATATAAGGGCAATGTTTCCGCCCCGGTAATTATTTAGCCCATGAGCTAACACAAGTCTGCTCCCATCTTTTCCTTTGAAGTGACTATTATGTTTTCAGAGAAAAACCTCCGTCCCGGCCGCAAACAAAGGGCATCTCGAGTGTAATTTATGCAGAGATGCATGCGTGACAAACAGATAGATCAGAATACGGTATTATCCTGTTTACGTTACGCTTCCTCAAAACTCAAATGTGACCACAAAACCAGCCATAAGGATCAATTTTGTTTTATTTTTTGAAATTGAGATTTATACATCATCTGAAAGCTGAATAAATAAGCTTTCCATTGATGTATGGTTTGTTAGGATCGGACAATATTTGGCTGAGATACAACTATTTGAAAATCTGGAATCTGAGGGTGCAAAAAAATCTAAATATTGAGAAAATCGCCTTTAAAGTTGTTCAAATGAAGTTCTTAGCAATGCATATTACTAATCAAAAATGAAGTTTTGATATATTTATGGTAGGAAATTTACAAAATATCTTCATGGAGCATGATCTTTACTTAATATCCTAATGATTTTTGGCATAAAAGAAAAATCAATCATTTTGACCCAAACGATGTATTGTTGGCTATTGCTAGCGTGCTACTTATGACTGGTTTTGTGCTCCAGGGTCACAAATGAGTCATCAGAAAGCGCCTGAGCCAGAGAGCACGGCCCACGTTTGCCTCTTCTCCAAAAATAGCCCGCATTTTAATGTCAAGCAACGAAAACGCAACTGGCCTAAAGATTTGCATTGCCAAACAACACGGGTGACCTTTGGTGGAGGCTTCTTTGGCCACGTTTCAACCGCAGCGAACGCTCTTGTTTACATGCGTGTGAAATGGCAGGCAGGAGGAGATGGAGAGAAGAGGGCTGCTTCACTTTAAAACACAACGCTGGAAGCGGTTACGCCTCGCAAAGACACCTGGGGCATCAGTGCCGCTCCTAATTGAGAGATCGTACATCTGTCTGAGATGCAGGCATCGCGGTGGACTAATGAGACAGTAAACTGGTACGAGGCGCCAAAGAGGCGAGCATGAGAGAGAATGAGGCGTGATGCATGCTGGCTTTGAATGGAAATATCAGATACTAATGGCTGCAAATCTCCCAGATCAACCCTGTCAACCCTTAGGATAGTGAAGGATCCCGTCGGCTGCGAGCTCGGCCAAAATCCAATTTTGCTGGAGCTGCAGAAAACAAAGATTTTCATCTTTTCTCCCCAACTCCTCGGGATTCCAGAGCTCAAGCGTGACAAGCAACAAACCTGACAGATCTATAAAGGTAATTTGTAAGCACATCACTGCACAGTAAAGCATCTGTCCAGAGGTCCGTCCGCCTGGAAACGCCATTGTTTTGAGCATTGAATATCCGTGGTTTTCTCGGCCGTTCATGATTAACAAACGGAAACAAAGTCAAAAAAGGTGCTCAACGGTCAGAAAATGTGATGATCATCAACCTTGCAAGGTCAAAATAAAATTGAAAAGAGCTGTTTTATTTTGTCATTAATTTTCAATGAGGTTTGCGGTTTTATAAAAAAAAAAAAAAAAACATAAATCAATAAATCAATAAAAATTAGAAACAAAATATATTTTAAAAATGGGTTGGATGTAATAGCAATGAAAAATTAATTGCAGTTTGGGACCAAAATAGTTCTTGATCAGCTTATATTGTCAGAAATTTAAGAAAATGATTTGTTTTGTCATTCTGTAATAAAATAACGTTGTTGACAAGGTTGAAGGTCAAGATATGAACAATCCAAATGTTGTTTTATGTATGATGATTTTAATTATTGAATAAAGTTGAAAAGGTCTCTAGGATGGGACAGGCCCAAAACACATTTAAAGAGGGAGAAATAGACATTTAATTTATTAAATGTAGGTTAATTATTATACGTTAAATACACCAATGAATTCTATATTAATTTACCAAATATATTTAATAGTTGTAACAAAAAATAAAAACTTGCAAGTTCTGCTTATATAATGCTATTATATATATTTTTTTAATATATATATATATATATATATATATATATATTAATAAATAATGGGAAAATAATTGACCTTATTCATGGAATATGATGTATGAGAATTAAAAATAAATAAATAAATAAAAATAAACATTTGCCCTATAACGAGCAAATTGTAGCTTTAGAAAGATTTTAAAGTTGCGGATAGCTACAACAGTTTATGTTCACTTTCAGAAATTCCCATTATATTTTAGGATTTACTTCTCCAAACAATTCCATGTCCATGGGGTATCCTGACCTTGGCTGTCATATTCAAATGATTTTTCCGAAGCCCTGGTTCAAGCACCAAATCCAGGATAAACAGGTAAGATCATTCTCACAATTAAAGGTTTAATGAACTATAATGAAACAACATTGCTTCCATTATAGATCTGCATGCACCACCTACAGCGCTATAAATATATACGTGTGAACTCAATCTGCAAACAAGGCATGCTTCTGTTTTTCCACACAGATCGGGGAAGAAAATGCAGAGCTCTGGCACAGGCCACTTCACCTTCATCGAGTTAAAAGGAGCGACTGGGAAATGAATTGAAAACAAACTCCATCACCCCCACTGAAATGATAAAGCTGCAATGAGTACGAGCCATAAATCTTTAATTTCACAGCCATACATATTCCCCTGCAATTACAGCTGCGCTGCGCGCCGCGTCCGACAGAGGGTGCGCTCACGCGAGATCAACTTTTTAGCGGTGCTCATCAACAGTATGTTGCTTTGCATCACAGTTTATCATCTGAGCATTTTTAAAAAGAAGATGCATCTATAAAAACGTCGGTAGATGCTGTTTATAGTCGTGCATCTCCCAAAACCCCTCTCTGTTGACAAAGAAACGCGTAATTCTGTCAGCGTACGCGGCACGCGCCGTCTTTCTCCTTGAGAGGGCAACGCTCACCTTGAACTAGATTTGCGATTAAACCCAAGTCACAGAGTGGAAAGGTGCATCCACGAACGTGCTCGTTTCTCGGTGGCACATAAAACACAGCGTGAGACATGCGGAGCGCGTGCGGGTGCGCGTGCGAGTGCGCCAGTGCGCGTGTGTTTTGAATTCAAATGTCAGCAGCGAAATGCAGAGCAGATACCGCAGCATGCCAATGAACTTCTGCGGCTTCACATCTAATCATCATGTGTGTGTGTGAGCCACATCAGCTGGTGCTCCTCAAGTCAGTGTGCACAACGCATTGCATTTTTTGACACATAATGGAAAACTGTTACATGCAACATACCATGTTTACTTCGGATACCATGTCTATGCTGGCTATGTCTATATTCATCCCTACCGCCACCGGAGCGCCTGATGGAGAGAAAGGGGAAAAAATGATTAAAAGGGAAATTGTATGCATGCATGCATATACCCACACTTGTTCGTGCAGGTGCCAAATGACACTAAATCTCATTCTATACATGAAACTGCATGCATTACATGTATATGAAACACCAACACCCCAAATTCACGTGGCATTGCGCATGAAATTGTTGATTTGTTACAAGCACTGCAACTGCATGACTGACAAATGCACAGTTAGACGCGTCCTTCTATCAATAACAGCTTGAGCATCTTCTATGATGGACTCGTATGCGTGCATCAAAGGAGATTTTAAAGCAAGCCATTTCATTTGCTGTCATGATGCAACAAAAGTTGCGCTGCAAATTGAATGGATCCCCAAGTTAGCCTCCCTCTCTGGGAAAAAGGATGAAATAGCGGTAAATAAGCGTGCGTTCATTTTTCTCATGCATTGACATGCACGTCTGATCAGAGACTGAGATGAATGAACAAGGTTTGCATGAGTAATTGGGCATGTTAGTGCGCGTGACAATCCAAATGCAACAATTATACGAATTTTACTCATGCATTACCTCCGAAATCTGGCCTCAGTCGAATGTCGTATCCTTTCATGAGTCTGTCCACGGTGTCTTTGACCACCGGCATATTGCTCGGGTCTCTGATACTGCAATAATATCACGAGATGTTCTTAAATTCCTCTTACATCCCAAAAACACATCATTCTCTTTTCTGAAACGCAACAAAACGCAACCCTACCTTTGCGCGCACGCCACGGCCACGATCAGCGGACATAATAGGAAGATGTGTGGGGTTTTTCCGATACTCTCCATCGCAACAGTTTTGATGGGCTTTTGGATGTGATGATGAAGACAGCGCACATCCAACTTACTGAAGCCAGTGCAGCGAAGGCAATGAGCTGCGCATGCGCACACGCCAGCTCCAGATCAAAGAGCAGCTCCTGATGATGCTGGATGAGCTGTTTCCATTGCGGGGGAAAAATTAAAGGGACGACTGAATAAACCAAGTCAAGAGAAGAAGAAGAAGAAGAAGAAGAAGAAGAAGACATCAGGTGATCTTCATGCAGCATTTTTAGTCCTGTGTGTGAATGTGGAACTTGGAAGGTGACACGATGGGGTTTAGTCATAGCGAACTTCAGGTCATTAACATATGCTTTAAGGTGTCCAAATAAAGATTTTTCTTATTGTGAGAAAACATATTCAACATATTACAGTTAAAAGAGCAAACAAGAGGTTTCTTCGCTATGTAATCCCTCTTGAAATTAGACAGTAGCTACTTTAAATGACAACCCTTAAAGCGAAACAGGTGGCATTAGGGGGAGGGGCTTTTTCATTCCAGAAAGCATTTGATTGGACGAAAGGTTGAACACGCCCCCGAGTGCAGGATAAGTCATCGATCATTTTAGTCCGTCTTCCCAAGAATTTTAAATCTGTTAAAAGATTATTTTGTCAATTTTAAGGAGATCACTAGTATTTAGATGACCGCAAAACTAATTAAAATTCAACTAAAAACTACAAAGTGTAGGTTATAAAGATGTGAAGATGAAAAATTCAAGAGGCACCAAATTTCGAAAATAATCACTGGTTACACTTTAACTAAGTACTGAGTGATATTAATTAATTACATGTACTTACTATATGGTTAGGGTTAGGATTACACTGAAAAAATGATAAAAAAAAATTTTTAAGTGGTTGCAAACAATTTATTTTAGCTACATTTAATAAAATATATATATATATATATATATATATATATGTTGAAAGTTAGTCAACTAAATTTGTTTAGTTAAATGTAGCTAAAATAAATTGATTGCAACCACTTACCTTAAAAAATTGAGTAAATTCAAATTAATCTTTTTTTCTTTTTTTTTTCAACATTTCTCACATTATATCTCATTTTATTCGCTATAGTTTAGAAAATGGTATTAAAATATGACAAGAACTCAGTCAGAACAAATTCAGGTAACACATTATTTTAAGGTGTCCTTGTTACACATGTTACATGTACTTACTGTTATAATAACAATAAATTATGCATACTTACATGCAAGTAATCCTAAGCCAAACCCTAACCATATAGTAAGTACACGCAGTTAATTAATATTACTCAGTACTTAAATGTATAATTACACTGTAACAAGGACACCTTAAAATAAAGTGTAACCCAAATTCATCTTGATAATGTTAGATAACTTTAATAGAAAGGTATGTAATCAACCAAAAAAATATTCATCCGTTAAATTTAAGTACACAGTTAGATAATACCAATTTAGGTCAATTAAAGCAATGCTTAATTTTGTTCAGTCTGTGGTGTAAAAAGGTCATATTAGCAAGTAAAGAAAAAACATTTAAGCAAAACATGGTAAGATCAAAGTGTCTGAATATTTTTTGATCCCAAATTTTACTGGTAGTCCACTGTATGAAGAATTTTTGGGTATAATATGTCACAGTTCACTTTATTTTGCTAGACATAAATAGTCATTTATGAACTATAGTGTCCTGCACGCACTAGTAAAAAAAATATCAAAAAAGTATATCTGGTGTCAGAATAATTTTTGGTTTGAGTGTAGTTATGCATAATTTATTGTTATTATAATAGTAAGTAAGGACACCTTAAAATAAAGTGTTACCTAATCACTTTTAACCCTTTAACCCTTTCAGTGCTATACTGAAAGTCCTTTTCCTAATTTTCTGGGTCAAAAATGGTCGGCCTTTATAATTGCTTCTCTTATTATGCCTTTAAAATTATGCAGGTCTGTTTGGTACTGTTTGGTTGTATTTGTGGATCATTTTGGCAGTGTTCACTCAAAAGGTGCTCAGATCAATGAGGTCTACGATCAGTCAGTTCCAAAAAGAAATAAAAAAACTTTGCTAATTGAAAGAAAACAAGTTCATAAAAAGATTTACCCAAGATTTAGAAAAGAAATATAGCATAATGAGAGAATTACAAACAATTTTTTGTAGGCCGGTCATTTATACACACAGTATATATATATATATATATATATATATATATATATATATATATATATATATAATTTTTATTTTCATAAATTTTTTGGTTCAGTACGTTTTAGTCCAATACAATAAAATTAACTACTATTTTCAGAAAGAAAAAAAAAAAAACTCTGAGAGTGATACTAACACAATATGAGGGTTAAACATAAATTGTTTAATGGACTGCACGAGTTGACCATCAGACAAATAACACATATAAACAAAAAAATATCTTAATTAGGTGAGAAATGCTAATGCACACACGCATTATTCAAGTACATAATGCAAGTATAAATTCTTAATTCCTGAGATTATTACATTAGCACCTTCATGTCTATTCCTCAGTGCCACATTGTCTCCCCATGGGTTTTAAAACCCATTTATTATGTTAAGCACAATAGTCTTTTGAGTTGTATGCATTCATGCATTCCTGGGCATGTGCATGTTCTCCCAACAGAGAGAGAGAGAGAGAGAGAGAGAGAGAGAGCTGAGATGCACTGAGAAACATCAGAAAACATCAAACAGACCGTGAGCTGAGAATACATATTAAATATCCACCCCACACGCTGAGATTTACTCCATCCCTCTGTTACAGCGCCACCGCGTCAAGAGAGGGAGCGTACGCGTCTGCAAACGCACACGTGTGAATGGTGTTCGTACAAGTTGAGTTCTATGGATGCACTTTTTCTCCTCTATTTCCAAAGCGAAATCTTTGAAGCTGTCAGTATAAACCCGGCGCTTTTGATCTAGTGCAGTGCGAGCCGTGTCTCTGTAGAGGGCAGGCCACTGAAAGCATTGGTTGAATGTTGCATCACCAGTTAGAGCTGCAGATTATGTCATCAACTCCTTAGTGTGCTACACACACACACACACACACACACGCACACATGCAGAAGAGCAGAACCAGAGCAGAACCAGAGGAGGGTTTGCCATGTACCAGGGTTAGTATAACAACGTGGCCCTCGGCTGCGAATATAAAGGCAAATGGAGTGGAAAGTCTATATAGATGACAAAATAGGAAAGGAACAGGATCAAATGCTTGTCAAATAGTGTTAGACAGCCTCGTGCTCTGTCAGGGATGAAGTTGCTAGATGACGAAAGTGAGAGACAGAGGTCCAAAGGAAAGTCGAGTAGCCTACACGGTCTCGTCTTCTCAGGAGAAACTCACTCGATCTCCCTGTGGAGATAAAACACAGTGAAAGACAAATACAAGATCAGCAGAGATGAAAAACGTGGCATACATGCCTCGCACGTGCTTTCATCGCCTGTATCCTGACGTCAATGATTAATGTTTGATGAAAATCATTTTTCCGTGTGAAATCTGGGTGCTAATGCGCAGAGCCGTGGCTCGATCGTACGTTATTGCATCTTATATTTCAGGCGGTACATTGCAAAAGGCCTCAAATGACTGCCTTTAGCTCCCCTCAGGAAAACAAATAATGAAACTTTAGCGTTTGAGTTTGATAAGTGACTCTATTTTGAGAGGATGTGTTGATTTTCTTGATTCGGTAAATCTCACGCCTTCGGCATTGAGGGAAATTTGGGATTAAATGTGACGTTTGCTTCATGATCCCTTTGAAAAAAATCAGATGAATCAAGGATTTGGAGAAGAAAGAAAATATATAACAGATTTTTTTTGTAGGAGTTGGCCCTGATAAATCTTGGATGGGGCTCTAACCTCAACAACCGCAGCAACAGAGTCACCCAGAAGGAACATCATCTCTCCTGTTTTCACCTGCTCGAGTCCCGCGGCTGTTTTAGGTTCAGAAATTATTCATGTATTTACAGCCTCGATAAAACACCCAGTGTGTGCTATCATAGTTTCCTGAAAAATACATCTATGGCATTCTGTGGAGCTGGGATGAGAAGATAAGCTACAGAGCAGAAATAAATATGAAAAAGCACACCGTTTCCAATTCAGGAAAAATGAATGGCAGAGAAATCGCAATATAAAGCCTATATATTTTGCACGATGGCCTATAATCAAAATGTTATTGCTCTTTTTTTAAGATCTGAATTTTGTCTCATGCATTTATCCTACAATTTTAAGAGATATGAAAAAAATAGATATGAGTCAGACAAGTTAGTCTTTTTTTCCGCTGAGATGCAAAAGTTTTCAATAAATCTATAAAATTATTTATTAACTATAATTAATAAATTAATTATTCATTAATAAACACTGCAATATTATCAGACGTCCTGTCTCATTTTGTAATACATTTTGTATGTCTGTAAAAATTTAATTAAAAAAAGAAAAATAATAATAAACACTGCAACATTTCGGTTTCGTTGTGACTTTAAGCAGGACATTATTGGATTACGTAATCAGATTCCAAAAATGAAGCACTTGTAATTAGATTACGTTTTTAATACGCTCATAATCAGATTACAGTTACTTTTTTATGGATTACATGATTGCATATTATTCACACAGTGACAAAAAATTATTCTGTTCTTTTAAATTTCCTTTCTAAATGAATCTTCCACTTATAAAATCAAGTCTAATAATTATACAAGTTACTAAACACTACCGATGCACAGCAGTGAAATATTACGTCTTCATCATATCCAGTGACCTTCACTAATTATTAATATTGGACGTCCTGAAAAAATATTTCAGGCCTGGAAGACTTTGGCTATAATGTCATGTTTTCATGTTTATTAATGTTTGTTCATGTAATGTAGGGATTCCCAGGCTTTTGAAATTTTTGGATTTCATTAATTATTAGCTTTTCATGAACACAGCTTCTTCATGAAGCTCAGTTTGGGAAACCCTGCTGTAATGTAATGTTTAATGCATGATATTAATAACAAATAATAAACAAGCACATGCACACCATACGAGGTGCAGGTCAGAAGATACCAAAGTTGTGTGAAGAGGATATATAACCACACAATATTTTTGTCATGTAATTTGTATATTTTTAGACGTGAACACTTTTTACAAATCAGAATTGCGTAATTGCGGCCGTGAGCACAAATTGCATCTCACTGCTGTCTGTGATTTTCCTCCTTCACTCTTAAAAATAAAGGAGCTTCACGATGCCACAGAAGAACCTTTTTTGTCTAAATGGTTCCATAGAGAACCTTTAACATCAGAAGAACACAAGGTTATTTGTGGCGAAAGAAGGTTCTTCAGATTATAAAAAGGTAAGAAAGAGATGGTTCTTTAAAGAACCTTTGACTAAACGGTTCTTCTATGGCATCGCTGTGAAGAACCTTTTAAGCATCTTTATTTTTAAGAGTTTATAACTAGTTACACTGCAATAAAATGGAGAGAAAGAACACAATGTAACAAAAAAATACAGAGCACAGACCTGGGCTTTTCCATGGTGTCCTTGCTGAGGTAGATGTACCAGTAGATGAGGTTGAAGATCCCAAAGGCCAGAGGGAAGAGGACGCGGGCGTATTTGTCTATGGCACTGGTGCCTGCCAGCATCATGTTGGGTGGGACGGCCGAGCCCTGGAGGAAGATGGGATAGCGAGCCATGGGCGCCTCGGACACAGAGTTGGCCCGTCTTCTGCGGCTAAAGCCACTGGTATCAGACTGAGGCTGCGATAAAAACAAACCATGCAGAACACGAATCAATCCCACCTGATATAAGAGATATACAGTATAACTGCATTTAGGGTACTGATTCAAAAATCCCTTAAATTAAAGTGTCAAAAATAGACAATTCGTATGTATTCATATAAAGCAGTTTAAAGGGACAGTTCACCCAAAATAGAAATTCTGTCATTGTTTACTCATTGTCCACTTGTTCAAAACCTGTACGTTTTTTTCTTCTGCTGAACACAAAATAAGATATTTTGAAGAATTAGTGCTGTCAAACGATTAATCGTGATTAATTGCATCCAAAATAAAACTTTTTGTTTACATAATATATGTGTGTGTGTGTGTGTGTGTGTGCTGAGTATATTTGTTATGTATATATAAATAGACACACATGCATGTATATATTTAAGAAAAATATATTGTTTATATATTAAATAGATGTGTATACAATATATATATATATATATATATATATATATAGACACATGGATGTATATATTTCAGAAAATATATTATGTTTATATATTAAATAGATTTAAATATAATATAAATTATATTAATATAAATATATACATTTTCAAAATATATACTGTATGTGTGTGTATTTATATATATATATATATATTATATACATAATATAAACAGTAGACACACATATATTCAAAACTTATCATTAATTTGAAATTGATTAGATAACGTTTTTGCAACAAAAAAAAATGTTTATCATTTAAAAACTATTTTGTATTTACTCAAGTTGCCTTTATTTTATTTTAGATTTTGTTTTCATTTCTGAAAGTCTTAAGTATGAGATATACACAAAAACACTGTGATTTTCACAACACTGTATAACACTTACAGAGAGGAAAAAACACATATCAGCTTTAAATAAAAAGAAACAGACAGTTATTGAAGATCATAATTACTCAAAGTTTAAAGGTGCCGCCACATCTACCATTGTTCAGTGAATTTTTGCAGGCGAAATCCAGACATTTCATTAGAAATCCACACAATCGAGACTTTCGTTACGGTGAAAGATTTCCACACAGATTCCATTTGCAACGGGTTCAAGTTTGTCACACAAATTCACCGTGTTGACCAAAAAGAGCTGCTTGGCTTGACTTTTGAGTGAGCTGTGCTTTATACATCTCTACACATCATAATGCACAATGGCACTTTCTAGCCGCTGAAATATTCACCAAAATTTGGTTCATTCTGCATTGTGGAAATCCTTGGCTCTAACAAAATTCTAGATTGAATGGATTCCTATTAAAATGACTGGATTTCACCAGCCCAACATTGGCGAAATCTGCCAAATCATCTTGAAAGAGCCAAATATCAATTGCCAATACATAGCTACATTTCTAAAACATTTTATTGCACTTTATAAAAATCAGAGGTTAAACTACACCCCTCATGCTGGCACTGGCTCTAAGCCGGAGAGAACTGGAGCAAGTGGATCCGCAGCACAGGTGAGAGATTACAAGAGTCATGGC
Organism: Onychostoma macrolepis; assembly: GCF_012432095.1. Lineage (NCBI taxonomy): Eukaryota > Metazoa > Chordata > Actinopteri > Cypriniformes > Cyprinidae > Onychostoma > Onychostoma macrolepis. The sequence continues at coordinate 2,634,424 of NC_081168.1, read as the reverse complement.
TCGCAGTTTTAATACGAGCGGCTATTTTTAAAACACCAACCATGAGCTCCCCGCGTGAGAGCGGTCCCAGGAGACGCCGCACGCCTGTAGAATTACCATATCCAACTCAGCACAACAGATAAGAACTACAATTCACACGTGGCTGCAAGAGAGCATGTGAATGACTCCTCACTGAACACCTGAACCATTTGCTTTTTAACACATGCATTAACGGTTGAGCCATGTGTTATGTATTTAGTTATGCGTGCTAAGTACTGTACAGCAGTGGTCAAAATGATTAGAACGGTAGTATTTTCAGCAGCTAAAAAATGGTTTTAAGTCAGTTATTTCTATCTTTTGCTGTAGTGTGTCAGTAAGAAATATCAAACATTCATTTAGCCATTAAGTGTAATAATCCAGTGAGATTTTTGTTCGCTCCACACAGAGATCTGATGACATGAAGAAACTGAGACGGACTAAATCCAGAAGAACTGTGTCTCCGAGACGCTTCGAGAAAGCTACCTGCAAAGCTACAGTGCTGTTAACAGTTTTAGGCACTTGTGTAAAAATGCTGTCAAAAATAATGTCATAAATAGATTTTCTTGATCAGTTAACTCCTATTAACTAAATAAAATCAACATTTGTTGTGAGCATCCAATGCATTTAAAGCAGCTTTTGTCCTCGGTGCACTTTAGCAGTTTCTCAGGAGCTTTCTTGAAGCGTCTCGGAGACACAGTTCTTCTGGATTTATTCTGTCTCAGTTTGTTCATGTCATTCCAGACAGACTGGATTATGATCAGATCTCTGTGTGGAGCAAACAAAAATCTCACTGCATTATTACAATTAATGGAAAAATGAATGTTTGGAAATGTAAACTGATATTTCCTACTGATACACTACAGCAAACGATATAAATAACTGACTTAAAACCATTTTTAGCTGGTGTGAATACTTGTGTACTAATCATTTTGGCCACCACTGTGTGTCTTTAGAGGTATTTAAGCGTCCCTGTAGGAGGCGCATATATATGCAGATGCAGCGACACTTGTTTAGCATCACAATAACTGTGACACAGCTCACTGGTTTGTGAAGAGCAGCGCTCGTGTTGTGCATATCGTATAACCAGGAGCTCCGTCAGCTGTGCTTTTTGACCAGAGTGTGGTGTTAATTAAGCGAGGCTCGCAGGAGATCGTTACCGTCTCCGGCTCGTCGTCGCTGCCCTGGGCTATGGACTCCAGAACGGAGGCCCTGGAGAACCGGCGTTTTTCCCTGTTGGCCTCGAGTGTGGCAAAGTAGTTGACCGCGGCAAACTCGATGAGGGCCGAAGCCACAAAGGCAAAGCAGACGGCGATGAACCAGTCCATGGCGGTGGCGTAGGAGACTTTGGGCAGCGAGGAGCGGGCGCTGATGCTCAGAGTGGTCATGGTGAGCACAGTGGTGATTCCTGAAGGTCACAGGAGATTATGTAAAGACGCAAGAGCAGATTTACATGAGAAATGATCCCAGAAACATTGAGAACATGAAGAAAAAAACCTAAACGGAGAATAGTTAAAGGGATAGTTCAACCAAAAATTTACTCACCCTCATGTTGTTCCAAATCTGTATAAAGGTTGGTAACCAAACATCTGCTGGTCCCCATTGACCTCCATAGAATTGATTTTCCATACTATAGAAGTCAATGGCTACCAGAAACTGTCTGGTTAGCAACATTCTTCAAAATATCTTCTTTTTGTGTTCAACAGCAGAAAGAAACTCATACAGATCTGGAAAAACTTGAGGGTGAGTAAATGATGATATGGTGAACTATCCCTTTAAGACCACTAGTATACTATATTTTTAAATAGCATGTGAAACAGTATGAATTATGTTGTTTGCTACATTGTGGTTACATGAACTCATTATACATTCAAGCAAACGGCGTTCAGTTATCATCTTGGAAATTAAAATGGGTATTTTTGCACTTTTATTATAGTTTTGTGTAGAAATGTCTTTTGGCAGGTTGATCTAATAATCAAGGGAAAAAATTACAAACTGTACTTTGGTTTGTAAATCACACCATACTCTGTATACTGCAAATGTATTGGGCATATTCTTTGTATACAGAAAAAAAAAGAGTTTCAGTGCGGTTATTGTTAAGTAAAACTAAAATGCTAAATATTAAAAATTATTTTCACTAATTGAAATAAAGCTAAAATAAAATATAAAGTATATATATATATATATATATATATACTGTATATATAATCAGATCTATAATTAGATTAAAAAACTGTAAAATTGGAAAATGCTGTTTTAACTGAAAATAAGTTGTAGATAAAGTACTAAAATGCAAAAATTATATGTATGTATATATATATATATATATATATATATATATATATACACACACATAGTATATACATATTTTAAAAACGAATAAAAATTCTCAAAACTGTTATTTTGCTATTTTAATTTTTTTGTAAAATGAAACACAATCAAATAAAAATTCAAGAAACAGATTAAATATTGAGGCTGATTTTACTTTTAGTTCATTTATCATACTGGAAATGGAAGGTCAAAACAAACGCATTGCATTGTGGGATGCAGTATTCTACGCAATCTACTCTATTGTGTACAATACTTTCGTGGTGTGTCCTCCAGTTATTCCATATATATATATATATACAGATACATACTATATATTGCAACAGCAACAGTAAGAGTAGTATACTATTCCATAAAATAAATACGGACCATAGCATGTCATGAGTGATGACTGTGCTCTTTACTGAGATGATGGGTAAGCAGCTACTGAAAAATATTATGCTTTTTACAATTAAATAATGTTAAAACTGTGCCTCAAATTTCCCAATGAAACACTAAAACATAGCCAAACATACATTGAAGTTCAAAAGTATGGGCTCAGTATGTTTTTTCTTTTAAGAAATTAATACTTTTATTAATAAAGCATGCATTAAATTGATCAAAAGTGACAGTAGACATTTATTAAAGACATTTATAATAAATGTCACAAAAGATTTCTATTTTTAAAAAAAGCTGTTCTTTTTAAATATGCATTACGGTTTCCGCAAAAATATTCAGCAGCACGACTGTTTTCAACATTGATAATAATCAGAAATGTTTCTTGAGCAGCAAATCAGCATATTATAATGATTTCTGAAGATCATGTGACACTGAAGACTGGAGTAATGATGCTGAAAATACAGCTTTGATCACAGAAATAAATTACATTTTACAATATATTCACATAGAAAACAGCTTTTGTAATAATATTTCACTATTTTTACTGTATTTTGGTCAAATAAATGCAGCCTTGATCAACATTAAAGACCTCTTTCAAAAATCCAAATCGAACGATAATGTAGATGTTTAATTTAATACGACCCTTTAAAAAGACGCAGTCGTACCAGCCACTGTCCGAGCCGGGACAGACTCCTTGTTGATCCAGAACGCGACTTGTGACAGCACAACCACCATAATCAATGGGATGTACGTTTGGATGAGATGGTAGCCAAGCTTCCTCTGAAGATAGAAATGGACAACCTGGACAGAATACAGACCTAGACGGTGCCAAGACATTAGAGGAGGACATTGATGAAGACAAATCGTGCAAATTCAATACATCCATATGATGCTCTGATCAAGCCCATTTGGCCGAACACGACTCCAAAACATTCAGAGGGAGTTTTGGCTCTTTATTTCTGTCCTTAATTACAAGAAAAGGTAAGCAAGCACAGATCTTTCTTTTGGGTTTGAGCCTGATCCATTTCCCACAGATCTGATTGGGCACCCAGCAAGTGGTCCCTGCTTTTTGCCTGCCTTTAAATTCCTCATTACTGAGCCCCCGGTCATCCTCGGGACACGATCAGAGGCTGAAACGGGCTTATTGTAACACAGCTATTTTTAAAGACAGACCTCATGAATTAGGCCTGATCAGTTAAGCATCTTAGATTGCCTCTCAGGGGGTAAGCTGGCTGGGAAATGTAGCTCTTAACATACACAATTAGATAAGTCATTTACCATAGTAATAGAGGTGTATAAACAATATTTTGCTTAGTGTGTTTTTATGCTTGTAACTTGGCTCGTTTAGGCCTGTCATGGATAAATAGATATGATACTAAAACCACCAGTAGGTGGCGGCAAGTCCCTGTCTTAATGAGTGATTCATTGAATCATTCATTCAAATGACTCATTCAAAGCAGATGGTTCATTTAGGAACTAAGCAAGTGGCTGTCTTTATGAATGAATCATTGAATCATTGACTCAAATGATTCATTCAAACACAGATTCATTCACTGCAGTGTTGCTCTGAGATGCACATGCTCCAGCTTTGTTTTGAACTATTTCCATTGGCAAAACAGAAAAAAAGACAATATTGTGTCTAAAAAAAATGTAACTAAATAAAGTAATATCACATTCACGTGCTAATATTCAGGAAAACTGCACTCTCGCTTGTAAATAGTGCTGTCAAACTATTAATTGTGATTAATCGCATCCGAAATAAAGGTTTTTGTTTACATAATAGCTTCTATGTGTGTATACTGTGTATATTTATTATGTATATATATAAATACACACACACACATTCAGTATATTTTGTAAATACTTCCATATATACCAATTTCAGTGTTAGTCCATTCAAGGCTATTTTTTGCTTTCATAACTTGAATTATAGGGTCAGTTTAACTGCATCCTAATAGGCTTCATCACAGTGAATGCTTTTGGACTCTCAAGACGTGTTTTTGTTTTTTTTGCAAAGTGAATGACTCCATAATATCAGCCTACATATCGTTAAAACAACAATTAGGATCTTATCGCAGAAGATAAATATCGCACACCCCTACTAGTAATAGTACAAGACATCTAGCGTGCTACATCTGTAATATTTAGGGAAAACACACCTGTGCTGAATTTATATGTTTCACTGAACAAGGTCTGGCCCACAAGATCATACTGAAGTAGGCTTGATGATTCTGGAGGAAAATCCACCGATGCTTGAAGACCCTTCCTCCACGTGTAGATAATTTCACGATTAGTGTAAGCATCTGAAGGTATAAGAGAAAGCAGTTGAAGAACGGTGGATGGAAGGATGGATGGAAAACAGACAGACAGACAGATCTTACAGCTTCCAAACAGGAGAGGACATGTGTGTCCATCCATAGGGAAGTCCATCAACACCATCGGACATACTGCACTTACAGTCAGCCTGAAATATAGAGAAAACAAGCATTTATTCGATGACCCAAATTATTGGCTATTATAATATATACCTGTGCTACTTATGACTGCTTGAAAAAGCAGTCATAAGTATCACAGGTATATTTGTAGCAATAGCCGACAATACATAGTATGTGTCAAAATTATTGATTTTTCTTTTATGCCTAAAATCATTAGGATATTAATTAAAGATCATGTTCCATGAAGATCATTTGTAAATTTCCTACCGTAAATACATCAAAAAATATTTTTTGATTAGTAATATGCATTGCTAAGAACTTCATTTGGACGACTTTAAAGGTGATTTTCTCAATATTTAGATTTTTTTTTGCTCCCTCAGATTCCAGATTTTCAAATAGTTGTATCTCAGCCAAATATTGTCCGATCCTAACAAACCATACATCAATGGAAAGCTTATTTATTCATCTTTCAGATTATGTATAAATCTCAATTTTGAAAAATTTGACTGTTATGACTGGTTTTGTGCTCCTGGGTCACATATCTTAATAAAAATATTCATTTATACTGAAACAGATTTCCGAGGGTTTCCTATCAAGGGTTTTTCAAAACTCACCTCGTCTGATTGTTTTACCTCATGGTGTAAAAGACTGTTCCGTTTTGCATGATTCGAAACAGCTTGTTGGGAGACGTCATGTTGTGTGCGAGGGACGTCCTTGCATTGCGAAAAAACGTGTCGGGCGTCCAGATCTTGTCCACCATGCGGTTGTTCAAAGGCAAGATTTCAACGGGCCCCTGAAAGGCTAACCTCTCGTCAACCCACATTTGGCGGAAAAACATATCCATGGTGAACTCCTGAGAGAAAAAGAACAATTTCTTTCTGTGAATCATGTTCTTTTTTTATGGCTACAACTGATATGAATTCATCATTTGAGTTCTTTTTTAAGCATAGTGTGGGTGAGACTTGACATACTGATATTAGTTTGAACAGATATCAGCTTATTATCTACTTAGAAAGTACTTTAGCCACAAGACACGAAGCACTATAAATAAATTACATTTGTGCATTAATAAAACACAAAAAATAAAGTTGTAAAATTTGGGTGCTGTATTTTCTTACCATCTTAACATCAGATACTGGTCCAAAACTGGTGACAAATATGTCTGTTTTGACCTCGGTTACAGAGACTGCAAAGTTAATTACAGATTACATATACAACATGCAGAAACATGAGTACATTATATTGTTACAGCAAAATGAGATGAAATACATGGGTCAAAGACGAATCAAAACAATAAAGTCTAATACAGCTTTAAAAATGTTTTCATACAGTACAACGTGTCCAAAAAAATAATGACTATCATGCATTTTTATCATGATTTACAGAAAATGTCATTTAGTGTAACAATAGTTCATATAACAAAAAATCTTATCAGGCATATTTACAACTAGATGACATTTCAAGATTATTTACGGATCACAGTTCAGCCCTAAAATACTAATTAATTGTCATTTTAAATCTTTGCCACTATCCTTCAAACCACTATTTTACCCATTTATCAGCAATGCCTATTTAATAATTTAAAATATAATAAAAAGTTAGTATATGGTCACTTATTCTTTTATATATTTTAATAAGTACAGGTCAGAATAAGTATGTTGTTTCATTTTTACATAAATATATGTTATGCTGAATAACAATCACACATATTTTGACATTTTATTTTCACAAAAGATTTTAGAAGCATTAAAGTAGACACTTTTCTTGCATTTAATATGCTTTCTATGTATAATAAAATCACTTTTGTCAATTTAATTTGATGCAAACACCAAAATGCGACGTCTCATCTTTGAACCACGTAATGCATCAAATGTCAAAACTTTCTATACTGTACTAAATCATACTAAATCATTTATTTCTATACTGTGAGGCCTGTGCTTACCTCCAGATCCCGGGCGCAGTCGATTGTCATAACCCTCAAGAAGTCGGTCTAGAATCCGTGTTATATTTTCTGAATTTATCTTTTGCTTTCCTAATACATCTGCAACACTACACGGAGAGAAATGACCACCTTGATTAGTCCGTTCAGTGAATTTAGACCTAAGTCAGGTTAAATTAGGCATTCAATTTAACTCATTTAAAGTAAGTATACCTTGCTTAGTCTATTAACTCACCTTATGAGACATAACAAGGCCAAAAGAAGAGCCATTTCTGACAAAAAAGGTAAATAAATACAAATAAAATAAAGCCGTCAATGGTTAGAGGTCATAATGTAATGTATAATGTGCTCTAGATGTAAGAACGCCTTACAGATGAGCTGAAGCACTGCCTATGAAGAGCTGAATGTGAAGAGAAATGCTTTCAGGATAATCAAATTAAGGGATTAGTAAAACTCCACTTGCTATTTTAGCAACAGGTTAAAGAGTATCATCTAGGAAACTAGACATCAACTAGCAAACTAGTCCTTCTTCCAAAGGTTTTTCAGCATCAATAAACATTGCCCCTGTAATATAGTTGCCTTGTCCCACATGAAAAAAATACTACAGTAATTCATAGTAAATACTATAGTGTTTTTGAACCATACTTTACTTTTACTTTACTTTTAGTCATTTAGCAGACGCTTTGATCCAATGAGACTTACAAATAAGAAAAAGTAACTAAAACTAAATGTTAAAACTCTATAAATACTATACACATTTAAGAAAATAAAGAAATTAAATAAAATATATAAAAACCATACTATAGTAGTACTTGAATTCATTTGTTGAGGTAATTCTATTTGCAACTATAGTAAAGAAATTACTTTACCCAATACTGTACTAAGTTTTCTACAACTATAGGGTATATTATACTACAATACACTACAGTTTACTGTAGTAAAAACTAAAGTATACTACAGCATTTATTACAGTTTATCAGTTCACTATAGTTAATACTACAGTATGCTGTAGCATTCATTAACAAAGTGTTGTAAATACTATAATATATACAGTATAATACACTTTACTATGGTTCAAAAACACTGTAGTATTTACTATAAATTACTATATTTTTTATGTGGGCTGACTTTCATAATTAGGGTTAAAATAAACGTATTGCCAGGTATATACAAAGTATAGTGTCATAAATATGTGTATCATATTTTGACTCAAATATTACATGTATATGGAGCTAATATGTTAGTTAAGTATCGCATTGCACTGATATATTGTAATATTTTGCAGTGCTAGTCTTGTTGCTGCTAGCATGTTTGTTTATGATGAACCGATTATTTCTCTTAGTAGAAGCTTTAAGAGTAAAATAAGTATCAGTTCAACTCAGTACATGTATTTTACTCAAAGTAAACAATATTATACGACGGTGAGACGCTGAAAATGAGTTATTCCTTACATATTTGACAATATTTTACAAATTAGCTCGTGTTTAGCCGAAACACTAGATGGCGCGCTTCCTCCGTCAAACCCCGCGGCCTTCGGCTGCAGAAGAAGACATTTCGATGTTACCAGAATGTATGAGAGATATATCCAGATTCTGCTCTGGAGTGACTGTCATAATAATAGCTGTTATTGCGTCTGATGTGCGTTTGTGCGGTGTCGAGCAGCCGTTTTGATGAGAGCAGTATGTCGGTGCATTTTGAGGAGAAAAGCGGAGTGATCCCGTGTAAAACAGCGTGGGGCTCATGGTACCAAACCATGGAGGAGGTTTTCATCGAAGTCAATGTTCCTCCTGGAACTTCAGCCAAAGAGATCAAGTGTAACATCGGGAGCAAACAGATCGAGCTGCGGGTCAAAGACCAGCAGGTCTTCAAGGTATGGATCTTTACTGAGTGTTCATATGAGATCCAGACAGGATTGTTTTGTTTGTTTGTTTGTTTGAGAGAGATTAGATCCAGTATAACTTCTTGTGGAGAAATGATTGTGTTGTTGTGTGTTGCATATGTGACCATGGAGCACAAAACCAGTCATAAGGGTCAATTTTTTGAAACTGCGATTTATAAATCATCTGAAAGCTGAATAAATAGCTTTCCATTGATGTATGGTTTGTTAGGATCAGACAATATTTGGCTGAGATACAACTATTTGAAAATCTGGAATCTGAGGGTGCAAAAAAATTAAAATATTGAGAAAATCACCTTTAAAGTTGTCCAAATGAAGTTCTTAGCAATGCATATTACTAATCAATAATGAAGTTTTGATATATTTATGGTAAGAAATTTACAAAATATCTTCATAGAGCATGATCTTTATTTAATATCCTAATGATTTTTGGCATTAAAGTAAAATTGATCATTTTGAACCTTACAATGTATTGGCTATGGCTACTGCTTTTTGGCGTTAAACTGTATTAAGGGAACCTTGACAATATATAATACACTAAATGATGTTGCAGTCTTTTAACATTAATGAAAATATGCTTTTCATACAATGTTTTTATTTCAAATTTTGTGTTTTCTAAAATATATATATAATTTTTTTTTATTTCTGAGCAGAAATATCAACTTCTACTAACCATATAGGCTATTAACCAAACTTTGCACATAGTTTTTTTTTAACTATGTCATTAAAGATTTTGCAGAATTATCTGTTAACGTAACATTACTTTTTTTATTCTTTTATAACACATTTTATGTAAACTATGTATAGTTGGCTACTTGTCAAAAGTTTGAAAACATTAAAAAATTTTTTAAATGTTATGCTCACCGAGGCTTATTAACATTTTGTTCAATGTTGATAATAATCAGAATGTTTCATATCAGCATATTAGAATGATTTCTGAAGGATCACATGACACTGAAGACTGGAGTAATGATGCTGAAAATACAGCTTTGATCACAGAAATAAATTACAGTTTAACATATATTAACTTAAAAAATTGTTATTTTAAGTTGTAATATTTATACAATATTTTAATCAAATAAATGCAGCCTTGGTGAGCAGAAGAGACTTAAAAAAAAAAAATAAAAATCATAATGTTTCCAAACTTTTGAGAAGTGTACTGTAAGTGTATTTTTTTATATTATAGACATTTCATGTGATATTTGAGATTTGGGGGTCAATATTTCTTAAGTTTCTCAGAGGATTTCACTTTAAATGAAAATGAAATGGCTCTGTCCCAGTAGGACTAAATTATTTGTAAAACCTGATTAGGACCCGTTACTCTGAAGGACTGTTTTGTTGTAAGGTGGCTTCCCGTCATATAAACACAATACATGATCACATTTCAGCCGGGATAAGTGGCGTTAGTGTAATTACTGTCATGCTCCTCTATGTGTGGCGTAGACATGTGAAACGTCCCACTGAGGGACATGAAGCTAATGCACACCGTCAGCTACTTCTCAGTGTTAAATTCAGTTTATTGTGATCTCATAGGGGAAGCTGTTTGGATCCACAGTCGGCGATGAAGCCATGTGGACGTTAGGTGAGACTGAAAGCCATTTACAAATGCATGAAGTAAATAGTGCTTGGTTCTTTACTAACAAGTCTCTGGAAAACCTTGATGTTGTGCCGTTCAGAGGACAGAAAGCTGATCCGGATCGTCCTGATGAAGTCAAACCGGGAGGCTGGGAACTGCTGGCAGTCTCTGCTGGAGGGCGAGTTCGCGGCGGATCCGTGGGTTCAGGATCAGATGCAGAGGAAGCTGACGCTCGAGAGGTTTCAGAGAGAGGTGCGCCGATGCATCATTACACCCCGCTTCACTCACTTCATTCTGACGCACCTGAAGGCCTCGAGTCGCGTCAAATTATTAACTCTCTTTCAAAAGTTTAGAGGTTTTGACAAGTCTTGTGTTTACAAAGGCTGCATTTATTTGATTAAAAATACAGGAAAAACAGAAATATTGTGAAAGTCTTACAATTTTAAATAGCTGTTTTCTGTGTGAATACATGAGTTAATTTGCAAAAACTGAGAAATGTTCAAAAATCATGTTTTTAATCCTGCTTTTCAATTAATATCAAACTGCAGTTGGGTTTTTTTTTATTAAATAAAAAAAATACAGATATATATAACACAATAAAAAACATGATTTTTGAAGATTAATAAAAATTTAGTTGTTTTTGCAAATACACTCGTTAAAATCTAACTTATTTCTGTGATGCACAGCTGTATTTTCAGCATCATTGCTGCAGTCTTCAGTGTCACATGATCTTCAGAAATCATTCTAATATGCTCAAGAAACATTTCTGATTATCAATGTTGAAAACAGTTGTGCTGCTTCATATTTTTGTGGAAACCGTGATACATTTTTTTCAGGATTCTTTAAGAGCAGAAAATCAAAGGAGCAGCGTTTATTTGCAGTAGAAATCTTTTGTAACATGAATCAAAAGTGACAGTAAAGACATTTATAATATTACAAAAAAATTGCCATTTTAAATGCTGTTCTTTTGAACTTTATCAAAAGTATTAAAATACATTTTAAAACATACTGTAACAAAATAGTAAACATTTAAAATTGTAATGTTTATTACTTTTTTTTTTTTTTAATAAATGCAGCTTTGATAAGGTTTTTAATTTAAAAAATAAAAATCTTACTGAGCCCAAACCTTTTAACAGCTATTAGATATTCATTATCTACTCATGGCCAAAATAATGTGTGTGATATATCTTGTGTATAAAAAATAAAATACAAAAGAGTAGGAAAGACAAAAAACAATGCCATCAGTTACATTTATCTGTGATTTTTTTTTTTAAACAGAACCCTGGATTTGACTTCAGCGGAGCAGAGATCTCTGGGAACTTTCACGGCGGTGGACCAGATTTCTCCAGCTTGCAAAAATAAGAGGACTACTTTCATTCCTGTACTTGAAGTCTTACTAAATTACAGGAGTTTTTTTTCCTGGAGAATATATTTCTTCCTCTGGAGCCTGAGTTTCTGATATAGGAAGCGCATCACAGCAAGTCTAGCTGTTGCTGTAAAGCCATAATATAATCACAAGCAGCCTTCGAGTCGCGTCTTCATGGTGGGTTTCATTTACAAATGCCAATTTTTTTTTTTGTAATCACCAGCACAGTGGTGTTAGAAGACTGTTTGCTCAGCTTATCCTTTCGGTTTCAATAAATCATGCAATTCAAGCACTTGTAATAAATGGCTCAAACACCACAAACGAACACAAGCGTTTTGCATTCCAATAAGCTTTTATTGAAAGGTCCAACTACATAACTTTGCAGAACTCTGCTCTCAACTTCCAGATTACAACCAAAACAGAGGGAGTCTCAAATCAAATTCAATCTGTTTTATTTGTACCACTCACTTTTTTTGTGTTAGAGCTTGACTTATACCAGGTCTAAAACAAACACTGAGTTACATAAGAGTAATAGCCAAATGTAACATGAGCTTCAGCCTGGTCAGTTAGTAAGTAATTAGTGATTCCTACTAGAGGCATATTAAATCAAGTTAAAACCTGCATTTCCGTAGCCATCCAAGCAGAACGGCTTAATAAAGAAAAAAAAAAAAATTCTTGTTTCATCACCTTGGGTAGGAGTGTGCATTACGACAGCTGACAACCTAGGGTGGGAGTTAAGGGTTTTGGGCCTGATCTCTTGGTTCTGTTGTTGTCTTGAATCTCAAAACCCTTCTCCCTCCTCTTCCACACGGTGGACTGAGGACCTAGGCGGTTCTATACTTCATTGCTTCAAACAACCAGCGCGTCTTGCGCCGATTCAAATGAACATACTGTACACGTGCAAGCCTTACTTGCACAAACTCACCCTTGACTAGCAATCAAGACCGAGTCGGTGCGGATGTGAAATAAATACAATCATGGCAGGTGTCAAAGAGAACAAAGACTGAGGAAAAGTAAAGATCTTAGTGTTGGGTGCCCATAACACAGATTAGAAGTAATAAAGCATTCGCACGACTGAATTGAGCGGGTTTTTGTTATAGGCGCTCAACACTAATGATCTTAACAAGCGTATTCGGGAATCGTGGGTAGATGGGCGATCTTGTAGTAGCTGTGCTTCAGCTGTCTGGCGGTTCGACCCGAGATCATCCATCGCAGTCTCTGGCCGTTTGGCTTCAGGCACTTGGTGGTGGCATACTCCGCCAGGCATTTAGCCACAAGCTCCCTCACGCAAACCAGGTCTCCAGCTTTAACCTGAAACACAATCAACCACAAAACACCTGAAATCACTGAGGAGATAAACGCAAACATTTACACTGCAAAAAATGATCTTCGATCTTAGTATGAGTGTCTTTTCTAGTATAAATATCTAGAATATCTTCAATCAGGATTAGGGTTGCAAAATTCCGGGAATTTTCAAGACTGGAAACTTTCCATGGGAATTAACGGGAATAAACTGGAAATTTGCTAAATTGCAGGAACTGGGAGCTTAAATGTAGTGGAGAACAAAAACTTGCAGCATAATCTTGGTTAAAACAACCAGATTTAATGCAATTTCAGTTTAATTTCTACTCTACACGTTGCTCAATCGCACACTGCGGGGCTATCGAGGCCACGCCCCCTACATGCACTGTCCTCATCTACCATTACATGCACAGATCATTTCTTAAATCCTGCACACAAAATATCAAAATGTCCATCTTGGTAAGTATTCATATAAATTACATGAATATTACAAAAATGTTTAAAACTTCCTTGTGCTGGGTGTAATATACTGTGCAACTAAATTAGGCTATACCATAGTAAAAACAAATACACTGACCGAACAAACATTTAGCGGAGATAAAACAAGTCTAAAAATTAATATATTTATTATTATTATTATTATTATGTGATTCTTTTTTCAGGATTCTTTGATGAATAAAGAGTTTAAAAAAAAAAAAAACATTTAAAATAGAAATCCTTTAACAATACACTACCATTCAAAAGTTTGGGGTCAGTATCTTTTCTCTTTTTTTTAAAAATAAATTAATACTTTTATTCAACAAGGATGTGTTAAATTAAATTTTTAAAAAGTAGTAGCAAATACTTATATTGTTAGAAAACTTTCTATTTTGATAAACTGTTCACAAGTTTTTATTCATCAATAAATCCTGAAAAAAGCATCACAGATTTCCCCCCAAAAATGTCATTTTTAAAATGATTAGTTTGCATGCAAGTGAGCCTATGATCAAAAAAATATATATTTATGTTTGTAGATGATACAGTTTTATAAATTTCCAATTAATCCCCAAAAATTCCTGGTAAGTTTCAAATTTGGAATATTTCCAAAGTTCCCCAGACGAAGTTCCCATGGAAAGTTTGCAAAAAATTCACCGGAAATTTTCCGCACCTTTGCAACCCTAATCAGGATGCATTTACTGATACAGAAGTAAAATGACTTTTGTCTTGTTTTCTGAAAATATTATTCAAATTTTGTTAGTTTTCGCTTAAAACAAGTAAAAATCTGTCATTGGGGTAAGAAAAACAATCTTAATTCAAAGGCTAAAAAAAAAAAAAATTATTTTTCTTACCCCATTGGCAGATATTTTTGCTTGGTTTTAAGCAAAAACTAACAAAATTTGGATAATATTTTCAGAAGACAAGACATACCTTAAGTCATTTTACTTGTCAAGTAAATGCATCCCGATTCGAGACTTTGTAGATATGTATACTAGAACAAGACAAAAATACTAGAGGAAGAAAATCGTTTTTTGCAGTGTAACCCAAAAAGTAGTTTTAATGTCAGCATTAAATGAAAATTGTGTTAATGCATGTTATTGATCTTGCGCAATGTTTTTTTTTGTTTTGTTTTTAATATAGAGGTTGTCATGTTTAATCAAAATGTTATAACTGGATGTTAGTCAAACAAAAGATTGCTCTCTGCTGATTTATTAGGGCCCTATGAAATAGGTTTCTATGATTTCTTTATTTTTCCCCCCGGTAATCAAGTGAAGGCATAAAGCCAATTTAGTTTATAATCTAATAAAATTGGCAAAAAAAAAAAAAAAAAAAAAAGTGGTGCGCAACAGGTTTAGTTAAAATTAGTGCTGTCAAATGATTAAATCGCATCCAAAATAAGTTTACATAGTGTACATATATTTATATAATACATAAATACATAGTACACATTATGTAAAAAAACTTATTTTGGATGAGATCAATTGTTTGACAGCACTAGTTCAAATTAAAACATGGAAGAAACAGCGATTATTCCTTAAAAATAATGTTTTAGTTTAGTCCATGTCGCGATCTGATTTAAGTGTACTGACCTACTTTTGATTAATTTTCAAAATTTGAAACGTTACACAGTAATTTAAATTTTTATGACTGTATTCAGTGATTCCATCTGCATTTTGTGTGTGACGGAAAGCAGCCCTAATTTATGTAGGACTTCTCTAATCATTTAGTCCCCTTTAAAACTGCCTCTGACTTCATTTGAGTGTGACGCCCATATCAACAGCCAATCAGTAACTCGCCTTACAGTTTTACTTTTTAATCATCCATTAAACTTGGATGTACATCACACTTCAGAAGAAGAGATCGGTCGCTAGTTTCATATCATTTGATGCGGTTTCATAGATGAGTAACTGGTTCACTCGGCTCTACGTCTCCACCCCATTTCACAAACTAGTAAATCTTTTTAGCACCAGCTGTTTGTAGAAATCTTGCAGGAGACTCACACTCAAAGTGTCCTGTAGAGCGTGCAGAGCTTCTCTGAGAGCAGGAACCGGCTCACACTCGTGCTGATCTTCAGTCTCCAGGGCCAGAAGCGCCAGGGCCAGCAGCGACGGCTGCGGAGAGAGTTACAGTCAGACTCCAAACACACTTTGATGGAGAAATGCAGAATGGTCCGAACAGCTTACCTTCATTTTAGTGAAAGTAAAGGAACAATGGCAAGCCTTCAACTGAGCCTCCAGCCTCTCGATGTTCAGAAGCCGCTTACTGAAAACAAACACTTATTTCAATGCAAGCCTATTACATAGTTTAAACCACAGTTTATGGTTATTTAAGGTGTGTTTTTTTTTTTTTTAAATGCCTTTAACAAGGATGCATTAAATTGATCAAATTATAGTAAATGCATAGGTTTCCATTACAAATAAACGCTGTTCTTTTGAAATTTCTATTCATCTGTGAATCCTGAGAAATAAAATGCATCAGTTTCCACAATAATATTGGGCAGCACAACAGTTTTCAACATTGATAATAACAGGGTTCCTACACATTTTCCATTTCAAAATATCATACTTTTCCAGACTTATTTCCAAACCTCTCAGTAGATTGTCATACAATATTTAACAAATGGTCCATAGAGCATTATATTTAGTATATAAATTTACAGTTTTTTTTTTTTTTTCTCATTGATTTTCTCGTGACAACATACAGAGTCCCTAAAATAAAAAGGCCTTAGGTCTCTAGAAGCCAAGAAACCAGTGAAATGAGCTGATGGCACAACAGGTGGCTCAGTGTGCATCGTCCTATGAGAAGTTTAATGGTTTCTCGTGCACAAATAAAAGTCTGTGCATTTTTTTTTTTACAAAAGGTCCTTGAGGCCATTTAATACGGTGCAAAGAATATTGAGAGAAGAAACCCAAAATGCTTAAAATCTGGGTTTTGCATAATGAAAAAAATGCATATTATGACAATCACTAAAGTAACACTAAACACCTGGCATGAAATCTAAATCTTAAGCGTCATTAAATTCTTAATTTCCTATTTAAAAAAGCGACAAAAGTCTGGAAACATTTTTCCATACTTTTTTTTTTTTTTTCCAAACCCCGTAGGAACCCTGTAATAATCAGAAATGTTTCTTGAGCAGCAAATCAGCATATTAGAATGATTTCTGAAGATCACGTGACACTGAAGTCTGGAGTAATGATGCTGAAATTACAGCTTTGCGTCACAGGAATAAATTATATTTTAACAGATATTCACATAGAAAACGGCTGCTTTGAATTGTAATATTTTTGATCAAATAAATGCAGCCTTTGTGAGCAGAAGACACATTAAAACTGTTGAGCAGTAGTGTAGGAGTCCAGCTGCTCACCTCTCTGCATCCACCTGCTCTTGGATCTGAGAGTGAAAGAATCGGAGGAAGTGAAGGGCGGTTGGAGCCTTGACCTTCCAGTAGAGCTTTTCCAGAATGATCTTCTCCATCCTCATCATGTCGTGGACTGTAAAGCGGTTCTGGCTGATCCTGAGGAGGTCACTGGCCAAAGGAACGCTCTTCTCCTCTTCTGACGTCTTCACAGCGATGTAGAAGCAGCAGAGACCCACACAGGCCAGATGCTTGGGCTGAATCTGAAAACCACACAGAAAACACCTGTGGTTCAGACTGAGAAGTAGGGCTGGACGATTGAGCGAAAAGAAACTGAAATTCATAACCTCTAACCGACATAATTTTGCCATGTCTGTAACTTCAGTTTTTTAATCCCATTAACACTCTCCCCTTAAAAACATAATACAGACGAGCATTTCTCTTAATCAGCCGTGTTCTATTTGCATTCATTCATTACTTAAAACATTTGTTTACACAGGAGATGCAAGTTACTATTTTCTACTTTTCACATGCATCATATAAAATATTAACTTACTAGTTTATTTATTCACTGTTTGACGCTATGCCAGCATCAAGGCCATTTTCATGGCGATCTCTAAATTATTAAATTTACAAGAGATACAAGTTAATTTCTACTTTTCGCATGACAATATTTAAAATGTATTTTGTTTGCAAATGATGCTGGTTATTTTCTACTTTTGACATGGCAATATTAATTTATTTTGTTGCCAAAAAATGCAGTCAAGCGATTAATCGTGAAAATAAAGTTATCCAAATAAAATATCCAAAATAAAAGTTTGTTCACAATGTGTACGGTATTTATTATGTATATATAAATGCACACGTACATTTAAGGAAAAAAAATAATATAATTTATATGAATATATACACATTTAAATATTTTTTAAATATATGCTGTATGTGTGCATATGCATATATATATATTTTATATATAGAGAGAGAGAGAGCGAGAGAACGAACACATTATGTAAACAAAACCTTTTATATATAAATGAATATATTTGTGATTTTAAAATTGAAGGGAAAAACAAACAAAAACAATAGTGGAGTATTTTTACACTACAACCCTTCAATGAACTGAGGGCAAAAAAAAATTAATTCAAAATTTAATCGCTAAATTACTGTAATCAAGGTAAAGTATTCAATTAATCAAGGTTTTGATTTTAGGAAAAATTGCCCAGCCCTCCTGAGATGATTAGGCTTATTACAGAAATAAACTGAAGAGTTAAATCTGTCCAAAAGCACAGGCACCTTCATCACAGCCAGGAAACGATCGAGAAGATTCACTGCGAGCGAGAACGTCTCCGAACTGAAGCCAAAGAACCGCGTCAAGGAGAGGAGGTCTCGGACTTGAAAGTCTCTCAACTTGACGGTCATCCTCAGACCGTTATCCTGAGCGGACTCGATGACTCGCAGGCCACAGAGTTTGGGCTGATATCTGGCTTCTTGGTCCAGAAGAGCTTTGAGCTGGACGGCGAAGGGCAAAGCCCCCGCTCCGGTCACCTGATCAATCATCTAAAATAAGAACACAACAGCATAATTAAGCTAAAGCAGTATTAAAGATAGAAGTTCTACATTGTGAATAATTATTTCAGCCATGTGCAAGAGTACCATGCTACTGAAAGCTTTTATTATGCATTTTGCATGCGTGACCGTGGACCACAAAACCAGTCATAAGGGTCGATTTTTAAAAACTTATATTTATACATCATCTGAAAGCTGAATAAATAAGCTTTCCATTGATGTAGTAATAGATATTTGCCCGCATGCATTTATTTTGGTATGTGAAACTTTACATAGTGTGATGTTTTGTCATTTCTTAGTTTTTTTTTTGTTTTTCTGTAGAAGTTTTGTCTGTTCGGTCGCATCGGTATGTATCTGTTTAATGTTTGCATAATAATAATAAATAATAATAATAGAAAAAGATGAGTATTTGTAGAATGGGAAATGCCATATACACAAACATTACATTATTTAAAATTTAATGTAAGCATTACATTGAGGCTTTAAAAGATCCTAAAAAAAAAAAAAAATCAAAAAGGATGTATACAATTTTTGAATACTTTTCTTATTGGAAATTTCTTGCAAGTTATCCCCTGTAGTTTTTTTTTTTTTCCCGTTTGTTCCTTTAATGCCATTATAAATGCAATTAATAATAGTTAAAAACACTGTGAACCTCTATATATGCATGTTGTATTAATGTTCTTGTTATGCAATTTAAAAAAAACGAGCATTTGTAGTTAAACTTTGGACCTTCGACCAGTCAGTCACCACTGACTTAAAGTTAGTTAGTCCACTAACTTATACCAACTTATAAATCCTGGACTATTTACCGCAGAAACCGCTTTTCGGATGACACAGGGGTGAGTACATTATCAGGAATGTTATTCTGGAAGTGAACCAATCCTTTAATCACAAGGGACATTAAAACAAGTGTCCATCTTGTACAACGCTTAGAGACTGAGAAGGAGGGTCTGAATACATGTCCAGGCATGTCCCGGCTTCCGAAAGCGTTATATTTAGACAGAAAAACTCAAACATTTACACGTAAAGAGTTTACTCCAAACAAAACGGCTGATGTTTACGCTTTTCTAGTTATTTCTGCGTAACGCAGTCGCGCACAGCACTAGACGTGCGTGAGCGTGCACGAGACGCTGGTCATGTCTGGGCATGTCCACCAACTAGTGATTTTAGCCCAGTTAAAGCTATTAACCAGCTGGTTTTGTGACAGTCGTCTCTAAATAACATCTTTAAACCGCTTTAAATCCACACATTTACGCTTTAAAGTCCATTTTCACGCTATTTATTTTACGTTTAGCGTCCGAACGTAAAGTCTTGTGTTGTTTTACGCCGGTGGAGAACATTTGTAGGCCTGGTCGACGATCAACTCAAAAGAAACATCTAGAACCTGAAGAACCACACCGCAACGTAATAAGTAAATAGCACCCTATACGTATAAAATCTGAAATATCGATAATAGTTCAATAAACTGCTTACCTTTCGTAGTTTTGACGGTCTGGATTAAAATCAAAAAAATATGAATCTGTGAGTTTATGTAATAAAACGTAAAATAAAGTTATTAAAAATAAAAAAAGAAAGTTCTAAGCATGTAAGTTTAAAGCAATATAACTTCTGCGCTCTGCACACCCCAACCCTTGGCGTCAGGCAATGACGCGCAGACTCCTTCCATGCTTTATACTCTGAGAGAGTCCATATCCAAACATAGGATCACCTTATTGGGCAGTGCTGACACAGAGCTCCGTCTTTCTACATGCCTATTGGTTGAGATTTGTCTGTGTGCTTTGGCCACGCCCCACTGTCCAGATAGAGGCGGGGTTAGAGTGCAGTGAAATCCAGCATGTTATATATTCAGTGCGCTCCCTTGATACAGGCCTGCAAAGTAAAAAAAAAAGAAATAAAGAAATAAATAAATACAAAATACATTTAAAAAGTATTACAACTATTAAATCACCACCATAACTGCGTTGCAACATTTAAATGTTACATATTATATTGTATTATATTATTATAACTAACTTTCAACTAAATTTGTTTATTTAAATGTGTCTAAAATAAATTGTTTGCAACCACTTACCTTAAAAAATGTTTTTCAGTGAACCTGTGATAAAAGCCTTAAAAATAAAAAAAACTTTAAAACAATAGTATTATCCTCACACATGAACACTTATAAAGTGAACATGCAAAGTAATGACAATAGTTAAAGGAAAAATAACAATAGGCTATAATATAATATAATATAATATAAAGTGAAAGAAAGAAAGAGCTAATGCCTGTTTAGCTATCTATTCATATCTATATAATAACTATAATAATATTATTCTATAGTTTTCAATCGTGTAATTGAACATTACAGGATCATTTAAAAATGAACCGAGAACAATACTGTAATAACTCTTTCTAATCCTATTGTCCTTGCAAAGCATTTCATGTTCTAGAAGGTTCCAGGGGTTTGAGGACAACAGCAGGCCAAAACAACAAAACATCGCAATATAATAAATATGCATTGTGGCAGTGACTCTCATGCTCAAGCAAACAATCATATAAAGAGACAGATAATAACAGAAATACAAGTTGTTTGCGTGTGAGGACACATTTCTAAACACATGCTCCAAACTCACAGACGACAAATTCTGTAAAGATAAAATATATATATATATATATATAGGCTTCTTTCCAGTCTATTATATAAGATGTTTGCAAAAACTAATGTCTGTATTGATATTATAAAATATATATTTGCTATTTTTGATTGCTTACTGTTTCGGTTCCAACAGATGGCGCCAAATATGTTACTATAGGCCTATACACCTCAATGCACCTCAATGCAAAAACATCCCACCAAAAGCAAAGAACTCAACATTTTCTGTGCAAAGAGCTTTTATATGCATCTTACAAGCATGCCGAGATCCTTTTTAGCATTTCTTATAAGCATGGATAATCCTGCTGCCGCTTTCCGTAACTCTCCTCACAGCTATTTCTAGAATTAGACGACATGACTGTCTGACAGCTTTGATGCATCTGCCTTACAGACAACGCTCAGTGTATGGGTCCAAAAGAGAGATCCCCCAGAGCCAAGGGTTATAGACCTGCCTTTATCACGAGCTTCCCCCCGGGATCCTTTTAAACCAGTAACACCTATAGTTACAACACTGAGCTTCAGCAAGCACGAGGGGGTTATTTTCATTGTGTGAGATGTGGAAGTAGGTCTGGATTTCCTCAGTTAATGGGCTGTGCAGGAAAACAGCATGGAGGCCATTTTGCTCGAATGTACAATACCAGTCAAAAGGTTTGGGATCAGTAAGATTTTTAATGTGTTTTAAAGAAGTCTCTTCTGCTCACCGAGCATGCATTTATTTGATCCAAAGCACAGCAAAAGCAGTAAAATTTTGAAATATTTTTACTATTTAAAATAAATGTTTTCTATTTAAATAAATATTAAAATGTAATTTATTCCTGTGTTTCAAAGCTGAATTTTTAGCATCATTACTCCAGTCTTCAGTGTCACATGATCCTTCAGAAATCATTCTAATATGCAGATTTTCTGCTCAAGAAACATTTATTATTATTATTATTATTATCAATATTTAAAACAGTTGAGTACATTTTTTTTTTTTTTTAGGATTATTTAATGAAGACCCAAAGATCAGCATTTATCTGAAATAAAAAGCATAACATTATACACTGTACCACTCAAAAGCTTAGAGTGAGTATATTTAATATATATATATATATATATATATATATATAAATTAATACTTTTATTTAGCAAGGATGATTTAAATTGATCAAAAGTGATGATAAACACATTTATAATGTTACAAAAATTTCTATTTCGGATAAACGCTGTTCTTCTGAAAAAATTCTACTCAGCTGTTTTCAACATAATAATAATAAAAAAATGTTTCTTGAGCAGCAAATCAGCATATTAGAATGATTTCTGAAGGATCATGTGACTGGAGTAATGATGCAAAAAATTCAGCTTTGAAATCACAGGAATAAATACCATTTTAAAATATATTCAAATAGAAAGCAGTTATTTTAAATAAAATAAAAAAAATCACAATTTTACTGTTTTTGCTGTACTTTGAATCAAATAAATGCATGCTTGGTGAGCAGAAGAAACATTAAAAGTCTTAATGTTCACAGACGTTTGACTGGTAATGCATTTTCCTCACATATGTCCATGCAGAAACTGGCAGGTCTGAGATGTTAAAGAGGCATAGCTGCTCTAATTAAGGATCTTACTGTATGTCAATATGCCAAACGGATGCAGGGCTGATTTGAGAATGCTTAATTATTTCCTCCTGATTGAATATTCAGATATTTAAATAATCCTCCATTATAAAATGGGGAAGCACACTTTAAGCCCCCTGTTGCCTTGTTTGGGTGGCAAAGCAAGCGTGCTCACAGTCACAGCTTGAACAGGAGACCATACACGAATCCTGCTGTTTGGAGCACATGGCTCATTATTGAGATTCATCTGCAGCCCTCTTTTTGCCGGAAATCTTGGCAAACTGACTTTAGGACTCCAGGCCGTGACTGAACTGAAAATGCTTGACGTAAACATGGCTGATTCGATGGCACCTGACAGCGCACACAGTGAGGGAAGCTGAGCAGGTAAACCTGAAGCCCTGATCCTGGCCTGAGTGTGTTTTCAGCACAATATAGAGCATATAAGCAGTCGTACAATGCCAAATTACCTTCCACTTACACATTCACAGACCACAGAACGAATGAAATGAACGAAAACTTCTGTAACTGGTAAATATCAACATTAATAGCTTTGAATACTAATTGGGCACTAGCGCCATCCAGTGCTCAGATAGGCTATGTCCTAATGCATTATTTATTATATATCATCCTAATATTTCCTAACCATGGTCCAATGGCAACCATGGTACCAGTGGGTCTTTTTTTATTATTATTTCCATGGTGTTACAAGAAGAAATATATAGAAATACATTAAATAGTGTATTGTAGAAAATCAAGTCATGTCTCTCCGATCAAAACTAAAACATTTATAATGCTACAAAAGATTACTATTTCAAATAAATTCTGTACTTTAACTTCTATTCATTAGTTAATCAGGGGGACTACAAAAATATGAAGCAGCACTACTATTTCCAACACTGATAATAATCAGAAATGTTTCTTGAGCAGCAAATAATCATATTAGAATGATTTCTGAGGATCATGTGACACTGAAGACTGATGCTGAAAATTCAGCTTTGATCACAGAAATAAATTTCATTTTTACAGATATTCACACAGAAAACATATTTTGAATTATTATAATTTTTTTTTTTTTTTTTACAATATTAGTGTTTTTAATACTTTCTTGACCAAATAAATGCAGCATCTATGAACAAGAGACTACTTGTGTGTGTGTGTGTGTGTGTGTGTTAACTTATGGACACCAAACATTTGAACAAAACTGCACATTCAAGTTTTTATTTTATTTTAATTTTATTTGTTTACAGTA
The DNA here is from genome assembly GCF_012432095.1 of Onychostoma macrolepis. NCBI lineage: Eukaryota > Metazoa > Chordata > Actinopteri > Cypriniformes > Cyprinidae > Onychostoma > Onychostoma macrolepis. The sequence goes on along the minus strand of NC_081168.1, from coordinate 2,610,311 downwards.
TTTTTTTTCTCCTTCTTTTTTGGTTAAATAAAATAAAATATAAGCATTGCTATTGAAAATCTATATTAATATGGATAGAAAACTACAATTCAAAGCAATTCAAGGTATTTTACATAAATATCTATGGATAAAAATATCCCTTCACTGTAAATTTCAATTTGTTAACATTACTTGAAAAACTCTTGCAAGCTTATTGCCTCAGAAAAATCTAGTTCAGGTTGCTCAATATATTCAACTTTACCCAGAAGCCAATTTATGAAAACTTGAATATACCAAGTAACTATAAATAGATTTTTTCTGAGGCAATAAGTTTGCAAAATGTTTTGAAGTTAACAAATTGAAATTTACAATGTAATAACCCAATTGGCAAACAAATCAGATAATCATATATTCCACACTGTGTCCAGATATAGGGGGGGAAAACCCTTTATGCATCATACATGCCCCCATTTCTTTCTGCTGCACTTGAGTCTCAAGATAACATATGTGACCCTGGAGCACAAAACCAGTCTGAAGCAGCACAAGTATATTTGTAGCAATACCCAACAATACGGATCAAAATTTTCCATTTTTCTTTTATGCCAAAAATAAGTAAAGATCATGTCCCATGAAGATATTTTGTAAATTTCCTACCGTAAATATATCAAAACTTAATTTTTGATTAGTAATATGCATTGCTAAGAACTTCATTTGGACAACTTTAAATGTGATTTTCTCAATATTTAGATTTTTTTGCACCCTCAGATTCCAGATTTTCAAATAGTTGTATCTCAGCCAAATGTTGTCCGATCCTAACAAACCATACATCAATGGAATGCTTATGTATCCAGCTTTCAGATGATGCATTAATCTCAATTTCAAAAAATTGACCCTTATGACTGGTTTTGTGGTCCAGAGTCACATTTAGAATATGGCATCACACGGTGAAGGATTTCCAAATATTTTCCACACTTGTTGTTACCATCCTGCAGCCGGAATTGAAGTCTAACAGCACCAAAAGAGTGCAAAAGTGTGACAGGCGTCCTGAGTGGAGTGTGACAGAGGCGCGCAGCAGGCAGTGCCAGACAAACAGGAGCAATAATGAGCCTCAGCAAGATTCACATCTCAATAGAAGCAGAGAGAATAACACATATTGGCCTGTTTAAAGCCATGGTTATTGCTAACTTTAGGTGCACTTATATGTAAATATTCTGGATTTACTACATTAGCAAATTGACGTTCATATCTGATGTAAAGTAGGTGGAAATTTTCAGTTGCTGTGAAGCCACCATCAAGACCAGAACAGCTCTCTTCTTTAGCAAAGCCAATTTGTTGCTTCATTTTAAAACACTAATACATTTTTTTTTCATGCCACATTCAAAGGAATAGTTCACCTAAAAATTTAAAATTTGATAACATTTTTCTTCATCCGATTTGGAGAAATGTAGCATTGCATCACTTGCTCACCAATGGATCCTCTGCAGTGAATGGGTACCGTCAGAATAATAATCATAATAATAAACCTTATTTCATATAGCGCCTTTAAAAGTAGCATCTCAAAGTGCTTTACATGCATATAAAAATATGAAGTTAACACAAAAGTACAGACAGTAAAAAACTAACCAAACAATGATTTTAAAACACTAAGGGATGAGAATGAGAGTCCAAACAGCTGATAAAAACACAATTATTGCACTTTATTGTGTCTTTAAATAGCATTATCATATAAGGTGAAAGAAAGAATAGACAATCGTTGGTGATTATAGTTATTGTACAGTCTGGCTTTTTTCCCAGTAACCATTTTAAATGAAAAGTGATCACCTGTTTTGATTAAACCGTCTTGTGTTGTAAGTAATGACCAGCTTTTACATCTTAATTTCAAAGTTGTGTGCATTTTTTATTTTTAGTATTTATGGTGGTGGTATTTTGTATTTGATTTGATGATTATATATATTTTTTAATGTAAGCATTAACCTTTAGTTGTCATTTGCAATTTTATAGACTATGTATGTCTGTATGTGTCAGAATACGTACCCTGTTTTGCATGATGTGTAGCCAATAAGCAAACAGTACTGGTAAAGATTTGCTTGGGTTAAAAAGTTTAAAATACAGTCCTACACTGAAAAAAAAAAAAAAAAAATATATATATATATATATATATATATATATATATTCATTGAATTCACAAAAAAAAAAAAAAAAAATTAAGGTAAGTGGTTGCAATTTATTTTAGCTACATTTAAACAAATTGTGTTGAAAGTTAGTCAAATAAATGTGTTTATTTAAATGTAGCTAAAATAAATTGATTGCAACCACTTACCTTAAAAAATGTAGTAAATTCAATTAACCATTTTTTTGTTGTGGTTAATGAAAAAAAAAAAAAAGCAACATTCTTGCTTTCTTAAAATGTAATGACATTAAACAGCGCCCTCAAGTGAAGACTTTTCCCAGACGGATTATTAGACGACTTTTATTTTGAAAGCAAGGGTCGCGCAATCAGGACATTTATTATGAAATTCACAAATTCTCTTCCCGGATGTTTTTTTTTTTTTTTTTTGGTCTCCGTGGTAAAACATACGGGACTTATCATTCATTGTTTTCAAAATGAAGGATGTCCGTTTAGATGGACATTTAGTGTAGTTTTGGCTTGCATTCACACAGGAAAAACGACTGTTTAATTCAGAAATAACTACTCCAGACCTTTGTAAACAAAACACTAGCAGGCTGCTGCTGTTCGTGGTTTAGCAAACATGCCTCTTGGTTTAAAACCATGCTGTGCTGTCTGCAAGACGAACTCTTCTTCCATGTGGAAAAAAGGAAACCAGGGGGAAATTTTGTGTAATAACTGCACGGGTAAAAGCATAAGCAGCGGCAGCTCCGGAGGATCTGCTTCTTCCGCCATCCAGCAGAATAACGGCGGAGGGAAACAGGTTTGAAAGCTCGCCTAAAAACTCGCTTTGTAACGTCGAATTCGCGAAGAATTCTTCAAAATAAATCCACACTGCAAACAGAGATCGGTAGATTACGTTACTTACTAACTGTAATCCGTTACTGATTCCAAATTGCATGACAAAAAATGTAGTTAGCGATGTAATCCATTACATATAATCAGACTACTTTTAGATTACTTTTGACTAGTGCTGTCAAACGATTAATCGCGTCCAAAATAAAAGTTTTTGTTTACATAATATATACGTTTGTGTATATTTATTATGTACGTTATATTTAAATATACACACATGCATGTATATATTTAAGAACAATTTATATTTGTATATTAAAGGCTAATATAAATGTATACATGTAAATATTTTCAAAATATATATTGTATGAGTGTGTATTTATATATATATATATATATATATATATATATATATATATATAATAAATATATACAGTACACACATATATTACATAAACAAAAACTTTTATTTTGGATGCGATTAATCGTTTGACAGCACTAGTATCTCATTGATTTAAATAGGATAATCTTGTACCATATTGATATAAAAATACAAGGATTAAGAAAATGTATTCCATTCATTGTTATTAAATGTTAAATTAAAATAAATCACTATAAAATCAATCAAAATAAAACACTTACTAATTATTTTATTTGTTTACCCGCATGTCATGTGATCATAACCAACATCAGAGAACCATAAACATGCAAATGTGATACTTAATAAAATCTTAGGGATACTAAGTAAATATATATATTAGGTGAAAGAGGATCAGATGAGTAAAAACGTTTGTGAATTTGTGCATTTTAATGTGTTTGAAAGACAAAAGCCTTCTAAAGAAATAGAAAAACACGGTTAAATAACCTACAGAGTGATAATTCAAATAAAAACTAATGTGTTAGTGTCAATGTTGAAACACTTCTTAAACCTGAAATGATTTTTGTAAATCCAGTGGTCAAATGCTGTGACTAGTGACTGCAAGACTTTCTGAGTGTATATAAGCTATTTTAGAAAGGAGCATTTAAAAGATGAAAAAGAGGAATTACGGAGAATCAATTAATTATGAATAATTTATTGCTATTGTGTAAATAATATGTAATCATGTGCTCCATAAAAAAGTAACTGTAGTTTGATTACGAGTATTTTAAAATTTCATCTAATTACTTAATTAGTACTTACTTTTGAAATCTAATTATGTAATCTATATGTGACCCTGGACCACTAAACCAGTCATAAGGGTTAATTTTTTAAATTGAGATGTATGCATCATAAATAATCTTTCCATTGATGTATGGTTTGTTAGGATCGGACAATATTTGGAAAATCAAAAGGGTGCAAAAAAATCTAAATATTGAGAAAATTGCCTTTAAAGTTGTCCAAATGAAATTCTTAGCAATGCATATTACTGATCAAAAATGAAGTTTTGATATATTTATCGTAGGGTATCTTCATTGAACATGATCTTTACTTAATATCCTAATGATTTTTGGCATAAATTAGCACTGACTGCAAATACACAACATCGCCTCATTGTACAAATGTGCTTGTTGTAAAGACGCACTCTTTACAAATTTAGAAACTTTTCATATATAGAAACAACTTTTTTTTTTTGTTAAATTACTGAAATGATGTACACTTGCACAAGACATTACAGTCTTCTAGTTTTATTCTACATGGAGCGGGTCGTCGTAACTGTCAAGCAATTATTACTATATCATGCTTACTTTTAAATACCGTTATACAAAGCTTAAAAAGTTTCTAAACAAAACCAGTGACACTAATCTTGTTTATTTTTTTATTTTCTAGTCCAAACAGGAGATCCACAGACGCTCCGCTCGGTTACGGAGCACCAAGTACAAAGCTCCGGCCTCTGAGAAGAAAGTCTCGACTAAAGGAAAGGGTAGACGACATATTTTTAAATTGAAAAATGTAAGCGCTTTTCATTCAGGATTGTTTATGAGTGTTTTCTTCCTCAAATATCTATGTGGGTTAAAGGAATATTTCATCCAAAAATTAAAATGCACTCACCCTCAGGGCATCCAAGATTAGGATGAGTTTGTTTCTTCATCAGATTTGGAGAAATGTAGCATTGCATCACTTGCTCACCAATGGATGTGAATGGGTGCCGTCAGAATGAGAGTCCAAACAGCTGATACAAACATCACAATAATCCACACCACTCCAGTCCATCAGTTAATCTTGAGAAGACAAATCCACTTTTTTTAACTTCAAACCATTGCATCTGGCTAAAATAAGAGTCCTCTATCACTGCAGAGCATGCATTGCATAAATCTTATTAAGAAACAAACTCATCTGCATCTTAGATGGCCTGAGGGTGAGCACATTTTCCATTGCATTTTAATTTTGGGGTGAAAATGCTTCAATGGCATTTTTTCTTCTTTAAATTTCCATAGCCTATCAAAGCACCAGAGTCTGTGTCAACGATTATCACATCAGAGTCCATGTTTTACAAGGTAATCGCTCCTTGTTTATAAAATGTTTCAATCTGCCACTTATTTATTCACTAACCTACTTGCCTTGTGTTCAGGGCGTCTATTATCAAATAGGAGATGTCATTAAAGTAGTAGACGAGGACGATGGGAAACCGTATTACGCACAGATTCGTGGTTTCGTCCAGGACCAGTACTGTGAGAAAAGCGCGGCGTTAACTTGGCTGATCCCGACGCAGGCCAGTCCTCGAGATCGGTTTGATCCTGGCACATACATTGTTGGTAAGTGCACGCATAAATGCATCGTTTTTGTTCCTTGCTGATGCAAATGTGATGTTAATTTTATACGACTGTTACATTTTAGACACAATATTGTCTGTTTTTTCTGTTTTGAAAATGAAAATCGTTCCAATCAAAACTGGAGCAGAACATATGTGACCCTGCAGCACAAAATCAGTCATAAGCAGCACAGAGGTATATTTGTAGCAATAGCCAACAATACATTGCATGGGTCAAAATTATCTATTTCTCTTTTATGCCAAAAATCATTAGGATATAAAGTAAAGATCATGTTCCATGAAGATATTTTGTAAATTTCCTACCGTAAATATATATAAACTTCATTATTGATTAGTAATATGCATTGCAAAGAACTTAATTTGGACAACTTTGAAGGTGATTTTCTCAATATTTAATTTTTTTGCACCCTCAGATTCCAGATTTTCCAATATTGTCCGATCCTAACAAACCATACATCAATGGAACGCTTATTTATTCAGCTTTCAGATGATTTATAAATCTCAATTTCGAAAAATTTACCCTTATGACTGGTTTTGTGCTCCAGAGTCACATTTGTGCAGGGTTTCATTCCTGAATGAATCTGTTTTTGAATGAATCATTTGAGTCAGTGATTCAAAAATCCACCCGTTTGCTTCGTTTCTAAATGAATCAGCCGTTTTGAACGAATCATTTGAATGAACGATTCAATGAATCACTCGTTAAGACGGGGACTTGGTTTTAGTGTCATATCAATTTATCCATAAATCAGCCAAAGTACCAGCACAAAAACACCCTCTGCAAAATACAGTTTAATTATCGTTATTGGAAAAATAAAATTGAGATATTATTTTGTCAATATCGCACACACTATCGCAGACAAATGTACTCTTCTCCAAATGTCAGGTCTGCATTGATTAATTAATTGTTAAAGGATATTTAAATTGACTTGGTAATCCTGGATATCTTTGCTTAGGCCCCGAGGAGGACTTGCCGAGAAAAATGGAGTACCTGGAGTTTGTCTGTCACGCCCCATCAGAGTATTTCAAATCAAGAAGCTGCCCTTTCCCAACATTACCGGTTCGTCCAGAAAAAGGCTACATCTGGACTCATATAGGACCGACGCCTGCTGTCACCATTAAAGAAACCGTAGGGTGACGTGAACACTTTAAATCAGACTGAATTGAATTTTTTTTATTTACGTGAACTTTCAGTACAATTATGTGTGGTATTTCCCTTTGAAGAGTAAATTTCACAGTATTTTTCATAGTAAAACAGGTGTACAAATTGCAAATTGAAACTTTGTGAACAAAGTTAATTTGTAACACATCATGCATACTTTTCATGCGTGTATAAAGTCATACCACCCGGTTTACGTGTGCTGTCCTCTGTGCATCTCTCAGATGGGTTTTCTGAGCTGTGCTGTTGGAAAACCCAGCAGCTTTCAATAACACTCTCCTGTTCAGATGAGCTGAGGCTGAAACAGATTCCAACTCCTGCATTAGATTTTAGCCAAACGTTGATATGAGCAAAAATGTGACCCAGGACCAATATTTGTGTGATAGTCATAATGATCTATTGAGATTTATACATCATCTGAAAGCTGAATAAATTAGCTTTCCATTGATGTATGATTTGTTATGATAGGACAATATTTGAAAATCTGGAATCTGAGGGTGCAAAAAAATCAAAATATTGAGAAAAATCTTTTCAAATGAAGTTCTTAGCAATGCATATTACTAATCAAAAATTAAGTTTTGATATATTTATGGAACATGATCTTTACTTAATATCCTAATGATTTTTGGCGAAAAATGGGTGACCCATTCAATGCATTATTGGCTATTGCTACAAATATACCCCTGCAACTTATGACTGCTTTTGTGCTCCTGGGTCACAAATAATAATTAGTTTGATTTTAATATAATTTCTGGAACTCACTCACATAGAGAGAACTTTTCTCAGGCTTCAAAGTCTCCTGATCCTGGTTCTTAAAGTCCTCCTCTACTATTCTGCAAGACATTGAAAGTTGAAAGTCTGTATCCAAAAAATACCTGGAAAGGACCAGAGCAAGGTTTTTTTTTTTTCTCAGCTACTTTGAAACAGACTCTAAATCAGGAAATGATGACAGAAAGTTCATTTTTGGTATATTTCTTTAAGAATGTGTAATTTTAATAACTAATGCTCAAACAAACATGATTTACTCAGCAGTCTTAAAAACATTTGTTCAGTCTTTGAACATTTCAAGGGCAAATGCATAAAACAATCAAAAAAAAATTTCTGTCAATGCGGAGAATGAATGTAAAGAATATGGCCTAGAACAAACTGTAAGACACATTGAATGCGTTTATTATAAAAAGCCAGAGGCCAGAATATGAAAGCAAGCGCAGCTGTTTGAAAATCACAGATTTATGTTTTGACTCATGGTGCAAATTTTAATTTTTTCCCTGCAAAAAAAGTTTCCTGTAAACTAAAATGAAAGTCGTAGTCGAGATTAAAGTGAACAGGAAGAGTTTCCACACGTGAGGCATTTGTGCAGATGATGTGCTCAGGAAAGTCATAAATGCTTTTCAGTTCTGTCTTATTTGTCTTTTTTGCTCTCTGGCTCGTCCTCGTGTGGCTGCTCTTCTTCAGGAGCCTCCTGTAGGAGCGTCTTCAGGTCCTCAGGCTCCTCTCCCTTGCTAAATTTCTTAAATCTCTGGAATATCTCATTTAGGTTGAACTCTCGAATGATATCTTCCTGTAAAGCACACAATGCATGTCTCAGGGAGGAATAACAAATTGCTTTATGCATCTTTCTGGAGAGTGTCGGACGTCTGAAGCGCTTTACCTCAGTGAAACTCCACCCGATGGCTCTTCCCTTCTTGTCCAGTAACGGACGGCGCATGATTTCTCGACCGCCCTGCAGGAGCAAGAGCGAGGGCAGCTGCTTGCAGAGCGGCGAGGGGTTCACCTTATACCTGTAACGAGAGCATAGGACTGCAAAGTTAAACGTAACTATGATATATCCCTTATTTTGAGTTTGAGAGGAAGACACTAGAGAAATGGACTTGCCTCTCGGCAACTGCTCCATATTGTCCAATGTCCACTTTTCCAAATTTGAGGCCTAAGCAGTTATACCTGATGAACACGGTCAAAGTCATTAACCTCGTGAAGAAATGTGAGAGCACGTGTGTGTGTGTGATAGTGTGACTTACTTGAGTGACAGGTCGGCAAAAATGGGTGCAAATGACTGACACTCTGAAGACCAGTTGGCATAAAACTCAACGATCCACGTCACACGACCGTCCCTCTGCAGCTCTTCCTGACAACACACAGAAAAACATGCACAGTAATTAGTTTAGCCCATAAAAGAGGATACAGATAAAGGGATATGACGTAATATTAATTTAATAATTTATCATTTTAATTAGTGCTGTCAAACGATTAATCGCGATTAATCGCATCCAAAATAAAAGTTTTTGTTTGCATAAACAAAACTGTGTATATTTATTATGTATATATAAATACACACACACACAGACAGTATATATTTTGAAAATATTGACATAATTTATATTAGAAATAAATATATTTTATATATAAACATAAATTTTTTCTGGAATATATACATGCATTATAATCAGTACACGTACATATATTATGTAAACAAACTTTTATTTTGTAAGCGATTAATCATTTGACAGCACTAGCTTATATTTATTATGTATATATAAATACACACACATGTAAATATTTTCAAAATATATACTGTATGTGTGTGTCTTTACATATGCATAAGTACACACACATATATAAACAAAAACTTTTATTGTGGATGCGATTAATCGTGATTAATCGTTGCCCAGCACTAATTTTAATATAGTATTATTATAGATTAAGATGTAAGATTTGGATGATGACTTGTAGTCATTTTCAATCAATGCGATATTATATGAGAATAAACCATTTTTAAAAAATGGAGAATGGACAAAAATGATTGGATGCTCTGCAGTGAATGGGTGCCGTCAGAATGAGAGTCCAAACAGCTGATAAAAACATCACAATTAATCTCTGGTGAAGTTAAAAGCTGTGTGTTTGTAAGAAACGAATCAAACTTAAAATATGTGATGTTTTTATCAGCTGTTTGGACTCTCATTCTGACGGCACCCATTCACTGGTGAGACACTGATGCAGAGACACATTTCTCCAAACTTGATGAAGAAACAAACTCATCTACATCTTGGATGGCCTGCATTTTTTTATTTATTTTGGAGTGAACTATTCCTTTAATGCTTGTTTCACTCACGTCTATCGTTGAGTCACTGAAGTATGTGATGTACTCGGGGCCCATGAAGATCGGTGGTTTACATGTGATCAGAAACACTGTATAAAGAAAGCACAGTGGTAGTTATTATTTTATGGATCACAGATTTGATCATATTTTCATATTTCCCATCATTTATTTACCCACACACAGCGTGAGGTAGAGAAGGCCAAGTCTCAGATCCACTCGGAAAAACAGCACCACGTTCGCCACCTTACTGAAGAGAAATATATTCCCTATGTGCTGCTCCAGTGTTACTGAGAGACGGAGAGAGAGAGATCTGTCCTTCCGTTTAAAATACAGCACCATGCATCAAGGTAAATATTATTCATGAATATCTTGTGTGATTATGTGTGTCATCTGATGAATCACATTTAAACTTACTGGCTCTGCGGTTCTTCATCATGACAATAGCACTGAGAAACATTAAAATCTCCAACTCCCTCTATACAGAGCAATTACACACGTTATTCAAATATATAAACACATTTGAAAATGCTTGCAAATATATATTTACATTATATATTTTTTTTCCAGGTTTAATTCATTTGATCAAAAAATACAGTGAAAACGGTCACATTGTAAAAAAAATTTACATTAAAATCTATTTTATTATATTTTAAAATGTATTTTATTACGGTGATGTAATGTTGAATTTTCAGCATCATTTAAACATTTATGATTATTATTAATGTTGAAAACAGATTTTTTTTTCTGGAAACCGTGATACTCTACCATTCAAAGGTTTGGGGTAAAAAAAAAAGAAGGAAGAAATAAATACTTTTATTCTTTAAACTGACCAAAAGTAAAAAATCAAAATCAAAAAGTGAGAGTAAAGACATTTACAATGTAAAAATATATATATATATATATATATATATATATATATATAATAAAAATGTTAACAAAAATAAATAAATAATAATAATAAAAATGTTCAATGAACTTTGTATTTATCAAAAAAAAAAAAAAAAGTATCACACAAATATTAAGAAGCAAAAGCTCTTTTTCACATTATAAACTGATATTAATTGAACACCAATAATAATTGAGCAACAAATCTTCATATTAGAATGATTTCTGAAGATCATGTGACACTGAAGACTGCAGTAATGATGCTGAAAATACAGCTTTGATCACAGAAATAAATGATATTCACACTGAAAACAGCTATTTTAAATTGTAGTAATATTTTACTGCTTTTACTGTATTTAATAATTAAATAAACGCAATGTTGGTGAACATAAGAGACGTCTATAAATAAATGATTGCACATATAAATACATATTTAAAACAACAACCTATAAATATAATTATGACACTTCTGTATAAAATACACTTAGATGCTGTGGTTTATTCTAGTTACAGGGAAAACACAGTCTTTTCTGCTATAGTGCAAAGTGTTGCTACAATAAAGTAAAACCATGTCAGAGATCACTGCTGCTTCTATACACTCTTAAAAACAGGGAAACCAGCTTTGGTTCCCCACAGAACCTTTCACTGAACCATTTTTTCTTAGTTTTAAGAACATTTTAATAATCTAAAGAACCTTTTGTGGAATGAAAATGTTCCATGTTCTTTGTGGAACCACTGATGCAAAGAACCTTTATATTTAAGAGTGTAGGCTTTCCAAGTGAAGTGCAGCACTGACCCAGTCAAAGGCGCAGGAGTTGTTGTCCTCTCTCTGAGACGGTAAATGCTCACACAGTCCCGGACAGCTGCGGACGATGGCAAACGCCAGGCTCATCAGCAGGGACAGCAAATAATACGGCCGATAAAACCATTTATAAACCGCTGGAAGGTAGTATAGAGTGGAAAGTAGCCCTCTAATTAAACTCATTGCTGCAGGCGTGTAACAGACTAAGTCCCATGTGCTGAAGAAGAGTGAGAGGAGAGTAGAAATAGACCACAGAGACAGCTGAGAGGTAACATGAACCTTCAGTCCAGAGAAACATGGTGTTTCAGAGAGCAGATGGGATTCAGATGGTGGGGATTTATGTAGTTTTCTGTTGGATACCAGCACATGCACACTCTCAGAAATAAAGGTACAAAAGCTGTCACTGGGCGGTACCTGTTCAAAAGGTACACGTTTGTACCTAAAGGGTCCATTTTGGTACCTTAAAGGTACATATTAGTACTTAAAGTGTACATATTTGAACCTAATAGGTACAAAAGTGTACCTTTTGAAAAGGTACCACCCCAGTGACAGCTTTTGTACCTTTATTTCTGAGAGTGTGGGAGTAATAGGAAATGGAGATATGCAGGTAAAGTATAGTATAGAGTGAAAGAATAGACGTGAAGAATAGATGGCAGAAACGATGGTTTTAAAGCATGCATAGAGTTGTTGATAAATATGTGACCCTGGAGCACAAAAGCAGTCATAAGCAGCACAGAGGTATATTTGTAGCAATAGCCAACAATACACTGTATGGGTCAAAATGATAGATTTCTCTTTTATGCCAAAAATCATTAGGATATTAAGTAAAGATCATGTTCCATGAAGATATTTTGTAAATTTCCTACCGTAAATATATCAAAACTTAATTTTTGATTAGTAATATGCATTGCTAAGAACTTCATTTGGACAACTTTAAAGGTGATTTTCTCAATATTTAGATTTTTTTGCACCCTCAGATTCCAGATTTTCAAATAGTTGCATCTCAGCCAAATATTGTCCTATCATAACAAACCATACATCAATGGAAAGCTATTTATTCAGCGAAAAATGACTGGTTTTGTGGTCCAGGGTCACATATAGAGTAACAGAGGAAACCATAGTCTCAGGTTTAGATTTGGTCTGCTCTTAATAGCAGTTTGAATAGAATAGGGAGGGATTTTTATTTTTTGTATTGAACATATTGAACCAAATATATATATATATATATATATATATATATATATATACAATGGCACTGATACATTTAAATAAATAAATATTAAACAAGGCACATATACAATATAGATGCAAAGTACCAATAAACTTCTGGAAATTCTGAGAAAGAAAAGAATAAAATAAAATAAATAAAAAGTGTAAGTAGGGGTCTCTTCAAATAAATCAAGTTCTCTTATTATTCCAACACGTTTCTGGGCCTTGTTACTTTTTATATATTCCAATGATGGAAAGTAATTATAAATAAAGTCTCTTTTAAAGGCAGAAAAATAAGGTTTTGTCTTCATATGCATTTATGAAGAACAATTTTGCCCAGAATCAACATTATATTAATGAAAAAAATCATTATTTTTTATCATCGAATAGCATTCCAAACATAATGTGTTTTCTAACCAAATTGGGCAGTAACTGAATTTGTGTTTCTAACCAATAAGACATATTTTCCCAGAAATACACACACAAAAGAAAAGATGATCAGTTGTCTCTATGTCAACTTGACAGAAAGTACAGGCATTTTCTTCAAAATTAAAAAACCGGTATCTTAAAAACTGAGATGAGGGATATATATACCATTACATATTTTAAAATGAGTTTTCTTTGCTTTACAAGCCACTGGAAAGCTAAAGCACCTAAAAGTTGTATTCCATCCGCCATTAAAACCCCAAGAAGAAGAAGAAACGCGTTTCGGGTACGGTTTGAAACTAACGGCTGCTCGCGCTCCGTAGTGTGACGCGCCTGCTGTTGGCGGGGATTTTTGTAAACATCAACAGAAACATGGAGGAGTCCGAGAAGAGCAGTGAATCTGTCTCAGCTAAAAGTACCGCGGATAAAGTGGACGATGGTTCGTCTCGTCGGAACGACTCGGTTAAATCATCGCAATCTAAACCGAGACTCAAGCTCTTCAGTAAAGTGATGGAGAAGAGTCTGCAGTGGCTGCTGGACAACGCCAGGTAACGTTATCAAACACGGCTTTCAAACTGATTTTTCTGTTGTCTGTTACTAAGTTAGTTCCACTCTTTGTGTCAGTTTCGACAGGTTTTCCCACTATTTCCAGCCTCTGTCGAAGCAGAACCCTCAGCTGACTGAAGCCATGCACAAACAGTTCATCAGCCAGCTGCAGACTTTAGTGCAGGTAACGATAAACTACAAGACTGTGTCGAGAAGCTTCGAATCCTTGCGAATCGGAACTAGGGCTGTGCGATGATATCGTAATTGTTGTTTTAAGGTTGACATTATCGAGTATAGAGCAAAACCAAAACACATACGAAGTGCACGCTTACATTACGTGATGAAGTCTAGACTAGTGCGCATGCGCAATTAGAGCATGTTCTGTCACTGCATGATTCAGTCTAATTAAATGCATTAAGAATGATCACGAAATTCAAGATATGGGGGCAGAAAATGTATATGTATATCATTTCATATAGTTAAAATCACAAGAAGAGTGCCGTTTTTTCTTCAAAAGTAAGCAGGATTACAAATGTGATATTGATTTTATACAACAGTTCAATAAACAATAAGTTAATATTAAGAGACTTACGTTTTTAGACACCATATTGCCTGTTTTTGCTCCATTTCGCCAACAAAAATAATTCCAAACACGTCTCTGAGCAACATGACAGTGTTTCGTTCCTGAATGAATCAACTGTTTAAATGATTCGGTTCAGTCGCAATGATTCACTTGTTAACAGTGACTTGCTGCCACCTGCTGGCGGTTTTAATTTCACATTTAAAGTATCTTTTCATTTTTAAAATCATTTCAAATATCAGTATTCAGTGTTTTGTTTAAAATATCAAAACATTATGCATTTGTAACTGCAGGTTAAAGCACTCCATGTCCTAAACGGTGTGTAAATACATCTAAATACCACTTCAGATGCAACTTCTGCAAAGATTAATTTTGTTGATACTGGTTTCATTTGTTTTGGTAACAGCCTAAATGTCTTATTATTCTAATTGACTGATTAAATGTAACATTTTGACTCAAAAGATGCACACTTTTAGAAAACAAAAATGGCTTTATTAAAGGTAAAATTGCCCATAAAAGGTAAAAATCAATTTAAACTTATATGAAAAGATTAATTTCTATCACTGATGTGAACTGACCCACACAGAATATGAAGAATATCAAAAACTGCAGTTGTCTACGGTAGTCTTGCAGAATTCACTTAAAAAAAAGTAAGTGAATTTAGGTAAAAGGGTGCATTATCCCTTATAATTTAATAAAACATATAATACAGACATTTCATAATAATATAAACAGACATTTCATATTAACTTTATTAAGTGATTTATTCATTGCATTTAATAGATCACGTTTTCAATAAAACATTTGCAGTTGGTTTGTAAAAAGGTTTCATGCATGTTTTATGCAAAAGCTTCGTTTCTCTCGCCACTAACCCCTGGATCATCTATTTCACCCCCAAAGTAAATGGAAAGACATAACTATTTAACAGAATGTTGTTGGGACATTATTTACATGACAGTTAAACACATTTTCTCATTTATAGGTTGTAAATATAGGGGAAAATCTTCTTGCATTCTCATTGCTGTAATGCAAAGAAAGTGTAGCCTAATGTAAATTGTAGAGTTTAAGTTTATTCGTAGGCCTTGTGGTATTACGTTTTACATTTATGCATTTGCCTGGTGCTTTACGCTGCATTTAAGGTTTACTTTATCAGTTCATGCATTTTCTGGGAATCAAACCCATGACATGCTCGAGCTACTTCTGTTGGATTTTAGGGAAAATGTGGTCCAGAGTTGTGTTTTAGTAGTGATGATGTTTCATATGTTTTGTGCTGTGACGTGTGTGTTTAGAAAGAAATCGCCACTGTGATTGAGGAGGGTGACCTGCAGGTGAAGTTTAAAGAGCTGGACAGCTTGGAGGAGCTTGCTAAAGACACGCCACAAGCTGCATGGTGAGTTCACAGACCGATGAGAACCTGACTCCGCAGCTTTTATAATGAAAAAAATGACCAAAATATTTTTAATCTATGCCACAGGCAGTTATTCTGCTTTGAAATGTGCGTTCTGTGTCAGAATGCCTGTTTTTGTTTTGGTCTGTGTGACTCCGCCCACTGGCAGTTTAACCAATAGGATTTCAACACTCTGGGTTGCCAGTTGATGGAAAACTCCTCATCCATGCAAGCCAAGCAAATGAACTGGGTCAGAGATGGCAGATTCTACTCGACGTAAAAAGTCTTGGCATCCATCTAAAACGCTCTATGGCTAGACGCATAAATGTGGATAAATTAACTCATCAACTTACAGTGCAAGGCGCTCCTTCTGTTGTGTGTCATCAATCTGGCAACCTAAAACACTAATTTGTATTGCAATTCTTTTACCATTCACTGCACTTTAGGTGTGTCTCACATCAGACATGAAGCGCTGAAGTCTCGAAAAGACACGTCTTTCTTTCCAAGAACACTGAATTTAAAACCAGAATATATTGAAATAAATTATGTTCAATATTTCAAGAGGGTATCTTTAGGGTTAGGAGTCGGCTAGGACAATAATTAAGTGTATACAATTAAACAACTACATATTTCCTTAAAAAATAATAATATACAGAATTGAATAGCAAGTGCTATAACATGAGGTGCTAATAGATACATGCATACAAAAAATAAATAAATAAAAAACCTATAGGGTCCCTGAAACTGTGGCCTCCGGTTGTGCAGGAATACCCTTCTCAATATTTGAAGAGTTCATTAGCAAAAATAGATAACAAAAATCATGTTTTTTGTTTATCCTGCATTCCATTTAACATCAGTCAAACTGCAGTTGGGTTGTTTTGACTAAATAATAACTAAAAAAAAAAAATACAGCTAACTAACACAATAAAAACAACATGATTTATGAAAATTAATAAAAATAATTTTTGCAAATAAATTTAGACTGCAGTACCCATTTTAGTTTTACATACTGCACCTTTAAATTGCAGATCATTTCTAAACACTACTATCTCATGTATTTTCCCACTTGCATGAAACTACATGAAACATTTGTATATTTAATGTATCGTTGAGGCTCTTGTTTTATACCGCAGGCGTCCGAGTGGTGTTCCAGAGCAGGATGTGTGCAGTGGTTTAGTGTCGTATTATAAGAAGCAGGAGGAGTACATGCGGATACAGCTGAAGAAGCTCCAGAAGGAGAACGCAGGTCTTGCTCTGAAGGTGCAGGCCGGCCGAGAGAACATCACACACACAGAGCAGCGCATCGCCGCAGGAGTGGAAGAATGGAGGGTACGAGAAATTTTTTTTTTTTTTGGAGACACTCAAATTTTCATTGTGGACCACAAAACCAGTCATAAGGGTCAATTTTTTGAAATTGAGATTTATGCATCATCTGTTCGTTAGGATCGGACAATATTTGGCTGAGATGCAACTATTTGAAAATCTGGAATCTGAGGGTGCAAAAAAAATCTAAATATTGAGAAAACTGCCTTTAAAGCTGTCTAAATGAAGTCCTTAGCCATGCATATTACTAATCAAAAATTAAGTTTTGATATATTTACGGTAGGAAATTCATGGAACATGATCTTTACTTAATATCCTAATGATTTTTGGCATAAAAGAAAAATGGATAATTTTGACCCATACAATGTATTTTTGTCTATTGCTACAAATATACCTGTGCTGCTTATGACTGCTTTTGTGCTCCAGGGTCACATTTGTTACCTCAAATTCAGCTTTGCCTCTTCTTCTCCATCTGCAGGCATCACTTGAAGATCTGGAAGCTTTTGTCTCGACTCTTTCCCCGTCTGAACACTTTGAGTCTCTCTAACATCAACGGTCATTTCTTGGATTAGTGAAGCCTGAATGTAATTTTATTGTGCATCTGCAAGGTTTATTTTGTGTTCTAATATGTCATTAATATGTGTACTCTGTTCATTAAACAGCTCTTTTTGACAGTGTT
Organism: Onychostoma macrolepis; assembly: GCF_012432095.1. Taxonomy (NCBI): domain Eukaryota; kingdom Metazoa; phylum Chordata; class Actinopteri; order Cypriniformes; family Cyprinidae; genus Onychostoma; species Onychostoma macrolepis. Next base: position 2,592,530 of record NC_081168.1, on the reverse strand, counting down.
GTTTCATTGTCTCTATATAAAGAATAAATAAATGGGGAAAAAAACATCACAATGGAATCATTGCAGTGGAGGATTTTTGACAGTTTTATTATTGGTGGAAACTTGTTCAAGGGAACCCTTTCTTCCAATATTGTGATTATTAATGCAATAAATGCACTAATACAAATAATGCAAGCTTATTAAATTGTAGCCTGTTTATTAACACAAACTATGGCTGTAAAATAAGGTTTTTGTTAAAAAACCAAACAAAAACAAGTGACATTTCAGCAGTGTGTGTCAAGATCCTGATTTTTATCCAGAGTACAAACGTATAACGGATTTAGCTTTTTTATAGTTTAATTAGTTAAATATAACACTTTATTTTAAATAATTGGAAGTGTACTGTGAATCACTAAAGTTAACAATCACTGCATCAACAAGTGGTGTGCGTCTATGATCGTGTCATTACGGTACCGGCCGCTGTTGTTAACGTGATGAACACAATGCGACTCTAACCGGCAGCCGCTCGGATTTTTTATTTGTACTTTTTTTTTATATATAAATATATATACATTATTTAGTTTCAGAAGTTATGACGGAAATATTTTCAACTTTGTTCGGACAAAATGACGCACAGCCATCCACGGGGCCAGCAGGTTTGGGGTTCGCCGCTGGTAAACCTCCGCCACCGATGCCGGCAAACCAAGCGCCGGTGGCGGCTCAGATTCCAGGACAGCACGGGGATGAGGGGCCTACACTGCGAAAACCCGGAGCCATGAACGAACCTTTCTATTTACTTCGAGAACTGCCCGGTAAATACGTCCGTAGTGCTTAGGAATACAGTACGGCGTGTGTGTGATTTGTAATGTTATGTAACTTGGTAAACTGCATCTAGATGAGCTTTTGTGTTTGTTTTGATCCAGTTGGAAACGACCTGACTGGAAACACGAACCTCATCACGCATTATAATCTGGAACACGCGTATAATAAATTCTGCGGCAAGAAAGTGAAGGAGAAACTGAGCAACTTTTTACCAGAGTTACCAGGTAAAGTAAATATGTTTGTTTTTGAGAAAGATGCATATTATCCGCTGAATTCCATGAAAATGTTTGCCACAAATGGTTTCTGACATATTGTGACACTGGACCACAAACACAGTCATAAGAGTCAATTTCTTAATAAATAAGCTTTCCATTGATGTATGGTTTGTTAGGATCGGACACTATTTGGCTGAGATACAACTATTTGAAATTCTGGAATCTGAGGGTGCAATAAAATCAAAATATTGAGAAAATCGCCTTAAAAATTGTCCAAATGAAGTTCTTAGCAATGCATATTACTAATCAAAAATTAAGTTTTGATGTATTTACGGTAGGAAATTTACAAAATGACTTCATGGAACATGATCTTTACTTAATATCCTAATGATTTTTGGCATAAAAGAAAAATTTATAATTTTGACCCATACAGTGTATTGTTGACTATTGCTACAAATATACCTCTGTGCTGCTTATGACTGCTTTAGTGCTCCAGGGTCACATATACCATGTTATTGGGGTCGCTTCAACCCGCAGACATGAAAAACATCCAGTGAAAGAATGTTAAAGTAGCCCAGTTCCGCGGGCAACACTGACTATACTACTACTATTATAGTACGTTGTGTTCTCTGTCTTTTGCAGGTATGATAGACTGTCCAGGAATTCAAGATGGCAGTTCTCTGCGCTCTCTCATAGAAAAACCTCCAGTCTGTGGGAACTCTTTCAGTCCGCTGACAGGAGCTCTACTCACTGGATTTCGATTACACACTGGCCCGGTAAATTAATGCACTAACACAGAGGCTGTGCCTCAAAACCTAAGGAGCTACCTACCCAGACAACTTAAAACGTCTTCTCAGAGCCTCATGTTTACAGTGTTTGTGTGTGTTGCAGCTTCCAGAGCAATACAGACTGATGCACATACAGCCGCCAAAGAAAAAGAGCAAACACAAGTACCGACATCACCGACCTCAGGATCCTCTGCCTCCAGGTGACACACAAACCTGATGTGTTTTCTCACACACACTCACACTCACACACTCAGACACACACTTGCACTCACACACACACACACACACACACTTGTTTCACTATCCTTGTGGGGACATTCATAGGCGTAATGGTTTTTATACTTTACTTACTGTATGTGCTATTGTCCTACACCAACCCTACACCTAACTCTACCCTTTACAGGAGACTGCATTTTTAGATTTTCAAAAAACTTCATTCTGTGTGATTTATTAGCTTGTTTACCCGTGGAGACCTCAATTTAGGTCCCCACCGTGACACGAGTCCCCATAAGTCTGTGTGTATTCAGGTTTAAGTCCCCACCTGAATGGAAAAACAAGTACACACACTCACACTCAGACACACACACACTCTCACACTCAGACACACACACACTCACACACACTCACACACACACACACACACACACACACACACACTCAGACACACACACACACACTCAGACACACACACACACACACACACACACACACACACACACACACACACACACACACACACACACACACACACACACACACACACACACACACACACACACACACTCAGACACACACACACACACACACACTCAGACACACACACACACACACTCAGACACACACTCACACACACACACACACACACACACACAGACACACACACACTCAGACACACACACACACACACACACACACACACACTCAGACACACACACACACACACACACACACAGACACACACACACACACACACACACACACACACACACACACACACACACACACACACACACACACACACACACTCACTCAGACTCACACACACACACACACACACACACACACACATTCGTTTTTGTGAAAAGTGGGGACATTCATAGGCGTAATGGGTTTTTATACTGTACTTACTGTATGTGCTATTGCCCTACACCAACCCTACACCTAAACCTACCCCTTACAGGAGACTGTGCATTTCAACTTTCCCCCAAAAAACCTCATTCTGAGTGATTTATAAGCGTTTTGAAAAGTGGGGACATGGGTCAATGTCCTGAAAAGTCACCTTCACCTTGTAATACCTGCCATACCTTTGTTATTATACACATCTATGTCCTGACTTTTCACAAAAACGCGCACACACACATTCACACTCACACGGGCATTAACTCGTCTGTTTTTCCTGCGCAGAGACCCCCTCAGATTCTGACCCCAAGAAGAAGAAGAAAAAGAGGGATGATGATCCCGATCGCAAGAAGAAAAAGAAAGACAAGAAGAAAAAGAAGGTGAGTGACTCACAGGGTGAGCTTAAAACAGTTCATATGACTGAATAAGATTGGGTCTTTCTTAGAGGACAGACTATATGTTTTTAACTGAAATACTAGAATATTAAATGCATAAACTTTGGAGATGATTTATAAATTTAAAGGGACAGTTCACCCAAAAATGAAAAATTGCTGTTGATTTACTCACTCTCAGGCCATCCAAGATGTAGGTGACTTTTTTTCTTCAATAGAACAGTAAAGAAGATTTTTAGCTGAAACTGTGCTCCTTGATGATTCATGAAATGCAGGTACAAATAATTTTATATAGTCAGCAGCTGCTCGTTATTGAGAATAAAAAAAAAGCATATCAGTGAATATGAAATTAATACCCGTGGCTCCTGACGATATATTGAGGTCTTATGAAGCGAAACGATCGGTCTGTGCAAGAAACCGAACATTATTTACAGCATTATTACCTGTGATCCAGAGCCTCAGGGAAATATGATTATTTTAGCCTGGTTCTTCTGGACAGTTTGTTTCAAGTCAACTGGTCCAAGTCTCTAATTTATGTAATTACTCAATGGCATAAAGTATATGCAATTATATTATTAAAGCACCCAATAATACATGCATGTCTAAAAGCATGTAAAGTGAATAAACTAGCCTTCATCAGTTTACCTTTTTACATAAACAGTGAGAAACCATAAAAAGATCCAATGTTTGGATCCCATTCAGGGCTGCCAGGTTTTCGCAAACAAAGCCCGCCCCAAATGCTAATCAAAGCTGAATACACATTTTTTGGCGGGGTTCCCTTCATGCAATTTGCACTCCGTGGGCTAAATATCACGTTAACAGTGTTAAAAGTAGCCCAATTCCGCGGGAAAACCACAGACTTGGCAACACTGATGCCATTGTGTTCTGTGAATGATTTTGACTGATTTTAAAGCAATCTGGTTTCTCTGGTTCGTCTTTTTCTCATAGAATCGACACAGTCCTGATCATCCTGGTCTTACTGGATCTCAACCCAACAGCAACAGCCTGAGATAGAACCACTGTGTGTGTGTGTGTGTGTGTGTGTGTGTGTGTGTGTGTGCGCGCACGCCTGAATGAATGTTGAACAGTGTTGGAGACCCTGATATGGACCAGTATGTTTGATGTTTACAAAAACTAATTGTTGAAGACTTCTGCCTTTTTTTTTTTTTTTTTCTTCTGGTTATAAAGAAAACCTGAATGAATAAACTTTATTCTTTACACATGCTTCAAATGAACTTTTTCCACAGCACGACTAGTAACCGAGCAAATACACCAAAACAAACGACATCTTCTACAGGAACCGAGAATAAACACATGCAAAATGTAAATCTTTAATGACTGCATTACAGATGATGATTATTTCCAAACAACTAGTTTACCCAGTATGTGCATCTGATCACTATTTGTTAGTCACCTGCATTGAAAACCAGCAGATATTGATTTTGTATCCAGACCTGGAAAAAGTACTGAAATGTAATGCATTCTTAAAAGGTTACACATTTCTGTAGACAAAATCATTTGTATGCCCAGCTATAAATCTATCCTCATCCAGTCAGGAGAGGGCAGTGTTAAACAAAGAAAGCACTGTCAAAAGCCTATGAGACTTTTTTTTTGTTTGTTTGTTTAAATAGTGTTGCATTGCTCTAAAAAATAATTTCCTGCTGCTGTGTGTGGAAATATGCAAAAGCTGTCACTAGGTTGGTTCCTTCTCAAAAGGTGCACTGTTGTACCTTATTTATCTCTAAAAGGGTGCATAGTAATATCTTAAAGTTACACATTAGTACCTAAATGGTTCCTTTTTAGTACTTAAAAGGTGCAGTTTAGTAGATTTTGAAAGGGTGCTGTTGCAGTAACAGCTTTTGTGTCTTTGTTTCTGAGAAAAAAGATTTAAAAAATAATAATAATAATAACCAGTATTAATGATAATGCTAAAAAATGAACAGGGACCTTTCTGGAAAACATTTCTCAGTAGTGGCCCCTCGTCACAGGGTCTGGGACAGTTTAGTAAGTGTGTGACTGATAGGAAACGCTGGAAAAAGCACCGACTTTACTACAGAACGTGCTCCCTCGTGACGCAGACAAAACAAACACAGCATGTGCGGTTAGGCCAGAAGGACAGCGTTCCCGCTCACTGCTTACTATGTCTGGAATCTGCTTTTTGTGAATGAGCGAAGATGCCAAAACAGCCTTTTTTTCAGTGGATGATTTATTACACACTTTGTCATTATTTCTGACCTGTCATGAATAGAGAAAACAGCGAGTTTCAAATATTTGGAATTATTCATGATAATAATGATAAAAAATTGAGCATAATTTAAAAAAAAAAATTAATTGTTTGTTCATAAACTGCTCCAGATTTAGTATAAAGACATGGCACTTGAATTCCAAGTTTCAATTTTTTGTTTATAACTTCATATTTTCATTCATGGTTCTTACGGTGCATATAACATTATTTTTGTATTTGTAATTCCCATTTAAATGCACTTATTATATTGTGTAAATGCATTTTTGACTCTAAATGCCTTATATTTACAGGCAGTTTTGTAATTAATTAAAAAACTTTTTTTTTTACTTGAATAAAACCAGTGTTGGTAAAAATATTTTCCCTTGACTGAAATAAGCCAAAATAAAATGTTAATTTTAGATGAAAATTAGAAATAAAACAACTTTATTCACTAAAAAAATAAACCTAAACAGGAATACAAAGGCACTTGAACTAAAATAAAAGCTAATTAAAAATATAATTATTACATACTATAATAGAGAATTAAAAATACTAAAATAACACTGCGTAAAGTATTGAATCCCCACCTGGCTAGTTTGTTTAATTGCAGGCACCACCAGATGGCAGCATGCTTCAAGTGAACTCAATCAAGACTCCAGTGAACAATTCAGAGTAACAGCTTGCATATTTTATTGTTTTTGGTGTTTCAAATATGATATTCTTGCACTCTGGATGCTTTCTTCCTCCCACATATTCTCTTCTGGTCTCATATGGCTTTATTGCAATGCATCCATGTCTAAGTATGGCTTTGGTTTCCCACATTTCTCTCATGGTGAGATTTGAACGGTGACACTGGATAATAACATAAGGCACTAGTTTCACACAAAACATTAAACGCACATTAACATCTGCAAGAGAGACTGCTGTAAGCACATCATCATTTCCTCTCCTGACCTCTAAAAAAACCCCAATTAACCCAATCCCACAAGCTGTCTGCACACTAAAGCAGATATGAATACACGTCATGCTATTTACAGAGCACATCTACTTTAAGCTTCACAATAACAGAAATACAAAAATATACGTTTCCCTTTCAGTGTCTATGAAACTCAAATGCACAGAAAAATCTGAAATGGACACACAAACATTAATTTCTGTTGCTTTATAAAAAAATCTTGTTAAATCTGCCTGAAATGTTTTAGCTTTGGGATAACACTTAATGTAGTGAACCGAAGGTTAATAAAGCTCCATTAGCAGCGTCTTTGGTGGCAGCTGAAATGCTCCTGTTGATCGTTTCTCAACAGAAGCCATTATACAACAATCATCGCTCTTTCTCTTTGGTGAACAGACAGACGCTCCATTGGCCGAGGTAGTCCATCAATCACAGCCAATGTGTGTGTGCAGTCCAATAAATAATTCTCTAAAAACATTGCATTCGTGTCGCAGGCAGATTTCTAGATTTTCAATACGAATACTCATATTTTGAGTCAGATGATCATCAAACTACACTGCAAAAAATTATTTTCTTCCTTAGTATTTTTTCTTGTGTTCTAGTATAAATATTAGTGCGGTCATAATTAAAGGTATATTTTGAAAATATTTATGTTTATATTCTTATATATAAACAACATTTTTCTTAAATACATACATGCATGTGTGTGTATTTTAATATACATAATAAATATACACAGTATATACACACACACGTAAACAAAAACTTTTATTTTGGATGTGATTAATTGCATTAATATACATCTACATATTCTTGAATCAGGATTCATTTACTGATGCATGACAAGTAAAATGACTATTTTGTCTTGTTTTCTGAAAATATTATCCAAATTTTGTTAGCTTTTGCTTAAAACAACTAAAAATATCTAAACAAGATTATTTTTCTTACCCCATTGGCAGATATTTTTGCTTGTTCAAGCAAAAACAAACTAAATTTGGATAATATTTTCAGAAAACAAGACAAAATAGTCATTTTACTTGTCATGCATCAGTAAATGCATCCCGATTCAAGAATTTGTAGATATTTATACTAGAAAATAAGGAAGAAAATTATTTTTTGCAGTGAAGACAATACTGATCTGATGCTGCTTTCACAGCCATCATCCCAACGTCTCTCATACAACAAAAAAATGAAACGTGTTTAAATGAGGATTGTGTGAGAAACGGCAGGGTTTGCTGTAGCGTGATGAAATGTGAAGAGTCCCGTGATGCTCGGTTATTGAGTTAGGCTTCTTGAGAGACGTAACCGTTGCTCAGTCCGTTGGTCAGCGGCTGGGTCAGAGCTGGGTTCTCAACAGGAGCGTGTCCATTCGCTTTTCCTGCGGCCTTCATCTGAAGAAGCTGTCTGCGATGGTAGAACAAATACCCCGGCAACAGGAATCCGGCCAATGAGAGGAGCAGAAGCCCCACGTTGATCTGATGGGATTGAAAGAGAATAAACTTATAAAATAAAAAGTTGCATGATAGTTATTCGTCATAGAAAATACCTGTAAACAGAAGCCTACATAGACAGCAACCTTTCAAGACAGCATCCCACTTGAAACTTAGTAAGACACTCACTGCATCAACTGTGTAACGGCTTCTACATTTGAGACCCTGGAGCACAAGACCAGTCCGTTTGTAGCAATAGCCAACGATACACTGTATGGGTCCAAATGATCAACTTTTCTTTTATGCCAAAAATCATTAGGATATTAAGTAAAGATCATGTGCCATGAAGATATTTTGTAAATTTCCTACCGTAAATATCTCAAAACTTAATTTTTGATTAGTAATATGCATTGCTAAGAACTTCATTTGGACGACTTTAAAGGCAATTTTCTCAATATTTAGATTTTTTTGCACCCTCAGATTCTAGATATTGTCCCTACAAACCATACATCAACGGAAAGCTTATTTATTCAGCTTTCAGATAATGCATAAATCTTAATAAAAAAAAAATTGACCCTTATGACTGGTTTTGTGCTCCAGAGTCACATTTGGTTTCAATCTTCACGACTGTTAAAAAGCATGTTCTCTATAGTATTATTATAGTACTTTATAGATACTGTTTGATAAAAGTTTGGAGTCGTAATTTAAAAAAAATATATATTTTTAATTTAAAATATATGCTGATTTATTCATGTTGACAGGATTTTAGAACAATTTCTGAAGGATCATGTGACACTGAAGACTGGAGTAATGATGCTGAAAATTCAGCTTTGATCACAGGAATGAATTACATTTTAACATATTAAAACAGCTATTTTAATGTGTTATAATCAGGGGTGACAAACCCCCAACACACACACACACACACACACACACACACACACACACAGGTGTGTTAAAACTAAGGGCAAGTTAATCTGACATAATTCACATAGCACATTTCACACACAATGGCAAGTCAAAGTGCTTTATAGGGAGAAAATGTTACACACTGCTAAAAATGCTTTTCTTACATTTTTCTGTCTTGTTTCCAGTCCAAATAATCTAATAATTCTAGTCTAATAATTCTTAAATCAAATAAAAAAACATTTCCAGAAAAAAAAAATGTCAAAAGTCAAAATAATCTTGTTTTCGGTTTGAAATAAGATTATTTTGCTTGTTTTAAGGAAAAACTCACTTAATTTTGACAATTTTTTTTCTGAAAAAATGCTTTTTGATTTAAGAATTTTTAGATATTTGGACTAGAAACAAGACAAAAACATTCTCAAATCATTTTTTGCAGTGCACCATTCAAGGATAAACACCTTTATATGATTAAAAGACGTTTGAGCGACAACTCAACAAGGACTGTTGTTAAGATACATGAACTTAATCAGGGCAAATAAACCACTGTAAATCTTTATTTCAGCACTCGAATTATTGAAGCAGCTGACGGGCTAAACGCGAGGTGTTTCTCCGTCTTGAAATAGGCTGTTACAGTCATGTCAGATACATGTACGAGTTGAACGCACATGAACGCCACCACAAAGTCGTTATTACGAGCGGGAAACTCGAAATTTTCTTTAAGCCCCGAGTTTCCGATTTGGCGGCGTGTCCGTGAAAAAACGTGTCGGATGCAATGGACGCAGCCAAAGATTATATGCAGTGTCGGTAAAGTTGTCGAAATGAATAAAATGAAAACTATATAAGTTACATAGCCTACACACAATATTATTATATAATTATAATAGAATATATAATTATTCAGTTTACATCACCTTCATAAATTAAATAAAACGGAAAAAAGAAAAAACACACTGATGCACATTCTTCATTCGGTCAAGTTGCTTGCCGTTAGCTTGTTCCTACACGTTTTACGTAGCCTCTGGAAATATGGATAGCATGCCTGCAGCATCTAAAAGTTAGGCTTCAGGAGTGAGATTGGTTGGTTGAGGGAAAGGACATTAAGGTAAGCCAATCAGAGGCAGAGTAGGGCGGGTCCATTCCTTTGCCAACAGGGGGAAAAACGCTACAGGTGACGTGACACAGATGACGCCCAGATACGACCCCCCCCCCCCCCCCAATTACATTTTTTTTTTTTTTACAGATCTACACGATTCACGTGAATGACCTAAGGTGAAAACGGCGAATTTCGCCGAAAGGTGACAAGTTTGCACCCCTGTATAATATTTCCTTTTTAATCTGGCCTTTTTAAATCAAATAAATCAGTTCAATAAAATAAAATAAAAAATAATATCTCATGCATCTTGTGCATCTCGACTTGTCTGTCATTTTAAATAGTATTTCTATTTATCTTACAGTGCATTCATCTTAAATCAGTTTGCTGCTTGCTTTTTGGAATCAATGCATCCATGATACCTGAAATGTTGTCTAGTTAGGTAGCTCACTTCATATTTGAACAGAGTTCTAGCTTTAAATATGAACTATTGAGAGGAGAGCACAACCAAACGCCGTGTAACAGCGTCTACCGCAGCAAGCCTAGTGTTTATGTTACTCCTTCATTCTTGTTATGTGCCAAATCATGGGATTGCAGCACTCTGGATCAAACAAATATTCAAATATGTCGACAATTTTTCATGTTGACTAATCTAAATACAAGAGATAAAAATGTGCATTTCTTACCCAGTAAGCATCTCCTTTCAGAGGTCCCAACATAATCATGAAGAGAGGCTGCTGCAGCAGAGCCACCACTGCACTGATCATAGACTGCAGCCCGGTGAGGGTGCCAAAATGATTAGACGGGTACCTGTGAGAGAGAGAGACATAAGGGTCATAAGGGTCAATTTTTAAAAACTGAGATTTATGCATCATCTGAAAGCTGAATAAATAAGCTTTCCGTTGATGTATGGTTTGTTAGGATCGGACAATATTTGGAAAATCTGGAATCTGAGGGAGCAAAAATTTTTTTTTTTAAATCTAAATATTGAGAAAAAAAAAAAAAAAAATCACGTTTAAAGTTGTCCAAATGAAGTTTAAAAAAATTACGTTTTGATATATTTACAGTAGGAGATTTACAAAATATCTTTGATCTTTACTTAATATCCTAATGATTTTTGGCATAAAAGAAAAATCTATAATTTTGACCCATACAATGTATTTTTGGCTATTGCTACAAATATACCCCAGCGACTTAAGACTGGTTTTGTGCTCCAGGGTCACATTTAGTTTGTCTGAAGTCTGCACACTTCTTAATACTGAGATTGTAATGAAGCGCTGTGGCATTAAAATGACAGGTCAAAAGGCGTACGTGTGTGATTTCGTTAGGGCATTATTATGGTAATTTGCCTGAGTGATATAATCCATGTTACTGGGTCTGAATTTATCGCATACTCTGCGCTATACTTCACCCACAAACAGGGCAAACCTGATCCTGTCAAGTGCAGTTTTATATCCATCTGATTTTATAAGTCTGGACTTGCCAGTGCCATTGAATAACAGGTTTAGTGGAAGCAAATACACAGATACTTGAATGTGTGTGTGTGTGTTTATACTCACACAGCAGCATACAGTCCTCCACAACACGAGTGAATGAAACCTCGTACCACAGTATGCAAAATAAACGTCACAATCTGGACAAAGAGAACGACAGTTATGAGAACATTCCCATCCACTGTAATTAAACTCTTGCCAAAGTTAGGGCTCAGAAAGATTATAAAAGAAAAAGAAAAAAAAGAAATTAAGACCCATTCACACCAAAAGCAGTAACTATACAGACATCCACTCCAACACACAATATTGTTCTGTTTATTATAAATGCACTGCATTTATGTTGTTTGCAGCTTTAAATGCTCGAGCTCTCTAAATGCTGGATTGGCTGTCAGTGTTTTTATCATTCATTAGCTGAAAACTTCATTCCTGTGCTTTTACTGTAATATCCGTCACAATGACTCTGCTATTCTTTTATATGTTTAAAACAATCTTTATTGGGTAACACTTTGTTTTAAGGTCCACATTTAAATGCATCATTCATTCACATTTCACTATTAAGTAGTTTTTAATAGCATGCACATTACTAGTTACAGTATTACTGTAGTAATTCGTATTACTCACCCTACCCTTTACCTAAACTTAACAACTACTTTACGAACTATTCATTAGCAGCAAAAAGCGAGAACTAAAGTGTGATTCTTTATGGTTATAGTTATCATCCTTGGTGTGAACAGGCCTTTATTAAGCAAGAATGGATTAAATTAATTAAAAGTGGCAGTAAAGACATGTAGAATATCAACAATATGAAGCAGCACATCAGTTTTCAGCATTAATAAATGTTTCAGTTTTGCCATCATAGGAACAAAAAGTTCATTTAAAAATAAAATTCAAATAGAAAACAGTTACTTTAAATTGTAATAATATTTCACAGTTATAGTTTTTTTTTTTTACTGTAGGATTAATCATATAAACTAGTGCTGGGCAACAATTAATCGCATCCAAAATAAAAGTTTGTTTACATAATAAATGTGTGTGTACTGTGTATATTTATTATGTTTATATAAATACACATACATGCATGTATACATTTAAGAAAAATGTGTTATGTTTATATAATATAAATTATATCAATATAAATATATACTGTATGTGTGTGTCTTATATATATATATATATATATATATATACACACACACATATATACATATATATATATACACACATATACATATATATACACACATATACATATATATACACACACACACACACACACATATATATATACACACACATATATATATATATATATATACACACACACACATATATATATATATATATATATATATATATATATATATATATATATATATATATATATACACACACACACACACACACATATATAAGACACACACACACACAATACACACATTATATAAACAAAAACTTTTATTGTGGATGCGATTAATCGCAATTAATCATTTGACAGCACTAATATAAACAATTTTGCTGAACATAAGTCTTCTTTCGTAAAAAAAAAAAAAAAAAAAAAAAAAAAAAAGTAACTGTAGTGTATATGCAATAATACAGGAAAATCAATCAAACCACTGACAATATGATCTACTTAGTCTGCTCACGGTGCAGCATATGAATTAAACTCAATCCATAATTTATTAACTTACACAGTTATTAAACTAACTGAATCAACAATGAACTGACTTTAAAAAGAGGACAATTGTAAACAGTCTGTTTTATTTTTAGAGCTGATGTACAGCAGAATTGAATTTTGTTTGCATTATTAAACCATTATTTTCCTGTTTAACGCTGTAAAGCTGCTTTGACACAATCTGTATTATATAAAGCTCTATAGACATAAAGGTGACTCGACGGAGTTTAATCGGGTTGTTACCTGTAGAGGCAGGTTGTCCACGAGTGAGAGGATCCCGAACAGAAACAGCAGCACGTTAGTGAAGATGAAGGCTCTCATGGCATTGGTCAGCTTCTGGATCTTCCTGTCATGCTTCGGGACCGCAACGACTCTGGAGACAAGACGTCAAAGACGATACTTTACACAACCATCAGCAGACAGTTTGTTCATTTGCTTCTACATATAAAATATGGTTTGTCAGTTTATTTTAAGGTGTCACTGTTATGGTGTAATTACATAATTAATATTACTCAATACTTAAATAACTACATGATTTTAAGGTGTCATTGTTATGGTGTAATTACATATTTAAGTATTGAGTAATATTAATTAACTACATGTACTTACTATTTGTGACCCTGGAGCACAAAAGCAGTCATAAGCAGCACAGAGGTATATTTGTAGCAATAGCCAACAATACACTGTATGGGTCAAAATTATACATTTTTCTTTTATGCCAAAAATCATTAGGATATTAAGTAAAGATCATGTTCCATGAAGACATTTTGTAAATTTCCTACCGTAAATATATCAAAACTTAATTTTTGATTAGTAATATGCATTGCTAAGAACTTCATTTGGACAACTTTAAAGGCGATTTTCTCAATATTTAGATTTTTTTGGCACCCTCAGATTCCAGATTTTCAAATAGTTGCATCTCAGCCATGATGTATAAATCCTCAAAATCTTTTTATGACCCTTATGACTGGTTTTGTGGTCCAGGGTCACATATGGTTAGGGTTATTTGCATGCTATTATAATAACAATTAATTATGAATAATTACAAGTACATGCAACGTGTTACAAGTACACATAAAATAAAGTGTTACCATGTCACGTTATAACTGGGAGCAGAAGAACTTAAATTTCTTACTCTTTTTCTCCCCGCGCCGTCGTCTGATCCACCTCACACTCTTTCATCTTCCAGTCCATGATGTATCCGATCAGAGGACAGGTGACCAGACACAAGAGCTGCAGCGTGCCAAAGATGGACGAGTAGAAGCTCACTGGAAGTTCAAATATATGAAATATATCATGCTCAGATTGCCCTGAAACTCTTGGTTTCATTCACAATTACATTATGACTACAGTGCGTGCATAATTATTAGTCAAGTTGATATTCTAATCATATTTTTTTTTTCCAAGCAAATGTCACCGTGGACCACAAAACCAATCATAAGGGTCAATTTTTTAAAAATTGAGATTTATACATCTTAATAAATCTGAATAATTAAGCTTTCCATTGACGTATGGTTTGTTAGGATCGGACAATATTTGGCTGAGATGCAACTATTTGAAAATCTGGAATCTGAGGGTGCAAAAAAATCAAAATATTGAGAAAATCACCTTTAAAGTTGTCCAAATGAAGTTCTTAGCAATGCATATTACTAATCAAAAATGAAGTTTTGATATATTTACGCCAGGAAATTTACAAAATATCTTTATGGAACATGATCTTTACTTAATATCCTAATGATTTTTGGCATAAAAGAAAAATTTATAATTTTGACCCATACAATGTATTGTTGGCTATTGCTACAAATATACCCCAGCGACTTAAGACTGGTTTTGTGCTCCTGAGGTACACCAATGGTAACAAATAAAATGAGCTCATTTTTAGTCCATCTCCAATCCTGAAAAGTCTGCCTTGCAGAGATGGACTAAAAATGAGCTCATTTTATTTGTACACGAAAACCTGCTTAATAATTCTGCACACCTGAATATAAGGAGTTTTTCAATTTCACCCTTCATGGACAATTATACATCACTTATAAATTATTAAATTAGTGCTGGGCAACGATTAATCGCATCCAAAATGTGTTTATTTTAATGTATTTTATATTATATATAAATGTATTTAATTCATAAACATAATATTTTTCTTAAATATATACACGTGTGTGTAGTCATATATACATAATAAATATACACAGTACACACACATATATTATGTACACAAAAACTTTTATTTTGGATGCAATTAATCGTTGCCCAGCACTAGATTAAATACTAAATTAATAGTTTGATGTGGTTTGGAATTGGTAAAATGTGCTTGGAAAAAAAAAAAAAATGATTAGAACATGTACTTGCCTAATAATTATGCACGCACTGTATTAAACTAACAAAGGTTAATCTCACCTTTCTCCTCAGCCTCATGCAGCAGTTTAGAGGCTAAACGAGACAGAAACGCATTATAAGTCAGCTGTAATGAATACAATGATAATGTGTATGTTTTGTAGCTGGGCTTACGGTGATCATCTCCTTGGATGACCAGGAACTCCAACATCTTATTCATGGCTCCCATAAAGAAGATGATTCTCAGCTGAGTCATTCCCATAGTGATCAGACTCCACAGAAAGATGGGAGAGAACACGGAGCGCCGGAACGGGACCAAAGCTGAGAAAGAGATTTCCAGGAGTTCGTACATCATATTTCACTTCATCAGCTTCACATTCACACAACTGTAACAAACGGCCTCAAAATGTATCACTCCGTCTCAAAGTGTCTCACCTTGTGTGTCCTGAGCTACAGCCGGCAGTTTCTCGGTTTCTCCCGTCGCCTCGTCAGACGATAATTTGTGGTTTTCATCTGAATGCCTCTTTTTCCTACTAAATGGTTGCAAAAGGAAGGAACAAGGAATTATTATTCAGAAATCAAGACTGTTTCCTGCAGTCTTCATATTAAAGGATTACATGCAATCTTGATTATGTAATCAGTTTACAAAAATTAAAGTACTTAGATTAAATTACATCTTAAAATCAGACTACAGTTACTTTTTTTTTTTTATTAATTACGTGATTCCATATTTACATAAGAGCAATAAATTATTGATTCTCCCCAATTCCTCTTTTTCATCTTTTAAATGTTCCCTTCTAATATAACCTACAAATGACATACAGGTAAACAAAATATTATTATAATTATTTTTAAGTAAGTGCTTTATTCCAATGGTTGTAATAAAAAAACAAAAAACAAAAAACCCAACAACAGTTACATTACATTTAGTAATTTATTATAAATTACTAATTTATCAAACGTATTTTAATTTTATTATAAACGTAACATATCAAAAGTAGTGCTGTCAAACGATTAATCGCGATTAAATCGCATCCAAAATAAAAGTTTTTGTTTACATAATAAATGTATGTGTACTGTGTATATTTTGAATGTTTACATGCATTTATATTTAATTTATTTAATACATAAACATAACATTTTTCTTAAATGTATACATACATGTGCTTGTATTTAACACACGATTCATATACACAGTACACATACATTTATTATGTAAACAAAAACTTTTATTTTGGATGCGATTAATCGTTTGACAGCACTAATCAAAATTATTTTAATTTTAGCTTTTCGTTTAACTCACCCCCAGATTGGGAAACCTTAACGTAATGTCATTTTTAATGTACTTTATGTTGTTAATTATAAAGCATGGAATATATTTTCTTTCCCTTTGTATTTTTTATATGAAGATTATCCTATTTAAATCAATGTGATAAACAAGGTAGGTCAAAAGTAGTCTGATTATATTACCTCAAATGTGTAATGTAATGGATTACGTTACTAACTACAATTTTTGTCATAGAAATTTTAATGTTACTGATTCCAAATTGCAAGTAATCTACAAGCACTGTGATTTTAGTGATTGAAAGATGGCAATTGTTAGGCTGCCATTTTTATTAAAATTATGTTTTTGTTTTCAGAGTATGTGTGTAATCTTTGAGGTTTATATAGGTTAACAGGACTTGTACTAACATCTCAATCTCTTCTTGTGTAGCAAACCCTTCTGCTGGCCAGTTCAGGAAACAGTTGAGAAAGACCAGAGAAGCCAAGCCGGCCCACATCCACATGATAACAGTAAACGACACCCCAGCATCATATATCAGCTGGAGAAAGAGAGACACACACAAAGAGGAGATGTAATATTGATGAGTTTTTTCCATTTGAATGACACGCTTGATTGAATGAATGGTGGAAAAAAAGATTTCGCTTGTCTGCAGCATCTGGTTGACGGTTTTATGTCTGAGGCTGAAGAAAGTGTGTTTAACACTGTGTGCAGCTTGACAAAATATCAAAGAACATCATGGCCTTAATATCATCTATTCTTTACAGTCATACAGACACAGTGACACTACCCATTTTAAAGGAGGTCAACATGTACAGTACACTATCATTATGGAGTTTGGGGTATGTTTTTTTTGTTTTTTTTTCTTCCCCAAACGAAATTACTTCAGCAAAGATGCATTCAATTCATCAAAAGTGAAATTAAAGACATTTATAAATGTTACAAAAGATTCCAATTCAAATTAATGCTGTTCTTTTGAACTTTCCATTCATCAAAAAAACTAAATGTGTTACGGTTTCCACAAACAATATTGGGCAGCACAACAGTTTTCAACATTGATAATAATCAGAAATGTTTCTTGAGCAGCAAATCGGCATATTAGAATGATTTCTGAAGATCATGTGACACTGAAGACTGGAGTAATGATGCAGAAAATTCAGCTTTGATCATGTTTTAAAATATAACAATAGAAAACAGTTGAAATTGTAATATTTCACAATTACAATACAGAATTGTTTAATAATAAATGCAGCCTTGGCAATACCATTGAATTCTAAATTCAAAATGGAACACTTACATGATCTTAATTTTGATGAAAGAAATTATTCTGAAAACACCAATGTTCACTCTTTAGACTAACATTTTAACATCAGACATCTTTTAAATAAAATTAATTTATATTTGATTGTACATAATCATAGCTCAAAACCTTTAGCTTAACTGCTTTTATAACAGTTTAAGGTGATGAGTTCAGTTTCATTCAATCTGATGCAACATTTCATCAGCGGCTTTAATTCCGAGCACACTGTACACGTCAAACAGGTTTAACCTCTGTTTACACAAAAAAAAAAAAAAAAATACCTTGACTCCAGGGAAGGTGACAGCCGATGAAGCGTAGGAGCCGATCATCAGTGACAGCACGGTGGAGCTCAGACTTCCAAACATGTTTGGCAGCTATCAGAGGAAGAGAGGAAAAGCACATCGTTATCAGTACTGGAAAAATCATAAATGCAGCTTAGCCCACACTTGCAAAGAACAAAAACAGGAAGGAAAACACTGTGTGCATACATAGAAAAACTATTGATACTAAAGGCATCTGGGCGGTTGCTTAATGGCTCAAATCAAGCATCATGCCTAACCACAAGTGTGAGCAATAATGATAGTGACGCCCAATTTAAACATCACTAATTAAGTGTAAAATTAACACATTGCTGCGCGAGAAATATTTATGCTTCAGTAAGCAGGAAGTCCTGCTGTGGATTGTGTGCATGAATCAAATTTGTTTTCCACGAATTTCCAAGCAGTGCTTCGTTTTTCCAGACTTTTACAGGGATGTGTGAGTGTGTTTTACTCCCCTGTGTGAAATGAGAAGGTTATAAACACACACTTCTGTGAAAACGCACATTTGTACTTCCTTGTGATTTTCACACACAAACACAGAGTGGCATAACAACCTCAACCTAACACTAAACTTGTTACAGAAGGCTGCACACATTAAACACCAGCACAGTATCCAGAGCAATGCTATTTATTTCACAGATGTTGTTCACGGCTCAGGAGAGATCAGTTATGTTTATTGCAAGTATCAACTTCATCTCAGATGTTTCTCATAAATGTCCTCATAAAAATATAGACATAAAAAAAATACAAGTACTGACGAAGTAGGAGTATATTGCAAAAGCTATAAAAATACTGTGGATGGCATAGCTCAGATCATATAGAATGAGACTGAGAGTTAAAGTGGTGCGTCATTGGCACAGCAGTGGTAGGAAAAACTCATGTGTCTGGATGATAGATGCCAGCAATATTATATATACTGAAAAGAGGAAGGGACCCAACACAGAACCCTGAGGTATACCAATAGTAATTTGATCTTGGAAGAATTTAATAAGACATGTTAAGGTGCATATTACAGAGGTAAATAAAAAAAGACAATTATAGACAAAGTAGGGATATATAGCAATAAAACCTAAAACATTATTGTGGATAGCATAGCTCAGATCACATGGAATGAGACTGAGAGGTAAAGCAGTGTCTCAACAGCACAGCAGTGGTAGGAAAACTCATGTGCCTGGTTGATAGGTGCCAGCGACGTTATATATACTGAAAAGAGGAAGGGACCCAACACAGAACCCTGAGGTATACCAATAGTAATTTGATCTTGGAAGAATTTAATAAGACATGTTAAGGTGCATATTAAAATCTCTGAATTCTGATTTCAGACTTTGGGTTTTTTGAAAATCTAAGCACAGTGTGAGACTGCTAGGTGTGAGGTTCGTGATGCCCTTCGCTTAGAAGAAACATCTGAGAAGGAGTTAATCAAAAGTTTCCATTTGCTCTCATATCATTGACTAGGACAAATAGTTAAGGGATTAAAGGGATCTCATTTGTGATTGGTCTTTCTCATGGTTACTGAGGTTCCTTACTAATTTAGAGGAACTGGAAAAAAACACAAAGTCATGGAGGTCATTTGCTTGCTTGCTTGAGTTCAGATAACATCAAAACCAAAAAAATAAAAAATTACATAAAGTGATATCAGCTGCTATTTTCTCCATACTGGTAGTAATTCACTGTCAACAAAGACACAGAGAGTGTTTTTCTCAGAAGTGTACAACAGGAGGTCACTGAAAAAGCAGTGTTTGTTGTCACATGTAGGGCAGTGTGCATGCATACCTGAGCTGCTCTAGATGAGCCATGTGTATGCGCAAGGATAAGTGTGTGTTGGCTTCTGCACGATAGCGGTGGGCTATCTGAGGGCAGTTGATATATATATATATATATAGTCTTTCTTTCCCACACCAGGTGATATCACTAAACAAATCGGAAAGTCACAATCTGTTTGTTGATGAGTGTGGGTACAACGTCTGTGCCCTTGTCGGTTTCAACTGGAGGTTGACGAGGGCGTAAGAGAAGGCGTGTGGGCAGTTTAGCCTTCTGATTGGTGGGCACTGAAAAAGCCAGAATTTCTCCTTTAGTCATGTGCGTCGATGCTTTGCCTGCCCCAAACACATAAATACACACCCCCACACACCTGTCTGGACAAAATAAACTTCAAAAAGCTTCATGTGACAGCTGCACCACAAAACATGCAAGTCACCATACGTATCCGCGACCCCATGTGCTTCTTTCTCTACCATTTTCTCTTTTTTTCTTACCGTGAGTGATGTGAAGGTCAGACAGATTCCTCCAAAGCCGTTGAGTGAAAGAGCCAAGAAAATGAGTGCAGAGAGGACTAGAACAAAAGGCACAAACCATCATTACACAATCAAAATGTGTGCTTTAACAACTCAAAACTGTGGCAATGACTTTGAAATGACAAATCAAATTTTCTGTGTCTTCTGTATACAGTAGCATATATATAAATGCCACATGTGCTACTAAATGCTACATTTGATCTGGGTATGGCTGTGAATGTTTATGAACATTTTACTTGTGAATTACTTGCAAAGAAAATTCACATTAAGTTCTGCAGCCTATACATTTTAAAATTTAATTGTTAATTCACAAAATTGGTCAAATAATGGCTAATTAATTGTCCTTACAAATATATTGTTTTGTCATTGCTCTATTTTTAAAAGCAGCAACAATCAATCAAAAAAAAAAAAAAAAAAGTCACTTTAAGTAGTAAAATTATTATTCCTTCTGGAATTTTTTTTTTTTTTTTAATTTGCCAACATGTGAAATTTCTGAATATGAATTTTGTTTTTTTTATTCAGTTAATTGAAATCCAATTAATAACGGATTACTAAAATAGCCTGTAATGACTTTCAAAGTTTTTAATTTAAAATAAATAAATAAATACATTAATTAATTTAAAAAAACTCCAGTAATTACTGACTGATTAATTGATTATAGCTGTAATTTGAAGACTCATGCACATTCTGTGTGTATTTTTGTTTGCAGCTCACCTTCTGGTTGATATGATGATATGGACATTATCACACAAGAGAGCGCAAAACACGCACTAAGAAAAAATAAAATAAAATAAAAATACAAAACATAAAAGATTATTAAATAA
The DNA here is from genome assembly GCF_012432095.1 of Onychostoma macrolepis. Classification (NCBI taxonomy): domain Eukaryota; kingdom Metazoa; phylum Chordata; class Actinopteri; order Cypriniformes; family Cyprinidae; genus Onychostoma; species Onychostoma macrolepis. The sequence continues at coordinate 2,571,091 of NC_081168.1, read as the reverse complement.
ACACACATACTTGAATGGGAGTGTGCTCTCCTTCATTTTTTTCACATTTTGTTATGTTGCATTATGTTCAACTGCTTTAAATAACTTTTTCCCCACATGAATCTACACCCCACTCACCATAATGACAAAGCAAAAACCAGATTTATCACAACTTTGAAACACTGAAAAAAATGACATTGCACAAGTCTTCATACCCTTTGTTTTGACACTTGAAATTTAGATCAGGAGCATTCCAGTTTCACTGGATCGTCTTTGAGATGTTTCTATACTGCGACTGGAGTTAACGTGGCAAATTCAGTTGATTGGACATGATTTGGAAAGGCACACACACCTGTCTATATAAAGTTTAACAGCTGAAATGGATGTCAGAGCAAAAACTAAGCCATGAGGTCAAAGGAAGGCCTGCAGAGCTGAGAGACAGGATTGTGTTGAGACAGATCTGGGGAGACTACAAAAAAAAAAAAATTCTGCTGTGTTGAAGGTTCACAGCATTTGGCCTCCATTATCTTTAATGGATGAAGTTTGAAACAATCAGGACTCTTCCTAGATCTAGCCTCCTGGCCAAACTGAGCAATCGAAGGAGAAGGGTCCTGGTTAGAGCGGTGATCAAGACACTGATGGTCACTCTGCTCCATGATCTTATATGGAGATGGACAGAAGGACAAGCATCACTGCAACACTCCACTGATCTGGGCTTGATGGCAAAGTGACCAAACTCAAGCTTCTCCTCAGTAAAGATACATGAAACCCTGATCGGAATTTACAAAAACACACCCAAATAACTCTCAGACTATGAAGAAAAAGATTCTCTGGTCTGATGAACCTCAATTCCTGATTCATACCAAGCTCTGCTTATCACCTGCATAATACCATCCCAGCGGTGAAGCATGGTGGTGGCAGCGGCAGGGACTGGGGAAGTGATCAGAGAAGACGGAAAGCTGAATGCAGCTAAATACAGAGATATCCTCAGAACCTCAGACTGGGCTGAAAGTTCACCTTCCAACATGACTATCACTCTACGCACACAGCCAAGACAATGCAGGAGTGGCTTAGGGACGACTCTATGACCGTCCTCGAGTGACCCAGCCAGAGCTGGAACTCTGAACCAATCAGACTTCTTTGGAGAAACCTATAAATGGCTGTCCACCGATGGTCCCCAGCCAACCTGACAGAGCTTGAGATGATCTAAAGACAAGAATGGCAAAATAAACAAAACAAATGCAGATGTGCAAAGCTTGTTGCATCATACCCAAAAAGACCTGATGCTGTAATTGTTGCCAAAGTGCTTTAAATTAGTTTTGAGTTAAGGGTATGAAGGCATTTTTTTCAGTGTTTCCTTTTTAGTTGTGATAAATCCGGTTTTTCTTTGTCATTATGGTGAGTGGGGTGTAAATTTATGTGGAGAAAAAAAGAAAAAGTAATTTAAAACAGTTTAACATAAAATGTGAAAAAAAAAATGAAGGGGTATGAAGACTTTCTATAGGCACTGTATATGTACATATTAGCAAGTGCTTTGAAATGCACAAAGTCATGCAGAGATTCCATGATTCAAATGCATTCTTAAAAAAATGTGTAGCTTCCTGATGGAGTGTTGGCACTGTGATCTAAAACACTGTAAGCACTCGGGGCATTAGTGTGTAGGTATGTCTTCACCTTCCACCGAGGCGCAGAGGCCTGGGGCCAAACCGGTCCATCAATATACCCAATGGTAATGTGGCAGCACTGAGCAGGAATGAGCCAATGGTGAAACCCAAGTTCAGCATTTCTTCCTGTTCCACACAACTCAGCCAATCATCTGGTGCGCTAGCGTTCACACCATCAGTATTATTTTCTACAGAAAGACAGAGAGAGAAGGTCAATGAAAGCAAGAGACAGAGACTTTATTAAGTTTTAAAGTCTCCACGCAGTTCAAGTTTCCCAGGAACTCAGGTTCGGTTTTCTTTCGGCGCTAGTTTAGTGACCAGTGGTAGGATGCTTGTGATCTGCTTGAGTTCTATGACTGATTACCTGTGCACAGGTGCGAGTAAAAGCCCTGTCCTTTGAGCATGATGAGCAGAGAGCCCCAGCCCAACAGCACGGCCGAACACGACAGATTCTCCAGCACGGCTGTGACGGCCATCCACCAGCGCCTGCTGTACGCCTGCAACAGAGACGGAGCCATCCTCCTATCAGACAGAGAAATAATGAGTGTCAAAGCTCGGTCAGTAAACACACAGTGGCAGATTTAAAAATATATACCGTTTCAGAAGGCAATATTCTGTCTTAGCAAACTACATTTTTAACCCGATTTAGTATAGATCTTTTTTTTCCTCTCTCTCTTTCTTTTAACTGTAGTTTTAATGCACTACCATTCAAAAGTTTGGGGTCAGTAAGATTTTTTAAAAAAAAAAAAGTCTTGCAAGCTCACCAAGGCTGCATTTATTTGATAAAAATAAATAAATAAATAAATATTCTATTCGAATATGTAGTAAAAATGCTATTTATTCATGTGATGCAATGATGAATTTTCAACATCATTACTTCAGTCTTCAGTGTTTTTGAAGTCTTTTCTGCTCATCAAGACTGCATTTATTTGATCACATATACAGTAAAAATTATGATATATTATTTTTTATTTAAAAACACTTTGTGAATACATTGTAAAAATGTTTTTTTTTTTATTTCTGTGATCAAAGCTGTATTTTCAGCATCATTACTCCAGTCTTCAGTGTCACATCATCCTTCAGAAATCATGCTAATATGCTGATTTGCTGCTCAAGAAACATTTCTTCTTATTATTAATAATAATAATAAAATTAATAATTAGTTTAAAACATTTTTTGCAGCTCAATTTTTTTTTTGAGAAAACCATGATACGTGATTTTTTTTTTAGGAATCATAGATTAATGGAAAGTTTTATAAGAAGCATTTATATGAAATAGGAATCTTTTCTAACATTATACATGCCTTTAAAACAGACACCCATAAATCTTCATTCTTGAAATCTCTGGGGATTTATTGTGAGACGTAAGAGAGAGACACTCCCTAACATTTGCTACAACCAACACACGCAAAAGCTTCCTCTGAATAGGGGGTGTGCCCAACTGATTTGCATGTGCTCTTTGCGAAACCGCTCACAATATAAACCACAATCACACGTGCTTTGTTGTATCACAAATTTGACCCCTTAGTTTACTTAAATCAGGGCCTGCATCTGAAAGGCATGAGAAATGTGTATCCTTTGTCTATAGAGAAAATATAACTTCTCCAAATGCGTCCAAGTTTTTGTTTGTAAACGGGGTCAGCGTATCCCATGACATGACTGAAAACGATCGGTCATTATAACTCTGATAACACAGAGAGAGATATAAGAGTGTGGGCTGGAGACACAGGCAATACAAGATCTCAGCAGGACACTGATTCAGCGTGTTGCGTTTAATATGATTAGACACAGTCCACTAGACGTCTTTGTCCTCAAATGCTGGGCTTATGGATGGATTTTTTTGTAACTAACTCACACGGTCTAGTAGGGCACGTGCTCAAAATAATTGAGCACCATTCATATTCTCCAGAATGAAGAAAAGCAGGTTCGACAATGGTGTAAAATCCATCTGCATTTCCCAAGATCACAGTTTTTCAGTTTTCAGGACCAAATCATGGTCAGTCGCACATGTGTGTTTGTTTACAGTAAGCATGAAGATGGTTTTGATGTCTTGTGTTTAGTAAAAACATCAGGCATCTACTGTAAACTCTTGGCTTAAAGGTCTGCAAGCCACATTTCACACGTTGCACAGTTAAAAAGTTACTATTAACAGCTCCGTCCACTGAGTTGCACATCACTCGACTGGAACAAATGACGTTCAGCGTGTTTGTTTAAAGGGGATCACTAATGTCCTCTAATGTTAGGTACGTCTGTTTATCAGTCCCTATGAGCGGAGACATGGAGGACGGCCCCTATGAGATGCTTGCTTTGGCCCCGGGCCCAGTGAATTTTTATCAGTGACCCTGTGTGTACATATGAAAGACATTATAAACTTTTATAGAAAGGAGTGTACAAGCAGAAAATGTTTCCAGGTTTAAAAGTCTTGAGAGCATTTCAAGATTGAAATATTAAGTGTGCCCTTAACTTTCCATTTGTGTCCTCTCTCCATCTATGCTTGACCCCGAGTGACCCTCGCCAAAAAGCAACATGATGTCACCATTTATTCCTGTCTTCCCCACCTTCAATATAGTGAGCATGCTCTGGTGAGGAATTAAATTAAAAATATTAATAATAATCCTTTACGCTCTCTGGTAATAATCGAATCAACTCTTTCTGTGCTCTCTTCTGGTGAGGAATCAATGTTCATAGTAATCGAATCAAGTGTTTTCGAAATCTTAACGAATGGAATAAAGACTTTTAAAATCTGAACAGACTGTAAATCAGAGCAATTCTAAGAAAAAAGGCAGAATTGTGAAATATAAACTCAGAATAGAGAGGTTAACTCACATTTCTGAGAAGAAAATAGTCAGAATTGTAAAAAAAAAAAAAAAAAAAATCATATATATATAAAATAATAAAAGTCGCAATTACTTTTATTTTCGTAGCGGAAACAAAAACAGAATTGAGAGATGTAAACAGAATTTTGAGGGGAAAAAAAGTCAGAATTGTGCGATAAACAGAATAGACAGCTGTTAACTCCTTTCTAATATGAAAAAAAAAGTATAAAAAAAACTATAATAAAAGTCGCAATTACTTTTATTTCGAAGCGGAAACAAAAACAGAATTGATAGATGTAAACTTTTGAGGGGAAAAAAAAGGTCAGAATTGTGAGAAACTCAGAATAAGGGAGATGTTAATTCAGATTTCTGAGAAGAAAGGTCAGAGTAGTAAAAATAAAATAAATAAATAAAAGTTGCAATTACTTTTATTTCATGGTGGAAACAAAAACAGAATTGAGAGATGTAAACTCAGAACTTTGAGGGAAAAAAAGTCAGAATTGTAAGAAACTCAGAATAGGGAGAAGTTAATTCATATTTCTAAGAAGAAATTAAAAAAAAAAAAAAAAAGTAAAAAAAAGAAAAAAAAAGTTGCAATTACTTTTATTTCGTGGCAGAAACAAAAACAGAATTGAGAGATGTAAACTCGTAATTTTGAAGGGAAAAAAAGATAATTATGAGATATAAACTCAGAATTGCAGAAACAGATTCAGAATTGTGAGATGAGTCGCAACTATCTTCTTTATTTATGCTTTTTTTTAAATTCCACGGTGTAAACAGGCTTCCATAGAATTCCACTTTTATCACAAACAATGGCATCATAAAGGTCTTTTCCCGCGTGTTCTCTGGTATTCATCGATTCCTCGCTGAAGATGATCTGTGAGGCACTAAACAGAGGAAATGGTTTTGTGCTCCATGTGTACCCCTTCCGGAACCCAAAAAATGTCGAGTTTTGCGCTCTCCGTTTCCCCAGAGGACAAAGGCTTGGTTTTCTCAGCGTGTCCCAAAGACAAACAACGCCGGAGAGTCGACCTTCTCAACGGGATCAAACAAACACAAACTTCTTCCTCAGCCCGTGAAATGCTGAATATCACGCCATAATGCTGCCCACAACTACAATAAACCATTTAATCCACAAAACAGCCAGTCTAAAATAGAGCCTTAGCTCATGGAAAAGACACCTGAGCTCATTTAAAACACTACACGTGGGCATTTCCAGTTTATAAAGAAAAAAAGAAAACAAATTAATGAAGCGCGCGTGAAATCATTAAACTCTGAGTCAGAACATCGCCACGTGTCTCATTGTATTTGTACATTAGTTACCAAAGTCTCTGTTTACACTCGTCTAAAGATGAACCCATCAAACCCAACACCAGTGTTTGTCCCTACAGCCATTATTAGTAGTAGTAGTAGTATTTATCAAAAACTAAATGTAGTAAGATTTTAATTCAATTTAAACAACTTACTTCATTTTTTTGATACAATTTCCAAATGTCAGCCGCGCGTTATTTCCTGGTTTCCTTCGGTTTCGGCGCTCAAACAAAAGATAAATACTACAAATGCTTCTGTTGAGTCGAGTTGATAATGGAGTTTATCTGGCCTGAGCTTCTGTTTCTCGTGTCTTTCTTCAGAGCAGCAGGCAAAGATCTCCAGAAGTCTTCACGCTAGCCTCATATTTAACAATGATGGAAGAGCAACTCCCTCACGATCCCCCTTTTCACTGGTTGTTACACTCGTTTGTGACTTGCATCGAGGGCGTACACACTATTAACATACTGTCCCTGCTCCGAAATTAGCTATTAACATTATAAGCCAATATTAGCATGCCCTCAAGTAACGTTAGTTCGGTTAAAAGCGTCAGTTAAACGTTATCAAGCTACTGTGAAATCATTCATTAGAACAGGATATTCCTTAAATATGATAAGAGTGTAAATCTTTATGTTTTGATTATGTTTATTGCTTTTTGGCTGAAAATAAGTTGCCTTGTTTTTATTGTAGTGACTAGCCGTAACTATGGAATTTAACGAACTTGGTTACCATGGCATTTTCTCTTTTTTTTTTTTTTTTACTGTGAGTTTTGTTTGAACGGTTAGCTTATATATTAGTAAACAGACTGCATTAATAGGCGTATTATTATCCTTATAGACTTTATTTTAATATTTTATATGTAATTGTTATGATGATTTAAACATTCTTGTTTGATAGCGATCGTTACTCACAATTATTAATAACAAAATAGATAAACTACAAATTAAACCCGATTATTATTATTATTATTATTATTATTAATAACGCATTGTGTGAATTATTCAAGACACATCCTTTAAATAAAACTTAACAGAAATTCTGTTCTGTTCTGGTGTGAAGATGCTGGTATTTATAAGCAATAACTTATAGTGCCATCTGCTGGCAATATTTGTAATAATATATTATAATATATTACGATCTGCTGATATAAAGGTGATGGTCAAATGTGACAAGATCTCGTTGTGTTTAAAGAAAAGATATGCAAATTTTGTATTTTGCAAATTATATCAATAAAAAGTCTCAAATAGTTCATATGTATTAAAAATAATAATTGCATACTTTTATATTATTTATATTTTAAACTTGTTTTAATTATCCGTAATATTTTACATTTCTAAAATATAAAATAATAATTAAAAAAACGGTGTGTGTATGTTCTTGTTTATCCTAACAAGACTATATGTCCTCACGAGGACAGTAAAACCTGAAATATTTGAATTTTTATTTTTTATTAAATTAAAAAAAATTAAAAATAAAAATACTAAATGATCTGAAAGTGTAACAATGCAAACAAGTTTATAAAAAATATAGTTTGGTCAGTATAAAAACAATATGGAAAGTCCCCTCAATTCATATAAAACTAACATGTGTGATTGCTCTTGATAATATTTATTATGATATATATTTGCAGGTTGGATTTATTAACAGAATGAGGAGAATTGCAGGAATTCCAGTGCATGAGGAAACATGCTAACCTTTACAAAGTGCTATTGACATACAGAGAGCATGCAAACTAATCATGCATATCAATGAAGAGCTGTGAAGATGGAGGTCAATAATGAGGTAAGGCTGACCTCTGGTGGTGGACTGTGCAATAAGAGCTTCTGTGTGTTGAAGTGGATGCAGATCTGGATGGTCTTGGTGTAAATCACTGATGAGTATAAAGAGCATGTGTTTCATTACATGCACAGAAGAGAGGATTAGTAAAAACCTTAGCCGTAATTTGTTTAACTGTGTTCCTGAAGCATGTTAATGAATATTGATAGTAGTGGTGTTGCATCTTAATTTTAAGTGTTGTGGTTTTATAGTAGGAAAAATCAGGGGAATTTGAAGAAACAACCAAAGCTGTTTGTGTTAATATATATGTGTGTGTGTGTGTGTGTGTACTGGTTTTTGTGGTTTACAGGGACAAAATTTGTATAATGACATGGGTATGACAGAGGTATTACAATTTGAAGGTGGTTTATGAGGACACTGCCTATGTCCCCATAATTCAAAAGGCTTAAAAAACATACTAAATGGTGTTTTTTTTTTTAAATCTACAAATGCAGACAATAAGGGGTAGGTTTAGGTGTAGGGTTGGTGTAGGGCAATAGCACATACAGTAAGTACAGTATAAAAACCATTACGCCTATGGAGAGTCCCCGTAAACCACTGTGTGTGTGTGTGTGTGTGTGTCCCTAACATCAAAAAGCAGTGATTAATTCAGTAAACTCTGCTGCTGATTACTGATCAGATTATTTGGTGACATAGAAAAGCTTTTTATTTTTATGCTATTTTTTATTTAATTTTTTATGGCACAAACTGTTATTCTCATGTAAATGTTAACTTTTTGTCTTATTGGTCTGCAATTATATCTAAGTGTTAAGACGTCAGACTGTTAACGGTGGATTAAAATCATTGCTTATAGCTAAAACACGAGTCCATAATTCATAATAACGCTTCCTCCAGTATGAAAATCCATCTGCGGCTGTCCTCTCACATCAAAATCCACACACATATGTGTTTAGAGCTGTTTTGGCTTGTAAACGCTGCTTGATGTGTGCAGATTTCTCTCCTGATTCAGACCAGAACACTTTTTGACTGGAAAAAGGCCGGAAACTTTTTTGTTTCTTACAAACATGCAACCTCTGTCTTCTTCTCCAGATGTTAACTGATGGACTGGAGTGGTGTGGATTACTGTGATGTTTTATCAGCTGTTTGGACTCTCATTCTGACGGCACCCATTCACTGCAGAGCATCCATTGCTGAGACACTGATGCAGAGACACATTTCTCATCTATATCTTGGATGCACTGAGGGTGAGTGCATTTTAATCATTTTTTTTTAAACTATTGCTTTGATTAAGCTGAGCAGTGATGCAGAAAAGGAGATGGATTGTAATATACACACTGAAAAAAATGATTCATTGAATTTACTTAATTGTATTTGTTATGCAGTACATCTCTATAATATACTGTAACAGCATTGCCATATTTAAAAAAAAAACACCTTTTCTTCATAATCAGATATTAACAGGAGCCTTTTAATGGTCATCAGTTTGGATGGAAAGCTGTTTGTTTCTGAGCTGCAAGTTCATCTCAGGTGCACTGAAAAAAAATTATTAATTGAATTTACTTTTTTTAAGGTAAGTGGTTGCAATTAATTTATTTTAGCTACACTTAAATAAATTTAGTTGACTAACTTTAAACAAAATTAGTTTATTTAAATGTAGCTAAAATAAATTGATTGCAACCACTTACCTTAAATTTGATTTAATGTCTAATTAATACATTTTTTTAGTGCATATTGATATAAAAAATATAAAGAGAAAGAAAGTATATTCCATACATCATGTCAAAGTTTCCCAAACTGGGGTTCGTGAATTTAATGAAGAGCAAATAATTTATTCATAAAATGTAAAATTAAAATAATTAAAATGACAACATTCAAAATAAAAACGTATTGTGTGAATGTCCACAAAAATGGAAGACTTTCTGAATGTATATAAGCGGTAGGATATTTACAAGATGAAAAATGAGAGAGAATCAATAAATTATGAATAATTTATTTTTCATATGGGAACAATGGGTAATCATAATCAATAAACAAGTAACTGTAGTCCGATTACGAGTATTTTAAAAAGTAATATAGGCTAATCTAATCACAAGTACTTAATTTTTGGAATTAATTACATAATCCAGATCACATTACTACATAGCTCTGATCACACTTTTATTATTTTTAATTATTAAATAATTTTTTACAACATGACTGGAAAACTAATAAATAATGTCACTTCATTTCAGTCTCTTTAAAAATGCAGTAAAAAGTAATATTGTGAAATATTATCATTTAAAATAGTGTTCTATTTGAATATATATTGAAATGTAATTTATTTCTGTGATGCAAAGCTGAATTTTCATAGTCTTTAGTCTCACATTATTCTTCACATAATAAACTGCATTTGATTTTTATGCTTATTTAACGCTAGAATGTTAGCGTTTCTGTCACTGTTCACGGAAAGTGCGTTTTACTTTTGATAAAGCTCACTGTAGCTCTTCTAAAAGGAACTGAGTATAAGTCGAGTGATCAGAAACGCTGTTTGAATTGAGATTGGTTGAAGCTTCTCGATGATGAAGGCGGCGTATCTGAGTGAAAGGGTTCTGGAAAACACAGCCTAACAGTATTGATAAATACACTCAGGATAGATTACAGATTCAAAGTAATGCCTTCAGTATCAATGACACTTGATTATCGTCCCTGTGAACAATTAAAGCTTCAAAGCTAAATCTGCAGTCCAGTTTCAGTAATCAATAAATCAGTTCCAAATTCAGTGCTGATGTAATCCAATAATCCAAACATACGAGGGGCGTTCAAAGAGAGAAGTCAAAGATACAGATTAGGATCATGAACTCAGAATTATAAACAGAATCCAGACAGGGAAATTACTCCAGTGTATAGGAAAACATTGGGATGAGCCGAGCAAAATTTCTACTGCAAAACAGTGGATGCATTGCAGAAATGGGATGCATTATTACTTTCTTATTCAACAAATGTCAGTTGAATTTCTTTACAGTCAGTACACTAAAAATATACTTTGAAACCATTACTATTTAGAAAGTGCTTGCAAATTTCACAAATGTGACCCTGGAGCACAAAACCAGTCTTAAGTCGCTGGGGTTTATTTGTAGCAATAGCCAACAATACATTGTTTGGGTCAAAATGATACATTTTTCTTTTATACCAAAAATCATTAGGATGTTAAGTAAAGATCATGTTCCATGAAGATATTTTGTAAATTTCTTACTGTAGATATATCAAAACTTCATTTTTGATTAGTAATATGCATTGCTAAGAACTTCATTTGGACAACTTTAAAGGTGATTTTCTCAATATTTAGTTTTTTTTTTGCACTCTCAGATTCCAGATATTCAAATAGTTGTATCTCAGCCAAATATTGTCCGATCCTAACAAACCATGCATCAATGGAAAGCTATTTATTCAGCTTTCAGATGATGCAGAAATCTCAATTTTGAAAAATTGACACTTAAGACTGGTTTTGTCGTCCAGGGTCACAAATAATTACAAAGAAATGGAAAGTAACACATTGAATTAAACAACAATTTGAAGCTGAAAGACCAATTTTTCTACCAAATTTCAGAAAGACTGCAATGTACATCAGCAACGGGACACTTTGCATTATTTTGCGTTATGCTTTCAATATATTGTGATTTAGCATATGTCAGTTGAATTTCTTTACAGTCTAACAAAAATGTATTTTAAAGCAATTTTCACTCAGATAATTAAAAAGAAATGGCACATTGAATTAGTTTTTTTTTCAACAGCTTACACACATCAAAACTTTGCCTTTTTTTCAGAACTTTACAAGAATCGCACACAAAATGCAAAATGCCTCACATCTCTTGCAAAACAAAACACTGCATTCAAAACATCACAAACACATCTCAAAAGCAAACATTTGTCTTGCGTTGAAAACACTTTTGCCATAATATTATATTTTTGGATATGTCATAGCTATGTCTGTTAATCCTAAAGCAGTGAAAACTGTATATATTCATCCTATTTGTCAAGAGGTTTACTGCTAACTAGTGAAACACTACATTAATATGATGAGCTGCAGCTCAAAATACATGTTAGATGGAAACATTGTGCATCACGATCAAGTTTGTAGCTTAATTCACTATATTTTGAATAGTTTGAGCTGCAGTTCAGTTCATGACAGTTCAAATCAGCTGAAATCATCCAGTCATCTCATACCACTGAAGTGAATGTTACATTCATCAATATATACTGTAATAAATATTAGAGAAATTATTGTTGCATCTGATTGTATTAGTCTGTATAGAGTGATGTAGAGCAGATGAACACAAACAGATGAAATGTGTTGAGTCATATTACATTAACTAAGACTAATAAATGCTTTAGAAGTGTTTTTTGGAAGCTTGTTGTAAAATGTTACCAAAAAGGTTGCTTGCTCCTTTAATATAGATCTACAGTGGCAGGAAAAAGTATGTGAACCCACTGGAATGGTTAGTTTTCTGCATTAATTAGTCATAAAATGTCATCTGATCTTAATCAAAGGCAAACACAATGTGCTTCAGCTAACAACACTATTACAATCTCTCATGTTTTTATTGAAACCATCACATTAAACATTCACAGTGCAGTGGAAAAAGCGAACTTCACCTTGTTGTCGTTGGATGATGCACAACTGTGATGTTTGTCGAGTCCTGAGCAGTTCATCTGACCGCTATTCTTCAGAATAATCCAGCTTCTGCTCATTCTTTGGTTTTCCAGCATCTTCTGCATATTTGTCCTCTTTCCAATAGTGGCTATATAATTTTGAGAGGTAGGCTATTTTCTTATTTTGGTTAAACGTCGTATTTTCATTTAGTACTGCCACTCAGAAGCGACAGAAAATTTTTCCCAGAAGGCAAAATAAGCAAAATCGATACTGATCGTTTACATCTCTGACTCTTAATGCATTGTGTGAGTCCATCCATTGTTCTCAGTGTGAAAAGATGACCTCAAAATTATACAGTCACTGCTGTAAACCGTTCAAATATGCAGAACATGCTGGAAAACCAAAGAACGAGCAGGACCTGGGGGATTTTTCTGAAGAACAGCAGGCTCAGGAATCTTGAACAGCGATCACAAAACATAAACACATAAAGAAAAGTCTTTTTTCATCCACAGCACTCATGTTTAATGCAACAAAGATTATAACAGTTTGTGTTTTGTTAGCTGAAGCACATTGTGTTTGTCTATAATTGTGACATTGATTAAGATCAGATGACATTTTATGGCCAATTAATGCAGAAAACTAACCATTCACATACCTTTTCTTGCCACTAAACACTACGCTATGCCTGAGCTCTTCCGTCTAGACACAGAGGTTTACGGTTCTTGTTTAATATGATAAACAGATTGCCCAGACGCACCTGTGGTTTGTGATGAGGATGAACGGTCGTGATGTAATTGAATCACTGAGAGTGAAGCGTGTGTGTTAGAGACTCCAGAGATCAGCTGAACATCTGTCTAGAGTTAAAAAAATTACATTTAGCACACTTTGTGCCAAATTATGACCTTACACTCATTAAGACTTGTTCAGCAAGCCATAGCTTACCTCACGAGGTCCTGTGAGCCTGTCATGAATCCCGCATGCCTTTATTACTAGATGTTGTTGCTTTATGCTATTGTGGTATGCTGAGAGGCTGCATTTAATGAGTAAACAATGGGGAAAAAACAATTGTGGTAAAAAGAAATGGCTAGAAATTTACAATGAGACAAACATTACCATAAATAAATAAATAAGGTAAAAAGAAATTGCTAGAAATTTACAATCAGACAAACATTACCATAAATAAATAAATAAGGTAAAATAAATAAGGTAAAAAGAAATTGCTAGAAATTTACAATGAGACAAACATTACCATAAATAAATAAATAAGGTAAAGTAAATAAGGTAAAAAGAAATTGCTAGAAATTTACAATCAGACAAACATTACCATAAATAAATAAATAAGGTAAAGTAAATAAGGTAAAAAGAAATTGCTAGAAATTTACAATCAGACAAACATTACCATAAATAAATAAATAAGGTAAAGTAAATAAGGTAAAAAGAAATTGCTAGAAATTTACAATGAGACAAACGTGACCATAAATAAATAAATAAATAAAATAAATAAATAAGGTAAAAAGAAATTGCTAGAAATTTACAATCAGACAAACATTACCATAAATAAATAAATAAGGTAAAGTAAATAAGGTAAAAAGAAATTGCTAGAAATTTACCATGAAACAAACATTACCAACAATCAATCAATCAATCAATAAATAAATGGTAAAAAGACATTTCTAGAAATGTAGCATAAAAATACACTCACCAATTACAGTCGTTTTGGTGCCTATATCTGTATATTAACTGTTCATAACTATATATAGTTTGCCTGGTATAATGTTAATATAACAGCCTTGAAAAAATGAACTAAAATTCTGCTTTGTAAAACAATTTAACAATATTTTACTGTGAATCTATTGTTTTGAATATTACTTATTTTCACCGTAAATTGCCCATTCATACTTTCTTTTTCTCAAAATCACAATTTTTGCATTAAAATGACATGTATTGTGTAAGTTAATTTAATCATGTTTTTAATAATGTAATGTTTTTGTATACGGTAACTTACAGTTAAACAATTACACGTCTCAAGGGCTATTAATATGAAAAAAATTATAGCATTATAGAAAAGTATAGCATTTGCTTTGTACAATATTGTACAATAATTTACCAATATTTTATATTATGTACACATGTGCATTTATAGTGTAATATAGGCCTATATGTTTTACCAAAAAAAAAAATTTACAGTAAAATTTATGTCCGATTTAACTTAATATTTTTTACTGTGTATGTAGGTAACTTACAATTAGCCAATTTCATGTCTCTAGTATTTCAAATCTAAAATGTTGAATAAAATGAATAAAAAGGTTGTTGTATGTGATTCCAGTGTAAAGCACACAGCCTCAGTCAGAACTGGTGCAAATCTGAAGCGTTGAAAACAGTTAAAGCAAACGAAATAACATTACATACATTACAGGCCTGCAAATGTGAAGAAGCTGACATGAATTTTCCAATAAAGACACTGGTGCTTTATAAACGTCACATGTTTCGCCTGACGCTAAAGCAGCCAGCCAGGAAATACATCACAAACGAGCATCTTCCTTCATCAGATTACATTTAGTGTCACGTTTTTGCAGAAATGACTCCCCACCCTTTATGCATGTTATAATTTACAAATACAGTCTGACAATAGCAGATCATCTAACAAACGGCCTCAAATGCTTTGATGAGATTTAAATTCCTCACAAATTAGACCTTATTATCATTCCTCAATTTCTCTGTTCTTAATGATGACCAGACTGCAATCAGTATGAACATATAAACAGACATCTCTCTCTCTCTCTCTCTTTCTCTCTCATGTGGTTTTAATTTTCGTCCCCAGGCAACGTTTGGAGTTTGGCTGAGCTTGAGTTTCATTGTAAAACTTCAGTAAAAGACCAACTCCACTTCCAAGGCAGAAACGCAGGACTTGAGTTTATTATGATTTCCTCAGAGGATCAGCGAGGGGCCCGCGGGGCTCCGATCGGCTCTCAGGGGCCACAGCGACCAGCTCAAACCGCTGCTGTTCATATCCACATGGTGGCACCAGAACACTTAACTTTTTAATAGCACTTGGAATTTGTTGTGTATTTTGACTTAATCTTACTATTTTAGTAAATGCGCACTGAATTTGCTTGCTTTCATTTGTAAGTGCTGTTGTCAAGACTTGTTTCTTTGACTAATTATACTGAATGTACTATTTTGGAGTTGCTTTCATGCAATATCAAGCACTTTGAAATGCTATATGATTTGTGATGTGATTTTTATATAATTCTACTTCAGTCATTTAATCCAGTGTGTCACTTGCCATTTCTTTACATTTACTAGCATTTTCTGAGTGAAAATTGTTTTTACACCGAATTGTTTTCAGCGTAGCTGCTAAGAAATAAAAATTACTTGCTGAAAGAGATGTTTAGCATTTAGAAAACTCAAAAACCACAATGCATCAGGTTACATTAAAACATTAGAAAATGTAGTTTTTACATCAGAAAGCTAAACATTTGCTTTGTGGCTAGATCAAACATTTTTATATTTTGCTTTGATTTTTAATTAACGTTTAGGTAATTCTGTTGTTTTTGTTTTTGTTATTTTTAAAAATATATATTTTTAATGTAGTTTTATTATTTTAGTAAACTATGAAAATGGAAATATTGTAAAATAAGTTTAAAAAATATATTATTTAATTATACTTCAGTTAAAATTTAACATTTTAAAATCTTGAAATTTTAAATAAAGTGTTTTTTTTTGGCATTTTTAATTTTTTAAAACGTGTTTATAGTTTTTAATGATATTTTATTTCAGTTTTAGCTATTTTAGTAAATCAAGTTAAACTAAACAAAAACAGAAATATTGTAAAATAAATTAAACATTTTTAATATTTAATTTTATTTCAGTTAAAATGTAACATTTTAAAATCTTGAAATTTTAAAAAGTGTTTATTTTTCTTGTTTTTGTCATTTTTAATTTTTTTTTAAAACGTGTTTATAGTTTTTAATATTTTATTTCAGTTTTAGCTATTTTAGTAAATCAAGTTAAACTAAACAGAAATATTGTAAAATAAATTAAACATTTTTAATATTTAATTTTATTTCAAAATAAAATTAATTTATTTTTTAAAAAATTAATTTTTACTAAAATTTTAGTAGTCATCATTATAACTCAGTAGATTTGAGACAGGAGCGAGAGCAGATCGATGGCTTGTGACCTCCAGCGACACGGATGATGGATGACGGTGGAAGAGGAGAGAACGCGACGGGGAAAAGTGTAGGATAGGGTTAAACTCTAAAACAACAAAAGGTGTCTTAAATGTCTAAAATGGTGTTATTAAAATCCGCACCCTCACCCGTCCTGAGGATAAAGAACAATAGTGTTGTCAATCACACAGTTATGCCTCATAAACTCTTCACACATCCTCTATTGCTCGGTTAAATTGAGCCAAAGGAGACCAATTTCCCCTCCGCAGACTCTGTAAACGTCAAACCCAGCAAACCCTGGACTTCTGTGGACTTGTAAACGGCGCTGTGTGTTCTGCTGATTATGTGATTGCTCATGACAGAAAGCACTTTGAGATCCAGCTCCAGCGCTGCTGCCATGAAAAGCCTGTTTAGAGCAGATCAGCAAATGAGCATCGACAAGATAACAGTCCTTTTGTCAAAAAACATTAGTTTTCTCATCGGCGCTGGAAGATTGAATTTGATTTGCAGAGTTTGGTCGTTCGAGACATTGAGATCATTTATGATGTGGCATGATCTGCAACACAAGCTGTTATTTTGACATTATACAGCACTTTCATCAAGTAATAAAGTCAACTGCTTCCACACAAAATCTTTCCTTGTGACACAGTTTCTGAAAGCTGACACTCAAACAGCAGAAGCATGCACCGAATCTGCAAAACCATGCACTAATTCTCAGGCTTTGACTTTTAATTTCATAAAACACATTTTGCTAAACACAACACACAATGTGTAACACAAACATCTAACAGGAATTAATATTACGGCAAAGGTGTTTGCAAATGTTTGCTTTTGAGATGTGTTTGTGATATTTTGAATGCAGTGCTTCATTTTGCAAGAGATGTGAGGCATTTTGCATTTTATGTGTGCAATATGTGTGTAAAGTTAAAAAAACAAAGAGGCAAAGTTAATCTGTTTAAAAAAAAAAGTGAAGCATTTAAGGCACAAATCATGTTTTTTTGTTGTTGTTTTTTTTTAAACATTTTTTCCATTTTATTATTATTAGAACTATGTTTTTTTTTTGAGTGAAAGAAAATTTTATTATATTTGTTTGATTTGAAGTAGGCCTATTAAACTTTATTTTTTCCATTTACATTAAATTAATTGTAGAAAACATTTTTGATTCTAAAATAATACTGTTTTTCATTACACAAAGATTAATAAACTTATTTTTAAACTTATTTTATCGAGTACATCAAAAAATAAAAATAAATAAATCCATCTTCCAAACCTGCGAATTACATCGATGCGAAAACCTTAATAATGAATCATATTCTATCTGTTATTTTAATTTAATTTACAAAAACATATTACTGTATGTAGAGCCACACTTCTAGCGGTTTGTGCGTAAAACGGCAAGATACTCGCGGATTTCGCGATTTGCGTGAGTGGTGCTTCGGCGCTGCGCGGATGAATCTGATTGAGGCGTGCCGGTGTCGTAGCCATGGTTACTAATGATCATCTTGTCAATGCCAATGTCACCAATAATATCAAACTCCTCTCCAAATGAACGAATAAATAGCCTAACGAATGAAAGACGAATGTGGGAAAAATATATCTTAAGAGCAAGCAGGTTACAGTTTTTCTTTTTAACTTAATTGCTAATCATATCCGATCATATAAAACACTGGAAAATATTAGCGTACAACTCGGCTAAGCTATTATAGCCTTAACCTTTTAAAAATTAGCCTGCTGCTACGAAACTGTCCGTTTCAATTTTTGCTTGCAAACTCGTTTTGGTTCGAGATTTCTCAATTTTTACATCGTTTTGCTCTGTGGTTATTGTTAGATTACTCGTTTGTAAAAGTGTTCAGTTTAGAGCTGTATCTTCCAGCCTGCCCTTACGTTCTTTATTTACGTACATGACGTAAACACGCACGCTCTAATGACAGAGGGACGCAGTTTACCGCGGATTCCGCCCCAACATATAAAATAACAGATAGAATATGATTCATTATGAAGGTTTTCAATATTGCATCGATGTAATTCACAGACATGGTTTGGAAGATGGATTTTTTTTTTTTTGATGTACTCGAAAAAAATAAGTTTATTAATCTTTATGTAATGAAAAACAGTATTATTTTAGAAACATTAAAATACTATTATAGTTTTTATTAATGTTTTAAATAAGTTTTTATGTTTATATTTTCCGTATTGTTTTTTGTTGTTGTTTTTATTAGCCTATTATTATTATTATTATTATTTGTACATAGTTTTTATCGATTTTTATTTCAGTTTTAGTTATTATAGTACATCAAGTTAAGCTAAATGAAAATGAGAAACATTGCCTTGGCTTAAGTAAAGTAAATTTTAACTGGATTGACATTCTCACAATGATCAGACAGGGTTGATAAAATAAATTGTACACTTAATGTCAAATAAATGTAAAAATGAATAGCACATATATTTGGTTTGTATTCCTTTTAAAAAAAAATACTAAAAATTAACTACTGTTTAACTATGAATTTTAAGTCCTGTTTTGCACAAGGGTCAAGATGTGCATTCGTTTGTGTGCTTGATCAGTCTCTTTGTCTAAAAAAAAAAATGTTCTGGGAACAATGTTTTGTTCAGTTTGTCTAGTTAAGCTGACAGGAGAATTTTCTAACATATGTTTGCAGTGGTATGTATATATACAGTCTGTCAGTAGCCTTTAACTCTTTAACTCTTGCCTTTAAGCCTGCATCTGTAAAGATCTCTAAAGGTCACGCTCGCATGTCAAGAGTTCCTGTAACTGACTTCTTACCTTCAGAGTCCACACATGTCTGTAATTACACCCCAATTGCTTCCCCAAACTTTATGTAGGGCTGTGTGTGTGTGTGTGTGTGTGTGTGTGTGCTTCCAAAACAGGTGTGTGATTCTAAACAGTATTGCTCAAGCATTTAAAGGAGGCTCCGTTGACTTTTCATCTTTTCAACATGTTTCCACCTTGACAGTTCCCAAACGAATGGAACGCAAACAAACTCCTCACACCTCACTGCATTCAAAGGCCGAATACAATGGAAGCGCAAGGCAAGAGCTTTCTCTGTAAATTCTAACTCGAGGCAAGTTTGAGAAGGCCGCGTTTCATCTGTTCGGAAACAATGAAGCCTCTTAATAATCATCCTCGTGAATAATAAAGAAACAAAAATCGGAATTTCCCCACTAAACGGAATTCCGTGGAACGTTGATGCTACACTGTTTCATACAATGAAGGTGAACAAGGACACGGAGAACCGTAAACATACGCTATTATATATTCCAGGTCTTCTGAAGTCCGCGACCAAAAATAGAAATGCATTTCTTCTTAAATGAGCTGCTGGCACTCGGCCAGCCTGATTTAACAGCGGTATCACTGGAGGGCATGCGCAATCACTCGCAGCGTGAGAAAGCCATTCTTCACCTGTCAGCTTGTGTTTGGGTCACGGAGGAACAACAGAGCCAAATGAAAGAAAAAGAGGAGAAGCAGAACGGAATGGAAGAACATCTCATGCTCATCCGGATTTTAAGGAACAGTTACAGTTCGTTAGTTTACGTTGAGGATTCTTGGAACTTTTAAAAGCCTCTAAAAATAGGCCCGGCTGTGTGTGTGTGTGTGGAGAGACAGATCAGATACTGTAATCTCTGACACTAAAAGCTTTTTATTTACCTCTCGCTCGCTCACTCACTCATATGTTCACAGACAAACGTCTCTGTGCTCATCAAACCGAGTGTGTCCTTCGCTTACAATTGAGTTCAGATTCCCTGGCGCGGCTTATACCATCACCTGTTCCTCTCACACACTCCAACATGTGCCAACCGTATTTTTCTTCTGAGAAACTGCCAGGATGCGTTTCAGACCAAACCGCTGGCTATTGAGCTAATTCTATCATCCAGTTTATCTTCATTCAGAACTGTGGCTCCGTTCCCAATCCTAGTGAGCATCGTGGTGTGCTACAGACTCCACAAGATTGGCAGCTGCGTTCTGCAGACAGCTTTTAGCCCAAATTGAAAATACCATTGCATGTGTATCTTCAAAGACAAAGAGAAGCCGACCACAAAAGGCTTTGCAACAAGCTCAGTCCAACATAACAAGCTGAGAAAGGCATTGCTTATAAATATTTAATTTGATACCTATAGAGATAGCTAATTAGGCTGAATACTTGTATTGAAAAAATACTATGGAAGTCAATGGTGCCACAGAACTGCTCCGTTTCCCACATTCTTCAGAATATCGTCCTTTGTGTTCAGCAGAACAAAGACATTCATACAGGTTTGGAACGAC
The DNA here is from genome assembly GCF_012432095.1 of Onychostoma macrolepis. Classification (NCBI taxonomy): domain Eukaryota; kingdom Metazoa; phylum Chordata; class Actinopteri; order Cypriniformes; family Cyprinidae; genus Onychostoma; species Onychostoma macrolepis. The sequence goes on along the minus strand of NC_081168.1, from coordinate 2,550,468 downwards.
TTGAGGGTGAGTAAGTGATGACAGCATTTTCATTTTTGGCTGAACTATCCCTTTAACTGGTTTAAGGCACTTGGTTTCCTCAAGTTAAATGAATTGAGTAAACTTATTCAATTTTACAGTGTAGGCACTTATTTTACATGCTTTTTTAAAAAAAAAAAACCTAGAGAAGTATATGCATATTCAGATGTGGGAAAGAGATCAAAGTTTGGCTTGTTAGCATAGTCCTGTCAAAAAAAAATCCTTACTGAAGTGATTAAATTAGGCCTATAATATATCATTATAGAATTATTATATGAATGATTAAATTTGAATAGTTTAATGTTTTTTACACACATTTTTTTTTTATGTCATTTATTTTTTATATATATATATATATAATAATTTTTTTTTATATAAGTAATATTCAGCTTGCAATGCTTTTATTTATTTTTTGTCATGGTTACCACAAAAATATTAAGCAGCACAACTGATTTTATATATATATATATATATATATTTATTTTACATTTGATAAGAAATGTTTCTTGAGCATCAAATCAGCATATTAGCATGATTTCTGACACTGAAGACTGGAGTAATGATGCTGAAAATTCAGCTGTGCATCACAGCAATCAATTACATTTAAAAATATACATAGCAATTAATTGCAGTTTTTCACAATAATACTGTTTTTACTGTATTTTGATCAAATAATTCCAGCCTTGGTGAGACACCTTTCAACCAGCTCAGTTAAGATGCTGTCTATGTAGGCTTTAGTTAGCAAGCAGCTCACTAGTGCAACTTTACACACACATAGTTGACTCATTCACCTACATTCACACACACTGAACTCTCTGTAGGCGATCCAAAACAATCATCCATAATCTTTCCTGAAAGCATGTTGAATAACACTAAAACACGCCACGGTACATTAAAGTCTGTTTTTCCTCGAGGGCAACACTCACATAACATAAATGCACGGTGACTGTGGTTACCGACTCTTATCTGGGAGGATCAATTGATTAGGCAATAAATCAGTCAACCTGTGCCCTAGGTTTCCCCCGCACCGAGAGTCAGCCCAGCCCTGCAGCCAAAGACGGGCTCCTGGGTGAACAGGAAGGGCTGGGCTTCAGGTGAGAGGCGAAGACAAAGCAGCGGGAGAAAAACCGGCAGAATAGAGGAGGAGGCAGAGACAGACAGAAAGAGAGAGAAACAGGAATGCAGAAACTCCCTAGGCAGCGACGCAATCCTCTGGAGAGAGAAAAAAGGAATTTTTATGTGCTGCAGGTGATCAGGACTCGACACGGAGACAGAGAGAGAAACGGAGAAAGACTTGGGACCTCATTTATAAAATGTTGCACAAAAACCATCCTAAATTTGATCTTACGATCACCCAGGTTAAAAAAAAAAGTACACTTTCATAATGTACTTAAAGTGCTCTATTTTCACGCACTAATTTTGTACTTAATATACTAAAAATTATTCTTTAGTAGTCGAAAGTTTGCTTTATTTTCAATTCTGCCACATGTACAGCACATACAGCTGGGCCTATACAAATATACAACTAAGGGCATGCCAAAAAAACTAAACAAGTCTTCTTAGTATTTAGTACTTTTTAAGATAAAGTTTACTCATCTGTGTTATTTTGGGACAACATGAATATGAACTAAAATGTGACCTTGGACCACAAAACCAGTCATAAGGTTAATTTTTTAGGATCGGACAATATTTGGCTGAGATACAACTATTTGAAAATCTGGAATCTGAGGGTGCAAAAAAATCTAAATATTGAGAAAATCATCTTTAAAGTTGTCCAAATGAATTCTTAGCAATGCATATTACTAATCAAAAATTAAGTTTTGATATATTTACGGTAGGAAATTTACAAAATATCTTCATGGAACATGATCTTTACTTAATATCCTAATGATTTTTGGCATACAAGAAAAATGGATAATTTTGACCCATACAGTGTATTGTTGGATATTGCTACAAATATATCTGTGCTACTTATGACTGCTTTTTAGGTCCAGGGTCACAAATGTGCTTTTAACATACATTTTGTATTTACCACTTGCAGTACTTGAACCCATCTTTCATACACTAGTACACTCAAGTGGTAACTAAATACATTTTTTAAATACAGAGATAGTATGTTAAAAGCACATTTTAGTTCATATTCACGATGTCCCAAAATAGCACAGTACACGATCTTGAGTTTATCTTAAGAAGTACTAAAGAATAATTTTTGTTAAGTATTAAGTACAAAATTAGTGCGTGAAAATTGAGCACGTTAAGTACATTATGGAAGTGCACTTTTTTTAAACCTGGGCAGACCAAATGAGAACGTAGGGAGCGATAAAGACTCACTAAATAGGCTGCTGCTGATGAACTGATGACAGACGAGTGATTTACTGTGTGATTGGCAGCGAGACGCGAGCTCTGCAGCACAGATGGCAGAGAGATCCAGGCGGACGCGATGGCACGAGATGAGAGGGGCCTGTTAAACTAAAACAAATAAAACTACTTAACTTTACAGATGCACAGATACATAAACAGTCTCTCACACACACACACTCGCACTGATTCAGAGAAGCGACACGTGATGACACACACACACACACACACAGGCGCACAAAGCGGCCTTTGTTGCCGATGTGTGGTCATCCATTTAGGGGCCGAAGCTGACTGGACTCTGCATTACGCATTTCACTGAGTCTTCAGCCATGTGTTTGTGTGTGTGTTTGTGTGTGTGTGTGTGTGACTTCTCCCTCACCAAACTCATCTTTTCCCGTAATTTGTGATAATTGCCCATAAAAGAACGTGTCACACCCGTGTGTGTGTGTGTGTGTGTGTGTGGGTGTGGTGGTGCCGTGATAACTCCAGTGCAGGTGTGTTGCTCAAAGGGAAACAGATTCTCATTGATCCTTTAATTTTACCCCAAACATAGCCTGAGGAAAAGAAACAATAAGCACCTGAGCGTTCGTTCATTTCAATGCTGGCTGATTGTGTTTGCACTGCAATGTTTATGCCATAAGCGTCAATGTGAAATGACATTTTGTTTTGATCGGGTGTATGAATGTCTCTGTGTGTGTGCGTAACTGCTTAACCATATTTTGGAGACGAATTTGTGAGCTAAACTTGACAAAACCTCATTTTGGAAACATATGCACTGATAAAAAACTGTATAAAATAAAGTAAATTGTAAAAAAAAATTAGGATTAGGGTGTGGATTATCTGTTATAGTATTTCTAACTATATGAAAACAATAGAAGTCTATGCAATGTTCACATTTAAGTTAACGAGTGTGTGTGTGTGTGTGTGTGTGTGTGTGTCAGTAGGTGAGCACTAGGGAAGAGGAGAGGCGTGAGAGAGAGATAGAGGGGAAGAGAGGGATGAGAGGATGTGGGATTACATGAAAGAACGGAGTGGTCATAAATTTAGCTCAGACAGACGAATAAAACTCTTGCTATCCTCCCAGTCCCTTTGTTTCTTCCTCAAGGGGTAAGAGCACACACACACACACACACACACACACCCATAGTGTAGTCAGTAAAGGTCTTTTGTACTCTGCAAAAAAACCATGTGACACCATACAGTCGTACCCCAGAGAAATAAATAGTATTAAATAAATATAACAGACATATACACACATACAGAAATCACTGTACAGACTGTACACAAACACTCCTATTCATACACCCTCTCATCTGCATCATAACTCACGGTCATGTGTGTAGACAAAAAGAAACTGTGGTGGTACCATGGTAAAAGAATGGTAATAATGTAGTACTTTGATGTATATTAACAGACTGTATGAATGTGATATTAATACACAATGGCATTCCAAGGTACAGTATGTTTAAGAATACTGTTTAAGAATTGATGATTGAATTAAGAATAAATGATTGCCATGAAACTGTTCAAAAACACAATAATACCATGGTACTTTTCCAAAAACATTGTATTATGGTACTTTTTTTTTTTTTTTGTATCACACATTCTTGGAGGTACACTGAAGTTTCAAATAAATACCTCGGTGTATTATTACATACTGTGGTATTTACTTGACACCCCAATAAATCTTCAAGAACGCTTTCCTTTCATGTAAAAGCATGGGAATATGGCACTGAACGGTTATCATTTTCACATACCATGGTATTTGCATGCTACTCCAAACTACTTTACTACTATTACCATGGTACCATACCCAAAAACATGACCCTTTAATACCATGGTACTAAATTATTACCATGGTATTCACATAGTACTCAATGTTTCTACAAAAATACAATGGTATTACTATTGTACATTTAAAAAGCATCAACAACATTACCATGGTGCCATCCCCAAATCATAGTAATACCATAGTACTTTGAAATATACCAGGGTACAAAATTATGATCTTATTCACGTATCATGGTATTTACATAGTACTCATTGTTTCTACAAAATACCATGGTATCACCATTGTACATTTCTAAACAACAACAAAACATAGTATTAACATGGTTCAATGCTCAAAAACATAGTAATGCCATAGTACTTTGAAATATACTATGGTACTAAATTATAGCCTTATTCACATACCATGTTATTTACATAGTACTCATTGTTTCTACAAAAATACCATGATATTACCATTGTACATTTCCAGAAAACATAATATCACCATGGTACCATGCCTAAAAATATTCTGAAGTTTTTGTATAAAATACTTTCATATGTTTCCTTTTCTGTTCGCACACACGCCATCTGAACATCAGATTTGTGCATGTGTTTCCAAATGTGTAGGAGTGTATTTGTGTGTCTGGAAAAAGACGAGTCAGTGTCAGTGAGGCGTTACTGACTCAGTTTGTGAGGCAGCAAAAACTCTCCATTGTTTCTTTGATTATGCCACATTTCCTCCACTTTTGCCCGTTGACCCTTTCACTACTGCATGACGCCGAGCATGATTCACTTTCCTTCTGCTGAATCACGTCTGGCTCTCTCAAAGAGCGCTCTCTTCCCTTTGTCCGTGACGTACTGGCGGCTCTGTTCTGTTTGGTGATTTAGTGCAAAGCGTGACCATCTGAGATCCTCAGATCTCCATCCACAGAGCGTGAATCAGTCTGTTTCCGCTCTCTGCCCAAACCTAGCGAGCTGATCTCCCCACGCACATTTCACAACAGGTTCAATTCAGTCACGCAAATTAGCTGTTGGTCCAACAGAGAACTGCTTGGTTTGAAAGTGACTTCTGTGTGAGTTGTGCATGGCTGTATTAGTGAAGAATTGTGCTATATGTAATAAACACAACTCATTTTATACACTGCAAATGTGACCCTGGAGCACAAAAGCAGTCATAAGCAGCACAGAGGTATAATTGTAGCAATATCCAACAATACATTGTATGGGTCAAGATTATAAATTTTTCTCTTATGCCAAAAATCATCAGGATATTAAGTAAAGATCATGTTCCATGAAGATATTTTGTTAATTTCCTACTGTAAATATATCAAAACTTCATTTTTGATTAATAATATGCATTGCTAAGAACTTCATTTGGACAACTTTAAAGGTGATTTTCTCAATATTTAGATTTTTTTTGCACCCTCAGATTCTAGACTTTCAAATAGTTGTATCTCAGCCAAATATTGTCCAACAAATCATACATCAATGGAAAGCAATTTTAAAAAATTGACCCTTATGACTAGTTTTGTGGTCCAAGGTTACATATACACTTTAAAAGAGACACACATGCAGATGTTTGTGAAAGATGTTTTCTCTGATTTGTGAAGATGAACATTGTTAAATTACCTTATTTATTGCATCAAAATTTGTTCATACTTTACTATAGATTAAGAGTGGATCATTTTATTATTTGTTTGCTATTCATGCAACAGTAGTTATTACTGTAATAATTTTCACAAGTAAGCATTGCTATCTGATAAGAACTTTGTCTAGTGCTCTTATGAATGTTTTAGCATGACTTTGTGAAAGGAATGAAATAGCATAGCTTTCTTAATGGCCTGCATATCTGCCACATTTCATTCTGTAACCTACTTGTTATACAGATCTCTAGTGTTATTACACTAGTGTTTTTGATAGTGTTGATACTGTTTCTTACAGATAATAATATCACGATGATCATTGCATTTGTCTTATCAAACTTGGCATACAGTCAGCAATAACGTTGCCATGCCCTCTATGGGCTTTTTTATACTATTATTATCGTTATTATTAGTGCCGGCGGCGATGCAGTGTTGCCAGGTATTGCTACAGTAGCAAACAAAATCAAGCTCTCATAGGAGGAGTTTTAAAGTGCTGATTAGTCATTCAGAGAACTTCTGATTCTATTTCTGAATATGAAAAATGTACCGAGGTCCAGACCTCAGTGACCTCATAGCCGTGTACAGTGGTGACCAAAAATTTTTATGACAGTAGTATTTTCATCTGACACACTACAGCCAAAGATAGAAATAACTGATTTTTTTAGCTGGTGAAAATACTAGTGTACTAATCATTATGGCCACCACTGTATATCGCAATTAACTTTTTTGGTTTGCGGAATTTTTTTAGAAGGCAGCTCGCTAGGTTTCGAAACGAAGCCGCTGTTGGGTCTCAAACGCGCAGTCGTTTCTTCAGTCTGGTGAAGTCTTTCGCTGATCTCCAAAGCCAGCTCTGCAGCTCTCTCAGTACCCAAAATCCCTCCACTTTCCGCGAGAAGTCATTCGACGCGGGATGAGACGACAACACTGGGGCCGCCAGCAAAGTGTGAACCTCAGCGGCCGACCCTCCGTACTGATAGATCAGCGAGAGAGGAGAGAGTCCAGCGTGAGGGGACCGAACAGCTCGACGATGCTGTAGAGACGCCGATGAAAAGAGTACAGGCTGCTTTCCGAATTTTAAAGCTGTGTAGTTCATGTTGAGTTTTAGGATTTTCTCTTCATCAATGCTTAACAGTCTTCTCCGTTTCCCCCATCGCTCCATTCCTTCCTCTTTCTCTCTCTCCTCTTTAGCAGCCCAGCTCTCTCCTTCTTTTCTCCTTCCTCTTCTGCCCCGCTTCAGATCCGCCCGAGTCGTTCCCTCTCTCGCGCCCCGAGGCTCGTAACTCCGCAGAGGAGCAGGGCTGTTCTGAAACTGTGAGGACAGAAGTGGGGCGTATCCTTGAGCGGGCGTGGAGGGCGGGAGGTTGGTGTAGCCCAGGGCGTTCATCAGGCCGGATATGGATCCCAGCAGGCCGCTGAGGCCGGAGCAGAAGTGCATGAGGGAGCTCTGGAGGTACGGACACAGGGTGGAGCGCGCCAGCTCCCTCACGGCACACAGGAGAACACTGTAGGCCCGCTGGTTCTGCGCCAGACGGGCGCCGTTCTCCAGCCCGCGCCATAAGTCCACCCGCGTTGCCGCGCTGGGCACGGACAGAGAGGAGCTGTTGGGTCGTGGAGGAGAGAAGCCGGGATCGCTGAATGGAGGACCCAGATAGGACAGCTGAGGAGAGAATCCAGAGATGAGGAGACAACATATTAGATCAATTCTGTCGCATGTAAAATTATATAAAAGAGCCCTTCAGAATCAAATTTTTGTCATCTATATTTCAGTGCTTTCTGGAATAACCCCAACAGTGCACATTTTGCATGTAAGTTTTGCCATCTCTGTTTGAAACCTGCAATTGCAGCTATTTGCAGAATTATTTTCTTAACGTGGGTCGTGCACGTTTTGAGGAGCATGTGTGGCTGTCAGTCACTGCACCGGTGTGGATACTGTACTTAAGGCCCCAGTATACACAAAAAGTTCCTTTTCGTTCTTTGTTTAGGGGTACAACGAAGTTCAAAATACGTGAGCAGCGGTATACTGTTAGCGAACATCCCGATGCCGCCCACTCTGATGAAAGCAACGTTTAAATGAATATGTAAATATGTGCTGCGCGCTTTCCTCTCAGTTACAAAATAAACACAACAAAAATGGATAAAACGGCAGGCTGTGAAGTCACATCACGTGTATTTACATGGCACTTTATTCAATATATTGCTTAAAAGCAATCGGCAGTATTAAACATGAAAAACAGTATCAGTGTAATTTCATCAGAAGCACAACTTTATTTTCTACTAGGCGAAGAACTCAGAGAAGAGTTCTGTTTCACCAGATATTGTCGTCTGAACAAGTAAGTAACAAGTCTGACACTTTTGTTCTGACCAACTGAGGAAAAAAGCATTACAATAAATCGCGCTACAATGGTGAATAAATCTAACGATCGGTTAGCTCATATCACATTAAACCGTGCAAATTATTATTACTGTTATACTTTGTTCTCAGATTGTTCATAAGGAGATAGTTTTGAACACTGGCTGGTTATGTACTTGTTCAAAAATTGATTTTGTACATTTTTTAACCAACAAAAGTAACCGACTGCAGTTTTAATCAAACACATCTGATTCAGATCATCAGCTCATTAGTAGAGACTCCAAGACCTGAAACGGGTTAGACAAAGGAGACATGCAAAATATGCAACGTTTAGGGGTTAATAACCACTGTTCTAATGCACTCTTAAAGGGACAGTTCACCCAGAAATAAAAATTCTAAAAATTCTTTACTCATCCTCCAATTGTTCCAAACCTGTATGAGTTTCTTTCTTCTGTTGAACACACACACACACACAGATGTTTTGAAGATTGCTGGTAACCAAACAACTGACTGTAGCATTGACTTCCATATATGAAAAAAAAAAAAAAAAATACAGTCAGTGGCTACCGTCAACTTGAGGGTGAGTAAATGATGACAGAATTAAAATTTTTGGGTGAACTGTCACTTTAAAAATGAAAGTTCTTAATTGTCGTTGATTATTCCGTGGAATCTTTCCATTGCACAAGCTTTTCTATAGTGGAACAAAGTTATTTAGATTATTGAAATGCTCTTCACACTAAGAAAAAATGGATCTTTCAATAACTGGTCACTGAAAGGTTTTTTGGGGAACCAAAAATGTTCTATTGCATCTCTATGGAAACCCCCCTTTTGGAAGCCTTATATTTAAAACTGTACTCCTATAAGATGACTAAATAAACATACTGAAAACCATATCATTCATATGATACATTTTTTGTAAGTAAAATGCTCTCTAGAGTATGGAACTTTGTTTCCACCACTGAATAAAATCTTGCAATCACTAGTTTACATCTCGCGAATGAGATATAAACTTGCAGTTGTGAGTTATAAAGTCAGAACTGGGTGATATATAGTCGCAATTGCATGTTATAAAGTCAGACTTTTCTTCTCAGAATTGCAAGTTTATATCTAGTAATTCTGACTTTATAACATACAAACGAGTTATAAAGTCAGAATTGTGAGATTTAAACTTGCAATTGTAAGAAAATAATCTTTTTTTTCCTCAGAATTGGACATTTGTGAGTTTATATCTCACAGTTCTGAGAAAAGAAGTCAGAATTGGAAGAAAAATTCAGAATTGTGAGTGTAAATCCTGCAATTCTGACTTTATAACTTGCAATTGTGAGTTTATTTCATGCAATTCTGGGGGGAAAAAACGAGATGCAAACTTGCAATTGCGAGGAAAAAGAGTCAGAATTGTGAGAGAAAAAGTCACAAATAGCTTTTTTTTATTTTTAATTCAGTGGCAGAAACGGGCTTCCATACTAGACTGAGAATGTCCTTTTAAATAGGCCTATTACATGCATCTGTCTCTGACGAGAAAGCAGCAGATTAGTGGATGCTGGTTGCTTGTATTTCTTTTGTTGGCATGTTAGGGATAGTTCCACCCAAAACTGAACATTCTGTCATCGTTTACTCACCCTCACATTGAGCCAAACCTGTATGACTTAGTTTGTTTTGTGGGACATGAAGAAGACACAATGGAAAATAAATGGTAACCAAAAATAGTTTGGTTACCAACATGCTTCAGAATAACTTTTTTTATGTTCCACTGAAGAAATAAAGTCACACGGGTTTGAAACAATGACAATGTTCATTTCTGGGAGGATCGATGTCTTTAACGTCACATTGAAATGGAAGCAGAAACAGATCTGTTGTTCTGTATTGTGAATGCGACAGATTGTCAAAAAAAAAAAAAAAATGTTGGGGATTTGGCTTTATGATCAGACTTTGAAATGTGGGCGTTTCATTCAAAGTGGAGACATATGAGTGCGAGTTTTCAGGAGTAAGTGCAATAAATGCTCAGAGAAGTTCTGCATACGTCACCAAAGAGAAGTCTGTCATTTCACTGGAAGATCCAGCTGTGACATTTTAATTAAAAATCACGGTAAAACTTTAGTTAAGGGACCAATTCTCACCATTAACTAGTTGCTTATTAGCATGCATGTTAATAGCATATTGGTTGTTTATTAGTACTTATAAAGCATATATTAATGTCTTATTCTGCATGACCATATTTTACATCCCTTAATCCACCCCATATCTAAACTTAATGACAGCATTACTATTAATAACCAGCAAATTAGGAGTTTGAGGCAAAAGTCATGGTTAATAGTGAAAACTAACAAACTAAAGTGTGACCAGAATCACAGATGAGTTGTTCACAGTAAAATCTATAATATGCATTTAGTAAACAGACAAGGTGAGTTTTCATTGCATGCCAACTTTAAGCTGGTTAAAATAAGCATAAGCCCTGATGTGTCCCTCCACAACGACCTGTTTCAATAGCAAGTAAATGCATAAATACAGCACATAAAACTACTATCAATCTATTTAAATGGGTGTCTATACACCATACTAGACAAAAAGTAGGTGAGATAAGAGATACTAAAAACTACACTGCAAAAAAAGTATTTTTTTTACTTAGTATTTTTTCTTGTTTGCTAGTTTAACAAATCCTTCACTCTCAGAAATAAAGGTACAAAAGCTGTCACCGGGGCAGTACCTTTTCAAAAGGTAGATTCAAATTCTATTAGGTTCAAATATGTACACTTTAAGTACTAATATGTACCTTTAAGGTACCAAAATAGACCCTTTAGGTACAAACATGTACTTTTTGAAAAGGTACCGCCCCAGTGACAGCTTTTGTACCTTTATTTCTGAGAGTGTTGAATCAGGATGTGTTTACTTGACAAGTAAAGATAAGATATTATGTCATGACTGAAGTAACATAGGAAATGAATACGGGTCATTTTTGACCCATGGTGTGCATCAGAAGGGTAGTGACACAAAAACGATTTTTATTCAAAATGTAAGAAAGAAAAATAAAAATAAGAATATGTGATGATCAAAAACAAGTTAATTGAGGAATTCCTGGAATTCTGAATGATGAAATTAATTTTAGAAAAATAAACTCACTTTAGACCCATGTAGTGCATCAAAGGTGGTTTAAACAAGACAAAAATACTAAGGAAGACAATATTTTTTTTTGCAGTGTAATTAAAACTATATGCATTCAGGAGATAAAAAATCTGGGAAGAGCATTCACAGGAAACATCTATAAACAAAAGCGTCCCATTTATCGTCACACACTTGACGTGCACAAACAGAGAGTGACTCACGTAAGTGTCTCTGATCTCCTTCAGCTGGTGGTCCAGGTATTTGGTCAGCTCGTATGTTCTCTCGATGGAGCTCCTCTCATTGGTGAGGATGAGCGTTCGGTCCAGCACCTGAGCGAACCCAACCGCAGCCAATAACCACAGCAGCACCGCCACCTGAGCGACTGAAAACACGGGGTTCACTGCATGCACAACTGACAATTTCATGTCCAATTCTCTTGTTTAGAGCATTTCTGCCAATGCATTTCATGAAATGCATTAATAATTGTCTTATTTCTTTAAAAAAAACTCAAATGAAGACTGTGATATTGTTTGAGGAATAACAGCAAGCGGAGAAAATCTGTCTGTAATCAGCTCAGGGTAAATGTTTGGTTTCTAAGCCTTCACACAAATTATGTTGTGTCATTTTAGTGAATTTTTGTAATATGGTGGTTTTAGCTGTAATTCTTTTGAGGTATTCAAATGAAAATAGTTAGTTTTATGTTACGCTTTGATTGTAGAGGTTACAATTTCTTGCGGCTTTATCTGGCACTGCTTCTGCTACCGTCTCTGGTAGAGTTTGTTTATAGAGATAGAGAAGTTCTGCACAGGATTATTAAAGGGATTTATGTTTATATTGAAACAGGGTCATAAAAAGTTGAAATATTGTGTGTCATACCCTTAAGTTTTAATTTATCTCTACTGCTTAAATGTGCCTTACTTCAATATTTTAATGCATTTTTTTTTTAACCGTGAGCAATTCATTCATGCATGCATTTAATTTCTGAAAAAAACAATGTGTTTGTTTTAATCAAAATGTCATACTCAATAAGTCCCCGCCCTACCTTATTTTCCTTTTTAGATCTGAAGCTGCTTCCATTTCATCATGACTTTATGAGAATTAATGAGATGATTTTATGATAGCAATAAATACAGTGACCCCAACACAAGCACTTCTAAAATATCACATAAATAACAGCATTTTGAATTTGAACAAAGAGCTATTTTTTGCAAAGTCTTTGTAGTTACCTATTAACGTGGTTCACTAAAATTTGACAAACTGAAAGTGTCATACTTTTCCCTTTCATTTCTAACAGTGCATCTATTCTTTCAATCATTTGACAAACAGTACTTTCTCTCTGTGTGTGTGTGTGGTCCTCTACTCTGGGACGTGTTTTTGTTTTGGAGTGTGTGTTTGTAGGTTTCTGTTTTGGATTATGTGTATATACATGCCTGTACACAGACCAGTGCATTTATTACATTGGGTATTGAGCGCGAGCGTGTGTGAATGCACACGTCCAGAGGCTCTTTCAAACCAGAAATCACACTGAGAAAATGGGAGCAAATGAGAACGAACCTCCGAACTCTTGAAAGGGTCACGCAGTGCTCCTATTATGAGTGTGTGTGAGCCTCGGGGAGTCATCCGGCACAAACACATCTCACATCGTGTCTCTCTTCTCGTTCTTTTTTGTGTCAAGCATTCAGAGGAACATGGCAGAGATGTGTAATTACTTGTTTGAGGCATTGTGTTTTCAACAGGTGTGAAATATGTGCGCCTCCTCCCCTCCGCTTTTCCTTTTCATCTCTGTTCTTCTCCTCTTCTTGAACCTCACATCCATTTTTCCTCAATCCTTTCTTCTCCCAGGTTTTTCTACTCGCTGTCACACATTGTTTCTCTCTCCTTCCCCTCATGTTCCCCCTGTGAAATTCTCCAGGTTGTTTTTGATCTTCTCATACACGCCTAAGCTTCCTCGCCTTCTTTAAAGTGGTTTATCTCTTTTTTGCCCCCCGGCCAAAATAACAACAGCTTATTAACCTCGATTAGCCCTGCCAGTTTTTCTTTTCAGAGCTGTTTCTCTCTTTCTAATTCACTCATTCTTCTTCAAGAGCGAGGAATTCTCATCTAAAGCTCTACCTGAAACACACACACCGATCCTGACACACCTTTTCCCAAACCCAGGGTCACAATAATCATCCAAGACCTAACCAAGTTAGATCAACGGCAGGGTGTGGAAGAGTTCAGCAGTGCATCTCCAAAATCCTGATCCAGCACAAACGGCTTATTGAAAACATCAGATATACTGAAATCTTCCATTAAAGTCTTATAAACATTGACTGACATCTTATTCTTATTAGAACTGTCTTTTGTTCCAGTGAATAACTGGATAAGAGCACCCCGAGGAACATTTTATTGCTCCAAGGTTTCTCTTTCAGAGCTCCTAAGACTCGCATTAAAGCATTAAGATCGTCTCAAATGTTTCTGCTATTATATTTCCGAAGAAAAATAGTAATAGACAACAAAGTTCTTTATTGGCATCACTAGTTCAATAAAGAACCCTTAACATCTTTCCATTCGCACAAAATGTTATTTACAGTAGAATTAAAATGTTCTTTTTAAGAACGCTTTACTGAAAAGTTCTTAAAGGAGGTCAAAGCTGCTCTTATATGGTATTCACTCCAAAAATCCCTTTTGTTTTTAAGAGTTTGAGAGCTTTAAAATAATGCTGATTTATGCCAAAACAAATTGAGTTCATACTGAGATCTCCGAGTTTCAAAAAACTCAAAGATGAATCGATTACACTTAAATATTGAGGTCTTTTTTTGCCGTCGTTGGTTTCCACGAAGAGCCTTAAATATCCATAAAACCTTGTCACTGGTAAAAATATTCTTCACACTAAGAAAATAATGGTTGTTTTAAGAACCGATCGCTGTAACGTTCTTTGAGGAACCAAAAATGGTTCTTCAATGGCCAGTTTTTAAACCTTCATTTTTAAGAATGTTTTTCTCTGAAAACAATGCCAGGCAGAAATCATAACTCTGAGTGCTTAGAAAGCTCACAGCATGCATCTCCGCAACAATCAGCACGAGTTGACGTTATTTATTTACAACATTTTCTTAAGCTTGCTATCTCTCAGTTTGAGCAAAGATAAAAGTGTTGTTTCTTAGCAAACACAGACAATTATAACTCTGTTGATTCGGGGACTGCAGTTTTTCTCATGGCATAGTAGATCTTATCGAGAATCACATGAAGAATGTTCTTCTCTCTCTTTGCTTATTTGGATGTGAGCACAACAGCTCAAAAACAGAGCACTGGCATATTTACATAACCCCTGAAACAAATCCCCCGCGACTTTATTGAATAACAACGGCTTTCATTAGGACGGATATGTGAGTGAGTGTGTGTGTGTGTGTGTGTGTGTCTCCTGCAGCTGGCAGCAATGATATGATGTCAAATCGGTATATATCAGTCAGTTGCGCTGTCTTTCTCTCCGTCTCACACACATGCACACGTAGCCTCTCGCTTTCCATCTTCTGCCTGATGCCTCCGTGTTAACACTAAACAGACGAGTTTCTGAGGCTCCAGTCAACAATACCAAGAATTCAGCATTATGGTGCAATATCATAAAACATGTTCCCTCCTTTCACATCATATAAAGTTATATTGCCCATATGATGGACTGGTCAGTTCAGTGCACAAAGAGGCTAGTCTTTCATATTCATGAGCGAGTGTGTGTTTGTGTGTTTGTGGAGGGGGTCAGGGTCATGTTGTGTGTCTGTGTACAGTTAAAGTAGAGATTTATGTGCAGTCTGCACTCAATCAAACGTGCATTCCTTCACTGACTAGACACACACACACATGCATGGCAGTAGATGGATGTTAGAATATAAATGCATCTTTACACACGATGGACATCCATTGATTGTTTCTAGATGCATCAAACTCTCATTCACACTCTCCATGATCTCTACAAGGCGACACACACTCCTCAGTCTCCCTGTGGATATTTAGTTTGAATTTTAAATGGATGGAAGTTGGCCTGAAACCTTGTCGGCTTTGCCAAGGACCTTCAGAGCAAAAAAGGAATGGACAATAAAACCCGTGCTAGGAGAAAAATCCTCACTTTGCCTGAACTTTCCGTCTAAAAATGAAGGTTCTTTATTGGCTCTGATGGTTCCTTGAAGAACCTTTAACATCCATGGAATCTTTCCATTGTACTAATGGCTCTTTACACTCGTAAAATAAGGTTTCAAAAGGAAACGGAAGAACCGTTTAAGTTTCATAAAGAACCTTTAAATGAACAGTTCCTAAAATAACCATTTTTTCTAACATTTTAATAATCTAAAGAATCTTTTTTCCTCTGTGAAGGACCTTTTGTGCAACTGAAAGATTCCGTGGAAGTTAAAGGTTCTTCGTGGAATCATCGATGCCAATTTTTAAGAGTTTATATAGTGGGAAATGTTCTTTAGATTGTTAAAAAGTTCTTCTTTTTAGGAAAATTCACTGAAAGGTTTTATTTTATTGATGGTTCCACGAAGAACCAAATTATGGAATCTTTCAATTGCACAAAAAGTTTTGTGCAAAAAACCTGGAAAAAGTTTCCTTGTTATTAAATTACTAAATAAATAAATTATTATTTTAAGAACTGTTCACTGAAAGGTTATTTAGGGAACCAAAAAATGTTCTATAAAATGAAGATGGATGAACCTTTAGCAATTTTCCCGATATTACGCTCAAAAAAAAAAAAAATTAAAAAAAATAAATCACATTTTTACCCAGCGGCTGGGTTTGTCCATATATGAAACAAGCCAGTATTTTTAGAGTATACGGAGATTGTTTGTAGTAGAACAAATATTCTTTAGATTTTTAACATTTTCTTTTCACTGTGAAAAATTGTTCTTTTAGGAACACTAAATATATGAGAGGTTCTTTGGTGAACCAAAATGGTTCATCACTGAAAAAAAATAAAATAATAAAAAAATTGAAACTTAATTTTAAGAGTTCACATGCACATATCTTTGATCTTTTTTCTTGTGCTTTTTTCAAATTTCAAACTCCTCTGTTCAGTCCGATGCACTATACCGCTACCTCTTTTATTACCTTTCTTTTTTCACTCTTGCTTTTTTTAATTATCTCTTCCCTCCCCCCCCCACCATTCCCCCATCTCTCCGACTCAAGTTCCTCACTTAACGTTGTCCAAAATGAGCCGCTCTTGAAAATAAATACAACAGAATGAAGAGCAACTATCTGCGCGTCCAATCTGGAAGATCAAATATGGAACTCGAACAGTTCGAGTTGGAAAGAAAGAAAGAAAGAAGTGGGAGAGCGAAGGGGCTTGGTGAAGCGAGGGGCCATGTTAATTTGGGAAAAATGTAAACAGCATGTGTAACTGTTCAAACCGTGACCAACTCATTTTATATCATTCCCCTGTGCTCGCTCGCTCCTTTTTCTTTTAGAGGGAATCTGGGCTGCGTTAACCCTCCTTCCTTTCCTCCATCACTCCATCTCTCTCTTTCTCCTTAAGCCCTGCACTTCCTAAAGCTCTTCATCCCTCCACCTCTCTCTCTCTCTCTCTCTCTCCTAAACCGACTGTCTTGTCTGCATCTTTGTGTGAATTAAAATGCAAATGCATGGGGCGCTGTGACATGTTAATGCTTTGGGGCTTTGTTTCTGAAACCATCTGTGTGAGTTTGAGTGTATTTGGCAGTTTGGGTTGTGTATGATTGCTGTGATAGATGCATGTGGGGAAAAATGAACTGTAATGGGGAAAAGAGAATGTGTGTGTGTGTGTGTGTGTGTGTGTGTGTGCGTGACAGACTACTCTGCTGCTTTGTTCAGGCGTAAATCGCATCATTTCGTCACACACTCTTCTTCCTTTCCACAGACATGCATGGCTCCCTGAAGACAGGTGCTGTGTGTGTGTGTGTGTGTGTGTGTGTGTGTGTTTAGACCCTGACTAACTTGAATCATGTACTTTCTCATATCAGTGTCGGTTAACAAGACAGGGGTGAGTCTGCCCTATGAACCCACGCATTAGTGTGTATGTGTGCTTTAAGAAAATGTGCCCACAATAGTGAAAAAATGAAAAGGACATTTGAAAAATCTTCTATTTGAAAGGTTCATAAATTCTATTTTGCTCTCTGAAATTAACAAGTTTGTGAGAGTTTAGAAAATAATATCACCTCTGAACTGCGTCAACCAGATTTCTTCCCTGAAACCAATATGTGAGTTTGTTTTTCCTGCTTCAACACTGATATTTTAGGAAATGCTTTGTGTTTTGGACAGTGCTTAAATGTATATTTAATGTATGGCTATTTTTAAGAACAACCTAAAATGTGTATTTCTGTCATCCAGCTTTACATTGCTCTTTGTCATGTAGCCTATATGTTCACTGAAATCGACAAGAACGTGAATAAACTCAATCTCCTTAAAAAGTAGGCTACTGATTTGACTCAGAAAATACTTAAATGCATTAATAAGTCAGCCTATTACACGTGATCAGTCTCGCGCCTGAGTATGAAATTAGACACATTTAACATATGCAAATAAAAATAATTAAGGAGACTTTTAGGTCAACAATTCAATCGATTGTTTGACATGAAATCTTATATCTGAACTAAACTTACTTTAACGAAACGGACTGACTTTGCTGCACAGGCCTCTCTGCTGCACAGAGTTTTTAAAACAGAAGAGTCAGATATTCATAAGAGAACTAATGCTTGCATGTTTCACCTTGCAAACAAATTTACGCGCACGTGCACACAAACAACAATAGAAATAATCTTTTTAAAAAAACTATTGAGGATTTAAAGCGTTGAGAAAAACTCGGAAGAAATATATTAATTATATTTTATAATTATCTGACAGTCTAAACATAATAGGCCTAATAATAATAATAAATGAATCATAATTAGCTGTGAAAAGCCAAAGTCGCTCATCACTTACCTTTCCAGCGATGCATTTTAATGTTCAGATCCGTTTATTCTTTCTGAGGTTTTGAAGAGTTCTGGATGAAATCAGACGAAGCCCGTTATTCTCGTGCTTTAGTAAACTCTCCCAAAACTTCTCCCAAGCCTGGATCAGCCTGCGCGTGCATATGAGAGCAATAGATCTACAGAGAGGAAAATATTTATAGAGTGACTTAAAAAAAAAAAAAAAAAAGCAAACCCATGCAGTGAGTAAAGTGTGTGATATCCAGGTAAGTGTCTCTGAGACGCACTGAGTGAGTGAGTGACTGGAGGGATTTTATACACATGCACCCCTCTCTTTCTCCTCCTCCTCTCTTCTTCTCTTCTTCTCTTCGGTGATTCACTGTTGATTCATCTCTTTTGAAGTCAAGGACCCTGCCACGAGACTCAGAAACCACAAAGCTGCGAGGACAGATATTTCATAATTCCTCCAATTATTTTCTCACCAACTGCATGCTTTTTTTCTCGGATTCGGTGACTCAATTATAATTTGTCGTTGAGTAATTCATTCAGAAGGGACAGTGTTTAGACTGGTGTGTGTGTGTGTGTGTGTGTGTGTGTGTGTGTTTGACCCAGTCTTTGCTCGTTTATGCGTCAGTCCTCCGGTATTGCCTTTATTGACAGTGAGATTATTGAGATTGTGTGTTTAACACTCATGCGTGGGTTTATTTCAGAGGCGTGATGAGAGGATAAGCGCTTCATTTCACCGCGTGACATTAAAAGAAGAGGAAGGATTAACACTGTGATTATTGCATAACTCTTCAGAGCCTGTGATGCTTGATTGATTTGCTGTCAGATGATGTTTGATTGGATGCATCGTGATGCTGGCGTCCTCTGCTGTTTAACACCGGGATCTGCCATTAAACCGTGTCTATAACAGGCTAATAATAACCAAAATAATGCATAGAAAGATTATTTTACCTGTAACTGTATATGTTTATAGCTATTGTTTTATTAAAAGCATATTGAAAAGGTTTTTGTCAAGTCAAAAAAAAAAAAGTATTTGCATTTACAAATGAATTATACATTAAGAAAAAAGTTTAAAAAAGTACACGAGAGAAAATAAATGCAAACTTTATTTTCATATTCAAATATTTAGAATTTAATGAATTATTAGGCTTATTTATATTAATAGTTTATAATAATAATAATATATTAATAATAGCATTAATAATATTTTATATATAAAAAATAAATATATATAATATATAATATAAATAAATAATAAATATGTGAATATATTTTAATCTAATAATGCAATTAATAATAATATGCTAATGATAACATTTTAATCTTTTAAACATGTTTTTAATTCATATATGTTCATATATATTTTATTTCGTTATATTTATGATCATAATTACAATATATGCATAATATGGTTATCTTCATATGGTTCTATCTCTCTCGCTATATATATATATATATATATATATATATGTATATATGTATGTATATGTATATATGTGTGTGTATATATATATATATATATATATATATATATGCAGGAGGAACAATAAATACGGAAAATATATATATTTTAAATTTGATATTTAATTACATATTTTATATATTCTATTTAATATTAATTACAACATTTGAATATTTTAAACATGTTTGAAGATTAATATTTCAAACATTTGATATTTAGTTAAAATATTATTATTTCGTTATATTTACGGTCATAATATGGTTATATATGCATACTATAAGGTTCTCTTTATAGCCATATAGGTTATATAAAATAAACATAAAATAGACATTGTAATTGAATGCTTTTTCGGTTAAAGTAAAGTAGAAGTAAAAGGAAGAATTAAAGAACACGTGAATAAAAAGTGGCAGGAAATGTGGGACAAGGATTTAAAGGGCAGGCACTTATACAATATCCAAAAACAAGTCGGCAAAAGGAGAATATGTTTTAACAATAGAAAAGAAGACATAATTATTACTCGACTTAGAAAATGACATTCTGGTTTAAATAATTCATTATTCACGATAGGGAAACACACATGTTATACGTGTAGTGAAGCAGAGACTATTGAGCATGCACTTCTACATTGTGTTATTTAAGAAACTGAGTAACATAGGAGTAATTCAATTCACTATATCAAATCTTTTAAGTTTTGCCTCAGGACAGACAAATAATATGAGAGAAATCATTAGTTTTCTGAAGATAACAGGATTAAAAGTAGAATTTAAATTTCATTTTAATATATATATATATATATATATATATATATATATATATATATATATATATATATTTTTTTTTTTTTTTTTTTTTAATTTTTTAATTTTTAATTTTATTTATTTATTTATTTTTTATTTTTATTTTTTTTTTTTTTTTCTCTCCTCCCCGTTAATGCTTCACACTCCAGTCCAGTTGGTGGCGGTAATACACCATGTATATTTGATTTAGTGGCTGCTTATCAACCGCCATTAAATCGTAGAAGAAGAAGAAAAAGAAGCCGAAGAAGAAGAAGCGTTCAGTACCCGGGGGCTTGACGCGGGAAACCGGAGAATAGAAGAGCTTAATCGTTGAAGTTATCTCTGTGTTCACATCAAATATCTTCACCTCCGGGAAACACGATTATTATTATTTATAAAGTCGCTCTTCACCCAAAGTAAGTGTCAAAATGAGTTTGTATTGTTTACTGATGAAGTTAAAGGAAGCGCGGTCGCTGCACGTGCGGCGGTGCATTAAAACCTACCGAACTCGTCTGTTCAGACATCATTTATAGCGCTACTAGCGCCTTACAATCACTAAAATACTCTCTGTAACCCAACCCTTACAGCCCGTGATGGGTAAAATGCTGTCTATGTATGTAGGGAGCTCACAACCGCTGAAGATGGAGATGAGTGATTAGTGATAGTGCAGCTCATACAGAAGTGAATTAACGTCTTCAGAACAAGAAAAACTCTAATATGATTGAGTGAAACTCGTCTGCTGATGAATGTGATGATATTTTTATGCCTCTGTGTTGATGTTTGTTTATTTACAGAGATGGGAGACACTCTGGAGTTTAATGACATTCACACAGAGCAGAAGGGATCTTGGGTAGGTGATGCTCAACTTTCACTCAAGTGTGGAGTTCATTTCTATTATTATAGTTATTATTATTGTTGATAAACACGCATACACTGGCAAACATTAAAATGACCCCTAGGTGTCGCAGTTTGACACTTCACCTCAACTGGCCAACTACAAAGCCTAATGTATCAATAATGAGTTTAAAAGGCCTCTAAATCATCAACATAATCAAAACTGACCTACTACATGCCTATCATCTGATTGATAGTTTATACTTTTATGTATAAAGGTGTACATGTAAAAGGTAGTACAATTCTGTAAATGTTCATGATACATGAACACATTTTTGTTGTGTAATTTGTTTTTACTGTTTTTTTTATGATGTGAACATAAGAATGAGTTTTATGTTATAGTAATATAGTAGTATTTCCAGATGAACTCCTACTGGACTGAAGCAGCTTAGGCTTACTTGATTATTCAGACAAAGTCATTTTCAAATGATCCATCAGGCATTTGAGGAATGTTTATTTGCATTAATATTTGCATTATATGTTTTGCCCCACAGTAAAAATTTCAGGGCTTTGATCATAAAACCGAACATTTAAATATCATCTTACTAAGACATTGTGGGAGGTACAGAGTGACGACTGAGATTTATATAAATGTTATGTGAGTAGCCTGTTATAAAATTTCATTGACTTACATTTCGAAACTGTCCATATAAATATCAGCATCTGCATGTTTGTGCTCAGTTTTTCCTCCTCTAGTTTGAGCCCCATATTCTTACTTTATAAGCCATAAAAGCCTGATGTATCAAATATCATGCAAAACATAACAATGTAGACTTTTTAGATTTTCTTTAATATTTTGTCTGAAGTTTTAACAAACGGTTCCATTTAAAAAAAAAAAAAAAGATATTTCTGACTATTATTCATATGTCAGCTCTTACAGGGTTAAAGTCAGGACACAGAGAAGTGCTATACATTTGGTCAGATGTTTACAGCAGTAATATAATGCCATTCCAAACATACATGTGATATTTACTCTTAAACCTGCTGGGATTGTGTTTAGATACAAACCTTAAAGAACGCACAGAGAATATGTAATATACATGAGGATATATCGTTGTCCAGAAAAGGAAAATGCAGTAGCGTAGGAAATGATCTCTGAATGCTCTCTAATTGCTGTTTGTGTTTGTTGTCAGAATGATGGCCGGCTGAGGTTCAGCAAGCAGTCTGTGGTCTATAAAAGCCATAAAACAGGGAAGGTGGACAGTATCCCGGTCCCTGAGCTCTCTGCGGCCCAGTGGCGTCGCGTCTGTCTGGGTCATGGGATCAAACTGGCCACCAGCACCGGACACGTCTACAGATACGACGGCTTCAAAGACACAGTGAGTGAACTGACCGATCAGGGCTGCAAGTAGATAAATGTAATTAGGCCTGGGTGATGTGGCCAAAAATATGATCATGATATTTATTTTTACTTTTTGCGTATGATATGATATTTGATGTGTTATTCATGTAGCATTAATGGAGAAGGAAATACTTTCCACATGTTTGTCAGACCTTGAGAATACGTATAAATTAGTGCTGTCAAACGATTAATCGCGATTAATCACATCCAAAATAAATGTTTTTGTGTACATAATAAATGTGTGTATATTTATTATGTGTATATATAAATACAAACACGTGCATGTATATATTTAACAAAAAGTTATATTTTATATATTAAATATTTATATATAATATACAATAAAAATATGAATATATATAAACATGTAAATGTTCAAAATATATACTGTATATGTGTGTATTTATATATACATAATAAATATACTCAGTACACATATATAATGTTAACAAACTTTTATTTTGGATGCAATTAATCGTGGTTAATCATATGACAGCACTAATATAAACAAAACTTGTTTTATAATGCAATACAAATTTGTCATTAAAATAGTTTCTAATGAAATTATTTAATAAAACTGTGATCACTTTGATCATGCTTTTAAAATGTAATCAGATGAAAATAATTTACAAGAAGTCATTGCATTTTTATTGTCAAGCAAGATGCTGCACAACTGTATAAATTAATGAGAAATACCTTTGTATGAGATTCTTTAAAGATAATACTATTACTTTGAGAATTTTATTTTGTCATGCAATAGAAATATATTTGTAGCGCATTTCAATTTTGACGGGTTGTCGTGAAGGTCTTTGTTGTAGTTTTATTGTGTATTTGACGGTAGTTCTTCTCAAATGAAACGGTGTAAAGCTGCTGAAGTGACTCTCAGAGCAGCTCTTAGATGATCATGTCTCATATATTGAGATGTAGACGCTGAGAGCGTCATAATCACGTCATTCATTCATACAGAACAATCTCACATCTTAGCGACATGCACTGACTGCAGTTTAACACTTATTTCTGTTGTTAGATTAATCCATATCGAGTAAAAATGTCCAGATCATTATTGACATTAATTTTATCGCGATCTCAATATGATACCGTTCATCGCCCAGCCCTAAATGTAATGCTTCCTTTCTGCTTCTGCTTAAATGTTTTTTCTTCTCTCTCTGTGTCAAAGGAAGTGCAGTGTGTTTGTGTGTGTGTGTAATTCAAGAGGTTTCAGGAATGCTTTTCTCCAGGGCTTAATCACTGGCCTCCAATAATGGATTTGCTCTGTATGTGTGTGTTTGTATGAAGTCATTGTGTTCGGTACGGTAACTCCTGAAGTATCTGTAACATGTAACGCAGTTGCACAGAGCTGTGCATTTAGATGCATTGTTCAACTTTAACAGCGTCGTCATTGTTTGGTCTTTACGTTAGGGAGAGAAAGCCATGTTTTGAGGATCAGGGTGAACTGTGTGAGAGTTGCTGGTTTGTGTAATGTTAATGTGATCGTGAGGGATTCGCTATACAGTGCCAAGCTCATTAGTGCACAGATGGACGCGCACACACCTGGTGGAGTGACATGTGGAAGCGATTGCACAGCGCTGGATAAATAAACAGGCTGATTGAGCGTGCTCCGCATCAGCCTCCGGCCGGATTACACACACCTCTGCCGTCCCAGAAGGCCAAGCGCCGCTGCCAACTCGCTTTATTAATGAACCCACAACTGGATGAGAGCAAGAGTCAGGGGAAGTGAGGCATTAATTCTGTTTATCTCTTCTTTCTCTTGCTCTTTCCTCCCCGCCGCAGGATTTTGAGAAAATCTCAGCATTTTTTAAAACAAACTACAAGGTTGAGTTGGCGGAGAAGGACATGTGTGTGAAGGGCTGGAACTGGGGCACTGCCAAATTCACAGGTACACACACACACACACACACACACACACACACACACACACGTCTACAGGGAATGCACGAGATTAATGTTATGTCCAAAAAAAATTATGGCTTATAGCCGATAAATGACCGATATGGAAATTATGTGCTGCTTTGTTAAAATAAATAAAAAACAAAGAAGCAAATACTAAAATCAGTCATTTTAAATGCTACAGGTCAGTTTTATAATGTACAGTATGATAAAATATATATTAACTTTGAAAGTTGTTAAAGGTTACATTTAACAGTATTTTTATATTTATATATATATTCAAAAAAAAATTTGCAAAGTTCATTGCAATCTAAAATGGGGGGAAATGAGGACAGATATTAACAGTATTGACTTATAAAGATAAATAAACAAAAATACAATCGATATATTTCTGTACACAACTCCACTGTAAGTTTAATGTTAAAAAAAAAAAGTATTTCCTTAAAATAATCAGGTATCATTAACTTTTTAATTAACTGTTTAATAAAAAAATAAATAGGGCCGTTAATTTTCAAAAGTGAAAATGAGTGGAACAAATGTATAATGTTACAAAAAATTTCTGTTTCAAATAAATGCTGCTCTTTTGAATTTTCTATTCATCTGTGAATCCACAAAAATATTGGGCAGCGCAGCCGTTTTCAACATTGATAATAATCAGAAATGTTTCTTGAGCAGCAAATCAGCATATTAGAATGATTTCTGAAGATCATGTGACACTGAAGACTGGAGTAATGATGCTGAAAATTCAGCTTTGATCACAGGAATAAATTACATTTAACAGATATTCACAGAAAACAATTAAAATAAATGTTAATAATATTTCACAATTTTTATTGTAGGTTTGATCAAATACAAAAAAAAAAGCCATGTAAAATTTATCTAAGTTCAACTTGTAAAAAAACATCCCACTGCATCATGTTTTAAAGTGAAAAAAGTACTCTGTGATTGGTTTTCGGTCCTTTGTATTAAACTATACATGCATGCATACAAACATGCATGAAGCGGGGTTTTTTTTTCTAATTGTTTAATGAACTTAATTAACTATATATGGTTTATAAACATTATTTTAAACATTATGCACTAGTTGCATAATGCATTAGTTTGTCTGTCTGTGCTCAGGGTCTCTGCTGTCGTTTGATGTGAGCGACAGTCCCGTCTTCGAGATCCCGCTGTCCAGCGTATCCCAGTGTGCAACGGGGAAGAACGAGGTGACGGTGGAGTTTCATCAGAATGATGACGCGGAGGTGTCCCTCATGGAGGTCCGCTTCTATGTGCCGCCCAACACCGGAGACGACGGCTCTGACCCTGTGGAGGTGTGTGTGTGTGTGTGTGTGTATACACATGTTTTTCTATCCTGGTGGGGACTTAGACCTGAATACACACAGACTCCTGGCAACTTGTCACTGTGGGGACCTAAATTGAGGTCTCCATGGGTAAACAAACTTATAAATCTTACAGAATGAGGTTTTTTTTTTTTGAGAATGTAAAAATGCATAAGGTTTCTTGTGAGGGGTAGGTTTAGGTGTAGGGCGATAGAATATACAGTTTGTACTAGGGCTGTGCGATATTGAAGAAAAATGCGATACCTTGTTAATGCGATATTCGATGTGCGATACGATATTGCTTTAAGTGTCTAAAATCACTTTAAATTATATTTATTAATTAAAATAATAAAAAATTCTTTATTTTTATTTAAATATAAAAATATTAAAAAATTTAAAATATATATCCAATATGTTTCACATTCTTTCGTGGAAAAGAAAGCATCACTACAACTTCTGAAAGTGACAAGCAGTGTTTTAGCATTACATAAGAAGTTGTTACAAATCTGAAAATTAATGAAAAACAAACAACAAAATGAATGCCACTTATTTTATATCAATGTAACTTTGTTTTCCGTTCATTACTTAAAGTGCACTTTAAGCACTTCAATACTATAGTAAAAACTATAGCCTAAACAAGTTCAAACATGATTAAAGGCAAGTGAACACTCTGTAAAAAAAACAGTGTTCACGAGGTCAGATGTGTGTGTGTGTGTGTGTGTGTGTGTGTGTGTGTGTGCTTTAAGATCACACACTGTCCGAGATATGCTTCAGGTGTGTGTCTGACAGCAAGACGAGATTTTGCACTTAACTCTTTCTTACCATCAAGCAATTCTCTGCTATATGCATTGTTTTGATTTAAGTAGCCTATTAATAAAATGATTCAGATATCCCATGCCGTTGTGATATGCATATACATTTGCCATATTTCGATAATTTCGATATATCGTGCAGCCGTAGTTTGTACAGTAGAAAAACCATTATGCCTATGGAGAGTCCCCACAAGCATAGTAACCAGACGTGTGTGTGTGTGTGTGTGTGTGTGAGCTGCTGGTGATGGTTCTGATGATGATCATCTCTCTCTGTCGCAGGCGTTCGCTCAGAATGTTCTTTCGAAGGCAGACGTCATCCAGGCTACTGGAGACGCTGTGTGTATCTTCAAAGAGCTTCAGTGCCTTACACCGAGAGGAAGGTAAGTGTTGTGTTTAAAGCATCAACAATACAACAATACACATCCTTTGCCAGATTAGTTGTTAATTTATAAAAAAAAATACATTCGTCATTTACTCACCTTCATATCTTTACAAACCCACAAGACTTTTGTTGACTTTTGAACATACAAAATTTTTCAATTATTCAGAATGATATTTCTCAGTACCCATAGTTCAGTTTTATTAAAGAAAATAAAAAATTTCTTAACTAATGCTGTAAACTATACGGAAACCCTCTCATTTGCTACATATGGAACCTGGACCACAAAACCAGTCATAAGGATCAGTTGAAATTGATCATCATCTGAAAGCTGAATAAATAATCTTTCCATTGATGTATGGTTTGACAATATTTGTCTGAGATACAACTATTTGAAAATCTGGAATCTGAGGGTGCAAAAAAATCTAAATATTGAGAAAATCACCTTTAAAGTCGTCCAAGTGAAGTTCTTAGCAATGCATATTACTAATCAAATTAAGTTTTGATATATTTACGGTAGGAAATTTAGAAATATCTTCATGGAACATGATCTTTACTTAATATCCTGATGATTTTTGGCATAAAAGAAAAATGGATAATTTTGACACATACAATGTATTGTTGGCTATTGCTACAATTATACCTGTGCTGCTTATGACTGCTTTTGTGCTCCAGGGTCACATATTAGAGGTTAAAATTAACAACAAAACTGTTATATTCAATGCTATTTATTTTTAGATAATATAACAGTTGCATTCAAATAAAATCTTTTGTATACAATTAAGGTAGTTCTCATAAAAATGCCTTTATTAAAATGTACGTAAATAATGAACAGTAATTAAGCAGGTTTTTTTCTGAGTGATGCACATGGCCTGTATGTGAGACTTGTGTTTGACTGCGTTAGTGTCTGTCTTTCAGGTATGATATCCGTATCTACCCCACCTTCCTGCACCTGCACGGTAAGACGTTTGATTATAAGATCCCCTACACCACCGTCCTGCGGCTCTTCCTGCTGCCGCACAAGGACCAGAGGCAGATGTTCTTTGTGGTGAGTTTTGTGTGATTTGCCCCAACAAAGACAAACTAAACCTAATGCCTGTGTTTACATGCACTCAAATGCTCTGTTTATAATTGGTTTGATGGCTCCAACTGACTGAAACCGTGAAAATCAGTTCGATTGAGCGCAATCAGAATGAAATGTCAATCAGTGCTGTGTAGACCTAAAATAATCATATTACCAGGAAAAAATAAAGCATCTAAATGCTTGTATAAACCGTCTTAAGAGTCCAGAAGCACTAATTGCGTGATTAAGCATATTAGAAAACGGGTCACAAAAACACACTTGGCAAAATAGTTTAATTATCGTTATAGAAAAAAATCCCAATATCGAGACACACTTTTTATCACACACACCCCTAATGCGTATAAACAGAATTGGATTTTTTTGTATTGAGGAAAGTGAGTGCATGTAAACATGCCTGTTATGTCCAGTGCTAAATAATGCATTAGTGTGCTGCCACCTGCTGGTTAAATGCAGAATCTCAGGTTTTATTCAGCAAATCTTTACAGATGATTTGTGACCCTGGAGCACAAAAGCAGTTATAAGCAGCACAGAGGTATATTTGTAGCAATAGCCAACAATACATTGTATGGATCAAAATGATAAATTTTCCTTTTATGCCAAAAATCATTAGGATATTAAGTAAAGGTCATGTTTGATGAAGCTATTTGTAAATTTTCTACCATAAATATATCAAAACTTAATTTTTGATTAGTAATATGCAATGCTAAAAACTTAATTTGGACAACTTTAAAGGCGATTTTTCTCAATATTTAGTGTTTTTTTTTTTTTTTGCACCCACAGATTTTCAAATAGTTGTATCTCAGCCAAATATTGTCCAATCATAAAGCTTATTTATTTGGCTTTAAATCGCAATTTCAAAACATTGACCCTTATGACTGTTTTTGTGGTCCAGGGTCACATTTATAAAAATGCTGCTTCGTGTAGTTCTTGATCAAGTCTGAATGCTTTTGTTTTCCAGATCAGTCTCGACCCGCCCATTAAACAGGGTCAGACGCGTTATCATTTCCTCATCCTCCTCTTCTCCAAAGATGAAGAGCTCAGTATTGCTCTGAACATGAGCGAGTGAGTACGCTGGGCTTTCTCTGTCTGTCTGAGGTTCACTGCCGTTAGCTTTGCTGACTGCATGTGTCTCTGTCCTCTCTAGGGATGAGGTGGAGAAGCGTTATGAAGGTAAGCTCAGTAAGAACATGTCCGGGCCGCTCTACGAGATCGTCAGCAGGGTCATGAAGGCTCTGGTCAACAGGAAGATCACGGTGCCCGGAAACTTCCAGGGGTAAAGCACACAAACAGATGCACTTATAAAGATATTAAACTCAACTTTTTATGTGTCTCATTAAGGGTGGATGATATATTAGCATTATTTCTATTGTGGATGTGCAAAGCACAGCTGGATGGTAGCGGTTAGCCGTTAAAATCACTTTACATTTAGAGACAAAATGAGGAATAACTTGTTCAGAAAGGTCCTTCCTCAATGATTTGGTCTTTATTTCATATAGTAGTTTGTTTTTTAATAGGCTTCATCATGCAGCGAATGCTTTTAGACTTTTTTTTTGGTTTGTTTGTTTTTGCAAAGTGAGTAACTATGACCTTATCGTAAATTATAAATATTGCACACCCTTATTTACACCAGATATTGTGGTTATAAGTTGCTCATGTTATCCACACCTATATTGTATGTCGAGATGAGAAGTTGAGCTCATTAAGTTAAGTGTTTATCTCTGTGTGTGTAGTCACTCAGGGTCTCAGTGTATAACGTGTGCGTATAAGGCGAGCTCAGGGCTGCTGTATCCTCTGGAGCGAGGCTTCATCTACGTGCACAAGCCACCGGTTCACCTGCGCTTCGAGGAGATCTCCTGCGTTAACTTCGCCAGAGGAACCACCACCACCCGCTCCTTCGACTTCGAGATCGAGACCAAGCAGAATAACCAGTACACCTTCAGCAACATCGAGAGGTAAACCACACCTGGTCATCACAGACAGCAGCGTCCTTCATCTGTCACTCACGAGCAGAAGATCTCTGCAGTCTGCTGTGCTTTGTCCTGACAAGACACAGAAATAACGGAGACCACCGCTCTTCTGTCTTATGCAGGGAAGAATATGGAAAACTCTTTGACTTTGTCAATGCCAAGAAGCTGAACATCAAGAACAGAGGATTTAAAGAGGTAATTTCAAAATGTTTATTTTGGTGCAAGTCAAAATGTGCAATAAGTTATATGCACCATAGGGCTGGGCAATATCCAAATTTCTTAATAGAAGTAATTATAGTTAAAAATGATATATCTCTATTAATGTATTTTCTGTGGGGAAAAGGTCTTTTTAAAGCCAATTCTAGTGAATCAGTACTTTTATAAATCTAGCTAAAAACATTCAGCCTCTTTTCTAGTTTATCAGCCAAGGATTTTTAATAAAAAATTTTTTTTTAGACTACTATTCAGGAGTTTAGTTGGGTTTTTAAAAAATAAAAGTTTTTATTCAGCAAGGATTGGTCAAAAGTGACCGTAAAGACATTTATAATGTTACAGAAGATTTCTATTTCAAATGAATGCTGTTCAAACTTTCTATTCATCTGTGAATCCTGAAAAATATTGTGCAGCACAACTATATTTAATATACTAGAATAATATTATAAAATATAATAATCAGAAATGTTTCTTGAGCAGTAAATCAGCATCTTAGAATGATTTCTGAAGATCATGTGACACTGAAGACTGCAGTAATGATGCTGAAAATTCAGCTTTGATCACAGAAATAAATTACATTTTAACATATATTCACATAGAAAACAGCTATTTTAAATTATATTGTATATATTTCACAATATTACTATATTTTTAAACACATAAATGCAGCCTTGATGAGCAGAAAAGGCTTCTATCAAAAACATAAAATCGGACTGACCCAAAGTTTTGAGCAGTATTGCATGTACTCCATTAGAACACATTCAGGTTTCTTCTGCTCCTGAACGAGTGCAGGATTCAGTTATCACATTATTCGCAATGTTTGATAATAACATGCATTTAAAATCACGTTATGTCAGGACTTAACATGCAGAATACATTTAGCACTTCTTATTTTTCTTTTCTCTCCCTTGCATCCTTTCTCTCACTCGTTCTGACTTGACTGCTAATGATCATGTTTTGTTCCAAATGTTGTGCGAGTTCAAATCGAATCGATTGTTATGAGTTTTTCTCTCAAGTCGCGTTCACGCACGGCTGGACGTGCAATCTGAAACCGGTTTTAACTAAATAAACCATCCATTCCGTTGATGGATCTGCGCTGATGGGAATAAGCAGGAAGAGCGTTTGAAGCTCTAATTCTCTGATCCAGACTCAGTGTGTGTTTATACTGATGGAGACACGCTTTCACTGAACCTTCTGTGGACAGCAGCCACATACACAGTCATGCACTACACTGACATTATTTACCGTATGGTTTGTGTGTGCTAGGGCATGAAAGGAGCAGACGGCTACAGCGACTCTGATGAAGACCAGCATGACGCTTACCTGGAGAGAATGAAAGAAGAGGGCAAGATCAGAGAGGAGGGAGACGGCAGCGACGATTCAGAGGGCGATAGCGGTACTGACACACCTCAAATATAATACACAACGCAAAAAAGTGTGTGTATATATATATATATATATATATATATATATATATATATATATATATATATATATATATATATATATATATATATATATATATATATGGAGCTTTCTGCTTTTAGTTGAAAAAAAAAAATTAAAGGTGTCACGAATTGCATTTTGAAATTTTTATGCACTCTGAGGTTCACTTATAATGTGAATGTTTTTTAATACATAAAAAAAACAATTCAGAATTCAATTTTCTATCCTGTTTTTAAGCCTCTCTGCAAAATGGTCTGTTTTTATAGGCGGGGCACATTCAAGATTCAGAAGTAAACACCCACTGCTGATAATTACTCTAAAAACAACATGGGGCATGTAGGGTTAAAAATGTATAAATGCTATATATCAAACAATCAGAGAACGCAATAGTGGCAAAACATATGTGACCCTGGACCACAAAACCAGTCTTAAGCAGCACAGGTATATTTGTAGCAATAGCCAAAAATACATAGTATGGGTCAAAATTATTGATTATTAGGATATTAAGTAAAGATCATGTTCAATGAAGGTACCGTAAATATATCAAAACTTCATTTTTGATTAGTATTATGCATTGCTAAGAACTTCATTTGGACAACTTTAAAGGCGATTTTTCTCAGTATTTTGATTTTTTTTTTTGCACCCTCAGATTCCAGATTTTCAAATAGTTGTATCTCAGCCAAATATTGTCCGATCCTAACAAACCATACGTCAATGGAAAGCTCATTTATTCAACTTTCAGATGATGTACAAATCTCAATTTCGAAAAATTTACCCTTATGACTGGTTTTGTGGTCCAGGGTCACACATGTGGCTTTTGTTGCACTATGATGTAATAATGTGACAAATTCCAGAACGAGTTGTTTGGCGGCTGGGTTTCAATAAAAGCTGTTTTTGAACTAAGAAGAAAGGTTCAAGAACTTGGAGGATGTTTTTATGGTACATTGACCTGTCAAAAGATCAAGGGAAATTTGATTTATCAGTTCATGACCCCTTTAAGGAGGTGCTTAACCTTTCACAAAACGTTGCATGTGAACCTCAGGAAGTAAAACTAAATATTACATGAGCATTTTATTTTTTAAAGTGATTTAATTATTTTTTGGGGAAAAAAATTATTACCAAAATGTGTTAATCAAAATGTGGTTTACAGCGTTCTAACAATAAAGTTAAACATCAGAATTAAAAAAATTGGATAGATAAAAGGGTTCCAAATTGAGTCTGAATTAAACCATATTTCAGCAGGTGCTAAATCTTAGGTTGTCAGTTTAATTCCACTAAATTTAAACACATATATAAAGTTATGGTTGATTTATAATTTTTAGGATTGTTAAATGTTAGGGAAAATTGTTTTATATTAAAATTTATTTTAGAAAAATTATTACAATACACTGTTCAATAGATTGTCAATTATGTTGTGTGTGTAATATATATATTATACATAATAGATATATACATAAAATGGAGATATAAAGCATGCTTTTTCTACAAATGGTGATCAAAACTTTATGTTAGGTGATTGTATGTTAGGACTTGTGCCTCCTAATGCTTTTAATGCACGACAGTGTTAGCCACTGTAGTTAATATTGTTTATCTTCCTGTAGATGAGTCTTTCAACCCTGGAGAAGAGGATGACGATGTCCCAGAAGAGTAAGTGATGTAAACCTTTCTTTTTCCCTTGATGCTTAGACGGTTTGTCAGTCTTTCAGTCTGATAATATAATGCTGTCTGTGCAGGTATGACAGCAATGCTTCAGTGAGCGACAGTGAAGCAGATGATGGAGACAGCGAGGAAGAAAGCAAGAAGAAAAAACCTGAAAAGAAGTCCAAGAAAGTGGTGAAGGAGAAGAAAGAGAGGAAGCCACGGAAAGAGGTCAAATACATATCATGCATATCAATATTTCATAAATGAAAGGCATCAGAGAGATGCACACTGGTGCTTTTGACAGCATGCTAGTTTGCTATTGTCTGATAAAACGACACAAAACGAACAACACTGTGATTTAATAATTCATGCATGAAAGGGTTAAAGTACTTCACAAAGTAATATTTTTTGCATGTTTGTTTTTACTTTTAAGCAAGTGAAAAATCATGCCAATAACTTTTTTTTGTCAATATATTTTATTTTGAGGAGTTGCATATCTGTCCACTGTAGTGGACACCATGCATGAAAGGGTTAATTAGTTTATTGGCATCTGTTCAACAGTTCAGAAAATGAAACTGAAATGCATATGACCCGCATTAGCGCACTGTATTAACCCTCTCCTCCTTTCTCTCTCTCTCTCTGTGGCCAACAGAAGAAGGTGAAGGACCCCGGGGCTCCGAAGAGGCCGATGAGCGCTTACATGCTCTGGCTGAACGGCAACCGAGAGCGAATCAAGAGTGAGCATCCTGGGATATCAGTCACTGAAATCTCCAAGAAGGCTGGAGAAATGTGGAAACAGCTGAGCAAAGACCGCAAAGAGGTGAAATAAAATCACACACAACAGTAACCAGAAAGTCCTCACAGCACCTGTTAACTCTTTCCCAGCCAGTGTTTTTATAAACAAAAAAAGTTGCAAAGCTTTTTTGATAATTTCCCAAAATTTCATGGTATATTTCGTTGTATGAATATGTGAACATGCAATGTGTAAAAAAATAAAATAACACCCAGAGCCTCTGCTCTTAAAGGGGGTCCTATTATGCTTTTTCACTTTTTGAATTTTAGTCGGTGTGTATGTTTGGGCATAAAAAGATCTACAAAATTACAAATCTCAAAGTCCACTCCAAAGGGAGATATTTCGTTTTGAATGAATGAATGGCTCGTTTGGACTACAGCGTTGTTTTCCGGGTGTTGTGATGTCACAAAGCGGCCCATTAGAATATTAAAATAAATCCCGCCTACGGAAATTCGAATGTTTGGGGGTGGGGAGGGGAGGAGCGAGCTCGTGGTGCGTTTGCTTGCTTGAGTGCATCAGACAAGACAACAAAGAAGTGCTGCTGTAGCGTCAAGTTTTCGCAAATTATTGCAACTAAATAGCCTAATTATATATGTAAATATTAAATTTATGAAATTGCTGACAGTACAATACTGGACAATGATGTAATCTGCAGCATTTACACTACAATTATGAGACTACAGTGTTTCCCATACATTGATTTGTGGCGCCTGCCACAATATCAAAACTGACCACCACAAATAGATTTTCCAAAAGGCTTTGACTTCGTTGAATAAACATGAGCACTGCACGTTTCAAAATCAAACCCCGGTGCGGGTGTTTTTATATCACTGTATTTCTGAAGGAAACCGACTGTCTTTTGAAAATTGTCATGTCTGATAAA
Organism: Onychostoma macrolepis; assembly: GCF_012432095.1. NCBI lineage: Eukaryota > Metazoa > Chordata > Actinopteri > Cypriniformes > Cyprinidae > Onychostoma > Onychostoma macrolepis. The sequence continues at coordinate 2,515,394 of NC_081168.1, read as the reverse complement.
GCAGCGTTTGTGAGAGGAGCTCTGCTTTGTGTACAGCGTCACCGGAGAAACCTCGCTCTGCAGAACTGAAGACGTTTATTAGCCACCGACTGAATTATTTGTCTGTGGTTTGTTTTGTTGTGTTGCAGACAGATGATAATTGAAGCATAAACTCCTGATGCTGTGCTGTTGTTTATTTGATCCAGCAGTACGCTCTGCTCAATGTGTCTCTTGTGTGTGTTGCAGGAGTGGGACAGAAAAGCTGAAGAGGCCAAGAAACAATATGAGAGAGCCATGAAAGAGTACAGAGAGAGTGGAGGAGGAGCGGCACCTGTTACTAAGTGAGCAAACATCTATCAAACACTCTCTTTACAAAAAAAAACTAAATGTACACAGTGTGTACTTCAGTTTGTGTATTACAGTATTTGAAAGCAAGCATTGGGCAAGATATCAGATTACATCAAAGAAATAATTAGCTGGGGGTCAGTAAGATTTTATTATTGTTCTTAAGTCTCTTCTGCTCACCAAGGCTGCATTTATTTGATCAAAAATACAGAAAAAATTGTAAAATGTTTTCTATGTGAATATCTGTTCAAATATAATTTATTTCTGTGATCAAAGCTGTATTTTCAGCATCATTACTCCAGTCTTCAGTGTCACATGATCTTCAGAAATCAGTTTAATATACTGATTTGCAGCTCAATAAACATTTCTGATTATTATCAATGTTGAAAACGGTTGTGGCTGCTTCATATTTGTGTGGAAACCTTGATGCATTTTATTTTTCAGGATTCACAGATGAATAGAAAGTTCAAAAGAACAGCATTTATTTGAAATGGAAATCTTTTGTAACACAATTGTCCCTTTTGATCCATTTCTTTTTGAATGATGGTGTACGTTACGGTGTTACATGCAGACCTGCTTTCTGTTGACACTGTCGTTGCTTGTGCTTCTAGAGAAAAGAAGAAGAAAGGAGGGAAGGTGGAACCTAAGAAGAAGAGCGTAGGAGAAAAGGAGAAAAAGAAGGAAGTTGGAAACGAGAGCTTTAAGAGTAAAGAGTTCATCTCCAGCGAGGAGAGCTCTTCTGATTCCGATCACGACAGAGGCAGCAAACGCAAGGTGTGCGACTGACGCGTTTCCTCTCAGCTTTAATGGCGTTATGTAGATGTGCATCTTTTAACCTGCTTTATCCGTCACAGGCTTCTGATGATGAGGAAGAAGCATCCACACCCGCCAGCTCAGAGGAGTCGGGATCTGACTGATGATTACTGACAGCACAGAGACATTTCCACATCTCAGGTTTCACAGAGAATAACTGATGCTTACTCGGACCAAGACCTTCTACTTCTGTGCCTCTAAGCACATTTTTACACCTATTTTTCCATTCAGACTGAGAACCTGGAAATAGACGGGTAACATTTTTCCTTCCTTTGAGAGCATTTTTTTTTTTTTTTTTTAGTAGACAGACTTAATTCAGGGAAGTGTGGATATATTTTTTGCCTACTTTTTATTTCCCCCCCCCCCCCAAAATGGTAAGACTGCACTTCAGTAAATGTTTTGGTTATTTCGATAACATGTTGTGTACTTTAAGCTATCAAAATGTTCACTGTTTTGCAATAAAAGTTTAGTGAATGATTCGGTGTCCCTGTGTTTGTGTGTGATCAGTCGTGATGTCCTTACTGAAGATGCTTGAGTGTCTTTTATAGATAAAGCAGTATACGGGTAAGAACAAGCGGCGAGGAAGTGCTGACAATACAAGCTGGACTGACTGGCATTTGTGACGAGTTAATTTTGAATTAATCTCACCCATAGACAACCGTTATTAGGTTTACTGTTACAGAGTTTGGTTATAATGCTTTAAGCGTTAAAGGGATAGTTAACTCAAATGAAAATTCTGTCATTAATTACTCACCCTCATGTCGTTCCAAACCCGTAAGACCTTTGCTCATCTTCAGAACACAAATTAAGATATTTTTGATGAAATCCGAGAGCTCTCTGACCCTCCATAGACAGCAAGGCACCAACCATGGTCAAGGTTATTCAACGATTTCTTATTTTCTGGAACAGTCCATCACCATTATAGAGAGTAACAAGATGCATGCTTCATCCCTGCTGAAAAAAACAATAGAACCCTGCCCAAAACACAATAGAAAATGTAATGGTTATAATGGGAGTTGTATTGGTTTTAATGGAAACTATAATGGTGTCTACTGGTATGTGATGGATTCTATTGGTGGGATGTGAAATCCTATTGGAAAAATGCCCAAAACACACTACAAAAAGGAATTTTGTAATGGTTTTACTGGAAAAAGCTAATGGTTTATAATGGTATTTTAATGGAAACCATTGGAATTTCTGTGGTTTCTATTTTTTTTTTTTTAGCTGGGATGATACTCTCCATAATGGCGACAGACGCAAGGGAGAAGAATTGTTCAATAAAGTAGATATTTTTGTTTTCTGTGCACAAAAATTATTCTTGTAGCTTCGTATAATTAGGATTGAACGATTAGTCACATGGACTATTTTAACAATGCGCTTACTACATTTCTGTGCCTTGTGTGGTAATGTTCCCTTGCTGTCTATCGAGGGTCAGAAAGCTCTCGTATTTCATCAAAAATATCTTAAAGTGTGTTTTGAAGATGAACAAAGATCTTGCTGGTTTGGAACGACATGAGGGTAATCAATAGAATTTGAGAGTTTTCTAGGGAGGAAACCACTTAAAGTAAACACGTTGCATTCATGTTATAGCCTCATCTGCTTGTCTGTACATAGCATGATTTATTAATAATGTGTTTACTAAGTTTGGTCTTTTAAAATCACTATCTTCATGCATTAAGCCACGTTAAGCGTTTTTCACACGTCCCGTTCATCTCGATCCCAGTGTTTCATTATAATCAATGGAGCTCTAAACTGCAGCAGGAAAATATCCAGCGTTTTGCGGCGAGTGCATTCAGACTAACTTGAACGCAATCAGGTGTTCAAGAAATCAACAGACATGTATGTGATAGGCTTTACAAAAACATGTTGTGAATACAAACTTTTGACGCTTTCTAGGTCACAAACACAAATGCGCATTGGATCCTTTTCCAAATATAATACTGTAATAAAGCCAATATCCTATTATTAAAGTATTCATCTAAGGGTGCTTTTGTCAGCATGAGAAAATGTACGTGTGGCGTGAGAAAAGTGCCAGAGAGCGAGTTTCATCAGTGTTGCCAACTAATTTTCAGGGAAAGTTGCTAAAGGAAGGTCGATTGCGCGATGATGTCGTTACGTAATCACGATGCAAAATTACCACTGCATCAAATCTCAGCAAAAAATATACAGTATTTTATATATGTTCATTTAGATTTGTTCGTAAAATAATATAAATGCTAATATAATATTAAAATATAACCATTTTAAATACAAAATTTAGTTGTTCAATAATTCAATGAATTAATAAACTTACATTTTTTAATGATTACAATTTAAGTTTGACATTTTTTATCAGCTAGTAACCTACACATTCTGAACAGTTATAGTTTTAAGCAGTGTATTAGTTAGTTAGTTAGTTAGTTAGTGTGGTGCACTCTAAGAAAAGTCTGTAAAAATAGGGCACAATCTACTGTGTTAATATGAAGGAATTTTCTGAATTGATTTTTCAGGTTTTTTTACCTGTATTTTAAATTACGTATTGTATTTTGTGTTTTTGGGTTACAGGGTTACAACGGATAATATCCTGGAAAATTACTATATAATACCTTTTCCATTTTTCTGTATATTTTTCTTAGTGTGCTAACTGATCAACAATCGCAGGTACAAGCTACTAACAAGGTGTATCTTAAGTGAACAATGATTCCATTGTTCAGTTATTATTATGATTATTAAATTTAACAATTGCAAATAGCAGCTAACTTAATTCACGTGTTGTGTGTTCTGCTAGGCATCTTTAATTTCCTCTTTTTGTGTAATTTAGATGGAAAATGCATGCCTTTTTATTGTTTGAGTCACTTAGCAAAAGTTGCTAAAAGTTGCCAAATAATTATAAAAAATAGATAAACTTGTTGCTAGGTGCTTTTGGAAGAAAAAGTTGCTAGGGTAGTCTGAAAAGTTGCAAAATTTAGCAGCAAAATTGCTAAGTTGGCAAAACTGAGTCTCATGCTGAATGTGAAAAAGTTGGCAACCTTGTTTTTTTTGCTCACCCTGGTTGCTTTTATAACAGCAGGGCTCATAATGAACACTCAACATGCATCGACAGCAAGTAAAAACTGTCTGTGGTGAAAACAAAAACCATTGCTGATGAACAAACATCTACTATAGAAACTTTTACTCAAGTCTGAATCCACGAGGTCTGACACAAAATCATAATGGAAGATGTTCCCTGTTACTGAACTGGAAAACTGACCATCAGAAGATTATCTAGAATATCTGAAGTGTTTGAGACATTTATCGTATTGTAAAGCTTTTGTTGTCCACCATGTGGCGCTGTGATATAATATAATTAGAGCACCTGTGTTTAATGAGTAAAGGTAAAGGCTACAGTGTGGATTATGCGGTATGTGTTATATATACGCTGTGACAATAAGGTATAAACTTCACACGTGTAGCCTACATGTTTATGAACACCGTGTTAAACAGACTCGCCCACTTGCTCAATAGACAAGCCATGAAGTATTTTTAATATTCCTGAAACAAAAATATGAGGGAAATGTAGCCTAGAGAAAAAAAACAGCTAATTCATAAAGCTATTTATAAAGCTTGAATGTTTGAAAGTGTATTAATAAAGCTCTCTGATTACTGCAGTTTGTGGAATCGATTCGTCCTGATGAAGAAGCTCAGTTTGTGCTGAAATGATGAGACTGAGATCTCTGTCATTACTCAGGTCCATCAATTCAGTTCAATTCCATTCAAGTTTATTTGTATAGCGCTTTTTACGATACAATCATCTTGCAGTACAAGATTATAAGATGCATTATGTGAATGCTTGGCTAAAGAGATGTGTCTTTAATCAAGATTTAAACAGAGAGAGTGTGTCTGAACCCCGAACGTTATCAGGAAGGAGTTTGGGTGCCAAATGTGAAAAAGCTCTGCCTCCTTTAGTGGACTTTGCTAGGTACTACCAAAAGTCCAGAGTTTTGCGACCTTAGGGAGCGGGTTGGATTGTAGCGTGGTAGAAGACTAGTTAGGTACGCAGGAGATAAACCATTTAGTGCCTTATAGGCAAGTAATAATATTTTGTAACTGATCTGGAACTTAATAGGTAGCCAGTGCAGAGACTGTAAAATTGGGGTAATATGGTCATATTTTCTTGACCTGGTAAGGACTCTAGCCGCTGTATTTTGGTCTATCTGTAGCTTGTTTATTGAAGATGCAGGACAACCAGCTAGCAGTGCATTACAATAGTCCAGTCTAGAGGTCATGAATGCATGAACTAGCTTCTCTGCATCTGAAACAGGTAGCATGTTTCGAAGCTTGGCAATGTTTCTAAGATGGAAGAATGCTGTTTTTGTAACATGGGAAATATGATTTTCAAAGGACAAGTTGCTGTCTAATATAACACCCAGATTTTTGACTTTAGAGGACATAACAGTACATCCGTCTAGTTGCAAATTGTAATCCAAGAGATTCTGAGTACTGTTTTTGGTCCAATAAGTAATATCTCTGTCTTATCCAAATTTAATAGGAGGAAATCATTGGTCATCCAATCTTTTACATTTTTAGCACAATCTATTAGCTTAGATAGTTCAGAAGTTTCATCTGGTCTTGTTGAGATATATAGTTGAGTATCATCAGCATAACAATGAAAAAGCGTCACACAAGCTCTCCATCAGTTCAGAGCTGTCACGTAGGCCTACTGGAAATATGCTTATTATGATTACTGTTATTAATTAACATTTTATTAAAACCTGCAAAAACCTTTCTGTTTTCTAAATTTTACTATAGTTTATTGTGCATGCGGATTATATTTTGTGTAAGTGAAATCAAGGAGTTTATAAGACTTAAGAGTTTTTATTCTTTCTTTATAATTTAGACATGTGGAGCATATCCGTGTTTGTTTGTGCATCAATGTCTGTAATGTGTGCTGTAGCTGCGAAACTTAGAAATCTTAAGTTGTAGGTTATAGTCAATATTGGTCAGTTTTATCTGACAAAGGATCCGCGACTGAAACTGTGACCACAAACACCATTAACTTAAGTGAATTAAAGGCAATAATCAGCAATATGCGTTCACAAGTAACTTTTTATTTGAATGTTTCATTGATACAACATGAGTATATATTTATTAATTCAAACAAAGTTAACATCAAATTTCAACAAACATACATAAAGGATGTTCGCATTATAACATGACATAAGCATTCAGAGAACTGAAACTCCACCCCCAAAAAAACGTTCCCTGAAGACGTATTCAAAGAATACATTAAAGGGGTCATATGACGTTGCTAAAAGAACATTATTTGGTGTAATGCAATGTGTTTATGCGGTTTAAGGTTAAAAAAACACATTATTTTCCACATACTGTGCATTATTGTTGCTCCTCTATGCCCCGCCTTTCTGAAATGCACCGATTTTTACAAAGCTCATTGTTCTGAGAAGCGAGGCGTGCTCTGATTGGCCAGCTATCCAGTGCGTTGTGATTGGCCGAATACCTCAAGCGTGAGACGGAAATGTTACGCCCCTTACCGTATTGTGATCTCATGTCCCGGTGCGACGACTCAAAAACAATAAAACCCATTATAAACAAGGCATTTGTTGCATCCAGTGGGAACATCATTACTGATTATAATGGCTTATACTGTGTTTTTACGCACCGCGTAGCATCGCGCCACGTAAACATTACCATGTCTGCATTTGTGATACAAACAACAAGCACTACTCTACACTGCTCAAAACTCGTGTTTGAATCGTCAGTAGCAAATTCTTTAAATATGAAAACATACTTATAGGCTGTGAGTCAGAAGCGCCAGACTGTCCTTGAGAAGTTGGGATTGCCCCACTTTATAGAAACAGTCTTTGAGCAGCTGGCAGCTACTCCCAGGTTCAGGAAATAATCCTCCGTAAATTGCGCTGCACACACTCTAGTATTTGGGTTGAACTGTTCTGGAACAGTGTTGTAAAAACAACTGAACCACTGATTTATAGTTGTGTCCCAGCATCAGCAACAATACTACAGCGAGAATAAAAGACCCGCCTTCTTTCTTTCCGTATACCTTTGGGCGTAGTGTTGCCAACTAATTTTCATAGAAAGTTGCTAAAGGAAGGTCGAACTGTTGCTAAAAGTTGCTAAATGACGTTATGATGTCATTGCGTAATCACGATGCAAAATCATTACAACATCAAATCTCAGAAAAAAAACTATTTTACATAATTTAATTTAGATTTGTTTGTAAAATAACTGTATTTTTAAATACATTGAATTATTGAACACTTACACATTTTTAATGATTACAATTTAAGTTTTTTTTTTTTTAAATAGCTACTTAACTAGTAATACTACACATTCTCAATGCTTTAGTCAAGTCAAGTCAAGTTGAGCTTTATTGTCATTCCGCTACATGCGGGGGGCATACAGTGGAACGAAATGTCGTGCCTCACAGGACCACGGTGCTACATAAATACAGGAATACAGCAGTGAAGTAAAACAATATAAACCTATACACAACTATACTACTGATAGATTTGACTATAAATAATTATTATTATAAAAATTAATAATTTTTTACCTATACATAAACTAAAAAATACAAACAATACAAACTATACGAGTGCTTCAGATAAATACTGTACATGTGCGAAGAGAAACATTGTGAGTCAGCAGCTGGCTGGGGAACAGTGCAGGATGATTTGTAGTGCATGAGCATGTAAACATATGTATATTACTGAGTCTTTTTGTGGGATTTGTATACACACAGCAGTGTGTGTGAAAAGTGACTAGTGCGCATAGAGGAGGAGAGTGTGCTACTACAGGTGGTTTGTACAGGCCCACTCACCTGTGTGTAGCACACTTCGATTGCACAAAAAACAGTTCCATAAGTTTCAGATGGTCCATGTTTCAGGAGGTAGGGGGTTTGTATGGGGGTTCAGAGAGGGGCGGGGTGATTTGAGTTCAGGGCTCTCACAGCCTGGGGGAAAAAGCTGTTGAGCAGTCTGGCAGAGCGGGCTCTGATGCTCCGGTACCGTCTCCCTGATGGTAGGAGCTGGAAGAGACTGTGGGAGGGGTGTGTGGAGTCCTTCACGATACTATTGGCTTTGCTGGAGCATTGTGTAAGGAAAATATCCAGGATGGAGGGGAGAGGGGCACCGATGATCCTTGCAGCGGTGTTCACTGTCTGCTGGAGGGTCTTGCGGTCTGCTGCAGTACAGTTCCCGTACCAGACAGTGATGCAGCTGGTCAGCACACTCTCAATGGTGCCCCTGTAGAAAGTGGTGAGGATGGGTGGAGGGAGACTTGCTCTTTTCAGCCGGCGGAGGAAGTGTAGGCGCTGTTGTGCCTTCTTGGAGAGTGACATGGTGTTGGTGGACCAGGTGAGATCCTCTGTGATGTGCACCCCCAGGAATTTAGTGCTGCTGAATCTCTCCACAGGCGAGCTGTCGATGGTCACCGGAGTTTCTCCTGAAGTCCATCACAACCTCCTTTGTCTTACTCACATTGAGGGACAGGTTGTTAGTGCCACACCATTCAGCCAGCTGTGCCACTTCCTCTCTGTAGTGCGTTTCATCATTGTTGCCGATGAGGCCTACCACAGTTGTGTCATCAGCAAACTTGATGATGTGGTTGGAGCTGGACTTGGCAGTGCAGTCGTAGGTCAGCAGCATGAAGAGCAGCGGGCTGAGCACACAGCCTTGTGGGGCACCTGTGTTCAGTGTGGTAGTGCTCGAGGTGTTGTGGCCGACACGGACTGACTGAGGTCGTCCGGTTAGAAAGTCCAGAATCCAATTACAGAGGGAGTTGTTAAGGCCCAGCAGGTTGAGTTTATTTATGAGCTGTTGTGGGATTATTGTGTTGAATGCTGAGCTGAAGTCAATGAACAGCATTCTTACATAACAGTCTTTGTTTTCTAGGTGGGTAAGAGCCAGGTGGAGGGTGGAGGAGATTGCATCGTCCGTAGAGCGGTTCGGACGGTATGCAAACTGGAGCGGGTCGAGTGTGTTGGGGAGGCTGGTTTTGATGTTGTGCATGACTAACCTCTCAAAGCACTTCATTATGATTGGAGTCAGTGCTATGGGACGGTAGTCATTTAGACAGGACACATGTGATTTCTTTGGTACCGGTATGATTGTTGTGGATTTGAGACATGTGGGGACGACTGCCTGGCTCAGCGAGGTGTTGAAGATATCTGTTAGGACATCTGTCAGCTGTGCAGCACAGTCTTTCAGTACACGGCCAGGTATGTTGTCGGGACCCGCAGCCTTGCGTGGGTTGATCCTAGATAGGGTCTTCCTTACCTCGGCTGGAGACAGACAGAGCGCCTGGTCGTTGGGAGGTGTGGGTAGTTTTTGTGCAGGTGTGTCATTCTGCATTTCAAACCGTGAATAAAAGTGGTTGAGTGTATCTGGGAGGGATGTGTCATCATCACAGGCCTGTGGCGGGGGCTTGTAGTCTGTGATGGTCTGAATGGCTTTCCACAGGCTCCGTGTGTCACTGCTGTCTGTGAAGTGATTATTGATTTTTTGAGTATATGACCGTTTTCCATTTTTGATGCTGCGGGACAGATTGGCTCTTGCCGTTTTGAGGGCTGCTTTATCTCCTGATCTGAAAGCTTCATCTCTGGTCTTTAGCAGCCCGCGAACCTCAGCTGTCATCCATGGCTTCTGGTCGGCGCGTGTGGTGATGGTCTTGGTGACTGTCACATCATCAGTGCACTTTTTGATGTAAGCAGTCACAGTTTCAGTGTACTCCTGCAGGTCTGTGTGGTTGTTGTAGGTGGCCACCTCTTTAAACATGTTCCAGTCTGTGTCCTGGAAGCAGTCCTGCAGTGCTGAGGTAGCATTTTCTGGCCATACTGTGATCTGTTTTTGAACCGGTTTGGCAAGTTTGAGAAGTGGTCTGTATGCTGGGATTAGCATAACAGAGATGTGGTCGGAGTACCCGAGGTGGGGGCGGGGTTCGGCTTTGTAAGCTTCCTTTTCTGTTGTGTAAACAAAGTCCAGTGTGTTAGTAGTTAATATGTTACAATCTAAGAAAAGTCTGTAAAAAATAGGGCGCAATCTATTATGTTAATATGAAATAATTTTCCGTATTGGTTTTTTACCTGCATTTTAAATTACGCATTGTGTTTTCAGGTTACAGGGTTAATGGATAATGGACAATGTCCTGGAAAATTACTAGTATCTTTTCCATTTTTGCTACAGTGTACTAACTGATCAACAATTGCAGGTACAAGCTACTAACAAAGTGTATCATAAATGAACAATTATTAAATTATTATTATTATTAAATTGAACAATTGCAAATAGCAGCTAACTCAATTCATGTGATGTGTGTACTGCTAGGCATCTTTGGTTTCCTCTTTTTGTGTAATCTGGATGGAAAATGTGTGCCTTTTTATTGTCTGAGTCACTTAACAAAAGTTGCTAAAAGTTGCCAAATACATTTTGAAAATTGCTAAATTTGTTGCTAGGTGCTTTTGGAAAAAATAGTTGCTAGGGTAGTCTGAAAACTTGCTAAAAATGTTTTTTTTAAGCTCGCTCAACTTTTTTTTTTTTTTTTTTTACAGTGTGTGTGTAAGAGCATATAACATCTTTAAAGGATAATTCATAATTAACATCTCTTGGGGCAAGTAGAAAAAAACTAACATCAGACCAAAATTTTAAATATAAGTCACAGCTGTAAAACAAATGGTCCAGATCTTCCTCTTGTACATTACAAAAACTGCATTTGTTTTCAATGTCCATGAATTTTGATAAGAAAGCTTTACATGGGTAGATTTTCTGGAGTATTTTAAATGGTACCTCTTTAAGTTTATTCAATATACAGAATTTAAATGCATTTAACCATGTCTTTTTCCAGTGTATATCAGCAATCTGTGCATTCCAAAAACATTTTCCTCTAGGAGAGATTTTATGATTGTATTGAAAAATTAATCTAAGATTTTTGTTATTACAGGAATGAGAAAATAGTTTAATACCATCTCTGACTTTTCATTAAGTGCATTAACCCATTTGGAATAGCTTTAACAACTTTCTGAAACTCTTTAAATGCAATAGGGTGTTAGGAACTAAATGTGTATTTATGTCAGGAACCGATGAATAGTCTTTTTGAAGCGGTTCAATGAGCCGAACTGTCCAAAAAAAAACGCTTCGTGGAAATGAATCGGAATTTGCATCACTTGTTGAATGTGAATTTACTCGCAGCTTTCCTGGAACTAACGCAAGCGCATCCTCAGCTGAAGCTAATAACAGATTGACCAAAACAGATCTGTAAAGCACTTCTCACAAGTAATATCATTCTGAAGGGACTGCTGAAGCCATGCAACAGACTACTTGAAAAATAATCTGCAACAAATTCTAGTGCACTGAATTTATATTAGCCCGCTATATAAATGACTAAACCAACAACAACATAAAACATTTATGTTGTTTGTGACTGTGCAATAGTAAAGCACTTTTTTCTTTAGGCGTACACTGCTGCTATGGTCAGTCGCAAGTTTTAACTGAACTCTATTAGTAACGACAAAACTTGTGACCAGCTCCTTCTGTGAAACACACCCCAGAGCTGAAGTGAGTCTGTAGTGTGTGAGGACGGATGAAGTGTTGCCTAAAGGCGTCTTGAAGTGACAGATTACAGTTTTTTACAATCATTTTTGTACTGATAACAGAACCATCATGTCATTTTTCAAAACTCTAGACGCAAAACTCAAAACAGTCATTATTTGTAACACAAGCTGTCCAATGTTCAAAACTTTGCATATTGCGCTCATATTTTAAAGAAGCCTTGCATTTGTAGAAGCATTGGTTCAAAATACTCATTTGTTATGAAACATCACAGGAACATTACTTTAGATCACCCACACACAAGATACTCATAGTTTCACTGTTTAGTTGTTAGTAAAATCATTAAATATAGTTGTTCAAAACATATGATGCAGCTTTCATTATGGTTCTACACATTCATACAGCATTGTAATAGACTAAAATAATAAATAATAAAAAAGATAAAATTACAGTAGGCCTACAGTAAAATGTCAGCTGGAGTGTTCCTCACTGCTCTTCTATGTTTTTATCAACCCTGTCTTGTGGGTTTGGCCACAGGTTCTCATCCACATCATAATGGATGTTTTCATTAGCTAAACATCTTCCTGCATGGCAAATACAGGCCTGACATCGGTCTCCTGTGATGTTAATGCAGGCATCATCTATGGCCTGGAGAAGAGTGATTGTTTGTGAGGAGCCTATTGAAAACCTTCCACCTCCACGTGGAGAAAAACTCCTCGGTCGGGTTACAGTAAGGAAAGGAGAGTACGGGGGTAAATACAAGGTGATAAACTGTGGATGGGCCTGAAACCGGGAGTGCTCTCATAAAATTAATACTTTTATTTAGCAAGGATGCTTTAAATTGATCAAAAAGACATTTATAATGTTACAAAAGATTTCTATTTAAAATAGGTGCTGTTCTTCTGAACTTTCTATTCATCAAAGAAACCTGAAAAAAATTATACTCCGCTGTTTTCGACATAATAATAAATGTTTTTTTGAGCAGCAAATCAGAACATTAGAATGATTGTGACAAGTAATGATGCTAAAAATTCAGCTTTGAAATCACAGGAATAACTTGCATTTTCAAATATTTTAAAATAGAAAACAGTTATTTTAAATGGTAATAATATTTCAAAATGATAATATTTCCATATAGTTTTATAGGAGGAGTTCATAGACTTGGCAAATTCATTTTTCATAAGTTTGTAGGTACACATATGTTGTGGGCATTCTTGGCAGTTTTTATGAGGCTTTTTTTAATAGTGTTCATATCGATATCGGAATTATACCGTATCGACCGAAATATATATTGTGATATAAATTTTGGCCATATCGTCCAGCCCTATTTTGAATGCTATTTTAGCGTCACTGCTTATAGACTATGAGTTATAGTATGATGTTAACGTAAAGGTAGGGCACTAATGTTAACGTTATCTGGCATTATTTCAGTAAACGCAGTCCTACGTTTTGAATGCCGCTGCTGTTTACTGCGATGTTTAAGTCGATTGTTGAGACCATTGGTGGCAAATGTTTCTACAATCAGCTTAGACATACTTTTTGGGAAATGGAGCCCTGGTAAATGTGATTTTATTTGGTCTGTTTTTTAAACAACTAGCTGCTAACGGTATTAATCCAAAATTAGTACACAGACATGAATTTTGCAATATATTGGATATTATGCAAAAGCAATCTACAAATTTGTAGTAAACCTTTACAAACTTTCTTTAATTGCAGGCTGAGCTGAACGCTGAATACTAAAAAGTGAGCCTCAACACTTCTGTTGAGTTGAAGAGCAAGTTTTGTGTGTCGGTTTTTTTCTTTTCTACATCTTTGGTTATAAACTAACTTGTGCGTGTTTGTGGTTTTCTAGGTTTGTGCTGACCAGATCAGAAAAAGCAGCACACACACAAGATTTCACAGATGCTGCATGACATTTTAAAAGTTTGATCTTCAGGTGAGTGCAAATTCACCAACATTAACCACCTCCATCACTGTCTTCACTGTATGTAAAATAAAGTTGGTCTGCTAGTTTAACATGCTTTTTTTTTCTTCTTCATGATGTCAACAAGAAACGAGCCCTTCGTGCTCTCCCAGTGTACGTGTGTGAGGAGAACTGCACTTTAAGACATGAAATGTAAGTATTGAGTGCATTAATAGAGCTGCTGTTGGCAGTAAACATACAGTTGAGGTCAAAAGTTTACTTACGCCTAGCAGAATCTACAAAATGTTAATTATTTTACCAATATGAGAGTGATCATACAAAATGTAGGTTTTTTTTTTTTTACTGACCTGAATAAGATATTTTACATAAGACGTTTACATATATTCCACAAGAGAAAATAATAGTTAAATTTATAAAAATGACCCCGTTCAAAAGTTTAGATCCCCTTGATTCTTAATACTGTGTTGTTCCCTGAATGATCCACAGCTGTGTTTGTTTAGTGATAGTTGTTCATGAGTCTATGAGAACAGTTAAACTGCCTGCTGTTCTTCAGAAAAACCCTTCAGGTCCCACAAATTCTTTGGTTTCCCAGCATTTTTGTGTATTTCAACCCTTTCCAACAATGACTGTATGATTTTGAGATCCATCTTTTTCACACTGAGGACGACTGAGGGACTCATATGCAACTATTACAGAAGGTTCAAACGCGTATTTACGCGAAATTCATTCTGTTCAAAAGTTTACACCCCCGGCTCTTAATGCATGATTTTCCTTCTGGAGCATCAGAGAGCATTTGAACCTTCTGTAATAGCTGCATATGAGTCCCTCAGTTGTCCTCAGTGTGAAAAAGATGGATCTCAAAACCATAGTCATTGTTGGAAAGTGTTCAAATACACAAACATTCAGAAAATCCAAATAATTTGTGGGAGCTGAAGGATTTTTCTGAAGAACAGCAGGCAGTTTAACTGTTCAGGACAAACAAGGGACTCATGAACAACTATCACTAAACAAAAACACACAGCTGTTGATCATTCAGGTAACAACACAGTATTAAGAATCAAGGGGATGTAAACTTTTGAACAGAAATTCAACTATTTTCTCTTGTGGACTACATGTAAACATTGTATGAGAAATATCTTATTCAGGTCAGTAAATAAAAAATAACATTCATTTTGTATTATCCCTCATATTTTGGTAAAATAATTAACATTTTGCAGATTCTGTAAGGTGTATGTAAACTTTTGACCTCAACTGTTAGTGACCACAACTGTCTGCTTTTAGTCTCTTAAGTTAAAGTCACAGTTTTACCCTCTGTGCTTATTGCAGGAAGAATTGGGCGAGCCATACAACGCTGACACAAACATCTTTCTTGCTAAGTTTGTCATCACGTACAACGTAACCACTACGAGTCCTACAAGCACTGAAGTTGTGATGAGATGATCTTCCAGTGTGTTTGACATTCAGAGATACACAGTCACAAGGTTTAAAAAAAACATGCTGAATAAAAAAATCCTCAATTGTATAGCCAAAGTTGTGTATGTGTGTTTTTTTTAATGCATAAGTGTATTTTTTAAATTTATTTAATAAATGACCACTGCATCAAAATAATTACATTACAGTTGCTTAACCAAAATTTTTGAGGTAATTGGTATCTACAAAAATGGAGTATTCTGAACTTGTCGGGTTTTACAGTGTGTGTATTGTATCCAAGCATTTGGAAAAAGTGTTAAGTGTTTTGAAAAATGTGCATTTTGATCATCAGTTGTGAATTATGTGTCTACAGTTTTGAAAAATGACATTAAGGTTCTGTTAACAGTGCAAAAATGATTGCAAAAAACTAAAAGCTAATAGTATACAGAGGCTGCTCCTTGCTGTGTAGGAGAATCAGAGCGCACTAATGAGGGGATGAGACTCTCTCTCTCTCTCTCTCTCTGTGTGTGTGTGTGTGTACTTGTTTATGCTACATTGTAAGGACCGAATGTCCCCACAAGGATAGTAAAACCTGAAATTTTTGACCTTGTGGACCCCACGAGGGAAAAATAATTATTAAAAATAGCAAATGGTGTTAATCTGAAAGTGTAAGAATGCAAACAGGTTTTCTGTAAGGGGTAGGTTTAGAGTTTGGGGATAAACAATCAAAAGGGAAGAAAACTGTTGAGAAAGAGTTTCAGTATGAAAACTGAATTCAGATGTTCATTTGATTTGTTAATTTTTTTTAAAATTGCATTAATTTTATTTTAAATGTTATTTTTTATTTGCCATTTTTATTAGTTTTTTTAATATGTCTGTATAGTTTATTCATTTCTATTTCTGTTTTAGTTAAGTACATCAAATTAATCTAAATGAAAATTCAAAATTTAACCTCCGCAACTAGCTGAAATAAAACAATTTTTAACATTTTATTTAGAAATTTGAAATGAGTTTTTATTTATTTATTAATTGTAATTTCCAATTTTATTTTAATTTCAGTTAAAGTTTTAATAATTTTGTCGGTTGTGCATTTGTGTCATTTTTATTAGTTTTTTAATGTTTAATTGTTTTTTGTTTGAATTAATTTTCAGTTTTAGTTATTAGTTTAGTAAACTAAATGAAAATAAAAAAATGTTGCTTTAAATAAAATAAGTTTATGTTTTTAATATTTTGTTTTTAATAATAAAAATCTATTACGAATTTAAGATCAACTAAATATTAACTGTGAGGATGTGCAGCTTTTTAAAGCATTCTTTTAATGCATTTCAAAATATTCAAAAATGATTCATTCTTATTGAAAGGCCTCCTTGATTGCTTTGAGATTTAAATAGATTTACACAAACAGAGATATGCATGTGTGTATGATTTATGGTATTTATGGTATTTAAGCATTCAGTTGTAAAAGTCCGTTATTTCTCTGCAAACGTCCACTAATTTTATAATTGGCAGTAAGAATGAAACATGTTTCCAAAAATCAGAAATCTCTCAAACGCACAGGGGTTTGTTCTCATATTTGGTCATTATTTATTTTTAAAAAGTGGATGATTTTAATAAAACGAGGATGTTCTGTGAGGTATGTGAATCTCACAAAAAACATTTTTCAGCCAAAATATTGGTACCATTAAGATTTTTTGCATGACATTTTCCTCAAATTCTCATTACTATAATATATAGAGAGTTTTTAAAAAGTGGCATGTCTCAATGCTGTAAACTTCCAATAATTTCGTAATTAACACAAAAAAATGAAACAAACTTCCAAAAATCAGAAACATCTCAAATGCATAAGTGTTTGTTCTGATTTTTGGAGACGTAGCCTGTAACCTCCTCAGTTTATAACACTGCTGCTTTGGTAACGTTATTAAACCCAAACACTCATTTACAAGCAGCCAGGCCTGAAGCCCAAGAGCTAAAACTCACGAGCGTTTGCCAGAAAAACATGCTGCTGAAGGGAATTCTACATGCAGGGATCTGTATTAGAAGTATTGAAAAATGAGTTTTAATGAGTGATTGTAATGTTTCTGTGCCACAACATTGAAAGAGAAAGGACAAAAGTATTAGTCTGAAGCCGCCTCAAGCGTATCTAGACGCTGGATGTCTGATTTAGCTGTTTAAAGGTCACTGCAAAAAAAGGCTCAGAAAAGTGAAGTTGATCTAAGAAAAGCTCCTGCAGTGGTGGAGCACATTCACTTGCTTTGTAACTTTCCAAGGTAATGTAATCATTTTAAGCATCACTTAAGAACTTTTTAATGGACAGGGCGTTTTTAAAATAACTCTCTGAGAAGATTTTGAGTTTCACACCGTTAGATGAGGTTGTGTATTTTAGCACATGTGGTTAATACTAACATCAGACAAACAGAACATCTTAAGAGGAACCAAAAGTGTGAGAGGAATATGAAAGTAGTCAACCACAGTATTTGCCATCAGCTTCTGCAGAGCAATAAGCATTTTAATATTAGCGCATGACCTGTAGTGGATGGTGACACATTATAAAAACAGGAACTGAGATCTCAACTGCTGCCCTTCCTTTTACACAGCTAAACACTTCAAAAACATTTCCACACATCTGGCTTTCTTTTACTTTTCCATTTGCACAAATATTGTGTATATCAGGGGATTTTCAGCTTATTTAAAATCTGTTTGGTGCATTTTTCTATATAACATTTAAATAATGCTCTGTGAAAAGCTGTTTTGTCTTATTGTAGATATTTGTACACAAATAATACATCATTATATTATTGCAATTTTTTTTCTATTTGAGTCTGTAGATTTCAGCTACAATAGAGTTGATGCCAACCCCCCAGAAGACCTCAGATGATGTTAACCCTGGAACAACACATAAAACTACCAAATTTTGCTTAACCGTAACATATAATCCTTGCAGTTAATAGTGTTCACCGTCTGTTTGATTACGTGTAATTTGTAACTAACTGCATGATTTTTACTGTACATTTCTGCCATAGTCACCACTAATAACCTACTCCTAAATATAATGTAGAAACTTAAAATTTTCTGTAAAGCTGCAACGATTTGTATCTTGAAAAGCGCTATACAAATAAACTTGAATTGAATTGAACTGATTTTGACGTGCCATCTGAAATTTTCTTCTAAAATGAGCATTTTTTTCAGGCTCCTATATGTATGTTCAGTAATTTCACTTTAATGGCAATGAAAATAATCTATTTATTGCCATTAAAGGGAAATTACTGACGATTTTAGAAGAAAATTTAGGATGCATGGCATCTGAACTCTTCTTCTTTTTTTTTTAAAAATCCCATTTGGAAAAATATTAAACTCTAATATGTCAACAAAACCAAACAAGAATTTTGAAGCTGGCATTATTAGTTTCTCTTCTGGAAATAAATGCAAAAAATTAGTGCATATTTATTTACATAATGCATCATTTGCACATGTAAACATAACATTTAAAAAAACTTAACACACACACACAAAATATGTGTACAATCCTTAAATAGTTCTTTTTACGCTGTTGACCCCTCTTAGCTTAAATATGGTAATCGCAGTGACTGGAATCTGACACACAAACAGAAATCCGGCCCAGTAATTTCTATAAATGACTTTTAAAAACCTTCAGGAGCTACAAAGACTGAATGTGGAAATACAACATGACCCTGTTGTGATGACAGGAGAGAAGACACGGACAAGAACAGAGCTGGAGGAGGAGTTTCATCACACACCGGAGCCCTGAGCCAATCAGAACGCAAGACGTGTTTAAAATCAGAAAGAGGAAGTTAAGCGAACCTGTGAGTTTATGCTGTGAGATTCGTCTAATTATAACCGAGTTTCTTCTAAAAGGACCTGACCTCGCTATGTATGACGATGGTGATAGTGATAGCAGCATAATAAAACCACAGGAAAAGCTAAATTAAATGTGCTGCATCTTTTAGAAAGAGGAAGATAACAGTTAATGCCTTTTTAAAATCCAATTGTAGAAACGGCACGTGTGAAAAACCCAGAACACATTCAAATTTCATTCTAAAATTAATTAGCAATTTTGCACATTTTGTTTAGGATAATGAAGATAGTCATTAATAACATTTAAGTTAGAACTTAAAGTACAACAGACATGCAAATACATGTTTGCCTTTGAGATAAAACAGAGAAGGAAGCAGGGGCGGATCTAGAAAATAATTTTTAGGGTGGCATGGGGTCTATGAGGGGTGGCAACACCAAAGCAACAACTCATTCTCACTCCCAAGGCGTCAAAAACTGAAGCATGGTCAAACGCCTTTCGCGTCACTATGAAGACGCCAAAAGTGCCCCTAGGCGTCAGTATATGACAAAATAGGATCTCCATTGCTTTCAATTGCTTGCTTTATGCGTCAGGTCAAGACGCTTATGGAAAATGACAACACGTTATCCTCCGTTGTTTTCGGTTTGCATGCATTTGTTAAAAATAGAAATCATTTTATATACATTTATACTTTTATTGGAGCACCTAACCCAGACCCTACCCTAAACCTACCCACTTTTGTACAATATAAAACAAGCAACAGGCAAATATAAGTGCAGTCACAGGTATTTATTGCAAAAACTGACCATAAACAAGCAGTATAAAAGCATTGCAAACAAGTCGTGTTGCATTCCAAGTCTTCTGAAGCCATACGAAGTCTTTATGAGAAGAAGAGAGTAAAACACAAGGTTTTAATCGTTGAAAATGATCCCGCTCTGTTAACGTGCTTGCATCTCATTCAAAAAAAGATACTCCAGTCCCGTAGTATGACGCAATCTGTCACGAGACACAGAAGAGCCAATAGCCTGTCAGAACCAAGGCTTCTTCTGGCGGCATTTTTTGAATTCGCGCACAGAGTCAGACTGCAGCACACAGGATTAACGGCGGACGGAGACGGCGATCGCGTCTATTCCTCTCACAAATCAAATGTTTTAACTCGGAAGATATTTTTTGAATAAATTATGACGGTAGTTGTATCTGCCTGTTATATCTTGTGTTTTATTGACAAATGGTAGGTTTAGGGACAGGGGTTGGGTTATGTGCTCATAAATGTGTAAATAATGTAATATAAATAAAACTGTTGTGGCTGTTTACATTGAAAAATCACACCCCAACATATATGCAATAATGGCACTGTTATTACCCAATATATAATTTAATTATGACGATAAAATTCCCAGTATGGCGTCGGCATATTGACGCTAAGGGTTTCCTATTTAAAGCAACGGAGGACCCTGCAAGTCGAAAAATGACGCTAAGGGGTACCTTGAGCGACAAAAAGCAACGCCAAGTGCTCCTGACCAAGCTTCAATATGTGACGAGTTGGGTGTGAGAATGGGTTGAAAGCAAGCATAGTTTTTGGGGATTTATTGTCTGACGTGCACAGTTGTATTCACAAATATAAATAACATAAAATAAATAACATTTCAATATCCATCATGGCACCAAGTCAATACACAATATAAAAAACTTCAAGAGGTTATAAATGTTTCTGAGCTTGTATCATTAAATAAGACATTCTGTTATTACCAGAGATGGGGATGTCTGTAATCACCCAGAACACTATCAATAGTCTAGCAACACCCCAGCAACCGCATAGCAAGAGCCTAGCAACCATCCAGAATATCCTAGCAACCAACTAGCATCACTTTAGCAAACATCTAGAACATCTAACTGGCCAAACTATTTATGTTTCTTAAACAAGACTTTAAGACAATTCAGCATAAATGTGTCTTTCAAACTTTCAATCTAGTTATTACAGGTATTATTAAATACTTACAGTTCAAATACACAGATGACTTTCCAGAACACTCATGAGATCAATAACACTTAAACAACTCTTATTAGGATTCAGGAATTATTTTTGCAGCTCAATGTCTATTACAGTATACAACATAAATTAAATTACAGATAATAATAATAATTCAGAAATGAACTTTTGGGAACAGATTATTTTCATTTTACTACGGTAATTAAGTAATCTTGCAGTAGATGAAAAACACTAGAAAAGTTCAAATACCAAAGAATTGTATATGAACTTGGTATGCACCACAATACAGTATAGTATAAAATAAAAAAAAAAAAAGTTAATTCAGCATCCTCTGCACATTTGGTCAAATTTGATTAAACTGTACTATAGCTAGTTTCCTGGTCTCCTGACACAAGACTAGCGATATCTCTCATTTCACAGTTCTGCAAACATGCAGAACACATAAAAAAATGGTTACAAATAAAATTTGACAGTCACACGTTTGAAGGTGTACAACATGTGCTACAGTTTACTGTACATATAGAAGAGTGAACTTTCCATCATGTACTGGTACTGTACTGTATTATACTGAATGTGTAAGTATAAAAGCCATTATTCTCTCAGCTCTCTCCTCTCTCCGTTGATTGGTGTCATCAGTTTTGCTGCCTAATGTTTAACTTACTCATTGAAGTGTGAAAGACACAGAAATGTGTCTTTGTTTTGAGAACTGAATTAATGGTTTGGGAAAATGGCCAACTAAAATCAGTTATATTATATTAACAATCGAGAAAACTGCAATATAAGACTCTTACCTAACTCTGCTATTAGTTTTCGTGATCGGCATCTTCTTATTGATTTCATGTTATTGTTTCGTCCGATATGGCAGAAAGGCCGATATTCATGATGAAAGTGGCGCGAGCGGTGGGAGAATTGATCACCGAACATATCCGACATATCCTGACGGGATTAGATTTCTCAGTGGACTTCTGAATAAACTGAGAATCGGTATCTGATTCACGAACAAATGTAAAAACAATTCGTTAGTTAAACGGGCTGCGCTTTGTATACGAGTCATTTGTTAATGAAGCCGATTACACTGGGCGCGCTGCGTGCGAGTGCAACCATGGTGCACATGAAGTAGCATGAAACACTGCTTACATTTATATTTTATACTGTGATAATTATAGATCCGCCCCTGGAAGGAAGACTGCATTACATTAATCATCAATGGAGAACTTCATACGACTGTAAAGCGCAAAAAACAACAACATTTATGTGCATGGGTCAGTGTGCGTGACATAAGTCCACAAATAACTATGCGTATGACTCATGCTTTAAAAAGAAATCCTCATTTCTGTTTCGTGCTGCATATGAACATATTCATCCTATTAGTGCAGCATGGCATCAGACTATCTTGCTTCACACTTCAGTATCTTTATTGAGGGAGCAAACAGAAGTATTTTACACAAGTTCTTACTCTTTTACTGTACATCTGCATGAGTGTAAAACAATGCAGAATCAAACTTCAGAAAATAAAACACTCTTAACAAGAGTAAAATCTTAACAAGATTTTTTGTTAAAGACTTATTTAGAACAATAATCATTATATTTCATTAAAAGAGTCTATTTAAGGATCACACTTCAGCATTTAAAATGTAATACAATTTAGTATGAACATTTATTCTTCTATATGTTTTAATAAGTAAAGGTCTGTATATGTATGTTGATTCACATAAATCTGTTGCACATGATTTCACCCATATTTGGACATTTTATTTTTACATAATTTATTTGAAATATTAAAGCAGACATTTTACTTGCATTTCATACGTGTTCTGTGTGTATAAAACCGATTTTGTCAATTTTACTCAACGCAAACACCAAAATGTGACGTCTTATCTTTGAGCCACATATATCAATAGAACTGAATGATTCAGAGCGGACTTCTTTAAATACGTTGATGCATGTAGACGACAGACGTAAATGCACACAGCATTTGCTCTTTGCACTGAGAAGGCATGAGATGTTTCCTTTCACACACAGGAAGTCACATGACATGATCAGGAAACCATGTTTAAGAAATCCACCCCGGATCGCCTTCAGATTTCCCAACTCACCATTTGAAAAGGTCAAAGCATATCAAAATTAAGCGTTAATCTACAGTGTTTACCAAAACCATGGTTTAATCAAGATTACATTATAACCAGAACTCGAGCTGAAGGAAGTAATGCAACAGAACTCTAACACACTGAAAACACTCTCAATCAGCAGAAAAACAGAAAACATGGATCACATTAGATTAATACTGAGGGACATTCAGACCAGTAGCATAAATTATTGATTTACTAATATAGTGCTTTTCACAATACACGGTTTCAAAACAGCTTTACAGAAAATGCATTTAGCAGATTAGAGCTGTATGCACACACACACACACACACACACACACACAGACACAGACACAGAGTCATTTTGTGACAATATATACAATACTATATGTTGCAACCCATTCTCACTCCCGAGGCGTCAAAAACTGAAGCATGGTCAAACGCCTTTCGTGTCACTATGAAGACGCCAAAAGTGCCCCTAGGCGTCAGTATATGACAAAATAGGATCTCCATTGCTTTCAATTGCTTGCTTTATGCGTCAGGTCAAGACGCTTATGGAAAATGACAACGTTATCCTCCGTTGTTTTCAGTTGTTTGTCTTAGTTTAATGGTTTGCAAGCATTTGTAAAAAATATAAATAATTTTATATACATTTATACTTTTATTGGAGCACCTAACCCACCCCTACCCTAAACCTACCCACTTCTGAACAACATAAAACACGTAACAGGCAAATATAAGTGCAGTCACAGGTATTTACTGCAAAAACTGACCATAAACAAGCAGTATAAAAGCATTACAAACAAGTCGTGTTGCATTCCAAGTCTTCTGAAGCCATACAAAGTCTTTATGCGAAGAAGAGAGCAAAAGGTTTTAATCGCTGAAAATGACCCCGCTCTGTTAACGTGCTCACATCTCATTCAAAAAAAGATACTCCAGTCCCGTAGCATAACGCATTCGGTCACGAGACACACAAGAGCCAATAGCCTGTCGGAACAGCAAAACGCAATCGGTCACGAGACACACAAGAGCCAATAGCATTTCACAACCAAGGCTGACGTAAGGCTTCTTCTGGCGGCATTTTTTGAATTCGCGCACAGAGTCAGACTGCAGCACACAGGATTAACGGCGGACGGAGACGCCGATCGCGTCTATTCCTCTCACAAATCAAATGTTTTGCCTCGGAAGACTTGGAATATTAATATTTTTTGAATAAATCTTGTGTTTTATTGACAAATGGTAGGTTTAGGGGCAGGGGTTGGGTTATGTGCTCATAAATGTGTAAATAATGTAATATAAATAAAACTGTTGTGGCTGTTTACATTGAAAAATCACACCCCAACATATATGCAATAATGGCACTGTTATTACACAATATATCATTTAATAATGACGATAAAATTCCCAGTATGGCGTCGGCATATTGACGCTAAGGGTTTCCTATTTAAAGCAATGGAGGACCCTGCAAGTCGAAAAATGACGCTAAGGGGTACCTTGAGCGACAAAAAGCAACGCCAAGTGCTCCTGACCAAGCTTCAATATGTGACGAGTTGGGTGTGAGAATGGGTTGCAAATATATATATATATATATATATATATATATATACACACACACACTGCGTTCCAAATTATTATGCAAGTGATATATCAGTAGGGTTTTGGTACAATAAAGAGTCAGATTTTTGTTTGTGTTGTTTTTCACATCTTTTTAGTTAACTGGTATGAATCTCAGACAGGTTTGTTCAATAGTTTGCCAGTTCTTCTTAGTTAAATGGAAACCCTACTTAAAGAGGTTGTTCCACATTATTAAGCAAGTCACAGTTCTCATGAAATATGGTGAGTAAGAAAGATCTTTCTGAAGATGAGTAAAGTATGAAACAATGCAATGTCTTGCAAAAGGCATCAAAACAAACAATATTTTGTGAAAAGCAAATGAAAATTATTTAACTGTCAAAATATTTGTGAGTGACTTAGAGCACAGAAGATTGGTCAGATAAAGATTTATTAAGGAAAGTTTTTGTCAAACAAATGAAGACTGCAGACTGGCAGTTGTGTGCAAATCTGCGTTTCAGTCACTGCTAAGCAAACCTCACGAAGAGAAACCTGCACGGTGGCTGTAGAAACACATTTTCAAACTGTTTAGCACCATGGTATTTATGCAGCATGGCATAGTGTATTGTCCTGCATGAAAATCCTTTTATTTCCGAGAGCACTGTTCTTCATTTTATACCACAGCAGAATATGGTCAGTTATGAACTCCGCATATCTTGCAGAAGTAATTTTTACACCCTAAAATGACCTTACATCTCACTTCCCAATATTCCAACCAAAATCATCATCCGCCGCCTCCTCGCTGATGTTGCGGTCTCATTGGAACAGGATGGCCATTCATCAACTATCAGAAATCCATTTATCTGGACCATCCATTGTACTGCAGCATTCGTAAATGAATAAAACTATTTAAAAACAAGTCTTCGTGTATTTCTACAGCCATCGTGCAGGTTTCTCTTTGTGAGGTTTGGTTAGCAGTGACTGAAACGCAGCTTTACACACAACTGCCCGTCTGCATGAAGAGGATCTCGAGACTCCAGTAGCTTCAAACACCTGT
The DNA here is from genome assembly GCF_012432095.1 of Onychostoma macrolepis. Classification (NCBI taxonomy): domain Eukaryota; kingdom Metazoa; phylum Chordata; class Actinopteri; order Cypriniformes; family Cyprinidae; genus Onychostoma; species Onychostoma macrolepis. The sequence goes on along the minus strand of NC_081168.1, from coordinate 2,489,889 downwards.
TTGCTGCTCAGCAGTGGCTTTTCTACAGCTGGTATTACAATACAGTTCTTTTGTTTGACAGAAACTTTCCTTAATAAATCTTTATCTGACCAAGATCTTCTGTGCTCAAAATATTGTTTGTGTTGATGCCTTTTGCAAGACATTGCATTGTTTCATACTTTTCATGTTCAGAAAGATCTTTATTCCTCACCATATTTCATGAGAACTGTGACTTGCTTAATAATGTGGAACAACCTCTTTAAGTAGGGTTTCCATTTACCTGAGAAGAACTGGCAAACTATTGAACAAACCTGTCTGAGATTGATACCAGTTAACTAAAAAGAAAGAAAAACAACACAAACAAAAATCTGACTCATTATTGTACCAAAATCCTACTGATATATCACTTGCATAATAATTTGGAACGCAGTGTAGTGTGTGTGTGGACATACTAATAAAACCAACTTTATACACAGAAAAATACTTGGCATTAATACAGTTACACACACACACACACACACACACATATATAAAATCAATTGGAAAAGGGTGGTGTAGAAACAATTTTCTCTTAGAAATTTCTAAAAAAAATAATAATAATACTATAATAATCTTTGTATTATTTACAATTTTCCAAAAACAAAAGTTTTTTTTTTTTTTAAATGTATTATTTATTTATTTATTTTACACTGCATATCCAACAATATAAACAATATAAAGAGCTGGGTGACAATATAAATTAATTATTATTAAATAAAAAATTTAACACTAATTGTCACTAAAAGCAATAAAGATTCAACTGTTTTGAGTGCATTAATATTTCTGCTTTTAGCAGACGCTTTTCCACACTTTTTACTATGAATTCAAGCTATGAATTTATCTGGGAATTGAACCCTGGACTAGTTTAGCTAGTAGAAACGAACAGAATTTACCATCAACCAACACTACAGGACTTTAAGCAATTATGTGTGCAAACCTTTAGACATTATCAGGCCTTTTCGGCCTTTCTCAGGTCATTCCCAGTATTTGAGGAACGGCATTTAAGACATTATTAATGCAATATATATCTGTAAACAGAAGTGTTCTGTAAACCAGGGTCAGAAATGAACTTTTCCATTAAGGGGCAATTTTTGATTTTTTACATTCATGAGGGCAATTTTTATCACCACCTTAATAACTTTATCTGTGTAATTTAACCAATTACTTCAATCAATCAAAATACCTTTAAATGTAATTGCCAATAACAGTTGAATGTTTAAACTTGTATCTAAATTATAGGTTTAAAAACAGGAGCCAATTTGGCTGCAATATTATAACAAAAATTGTCATCAATTATTGCTCTTGTTATAATAATAATGCTTAGTAATGCTGAATTATGAAACTTTGTTTGTGTTTGTGTTTGCGTTTGCGTTTTGGGGAAACGGCTCATCATATTCTGGCTCTAGCTTCACAGACAAACGGTCCATGAGGTTATTCTAGTCTAGTGCAAAAAAAAAAATGAAATGAATCTTTTATTTACATCATCATTAAAAAAACTCAGGAGTTTTCAGCACTGTTTAATCTAAGCACCTCTGATTGGCCACTGCATTCCTAAACTCAACGGAAACACATGTGATTGGTTATAAGGCTCAATGCTGCAAAAAAAAAAAAAATTTCTGGTCGAATAGTAGTCGTTAATTTTAAGCATTAGTCGACTAATCACATTATAATGAGCCTTTAATTGCTTACAGATCCTATAAGTGCTCAAGCGCACGCGTGAAGCTTGCCTCAGCACACCGGCAGAAGTAATAATTATAGATGTGTCAGGGAAAAACAGTAAGGAGACCGCATTAACATTTTAATAATTTAATAAACTAGTGCTTTCTTTGTTCTTGGTTTAAGAGATGAAGTTGGCGACACTGTTAATTTCCGACCCTGCTGTAAACGTTAACAACATGTGACTGCTTCAACTCACTCCAGATGACCAAATAAAGATAGGCTATCTGAACTGTTTTAACCCCTCATTTTATCTCTCTCATATCATTGTTAACTTCTCGTCACTAACTAGTATATCAGTCTATCGAAGATCAGATTTTCTGTGACTTTCGAACTTCAGTTGCTTTGAAAAGTTTTTGAACTGCTGTATTTTCATGACTTTTGAGCTTGTGCACATCGACCATCTCCTCGAGATTCATGATTACAAGCTGACTCTCGTTTAAGCTTTTTCTTGCCGTCATAAAGTCGCAGCTGCAAATCAAGAAGTGCTAAAACAGAAGTGCTCTGTGGATTGAGGAAAAATAGCATGCAATTGGTTTCCTTTTTTTTTCTATTCTCTTGCTTACTCAACATCTCTTGGTTCAGCCCCAGACACGAACGTTAAAGCTCTCGCTCAACAGTCCACATCAAGGTACAGTACATGTCACATATCAAGAGATATGTGCTTTATACAACCCGTAAAACTCCCAAAGTCAAACATAAGTGAAAATAAGCACTTGGTTTCCCGGGCAAAGTGCGATCTTACAGGGGTTGTTGTTGTGAAACTAGCGTCTCTGAACCTGCGAGTAAACACACTCCTCCTGAGGCTGCTGTGGAGAGACTGAGTGGTTCGGAGTGAACGTCACCTCGCCGTACTGGACCTCCTCCTCTTCCTCCACCTTCCTCTTCTTCCTCTTTGTCTGCGGTCGGACCATGGCGTATTCCTCTTCAGCAGCCGGGAGCGATTCTGCGGAGAGAAAAGAGAAACGATGACAAGACCAGGGCTTAATTTGTGCCGGATCCGGTGTTCTGTCGATTTGTGCTACCCTGTCAGATTTTGCTACCTCCCATTAAAACAGTAGGTAGTACAATTCGACAACGAAAAATGCTACCTGTCAAATTATGATTTATTAATGTCTACACCTACCACAACCCTAAACCTACCCTTACAGTAATGCAAATACAGTAATTATGTGTTATATTTGCGGTTGTGGCTAGAAGGGATACAGCTACCGGAAACCAACAATAAATCATTTTTTCTACCTATTAGAATGTGCTTTATTAATGTCTACACCTACCCCAACCCTAAATGAAAGTAATGCAGATACATTAAATATTGTTGTTCAGCATGAGAAAAAAGATGCAATATTGATTTGCGCATGCGCAGTAAACCCTGGTAGGAAAATCTGACGGGTAGGATAAAATCCAAAATCCGATCCGGCACCTCATTTTGTCCAATCCCCCTCCTCAAGCACCAATATGAAAGACATTTGTGCTGACCTATAGTGTGCATATATGAAAAATCCTCTATAATGACCGCGCTTGCGGCACATCTACATTTGAAATAAAGAACCTGAGCGCGCAAAAGACGCGACATGTGAACTTCTCTGCTCTCACAAGACATGCACGGATCCCATAGCCAATACACATGCGTTTTCTTTCTCAACTGTTCACATTTACTTAAGAAAAAACCTGGATATTCGCCAGAACGGCCATTTTTGCGTAATTTTGTGTGTATTTGGCCACTTAGGCTCAAAAACAAACTACGAAAAATAACTCAATATGATACTCGCTAGGCGGCTTTGGATGCGCTCAGCCTTGAGACGCCTCTGGAGCGCGAGTACCGATTCGCTTAAAAAAAACGTGCATTTTTGTGAAGATGCAACAATGACCCGATTAAGCAAGTGACAAATCTGTCAACTGTCCCGAAATGCGAGCGAAAGTCTTGGATCAGCGACAGCGTGCAGCAGCTTGTTGTATTGCAGACCAGATGCGCTGATGTGAAGCCGCTTTGAGAGAGTGAAAGAGAGGAGACTCGGTCCAGCTGAATCAAATGATTGATTTAATCTGCTAGTTTGTGTGGATTTATTTACTCATATAACCTACTTGCTATATTGAATAAATGTTTGCAGGAATTTCCCTCATTATAAATTTGAAAGCTGCAGGGATGAGTAAAACTATGTGATATAGCCTACACACAATCCCCCACGAAATTCTGGACAGGATTAAATATAACTCTATTACAGAAATTTGTGAAATAAAATTCCCTTATTATTATTATTATTATTATTTATTTTTTATTTTTTCCCCCCCAGGCCTGGAAATTACTGTTTCAAAATTTCATGGCTTTTTTAGGTTTAAAAAAAAAAAATTATGTACGAACCCTAATAAAAGCAACTGATGCACGCTGTTAATCACTTAAACTGGCCCACCAATGTGATCGGCTGAATGCTCCGTTACATCTCCCTCCTCTAATCACATGCCGGATCCGTCACCCCGCTTTGTTCCGGGACCTCGAAATTTACAAATTAAGCACTGGACAAGACGAGACATTACTGAATGTCTCTATATGAACCGAGGAGCTGTTACTGTTAGTCTACTCCAGAAATAACAGCTTTACCACAAACTGCTGACTGACAAATCAAGCTTTTCAACAGTGAAACTATTTTACTGATAAAGTAGCAAACAATAATGATGAAAAGATTCAATGCAGTTCAAGTCAAAAAGATTGGATCGTTCAGTAAAATTTTTGAGTCATTTCATTCATTTGAACAGAGTTCAAATGTTATACATTTACACAATCTTTGATCATATTCTAAATTAGAAAATCATTATATTGCAGCAAAACATAAACACTAATATTAGTTCACTTCCCAAGTCTTTCGTTCATTTGAAACATGACAGATGCAATGAACATGAACCGACCATCACTAACTACTCTACAGATTAATTAGCTTAGTTACTAAATTGAATGAGATTCATCTTCTAAACCACTAGACCTTTGTTTCTAATGCTGTAGTTTCCACAGAAGACATTATAAGAAGTCTTAGTTTACATCCGAAGTCCAAAAAGCTATGCGTAACAATCTTTGAAAACAACAGACTGATGGTTTTGAACATTCCTCTTCTTATTATTAATTTAATTACACACTTAACATGGGAAATTAAGATTAAATAGCAAAACGTAATAATTAGGTGATAGCAAGCTAGCTTTGAATGCATAAGATCCCACCCTCCTGCAAATCACTCTCCTAAGCCACGCCTCCTCCAGAACACATCAACAACACAGGCAGAGCAGAGATGCAGCGGTCTGCAATAGTGTAATGTACGTGTTGATGACGTATCATGTCTGCGTGAACAGGGTGCATGGAGGTATGCAAATACATACATTAATGGGCAGGTAGGACAGCCTATCAGAGTCCACGGACCGAGGGATATGATTGGATGAACATTTCATGGTCCTACGCCTTCCACAGATGATATAAATACATTTATCTAACTTAGTGGTTGCTATCGGGACGTGAAGAAACTTTCAACCAGCATAACAAAAAATGTTTTTGAACCAAATCACCTACCCTGCCTTTAATATAATAATAGAATTTAACATTAAATTCAAAATTAATTAGTATAATAATTAATATAATACAAATAATTCAAGCTCTAAGTCAGAATGGGCTGCAGATTTAGCCTAGCTTTGAATGGTTGAGCTTGACTAGTCAACCCTGCAGTTCAAGTTTTTCCATCATCTGGAGAAAGAGTTTACTGATGACACTTTCTTAACTCACTTCTCCATTTGTGTAAAAGGGGAAAAACACAGTAACAGGTTTGCATTGAACATGGGATGAGAACTGACGAAACGAATCGACGTCAAAAGAGACCTACTCCATAAAGGAGTTTTTTTAGCTTTAAAGTGACTTTAAAAGACGGATGCAATAAAGAAATCTCTTTTCTACAGCATCTTTACTTTTAGTCTGAAAGAGCAACAACAACAGAGCGATCTGAAATGATGAATTAACTAGAAAGCTTTCATTTCCAGTTTGTAATAGCGACCGTATGAGATCGAGTTTCAGGCCCAGCATCACTAATTCAATGATTGAGGCTAATAAACCACAAGCTGACAGATTCTTGTGTTGTTTTACAGAGTAAAGTAGATCTCTGAGCTTCATTGAGTTTCTTACCCGTTTTCTTCTTTTCACTCTTTTTCTCAGAAGAGATATCAGTGTATATGAGCTCCGTATCTCCAGCCGCTGCTGATGGGAAAACACTGATATTAGCAACAGATCAACTACAATCTCATGTTTCAATCATTAAAGTATTGGCTTCAAAACTAGCCTCGTAACGGATCATACCTGTTAAATGTTTTTCACATATCAGACTGTTTGCATGTAACGCATTGAGAAAAAGGCAAAATGGACAAAATACAGACAGTGAGGTCAGATATTCACCAATTTTTGATTTATTGGATCTCATTCATGAAACAGGTGCAAATATATGAGTATATTCTGAGTAATTTGCATATAGTAAGTACCTTCCCAAAAATTCACAAATGCTTCATTAAACCTCAGATTTCATACTTAAATGTGTATGAAATTAGCTTTATGAATAATTTACATGAACTAAGTATGTTTTCATGAATAAGGCCAAATGACTTTAACCTTCCTATTCATACCGTGATCATACATAAGTACAAGCCAAAAATAAATGCTTAAAATCATTATGAAATCAAATAATCTGGATTTTTCTGTCTACAGTATGTATTCCTGGTATTGTTTTAAAGGCTTTTCTGCCATTTTGGACCAGTTTGCATTGTTTAACCATAGAACGTTTGTCAAATCTCCACCAATGCTGGCTCAGATCACCTTCATAAAATGTGTAATGTTTGTACTTTTGGTGTAATTGTCTTTCAAACTGTCTGTAAGAGAGTGTAATGACCAAACAAGGCTATGCAGCACATATAACATATAATCTACAAATCTTCTCAGCATTTAAAGGAGTATTAACCCATGTTTTTAGCTCTGTCATTGACACATCCATCAAATATTACTGAATTTTAACCCTCAGCGGAAACAAACTGACCTGATGTCGACTTGAGCTGTTTCTTCTTGTAAACGTAACATACAGTGATGAACAGCAGAATCAGGATCAGAGCAGCGCAGCCCAAAGCAATCAGATAGACTAAAAGTGAAGAAGAAAACAGATGGTCATTTAAATCAAATCATGCTTCGAGAAGTTCATTCATAGCAACTGCAACAGCAGCAAGAAGAACAACAACAACATGCAATTAATAGTACAGTAATTTAGTTCAATTATAATTTTAGCTGCGGAGCCTGTATCACTGCCATCATTTTTGGGTTTATTATTTGTAATTCACAGTATTTGTTGTAACTCAACACTCACACATCCATGGTGGAAAAGGCCATCCATGGTCTTCAGTGTTGAGTGTGGGAGTGTGGGTTTGAATCATACCAGCTGATGAGAAACTCGTACCATATTCTGGTGTCTGTGTGCTGCTGGTCACTGTAGAGGTCACTGCAGAGGTCACAGCTGCAGTAGTTGGTCCTGTAATAAAACATCAGCACAGAATCACCTACTTCCTCTCTTAATATAAATTACTGCATTAATCATTCTGAAGAATTAACTGGCCAGTTGAGAGAATGTATTTGTGTGAATCTCATGAAACCTGTAAAGGACACGCACAGGTCACGTATCAGTTCAAAATCAAAATAGTATACTATACTATAATACTATAAGTAGTACGTAATATTTTGTATAATGTATAATATTTCATTGCATGTTTTTAGGGGCATTAAACTGTATTTATCCCTCAAATCACATTTCTGATATATAAGAAAAATCCAAACAAACAAAAAAGAAAACCTCAATTCTCATTATGATAATACTGAGCCCCTAAAGGGACATTGGCAAAAAAAGAAGAAGACTTTCGCATGCACACGAGAAGGCATTTAGGCAAAGAAAGAAAGAAAGGAAAATGTCAAAGAAATAAAAAACGAAAATGAAACAAAACTAACAGCAGTTATTGAAAACCAAACTGAAGTAAAGTAATAATTATCAAAAATAAATAATCGCTTTCGATTATATACATATTTGACTGGCTTTTAAAGTTTTATGTGGGACAATAGCCTATTGCCATATCGAAATCTAAAATTTGAGCTTTTATACTGTAGCTAACTTCTTCTAGACCTCAAAATGTGTTTTAAATGTCAGAATCAGAAAGAGCTTTATTGTCAAGTGTGTTTACACACACAAAAACACAAGAAATTCGTCTTAGTGACAGGAGCATCCAGTGGAGAAAGTACAGAGAGAGTGTAGTCATGCATATAATTTAAGGTAATAGAGTGAAATATAAGGCTAATAATAAACAGAACAGACAATGCATTAAAAAATAATAACTATATGGTAATAAAAATATAGATAAAATAGAATTATGAACGTGCAAATGTTTTAGGTTATGTACAACATATAGCAAAAATAGAAAGAATTAATGTGGTGCAGTCATTAGTTTTATTGCATCATGAGTACTGCCCAATGGTATGGTCAAGAGTATCTGAGAAACACTTAAAAAACACTTGGGATGGTTCAGAACAGAGCAGCCAGGTTAGTGCTTCTCTATCCATTTCGGTCTAATGTTAGTGACGTGCATAGAAAGTTATCATGGCTGTCGTGAAGGTTAAATTACATTTACGACTGTTGTTTTTTCTTTGAAAAGCTTGTACATGTGGGATTTAGACATGATTATAAAAGGCTTGAATCTTTTTACCATGTCCACAAAAAAATTTGATGAGAAAGACGTTTGGAATATGGTTCCCATAAATATGCAAAAGAGTAATTGCACATATATGTTTTAAAGAAAATGAGAAGATATGGTTATAAATATGTAGACGTACGTTTTATGTGCTGCTACTGCTAAGATGTATAGTTTTGTGATCCAGTTAGTGTAATTGTATTTTTGTTCTTATTTAACTTTTTGCATGACTTTTTTTCTTGTACAGATTTGTGGAAACCAGGAAGATTAGCAACCTCGTGGAAGCTGATGGGGATCCAAATAAACAAACACCTGTCTGTCTTCAAACTATGCAGATTAAATTATCATATTACATGTTATAAGTAAAAATGCATCAATAACATCCAAATAACAACTATTGCTGTAAATAATTGCAATTACAAAAAAAAAAAAAAAAAAGTTAACCTGTAAACCATTACAGTAAAGAAAATTTAGGGCGTGGACAATTTTTTTTAAATTGTTATGAAAATAATATCACAATGCAAAAAATGAATGTTTGTAAAATAGTTCTCATTTTATTTATGCAATAAAAATTTTATTTGGGGGTGAAATGTTTGTTTGCTGTTTATAATTTAGTGCCATGCCAGCTAAAGCTGAGTAACAAGTGAAAAATATAAAAAGTAAATAAATCAATAAATAAACTATATATTTAAACAAATAAAAATAAAAGGGTTTTTAAAGTTTATTTTCATATATATATATTTTTTAAATCCAGCCTAAATCTGTTCTCACTTCATTCAAAATCATCTAGAATCCTAGAGGAGTTAAAACCATCACAATCCATCAAAATATGCTTCAGAGATGCTGCTAATTTGGGGGTAAAACATGACTTTGACGTGTTCTTTACAGGTTTTGTGAGATTCTACATCACTCTTGTTGCTGGTGTCTAGAAAATACTTCAGTCATGTATTAAAATCTCACCAGCAAGACAGGGTTTGAGTCTAATGGTCTTCTGTGCGTGACTGACGTGGTTCTTCACGCTGCAGCTGATGTTTCCATCAGTTCCCTCATCCAGATCAATGCTGCTGTTTCCATCCATCAGTGGATCTCCATTCAGAGTCCAGCTGTAGAGGAGCTGATCCCCCTCAGAGGAGCAGAACACCCTCATCACCCCACTGGAGGAGCAGTTGATTGACACTTCCACTGAGCCAATAGGAGCTGGAGGGAGGGACACATCACAGTCACATGACTCTATATATGTAACAAAATGTATATATGAAATAATAGCTGGACTGAATTGAACACACAGCATAGGTTAGTCATGTGACAACAATGTAGCAAATGATTGTTTAAAATGCTTTGTTATTTTTTTAAACAGAAGGCAGTATACAGTGAGCAACAAGCTGGTATTTCAATCTGAAAATAGACTTAGCACATGGAAAGTGCAGATGAATTAGACTAAATTCTTTCAGATATTTAATAATGAGCTGCAATAAAAACCTTCACAGAGATTCAACTGATTCATTTGCATGAGAGTGAGATCTTTGGAGAACATGAGATTGTAATGAGTCTGATGAGAGAGTTTCTGTACCTTCAACAATCACTTGAAGATCTCTAGATGTTACTGAGCCGTCTGAGTTATCGAGTGTTAATGTGTAATTCCCTGAATCTGCTCTGATCACACGGTTTATTATCACAGTCCCATTAATGACTTTCGCTTCAGGTCTGTTATTATAAAGATCACATTCACTCATCCTCATCCTGCCATACTTTACTCTACAAACTGGATCATGTTTTGTGTTGTTTAGTCTCTTATGTATCTTCAGGTCATATTCACTCGCGTCCAGCACCATCTGCAGATTGAGTTTGTGTCCCAGAGCTGCGTAACAGGGATCTGACCGATCAAACCTGCAGAACTGATCCAGACCTGAAGAACAAAACACACACACTGAAATGTACCAAAATCTACAGACATCATTAATTAAAACCAGACACAAATTACACAAACACTCAGAATGAAAGTTTAACTGAAGAAACATATCAGACACTTTATCTGATCTCCCACACTGTAAAAAAAATTCCGTAAAAACACAGTACAATATACCTTAATAATTTGAAGGAATTTTCCGTATTTGGTTTTTACAGGTGTTTTTTCGTATTTTTTTTAAATTACGCTTTGCATTGTGGGAACAAGAAGCTCAGTCGATTATCGGCGCGAAAACAGTGCTTGAGCAGACGCCATTATTCACAGAGACAGTCTCGGTAAAAATGTCATCTTAAAGTCGGATTTCGGGTTTGAGGAACCGTTTTTGCACTTCCGTGGTAAATTATATTTTGTTAAATGTAACGTTAACTTAGTTGCTGTCTTCCTTGTTTGCCAAATGAATGTCGGAACCGTCGCATTTGACATTTTCAGCACACCGTCACATCTCACTCGACGTGGAGGTAAGTTAGGTGTTACAGTGTGCTCACTTTCAGTTTTATAAATAAGTTTATTAACTTTTAATTGTTGTTGATGCGGTGTATTTGTTACTGCGCGTGCCGTAAAGCATCCGGCATGTTAACTTTACTGAGGTGATGTTAAGCAGCTAAATCTGAAGTGTCGTACAACTGTGTTTAGAGCGCTGTGTGCTTTCAACAGAAGCTGGCAGAGGAATTGTCAAGAAAAGCATTACGACTTTTTTTATTATTCTTTAAAAGAGATTATACGACTAGGTGAAGATCTGACATCGCGGAATTCTTCAAGGATAACGCAACTTTTCTGCCAAACGAGGTAGGTTTAGACATTTTATTGTCTTGTTTGTTACACACACACGCACGCGAGAAGTTTGTTTGGTAACGTTACTGGCACGCTGTCGGTGAACGCGCACGCTTCAGACACGCGTCAGGAGCGCATCGAGTTCTTACACGGACAAAAGCACACAAAATTATGTCAAAATGACCATTTTTGGCTAGTGACAGTTTTAAATAAGTCAAAATGTCTTGACTGATGTAAAGTTGGGATGTGTCAGATGTGAGTCATGTTTAAAAGGGACAGCAGTTCATGACATTCATTGTTTCTTCTGTTTTCTTTTCTAATGACAGGTCGTAATTGCTGCTGTATTGTGCATCCCAAGCACCCCCTGCATTCTTATCAAGGGTTTGTTGTGCGTCGCCTGTTTTATTTAGTAACACTGCCGTTTTTATTTATGGAAGCATATGGGGAGCATAATTCAGTTTGAAATGCAAAATGGCAATGCAATATGTAAAATGACATTTTCCCATACATATGTGCAATATTTAGTACAAAATGAAAATTCAATTATATAATTTATGTTTGCCATTTCCTACACTAGTTTTAATATGCAAAATAAAATCATATTTTAACGCTTTATAAGTTGCAAAATGAAAAATGTTTAATATGTCCAAGCCAAGACTGTAGTAAAATTATCATTTAATTGCTGTTTTTCCTAAATGCATTTAGACTTAAGGACACTTGGAAATTGCATTTTCGTCATAATACTGCATGATAATTGTAGCAAAATGCACTGAGAATTTGAGGATGCATTCTGAGCCAAAGGTGCAACAAAAGGGTAGCAAAATGGTGATTTAAATGTCTTTTATTTTTCTTAAATGCATTGACGCTTGCATATAAGACGTTTCAATTGCATTTTCATTTAATACCTCGCTATGAATTTAAAGTCAATGTGGATTTGAAATGCATTTGAAAATGCAACACGCCCCTGACCTGTCAATCGTTAGGTGGGGCTCAGCAACAGGACAATATTCACCGTCAACCAAACGCTTTCCACATTGACTTATTCATTGCAGGGTATTAAATGAAAATGTTATTGAAATGTCTTATATGTAAGTGTCAATGCATTTAAGAAAAATAAAATACATTTAAATCAGCATTTTGCTACCCTTTTGCTGCACCTTTGGCTCAGAATGCATCCTCAAATTCTAACTGCATTTTGCTTCAATTATCATGCGGTATTATGATGGAAATGCAATGCCAAGTGTCCTACCCCTAAGTCTAAATGCATTTAGGAAAAACAGCATTTAAATGATAATTTTGCTACAGTTTTTGCTTGGACATGTTAAACACATCTAATCAATTTGGGTAATCATTTTTGTTTTAATTAACTTAATATTGTGAATAATTAACTTATAAAGTGTTAAAATATGTTTTTAATTTGCATATTAAAACTAGTGTAGAAAATGGCAAATGTAAATTATATAACTGAATTTTCATTTTACACTAAAATTTGGACACGTGTGGCAAAATGTAAATAAAAATACAGAACTACATTGCCATTTTGTGTATTGCAATGCATTGCCATTTTGCATATTTCAAATTGAATTTTGCTACCCATATGCTTCCATTTTTATTTACCTTTAGGGATGTTCAATACTGACAAAAATTCAGTATTGACAAAAACACATCAATCTGAACTTTATGAAGTGATGAGAATACTTTTTGTACGCAAAGAAAATAAATAACTTTATTCAAGTCGTTATTTAACAAAAACAGTGTATCCGTGTGGTGCGGCTGACACAGAACAGCGTACGCAGTTTGCGTTCAGCGGATATTCTCCAAAATGGCGCTACTGTGACGCAGATGCGACGAATTGTTGAATAAAGTCGTTATTTTTATTTTCTTTGTGTGCAAAAAGTATTCTCATCACTTCATAAAGTTCAGATTGAACCACTGATGGCAGATGGACTGTTTTAACGATGTCCTTATACTACATTTCTGTGCCTTGACCGTGTAAGGACCCTTGCTGTCTATGGAGAGTCAGAAAGCTCTCAGACTTCATCAAAAATATCATAATTTGTGTTGCAAAGATGAACGAAGGTCTTACGGGTTTAGAATGACATGAGGGTGAGTAATTAATGACAGATGCACTATTTTGACGATGCTTTTCATACTTTTCTGGACCAAAATATCTTAAATTTTGTTCTGAAGATGAACAAAGCTATTACAGGTTTGGAACGATATGAGGAAAAGTGATTAATGACAGAATTTTCATTTTGGGATGGAGTAACCCTTTAAGTATATCATAAAACATTGTTGACAAGATCACATGACGGATACAATTGGAGACCACTGGAAATGCAAGTTTAGCATTTTATAAACAATGTTTGAACTGGAACTTGATAATTCAATCTCAACCTGTTCTGCACGTTACTCTATACTTCACTTTCATTCATTTAATTTCTTGTCATTTCTAGTCTTCCTGTGAAGAAATCCTGAACAAGGGTCGACAGTTCAGATGAAGGGAACCTACGCTTCCAAGACTAGTGTATGAACAACTTCGAGAATCCATGTACAATTTGAGCTTTTTTCAAATCTCAACATGGAACTTGAACTGAACATGCAGCAAAAGGAAAAAAGTAGTAGTTTCCCCAAGCTGGCACATGGCAAGAGATACTAAAAGCACACAAACACTTGGAGCCCTGCTCTTAATTTAGATTGTATAGTTATTTTTTCTGCCTGGTGCTGTTTAAAACTAAAACACATTGTTAAATTAATTGATGTAATATTTTTGTCTTCACCTGTTAAAAGCAAATAAAAGCTACTGAACGCACTTTTAAGAATGTTTACATGAGGTAAAAATAAACCACGTTCAATTTGTATATATTGTGCTGGATTTATTTGCTACTAAAGATAGGCCTATGCAAAACGGATTGTCCGTTTATGATACAGAAGAAAATGTAAAGAATTTTCCTTTTTAATGTTGAAGGAAGTGTCCGTAAATTTAACAGAAAATGTCCTGGAATTTTTTTTTTTACAGTGCACATCTGATCTTGGTTCATCTGAAGTATGGATACTGAACATGATTACTGGATAGTTTGTTGTGTAATACAAAATAACTTAAAATAAAACATTTTATTTCAAAATGTCTGTTTAACACCGAAACATCAGCTAGTCCATATGCTCTCATTCACCTTAATGTTAATTTTATTCCAATTAAAATATCATTCATTCACTGTCTACAAGGGTTGCACGATACACCGGTACTACGGTAGTATCGCGATACTAAAGCTTAAAAATACCCGCAGTGCCATTGCATTTTTTAAACGGTAGTATCGTCCATACGGTACCGTAAGATATGTTGTATGCACGGCAAGAACACTGTTTAAAACGTTCATTTGAACATGCATGCCAGCAGAAACATTACAAGTTGATTGCCAATTGTCTTTCTGCTGTGCTTTGTGTATAATGTTACGCGTTATATGGTGCTGAGTGTTTCCCAATGCTTCAGTTCAGTTTGCAATGGGAAGTCGCACTTGCACGTCGTTGTTCATGCTGCAGTTTATCAGAAGAAAGGGTCTGATTCAGACCATCTTATGTCATTTAAAAAAAACAGCAGCTCAAGCATCACTTATTCAACATCATAATATCTTACAAGAAAGTATTCTCACAGTTTAATTAATTTGACCACTTCTAGAACAGGTGTAGTTCGTTTCTGGAAGCATCTTTGCGATCACGAATGCAAATCCATTCATCAGCATAGCGGCTTTGCACTTGGTTCTTATCAATCATTATGTATATTTTGTTTATTCATTTATAATGTTATGTTTTAATATACATGCTGCTAACTCGAAATTTCAAGATACAAGAACAAAAAAATGCTCCTGACAGTTCGGCAATACGACACGAGCAAGAGTGCTGTTTTTGTTTTGTTTGTGTTCGAATCCAAATCCGCATTGATTTGGGAGAATCACTGATTCACTGAGCCATTCATAAAAACAGTCATTTGATTCGCTCCTGAAGGATTCAGCCGTTTTGAAAGAATCGTTTGAATGACTCAGTGATTCAATCACGAACTTCTGCCCCCTGCTGGCCGTTTTTAAGTTTCCCATCTAAAAGTAGGCATATTACATTATTTTCCAACATATTTCTATATTCAGAATTTAGTATTTAAAACACTAATCTCATAACATTATTTATGCAATTATGTATAAATGCCACATCTAAATGTCACTTCATGCAGCTTCTGTGCAGTGCTAAGATGAGTTTTGTTTAGATCATTTCATGGATAACAATAGCCAGTCATTCATTCACATTAAGTATTCAGAGAATAATATTGTCTGTTTTCACTTACATCTATTTATTTATTTTGTAGAATTGAATTTTAAATTAACACAATACTGCATGGTATCGTGATACTTCAGCTGGCATAGTATCGTAAGACATTACATTAGACCTACTGTCTACATTGTGTTTTTAACTGCATGTTAAAATATTATATTATACAGATGTTCCGATACTATATAATATATCTTAACATGCAGAATACATTATGTCCTGTACTTTCTGTTCAGTCGCTTTATACTGTGACATTTTTCTCTGATATCATATTTAATGGGGACAGATCATTTGATGAATTCTGCTTTATATAAAAAAGTAAAATAAAAATAAATTCATACATTTACAAAACACTGAAACATTTCAGCTCAACGAACATGAAATAAAAACACTTCCTCCCATATTTTGCAATACTCTACTAATACAAACTGCTGAACATCAGAAAACACTGACTAGATCACTGCAGACTCTTGATGTAACATTATATTTTTATTTCAGAGATTGATCTGAGTGAACAGCAGCATGAGTTTGATGTGAAAGTGACTCACATGCAGCAGTTTGCAGCAGCAGCATCAGTCCAAAGATGAGCATCATTTCTCTAAAGTCCAGTTTCCAGAAGAGCTCGATCCCAGCAGAAGAGTGTGACGCTGCTTCAGATCATCTGTGTTCAGGATCTCATCGAGACAAGCGTCTTCAAGGTGAGACTCAGACTGGACTGACACATGAGGAAACCTCTGACCGCTTCACTGAGGAAAGAGGAAGTTTCTTCATATGGAGGAAGACACATGCTGTTAGTTTGCTTTACAATACATCTACAACAAGAGAAACTAAGAGAAAGAAGGAACAATCATCAGGCACATTTCCTAAAAAAAAGTGCAAAAAATCTTGTTTTAGAAGCAACACGTGGACAGTATTTGTTTCTAAGTGAAGTAAAATGACTTGTTATGCAAATAACTTCACAGATTCTCTTGCAAATCAAGTTAAACAGTATCTTTACTGTATTGATGAAATGCTCTGGACAGTTTTATTGAGTAAAGCAGAATCAGGTCTACATGCAGCTGTGTGTAATGTGTGTATCTCACTGAGTGTGTGCTGATGTTTGCAGTGTTTGACTCGGATGCAGTCAGCTGGTGTGTGAATGAAGAGAGGATTGTGATCTTCTGTTGACTGGAGCAGAGACTCATGGGACTCGTTGAGTTTGTAGCTGCTCAGAGCGACACCTGCAGGAGGAAACTACAACTACAGCTGCACTCCTTCACCATCATCAGGGGCACGTTCAGGCTCAAACCGGTGTGTAACGGGGTTTGAGATACGTTTTCTCTTGTTTGGTGGAGGTGTCAAAAATGTCAGCCAATCAGCAGCAACATGAATATAAACCACGTGGTGTTACAGAGACAGCTCGCACAACGGGTCCAAGTGAAGTCATTTAATATGTGTCCACTGCAGCTCGGTATACAACTATTGAAGATATTAGAAGACATGTTTGTCGTAAGAGTTTTATAGTAACAATATAGCATACCAACATGAAGATGTAGTTGTTTATATATTTTTTTTAGCTTCATTGCAAGGCAAGTTTATTTAGGCTATATACCAAATTTCATACTCAATGGTAATTAAGTGCTTTACATAAAAATGAGAAAGAAAATACAAGGTATTAAAAAAGTAAGAACTAGAAATGAAATAATTTAAATTAGAATTGATTACCAGGAGATAAACAAAAAGATGCACATATTTCTATATAAAGTGGGAATTTGTAAGTAAATGCAATTAACATCAAAATAAATTCACAAGAGCAAGTACATTGTTTACTCATGTTTATTTACATTAAAGGCAAAATAACTGAAATAATAAGAGCACAAATATAGATCTGGAACTTCTTTAAGTCTGTCTAAATATCATGTAGTAATTGCAATGTCTTCTGGTCCACATCCTTTCCTTAGGAAGATATGACACTGATTAATGTAACATAAAAATACTATACATATTTATATATTTTGCTGTTGTATTGTGGAGTGACACTTTCATAAACGTTTCTATGCTCCTCTGATTATATTATGGTAAATATTACAATAACACAGCACAACAACAGTGATCAGCAATAATGATAAGCCTAATACTCACAATAAAAATAATAAGGTCATATAGATCATAACACAGTCTCGGAGGTAAGAAGTGGATTGTCCTTCACCTGAAATACGAGGCAAATGTTGGATCACAATGATTAGGAAGCACAGTTTCCACAAACCCTTCACTCGATCGGGATGTTCTCTTTTATTCTGGACAGCAAGAGCAGTGACTGTAACATCGAGTGTATTTTTCAGTATTAAACACATATTTATACCGATTTCATCAGGCTCTGAAAATTCTTCAAAAAGAACACAAAGACCTTCTCAGCTGCCGTAGTTGCAACTCTTGCGTCATCAGAACAGTGTTCAACACACCACCGTTTCCGGTTAATAAACGTTTTGCACCGTTTTGTCGGCGCTGAACGCAGCCCTGATCTCATTTCATTCAGAACAACAGGATTAAAATGAGTTTAATCTGATTTATCTGAACTTAACTTATCATTAAAGCTACATTACAGATGTTTTTTAGTTAAAATTAATGAATTGCTCATTAATAATCAACAAAACATTAACGGATCATTAATTCATTAAATGAGCAAGTATATCAAAACGTCATTTTTGTGCTTGATGTAGGCTATTGTATTTTTATACTTATTTTCTTGACTCACTATGCTATGCCTGCAAATAATCTATATTTTCAGACGTCGGGTCAGATTTTGCAGGGAAAACAATGTAGGGTAGATTGGGGGAAAACGCCCCCCCTACTGTATTTCCCAAAATAACCGCAAGATAAAGTCAAGATACATTTTTATTGTAACTATGGACTACGTTGACAAGAGTGATGTAGTAGTTTTCATCGTGAAGCTCACACTGGTGATGAACCGGAGAGAAAACAGATTTCACAGTAAATGATCTCATTTTCAGCAGTAAGAAAAAAAGAAGAGCGTCACAGTTATATATGATATGAGAACAGTAGAGTCTGTAGATAGAGAGTACGTGTTATTTAATACAAATATAATTATATTTTCAGAATGACAATTTTTCCCTCAAACATAGGGGTAAAACACCCCCAGGGGGCAATGAACAATTACTGTAGTTATTCTGTTTGAACATCAAATGAATTCTAACTGGTTGGTTGAATACAAATATTTGGACTTAATATTTAAAAATTACCTCAAGTTAGCATCAGGTAGCTAGTTAGCTAGCCAGTTACCATCAGCTAAGTTTTTTTTTTTTTTCAAATAGACTATTATA
The DNA here is from genome assembly GCF_012432095.1 of Onychostoma macrolepis. Taxonomy (NCBI): domain Eukaryota; kingdom Metazoa; phylum Chordata; class Actinopteri; order Cypriniformes; family Cyprinidae; genus Onychostoma; species Onychostoma macrolepis. Next base: position 2,471,040 of record NC_081168.1, on the reverse strand, counting down.
ATTTTGTAATTCATAATTATTGACTATATTCTTAATTTTTATTTTATTTTTTTGCTTTGTCAGACTGGGGTGCATTTTACCCCACTCTACCTCATTTACCTCAAGAACAGCGACTGTCCTCAAACTATTCCCCACATGATGCAATTTTATGTTTTAAACACATAGTTTTGTAAAAGAGATCACATCTAACTGCAAATAAACTTTTTAAAAACTCAAAACAGGAATAATATAATTCCATAGTTGACTATGTTAAAAAAAAAAAAAAAAAAACTGTATGAGCATAATATATGAAAATAAACACAATGTGACAGATCTGATTCAGAGAAATAACAGTTTTATCAGTGATGATCAGAAGGGGTTTCATCTAATGATATAAAAGCACTGCTAGTTCAGTCAAAGCGTGAAGACAAATAAGTAATATAAGCAATTAAACTGTTACAAAAGACAAACGTCCAGAAAATAATCTTCATTACTAAAACTATAGAAAATCTGGTTTAATTAATATCTCCTGGTTTTAATTAATTTCTTGGTTTTATATTATAAGATCTGCAGTCGACAGGTAAAAGCTGGATTAATGTGAGAATCTGTGAGATTATGAAGTCATTTCTCATAGATGTGATGATCTGCTGCTGCTCTCATGAATCTTCTGCTGTGTGTTCATGTCCTTCTCTAAATCTTCTCTTCCTCACTTTCTGATCTTCCTGTTTCTCTCCTAAAACATCACATTATCATCATCATCATCATCAAACTCTTAATATCTGCATTTGCAAATCTATAATGATGATAAGTGTCTCTCACCTGACGTGTGTCTCATGTAGATGTGAAAAGCTCCTAACAGACCCAACAGAACCATCAGCTGGAAACACCAGACCAGCACAAACACCACAGACACTGAACACATGAACAACAACCATTAGACACAAAACAAACCCATCCTTCATGTTTCCAGGAGTGTGTTTGTTAAACTCGTACCACATTCTGATGTCTGTGTGCTGCTGGTCACTGCAGAGGTCACACTAGAGGTCACAGTGGCAGTATTTGCTCCTGTAATAAAGCATCAGCACAGAATCAGCTGCTTTCTCTCTGAACCACATCAACACAATTCACTGCTGAGATCAAGCTGAAACAAACTAGTGATGCTTTTCAAGAATTAAGAGTACAATTAAGAGAACTGCATTATCAGTTGCTCTGGTTTATATATATATATATATGTGGACATTCATGTATTAAAAGCTCACCAGGACAGGGTTTGGCTCTAATGGTCTTCTGTGCGTGACTGACGTGGTTCTTCACGCTGCAGCTGATGTTTCCATCAGTTCCCTCATCCAGATCAATGCTGCTGTTTCCATCCATCAGTGGATCTCCATTCAGAGTCCAGCTGTAGAGGAGCTGATCCCCCTCAGAGGAGCAGAACACCCTCATCACCCCACTGGAGGAGCAGATGCTTGACACTTCCACTGAGCCAATAGGAGCTGGAGGGAGGGACACATCACAGTCACATGACTCTTTCTCCACTCATTAGGCTTGTTCGACTTCATGCGGCGCCGCAAAGATCGACTGCCGCCTGACAAAAGCAATGCATTCTGGTTAGAACTTTTGTTCGACTTTGATCAGCGCTGCATCCGCCTTACGATCACATGTGCCATCAAAGTACCGCGAGAGCAAAACGAGACCAGCCGCCGAGGTCAGGCGCTGCAGATGCTCAAAATCGGCTGCGAGAGCCTTGATGACGACACACTTTATCCTCATTGGTCAGATTCTGTGATGACAAGCACGAGATGAGTTGCATGTTTATTCTAACAATTCAATTCCAATAATGCTCACAAATCTGTGTTTTTATAACAGTAAAAGCTTTATTAGTGTAGTCGCACTGTTATCTTGAGTCATTTTTTTTTTAATCAAAAACACTGATAAAAGCATATATACCCCCACTTTACTGGTATTTAAATATGTTTATGTTGAACTTCATTCATGAACAGATGGCGCTGTATTAAGCAGTACATAAAAGGTGTTTCTGTTGCTCATAAAAACGTTTTGTATTTGACAAATATAGCATTTAATTAACTTTATCTGTGATAAGAGTGTGCAAACACTGTGAGAGCGTCACTACCGGGAGCAGAAAGTGTCCGGTTTGACGTCTCCACGTCTCCACACTCCAGCCGGTGGCAGGCGAGTATAGTTCATCTCGAAGAAGCCTAATAGGTGTGTTTGACTTGATGCGGCCGATCGGTGTATGACGTCAAAGTCCCGCGAGAGTGATTACAGGGCGTATGGAGCGATCAGCTCTCTAAACGCTCTCGCGGTACTTTGACGTCATACACCGATCGGTCTGCGCAGCTCCGCATCAAGTCAAACACACCTATTATATCAAGATATTTCTAAACCAGTTTTTATCTGACAGCTGGACTCACTAAATTAACCCCTTAACTGTCATCCCCATATTTGAAAATTCACCAGAAAGTGCACTATCCAAACTTAAATTATTATAATTCATAAACGCTTTTGAATACAGACGTAAGGTTGGTCTCTTTTTAAAGAAGACAATTAGCAGAATATTACAGAAGTGAAATAATTTGATAAAATGAAAGTACTAAAGTTATAGAAGTTTAAATTTACTGTAAAGAAAATATATTGTACTACTTTTCTTTTCTTTTATATAAAATAAATATTTTAAAAAATAGTTCAAAATACAAAATTGCTATAAAATTAAAGCCATATGTCTTCATAAGTTTTGTTCCAAATTTGAAGTTGATATAAAAAAAAAAAATTAAGGTTCATATGCATTTTGTTTAGGCCTTATACCAAAAAAAGCCACCAGGTGCCAATCAAAAAAAAAAAAAACAACAAATTTTTTTTTTTAATGCATTTCTGTCACGAATCTATAAATTTCTCTCTCAATATTACATCTATCTCAACCAAATATGGAATCCTGAGACTCAGACCTTTCCAACGATTTGTATTTTGTCAAGATTATAAAAGATTATCCGCTCGCTAAGGGGGAGGAGCTTGCTAAAAGATTTTGAAGTACCATTTCTATGGTAACGCAGTGTCCGATTTCAAAACGATTTCCATTGGATGAATTTTGAGATTTTAAGCTCACTTATGATGATTACTAAAAAATGTACTAAAAAAGGCAACAAATGAAAGACTTTTTGTGACAAAGGTCAGAACTCGTGTTATGATGTAGATTTATCATAGACTCTTGGTGCACTCTTGTCATAAATTAATCTATTACTGTTCATACATAATTTGTAATAAAACAAATTGGTAAAATATCCATTTAGGAGTCTTAGACCTTTCCAATGATATATAGTTTGTCATGATTACATTAGGATTTAATCATAATATAGTGAAGTAAACTTAGGCGTCCCATATACAGGACGGCGACAGTTATTAAACACACAGCATTGGTTAGTCATGTGACAACAATGCAGCAGATGATTGTTTGAAATTCTTTCACGTGTCATTTTAAAGCAGTATACAGTAAGCAACATGCTGCTATTTCATTTTGAAAATAGTCTTATACATGAAAAGTGCAGATGAATTTGACTAAATTCTTCCAGATATTTAATAATGAGCTGCAATAAAAACCTTCACAGAGATTCAACTGATTCATTTGCATGAGAGTGAGATCTTTGGAGAACATGAGATTGTAATGAGTCTGATGAGAGAGTTTCTGTACCTTCAACAATCACTTGAAGATCTCCAGATGTTACTGTGCCGTCTGAGCGATCGAGTGTTAATGTGTAATTCCCTGAATCTGCTCTGATCACACGGTTTATTATCAGAGTCCCATTAATGACTGTCACTTCAGGTCTGTTATTATAAAGATCACATTCACTCATCCTCATCCTGCCATACTTTACTCTACAAACTGGATCATCTTTTGTGTTGTTTATTCTCTTTATTATCTTCAGGTCATATTTACTAGTGTTCAGCACCATCAGCAGATTGAGTTTGTGTCCCAGAGCTGCGTAACAGGGATCAGACTGACCAAACCTGCAGAACTGATCCAGACCTGAAGAACACAACACACACACACACACACACACACACACACACACACAATGAAATGTACCAAAATCTAAAGACATCGTGAATAAATATCAGACACAAATTACACAAACATTCACAGAATTAAACTGTACTCACTAAATTAACCCCTTAACTGTCATCCCCATATTTGAAAATTCACCAGAAAGTGCACTATCCAAACTTAAATTATTATAATTCATGAACGCTTTTGAATACAGACGTAAGGTTGGTCTCTTTTTAAAGAAGACAATTAGCAGAATATTACAGAAGTGAAATAATTTGATAAAATGAAAGTACTAAAGTTATAGAAGTTTAAATTTACTGTAAAGAAAATGTATTGTACTATTTTTATTTTATTTTATATAAAATAAATATTTTTAAAAATAGTTCAAAATACAAAATTGCTATAAAATTAAAGCCATATGTCTTCATAAGTTTTGTTCCAAATTTGAAGTTGATATAAAAAAAAAAATTAAGGTTCATATGCAATTTCGTTTAGGCCTTATACCAAAAAAAGCCACCAGGTGCCAATAAAAAAACCCCATCAATTTCTAGATCATCTGAAGAAACACATCAAAACAGACTCAGGATACTAAACATAATCATACTGGACACATTTAACTCAGTTTAGAGTGTATTATAAAAAAAAAAAAATATATATATATATATATATATATACAGTATGTGTCTGTTTGACACTGGAATATCAGCTTTTTTGTATGTTCTCAGTCAAAAAGCAAATCTAAATGTTTATTGTATTCAAATTTAATTCACTCTTCCAGTCACTTTTTTAACACGCTCGGGTTCGAGCCTCTATTGAGGACAGCAAGCCAAGTTCATTTACCATAAACCATCAGGACATGATGGGCAGGCGAACTCATGAAATAAACTGTTAAGACCAGAAAAGAGATCACTGCAGACTTTTAATGAAATATTGCAACTAGGGCTTTTGGTTTAATGTGTTAATTGGTGCGATTAATTATGGAAATAATGTGTTAAATTTATTGATGCAGTTGCTGATGATGCAGGACGACTGACTGCACGATGAAGCGTGTTAGAATGCCACTAAAATATGACAAAACTGTACGGGTTTGTGTCTTATATTTACATCAAATAACAGGTTTAGCAATAATCACACGAGTAAGAGTGCTGTTTTTCCCAAATATCTGCAATTTGATAATGATTTTGATTAATGATTTAATCTTGTGTTACATTTTAAACACAATATTTCAGTATTGTCCGTTTTGCTCAGTTTCACAAACAAAAACAGTTTGAAACAGTTGGGTGTCTCCGAGATTTCAGAGATTTAATCTCCTGAAGAAATGAGAAACTTTCACAGATTAGAAAGAGCTGGTTTGTGTTTTATATGTATTATCTCAACATTACAGGTTTTCAAACTATGGTAACGTTTTAATGTCATGTTAGCTAACACCTTCGTCTTGTATTGTGTTAGTTTAACAAAATCATCTGCTGAAGTCTATACAGATATTCATATATCCGTGTTGCAGACGCCGTCAACTTGCTCTCGCAAACTAAATCCACACTAATACTGCATCGAAGCCGTGTTTGAGACGAAGCACATCCCATCATTCATCACCTTCAGAAACTCACGTGCCCCACAATCCTGAGACGTGCATGAAAACATTGCAGTGTAAGTTCATTTAATTTGATATCACACATAATTTGAGTAAAATGGAAAGCGTTGCACTTTTTGGAGATGGATGTGTATTTTGTCAAATGTTTGTCAAACTGCTTTTTATCACTTAATTAGAAGCACCACAATTAAATTATCATTCATAGGGACTACTGGACAGATACTTCGAAGATTATTTTAAAGTGTAAAGTATTACATGTACAAAATTGATTAAATAAAGCTCTGTAAAAACTTTAGTTGCATTTTTTCAAGTGAAGTCTTTACAGAGTGTAAAATGTATTTGTGGACTTCCTTCCTGCTTGAACACTTCAGCCAACTACAGGAAATACATCATAAAGTAGACAAACGGTCAAGTGCAAAGACCACAATTGTACGAAATGTGCACAATGCATACATTCAGGGTGTAGAACAAGTAGATGAACCAGAACAGCATCTGTGAGAAGTGAGCACTGCTTTACAGCAGAGACAAATGCACATGTACAACTATGCACTATCCAAAAATACACAAAACTACTTTTTTTTTTCTTTTATGTTTAGCTTTGAGTACAAAGATACATAAGAAATTGTATAAAGCATGGAGGGACGAGAGAAGAACAGAGTGGATTTGAATGAGAGAAAAAGGAAGTTAGAGACAGAGAGCTGTAAGAAGGAAAAAGCAGCAAAACACGTAATACTCCACTAATACACACAGTCAAGATCAGAAACCTCTATTGTTAGATCACTGCAGACTCTAACATTACATTTTTATTTCTGGGATGGATCTGATTGATCAGCATGATAAGATGAGTTTGATGTGAAAGTGACTCACATGCAGCAGTTTGCAGCAGCAGCATCAGTCCAAAGATGAGCATCATTTCTCTAAAGTCCAGTTTCCAGAAGAGCTCGATCCCAGCAGAAGAGTGTGACGCTGCTTCAGATCATCTGTGTTCAGGATCTCATCGAGACAAGCGTCTTCACAGAACAATGAGGAAATATCTGAAGAGGAAGTTTCCTCTTATGCTGTTAGTTTGTACTACAATACATCTAAAACATTAAAGTGAAACTAAGAGAAATGTGTAAAAGAAGAAGTAACATTTATATTATACTGTAGCTTGTTGCAACAATAATGTTGTTGTAATTTTAGTCAGCTAGCTAGAATTTAACATGGATTGTCTAAAGAGGTTAATAACTGGGAAATCAGGCCCATCACTGGAGGGAGAAAGATGGAGAAAGATTATTTGGGATTTCAAACCTTCACCAGATACCCTACACTCTCAGAAATAAACGCACAAGGAGCAGCACCTTTTCAAAAGATACTAATATGTACCGTTTTTCGTACTAATATGGACCCTGTAGAGGTAAATAAGGTACTGTAGCATATTTGCTTTATGAGATGAACATAATTAATCATGAAGGGTTATCAATTATATATCCATCTTCAGGAATTAGCTGTAGTATTAATAGTACAATAAAATGATTAGTTCGTCCGCAGTACGGACCCTTCTGAGTCTAAGGAAAATTATTCCTCTGGTCACGACAAATAATTTCCTTACTGAAGCATTGCTCCGAGCATTGTAGCAAGACCGGACGTTAAAGTGACTTCGTTCTGAGAGCAGCAGACACAGACAACCAAGTGTGAATACATATGGATGTTTATTAAACTACACTACAGGGGAACATGTAACATAGAACTAGACACAGACATACACACATTAAACATGGCTGCCAACGCAAGGAAGGCATGGAGAGAGAGATAGAGAAGAGAGAGAGGGAGAGAGAGAGAGAGAGAGAGAAGAGAGAGAGAGTATGGCAGGATTTTAACATCAGCTGACTACAACCTGTTACGAACCATCAGATAATCACATCACCTTAATTAAAAGGGGTCGAAGCCTAGAAGCGCATCTAGATAGTTAACAAGCGGTTACTTGCATGGGTTTTGTGGGAGCTGAGTAAAGCATCCTGGTGCGTAGATTCCTGATGAATTCCTTTAGGAGTGAAAGCTTCGTCATTCCAGTCATGGGTGATTAGTCCAAGTGAGTTGACAAAGTTACTGAGTTTAAAACTTCCAGAAGATCGGACTCCCCCGGAAGGGGAGCCGTGAGGTTTCCAAGGTGATAAGTGTGTCTCCGGGGCACCGACAGTTAAGAGAAGCGTTGGCTTTTGGTGCGGGAGAAGTTTTATCTGTTTCCCTGTAACACCCATTTTGGTTAGTTTGACCAATAACAAGGCTCATAGTTTCAGCGGGAAAATGTTCTTTGTCCCACTTGACACCTCGTTTGCATGTTTTACGACTGATCTGGAGACTGGTGTAATTTTCCCCACAGTACAGTAAAAATAGTGTGATGCATTTCATGATCACATAGTGTACATCATTGTGTGAGGAATAAAGAGCAGATCATTTTGATATCAAGAAAGATACATCTGAAAGGTATTAAACCAGAGATACCTTCATACCTCTAAATATGAGTGTTTAGAGCTTACTTAATACGAATAACGAGTGGTAACTAGGCTGATATAATAAGGAAACATACAAACAACACATGCATATACCAGATACATTTATAACTGCTTAATTATGGCCTAAATAGAGAAAATGTCTTTAGGTGTGTGTGTGAGATAGAGAAGAGAGAGAGAGAGAGAGAGAGAGAGAGAGAGAGAGAGAGAGAGAGAGAGAGAGAGAGAGAGAGAGAGAGAGAGAGAGAGAGAGAGAGAGAGAGAGAGAGAGAGAGAGAGAGAGAGAGAGAGAGAGAGAGAGAGAGAGAGAGAGAGAGAGAGAGAGAGAGAGAGAGAGAGAGAGAGAGAGAGAGAGAGAGAGAGAGAGAGAGAGAGAGAGAGAGAGAGAGAGAGAGAGAGAGAGAGAGAGAGAGAGAGAGAGAGAGAGAGAGAGAGAGAGAGAGAGAGAGAGAGAGAGAGAGAGAGAGAGAGAGAGAGAGAGAGAGAGAGAGAGAGAGAGAGAGAGAGAGAGAGAGAGAGAGAGAGAGAGAGAGAGAGAGAGAGAGAGAGAGAGAGAGAGAGAGAGAGAGAGAGAGAGAGAGAGAGAGAGAGAGAGAGAGAGAGAGAGAGAGAGAGAGAGAGAGAGAGAGAGAGAGAGAGAGAGAGAGAGAGAGAGAGAGAGAGAGAGAGAGAGAGAGAGAGAGAGAGAGAGAGAGAGAGAGAGAGAGAGAGAGAGAGAGAGAGAGAGAGAGAGAGAGAGAGAGAGAGAGAGAGAGAGAGAGAGAGAGAGAGAGAGAGAGAGAGAGAGAGAGAGAGAGAGAGAGAGAGAGAGAGAGAGAGAGAGAGAGAGAGAGAGAGAGAGAGAGAGAGAGAGAGAGAGAGAGAGAGAGAGAGAGAGAGAGAGAGAGAGAGAGAGAGAGAGAGAGAGAGAGAGAGAGAGAGAGAGAGAGAGAGAGAGAGAGAGAGAGAGAGAGAGAGAGAGAGAGAGAGAGAGAGAGAGAGAGAGAGAGAGAGAGAGAGAGAGAGAGAGAGAGAGAGAGAGAGAGAGAGAGAGAGAGAGAGAGAGAGAGAGAGAGAGAGAGAGAGAGAGAGAGAGAGAGAGAGAGAGAGAGAGAGAGAGAGAGAGAGAGAGAGAGAGAGAGAGAGAGAGAGAGAGAGAGAGAGAGAGAGAGAGAGAGAGAGAGAGAGAGAGAGAGAGAGAGAGAGAGAGAGAGAGAGAGAGAGAGAGAGAGAGAGAGAGAGAGAGAGAGAGAGAGAGAGAGAGAGAGAGAGAGAGAGAGAGAGAGAGAGAGAGAGAGAGAGAGAGAGAGAGAGAGAGAGAGAGAGAGAGAGAGAGAGAGAGAGAGAGAGAGAGAGAGAGAGAGAGAGAGAGAGAGAGAGAGAGAGAGAGAGAGAGAGAGAGAGAGAGAGAGAGAGAGAGAGAGAGAGAGAGAGAGAGAGAGAGAGAGAGAGAGAGAGAGAGAGAGAGAGAGAGAGAGAGAGAGAGAGAGAGAGAGAGAGAGAGAGAGAGAGAGAGAGAGAGAGAGAGAGAGAGAGAGAGAGAGAGAGAGAGAGAGAGAGAGAGAGAGAGAGAGAGAGAGAGAGAGAGAGAGAGAGAGAGAGAGAGAGAGAGAGAGAGAGAGAGAGAGAGAGAGAGAGAGAGAGAGAGAGAGAGAGAGAGAGAGAGAGAGAGAGAGAGAGAGAGAGAGAGAGAGAGAGAGAGAGAGAGAGAGAGAGAGAGAGAGAGAGAGAGAGAGAGAGAGAGAGAGAGAGAGAGAGAGAGAGAGAGAGAGAGAGAGAGAGAGAGAGAGAGAGAGAGAGAGAGAGAGAGAGAGAGAGAGAGAGAGAGAGAGAGAGAGAGAGAGAGAGAGAGAGAGAGAGAGAGAGAGAGAGAGAGAGAGAGAGAGAGAGAGAGAGAGAGAGAGAGAGAGAGAGAGAGAGAGAGAGAGAGAGAGAGAGAGAGAGAGAGAGAGAGAGAGAGAGAGAGAGAGAGAGAGAGAGAGAGAGAGAGAGAGAGAGAGAGAGAGAGAGAGAGAGAGAGAGAGAGAGAGAGAGAGAGAGAGAGAGAGAGAGAGAGAGAGAGAGAGAGAGAGAGAGAGAGAGAGAGAGAGAGAGAGAGAGAGAGAGAGAGAGAGAGAGAGAGAGAGAGAGAGAGAGAGAGAGAGAGAGAGAGAGAGAGAGAGAGAGAGAGAGAGAGAGAGAGAGAGAGAGAGAGAGAGAGAAGGAGACAGACTAGTCTGGTCCGGGGTCACCCCTTCTGTGGAATGTTTTTGAAGCTTGATAAGGACACTTAGTCGATCCTTTTGCATCCTTTTGATAGTGATAAAGACCATCTGCAATTTAGTACCCATATAAATGTAAACGCTGAGGCCAGGTCAGTAATTTATATGCAAAAGTCAAAAGGCTAAAAGGGTCCCTTAAGCCATAAAGTCCCAACGACCATCAAGGATCATAAGCAGATGTTACAGTACTAAGTGTGTGTGACTCTGCTTCCATAAGAATGAATTGAAAACACTGTTTGGAAAGGAGTAATGAGAAAGGACAAGATGGCTCGTTCTGAACTATTTTATTTAAAATGAGGGGATGAATACATAGTCACGTATTTAAAATACAAAATATGATTAACTGCATTTCATTAAATTTACATTTTAAATGAGTAGGAATCAAATTACAGCTACGTTTTTTATATGTAATTTGTTTTTATCACTGCTGAAAAAAAACAAAACAATAGAAACCATCACAGAAATTGTAATGCTTTTACTGGTTATAATGGGAACTGTATTGGTTTTAATGGAAACATAATGGACCCTGTTGGTGTCTATAATTGGTCGACTTCTATTGGTGGCTTGTTAAAACCACTAAATCCTAATGGAACATGTGCTGAAACACACTTAAGTGAACCATTTTTAAATGGTTTTAATGGTTAAAAGTTGATTGTTTGTAATGGTATTTGTAGCAGAATCCATTAGAATTTCTGTAATGGTTTCTATTCTAAGTTCATTGATGTGATAAAATGTTAATTGACTTGTTTGAAATGATTGAAATGTTAATTACAGTTTCTAAAGAACTACATGTTTCTCAATATTCAATAATGACAAAAATATCTTGTGAAGAAAAATGCACAAATGTGGTTAAACATGTTAAAAGTCATCTAAAAAACTGCAGATTCAATAAAAGAGTTTGGATGAACAGTAATGAAATTAAAATACTCCTAGTTTATGATCTGCTGCTGCTCTCATGAATCTTCTGCTGTGTGTTCATGTCCTTCTCTAAATCTTCTCTTCCTCACTTTCTGATCTTCCTGTTTCTCTCCTAAAAACATCACATCATCATCATCACACTCTTAATATCTGCATGTCAAATCCATAATGCAGATGATAAACATCTCTCACCTGATGTGTGTCTCATGTAGATGTGAAAAGCTCCTAACAGACCCAACAGAACCATCAGCTGGAAACACCAGACCAGCACAAACACCACAGACACTGAACAACACAAACACAGCAATCAATCAATCAATCAATCAATGAACAACAATTAGACAGAAAACACCACCTTCATGTTTTAAGCAGTGACACTTTCTGGGGTCTGTTCTTCGTACGATGCTAACTCATTGAGCTGGATTTGATTGTTGATGATTTGATCTTGGATTGTTTGGTTCTTTGAAGCTCATCCCAGAGTGTAATGTTTTAATTGTTATACCGTGTTAAAGAAGGGTTTGGAGAGAAAATAAAAAACTGAGTTGTTCTACTGATATATATGGACTGGACTCATTATAAGGACATTATACTGGCGACGAGGAAAATATGGCAAACCAAATATTACCGGGTTTTCCCCAATTTGTTGTTCATGAAGATCGCAGCTCTGTCGGTGTCAGATGGAAAAAATGGTTACAACGGTTTGAGAATTTTCTACTGGCTATAGGAGGATCTTTGTTGACATCTTTGTACGCATGCGCGAGTGGTTGTGTGGCAACAAAACAAACAGTATGGCGGGCTGTAAAGACGCGACGAGCACTTTCAAGAGAGTTAGCGGGCGAAATCCACAATATATAAGCACTTTAACATCTGAAGACCGGAGGAGGTTTGGAGAGAAGCTCAAAATTTGTATTGGTGACAAAATTGAAGTTATTCAAAGCCCATATGAGATCTGGGATGACAAAAAACGTTGGTCCGACTCGCCGGTGTCTTGGCCACCAATCTGCTGGGGAGACATTTATTCTTATTTAATAGAAACCCCTGGACCCTTCACTCATGAAAGATTAAAGGCTTTCAAAAGTCTGGAGGCCTATGATTATTTTGTTTCTCGTAAGTAGGGCCGATCTTTTCTGTCAAACAGAAAGCAGTGATCGTGCTAAAAGCAGAGGTTAGACCTGGCCAAGCAGAGTCACAGCGTGATTCGCATCTCCGTGGGTGATCGCCAAAGAGAACGGCGAAATAATCACTGCTCACTGCGACTGCAAAGCCGGGTAAGTCTTCATTGATCAGTGTTCTTACTTATTTATTGAAAATGTAGTGACTGTTGTACCAATTCAGTTGTGTTCAGTGTGAGACTTTCAATGGCATTTGTACTATGGTGAAATAGACCATTTTGATGTGAGGAACATAGTCTGGGTGCTGTGGATCGCGGTTTGGGACACCTGAATCAGAACGCGAAAACATATGACTCGGTTGATTTGACTCAGTTTTATTTTTTCAATCTTCTATAAATACATAGTCACTAAGACTTACCATGAACAAAATGAGCCTCACAAACTCGATCAGAAGCTGCAGGAATCCAGGCTTTCTTCGGAGCGTCCAGGTTCAATCGCCTAATTGCACGCAACCATTTCTTTCGTTTTTCGTGATCCTTTTCGGAGGGAATTCGAAAAAACTTTTTATCAGGCCCCCAACGAGCCGTACAATCGACCACACAGCAAGAGTGAACCATCCTCTTCTCTAAATCCTCATCCAAACGTGCAAAACAATCAAATTACAGGTATCTAGCGGTGTTTCCTGCCACACGATTCCCATGATGCAACGCGACAAACGTAAACAATGACGTCACAAAAGATCCGCCTATTGACATTAAAGATGACACAAGGAAAAGGGCAATGCTCCTACATTATGCGGGAGATGAAGTATATTTGACACATTATCGGACACAGGCCAGGCCAACGACTATGTTGTTGCTGTTAACAAACTCAACGAGTACTTCTCACCGAAGGTAAACATTGCATATGAAACGTACATTTTCAGAGAGGCTACTCAGAAAGTCGGAGAATCACTTGACGCTTATCATACTAGGCTGAGACAATTGGCTGCAACGTGTGAAATCACGGACACTGACAGAGAGATCAAGACCATGATTAATTCAAACATGTACATTAAGTAAACTAAGTAAAAAGCAAACGTCAGCTCCACTTGGTTCAAGCTGAGCCAATTGTTACTTACTTCTGAAGAGGAATACCTCTACACAGTTTCAGATGCTAACACTAAAACTCTGCACACAGAAATCAAAATAAAAGGCAGACAAAATCAGAGCAATGATCGATTCAGGAGCGAGTGTCAACATTCTCGACGAAAAAACGTTCAAGACTCTGTATGATCCACCTGTCCTGAGTAAAGCAGATGTGGCTATTTTTGCACATGCCTCCCAGACTCCTCTACCTGTCCTTGGAAAGTTTACAGAAGTACTTGAAACAAAATCACGATTTCTCACAACAACTTTTTATGTTCTAAAAGGCAGAAGCACAACGCTACTTAGTTACGATACTGCTTCTCAGTTAGGTCTTATCAAAATAGTGAACAAAGTGCAGTCCAAACAAGGGCTGAACATGCAAGCTTCTCAGATGCCTGTCCACATTCCCCACAACACCAATGTGAACTGCCTACTTGCTGAGTGTGATGACCTCTTCCATGGCGTTGGCAAACTAAAAGACTTTCAAGTTAAACTTCACATCAACAAATCTGTCACCCAGCTAGCCAACCATGTCGCAGGGTTCCCTTTCACATCAGGAAACGTATAGAGACTGAGCTTACACGACTGGAACAGCTGGACATTATTGAATAGGTGGAAGGCCCGACGCCGTGGGTGTCCTCTATTGTTGCGGTAACAAAGGATCCTGATGCTGTTCGAATTTATGTGGACATGTTGATGATGTAATTCATGCATCGAATGGAGCCCAATACTAACGCTGAACAAGGCAAAGAATTCAATCAATTTCAAACAATTTCACTCTTCAGTACAAGTCAGGAAAAGACAATACAGCAGACCTATATACTTCTACATCGCAGTCAAATACAGCGGAGAAGTGTGCTGAGGATTATGTCAATTTCCTTACGGCCAGCGCTGTACTTAAAGACATGACATTACAAGACATACAAATTGCCACGGAAAATGATGCAACACTGATTAAAGTTGCGGATCTCATTAAACGTGGTGTGTGGGAAGATGCTGTAAAAAAGTCAGTGGACGGTAATATTGACAGACATACATTGATCTCGTTGTACAAGATACGACAGGAGCTATCTGTTACAGCAGCAGGACATGTGGTGCTGAGAGGGACTGAGATAGTAGTGCCACTCTCATTGCAGGAAAAAAGCGGTTTCCCTCGCACATGAAGGACATCAAGGGATCGTGAAAACAAAACAATTAATCCATGAAAAAGTGTGGTTTCCTGGCATTGACAGACTGGTCGAGAGAAGGATAGAAACCTGCATTCCATGTCAAGCTGTCGTGCCTATAACAGAGAACCCTTGGAAATGTCAGAGCTGCCATTCAAACCATTGGATAAAGTTGGAGTTGATTTTTGTGGCCCATTTCCCTCAGGAGATTACCTCCTTGCTGTGATTGATGAATATTCCAGGTACCCTGAGGTTGAGATTGTTCAGTCCACATCAGCAGAAAGCACCGTTACGAAGTTAGATAAGATTTTCTCATCTTTTGGCGTGCCTTCAGAGGTCAAGACAGACAATGACCCACCCTTTAATGGACATGATTTTGCAGATTTCTCCTCATATTTAGGCTTCAAACACAGGAAAATCACCCCACTATGGCCACAAGCAAATGCAGAAGCAGAACGGTTTACGAGGACGTTGGAGAAAGCCATTCAAGCAGGCCGTGTGGATAATTTACCATGGAAGCAAGTTCTGTATACTTTCCTTCACAATTATCGTGCCACCCCGCATTGTTCAACAAAAAAGTCACCTGCTGAAGTTTTGTTTGGAAGGCCTTTACGCACTAAGCTTCCAGAGTTTTATCCAAAACAACCGAGCTGCGATGACACACTTCGCCATGCAGATGCTGCAGCAAAAACAATCATGAAATGGCATGCAGATATGAAATATCGTGCTAAATCTTCAAACCTAAAGGTGGATGACATTGTTCTGTGTCGACAACAGAAGAAGGGAAAGCTCTGTTCAGCTTTTGAGCCTCAACCGTACAAGGTGATCTCTGTAAAAGGGCCAATGATCACAGCATTGTAGATCACAAGGAATTCATCACACTTCAAGGTGCTGGGTTCCTCAGAAAGTCACACAGAAAGGCATCGGAAATACAATGGATGATAGATAGTTGGGAATTCAACATCCCAGGTCAAACCAAAACAGTAACACCACCTTCCCCAGCATCTGATGCACAGTCACTGACTTCAGAGATCAGAAGATATCCAGGAGAGAGAACAGAGCACCTCCAAGGAGATCAGCAGATTATGAAATACAAAGTATATACATTTTGAGAAACTCTTTGGTTATAGAGTGGAATGTTTACTGTTCACTGTTAATATTTGTGTAGTGTAGAGGGTTGTAATGTTTGAATTGTGAAACTGTGTTAAAGAACACTAGGGGGCAGGCAAGGACAGGGGGTAGTTGTTCTACTGATATATCTGGACTGGACTCATTATAAGAACATTATACAGAGTTGTTGTCATAGCAACAGGTCTGTCAGCTTAAACCTGCTCTGGAGCAGTTTATCTCATGTAAACAGGATTAGATCGCATCTTTTTAAGCAGAATTGATACTTAAAATCTGTCTCAGCCACCGCTGCTTTATTAGAAGAGTAGCCTACCCTACTGATCCAGGGACAGTCATTTAAAATAATTTAATCATTAATTGATAAATAATATAATAATGTTGTGTAGTCTATAATACTATAGACATAACCAGTTTTACAGTGAAATATTTATTCATGATAAAATAATTACTTTCTAATTGTATTGGGGTCTTACACACATGCTATGAGTCGTGCATTAATTTGAGTGATGACAGATATTATGGGAGAGGCTTGATGGAGCAGGAGATGCAGATAATTTGATCTTGACTTTATTTAATGCTGTCATGTAACACATCTGTTAAAATAAAATAAAATAAATTGATAATTACAACATTGAAATAAAAAATGTAAAGCCTGTACAAATACTAGAAATAGTGAATATAAATAATTGGGAATCATGTAAAAAAAAAAAAAAAAAAAATCTTTAAATAAAATAAAAACAGTGCACATTTCATTTATCTGTTTCCTTATAAAAGTCCAGAAATGTGTCAAGTTTTTCGTCAGGTGTCTTTTTGAATGATATGATGTCATTATGCTGCTGTCTTGCCGCCAGCCAATCGCTGCGTTGCTGACCGTGTTTAGGAGATCGATACATCTGCCCTTTTCAGGGAACACGAGAACGCGCAGTAATCTGAGACAACTTAATCCAGATATTTTAATCAAATCCGCAAATTAGTTTGAAGAACCAAATTAGCCAGAGATCAATTATCACGATTAGAAGATCTGGCATCTTTCAAATCATCTCAGATATTAAGCGAGATACGAAGAACGGGCCCCTGAGGTCTGTGTGCTACTGATCACTGATATCAACACTGCTGAGATCAAACTGAAACAAACTCCACACTTTTCAAGAATTAAGAGACTTGAGTGTTTTACATCATTGGTGTTGCTGTGGCTGTTAAATATACAGTATCTGGACATTCATGTATTAAAATCTCACCAGCAGGACAGGGTTTGAGTCTAATGGTCTTCTGTGCGTGACTGACGTGGTTCTTCACGCTGCAGATGATGTTTCCATCAGTTCCCTCATCCAGATCAATGCTGCTGTTTCCATCCATCAGTGGATCTCCATTCAGAGTCCAGTTATAGAGGAGCTGATCCCCCTCAGAGGAGCAGAACACTGACCTCTGATTGGAGGAGCAGTTGGTTGACACTTTAACTGAGCCAATAGGAGCTGGAGGGAGGGACACATCACAGTCACATGACTCTTTCTTAACCTATAATCAGCGTCAATCTCAAGGCATTTCAAAAATAAAATATATTGCGGAGAGCTTCTATACCTTCAACAATCACTTGAAGTTCACTGGCAATGACCATATCTATATTAATGACATATGATCTGTAAATCCCTGAATCTGCTCTGATCACATTGTTTATGCTCAGAGTCATATTATCAAAGAAGAACTCAGATCTGTTTCTGATGGATTCATATGCATAATCATAATAATAATCCTCATACTCTTTATTTTTCTTCATGCTAAAAACTCGCAGTATACTGCCATTATTTAACCTCTTATAAAAACGAAGGTCTAGATATTGATAGTTCAGCTTCATCTGCAGATTGAGTTTGTGTCCCAGAGCTGCGTAACATTGTTTGATCGTATATAGTTGATCAAACCTGCAGAAGTGATCCAGACCTAAAGAACAAAACACACACAAAATGAAATTCACCGACATCGACAGACAGAGTCAGTTACTGCTGGTATAAATATCATCTCTCTCATCATGAATTTCAATCAGACACAAATCACACAAACATTCATAACGAGTTCTACAGAAGACACGTATCAGACTCTTGATCTCATATCAGGTTTCAAATGATAAAAAGTGCGGTTTTTCTACATTTCCTGAAACTTTTTGAAAACAACTGAAAAAATAGCTGGCAGAAGGCATTTACAACACACAGAAAAAACATCTCCAAACCACCACTGCTCGTGTGTCAATGCCAGAACATCAGAGGTCTGCTGTATAAACCTTAGTTACCATGCACATATCAGGATTTATAAAGAAATGTAAATAATGTAAATAGAAATATCATGTATGTAGAAATGTCATTCTACAATTTAATGTTTGATAATACTGAGGATTGGCTTGGCTATGAAACCTCTGCATTGAATTGTGCTCTTTTGAAATATTTTAATGCAAATAATGACTGCAGAAAAATAATAATAAAATATAATTAACTACCGTAGGCTATTTCTGATATATACGCATGTTTTCTACAAATAAAAAAAAAAAAAAAAAACAGGAAAGAGAAAGTTAGAGAATTGTTAGCAGCGATAAATCTGAACCATGTGATAATGTGTGAAAACAAGAACTGAGTGCAATCGTTTTATATACAACGCTGGTTTAGTTTGCAAGCTTCTTCAAAGTTAAAGTAATATGTTTAATCAATCAGTAAATGCTATTTATATTTCCGGATACATAATCAGCTGTTATTCTTCACAGAAGCAGATTTCTGAGCAGCTCTGTCAGCTGTGTGTGTTCAGACTCCTGCACTTTATTTATGAATTACCTCCAAAAACTAAAGACATTCTTATTCTCACATCATTTTGGGGTTTTTAACAAAAACATCCAACTCCTTTACTATACATTTTGCAATTAATTGAATATTACTTTGTTTTTATTTCAGAGTTTGATCTGATTGATCAGCATGATGAGATGAGTTTGATGTGAAAGTGACTCACATGCAGCAGTTTGCAGCAGCAGCATCAGTCCAAAGATGAGCATCATTTCTCTAAAGTCCAGCGGAAGAGAGTCAGATCGAGTCTCTCTGACAGACAGCAGCTCTACTGACACATCAGGAAATTACATGACTTTTATAAAGAAAGTAATAGGAAGTTTTCAGAGATTGTTAATGTGATTTAGCACTTCCTACTTACACACACACACACACAAAAAAAAAAAAAAAAAAACTGAAAGTAAGAGAAATAGAAGAAGAATCATTTCACAGTCACATTTCTAAAAGTGCAAAAAGCCTGCAATTATTGTCTGGCAAGCCTTTGTTTAAATTTAATCAATGCAAAAAAAATTTAAGAGGAAAAAAACCTATAAATTAAATAAAAATGTATCTATAGAAAAACGAATCCAAGGCACTTCTTCTGGTTCCAAAATATTAAAAAGCCTTTATTCAAACATGGCTTATTCTAGAAACATTAAAAAATAGCTAAAACACTGCACACTGATGCATTTCAGCCACCCAGCCTTCCTCAGATTGTGTCAGATACTAAACTGATCACAGGTGCAGATATAATCAGTTGCTCAGTAGAAATGGAAGATACCAAAATAATCATTACAGGGGGAACCAATAATATCATGAACTGTTACAAGGTATAAATCACATCCCAAAAAACAAAAAGGAAAACAATAATACCAACAAGAATCATAATGATTAATCATTTCACAAATATAGAGTTAAATCTAATTCCTCATTTAAACCAGGAAAGATGGTGGCTTTTAGCTGAAACTCCAAAAGGCTTCTCTTTGTAAAAGTCTTTGTAGTCTGTCGCCCTTTCTAATAGATCCTGTTACAACTTCCAAACCAATGATTCTTGAAGTAGACGGATTTGAGTCATGTACAGATGCATAATGTACTGCCATGGGGTAATCTTTGTTTCTAGTACGAATTGCATTTTTATGATCCCATAATAATTGATTGAGGAATCCAAAAAAGATAGACATAAGGTTCAACAGGTGATAAATGAAATTAGAAACCAACTTGAAAATAATGCAGTGACTAAAGAAAAAGAAAATTTGGAAGTCAAATTACAAGATGAACTGCTTAAATTCACCGAAAATGTAAAGAAACAGAAGGTGGATAAATTCAAGAGATGAAAAGGATTATAAAGATGGAAGGGTGTACACCTGGAAAACACGTAACAAGCAGAGAGGATTGTCCTTAAAGAGAACACAGCGCACTCCTTTAACTCGACCAGTAGTGATGATGATTATCTTTCTGATAGTAGCTGATTCCAGCAGTGTTTTACAGTCACAGCACAGACCAATAATGAACCATTCAAAACAAGAGAAAGACAAGGAGAGGGAGAAAGAAGACAGTTAAACAATCAATGGCGTCCGAGTACACGCAGTTTTACCAAACAGACACTGTAGTGAATTTATCAAGTTTTCCATTAATGGATGATGCTGTACAAGTTTTATCAAAAGGCCTCTCATTTGCTCCAATGCACCAAACAACAGAATTTAAAACTAAAATGGATTGATTCTGTTTCCACCGTAAATTGCAGTTGAGAGCATGGTATGGACGAACAACCCAAATACGGAGTAATATGTGACCCTGGACCACAAAACCAGTCTTAAGTGTCAATAAGTGTGAATAAATTATCTTTCCATTGATGTATGGTTTGTTAGGATCGGACAATATTTGGCTGAGATACAACTATTTGAAAATCTGGAATCTGAAGGTGCAAAAAAATCAAAATATTGAGAAAATCGCCTTTAAAGTTGTCCAAATGAATTCTTAGCAATGCATATTACTAATCAAAAACGACATTTTGATATATTTACAGTAGTACATTTACAAAATATCTTCATGGAATATGATCTTTACTTAATATACTAATGATTTTTGGCATAAAAGGAAAATCTATAATTTTGACCCATACAGTGTATTTTTGGCTATTGCTACAGATATACCCCAGCGACTTCAGACTGGTTTTGTGGTCCAGGGTCACACGTGTCAAGAGAGAATCAAGAGCCCTCAAGGAATCCCTCTAAGTTTAAACCAAAATCTTTCTTTCTGCCTCCAATTCAGAATGCAACCATCAATACCTTTATTAAAAAGGTAAATTATGATGTAGAATTACTTTTTAAGAAAGATGTTAAACCATTGAAAAGGAATTTAATAAAAAAAAGAGCAAGATGTATTGATCTCATCATCAAATAATAAAGACTTGGTCATTAAGCCAGCAGATAAAGGTGGAGCTGTAGTAATACGGAGCAGACGCTTGTATGTAGAAGAGGCCTATCGACAATTTAAGAATCAGGACTTTTAATGATCCAACAGTGATGAAAAAAGACTTGCTATCTTTATTAACTAATGCAAGAGGAAGGAGCTGGATTACGGATAATGAATTTAAATTTCTTTATGTGACGAATCCACGTGTTTTTACATGTTACCAGAAATTCACAAAAATTTGAACAAACCTCCTGGACGTCTTATTATTTTTGAATAATGGGAGCCTTCTGGAACCATCTTCACAATACATTGATTATTTTATTAAGCCTTTGGTACCCACTCTTCCAGCATTTGTTCAGGACACAACAGATGCAATTAAAAAAATTAAGGATATTGGGTCTGCTGATCCTGCTTCTCTGTTTGTAGTTATGGACGTGGAGGCTTTATACACTAACATCAACCATGATGAAGGTCTTCGAGCCTTAAGACACTATCTAACATCTGGACTGATGCATGAGAGTCCTCCAGCAGAATTGATCCTGACATTAATGGAATGGATTTTGAAACATAACGTGTTTGTGTTTGAAGATAACTTCCTCCAACAGTTTAAAGGTACTGCTATGGGATCATGTTTTGCACCAAACTATGCTAAACTTTTTTTGGGACTCTATCGAAAGGCTCCAACAGTTAAAGACAGAGTTGTGTGAAGTTACTTGCCTGCTATGAAACAGACAGCATGGTACTGTAGGACAGTGATGAATGATTGATTGAGTCAGTGTGGAAGAACTCGACTGGTCTGCAGAAAGCCAAGTCCTAATCCAAGCTGAACACCTCTGCTGTGACTTTAAATGCAGATCTTGAGCCAGAAACTCTTTACCAAACACCAATGACTTGTACATATGGGTTCAGTCATTTTAGACACTTCCAAAACTGTTGCAACAGAGATGGAAATACAGTTTTTAAATACATGAATTATGGACTTGGCTTTCTGCAGACCAGTCGAGTTCTTCCACGCTGACTCAATCAATCATTTCTTTTTGAACCTTGCCTTATACACAGAGACAGAGATGGGAAGTAACGAGGTACAAATACTGCGTTACTGTACTTAAGTAGATTTTTCTGGTATCTGTACTTTACTTCACTGTTTATTTTTCTGACTACTTTTTACTTTTACTCCTCGCATTTTTACACAAATATCTGTACTTTCTACTTCTTACATTTTCAAACCAGGCTCGTTACTTTAGTTTTGGTGGATCGCCATTCGATAACAAATCTATAATACGTCATGAATCTGTTAGTCTTGACTGGCAACGCGATTCGCAGATGATTAATAATAGTCTTCTGTAAACTAAACTAAACTAAACTAAATTACTATCATCACTCAAAATACTGTATGATAAAGAACATCATTATTATCTTAGATATTGTCATGATGTAATTATTATTGTACTAATTTTGACATTTAGACAATTTAGAAAGTATAGTTTCGTTAAATATATAGTATTTAAGTCATTATAAGATAGAACAACAACACATGGTCATAATGTGATACTTTAAATTGAACTAAAATAAAGTTATGTTATTGCAAATAGAAAACAATGAGGTGGTTGTTTTGCAACAAGGTGGAGACCGTTCTGTTCATAACAGCAGATGGCTGATGGGAAAAGTGACAGGTACAAGAAAATTAGTGAAAAAAGTAAACGCACAAAGTGAGATGTAGAGAGATATCATGGAAAATGAAGAGACTGAAAAAGAAAACGGAAGTGAAGATGCAGCTCAGTAGAGAACCTTTAATTATTTTGCACGGCCTCAGCCTGAGGTTTTAAACCTTTTTTTTTTTTTTAATGTGATGGCCATACAAAAAAAAAAGAAAGAAAGAAAAAAAGGGTTATCCGTGGTTTCTGAATGTGTTGTGGGTGTATGGGAAGGCCTGGATGAGTGTGAGATTTCCCAGCCTGAAATGTTGTCCCAGTCCTGCTCTGTTCTGCATGCTGGTTTCAGTCATGATACATTCATTAGCTAATAATATTAAATGTAAGTTATTTTGTATTAATGTGTCAATATGACGTGAGGTCCAGTTACCAGCGTGACACTAACAGGTTGTAGTAATGGGTACTTTTTACTTAAAGGGATAGTTCACCCAAAAATGAAAATTCTGTCATCATTTACTCACCCTCAAGTCGTTCCAAACCTGTATGAATGTGTTTGTTCTGCCGAACACAAAGGAAGATATTCTGAAGAATGTGGGAAACAGAGCAATTCTGGGGCACCATTGACTTCCATAGTATTTTTTTTTCCTACTATGGAAGTCAATGGTGCCCCAAAACAGCCTGGTTACAAACTTTCTTAAAAATATCTTCCTTTGTGTTCGGCAGAACAAAGACATTCATACAGGTTTGGAACGACTTGAGGGTGAGTAAATGATGACAGCATTTTCATTTTTGGGTGAACTATCCCTTTAAGTACATGTCAGAGCCCATACTTCTTTATTTTAACTTGAGTAAACAAGTGTAGTCAGTACTTCTACTTTTACCAGAGTATTTTTAAACACAAGTATCTATACTTTACTTGAGTAAAGGACACGTGTACTTTTGCTATCTCTGCACAGAGGCATCGTCATGTTAGAACAGAAAAGGGTCCTGTTCAAACTGTTGCTTTAAAATTAGAAGCACACAATTCCCTAAAATATCATTATATGCTTAAACATTAAGATTTGTGCTCATGGAAATTACTAAAGTACTCAAACCAAAAGCAGTTTGCAGCAGCAGCATCAGTCCAAAGATGAGCATCATTTCTCTAAAGTCCAGTTTCCAGAAGAGCTCGATCCCAGCAGAAGAGTGTGACGCTGCTTCAGATCATCTGTGTTCAGGATCTCATCGAGACAAGCGTCTTCAAGGTGAGACTCACACTGGACTGACACATGAGGAAACCTCTGACCGCTTCACTGAGGAAAGAGGAAGTTTCCTCATATGGATGAAGACACATGCTGTTAGTTTGCATTACAATACATCTACAACAAGAGAAACTAAGAGAAAGAAGGAACAATCATCAGGCACATTTCCTAAAAAAAAAAAAAAATGGGCCAAAAATCTTGTTTTAGAAGCAACAAGTGCGCAGGATTTGTTTCTAAGTGAATGGCTTCACAGATTCTCTTGCAAATCAAGTTAAACAGTATCTTTACTGTATTGATGAAATGCTCTGGACAGTTTTATTGAGTAAAGCAGAATCAGGTCTACATGCAGCTGTGTGTAATGTGTGTATCTCACTGAGTGTGTGCTGATGTTTGCAGTGTTTGACTCGGATGCAGTCAGCTGGTGTGTGAATGAAGAGAGGATTGTGATCTTCTGTTGACTGGAGCAGAGACTCATGGGACTCGTTGAGTTTGTAGCTGCTCAGAGCGACACCTGCAGGAGGAAACTACAACTACAGCTGCACTCCTTCACCATCATCTGATCTCATTTCATTCACAACAACAGGGTTAAAATCAGCTTAATCTGATTTATCTGAACTTAATTTATCATTAAAGATACATTATGGATGCTTTTTAGTTCAAATGAACAACTTACTCATTAATAATCAACGGATAATTCAGTAAATAAACAAGTAGCCTACATTAAAACATCACGTTTGTGCTTTTTCTTTATTTTTATACTTATTTTCTTGATTCACTACGTTATGCCTGCAAATAATCTATATTTTCAGCTGTCGGGTCGGATTTAGCAGGAAATACTATATTTACCTCAAGAACAGCGACTGTCTCAAACTATTTCACATGTGACACAATTTTATGTTTTAACCACATAGTTTTGTAACAGAGATCAAATCTAACTGCAAATAAACTTCTTTAAAACTCAAAACAGGAATAATATAATTCTATACTGAATGGATTTAAAGTTTGCTATCAAAGACAAAACACACTTTCTTTGTTATGAGCGACACCTGCAGGAGGAAACAAGAGCTACAGACGAAACTATTGAATAGAAATAATTCGATTTCTGTCTGGATTCATTCATGGTTTGTTTTTATGTTTAAATTCATTGATGTCTGCTATTGATAGTTGACTATGTTAAAAAAAACTGTATGAGCATAATATATGAAAATACAATGTGACAGATCTGATTCAGAGAAATAACAGTTTTATCAGTGATGATCAGAAGGGGTTTCATCTAATGATATAAAAGCACTGCTAGTTCAGTCAAAGCGTGAAGACAAATAAGTAATATAAGCAATTAAACTGTTACAAAAGACAAACGTCCAGAAAATAATCTTCATAACTAAAACTATAGACAATCTGGTTTAATTAATATCTCCTGATTTTGATTAATCTCTTGGTTTTATATTATAAGATCTGCAGTCGACAGGTAAAAGCTGGATTAATGTGAGAATCTGTGAGATTATGAAGTCATTTCTCATAGATGTGATGATCTGCTGCTGCTCTCATGAATCTTCTGCTGTGTGTTCATGTCCTTCTCTAAATCTTCTCTTCCTCACTTTCTGATCTTCCTGTTTCTCTCCTAAAAACATCACATCATCATCATCTTTACACTCTTAATATTTGCATGTCAAATCAATAATAATGATGATGAGTGTCTCTCACCTGACGTGTGTCTCATGTAGATGTGAAAAGCTCATAACAGACCCAACAGAACCATCAGCTGGAAACACCAGACCAGCACAAACACCACAGACACTGAACACATGAACAACAACCATTAGACACAAAACAAACCCATCCTTCATGTTTCCAGGAGTGTGTTTGTTAAACTCGTACCACATTCTGATGTCTGTGTGCTGCTGGTCACTGCAGAGGTCACACTAGAGGTCACACTAGAGGTCACACTAGAGGTCACAGCTGCAGTAGTTGATCCTGTAATAAAGCATCAGCACAGAATCAGCTGCTTTCTCTCTGAACCACATCAACACAATTCAGTGCTGAGATCAAGCTGAAACAAACTAGTGATGCTTTTCAAGAATTAAGAGCCTAGTTATGAAAACTAACTGTTCTTCATCATTGGTGTTGCTGTGGTTGTTATATATACAATATCTGGACATTCATGTATTAAAAGGAGCTTCACTATCAAGATATTTCTAAACCACAGTTTTTATCTGATTGCTGGACTCACTAAATTAAACACACAGCATTGGTTAGTCATGTGACAACAATGCAGCAGATGACTGTTTGAAATGCTTTTACGTGTCATTTTAAAGCAGTATACAGTGAGCAACAAGCTGGTATTTCATTTTGAAAATAGTCTTAGTACATGAAAAGTGTAGATGCTGCTGACTGAATTCTTCCAGATATTTAATAATGAGCTGCAATAAAAACCTTCACAGAGATTCAACTGATTCATTTGCATGAGAGTGAGATCTTTGGAGAACATGAGATTGTAATGAGTCTGATGAGAGAGTTTCTGTACCTTCAACAATCACTTGAAGATCTCTAGATGTTACTGAGCCGCCTGATTCACGAGTCTTAATCTGTAATTCCCTGAATCTGCTCTGATCACACGGTTTATTATCAGAAGCCCATTAATGACTGTCACTTCAGGTCTGTTATTATAAAGATCACATTCACTCATCCTCATCCTGCCATATATTACTCTACAAACTGGATCATCTTTTGTGTTGTTTATTCTCTGATGTAACATCAAGTGATATTGTCTTGCGTCCAGCGCCATCAGCAGATTGAGTTTGTGTCCCAGAGCTGCGTAACAGGGATCAGACTGACCAAACCAGCAGAACTGATCCAGACCTGAAGAACACACACACACACACACACACACACACACACACACACACAATGAAATATACCAAAATCTAAAGACATCGTGAATAAATATCAGACACAAATTACACAAACATTCACAGAATTAAAGATCATCTGAAGAAACGCGTCAAACAGACTCAGGATACTAAACATAATCATACTGGACACATTTAACTCAGTTTAGAGAGTAATAAAACATAACTGTTTGTATTCAAATTGAACTATAATGCTTTCTACAAACACTTTATTCTGATGAAGCATAAGTTGTCTTTGTTCTGCACTTTCTGTCCAAACCTGTAAACCTGTGACTTTATAAATAATTTCTCGATCTTTCTGACATTTAATAGATTGACATCATTTGATGAATCCGTCCTCAAACCTTTCAGTACAATAGACATGAAGAAAGAACCTGTATTTCTGTTTTTCTTCCTCTACAGCAATGGGGTGTTACTCAGAGCCCGAGCTGTACAGGTTTGTGTCTTATATTTACATCAGACAGGTTTAGCAATATCACACGAGCAAGAGTGCTGTTCTTCTCTAATATCTGCACGATTGCAACATGATAATGATTTTATACAATAGTTCAATAAACAAGTTAATCTTGCGTTACGTTTTAGACACAATATTTCAGTATTGTCCGTCCATTTTGCTCAGTTTCACAAATAAAAACAGTTTGAAAGCAGTTGGGTGTCTCCGAGATTTCAGAGATTTAATCTCCTGAAGAAATGAGAAACTTTCACAGATTAGAAAGAGCTGGTTTGTGTTTTATATGTATTATCTCAACATTACAGGTTTTCAAACTATGGTAACGTTTTAATGTCATGTTAGCTAACACCTTCGTCTTGTATTGTGTTAGTTTAACAAAATCATCTGCTGAAGTCTATACAGATATTCATACATCCGTGTTGCAGACGCCGTCAACTTGCTCTCGCAAACTAAATCCACACTAATACTGCATCGAAGCCGTGTTTGAGACGAAGCACATCCCATCATTCATCACCTTCAGAAACTCACGTGCCCCACAATCCTGAGATGTGCATGAAAACGTTGCAGTGTAAGTTCATTTCATTTGATCATCATCATCATCAAGGCCTTTCGCAACGCAAGCGCCGATCTAAACGGTGTCTAACATGCCGTCTTTCTGTGCAAAAGCTGATGTAAGCTTGGCATGACAGAGTCGTGCCCTCTGTCAGCGCAGACCGCCAAGCTGCCCAGTCTTCCGCAAGGTGATGCCATCGGTCAGGGTTGATGTTAAAGACATTCATGTCCCGCTTGACGACACCCTTAAAGCGGAGCTTGGGTCGGCCACGAGGGCGGTGTCCAACAGCTAACTCCCCATGGAAGATGGACTTTGGGATACGTTCATCCGGCATACGGCGCACATGGCCGATCCATCTGAGATGTCTCCTCCGGATCGTGGTGTACATGTCACTGCTGTTAGTGAGCTTCAGCACAGTGGTGTTCGAGACCCGATCTTGCCATGACAGGCCAAGGATCTGTCGTAGACAACGGAAGTGAAAAGCATTAAGCTTGTGCTCCTCCCGCCGGTATGTAGGCCACGTTTCGCTTCCATATAGCAGAATGGAGAGCACACAAGATTCATATATGCGCACCTTTACTTTAAGAGAAAGGTGGCTGTTGTTCCAGAAACGAGACTGAAGTCGCCCAAAGGTTGTTGAGGCACGACCGATTCTGGTATTCAGTTCAGCATCAAGGCTGTTGTTTGCTGTCAGGGTTGAGCCAAGATAGACAAATTTCTCGACAACCGACAGCACTGTGCCGTTGATGGTGACGTGAGGGGGAGCAGGAACATTCTGAGCCATCACCACTGTCTTACTGAGGCTTATGGTGAGTCCGAACTCTGTGCAGGCAGCGGCAAAATAATTGCACATCTCCTGAATTTCTTGTTCAGTGTGAGCCACAAAGGCAGCGTCATCTGCGTAGAGCAACTCGCGCACAAGGACGCGCTTCACCCTGGTTCTGGCCCTCAGACGAGCCAGGCTGAAGAAGTTGCCATCACACCTGGTGTGCAGCAGAACCCCACCTGGATCCGGAAACGTCCATTGCAGCACAGCCGAGAAATAGATGCCAAACAAGGTGGGAGCGAGGACACACCCCTGCTTTACTCCGCAGCAGACATCAAACTCGTTTGAGCGGGCACCGTTAAACTGTACGGTTGCCCGCATCCCATCATGGAAACCTTAGAGCACTGCCAAAAGAGTTGCTGGAAAACCGAGTCGCAGCAGAACGTGGAAGAGACCAGAGCGACTCACATAATCGAAAGCCTTAGTCAGATCGACAAACACCATATACCATGGGCGTTGTTATTCCACACACTTTTCCTGAAGCTGGCGTACCGAGAAAATCATGTCCAAGGTCGAGCGACCAGCACGGAAGCCGCACTGACTCTCCGGCAGCACCTGGTCAGCAACGCGCTGCAGTCTTGGGAGGATTGCACGGGCAAGGCATTTTCCCGGAAGGCTAAGAAGTGAGATGCCTCGATAGTTGTTGCAGTTCTGCCTGTCTCCCCTTGTTTTTAAAAAGAGTGATGATATTGGCATTCTTGAGTTCGCTAGGGATGCATTTGTTCTGTCAACAGCGACGAAACAAGCAGTGAAGCCGCCTGACCAACACTGCCCCTCCACACTTCAGCAGCTCCGCTGGAATTCCATCGCTGCCCGGTGACTTGTTATTCTTCATAGCTGCAATCGCACGCTCGATTTCCATTGTTGAGATCTCCGCATCCAGCTCGTTAAAGACAGGTAGTTGTGGTACAGCAGCAGAAACAGCATTCAAATCGGCGTCCACAGGAGTGCCATACAGCAAGCTGTACTGCTCAACCCATCTACCAAGCTGACCTGGGAGGTCATTGACGATGGTGCCATCAGTGGCTCGCAAAGGTGCTGTTTTCTTCACTGTAGGACCCAGTGCCTCATTGATGCTGCTATACATGCCGCGTATGACCCCATTTCTTGCACACCGTTCTACCTTCTCACTGAGGTCCTGACAGTACTGCTCATAGGCCTGGCGTGTGAGACGCTTCACGACATTACTGGCCTTACGATAGTAAGCGATGGTGGAGTCGTTTCTATCTTGGAGAACACTGAGACGGGCAGCACGCTTGTCAGCAAGGGCCGGGAGCAGAGTAGCAGAGCTTGCAAGGAACCAATCTGGCTGTTTTCTTCTACAAGGGCTGAAGACCTCAGATGCAGCCTCCATCATGGAACCTCTTAGCTCGGCCCAGGTGTTTTCAGGAGTATCGTCAACTCTAAAGTGAAGGTCCTCAATACGCGCACAGAATCTTGCCACGTATTCATGTTTCTGCATCAGCTCAGTGTTTAGCTTTGGAGTGGGCTTTGGAGTGGCACTGTGAATCTTCTTTGGGGTGAGTTTTAAAGTGCAGCGAACAAGGGCGTGGTCGGTGTCACAGCCTGCAGAGTGCATACTCCTGTACCTCTTGACAGCGTTAAGTTGGCGCCTCCTGACAATAATGTGATCGAGTTGGTGCCAATGCTTGGACCGGGAGTGCATCCAGGTAACCTTAGATCTAATAGGTCCAGATGAAAAGGAACCCGGTAAGCATAGGCCATGAGCGGCGCACAACTCGAGGAGACGTTGGCCATTGTCATTGATGCTACCAATCCCAAAATGACCCAAAACCGGCCTCCAGGCAATGACGTCCCCTCCAACTCTGGCGTTGAAGTTCTCAAGCAGAGCTAGATCATCCCCGGCCGGAACGGAATGAATGACCTCGCTAACGTGGGCATAGAAGGCGTCCTTGTCCTCAGGTGATGCGTCAAGGGTGGGTGCATAGGCAGAGAGGAGAGTGAGAAAGCCAGCTGAATGTGACATCCGCAGGGACAATAGACGTGGAGAGCAAGGAAGATGGTTGAGAGACGGTAGACAGCAGGGTGTTTCGCACAGCAAAGCCGACTCCATGCATTGGATGATGGTCGTCTGGATAACCACACCAAAAAATAGTGTAGTTCCTCTCGCGCACCGAACCACTACCCAACAGCCGAGTCTCACTTAAAGCAGCGATATCCACTCTGAGGCGAGATAGTTCACAGTCAATGACGGATGATTTCTGAGGAGCACTGTTGAGGTCGGAGTGCACTCCAAGACTTCTGATGTTCCAGTGTCAAAGAAGAAGAAGAAGAAGAGGCAGTCGCAGAATGTCGACCTGACCACGCCTGCCTTACATGCATGTCCTGCCGAGCAACGACAGCCCTTGAGTACAAGGGCTCCCGATTTGCCAGTCGCTGAGTATGTATATGACTTTCATGCATGCTATAGCACCGAGTGCCGGGGCAAAGTGCAGAAGACAGATGTTTGCCCAGGACAGCCGCCTTCCTCTGGGTCCTGCACCACTAAATCCGACGGAGTGCAAAGCACTTCAGCCAAATACAGGAAATACATCATAAAATAAACAAGCGGTCAAGTGCAAAGACCACAATTGTGAGTATTGAGACAGACCCTAATATATATGTATCTATGGTTTAAGCGATGATAGGAAGCATGTAACTAAGTCACAGAGTGTCCGTTAAAGACACACATAGAAGTAGTTTGTCTCAAAGCTTTTCTATAATCTACTACTCACTCAAAACTATGTAGATACTTTTTCTTCATGAAATGTGCACAATGCATACATTCAGGGTGTAGAGCAAGTAGATGAACCAGAACAGCATCTGTGAGAAGTGTGCACTGCTTTACAGCAGAGACAAATTCACATGTACAACTATCCACTGAAATTATAGCCGATTGTAATCTACTGAAATTACATTGTAATATCAGTTATAACACTGACATATTCATGACAGTCAATTCCACTCACTTTACTGCATTGTGTAGGAGGCTCCGAAGTCACAAAAATACACAAAACTACATGCAGTTTTTTTTTTTATGTTTTAATTTTGAGTACAAAGATACAGATAAGAAATTGTATAAAGCATGGAGGGACGAGAGAAGAACAGAGTGGATTTGAATGAGAGAAAAAGGAAGTTAGAGACAGAGAGCTGAAAGAAGTAAAAAGCAGCAAAACACGTAATACTCCACTAATACACACAGTCAAGATCAGAAACCTCTATTGTTAGATCACTGCAGACTCTAACATTACATTTTTATTTCTGGGATTGATCTGATTGATCTGATTGATCAGCATGATAAGATGAGTTTGATGTGAAAGTGACTCACATGCAGCAGTTTGCAGCAGCAGCATCAGTCCAAAGATGAGCATCATTTCTCTAAAGTCCAGTTTCCAGAAGACCTCGATCCCAGCAGAAGAGTGTGACGCTGCTTCAGATCATCTGTGTTCAGGATCTCATCGAGACAAGCGTCTTCACGCCGGACTCAGACTGGACTGACACACGAGGAAACCTCTGACCGCTTCACTGAGAAAAGAGGAAGTTTCCTCATATGGATGAAGACACATGCTGTTAGGTTGCATTACAATACATCTACAACAAGAGAAACTACGAGAAAGAAGGAACAATAATCAGGCACATTTTCTAAAAAAAAAAAAAAAAGAGCCAAAAATCTTGTTTTAGAAGCAACAAGTGGGCAGGATTTGTTGAATGTTGAATGGCTTCACAGATTCTCTTGCAAATCAAATTAAACAGTATTTTTAATGTATTGATGAAATGTTCTGGACAGTTTTATTGAGTAAAGCAGAATCAGGTCTACATGCAGCTGTGTGTAATGTGTGTATCTCACTGAGTGTGCGTCGGCCCACCGGGAAAATGCCCGGTATGCCAGATTACCAGTCCAGCCCTGCTGATGAGAGAGTTTATGTACCTTCAACAATCACTTGAAGATCTCTAGATGTGTCTGCACCCACTTTGGGAGTAAGAGTTAATCTGTAATTCCCTGAATCTGCTCTGATCACACGGTATATTATCAGAAGCCCATTAATGACTGTCACGTCAGGTCTGTTATTATAAAGATCACATTCATTCTCTCTCATCCTGCCATACTTTACTCTACAAACTGGATCATGTTGTGTGTTGTTTATTCTCTTTATTATCTTCAGGTCATATTCACTCATGTCCAGCACCATCAGCAGATTGAGTTTGTGTCCCAGAGCTGCGTAACAGGGATCAGACTGATCAAACCAGCAGAACCGATCCAGACCTGAAGAACTAAACACACACACACACACACACACACACACACACAAAATGAAATATACCAAAATCTAAAGAAATCACACACATAATTTGAGTAAAATGGAAAGTGTTGCACTTTCTGGAGATGGATATGTATTTTGTCAAATGTTTGTCAAACTGCTTTTTATTACTTAATTAGAAGCACCACAATTAAATTATCATTCATAGGGCACTATGGACTACTGGACAGATACTTCGAAGTTTATTTTAAAGTGCAAAGTATTACATGTACAAAATGTATTAAATAAAGCTCTGTAAAAACTTTTTCAAGTGAAGTTTTTACAGAGTGTAAAATTTATTTGTGGACTTCACGCCTGCTTGAACACTTCAGCCAAATACTGGAAATTCGTCATAAAGTAGACGTATCAAGTTCAAAGACCACAAGTGTGGGCATTGTGACAGACCCTAATATATATGTATCTATGGTTTAAACGATGATAGGAAGCATGTAACTAAGTGACAGAGTGTCCGTTAAAGACACAAATAGAAGTAGTTTGTCTCAAAGCTTGCCTACTACTCTGCTACTCACTCACGAAATGTGCACAATGCATACATTTAGGGTGTAGTACAAGTAGGTGAATCAGAACAGCATCTGTGAGAAGTGTGCACTGCTTTACAGCAGAGACAAATGCACATGTACAACTACTCATTGTCTAAATCATTCTCTAGATTTAATACGGTCACATGGAATTGATGTCAGTGGCATTGAAATTTTGCAGCAGAGCGATGATATCTCAGATCACTATCTAGTCTTCTGTATATTACATATAACTAAAGCTGTAAAGCCAACTCCTTGTTACAAATATGGTAGATCCATCACTTCTACCACAAAAGACTGCTTTATAAATGATCTTCCTGACTTATCTCAGTTCCTAAGCATATCCAATAGCTCAGAACAACTTGATGATGTAACAGAAACTATGGACTCTCTCTTCTCTAGCACTTTAGATACGGTTGCTCCTTTACGCTTAAGGAAGATTAAGGATAAGACTCCAACACCGTGGTATAATGAGCACACTCGCGCCCTAAAGAGAGCAGCCCGGAAAATGGAGTGCAGCTGGAGGAAAACAAAACTAGAGGTATTTCGAGAAGAGCTGCTTCCAGAAGTCAAAGATCCTCTTTTGGCTATTATTAATTCATCATTGCCATATGTCCCCAAAACCTTCAAATTGGCTGTTATTAAGCCTCTCATAAAAAAAAAAAAAAACACAACTTGACCCCAAAGATCTAGTTAATTACAGATCGATCTCAAATCTCCCTTTTCTGTCAAAGATACTAGAAAAGGTAGTATCCTCACAATTATATTAATTATATTAATTATATTATACTTAGAGAAAAATGGTATCTGTGAGGAATTCCAGTCAGGATTTAGACCGTATCATAGTACTGAGACTGCTCTCATTAGAGTTACAATTGACCTGCTTCTATCATCTGATCGTGGTTGTATCTCTTTATTAGTTCTACTGGATCTTAGCGCTGCGTTCGACACTATCGACCACAACATTCTTTTGAATAGACTAGAAAACTTTGTTGGCATTAGTGGAAGTGCCTTAACATGGTTCAAATCGTACTTATCTGACCGCCATCAGTTCATAGCAGTGAATGAAGAGGTATCATATCAATCACTAGTGCAGTATGGAGTACCTCAAGGCTCAGTACTAGGGCTGTTACTTTTCATGCTTTACATGTTACCCTTGGGAGATATTATCAGGAGACATGGTGTTAGCTTTCACTGTTATGCTGATGATACTCAGCCCTATATTTCTTCACGGCCCGGTGAAACACACCAAATTGAGAAACTAATGGAATGCATAGTCGATATAAAAAAACTGGATGACGAGTAATTTCTTACTGCTAAATTCTGAAAAAACAGAGGTGTTAATT
The DNA here is from genome assembly GCF_012432095.1 of Onychostoma macrolepis. Classification (NCBI taxonomy): domain Eukaryota; kingdom Metazoa; phylum Chordata; class Actinopteri; order Cypriniformes; family Cyprinidae; genus Onychostoma; species Onychostoma macrolepis. The sequence goes on along the minus strand of NC_081168.1, from coordinate 2,436,199 downwards.
ATCGGACTTAAAAACCCCACATGTAGTAACCTAGAACACTATCTAACACTTGACGGCTGCTCTGTCAATTCTTTTTCATCAGTTAGGAACCTAGGTGTTCTGTTTGATAGCAATTTTTCATTTGAAAGCCATGTTTCTAGCATCTGTAAAACTGTGTTTTTCCATCTCAAAAACGTATCTAAATTGTGACCTATGCTCTCAATGTCAAATACAGAAATACTAATTAATGTGTTTATGACCTCAAGTTTAGACTATTGTAATGCTTTATAAGGTGGTTGTTCTGCACGCTTGATCAACAAACTACAGTTGGTCCAAAATGCAGCAGCTAGAGTCCTTACTAGAACCAGGAAGTATGACCACATTAGCCCGGTTCTGTCAACACTGCACTGGCTCCCTATCAAACATCGGATAGATTTTAAAATCTTGTTAATTACTTATAAAGCCCTGAATGGTTTAGCTCCTCAGTACTTGAGTGAGCTCTTATCACACTATAGTCGTCCACGTCCACTGCGTTCTCAAAACTCTGGCCGTTTGATAATACCTAGAATATCAAAATCGACTGCGGGCGGCAGATCCTTTTCCTATTTAGTGACCAAACTCTGGAACAATTTACCTAACTGTTGTGATTCGGACTCCGCAAGATCCATTTTACAGCTTTATTGAGAATAGTCAGACAGGCAGAGTAAATACCAGCAAACAGAGCAACGGAGAGAAGACTGAGACGGAGTCATGGGTCAGACAGGGAGTCGAGGCAGGCGGCTAGAATCAGAGTCCAGTGAAACAATCCAAGTCAGGGCAGGCAGAGAACAATCAGAAACGGGAAAGCAGACCAGATCAAAAGGTATGAAAACAAACACGGGTAATAACGCTCAGAAATGACGGCCAGTGCAAATCAAGACTTCGCAACGAGAGGTGTGTGTGTGTAAATGAGGTGCAGGTGTGGAATACAATCAGTCCCAGATACGAGGCACGAAGGAATGTTAATATTCGGGAGAAGGCTCCCTCTGGTGGTGCGGAGGAGGCGGTACGGGAGCCTCCTCTGTAACAGAGCCCTCCCCCTGCGAGCGGCTCCTGACACGAGGAGGCAAGCGACGCCGGGGTCTTCCACGAGGTCGAGGGGCCGGTCTCTCCGGATGCGTCCAGTGAAATTCCTCAGTGAGTGCGGGGTCAAGGATGTCCCCAGAGTTGACCCAGGACCGCTCCTCCGGCCCGAACCCCTCCCAGTCGACCAAGTACTGGAGTGTACTTCCCCGGCGCCTGGAGTCTAGCAGTTTGTGCACCCGAAACACCTCCTCGCCGTCAACCAGGATGGGCAGGGGGGTCTGGGATAGGGCTCCCTCCTCCGTTCCTCCTCTCGGACCACCAGCGGGTTTCAGGAGGGAAACATGGAATGTGGGAGAAATACGGTAATTAGAAGGCAGTTCTAATCGGAATGATACTGGAGAAATTTGTCTACTAATTTTGAATGGGCCGACGTACCTGGGATTGAGTTTTCTGCATGGAAGTTTGAGTCGTAAATCCCTTGTGGATAGCCAAACCCATTGGCCGGGGGTATACTCTGGAGTGGGACGACGGTGACGGTTGGCTTGATGCTCTTGACGCCTGACTGCGTGAAGTAGGTGAGTATGTGCACGATCCCAAACCTCTTCGCTGGTTTGTAGCCACTCTGTCACTGAAGGAAGGTCTGTGGGTTCACCAGACCAGGGGAATAATGGTGGTTGAAACCCCAGAACACATTTAAAGGGGGTCATGCCTGTGGCGGGTTTCGTAAGAGAGTTCTGTGCATATTCAGCCCAAAATAAGTACCTGCTCCACTCTGCTGGCTGTTGTTGACAATAGGAACGAAGGAATCGTATTACCTCCTGATTCATACGTTCAGTCTGTCCATTGGATTGGGGATGATAGGCTAATATTCACGTTGAGATGTTTAAAGAAAGCGGTCCATACCCTGGAAGTGAACTGTGGTCCCCGGTCAGACACGATGTCCTCGGGCAGGCTGTAGAAACGAAACACGTGATTACAGAGCAGTTCGGCAGTCTCCAGAGATGTGGGGAGCTTGGGCAGAGGGATCAAAAGACAGGTCTTTGAGAATCGGTCAACAATGGTGAGTATCGTGGTGTTACCTTGTGAGTTGGGCAGGTCCGTGATGAAGTCGATGGCGATGTGAGACCAAGGTCGGTGTGGTGTGGGTAATGGGGTTAATAGACCAGCGGGTAATTGTCTGAGAAATTTAGAGGTGTTGCAGTTAATGCAGTTTTGAACAAACTTGGTTGTGTCAGTGAGCAAAGTAGGCCACCAGAACCGGTTTCTGAGAAGATGTGTCGTGGCCGTGATTCCGGGGTGACTCGAGCTGGGCATTGTGTGTATTTGAGTGAAGAGTCGCTGACGAAGAGGCTCCGGGACATAAGTGAGGTCGACTGGACATTCAGCAGGAGGTTGTCTTTGAAGATTCAACTGTTCAATCTCGATCATGATACCCACTGCACTGGAGCTACAAGGAGGTTTTCAGGGATAATGTTCTCGTGAATCGATGTCGGAGCTAATTCCTCTGTCTGGCGAGAGAGAGCATCAGCTTTAGTGTTCTTAGAGCCCGGTCGATAGGTTACAGTGAAGCGAAACCTTGTGAAGAACAACGCCCACCTGGCCTGACGGGGATTTAAACGTTTGACGGAGTGGAGGTACTCAAGGTTCTTGTGATCAGTGAGAATAATGAACGGGTGAGCTGCCCCCTCCAGCCAGTGTCGCCATTCCTCTAGTGCCAGCTTCATGGCTAGAAGTTCGCGGTTTCCTACATGATAGTTTCGTTCGGCGGCTGTCAGTTTGCGGGAAAAGAATGCACTGGGCAACATTTTGGCTGGATTACCATAACATTGTGATAGTATAGCGCCTACCCCTGTGTTGGAAGCGTCCACCTCCACAATGAATTGCTGTTCAGGGTCTGGGTGTCGCAGAATGGGAGCCGAGGTGAATCGTGTTTTCAGCTTGTCAAAAGCTTGACGTGGCTCAGTGGACCAACCTAGGTGAGCTGTGTTCCGTTTGGTCATGGTGGTTAAGGGAGCAGCAACGGTACTGAAATTCCTGATGAAACGCTTGTAGAAGTTCACAAATCCCAGGAAGCGCTGCAATTCCTTGACTGTCTTAGGTAATGGCCAATCCAAGACCACTTTAACCTTCCTGTCATCCATGGCCACCCCCTCCTGACTGATAACATATCCCAGAAAAGAAGTGCTAGTTTGGTGGAACTCACATTTTTCGGCTTTGGCATAGAGTTGGTATTGGATGAGATGTTTCAATACTGATCTTACGTGATGAACATGTTCCTCCAAGGTGTCAGAGTAGATAAGGATATTATCGATGTATACGATCACCCATTTATCCAGCATATCTCAAAAGACATCATTCATGAACGATTGAAACACAGACGGACTGTTGGCTAGGCCGAAGGGCATAACCAAGTACTAATAGTGCCCACTAGTGGTAGAGAATGCAGTCTTCCACTCATCCCCCTCACGAATGCGAATCAGGTTGTAGGCGTTGCGCAGGTCCAACTTAGTATAGTAAGTGGCCCGTTGAAGCTGTTCTAGGGCGGCAGGGACTAAGGGCAGTGGGTATCGAAACTTGAGAGTGATATCATTAAGTCCACGATAATCGATGCAAGGCCGCAAACCCCCATCTTTTTTTTCACAAAGAAGAACCCAGCTGATGAAGGTGAGGTTGAGGGTCTGATTAATCCCTTGACTAATTCCTCTTCGATGTAGCGTTTCATGGCTTCGGATTCGGGTTGTGAGAGGGGAAAAAATCCTACCCTTAGGAGGTGTGGTGCCGGGCATGAGATCTATGGCACAATCGACTGAACGGTGTGCGGGAAGTTGAGAGGGTTTCTTCTTGCTGAAGGCTTCGGCGAGATCAGTGTACTCAGGAGGTAGGTTTACTGTGTCAGGAACTGGAGCTGAGGAGAGAGGAGCGTTACTGGAAGTTCGGGAGATTTTAGATAGACAGCGATCTTGACAGGTGACATCCCACTGAGTGATTTGTCCCTCTCTCCAGGAGATGTGGGGATTATGAGTGCGCAGCCAGGGTAGACCAAGGATGACTGAGTGATTGGGTGAGTGGATGACATAAAATTGGATCATCTCTGAATACAGGGTTCCTATGCGTAGTTTGACTTCTTCGGTAAGTCGTAGAACCCTTCCTTCTCCGAGGGGGCGACCGTCTAGCGCTTCCACTGCCAAGGGAGTTAGTCTTAGTTTGCATTGTGAGGCAAATTCATATGACAAAACTTCCGGCTGCCCCTGAATCTAGCAATGCAGTGGTAGTTATCACTTTATCCTGGATGAGCTGAACACTGTAGATGTTACATATTTGGCTTGAACACTCACCGATTGCGCGCTAGATGAAGGACGAACTGGGCAGGAAGTTTTCATATGTCCTGATTGGCCACAATAGAGGCAGAGATGATTCTGCATGCGCCGTTCGCGTTCTTCAGGAGTGAGATGTGTGAATCCCAGCTGCATGGGTTCGCTAGCGGTGGTGGTTTCATGGGGATAACGGGGCGTGACCCGAGTCGAGCGTCGGGAGCGAATTAAATTGTCAATTTGAATAGCGAGGTCAGTGAACTCACTCAGGCTTCACCCCTCATCGCGGCAGGCCAGTTCGGACTGTAATTCTGAAGTCAATCCTCTTCGAAACAGGAGTTTTAGTGTGTCTTCAACCCAGGTGGTTTGGGCCGCGAGTGTGCGGAACGAGAGGGCGTACTCAGAAGCTGAACTTCTCCCCTGAGAAAGGGTTTTCGAACACCTCGCAAAACTGCCGGAGGAAAGCCTCAAAGGTGGGAAATATGGACCCATCCGTTCCCCAGACTGCCGTTGCCCACTCCAACGCTTGCCCCGTGAGTAATGAACAGACAAAAGCTATGCAGCTTGACTCCGTGGGATATAGTGATGGTTGTTGGCCAACAAAGAGTGAGCATTGTAGTAGAAACCCCTTGCATTTGGTCGGGGTTCCATCAAACTTTTCTGGGAAAGCGAGTCGAGTACCAACCTGGGGATTAGCAACAGGTGGAGCGTTGCTCTGTACTGGTAGGTGATTGGCAGTGGCTGGGGTCGATGACAAACTGAGGCCCTGTAGTGCCTGGACAAGCTCGTCGGTGAGTGTTGTAAGTCGACCCAACTGATGTTGATGTAACGCCAACTGCGAGGCTTGGGCAGACAATTCAGTGGACAGTTGTATGAGAGCTGCTGGACCATTTGTTGGCGAAGTCTTCTGTTGTGATTCATCAGACTCAGCGAGATCCATTTTACAGCTTTATTGAGAATAGTCAGACAGGCAGAGTAAATACCAGCAAACAGAGCAACGGAGACAAGACTGAGACAGAGTCGTGGGTCAGGCAGGGAGTCGAGGCAGGCGGCTAGAATCAGAGTCCAGTGAAACAATCCAAGTCAGGGCAGGCAGAGAACAATCAGAAACGGGAAAGCAGACCAGATCAGATCAAAAGGTATCAAAACAAACACAGGTAATAACGCTCAGAAATGACGGCCAGTGCAAATCAAGACTTCGCAAGGAGAGGGGGGTGTGTGTGGCTTATATGTGTGTGTGTAAATAAGGTACAGGTGTGGAATACAATCAGTCCCAGATACGAGGCATGAAGGAATGTTAATATTCGGGAGAAGGCTCCCTCTGGTGGTGCGGAGGAGGCGGTACGGGAGCCTCCTCTGTAACACTAACACTGCTCGGGAGGCAGACACACTCTGTCAGTTTAAATCTACAGTAGATTAAAGACACATCTCTTTAACCTGGCTTACACATAACACACTAATACTCTTCTATTATTCAAATCCGTTAAAGGATTGTTAGGCTGCATTAATTAGATCAACCGGAACCGGGAACACTCCCCATAACACACGATGTACTCGTTACATCATAAGAAGAATGGCATCTACACTAATATTTGTCTGTTTCTTTCTTATTCTGTTTCTCAGTCCGTATCCGATCGGATGGTGGATCAGCACCAAGAGATGATTCTTCAGCCCTGATTGTCAGCGGAGACCAGGACACCTAGATGAGCCCCAGAGACATACATTTAAATTATAATAAACAAACTGTAACGTTATGAAAGGTTTTATCCTTTATTTATCAATTTTAGCTTCAGAGAACCAAATCGTAGAAATTCGGTTTTGATCTGATTAATTGATATTAATCAATATTGTATAATTTATACCCTATTAACAACTCGTCCCGCGAGTATTAATATGGTATAAATCAGCAATGCTTCTTATTGTTGATAAGAATACAGAATTGATTGGGAAATTTGCCTGAGCAACAGGTAACACGATCTATGGCAAATAATTTAACGATTTGAAAATCAAGGCACCAAACTATTCATTAAAAATGAATCGAGCGTTTATTTACTATTCTAAGGCACAATACAAATAACCAAAACACATACACACACACATACACATATTATGGCAAGATCAAAGCAGTTTGAAGGAAGGTAACTATTCTCTTTTCTTGAGAATTAAGGACGACCTTATGGGGACGTCACAAACGGAAGACTCAGTTATTGTTATCTTTTAACGATTCATTCAATTCAACCAGCTTCAGTGAATAAGAGATTTGTCTGTTTTACTTGCTGTGAGTTTGAAGTTGAATTGAAGGCTGTACTTCTTGAAGGGTTGCTGAAGGGAAACCCAGGACTTTTCCTGCTGACATTTTGTTGTCGCGTGACGTCACTCGGGATTCCTCCTTTGGATTTGATGGCTTCCTGGTAGCGCGCGAATAGCGAGTTTGAAGTTCTCTTACGCAGCAGCTTGCAAGTTTTTCTTTGGTCAGACGTGGCCAGGGTGTCGAAGTCTTTTGATGATCAGCCAGATGTTTCACAGCACGATCGAGGGGCAACGCCCAGACTTTCAGCCACGTTTCTTGCAGTTGCACCAGTTGTGTCACCCCGTTCTTTGTTCTGAGCACTGTTCAAAGTTGGGGTGTCTGTTTTATCGGACAGAATTAAGTCCATCCTAGTCACTGTCTGACCCAATCACATTGTCTTTGTAGGGCGGAGCCCCGCCCAACATGACTAATATTTCGTGCATACATTATCTGCTCATAAATATGTCACCTGAGCCACAATATCCTAGCAGATTTCTACAAAGTGTTATAATCATACCTTGTGATGCTAAAAGTCAACATTCATCTATTTCAATGTACTGGACTCAGCATAACGTGTAATTTAATATCAAACATGAGATACTTATATTGAATACCTATAATTTTATCTACTAAACGAGTTAAGTCATAGATTAAAAATATCCTAAATTCTGATAACTACAGTCAGATATAATGAAACATAAAATACCACATTCGTATATGTATTGTCTCTTAGATATATTGCTTTTAATAGCAGCAGTCTTTTCCAAATTGTGCTTTTGAAAGAAACTCTGTGTGACTAGAGTTTCTTTGTTGTCCGAGCAAAAGAGGCGGCATCGTCTTGGAATGCAACTTGGAAAAGGGGGTTTTCTCTGGGGTCACCAGGATGTCTGTGCTGTAGGTTTGTTCAAGTCTGGTTAACATATATCTGTCTTTCCTTGTTGATACCATCATTGAATTATGGTCAAAAGCAGTCAGGGTCTTAGGGAGGGTCTGAGCTGGAACATATCCAGATCCCACGTGCTTTGTACTGTCTGTTTATTCGACTTTATTTATGGTAAACTGGTCAAGACCAACATTGAAAATCCTGTGCTTCAAAGAATGGCCAGATGTTCTCCTCCCAGCTTCATGAGATGATAAGGAGAACAGACAGGAAGCTTAGTCATTTGTAACTTTTACGAGCTGATGAAGGAAGGACTCAGGAATGTTCTTGAGTTAAGATTATGCGTGTGCGTTCTTTTCGACCAGGTTCTACAAAACAAATATATATTATAAAAATAGACAGAGAAACAATAAATGCATTAAACTATACATTACAATTATAGCAAATGAATACATCATATAAATGAAAAACTTCAAATAATGAATAAAATACAAATATAACAAATACATTAAATTATAAATTAAAATGCTCCATTGGGACAAGACCACGGGAATCAGATAAGCCCTTTACAAAATCTGACATGGCTGCGTTTGGAATTGAACTATGGGTTTCGTCTGGCCAGAGGAGAACTGGCCTCTGAATGAGCCTGGTTTCTCCCAAGGGAGTTTTGGTTCCTCAACTACATAGTATATACAACTATATATCACAATATAGTTATTAAACTACTGCTCAATTTCTGTCAGATAAAAGGAAGTTGAGATCATTCACACTTCAGGGTCTTGAACAAGGACAGAAAAATAACTAAAACATATGCTTTACCATCAGGTTGGGGACTTTACATTCATTATGCTTCTGCGGTTTGACATTTTCACAAAGATATTTAATATATTAATAATTTTGTCACTCTTCGATTGCTTTTATAACCACAGTGCTTATAATGACCTGCAAGGAAAAACTTCTGTCAACTTTTACCCAAGTCTGAATCCACGAGGTCTGACACAAAATCATAATGGACGATGATCCCTGTTACTGCACTGGACAATTGACCATCAGAAGCTTATCTAGGATATCTAAAGTGTTTTTTGAATATTCCTCACTTTAAAACAGACTAAAACAAAAATATGAGGGACAAAATGACCTGCACTGAGTTAAATATACAGGAAAAAACAGCTAAATACACCAGTTGTCGTAAATATATTTATAATGTCAGTTTTAATGCATGTGTGGTTTGAAAGTGTATTAACAACATTTTGTCCTGATAAAGAAGCTTAGTTTGTAGTGAAACGATGAGACGGAGATCTCTGTCGTTACTCAGGTTCATCACACGAGGTCTCCATCAGCACAGAGCTGTCCATCTGCTGCTGTTTCAACCTCTGAATCTCCTTGAGTTCAGAATAAATTTGACTGGATATCAGCTATCGAATTTAAATAAACATTAAAAATGGTTTCAGTGTTGTTCAAATATTTTAGTAAACATTTGATTAAAAAAACTTCAGGAGTGTCCTGATCCCAGCAGAAGGGAGGATTCAGGCTGGATTTCAGGGACAAAATGCAACACAACCTTGGCCTGGAAGAGAGGTCGTCAGGTGGTCCCCAACCTTCTCTGGGTGTTTCGACCCTTAACCACAACACCCTTCAGTTGGCGGGTCAGCAGTGACTGGCCAGGTCACTGCCCCTCTCCTCCAGGCTTCCAGTTTGTGCCCTCTCTCTTGTGCCAGAGCCAACAGGAGACTCTCTCTGACGCTTCTCCCAGCCTACGAACAGCTGCTTTCTTCAAGTGACCTCTCAGTCCAACCTTTGTCAATAGATTCCACACAGATTGAGCTGGGAATCCTCGACATCCGACTTCCACCGTCATCAGCCATGTTGTCCACCCCTTGTCCCGGCAGTCTTGGACAAGTTGCTGGTATCTGCCTTTTTTTCCTCTCTGCAGCTTCCTCACAGCCCTCCTCCCACGGTACCGTCAACTCCACCAGGATGATCTTCTTTCCCTCTTGAGACCACATAATGATGTCGGGCCTTAGAGTTGTAGACAGTACCGCCTCGGGGGAAGTGGAGTTTCCTACCGAGGTCAACCTCCATTTCCCATCCCTGGGCTGACTGCAGGAGATTCTGCCTGGCTTGGCTGTGGACGACAGGTCTTTGGCCCTCTTTCACAAAGGCGATGGTGCTCAGCAGTGGTCTTGCTTTGGCTGGTTGTGTGTTCCTCCTTTCCTGCTCCAGAATGTCTGCGAGCACTTCCAACACCTTGTTATGGCGCCACCTGTATTTCCCCAATGCGATCTTACACCCTGACAGAATGTGCGCCATTGTTCCTTTCCCACCGCATAACCTGCACAGTGGGTCCTCCCTCCTCCCCCACCTGTGCAAATTCACTGGGGTTGGTAAGGTGTCATACACTGCCCGGAGTAGAAAGGATATACGGAAGGGCTCCAGCTGCCACAGTTCACCCCATGTGATTGTTCCCTCGGGCAGGGTCCACCTCGTCCAGGCGCCTTGAGTTGCAAGCTCGATGGATTTTGCTCTTCTCCCTTCTTCCTAAAGGTTTCGGACTTCATCCTGGATCATGGTTCTCTTCTCCCTAAGGGTGGACTTTGACCACTGCTGGAAATGTGCTGTTCCTAGACCCTGTCTTCCAGTGCAAGGATTTCGATGATGTCTTTGGTCCTAAGAGAACATTCTGCCTGGTTAAATGCCGTGCTGGCGGCTGACTCCTGCTTCCCTGGTGAGTTGGTCTTGAGAGTCCCTATATGTCAGGGACAGTCTGCACTTGGCGACTTTAAACTCCTCCACCACTGATGACAGGGGAAGCTGGAGCTGTCCCGACCTTATGTAGAACCCCAAGGATGTAAAGCTCAGGGGTATTCCCAACCATCTTCTAAGGTGCTTGTTGAACTTTCTCTCTATTCCTTCAACAGTTGATAGGAGCACCTCGTATACAGGGAGAAGCCACATGAGTCTTGGGAGCAGGCCATGTTGGTAGATCCAGCACTTGTATTCCCCAGGCAAGCCAGACTTGTCAATCTTCTTCAGCCATTCTTCAACTTGTTTTCTGGTGCTGGAGATGCTGTTCTTGTCTGACAGGGAATCATCATACCACTTTCCAAGGCACCTAATTGGGTTCCCCTGGATGTTCGGGATCACTTCCCCTTGAACAAGTAACTTGAACCTTCCAGTTGTTGTACACTTTTGGATCACCAGGCTCCTTGATTTCTTGGGCTTAAAGAGCATATAATGCGCTAGACTGAAGTCAGTTATGATGTTCTTTAGTAATGTAAATGTTCTTTGCTCGTTTTGAATAACTGAGGAAATATAACCGTTTGATTAACTGCTCGTTGTCAAACATTTCAAGAACATTTTTCCTCTCCTGAAAGATTTGCACACGTCTCTGTCTCCTCAGCGCCATCACAAGCCCCTGCTGGCAACTCCTAACCACCTCTCGAGCTGTCTTAAATAACTGGGAGAGTAAGAGCGATTCTAAGCTTTAAGAAATTTGATAACTTGCTTTTATACTTAAGTTCAAAAGTAGGAGTAAATTTCATGAATTCTCAGCACTTAAGACTTAAATGGCCCTTTGAGAAGCTTGATAAATACGGGCCCTGATCTAAACCTGAATGAAAATCTCTGGAAAGTCCTTAATGACAAAGTTATGGCTAAGAAACCTACTACAGTCACCGAACTGTGATGATCTCCACTGTATATTTTAAAGCTGCAGTCTGTAAGTTTTGCCCCTTTGTCGCCATCTCCGTTTGAAACCTGCAACTGACCCTTCGCAGGGAGTTTGATTGACAGGCGATCTGTCCAATCATAATGCAGGATCTGCCGTTTTTGTCCAACAAACAAACCAGATAGGAGTGTAGATTAAAGTCGGTGGACTTGAACTTGAAAAATGCAGTGTATTGATGTCTTTTCTTGGTTAAAACAAGATAACTTCTGATGTTCATTCATGTTTATTTCACACTATAACTAGTAAAAAGGAAGAGATGATCAGTTCACGTGCTGTTTGATTTGAGGTATTACAGCGATCTGTCACAACAAATTAAAAAGCCTCAAAATGATCTTTATTGTTTGAATTTCTTAAAAAATTACCACATTTGAAAGCTGAAACTTTGTTTCATATCAAAAATCAGCTGCTCTGTTTTGTCTGTCGGCATGTTGTCAGGTTCCTCTTTGCTCCGTGATGTATTTTTCACAATGTGAGAACTGATGTGTGGCATGGCTTGTCAGACGTAGCAACAGTAACTAAGGGGGGGCGGGTCTTTGCAAAGGGTCAAATGATTTTTTTGCAGTGATGGCAAATTATTTTTTATTTATTCTTTTCTTAATGCAATGCCAAAAAGTTGCTTTGTGGCGTTCTGCACCTCTAATAAGATAAAGAGCCCCAAAATGAAGTTTTGTACACTGCTGAATAAACAGGCGGAGCCGGCAAGGAGAACAGTAGTTATGGAAATATAACGTATGAAACATATCAAGCTTAATATTCATATTCACTCCACATAGGCTACACCACTTACCCTGCTATGCAGGCACAATGAACCGTCATTACAGTCCTGTTCCCTGTACAGCAGGTCTGATGGGGCTTTTCACTAACCATCCCTGATATTTTCTGATGTATATGTCATAACCTATTAAACATTAAAACATTACCTATTACAACATTCTGTGTAGTTGTTTGTTCAGTCACATATACTGTATGGACAGTCCGACTCAATACGGCTCAGTTTTTCCATGTATCTTGCTCTGTCAAGCGGCAGAAATGATTCTCAAAGATAAAAGAGAAGCTGCTCACTGCAGAGCAAAAGTGTGGAGCTTATGTGTAGCTCCCCCTCTCTAGCTGTCCAGCGAGGAGGAACGAATGTAATTTCCACCTAATAAGTGGAGCTTGACTATCCAATCACACCCTAATCCTACCCAGAACTCTATCCCTCCACCCCATTAGATGTCCAGAGAAGTGGAGCTGAAAGTTATTTGACTCTGCAGTGAGTACATCTTGGGATAAAACACACCGTCTTTGTTATGAGTGACATCTGCAGAAGGGAACAAGAGTTACAGCTGAATCAGTTTATTAAAATTAATCTGATTTCTGTCTGGATTTATTGTTTTTATATGTAATTTGTTTTTATCCCTGCTAAAAAAAACAATAGAAACCATGTCAGAATGTACAATAGTTTTACTGGTTATAATGGGAATTGTATTGGTTTTAACGAAACATAATGGACCCTGTTGGTCTCTATTGATAATTGGTCGACTTCTATTGGTGGCTTGATAAAACCACTAAATCCTAATGGAACATGTGCTGAAACACACTAAAAGAAACAATTTTTGAAATGGTTTTAATGGTTAAAAGTTGATCGTTTGTAATGGTGTTTGTGGTGGAAACCATTCAGATTTCTGTGATGGTTTCTATTGTTTAGTCTTTTTCAGTAGGGATATCTGTTTAAGTTCATTGATGAGATAAAATGTTAATTGACTGTATTAAAAAATAAAAACTGAATGAGCTTGTGACTTTTGACTGCAAACATGGTTTCATTTCAAAGCATTTTATTTTAATTTAACTTTATTCAGGAATGACCCCAATTACAGTTTCTAAAGAACTACAAGTTTCTCAATATTCTATAATGACACAAATATCTTGTGAAGAAAAATGCACAGATGTGGTTAAACATGTTAAAAGTAATGTAAAAAAACTGCAGATTCAAGCACAACCACAGATAGCAAAACAAAAGACACTACAAAACTGAGAAACAGATCAAGAGCTTCAAACAGACACAACATCTAAACAGATGCTGTACATAAAGAGAAATCAACCAAAACAACAGAATAAAGTAAAAGAGCAGAAATATGAAATGAACACACAGTATGACTTCACAATCTGACAGATCTGATTCAGAGAAATCAGAAAGAGTCTGGATGAACAGTAATGAAATAAATAAAAATAGTCCTAGTTTACAGACAAATAAATAAAATAAGCAAAAAACAAACAAACAAACAAACAAACAAACACACAAATGTCCAGAAAATAATCTTCCTAACTAAAACTGTAGAAAATGTTATTCATATCTTTTGGTTTTAATTAATCTCTTGGTTTTATATTATAATGTGATGATCTGCTGCTGCTCTCATGAATCTTCTGCTGTGTGTTCATGTCCTTCTCTAAATCTTCTCATCCTCACTTTCTGATCTTCCTGTTTCTCTCCTAAAAACATCACATCATCATCATCTTTACACTCTTAATATTTGCATGTCAAATCAATAATAATGATGATGAGTGTCTCTCACCTGACGTGTGTCTCATGTAGATGTGAAAAGCTCCTAACAGACCCAACAGAACCATCAGCTGGAAACACCAGACCAGCACAAACACCACAGACACTGAACACATGAACAAAAACCATTAGACACAAAACAAACCCATCCTTCATGTTTCCAGGAGTGTGTTTGTTAAACTCGTACCACATTCTGATGTCTGTGTGCTGCTGGTCACTGCAGAGGTCACACTAGAGGTCACACTAGAGTCAATCTATAATTAGACAGAAAACAAAACCTTCATGTTTTAAGAAGTGACACATTCTGATGTCTGTGTGCAACTGATCACTGATATCAACACAATTCACTGCTGAGATAAAACTGAAACAAACTAATGACACTGTATTAAAAGCTCACCAGCAGGACAGGGTTCGAGTCTAATGGTCTTCTGTGCGTGGCTGACGTGGTTCTTCACGCTGCAGCTGATGTTTCCATCAGTTCCCTCATCCAGGGGTGTATTCCAGAAAGCATGGTTAACTTACCGTCAGATAAACCCTGAACTTTCGGTTGATTAACCCCAAACATTGCTTACTCGAGGTATGTGGTTCCAAAAACGCGTCCGGGAGTAAGTTCATTCAACTCAGAGTATGTTCCTGGTTAAGACTCGAGACATTCTCAACAGAGCGACGAATCGACGAGTCACTATGGAAACGGACGCTAAGAATAAGCGCGCCATACTGCTTCTTTCTTCTTCTTCTGTTCAAAGGTCATGTTGGCCTTATGCTTAGTGCATATCGCCACCTAATTGATGGTTTTGCAATCATTTTAATTTTTTTCCCGTTTAATCTTTAATCCTTGAGAATAAGAATTATATTGTTTGATGCTAATTATATATTAAGTCATATCAGATATGTATTTTTATTATAGAAATACATTATAGAAAATGTCGATCCATGTATGAGATGATAATATAACATGTAATATATATATATATATATATATATATATATATATATATATATATAGGCTAATATAATAAATTAAACATTACCTTGCCATAATAGTGTTTTATAATTTATACAGATAACTGTTATATATGCCAATAAAATACAATAACCATATTAGAGCAATATATAGGCAAACCTTATTTATTATTTATATTAGCGCTTTATCATTAAAATAGCATATATATATACATATATATATATAATATATATATAGTAGGCTATATACATAACTGTATTGTAATAATATATAATATTGTGTGCTATCTGTCATGCTCTGATAGCGCTGAAGTGAACTAACCCTGGAACATAACCTGCTCCGGAGCAGGTTATCTTCAGAGAGCAAGTTGCTATGGTTACTTACATACCCTGAAAGTAACCGCCGATTTTGGAACCGAAAGCTGAGGATATCCGCTCACTTATCCTCAAACATACCCGGGTATGTCACATAACCTGCTTTCTGGAATACACCCCAGATCAATGCTGCTGTTTCCAAACATTTGTCCTTGCTCTAGTATTTTTCCATTCAGAGTCCAGCTGTAGAAGATCTGATCTCCCTCAGATGAGCAGAACACTGAAGTCTGATTGGAGGAGCAGCTGATTGACACTTTAACTGAGCCAATAGGAGCTGGAGGGAGGGACACATGACAGTCACATGACTCTTTCTCAACCTATAATCAGCGTCAATCTCAAGGCATTCCTAAAAAAAAATATATATTGCTGAGAGCTTCTATACCTTCAACATTCACTTGAAGTTCACTGGCAGTGGCCATATCTATCTCAGTGACAATTGATCTGTAAGTCCCTGAATCTGCTCTGATCACATTGTTTATGGTCAGAGACAGAGTCATATTATCAAAGAAGAACTCAGATCTGTTTCTGATGGATTCATGTTTATTTATCAGAGTCTCATTATCAAAGAACTCAGATATGTCTCCGATGGATTCATAATCATACTCTTTATTTTTCTTTATGCTAAAAACTCGTAGTCTACGGCTATCATTTAACGTCTTATACAAACGAAGGTCTTGATATTGAGGGTTCAGCTCCATCTGCAGATTGAGTTTGTGTCCCAGAGCTGCGTAACATTGTTTGATCGTATATAGTTTATCAAACCTGCAGAAGTGATCCAGACCTAAAGAACAAAACACACACAAAATGAAATTCACCAACATCGACAGACAGAGTCAGTTACTTCTGCTATAAATATCATCTCTCTCATCATGAATTTCAATCAGACACAAATCACACAAACATTCATAACGAGTTCTACGGAAGACACGTACAGCGTTGTATACAGATATTCATACGTGTTGCAGACGCGGTCAACTAAGCTCTCACAAACTAAATGCACACTAATACTGCATCGAAGCCGTATTTCAGACGAAGCATATCCCATCATTCATTACCCCGAAATCGTGAGATGTCAGTGAAAACGTTGCAGTGCAAGTTAATTTAATTTGATATCACACATAATTTGTGTAAAATGGAAAGTGTTGCACTTTTTATTGGTACAGAAATGGATATGTATTTTGTCAAATGTTTGTCAAACTGCCTTTTATCACTTAATTAGAAGCACCACAATTAAATTATCATTTGTAGGGACTACTGGACAGATACTTCGAAGTTTATTTTAAAGTGCAAAGTATTACATGTACAAAATGTATTAAAATAAAGCTCTGTAAAAACTTTGTATTGTATTTGTAGACTTCACGCCTGCTTGAACACTTCAGCCAACTACAGGAAATACATCATAAAGTAGACAAGCGGTCAAGTGCAAAGAACACAATTGTGGACATTGAGACAGACCCTAATATATATGTATCTATGGTTTAAATGATGATAGGAAGCATGTAACTAAGTGACAGAGTGTCTGTTAAAGACACAAACTGAAGTAGTTTGTCTCAAAGCTTTTCTATAATCTACTACTCACTCAAAACTATGTAGATACTTTTTCTTCATGAAATGTGCACAATGCATACATTCAGGGTGTAGAACAAGTAGATGAACCAGAACAGCATCTGTGAGAAGTGAGCACTGCTTTACAGCAGAGACAAATGCAAATGTACAACTATCCACTGAAATTATATTGTAATATGAGTTATAACACGGACATATTCATGACAGTCAATTCCACTCACTTACTGCATTGTGTAGGAGGCTCCGAAGTCACAAAAATACACAAAACTACTTACAGTTTTGTTTTCTTTTATGTTTTAGCTTTGAGTACAAAGATACATAAGAAATTGTATAAAGCATGGAGGGACGAGAGAAGAACAGAGTGGATTTGAATGAGACAAAAAGAAAGTTAGAGACAAAGAACTGCAAGAAGGAAAAAAACAGCAAAACACGTAATACTCCACTAATACACACAGTCAAGATCAGAAACCTCTATTGTTAGATCACTGCAGACTCTAACATTACATTTTTATTTCTGGGATGGATCTGATTGATCAGCATGATAAGATGAGTTTGATGTGAAAGTGACTCACATGCAGCAGTTTGCAGCAGCAGCATCAGTCCAAAGATGAGCATCATTTCTCTAAAGTCCAGTTTCCAGAAGAGCTCGATCCCAGCAGAAGAGTGTGACGCTGCTTCAGATCATCTGTGTTCAGGATCTCATCGAGACAAGCGTCTTCACAGAACAATGAGGAAATATCTGAAGAGGAAGTTTCCTCTTATGCTGTTAGTTTGTATTACAATACATCTAAAACATTAAAGTGAAACTAAGAGAAATGTAAAAAGAAATAGTAAAAGAATAAGTAACATTTATATTATACTGTAGCTTGTTGCAACAATAATGTTGTAGGGATTTTATTCAGCTAGCTAGAATTTAACATGGATTGTCTAAACAGGTTAATAACTGGGAAATCAGGGCCATCGCTGGAGGGAGAAAGATGGAGAAAGATTATTTGGGATTTCAGACCTTCACCAGATACCCTACACTCTCAGAAATAAACGCACAAGGAGCAGCACCTTTTCAAAAGATACTAACATGTACCGGTTTTTGTACTAATATGGACCCTGTAGAGGTAAATAAGCTACTAAGTGTGTGTGTGACTCTGCTTCCATAAGAATTCATTGAAAACACTGGAGAGGAGTAAAGAGAAAGGATAAGATGGCTCGTTCTGAACTATTTTATTTAAAATGAGCGCACAAATACATAGTCACGTATTTAAAATACAAAATATGAGTAACTGTATTTCATTACATTTACATTTTAAATGAGTAGCAATCAAATTACAGCTACATCTGAAAAATATTTTAGATTTATTGTTTTATATGTAATTTGTTTTTATTCCTACTGAACCCCCAAAAAAACAAAAAACAATAGAAACCATCACAGAATTTGTAATGCTTTTACTGGTTATAATGGGAATTATATTGGTTTTAATGGAAACATAATGGACACTGTTGGTCTCTATAATTGGTTGACTTCTATTGGTGGTAAAACCACTAAATCCTAATGGAACATGTGCTAAAACACACTAAAATAAACTATTTTAAAATGGTTTTAATGTTTAAAAGTTGATTGTTTGTAATGGTATTTGTAGCGGAATCCATTAGAATTTCTGTGATGGTCTCTATTCTAAGTTCATTGATGTGATAAAATGTTAATTGTATCACGAATCCTGTCCATGCACTTCCGTTTTTTACATGCCACTCTGGACTACAATTCCCATCATCCATTGCACTGATCACACAGCTGCCACCAATCACATGCGCTCACCTGAGAGCTATTACACACTCTATTTAAAGCACATTCTTCACATTGTCTAGCGTTTATCACAGTCTTTGCTGATAGCTACTTTACGGAGTCTTCCCTAGTTTCTTCATCTAGTCTTGCCAAGCCTGTTTACCTGTGTTTTGATTATTGCTTTTGTGTTTTTGGATTGCCCTTTTCTCTTGCCTTTTGGACTCTGTTTGCCCCTGTTTGGATTATTGTACTCCTGTTTGGATTATTGTATTGCTTGCCGATCGACGACCCACGCATGCTTTTGGTATACTCTTGTGTCTTGCCCTCGACGTGTCTGTCTATTGATGTTTGATCCTGCCTGTGTTAGACCACCATGCTTGCAAATGGATCCTCACACCTCATGTCTCGTCGGCTCCATAACAAATTGACTGTATTATCAATAAGTAAGAATTGAAGTGCAATCATTTTATATAAAATGCTGGTTTAGTTTGCAAGCTTCTTTAAATTTAAAGTAATATGTTTAATCAATCAGTAAATGCTATTTATATTTCTGGACACATAATCAGCAGTTATTCTTCACAGAAGCAGAGGAGCTTCCGGAGGAGCGTCTCGCTGCAGCCCACAAGATCCAGGGGGCGTGGTTGGATCCAGATCCAACTCCTCCCACCTTACATATACCTAAACCTACCTATCTCTACCCCCTGATCCCTAAACCTACCAATCTCCACCCCCTAGATGTGGATCCAACCATGCCCCCTGGATCTTGTGGACTGCAGTGAACCCTACTTGGATTTCTGAGCAGCTCTGTCAGCTGTGTGTGTTCAGACTTCTGCACTTTATTTATGAATTACCTCCAAAAACTTATAAAGACATTTTGATTCCCACATCACTTTGAGGTCTTTTACAAAAAGCATCCAACTCTTTTACTATGCGTTTTGCTATTAATTGAATATCACTTTGTATTTATTTCAGAGTTTGATCTGATTGATCAGCATGATAAGATGAGTTTGATGTGAAAGTGACTCACATGCAGCAGTTTGCAGCAGCAGCATCAGTCCAAAGATGAGCATAATTTCCCTAAAGTCCAGCGGAAGAGAGTCAGATCGAGTCTCTCTGACAGACAGCAGCTCTACTGACACAACAGGAAATTACAACAAAGAAAGTAAGAGGAAGTTTTCAGAGATTGTTACTGTGATTTAACACTTCCTATTTAAACACACACACACACACACACACACACACACACACACACACACACACAAAACTGAAAGTAAGAGAAATATAAAAGAAGAAGACTCATTTCACAGTCACATTTCTAAAAGGGAAAAAAGCCTGCACTTATTGTTTGGCAAGCCTTTATTTAATTTTTATCAATGCACTTTCTACAAGGAAAAAAAACGAACTAAAAGTTAGTTAAAACTAAATAAAAGTTAAATTGTTTACGAGCTCATCAAAGGCTTTTGATTCATATCAAACAGACTTCAGTGTTTATTATGGGCAAATGCAATATAATACAATAGAAATGGTGTCTGAAATGCATTTGTGATGTGGAGCCTAAAATTAAAACAAAGCAAAACAAATCAGTGAAACCCAGTGAAAACGTTGTCCAGATCACATTTAATATTATTTTAACAGTGACAACCTAAAACTGAGACACAGATCAAGAGGAACAGATTTGAACAGTTAAAACATCTGATCAGACACTGTAAATGAAGATACAGATACTAAATGAGACAGCAGAAGCAGAAATATAAAATAACTCCAGATGTGGAAAACAAACACAAAGAATAACTTCACAATCTGCCAGAAGAGTTTTATCATGAATGAAAAAAGGTGTTCCATGTAATAAAACCAAAATACTGCTAGTTCATTCAAAGCATAAAGACTAATGAATGTGTAGTCAGTCTGGTTTAATTCGTTCATTTCTGATTACCTGACAGAAATAATGCTCACAAAGTCCAGAAACACATCAACATACTCTACAAGAAATAAACACATGTAAAGATCAGTGTCGATTTTATAAGCTTCTGTCTCCTGGTTTTATTCGACAGCTGAAAGCTGAATTAATGTAAGAATTGGTGAGATTATGAAGTCATTTCTCATAGATGTGATGATCTGCTGCTGCTCTCATGAATCTTCTGCTGTGTGTTCATGTCCTTCTCTAAATCTTCTCATCCTCACTTTCTGATCTTCCTGTTTCTCTCCTAAAAACATCACATCATCATCATCTTTACACTCTTAATATTTGCATGTCAAATCAATAATAATGATGATGAGTGTCTCTCACCTGACGTGTGTCTCATGTAGATGTGAAAAGCTCCTAACAGACCCAACAGAACCATCAGCTGGAAACACCAGACCAGCACAAACACCACAGACACTGAACACATGAACAACAACCATTAGACACAAAACAAACCCATCCTTCATGTTTCCAGGAGTGTGTTTGTTACAGTGTTGCCAGATTGGAAATGTCCAAGATTCATACCAGAAATGATCTAGATGTTACAGCTATTTATCCTTTTCAGCACTCATTTTCTATACTTTATTGCTAAACTATCGACCTCAGCTTTGAAACAACTGACCTAAGTGCGGCAGGAATGTTAACTTGTGCTCATGAGAGTCATTCTCCACGATGATTGGTCGAGAAGTCCTGAGATGAGCTTAAAGACATGCATAACGTCAAGTTCAAGTCTCCTCACAATCATGAAGGTAGATGTAGGATCCACACAGTTAGATCAATGAGTACAGAAGCCCTATGATTACAACGACCATCATTTGGTGTCACAAAATTCTGAAATTATCATACATTATGGTATTATTGATCTTACATCATACAGAGGTCAAAATTGTAGTACAAATACGATAATTATCATATGTCTGGAAACACTGGTTACTAGAAGGTCTAAACTAGAGGTCACAGCTGCAGTATTTGGTCCTGAAATAAAATATCAGCACAGAATCACCTGCTTTCTGTCTGAACCACATCAACATAATTCAGTGCTGAGATCAAGCTGAAACAAACTAGTGATGCTTTTCAAGAGTTAAGAGCCAAATTAAGAGAACTAACTGTTCTTCATCATTGGTGTTGCTGTGGTTTTTATATATACAGTATGTGGACATTCATGTATTAAAATCTCACCAGGACAGGGTTTGAGTCTAATGGTCTTCTGTGCGTGACTGACGTGGTTCTTCACGCTGCAGCTGATGTTTCCATCAGTTCTCTCATCCAGATCAATGCTGCTGTTTCCATCCATCAGTGGATCTCCATTCAGAGTCCAGCTGTAGAGGAGCTGATCCCCCTCAGAGGAGCAGAACACCCTCATCACCCCACTGGAGGAGCAGATGATTGACACTTCCACTGAGCCAATAGGAGCTGGAGGGAGGGACACATCACAGTCACATGACTCTTTCTCAACACATTATCAGTTAACGCCAAGACATTTTTAAACAAAATGTATATCTTATATTACAGCTAGACTCGCTGAATTAAACATGCAATGTAGGTTAATCATGTGACATGACTAACCAACTGTAACCTACAAATGACTGTTTGAAATGCTTTCACATGCTATTTTTTTTTAAAGCAGTATACAGTAAGCAACATGCTGGTATTTCATTTTGAAAATAGTCTTAGTACATGGAAAGCGCAGATAAACTTGACTAAATTCTTCCAGACATTCAATAATGAGCTGCAATAAAAACATTCACAGAGATTCAGCTGATTCATTTGCATGAGAGTGAGATCTTTGGAGAACATGAGATTGTAATGAGTCTGATGAGAGAGTTTCTGTACCTTCAACAATCACTTGAAGATCTCCAGATGTTACTGTGGTCCATGAGTGATCAGTGAGAATTAATCTGTAAATCCCTGAATCTGCTCTGATCACACGGTTTATTATCAGAATCCCATTAATGACTGTCACTTCAGGTCTGTTATTATAAAGATCACATTCAGTCATCCTCATCGTGCCATGTTTTACTCTACAAACTGGATCATCTATGTCGTTGTTTATTCTCTTGTGTATCTTCAGGTCATATTCACTCGTGTCCAGCACCATCAGCAGAGTGAGTTTGTATCCCAGAGCTGTGTAACAGGGATCAGACTGATTAAAACTACAGAACCGATCCAGACCTGAAGAACAAAACATACACAGTGAAATGTACCAAAATCTAAAGACTTCATTAATTAAAATCAGACACAAATTACACAAACACTCACAGAATTAAAATTCATCTGATGAAACACGGCAAACAGACTCTTGATCTGATCTCGTGCTCCAATATGACTTAATCTAATGCTCATCTTCATCATAAACACAGATTTGTGTCATTTGTGTGTTACCTCACTTACTACTAATTAGCAGAGTACTTAATCAAATTACTGGAGAGATTTAACTTTTTATTGTGTAAAACCAAATAACTTGATATAAAATGTCTCATTAACACTGGAATATTAGTTTTTTTTTGTCTGGCATCAGTTAAAAAGCAAATTTAAAATGTTGATTGTATTCAAATTTAGTTTCACTGTCTGCAAACACTTTATACATGTTGACATGCTTTATTCTGATAAAGCATAAATTGTCTTTGTCATGCACTTTCTGTCCAATTCCGTTAACCTGTGACTTTATAAATACACCCCAAATTCTGGAAATGTTGGGACATTTATCTAAATTTGAAAAAAAAAGAAAACTAAAAGACTTTCAAATCACATGAGCCAATATTTTATTCACAATAGAACATAGAGAACATAACAAATGTTTAAACGGAGCTATTTTACACTTTTATCCACTAAATGAGCTCATTTCAAATTTGATGCCTGCTACAGGTCTCTAAATAGTTGGCACAGGGGCAACAAAAGGCTGAAAAAGCAAGACATTTTGAAAAGATTCAGCTGGGAGAACATCGAGCAACTAATTAAGTTAATTGACATCAGGTCTGTAACATGATTAGCTATAAAAGGGATGTCTTAGAGAGGCAGAGTCTCTCAGAAGTAAAGATGGGCAGAGGCTCTTCAATCTGTGAAAGAGTGCGTAAAAAGATTGTAGAATACTTTAAAAACAACGTTCCTCAACGTCAAATTGCAAAGGCTTTGCAAATCTCATCATCTACAGTGCATAACATCATCAAAAGATTCAGAGAAACCAGAGAAATCTCTGTGCGTAAGGGACAAGGCCGAAGACCTTTGTTGGATGCCCGTGGTCTTCGGGCCCTCAGACGACACTGCATCACTCATCGGCATGATTCTGTCATTGACATTACTAAATGGGCCCAGGAATACTTCCAGAACACTGTCGGTAAACACAACCCGCCGTGCCAACTAAAGCTCTATCATGCAAAAAGGAAGCCATATGTGAACATGGTCCAGATGCACCGTCATGTCCTGTGGGCCAAGGATCATTTAAAATGGACTGTTTCAAAGTGGTTCTATGGTCAGATGAGTCCAAATTTGACATTCTGATGGCATGGGGGTGCATAAGTGCATACGGTATGGGCAGCTTGCATGTTTTGGAAGGCACTATAAATGCTGAAAGGTAAATAAAGGTTTTAGAGCAACATAAACCTAAAATACTTGAAATACAAAATAAAATACAAAATACTTGGCCACACGTCACTTCATTTCAATTTAAATATGCTCCCCTCCAGACGACGTCTATTTCAGGGAAGGCCTTGTGTATTTCAGCAGGACAATGCAAAACCACATACTGCAGCTATTATAACAGCATGGCTTCGTAGTAGAAGAGTCTGGGTGCTGAATTGGTCTGCCTGCAGTCCAGATCTTTCACCTATAGAGAACATTTGGCACATCATTAAACGAAAAATACATCAAAGACGACCACAGACTCTTCAGCAGCTGGAAACCTATATCAATACTACTTGACTTCATCCTACACTTAAAAAAAAAAAATCTCTTTCTCTTTATTTATTACTTCCCTTGCTAGCTTGCACTTATTTAAACAATGCCTGAGACTTGGTGTTACAAGCACTTCGTCTGTCTGATTGCCTCTTCAAGATGAATCGCTTTATGTATTCTCCAATTGTAAGTCGCTTTGGATAAAAGCGTCTGCAAAATGACTAAATGTAAATGTAAATGTAAATATCAGGCAAGAAATGGGACCAAATTCCAACACCAAAACTCCAGAAACTCATAACCTCGATGCCGTTTTCAAACTGTTTTGAAAAGAAGAGGAGATGCTACACCACGGTAAACATGCCCCCGTCCCAACTATTTTGAGACCTGTAGCAGGCATCACATTTGAAATGAGCTCATTTTGTGCATAAAATTGTACAATTTCTTAGTTTAAACATTTGTTATGTTATCTGCGTTCTATTGTGAATAAAATATTGGCTCATGTGACTTGAAATTCTTTTAGTTTTCATTTTATTCAAATTTAAAAAACATCCCAACATTTCCGGAATTTGGGTTGTAATATCTGGATCTTCACATTTAATGGATTGACATCATTAGACAAATCTGTCCTCAAACCTTTCAGTATAATGGACATAAAGAAAGAAACACACACTTTCTCTCACATTTTTAACACTCCACTAATATGAATTTCCAAATGCAGGTTCTGGAGGAGCCTAAACATTTAGTCTTGTCAATCATCATTATGACAATGCCAGTAACACTTGTGATGTCAGAACAAACAAAGAATGTAATTATTATTATTATTATTATTATTATTATTTTTAATTACATTCTTTGTTTGTTCTGACCCCTTGACATCAGAAGTGTTGCTGGTATTGTCCCAAGTTTCTTCCAACACACCTTGTTGATTGTGTAAAGTTTCTCCGGAACAATCAGACAATCATCATTATGAGCCTATAAGCAGCAGCACAATGGACATGAAGAAAGATCCTCGTGTATTTCTGTTGTTCTCCCTCTATCCAGTACTGCTGAACTCGGGTTCGAGCCTCTATTGAGGACAGCAAGCCAAGTTTGTTTACCATAAACCATCAGGACATGATGGGCAGGCGAACTCATGAAATAAACTGTTAAGACCAGAAAAGAGATCACTGCAGACTTTTAATGAAATATTGCAACTAGGGCTTTTGGTTTACTGTGTTAATTGGTGCGATTAATTATGGAAATAATGTGTTAAATTTATTGATGCAGTTGCTGATGATGCAGGACGACTGACTGCACGATGAAGCGTGTTAGAATGCCACTAAAATATGACAAAACTGTACGGGTTTGTGTCTTATATTTACATCAAATAACAGGTTTAGCAATAATCATACGAGCAAGAGTGCTGTTTTTCCCAAATATCTGCACGGTTGCAAATGTGATAATGATTTTAAACAAAAGTTTCAGACACAATATTTCCATATTGTTAGTTTTGCTTAATTTCACTAACAAAAACAGATCAAAAGCAGTACTGTTGGGTGTCTCTGAGATTTCATAGATTTAAACTCTGGAACAAATTAGGTAAATTTTCACAGATTAGAAAGAGTTGATTTGTGATTTTATATGTATTAACTGGACATTACAGGTTTTCAAACTTGGTAACGTTTTAATGTTACTAATGTTAATGTTAGCTAACACCTTCATTTTGTATTGTGTTAGGTTAGCAAAATCATTTTCTGAAGTCTATACAGATATTCATACATGTTGCAGATGTGGTCAACTTGCTCTCACAAACTAAATCCACACTAAAGTCTAATGTCACAATGAGATGAAGCATATCCCATCATTCATCACGTTCAGAAACTCACATGCCCTAAAATCGTGAGATCAACGATAACATTGAAATGTAAGTTCATTTAATTTGATATCACACATAATTTGTGTAAAATGTTAAGTGTTGCACTTTTTATTGGTACAGAAATGGATATGTGTATTTTTAAAAACATTTACAACTGCTCTACTTAATTAGATGTATATAGTTAAATGGTGAAATGCATGTAACTAAGCGACTATATACTGTAGATTGCTTTATGGCAGTGACAAATGCACATGTACAATTACTGAATTTATATTGCAATCCATTGAAAATATATTGCAATATCAGTTATAACATTGACATATTTACGACAGTTCCACTCACTTACTGTATAGTGTGTAGGCTCAAAATCACAAAAATACACAAAACTTAACTACATACAGCTGCTTTAATGTTTTAGCTTTGAGTACAAAGATACAGATACAAACTTGTATAAAGCATGGAGGGACGAGAGAAGAACAGAGTGGATTTGAATGAGAGAAAAAGGAAGTTAGAGACAGAGAGCTGCAAGAAGGAAAAAGCAGCAAAACACGTAATACTCCACTAATACACACAGTCAAGATCAGAAACCTCTATTGTTAGATCACTGCAGACTCTAACATTACATTTTTATTTCTGGGATCGATCTGATTGATCAGCATGATAAGATGAGTTTGATGTGAAAGTGACTCACATGCAGCAGTTTGCAGCAGCAGCATCAGTCCAAAGATGAGCATCATTTCTCTAAAGTCCAGTTTCCAGAAGAGCTCGATCCCAGCAGAAGAGTGTGACGCTGCTTCAGATCATCTGTGTTCAGGATCTCATCGAGACAAGCGTCTTCACAGCACAATGAGGAAATATCTGAAGAGGAAGTTTTCTCTTATGCTGTTAGTTTGTATTACAATACATCTAAAACATTAAAGTGAAACTAAGAGAAATGTGTAAAAGAAGAAGTAACATATAGATTATACTGTTGCTTTTTGCAACAATAATGTTGTTGCGATTTTAACTAGTAAACTAGCTAGAATTGAACATGAATAGTCCAAACAGGCTAATAACTCTAGGAAATCAGGCCCATCACTGGAGGGAGAAAGATGGTGACGATTATCCAGAATTTCAAACGAGGGTATAACCATCACCAGATACCCTACACTTTTAGAAATAAAGGCAAAAACTCTTGGTGCATCACTTTTTCAAAATATACTAATTTGAGGTACTAATATGGACCCTGCTGTGGTAAATAAGGTACAAATCTCCATAGGAATTAATTGAAAATGCTCTGCTTCACACTCATGTGGTGAATTGTGGGATTGATAGCGGACCGGAGAAAGTGATGAGATGAGAGCATCCATATTTTGACCATTTCATTTCCTATTTGGAAAGAACTAATGAAGAAGGAAAAGACGTCTCGTTCTGAACTGTTTTATTCAAAATGAGGGAACGAAATTAGTCATGTTTTTAAAATACAAAATATGAGTAACTATATGTCATTACATTTTCAATGGGTGGTAATCTAATTAGGTACTGTACATCCAAGAAGTATTTTAGATTACCAAAGTGATTACTTTGGATTTTAATGTCATTTATTTCATTTAAACATGAATGTAAACTGTAACAGTACATTGCTGTTAACATATATACAATACACACACACACACACACACACACACATATATGTGATACGTCTTATAAGTCTTAAGTCGCTGGGGTATATTTTGTAGCAATAGCCAAAAATACATTGTATGGGTCAAAATTATCGATTGTTCTTTTATGCCAAAAATCATTAGGATATTAAGTAAAGATCCTAACAAACCATACATCAATGGAAAGCTTATTTATTCAGCTTTCAGATGATGTATAAATCTCAATTTCGAAAAATTGACACTTAAGACTGGTTTTGTCGTCCAGGGTCACATTTTAATACAGTGCCCTCCACTAATATTGGCACCCTTGGTAAATATGAGCAAAGGTGGCTGTGAAAATAAATCTGCATTGTTTATCCTTTTTATCTTTCATTCAAAAAATTCACAAAATTCCAACCTATCCTTGAAGCAAAACAATTGAAAGTAGGGGAAAAATCTCATTGTGAAATAAATGCTTTCTCTAGTTCATGTTGGCCACAATTATTGGCACCCAATTATTGCAACGTCCTTTTCCAAAGATAACAGCTCTGAGTTTTCTCCTATAATGCCTGAAGAGTTTGGAGAACACCTGATAAGAGATCAGAGACCATTTTCGTCATACAGAATCTCTCCAGATCCTTCAGATTCACAGCTCCATGTTAGTACTTCTTCTCTTCAGTTCACTTCACTCATTTTCTGTAGGGTTCAGGTCAGAGACTGGGACTGGGACAGCCATGGTAAAAGATTCATTTCGTGCTCAGTGACCCATTTTTGTGTTTATTTTGATGTTTTTTTTGGATTGTTGTCCTGGTGGAAGATCCAAACACGGCCCATTATAAGATTTCTAACAAAGTCAGTCAGATTTTGATTTTTTTATCTGTTGGTATTTGATAGAATCCATGATGCCATGCATCTGAACAAGATGTTCAGAACCTCCAGCAGAAATATAGGCCCACAACATTAAAGATACAGCAGTATATTTAACCGTGGACATGGGGTACCTTTTTATCCCTGTTTGTACTAAACTCATCTGGTGGGTTTGCTGCCAAAAAGCACTTTTTTCAGTTTCATCTGACCATAGAAGCCAGTCCCATTTGAAGTTCCAGTCGTGTCTGATAACTGAATATGCTAGAGTTTGTTTTTGGATGAGCGAGGTAGAATTTTCCTTGAAACCCTCCCGAACAACATGTGCTGATGTAGGGGATGTTTGATATATTTATTTTTTTAGGTTTCTGACTCCAAGACTCAACTAATCTCTACAATTCTCCAGCTGTGGTCCTTGGAGAGTCTTTAGCTGCTCAAACTCTCCTTCTTACCGTGCATTAGGACAGGGATATAGGATATAGACACGTCCTCTTCCAGGCAGATTTTTAACATCTTTAGTTGATTGGAACCTCTTAATTATTACCCTGATGGTGGAAATGGGGATTTTCAATGCTTTAACTCTTTTCTTACAGCCACTTTCTATTTTGTGATGCTCAACAATCTTGTTCTGCACATCAGAACTATATTCTTGGGTTTTTCTCCTTGTGATGGATGATTAGGGGAATTTGGCCTTTGTGTTCCTCATATTTATAATCCTGTGGAACAGGAAGTCATGGCTGGACAATTTCATGCTCCTAGTCACCCTGGTGTGCTAAAAAATGTAAATATGAATGGAAATATACTTTATTCTTTTTATTTTACTCTATAATTATTTCTAGGGGTGCCAATAATTGTGGCCAACATTCATTGGAGAAAAACATTTATTTCATCATGACATTTTCTCCCAATTTCAATTATTTTACATCAATGATAGGTTGGAATTTTGTGAATTTTTGGAGTGAAAGATCAAAAGCATAAACAATGCAGATTTATTTTCACAGCCACCTTTGCTCATATTTATCAAGGGTGCCAATATTAGTGGAGGGCACTGTATATATATACACACATATATGAATATACACATATATATTTACATTTACATTTAGTCATTTAGCAGACGCTTTTATCCAAAGTGACTTACAAATGAGGACGTTAGAAGCAATCAAAACCAACAAAAGAGCAACAACATGCAAGTGCTATGACAAGTTAGCATAACGCAGTACAGGTAGCAAGGTATTTTTATTGATTTATTTTTTTTACAGAAAACGAGTAGATAGAATATAGAAAAAAGAAGCCTGTTTTTTTTTTTTTTTTTTTTCTTTTAAAGAAACAAGTAGATAGAATAGAAAAAAGAAAGCTAGTGTTAGTTTTTCAAGAAAAGCTAGCAGTTAGAGAATAAATATGCAATTGATAGAGGGTCAAGTGTGTGTGTGTTTTTTTTTTTTAATAAAAAGACAGAGACAAAATATAATTAGAATAGAGAGTTCTAGAGTTAGAGGGTCAAATAAAGATGGAAGAGATGTGTTTTTAGCTGTTTCTTGAAGATGGCTAAGGATTCAGCTGATCAGATTGAGCTGGGCAGGTCATTCCACCAGGAGGGAACAGTTAATGAAAAAGTCTGTGAAAGTGATTTTGTGCCTCTTTGGGATGAACAATAATGCATCATTCACTTGCAGAACGCAAGCTTCTAGAGAGCACATAGGTCTGAAGTACTGAAGAAACGCTTGGGAAACGCACCCCTGATCAGATCAGACCACCCCAAGTTTGTAAATGACAATAATTTGTAAATGACAGAAATTCTTATATATATATATATATATATATATATATATATATATATATATATTTTTTTTTTGGGGGCATCTAAATTAACATTTGTAAATGAAAAAAATTGCTCTATACTGAAAGTACTTTTAACAACTAATTACAAAATAACTTTATTTCAACATCAGAAAAACAACATAAAAGTTTAGTTTATTAGCATAGCCTGGGTAGGGTATCTTTTTGTTTTAGGGAAGTTCATTCTTGAACATCAAAACATCAGCAAATACACATCTTAATATATTATAATATAACATTTTACTTCGTTTTAGATTAAAGTTGTTGTCTTCTGCGTAAAATAACTTTCCTGGGTATATATTTCTTTGCAATAAAAATAAGCTTCTGTTTCATAAACTGATAACAGCTTAACATTATTTACCTTAGCCTACATTTTGGGTCTTTGCTATTATATTCCAATATCATTATGCCTCAATTAGCTAGATATAGATTAAGAGTTGTTGTTTTATATAGCTCTCTGCTGTGTTTAATATTTATTGTAAAAAAGTATGACTTCTTGATTTATTATATAAAAAGTATGAGAAGTACAATTTTGATTAATATTTATGTTGTTAAAATAACATTCTGTTCTATAAATACATTGTCTGCTGGTTTATTTAGCTACTTTTCAGCACACCACATTAAGTATGCCACTTAATACATTAAGACTTTGAATGTTAAAGTGCAAATTAACACCTGATCACTCTTGTAAGTTTGCAACTGTTACAATTAAAAATCACAGAAGTGTAAAAACATGCAGGCAGACAGTATGATGTAAGCAACACAGCTACAACAAACAAAACTGATAATGGGGGTGTTAGATTTATAGTGTGTGAATAATCTAGCTTTGACAATAACCAGTCATATTGTCGGCACCGAGGGGCCCCCAAATAAAATTCTCAAAACCTGATTACTCCATACATTTTTTTTCATATATATATATATATATATATATATATATATATATATACACATATATACAGGTGCATCTCAATAAATTAGAATGACGTGGAAAAGTTAATTTATTTCAGTAATTCAACTCAAATTGTGAAACTCGTGCATTAAACAAATTCAGTGCACACAGACTGAAGTAGTTTAAGTCTTTGGTTCTTTTAATTGTGATGATTTTGGCTCACATTTAACAAAAACCCACCAATTCACTATCTCCACAAATTAGAATATGATGACATGCCAATCAGCTAATCAACTCAAAACACCTGCAAAGGTTTCCTGAGCCTTCAAAATGGTCTCTCAGTTTGGTTCACTAGGCTACACAATCATGGGGAAGACTGCTGATCTGACAGTTGTCCAGAAGACAATCATTGACACCCTTCACAAGGAGGGTAAGCCACAAACATTCATTGCCAAAGAAGCTGGCTGTTCACAGAGTGCTGTATCCGAGCATGTTAACAGAAAGTTGAGTGGAAGGAAAAAGTGTGGAAGAAGAAGATGCACAACCAACCGAGAGAACCGCAGCCTTATGAGGATTGTCAAGCAAAATCCATTCAAGAATTTGGGTGAACTTCACAAGGAATGGACTGAGGCTGGGGTCAAAGCATCAAGAGCCACCACACACAGACGTGTCGAGGAATTTGGCTACAGTTGTCGTATTCCTCTTGTTAAGCCACTCCTGAACCACAGACAACGTCAGAGGCGTCTTACCTGGGCTAAGGAGAAGAAGAACTGGACTGTTGCCCAGTGGTCCAAAGTCCTCTTTTCAGATGAGAGCAAGTTTTGTATTTCATTTGGAAACCAAGGTCCTAGAGTCTGGAGGAAGGGTGGAGAAGCTCATAGCCCAAGTTGCTTGAAGTCCAGTGTTAAGTTTCCACAGTCTGTGATGATTTGGGGTGCAATGTCATCTGCTGGTGTTGGTCCATTGTGTTTTTTGAAAACCAAAGTCACTGCACCCGTTAACCAAAAATTTTTTGGAGCACTTCATGCTTCCTTTTGCTGACCAGCTTTTTAAAGATGCTGATTTCATTTTCCAGCAGGATTTGGCACCTGCCAAAAGCACCAAAAGTTGGTTAAATGACCATGGTGTTGGTGTGCTTGACTGGCCAGCAAACTCACCAGACCTGAACCCCACAGAGAATATATGTGGTATTGTCAAGAGGAAAATGAGAAACAAGAGACCAAAAAATGCAGATGAGCTGAAGGCCACTGTCAAAGAAACCTGGGCTTCCATACCACCTCAGCAGTGCCACAAACTGATCACCTCCATGCCACGCCAAATTGAGGCAGTAATTAAAGCAAAAGGAGCCCCTACCAAGTATTGAGTACATATACAGTAAATGAACATACTTTCTAGAAGGCCAACAATTCACTAAAAATGTTTTTTTTTTTTTTTATTGGTCTTATGAAGTATTCTAATTTGTTGAGATAGTGAATTGGTGGGTTTTTGTTAAATGTGAGCCAAAATCATCACAAGTAAAATAACCAAAGACTTAAACTACTTCAGTCTGTGTGCATTGAATTTATTTAATACACGAGTTTCACAATTTGAATTGAATTACTGAAATAAATGAATTTTTCCATGACATTCTAATTTATTGAGAGGCACCTGTAGAAGGGAAGTGACAAAACACTACTTTGGAATTTCTGTAGTCAGAAAACCCCATGCAGTGTGTGAGGGTCTCTGGAGCTCTGCTGCTGCGTGTCTCTCTGCTGTCAGGTATGATTTAAAAATATAATTGTGTTAAACACATTGTGCCCATAGAGCACACTGTATAGTTGTTTGTGCTTCTACATGTGCACATACGCTAGTTAAGTTTATTCTCTAAAACATTTGAGTTATTTGCTATGCATTTGAGACTGTGTGTCTTGTGTTAAATTAGGATAACTGTTACATGTGTGACTATTTTAAATTTGTTTGTCTCCTGCGTAGGTCACTTGGCTATTTCCCATATAGCTACAGTATCTATGTACAGGAGCAGGGTTGCCACGCGGTTACAGTGTGATTCACAATTGCATTATCCTTTCTAAATTGGCTTCTAATTGTTTCATTATGTAATTGGCATGATACAACTTTACCTGACTAATAATAATTGTTATATTTGATTTATTCTGAACTGTCCTGAAATCATTATGACTGTGAGGAGGCTTTTGTTACCGCAAATCTAAGGCCAGGATTGGTCAAACTGAAGACTCATGAATGAACGGAGCAGTAGGCATGTCATCGGAGACCTCAGATTTCTGTCTATCACTGGTGCTAGCAAGTTGTACGGGAAATGACTAAGTAAACTACAATTTTTGTCATAATCAAGCAGTTGGCGGCAGACAATTAGGTATTAGTCTACCTACACCCTCTGACTAACATCGGACTGGCGAGTTTGTGTCCGTGAGATCTACGCAAAACCTGCGGCATGAGACTCTGTGCGACATTAGGTCCCCAGTGAACGGATAATTAAAAGTATGGGATGTCTAGGATAATCAAATATCTAAATTAATATATAAACGATATTTGTGATCAGTTTTTAATTAGATGTACAGTCTAAATTTAATGATCACTTGGAATTGGATTCAGAGTGAGCACGGAGCTAGACCAAAATTGAAACTAAATCCTGATAAGTTCAGAAGGGTTGTTGATTTAATGCGTTAATTGGTGCGATATTACGGAGAAAAATAATGTGTTAAAAATATTAACAAAATTAACACTCTCTGCTCCATCCAGACCTGTCCATCATCTTACAGTGATGCAGTGGCTGATGAACATGATGCAGGATTGTTTGCATGCAAATTTATTAGAATACAGTTATATGCCACTAAAATAAGATGGCAAAACTGTATGGGTTTGTGTCTTATATTTATAGCATATAATATAGTTTAGCAATATCATATGAGCAAGAGTGCTGTTTTTCCTCAATGCTTGTGAATGTGATACTGATTTTATACAATAGTTCAATAAACAAGAAGTTAATATTGTGCTAAATTCTAGACACAGTATTGTCAATATTGTCTGTTTTACTCAATTTGACCAAAGAAAATAGTTCCAAAGCAGTGTTTTGTTACTGAATGAATCCAAGACGTGCAGCCTCTGATGGCAAAAACAGCACAGATTTATATTTGTGAAGAAATGGGGAAAACTTTCACAGATTAGTATGAGTTGGTTTGTGTTTTTATATGTATTTTATATGAATATAACAGGTTTTTAAAGTATTGTAACTTTTTAATCAAATGTACTAAACACATACATGTAACTAAGTGACAGGGCATCCATTAAAGATGCAATTATGGTGAAGTAGTTTGTCCAAAACCTCATCTACTATTCTGCTACACACTCAAACTTATGTAAGGACTTCTATATAAGAAGGTGAATTGGGACACAGTATCTGTGAGAAGTGTGGATTGCTTTACATCAGCAAGAAATGCACATCTATCCACTTAAATTATATTGTAATATCAATTATACATTATTTATGACAGTCAATTTCAATCACCTTAACTGTAGGAGGCTCCAAAACCACAACAACAATACACAAACCTACATAGAGTTGCTTTAATGTTTTATCTTTGAGTACAAAGATACAGATATGAATGGTCAGTGGATGCTATTTATATTTTCTGGTATAGATGTACAAAAATCACATGTTATACGTGGTCTAAAAACACTACACACAGTTTCTGTCAGAGAAAAGGAAGTTGAGATCATTATTGAAGCAGTTTGAGGTTTACGATCTTGCACAAGAACACAAAATAACTAACATAACTTGTGCTTTCCTGTCATTGTGTGACCGCAAGGAAAAACTGCTTGTGGTGAGAATAAAAACCACTGATGACTAACAAGCATATACTAAAGGAAACATCTGCCACGATTTGCACGTCTTCTGTCAACTTTTACCCAAGTCTCAATCCGCGCGGTCTGACGCAAAATCATGATGGACGATGTTCCCTGTTAACAACACTGAAAAACTGACCATCAAGTGTTTTTTTTTTTTTTTTTTTTATATATCTTACATTAAACCACTGAAACAAAAACATGAGGGACAAAATGACTAAGTTATGCAGGAAAAAAACGCAAAAATAAATCAGTTGTTATAAGGATATTTATAAGTCAGGTTTAAAGCCTGCATGTGTGGTTTGAAAGTGTTTTAACAAACTCTCATTGACTACTGCAGTTTGTAAAACATTTTCTCCTGATAAAGAAGCTCAGTTTGTGTTGAAATGATGAGACTGAGATCTCTGTCATTACTCAGATTCATCACATGAGATCTCCATCAGCTCAGAGCTGTCCATCCGCTGCTGTTTCAGCCTCTGAATCTCCTCGAGTTCAAAATAAATTTGATTGGATATCAGCTATTGAATTTAAATAAACTTTGTAAATGGTTTCAGTATATGTGTTGTTCAAATATTTTAGTAAGACTGGGACACATTTGATTAAAAAAAAATCAGGAGTGTCCTGATCCCAGCAGAAGGGAGGATTCAGGCTGGATTTCAGGAACAAAATGTAACACAACTTTAAAATTGGTCAAATATTACAATGTCTGTATCATGTGGTTTATACATATACAGATCTATTAATCCTTTCTGTGTAGTTACATTTTTTCCCCCCCAAACAGATGTTGATATTAATATAATTTATCAATGTATATTAATTAGCAATCATCAGAAATGAACTAGTCAGAAGTAGTTTCTAACAGTTGCACCCATTTACTCTATATATATATATATATAAATATACATATATACATATAGATATATAAAAATATAAAAAACAAATATGTATATATATAGGTCATATTTAATTAGGTTAGTGTCATTGCCATGACAATATTGTTTGACTTCCTCCGTTGCTATTAAAAATAACATCTGGCCTGATTGAGACAGATTTTTTGGGGGAGGTTTGTTTGTGGTTCATGCTCTCTCAGAAAAATGTACAAAGCTGTCACTAGAGCACAGGGATGTGGGCAATATTTCAGAAACATGTATTTAAAATACATATTTGAAACACAAAATACTATTTTCTATCAAATGTAATTTGTATTTAATTACATTTAAGATTAGTATTTATGTGTTTTCAAAATGCATAAAATACTTTGAGCCAGTCAATTACAATTAATTCCCCCAAAAAACTAAGAAAACCATAGCATTGGCACACCCGTACAATAGCAGCACATGGGATAGAGACAAGACCCATCCACAGGGGGTAGTACGAGGGAAAAGATTATTCCCAGCAATCAGCGTCGATCACTGATGAAAACATGAAAGTCACCTCATGTCCGTGTTGTCAGTGTAATGTTGGCGCAGGTTGAACATTGAAATGAGTGACAGTTTCTCCGCACAAACAGTGTTGGGCAGTAATAATATTACTTTTTTCAGTAACTAGTTGTGTAACTAATTACTAATATGATTTTAGTAATAATATGACAGTTATTTACAGAATAATAATGAATGGAACTGTAATATTCTGTAATAACTCTTATTACAGAAATAATACAGTTCCATTCATAAAACAGCTCGTTACTTAGTTACGTTTGATGCCTCAACCTTTACTGATTTGAAATCCAACAATCCAATAATACCTAGATATATTTTCATAAATTTCATGATTTGCACAGGCACATAAAGTCACCAGTGCAGCAGGCAAGCTTGGAATATGGAAAACCTTACATTCAGCTCGGTAATATTGGCATTACATTGATTTTGTCAGGAGAAAAGACGATCTGAACATCAATGTGTAAGTTGTGGCTTTACTGTACTCTGGCATTACATGACTTGCCCACCCACATCCCGATGATTGAGGAAGGAACCAGGGAGGAGACAGAAGGGACTTGGAGCAGACGGAGCCAGGCAGGACCCAGGCCGCAGCCCTTAAGATGACCCACGGTGGAGCCGACGGAGGGAGGGCTGACAGAAACATCAGAAAAGCATCAGAAAAGCAGCGCGCACATTTCTGGTTAAAACTATAAGGCCATCAACTGACACTTAAAACGGGAAGCATCGCCATTCAAATCAGCAGCAAGAGTAAAAGTTCCACAGTTTAGTAAACGCTGGATATTCTTCACTGCGCTGTATTGACACAATGCGTTGCAATGTAGTGCATTGTTTTGATGCATAGGCTACATCCAAAAAAATTGCTTTTTTTTTTTTCTTTTTTTTTTCTTGCCCCCCCCTGACTTGAAAGTCTAATGTCGCCCATGCATACACGCTTCGCAAATGCAGAACACAAATTCCGAGTACGGGTCACCATACTTGGCCACACACCACTTCCCTTTCCCTTTCCTTTCACAAGCAGAAGTATATACTAATATACAGAAGGTGCACAGAGTCATTGAAGCAAACACAAAACACCATCATGGTAGCACACAACACTTAAATAATGCAGTAAACATTCATTAAACAACAGAAGATGTAACATAAAGCCCAAATGTACATAACAAAAGCTATTAAAAACATGATTATTTAAACAAAATACTTTCAAATGTAGAATGTCATGCAGGGAATTCTGGGAATATCCGTTTACAGATTTTGACTGTAAATTATACATTGATTTGTTCTTTTTTACTTCTAAAAACTGTACAATTAACAGCATTTTACTGTAAAATTACATTAAATGTCTGGTTAGATCTTTTACAGTTTTTCGGGAACTTACTATTAACCTATTAACAGTTTTTTTTTCTGTAGCTTTTTTACAAAATTTTACAGTTAAAATTACACTTTGGGGGCAGTCGTGGCCTAATGGTTAGAGAGTCGGTCTTGTAACCCAAAGGTCGCAGGTTTGAGTCTCAGGTCTGGCGGGAATTGTCATTCAATGCCACAACTGAGGTGAGACCCTTGAGTAAGGCACCGAATCCTCAACTGCTCCATGGGCGCCGCAGCATTGGCTGCCCACCTTTATTATATATACAATGTATATATATATATATATATATATATATATATATATATATATATATACATACACACACAGAGCTGGGTAGTAACTGCGTGTAATCTGGATTATGTAATCAAGATTTCAAAAATCAAGTACTTGTAATTGGTGTACATTACATTTTATAATGTTCATAATTAGATTACAGTTACTTGTTTATGGATTACATGATTACATATTCACACTGTGGCAGTCAATCATTCAGAATTCATTGATTCTCCCTAATTCTTCTTTTTTTTTCATTCAATGTTTACAGTTCACAATGTTTACAGTTGTCACTTAATGTGCTATTAATATTATGGATCCTTTCAGAAACAGTAAACCACAACCAGTGGTGTAACTTAGGAATGATGGGTCCCAGTGCAGTCTATTACAATGGGTCCCCTGGGCTGCACAGTTATAATAGAAAAAATTTTGGTGGTGCGTCCATCACCATATCACCTGAAGAAACTGCCCCTTATAGATGGCACTTGTGGAGGTAGAAAAACAAAGCTCTTTATGAGCCGCATACTAGCAAGCTCAGGTTTTCTGTGACTCCTGAATTTTAGTTGCTTTGAAATGTTTTATTAATTCAAAATCAGCAACTGCTGTGTTTTCATAACTTCTGAGCACTTCGATCAGCTCCTTGAGATTCATGATTAAAAGCTGACTCTCATTTAAGCTTTTTCTTGCCTTCATATTGTCACAGCTACAAATCGAGAAGTGCTAAAAACAGAAGTGCTCAGTGGATTGAGGAAAAATAACATGCAATTTGGATTCCTCTTTTATTTTCATTGTCTTGCTTGCTCTACATCTCACTCTCTGTAACGTTTGAGTGGTTCGGAGTGAACGTCACCTCGCCGTACTGAACCTCTTCCTCCTCTTATTCCTCCTTCTTTGTCTGCGGTCGGACCGCACCATATTCCACATCAGCAGCCGGGAGTGATTCTGTGGAGAGAAATGAGAAATGATGGCAAGACAAGACTTTACTGGACGTCGCTACACATACTGAACAGCTGCTAGTTACTGTTAGTCTACTGCAGAAATAGCAGCTTTACCACAAACTGCTGACTGACAAATCAAGCTTTTCTGGAGTGAAACCATTTTACTGATAAAGTAGCAAACAATAATGATGAAAAGACTCAATGCAGTGCAAGGTAAGACTCTCAGAGCAGCTGGAGATGAATTTCATGTGTTCATGTCCTACTCATATACTGAGTAGTTTGCACAGAGGCTGAAAATATCATGAGTATCGTGTGCTTCAGTATGTGGGTAGTAAACAATACCGCACATCCAACCCATTCATTCACACAGAGACATGCAGAACATGCAGGATTCCTATTTAAAGGGGACACAACACACACAGTTTCTGCCAGTCTCATGTTATCTCTTGTGTACCTATGGAGTAGTATAGACCAATTTC
The DNA here is from genome assembly GCF_012432095.1 of Onychostoma macrolepis. Taxonomy (NCBI): domain Eukaryota; kingdom Metazoa; phylum Chordata; class Actinopteri; order Cypriniformes; family Cyprinidae; genus Onychostoma; species Onychostoma macrolepis. The sequence goes on along the minus strand of NC_081168.1, from coordinate 2,396,448 downwards.
AGTGTTTTCAAACAGAGAAGATGTTTTCTGGTGGTAGAAAATGACAGTTTTAAAGTATCGGCTATGGCAGCCATGGAATAAAATAGTAAAAAAAGGAAATTTTGAGCTTATGTTTCAGAATTCTTTCTTTTTTCTCACAATTCCAAGATTATATCTCACAGTTCTGATAAGAAAAATCAACTCGTCATTCTCTCTTTTCCCCTCGGCTCAGATTCATGAGTTTATATCCCACATTTCTGGCTTTTTTTTATCCTCGGAATTGACAAACTCACAATTATTGAGTTAAATCAAGTTACAAAGTCCGAACTAGGATATATAAAGTTGCATTTGCGAGAAAAAATAATAAAAAAAAATTGTGAGGTAAAATACTGTAGGTGTAAATTTTATGTAAGATATTATAGGTTTAAATAGGGCTAATATAGTATGTCCCCTATGAACTGCATTAACTGCTTTTGTGAATATTATGCAGACCTATTGTTTAAATCTTTTATGCTTTAAAAGTAGGGTAATCATAGCAGGTTTCATCCATAGTTTGTAAAAGACAGATACATTTCTTTTCTTTTAGTCTGAAAGGGTTTGAAGGGTCTGAATCTGAAGTGATAAATCAACTAGAAATCTTTAGTTTGCAATGAGTGATAGTGAACGTATGACATTGAGTTTCAGGCCCAGCAGCACTAATTTAATGATTGAGGCTAATAAACCACAAGCTGACAGATTCCTGTGTTGTTTTAGAGTAAAGTAGATCTCTGAGCTTCTCTGAGTTTCTTACCTGTATTCTTCTTTTCATCCTTTTTCTTAAAAGAGACATCACTGTATATGAGCTCCATATCTCCAGCAGCGGCTGATGGGAAAACACTCACATTAGCAACAGATCAACTACAATCTCATATTTCAGTCATTAAAGTATATTTATAACAGATCATGCCTCTTAATCATTTTTAACATATCAGACATTGAGAAAAAAAGGAAAGAATACAGACAGTGAGGTCATATATTCACCAATCTTTGATTTATTGGATCTCATTTATGAAACTTTTGAAAATATATGAGTCAATTCTGAGTAATTTGGATATAGAAAGTAAGTACCCTCCAAAAATGAACAAACGCTTCATTAAACCTCAGACTAGTTATACGTGTATGTTAATGAATTCCAGTCATTAAAAAACAAGGCGTGCATGTGTGCACATTTACAATTGGCAATTTATTTCCACATTTAACAAGCTGGTTAAGAGATTAATTTGTAATTCTATATTATTATGGTAAATAGTGTTATTGAAATGCAGTGTCAAAAGAACACTAAACATTTAAATCCACAGCCATATCACCCTGCAGCCCAAGACCGGTTGCCCATGGAAGCTAAGCAGGGCTGAGCCTGGTCAGTACCTGGATGGGAGACCTCCTGGGAAAACTAGGTAGCTGTTGGTAGAGGTGTTAGTGAGACCAGCAGGGGGTGCTCACCCTGTGGTCTGTGTGGGTCCTAATGCCCCAGTATAGTGATGGGGACACTATACTGGCAAAAGAGCGCCGTCTTTCGGATGAGACGTTAAACCGAGGTCCTGACTCTCTGTGGTCATTAAAAATCCCATGACACTCATCGTAACGAGTAGGGGTGTAACCCTGGTGTCCTGGCCAAATTCCCGCCACTGGCCCTTGTCAATCATGGCCTCCTAATAATCCCCATCCACTTGATTGGCTCTATCTCTCTCTCCTCTCCACCTGTAGCTGGTGTGTGGTGAGCGCACTGGTGCCATTGTCCTGTGGCTGCTGTCGCATCATCCAAGTGGATGCTGCACACTGGTGGTGGTTGAGGAGAGACCCCCCACATGATTGTAAAGCGCTTTGGGTGTATAGCAATACACAATAAAAGCGCTATATAAATGCCTCATTCATTCATTCATTCATTCAAATGTTTCAGATGTTGGAAGCTGTAAACCAACTAACAATTTGAAAAGTGAATGAACTTTATGAATAATTTACATCAAAAAAAAAAATAATAATAATAATATAAAAAAATATATATATACAGGTGCATCTCAATGAATTAGAATGTCGTGAAAAAGTTTATTTTTTCTTGTAACTTATTTCAAAAAGTGAAACTTTCTTATATTTTAGATTCATTACATGTAAAGTAAAACATTTCAAAAGTTTTTTTTGTTTTAATTTTGATGATTAGAGCTTACAGCTCATGAAAGTCAAAAATCAGTATCTGAAAATATTAGAATATTTACATTTGAGTTTCAATTAATGACCATCCCTACAGTATAAATTCTGGGTATCTCTTGTTCTTTGAAACCACAATAATGGAGACGACTGCTGACTTGGCAATGATCCAGAAGACAAACATTGACACCCTCCACAAAGAGGGTAAGTCACAGAGGGTCATTACTGAAAGATGTGGCTGTTTACAGAGTGCTGTATCAAAGCATATTAAACGCAAAGTTGACTGGAAGGAAGAATTTGGGTAGGAAAAGGTGCACAAGCAACAGGGATGACCGCAAGCTTGAGAATACAGTCAAGCAAAGCCGATTCAAACACTTGGGAGAGCTTCACAAGGAGTGAACTGAAACCAGAGTCAGTTCATCAAGAGTCACCACGCTCAGACGTCTTCAGGAAAAGGGCTACCAAGCCACTTCTGAACCACAGACAACATCAGAAGCGTCTTAACTGGGCTGTGGAGAAAAAGAACTGGACTGTTGCTCAGTGGTCCAAAGTCCTCTTTTCAGATGAAAGTAAATTTTGCATTTCATTTGGAAATCAAGGTCCCAGAGTCTGGAGGAAGAGCGGAGAGGCACTGAATCCATGTTGCTTGAAGTCCAGTGTGAAGTTTCCTCAGTCAGTGATGATTTGGGCTGCCATGTCATCTGCTGCTGTTGGTCCACTGTGTTTTCTGAAGTCCACAGTCAACACATCCATCTACCAGGAAATTTTAGAGCACTTCATGCTTCCTTCTGTTCACAAGCTTTATGGAGATGCTGATTTCATTTTCCAGCAGGACTTGGCTCCTGCCCACACTGCCAAAGGTACCAAAAGCTGGTTCAATGACCATAGTTTTACTGTGCTTGATTGGCCAGCAAACCTGCCAGACCTGAACCCCACAGAGAATCTATGGGGTATTGTCAAGAGGAAGATGAGAGACACCAGACCCAACAATGCAGATGACCTGAAGGCCGCTATCAAAGCAACCGGGGCTTCCATACCACCTCAGCAGTGCCACAAACTGATCACCTCCATGCCACGCCGAATTGAGGCAGTAATTAAAGCAAAAGGAGCCCCTACCAAGTATTGAGTACATATACAGTAAATGAACATACTTTCCAGAAGGCCAACAATTCCCAAAAATGTTTTTTTTTTTTTTGGTCTTATGAAGTATTCTAATTTGTTGAGAGTGAATTGGTGGGTTTTTGTTAAATGTGAGCCAAAATCATCACAATTAAAAGAACCAAAGACTTAAACTACTTCAGTCTGTGTGCACTGAATTTATTTAATACATGAGTTTCACAATTTGAGTTGAATTACTGAAATAAATGAACTTTTCCACGACATTCTAATTTATTGAGATGCACCTGTATATATATACTCATGTTTCATGAATAAGGTCAAATGACTTTAACCTTCCTATTCATACCATGATCATACGTGACACTACGAGCCAAAAATAAATGTTCAAAATCATTATCAAATAATCTGATTCTTTCTATATATGCATGATGCTTGAGGAATATAATATTGCTTTATATAATAATATTGCTTCAAGGCAAAAATTCTTTCTGCCATTTTGCACCAATTTTAACTTCAGAAAGTTTGTGAAATCTTCACTAAAACTGGCTCAGATCATCTTCACCACAATGTTTCTACTTTTGGTGCAATTGTCTTTAAAACTGTCTTTAAGGGAGTGCAATGACCAAACAAATCTATGCAGAATATATATCATATAAGCTACAAATCTTCTCAGCATTTTAAAGAATATTAACCCAGGTGTTTGGCTCTGTAATTGCCGCTTGCATAGAATATTACTACATTTTAACCTTCATCAGTTAGTATATGAACTGCAGATTTAAAACAAACTGACCTGGTGTCGACTTGAGCTGTTTCTTCTTGTAAACATAACACACAGTGATGAACAGCAGAATCAGGATCAGAGCAGCGCAGCCCAAAGCAATCAGATAGGCTAAAAGTGAAGAAGAAAAACACATTTAAATCAAACTCCTCTTCCAGAAGTTCATTCATACCAACTGCACCAGTATCAAGAATAACAACTTTAGCAACTTCATGCAATTAATAGTACAGTAAATTAGTTAAAATAATATTAGCTACAGAACAGTCAGTAGATCTCTCACTGCCATCATAATTATGTTTAATTGTAATTTACATTATTTGTCAGCAGCCACACATCCTTGAAGAAAATGCTGTAGTGTACATGACATTCATACCAGCTGATGAGAAACGCATACCATATTCTGATGTCTGTGTCGACGTAGAGGTTAAGGTTGCCAGCTGTCCCGTATATCGGGCCTAAACGATTTGTCCCTTGTCCTGTTTATTGACTGCTGTGCTGATCTAACCACTGACTGACACAACAGCAACAGCAGCAGTGCTGATGATCACCCACCTGTCATCATCCATTCACAGCCCCCCACACACATGAATACATACACATACATGTGTGTGTGTGTCCATTATTATTCTATGAAAAACAAATAATTTCTTTTTATTTTGGGATGAAATGTTTGTTTGTTGTTTATAATTTTATGCCATGCCAGTGGCTGCCGAGAAACAAGTGAAAAATAGTAAATAAAAAAACCCCGATATATATATACAGGTGCTGGTCATATAATTAGAATATCATCAAAAAGTTTATTTATTTCACTAATTCCATTCAAAAAGTGAAACTTGTATATTATATTCATTCATTACACACAGACTGATATATTTCAAATGTTTATTTCTTTTAATTTTGATGATTAGAGCTTACAGCTCATGAAAGTCAAAAATCAGTATCTCAAAATATTAGAATATTTACATTTGAGTTTGAATAAATGACCATCCCTACAGTATAAATTCTGGGTATCTCTTGTTCTTTGAAACCACAATAATGGGGAAGACTGCTGACTTGACAATGATCCAGAAGACGAACATTGACACCCTCCACAAAGAGGGTAAGTCACAGAAGGTCATTACTGAAAGGTGTGGCTGTTTACAGAGTGCTGTATCAAAGCATATTAAATGCAAAGTTGACTGGAAGGAAGAATTTGGGTAGGAAAAGGTGCACAAGCAACAGGGATGGCCGCAAGCTTGAGAATACAGTCAAGCAAAGCCGATTCAAACACGTGTGAGAGCTTCACAAGGAGAGAACTGAAGCTGGAGTCAGTGCATCAAGAGTCACCACGTTCAGACGTCTTCAGGAAAAGGGCTACCAAGCCACTTCTGAACCAGAGACAACGTCAGAAGCATCTTACCTGAGCTGTGGAGAAAAAGAACTGGACTGTTGCTCAGTGGTCCAAAGTCCTCTTTTCAGATGAAAGTAAATTTTACATTTCATTTGGAAATCAAGGTCCCAGAGTCTGAAGGAAGAGTGGAGAGGCACAGAATCCATGTTGCTTGAAGTCCAGTGTGAAGTTTCCACAGTCAATGATGATTTGGGCTGCCATGTCATCTGCTGGTGTTGGTCCACTTTGTTTTCTGAAGTCCACAGTCAACGCAGCCATCTACCAGGACATTTTAGAGCACTTCATGCTTCCTTCTGTTGACAGCTTTATGGAGATGCTGATTTCATTTTCCAGCAGGACTTTGCACCTGCCCACACTGCCAAAGGTACCAAAAGCTGGTTCAATGACCATAGTGTTACTGTGCTTGATTGGCCAGCAAACTCGCCTGACCTGAACCCCATAGACAATCTGTGGGGTATTGTCAAGAGGAAGATGAGAGACACCAGACCCAACAATGCAGATGAGCTGAAGGCCACTATCAGAGCAACCTGGGCTCTCATAACACCTGAGCAGTGCCACAGACTGATCGACTCCATGCCACGCCGCATTGCTGCAGTAATTCAGGCAAAAGGAGCCCCAACTAAGTATTGAGTGCTGTACATGCTCATACTTTTCATTTTCTTACTTTTCAGTTGGCCAAGATTTCTAAAAATCCTTTCTTTGTATTGGTCTTAAGTAATATTCTAATATTTTGAGATACTGATTTTTGACTTTCATGAGCTGTAAGCTCTAATCATCAAAATTAAAAGAAATAAACATTTGAAATATATCAGTCTGTGTGTAATGAATGAATATAATATACAAGTTTCACTTTTTGAATGGAATTAGTGAAATAAATCAACTTTTTGATGATATTCTAATTATATGACCAGCACCTGTATATATATAAACAAAAAAGTTTGTTTTTCTAAAAAAAAAAAAAAGGTGAGACTATGAACATAGCCACACTTCCTTAATAATTTTTCCTTAAGAATCAACCAAAAAGGAGAGTCATAGAGGAGTTAAAACCATCACAATCTGTCAAAATACTCTGGATTCTGTGGTGAAATATGACTTTGACAGGTTCTTGACATGTTTTGTGAGATTCTGCATCACTCTTGTTGCTGTTGCTGTTGTCACTTTATTTGTGGATAATAAATTCAGGTGAGCCTGTTTTTCAATTTGTTTTTGATGTTAAATTCTCACCAGCAGGACAGGGTTTGAGTCTAATGGTCTTCTGTTTGTGACTGACGTGGTTCTTCATGCTGCAGATGATGTTTCCATCAGTTTTCTCATCCAGATCAATGCTGCTGTTTCCAAACATTGGTCCTTGCTCTAGAATTTTTCCATTCAGAGTCCAGCTGTAGAAGATCTGATCTCCCTCAGAGGAGCAGAACACTGAAGTCTGATTGGAGAAGCAGCTGGATGACACTTCCACTGAGCCAATAGGAGCTAAAGGGAGGGACACATCACAGTCACATGACAAACACACAACAATCTTGTTACTATTACTTGAGTATGTAGTGTGTTTACTGTGTGCTACAGGAATAAAAACCTTCACAGAGATTCGACTGCTTCATTTGCATGAAAGTGAGATCTTTGGAGAACATGAGATTGTAATGAGTCTGATGAGAAAGTTTCTGTACCTTCAACAATCACTTGAAGATCTCTAGATGTTTCTGTGCCGTTTGAGTCAGAGAGTGTTAATGTGTAATTCCCTGAATCTGCTCTGATCACACGGTTTATTATCAGAGTCCCATTAATGACTGTCACGTTAGGTCTGTTATTATAAAGATCACATTCACTCATCCTCATCCTGCCATTCTTTACTCTACAAACTGGATCATCTTTTGTGTTGTTTTTTCTCTTTATTATCTTCAGGTCATATTTACTAGCGTTCAGCACCATCAGCAGATTGAGTTTGTGTCCCAGAGCTGCGTAACAGGGATCAGTCTGACCAAACCTGCAGAACTGATCCAGACCTGAAGAACAACACACACAAACACATTGAAATGTACAAAAATCTACAGACATCATGAACAAAAATCAGGCACAAATAGGGTTACCACCTGGTAATTATATGAGTGTCATGTCATAAAATATTTTAATATGACTGAATTTTTATGTAATATGATCACAATTTAATAAAAAACATTGTAAGTTACTAATTTACCAAAGTTTTACTAAATTTACTAAAGTTACTAAATACACAGTTATTCAAACAGTGAATAATACAGAAAGCAAGCACTCTCTCTTTCATTCAGGTTCCTGGGCACCACTGTCTCTCAGGACTGAAGTGAAAAAGGCCCAGTAGAGGCTGTATTTGCTTCGCCAGCTGAGGAAGATCAACCTGCCACAGTTCTACTCTGCCATCATCGAGTCTGTCTTGTGTTCATCTATAACGGTTTGGTTTGGCTGAGCTACTAAATCAGACATCAGAAGACTACAACGGACAGTCAGGATTGCTGAGAGGATTATTGGTGTATCTGTAAATAACTAGAGATGTTCCGATACCCTTTTTCCCTTCCCGATACCGATTCCGATACCTAGGCTCAGGGTATCGGCCGATACCGAGTACTGATCCGATACTGTGTATCTGGTTATACAGCTATACTTACTAGCCCTGTATGAATTGATACATACAATTATTTTACGGTGCGCTTCACCATAGATAGATAGTCTGGCGAGTAAACAAAAAATATAATATATAATGTTTGGAAAAAAGTACACTCTTAACATCAGTCAGTCAAGCATTATAAATATATTATGATAATCAAGTATTATTTAATGATAGAACTTTAGCAATTAGAATTAAAACTTGGTAACCATGTATGAATGCATATTAGTCATTTTAACTGAACTTAGGGAAAAAGGGTGGTGGTGCTTTTTTGATCATTCAGTGTTTCTGTAAAAATGGGGAAAAAACTATCAATAATACTGATAAGATAATAATAATCATACTATGAATTCTACTAAGAACAATATAAATGCACTAAGGATTAACGAGCTGCTGGATTCATGAATATTAATCACGTTGTCTGCATTGGCTCGAACTGATTGGCTGAAATCAAAACAGGGACGATAATAGGTGAGCGCCAGCCAATGAGATTGTCGTTTGCTCATTAGCTCCGCCTACTACCGGAGAACCCGGTAGTTAGAATTCCAAAGGAACTCTGTTATTTTGACAGAAAAATACAACAAAGAATATCGTTTACATACCATTCGGAATTGACGCGCTACATGTAAAAGACTCTCTCTCTGCGTTTGAGAAAAAAAGCAAAGCGACGGCGAGTTGTCTGCTTCACACTAGAGCTTACGGTACGTCAAATACAGGTGCGCTGCGCATTCATTCAGATGATCTGAAAAATAGATCGCTTGACGGAGAGAGAAACTCTGAAGTGCTCAGTCAGAGTGTTCGGCGAGTGACAATATATCTCTGCTAAACTTATACATAGCCTCCAACTCACACACTGGCGAGTAAAATCTGATTATTTATCAGCCAGTGGCTAATATTAGACATCATTTAGTCGCCCAGGGTGAAGATTTAGTCGCATATGCAAGTGATTTACTGGCAATGTGCTTGCGCGTTTGTATTTCTTCTTCGCTGCTCTAAATAGTGGTTGCTTGTGGCAACACAGCACAGCTTCCTGTGTTTGCATTCTGAGCAGCGAAGAATAATTGATTTCCTATTTGCAGCGTAAAGCAAAGCTAGCGCGCATAACTATAGGTCTTGTTTAAGAAAATGGTATCGGATCGGTACATGGGTTCAAGTACTCGCCGATACCGATGCCAGAATTTTTTGTGGTATCGGTGGAATTTCCGATACTAGTATCGGAATCTGAACAACCCTATAAATAACTTATCAAAACTTTCATTTGTTAATAGCACATATGCACATTCACAATTCTGTCTATTGGACATTTTTATTTTTCTCTATATTGTTATTTAGAATTTGTTGTCTATTCTCTTTATTATTAGTGTTTTTATTACCTTAAGATACACGTATATCTGCACTATATTTGTATTTTTTGTACTGGAAGCTTCTGACACCAAGACGAATTCCTTGTGTGGGTAAACACACTTGACCCTTTCTGATCTTGAATGTGTGTACAACAGTTAGCGGAAGCCATGCAATTTATAAAGTTTTAAATATGGATATGTTTCTTACAAAAACGCATTTATTTGCTTTAAAAGGCCTTTATTAACCCCCTGGAGCCGTGTGGAGTATTTTATGATGGATGGACGCAGTTTATTGGATTTCTATTGGACTATTGAATCTCAACACCCATTCACTGCCATTATAAGCTTGGCAGAGCAAGGACATTTTTTAAATATAACTCCGATTGTATAGAAGGAAGTCATATACACCTAGGATAGTTTGAGGGTGAGTAAATCATGAGGCAATTCTAATTTTTGGGTGAACTAACCCTTTAAATGCATTTTACCAGATTCAGTGCATCTTGAACTTGTAAGATCTGGCAGGTTTGATCAGAATGGATGTGTCTAGAAGTAGTTCTGTTTGGAGTAGCTGTATTTAACGACTTTTGATGAGTTCCACACTGATTTCTTTGCTTCGCTTACGCAGTCGTCATCAGCAGAAAAATCCCTGTCTGTGAATGCACTGACTGGTTATTTCCCCGCTCTATAGAAGATGACGACTGCGCAAATGGATTTTTAATAGCCAATCACATCTTTTTTTTTTATTGTGGTATTTTATTTTCAGGAAGAAAAAATAATAGAGCCTATAGATCCCTTACTGCCATTATTAACATTAGGTTTAATTGTAATTTACACTATTTGTTGTAGCTCAGCACTCACACATCCTTGAAGAAAGTGCTGTAGGTGACATTCACACCAGCTGATGAGAAACTCTTACCGTAATCTGATGTCTGTGTCGATGTAGAGGTCAAACTAGAGGTCACGGCTGCAGGAGTTGGTCCTGTAATAAAACATCAGTGCAGAATCACCTGCTTTCTCTCTTAATTTTAATTAATGCAGAGATAATTAATCATTTTGAAGAATTAAGTGGCTGATTGAGAGAATCGATTTGTCTGAATCTCATGAAACCTGTCAAGGACACGTCCAGGTCACATTTCATTTCAAAACTGTAATTAGTAAATTATATTTAGCATGTTTCATTTAATGTTTTTAGGGCATTAAACCCTTATGCATTGTGACATTTACCCCTCAAATCTCATTTCTGACATATGAGGAAAATGCAAAAAAAATCTCAGTAATTTCAGTTCAGAAATTCTCAGTACATTATTGCAAAAAAACAATATTAACTATAATGTTTATAAAATATACCTGACAATAAAATGTACTGTACCTGAAAGAAATGTATCATATTGCAACACATAAATATGTATGGTATTGTATGCAATTGCAGTAATAAGAATCAAGTAACATAATATCATTATAAATAATTGCAATTATCAAAAAAAAAAAGAAAAAAAGAAACTAAAACATTAAAGATCAAAAATCTAAAACATTGTAGTAAAGAAAAATTAGGGAGTAGGAGTGCTTTAACTTGTCATGAAAATAATGCAAATAAAATGAATGGTTGTAAAATAGTCCTTATTTTCTATGCAAAATATAATTTATTTTGATTTTGGGGTGAAATTTAATGCCATGTCAGCGACTGCCAAAAAACAAGTGAAAAATAGTCAAAGTAAATAAATAAAATATATATAAACATCAAACAAAATCAAAAAGGTTTTAAAGTTTATTTTTTAATTTTTTAAAAAGAGACCATGAACCTAACCTCACTTTATTAATAATCTTTCCTTAAGAATCAGCCAAAAAGAAGAGTCATAGAGCAGTTAAAACCATCACAATCCATCAAAATACACTTCAGAAATACTGCATTCTGGCTCAAGGGGATTCTGTGGTGAAATATGACTTTGCATGTTCTTGACAGGTTTTCTGCATCACTCTTGTTGCTGTTGTTTAGCAAATACTTCAATCATGAATTAAAATCTCACCAGGACAGGGTTTGAGTCTAATGGTCTTCTGTGTGTGACTGACGTGGTTCTTCACACTGCAGATGATGTTTCCATCAGTTCCCTCATCCAGATCAATGCTGCTGTTTCCATCCATCAGTGGATCTCCATTCAGAGTCCAGCTGTAGAGGAGCTGATCCCCCTCAGAGGAGCAGAACACCCTCATCACCCCACTGGAGGAGCAGTTGATTGACACTTCCACTGAGCCAATAGGAGCTGGAGGGAGGGACACATCACAGTCACATGACAAACACAGACAATCTTGTTACTATTACTGGAGGATGTAGTGTGTTTACTGTGTGCTACAGGAATAAAAACCTTCACAGAGATTCAACTGATTCATTTGCATGAGAGTGAGATCTTTGGAGAACATGAGATTGTAATGAGTCTGATGAGAGAGTTTCTGTACCTTCAACAATCACTTGAAGATCTCCAGATGTTTCTGTGCCATCTGAGTCAGCGAGTGTTAATGTGTAATTCCCTGAATCTGCTCTGATCACACGGTTTATTATCAGAGTCCCATTAATGACTGTCACTTCAGGTCTGTTATTATAAAGATCACATTCACTCATCCTCATCCTGCCATTCTTTACTCTACAAACTGGATCATCTTGTGTGTTGTTTATTCTCTTTATTATCTTCAGGTCATATTTTCTAGCGTCCAGCACCATCAGTAGATTGAGTTTGTGTCCCAGAGCTGCGTAACAGGGATCAGTCTGATCAAACCTGCAGAACCGATCCAGACCTGAAGAACAAAACACACACAAACACACACACACACACACGTTTATTTGACTATATTACAGAGCTCTTTTCATAGAACTAACCCAAATCCTAAACACAATCCTCACAGAAACCGGTGCAAAACACTACATTTAGAGCATAAACATTTTTCTTAAAGGTGCCATAGAATGAAAAACTGCATTTACCTTGGCATAGTTAAATAATAACAGTTCTGTAAATGGAAATGACATACAGTGAGCCTCAAACACCATAGTTTCCTCCTTATGTAAATCTCGTGAATAAAAAAGACCACTGAAAAATAGGCGAATCAGAACATAACACCGACTGTTATGCAACAGTCGGGATCACTACGCCCCCAGCATTTGCATATACCCGCCCATGTTCGAGGCCAGCCACCAGCCGAACCATCAGAAGTTCTGCAGGTATTGTGAAACAAGTGAGGACAACAGCGAAAATGGCAGACCATGGAAATAAATGTTATATTCCAGGCTATGCAGGGGATGTGAAGTGCAGGGATGGGTTGGTGTCTTTATTAGATTAGATTAGATTAGATTAGATTCAACTTTATTGTCATTACACAAGTACAGGTACAGGGCAACGAAATGCAGTTTAGGTCTAACCAGAAGTGCAATAGCAGCAAGTGCAGGATATACAATGGTTGAATAAGTGCAGGACAAGGATATGTACTGAATATATGTATAAATATATATAGAAAGATGGTTATTAATATAAACATAATTTACAGGTGAATATGTATAGTGAATAAATATACAGATGGCTATTACTATAAACAGAATTTACAGGTGATATGTACTATCAATATAATATATATACAGATGGCTATTACTATAAACAAGGTGTAAAAGTGCAGTGGAAGTGATTGCATATTACAATTAGACATACGGTGCAAAATGTTAATGTAAACATTGATAATGTAAACAACAGTCGGCAGTGCAAATGAGCATAATCCAATTTAGGTATGGTAGTGCAAGACACAAAAGTAAACAGTTGTTACTGTAATAAAAATTTACATTCAGTAGTGCAAATAAGGCCGATGTGAGGTAGGACAGAAGAGTTAGTAATATATGAGGAAGTGGATCAACGGGGGGTAGAGTTCAGTAAAGAGACAGCTCTGGGGAAGAAACTGTTCTTTAATCTGCTGGTCCTGGTCCTGGTCCGGAGGCACCTGAAACGCCTGCCGGAGGGCAGGAGAGAAAACAGTCTGTGGGCTGGGTGAGAGGAGTCCTTAAAGATGCTGCGAGCTCGATGCAGACAGTGTTTCCTCTGGATGTGTTCGATGGCAGGTAGTGGAGTCGCTGTGATGCGCTGGGCAGTTTTCACCACCCGCTGCAGTGCCTTGCACTCCGCAACAGAGCAGCTCCCATACCATACTGTGACACAGTTGGTTAGGATGCTTTCTATTGCGCAGCGATAGAAGTTCACCAGGATAGCCGAGGAGAGCTGATTCTTCCTCAGTGTCCTCAGAAAGAAGAGGCGCTGGTGAGCCTTCTTGACCAGGCTGGAGGTGTTGGTTTACCACAACATATCCGCCGAGATGTGGATCCCCAGGAACTTGAAACTGGAGACACGCTCAACAGCCATTCCATTGATGTGGATGGTGTCGTGTGTGCCTCTTGACTCCTTCCTGAAGTCCACGATGAGCTCCTTCGTTTTGGTGGTGTTGAGGAGCAGGTTATTTTCAGTGCACCATGTGGCCAGGTGCTGGATCTCCTCCCTATAGGCAGTCTCATCGTTGTTACTGATGAGGCCAATCACCGTAGTGTCGTCTGCAAACTTGACGATGGGCGGTAGTCATTAGGGCACCTCGGACTAGAGTGTTTTGGCACTGGCACAATGGAAGTGCATTTAAAGCATGTTGGTACGGCTGCTTGGGCAAGAGACAGATTGAAAATGTCTGTAAAAACCCCAGCGAGCTGCTCCGCACATGCCCTGAGAACACGACCAGGGATGTTGTCTGGTCCAGCAGCCTTGTGCGCGCTGATCCGGCTCAGTTCCTTGCAGGCATCTGTGGAGGAGAGTATGATTGGTGGGTGGTCATCTGAGGGATTGAGCTTGGTGGCAGTTTCTCTGTTGTCTCTTTCAAAGCGAGCATAAAAGTAATTTAGCTCGTTCAGGAAGTTGACATCAGTGGCTGCGGGGGTGGAGTGGGTGGGTTTGTAGTCACTGATGGCCTGAATGCCCTGCCACATGCGTCGAGGGTCAGAGTTGGAAAAGTGTCCCTCTATCTTTAGCTTGTAGCAGTGCTTGGCCTTTTAGATGCCCCTCTTCAGGTTTGCTCTGGATGTGCTGTAGGCTTGTGCATCTCCTGATCTGAAGGCAGTGTTGCGTGACTTCAACAGGAGTCGCACTTCCTTGTTCATCCAAGGCTTCTGATTTGGATATGTGGTGATCTGTTTCTGGGTTGTAACACTGTCAATGGTGATATTGATATGATCCAATACAGAGGAGGTGTAAGAGTCAATGAGTGCGTTTACATGGACCCTCTTAATGCGATTATAATGAGATTTTGGCGATATTGCGATTATGCTTTACCTCATGTAAACGCAATACTTCGATCTAAATAATACGATTAAGCTCATAATCGCAGCAAGCATAATCGTATTAACATAGGTGGCGTACGCCGATTTTAATCGGAATATACAGGCATGTAAACACCTTAATCGCAGTATTGCCGCTCTGACCAAAGTGCGCATGCGCTTGTGACATATATGAATAACGTGACATGCACCTGTAATAATACGGAGATTAGAAACGATGGAGGGGAAGAAAGCATCGCATTCTGAGGAAAACACAACAAGCTGCCAGCAGTCTCTGTGCAACATGATCTCACAGAATTCCGTGCAATGTTCACGGACTTAATTAACCCCGAATCTGTGGTGGCATCACGGAATCGCCGAAAATTCCGTGATGGGCTCACAGAAAAAATTCCGTGATGGACTCACAGAAGTGATACCAATGTAAGTCAGTGACAGGCATCAGCCGTGCTCCACGCACGGAAACCAGTGAATCCGTGCATGGACCACGGCTGATGCCTTCTGTGAGCCCATCACGGAATTGTTTCTGTGAGTCCATCACGGAATTTTCGGCGATTCCGTGATGCCACCACAGATTCGGGGTTAATTAAGTCCATGAACATTACACGGAATTCTGTGAGATCAGGTTGCTCTGTTCCTTACCCTCATCCAGAAAGGACGAACAGAACGCGACGGCAGCGTATAGGCAAACAAATTCCATCATATTTCTATCATGGCGCCGAAAAAACGTGGAATACAGCGATACAAAATCATTATGCATTAGACGTAAATAGATTAAAACAGCGACCAGTAACACTGCTCTTTCTGAGTCCATCATTTGTGCTGTCCAGTGGGGTATGTGAATAATGGCAGTGAAAAAATTAACCACAATTCTTAGCGAATAATAAGAATAATGGAAATTGCATGTAAACGGGAGTAAGAGCTTTGCTCTTGACATGTAAACATCAAAATGCGATTAAGTCCTTACTCTGATTATTGGAAATAATCGCAATATTCGTGCGCATGTAAACGCAGTCATTGTCTGTGTGAGCGCCACTGGTGGCTTGAGAAGCAAACATACTCCAGTCTGTGTGTAGAAACCTTTCCTGGAATGTGGAATCTGCCCCCGCAGGCCACACCTTGATGGTCTTCACTGATGGCTTCACACGGTTGATGAGGGGTGCATATTTGGGGGTGAGGAACAAAAAAAGGTGATCTGACTGTCCCAGGTGGGGGAGGGGTGTCGCAACGTAAGCTCCAGCCATGTTTGTGTAAACATGGTCTAAGGTTTTGTTTCCTCTGGTGTGACAGGAAACATGCTGGTGAAACTTGGGTAGCACTGACTTTAAGTTTGAGTGATTAAAGTCACCTGCAACAATAAAAGCCGCTTCCAGGTGATCAGTCTGTTGTTTACTGATGGCTGCGTGAAGTTCTTTCATAGCAAGCTTGGCATCAGCATCCAGGGGAATATAGGCTGCAGTTATAATGGTGGAAGTGAACTCCGCGGTAGATAAACGGTCTACATTTAACCATGAGAAACTCAAGGTTAGCTGAACAATGACTCCCAACAATAGCAGAGTTTGTGCACCAAGCTTTGTTAATGTAAATGCACAATCCACCACCTCTGGTCTTACCGGAGCCATCTATTGTTCTATCCGCCCGAGTGTGTGGCGTCCGCTAGCTCAATAGCGGTGTCCGGTATTCCGCTGTTTAACCAGGTTTCCGTGAAGATTAGGACGTTACAGTTCAAAAGTTTCTTGCTGTGTGTGATGCTGAGTCGAATCTCCTCCATTTTGTTCACTAGCGACTGTACATTGGCAAGGAAAATGCTGGGTAAAGAGAGCCGGTGTGGTGTTAGCCTTAGCTTAGCTCTTAGTCCTCCGCGCTTCCCCCGCCTTTGTTTACGATCTCGACGCCGCCTGCGAGCACTTCCGCCCGGCCGGGTAGGGTGCATAGCCTCGGTGTCCTAGCGATCTCAGGAAGGAGTCAAGATTGTCCATAAAATGTCGGAAATTCGCAAACCGATATCCAAAAGCTCACAACGGGTGTACGATGTAAAGGCACAACTGTTCTGCACGAACAGGCCCGAGATGAGTAAGAAAAATACCGCAAAATTGCAAAATCTGGAGAGACCCAGAGCCTCGCGATGTACTCGCGCCGCCATCTTGGGTGTTATTCAGAAAGGCACGGAAAGCAAATAACGTGTTCTACTAAAATAACGCGAGCCACTAAAGGGACATGATTAGCTGCTTGCTAGCTGTAGCCTGTTACAGTACATAAGATTTCACTTACCACATAAACAGAGTAAGGAGAGATGACTGAGGATGATGGCGAATGATTTACAGATCCTGAGCACCACTGACAAGCATCTGATCTTGTAAAATGTGTGGTAAGTACTGCCGCTGCATAGTATAAAAAGAGTTTGTGCGATAGTGTATCTTGAAAGTGAAACTATAACGCGATTGACCGATCATTCAAAAGCCGTTTCAATGCCTCGTGTATTAATAACGGCTCCCTGATGCCCGCATTTTATATACAGGTGCATCTCAAATTAGAATGTCATGGAAAAGTTCATTTATTTCAGTAATTCAACTCAAATTGTGAAACTCGTGTATTAAATAAATTCAATGCACACAGACTGAAGTAGTTTAAGTCTTTGGTTCTTTTAATTGTGATGATTTTGGCTCACATTTAACAAAAACCCACCAATTCACTATCGCAACAAATTAGAATATGGTGACATGCCAAACAACTAATCAACTCAAAACCATCTTGCTTTTGGATTTATTATAAAATGACTATTATAACAGATTTGGTTACACTTTATTTCGATAGTCCACTTTAGACATTCTACTAACTATAAGTAACTTTGTAACTACATGTCAACTACATGTCAACTAATTCTCATTAATTTGTAACTACATGTCTACTAACTCTCAGTAGGGTAGGTTTAGGGTCAGTAGAATAAGTTGACATATACTTGCAAAGTTTCTCATAGTCAGTATGTTGTATGTTGTGGACCCATCAAAATAAAGTGTTAGAAGATATTAAGCAGACAGTCTACTAATACTCTAATGACTGCTAGTTGACATGTAGTTACAAAGTTACTTACTGTAAGTAGAATATCTAAAGTGGACTATCGAAATAAAGTGTTACCACAGATTTTTGTACTTTTACTGTACTGAAGTATGAATAAATATGTTAATAGTATAATAATTAAGTAATAACGCATTAATATTTTAACTTTAACTAGAAGCTGCTAAATATATTCAGCCAACACAGACTTGTCACTGCTGTAGGTTTATTATTCTGAATTTACACTGCATCACTTAATGCACAGGTCTATTTTGACATCGGCTTGCCAGATAGTTCATTCTATCCATTGCTACAATATTTATCAGTGTCAATCATGGCAATGACTTGTGGAAGAGTTTAGCTGATTCACTCGCATAATTTTTTACGCTCATGTTTGTCATTCCTGAACTTACGTGGACAAACAAAACTTTTCTTCAAATTTTAAACGGATTATGAGAGAAGCCTTTTTTCTTGATATAATGGGAAGATCTGCAAGCGTGTAGAACTCCGTAAACTTGTGAAAGCAATAAGTTCAGAGTGGATTCTAACTAACCTGTAAATACCTCTGATCTGATTCTGATCTGATTTGTGCATGACACGTCGCTATGAAAATCATAAGATGATACGTATAGTTTATTTTATTATTTCATATTGCGTTTTTGTATAATTACCATTGTCCACTGACACAATATATCACCATAAAAAAAAAAAAAAAAAAATCAAGCTGTCATTTCTTGGGGGTCCTAAGCAGCCGCTTAGTTCGCTTATGCCTTGGGCCGGCTCTGCCGCCTCCAAAACAAGACATTGACGAATAATCATCATCTCACCATAGGCCCCGCCCACTGACATTCAGTTGCTTAACGGCTGACTTGTTTACACTGATTGTGAGTGTTGTCCTGCGTCAAAAGCAAATAGAACCCATTAAAATAACTGCTGCTGTCTTGCCTACACTAGATACAGTATACAGAAGCATGTTCACTTTCTGACATAGTCTCTTGACAATAGGACAAACAGAAGAATGAAAGACCATTTGATTTGACGCGTTTGGTTTAAACAGCTCATTCATGACTTTGAACAGACATCAGAAGGATCCCAGTGTTAGAAAAAAGCAGATGTTTGTTCGGAGCATTTTGTTTTGTAAAGGAGGCACAATGTAATGGAGAGTTCACAAAGAAACATTTGTTGAAAGACAAAGTGGTACTGAATCTGAGTGCAGCTGCATCAGAAACCACAAGTAAATGATTTCATAATGCTTAGTCTGTAAATGATGGTTTTATATAGATCCTGTTGTCAAAACACTTACTCAAAGCGTGAATAGTGAGGAGGCATCGATACTGTTTTATATGCAATGTTTTTCGTGCAAAAACTTTATTAACATTATAAGTGAACCTCAAGGAACTTATTAAAATTATAATAATAATAAAAAAAATACATGTCATGACCCCTTTAAAAGGTAATGCATTTTTATCAGTCACTTAATGTTATTTGTACAGAGGTACAAAAATCAGCTGTTGAATTTTTCCTTAGAAGACTATATGGAGACTATAATTATAAAAACTATTCATTTGATTTTATGGGCCTTTAACGCAGACACTGTTTTACTTTAACTAGGCACTTCCTTCTGGCATAATATTCTATTAATACACACTGCTAAGACCAGAAAACATCTTTTAAATAATATTACAGTGTTTTTATTTGAGAGATTGATCAGCAGCATGAGTTTGATGTGAAAGTGACTCACATGCAGCAGTTTGCAGCAGCAGCATCAGTCCAAAGATGAGCATCATTTCTCAAGTTTTGAGCATCAAGTCCAGATGAGCATCAAGTCCAGTTTCCAGAAGAGCTCAATCCCAGCAGAAGAGTTTTAGATTGAGTCTCACTCACAAACAGCAACTCCACTGACACATCAGGATATTACATGACTTTAACAAAGAAAGAAGACAGAGGAAGTTTTTCAGAGAGGGTCAATGCGGGTCAAAGGTTCGTACTTAAATACCTAAAATAGACACAGCAAATGAAGAGAAATCAACCAAAACCAACAGAATAATGTAAAAGAACAGAAGCAGACATGTTGAAATAAGAGCCTGTCCTCCAACAAAAAACGACCCTATAGGTCGTTTGTGCAAGCCCTTATTACGACCTATATTTACGTTTTAAAGTTAAGCGCCCTCTAGCGCGCGTAAAAATAATGACAGTCTCGTGTTGCGTCTGTCGTCATGAAATGACGTATGACTGTCATTACCAATCAAAATGCGTGTTTATTTAAATGCAATATGTGGACTTTTTACACCGATCTCACAGTATTCGTACATATTTTACTAGGTGGCTAATTCATACGAATGACCACACCTAACCCTACCCCTAAACCTACCCCTTACAGGAATCATGCTTTTTAGTGCACATTTTATGAGCGTGTGCGTTCTCTGGGATCGAACCCATGATCGCATGATCACGTAATTACATATCATCATATAGCGCAATGCTCTACCAACCGAGCTACACGAAACCCATAGACATAGATAAAAGTGTACAAAACATTAATATGAAAATGTCCTGTTGCCGATAGAGGCGCAATTGTAGCATACGCTCTGATGGGTCGTATTTCAGGGATTTGGACAAACGACCTATACGGGCGTATTGGTTGGAGGACAGGTTGTGAAATAACTCTACTGATGGAGTGTCAGGTCTGAATCTGATGAGAGAGTTTCTGTATCTTCAATATTAACTTGAAGATCTCTAGATATTTCTCTGCCATCTGAGTGATCGAGTGTTAAAGGGGTGGTTTACTGCGATTTCACTTTTTTCATTTTAAATAGTGTGTAATGTTGCTGTTGGTGCATGAACAGTATCTGCAAAGTTGCTGCGCTGAAAGTTCAACGTAAGCGGAGATATCGTCTTTTAAAAATCAGGAAGTTTAATGCCTACAAAAACGACTCATATGGGACTACAACGAGATACTTCCCACCTTTATTTATATAGCGCTTTTACAATACAGATTGTGTCAAAGCACTTAACAGTATCAAATTGGAGGATAGAGTGTCAGTAATGTATAATGATAAGATTAAACACTCAATTTTCAGTTAAAGGCATTTCACAAGCATACGTAAAAAACCCATCAAACCCCTCCCTCCGGAACATGCCAAAGAGGGGGCAAGGCCATGTTCTGCGGCTGTGTCGAAGAGGAAGAGTTATAGTGGAGAGTTGTAGCCATGCCGTCGAAACGGTGTAATTTTCACCCAGCTGTCAGGTCTTCTGTGTTCGGGCTTCCTACGGAGGCTTGTAGTTCATCAACAATGGTTAACATTTATGTTTGATTATGTTCCTGACAATTACAATCCTAATTTAGCTCTCTGTGCTGCGCATTTTACGGAAGACCGCTTCCAGAATCTACACGAATTCAATGCCGGATTCACACAGAAACTATTACTAAAACATGGAGCAGTTACAACTTTAAAACCAGAGGCAGCAGTTGTTGGGCCACAACCTGTAAGTAAGATTTCATCATTTTAAATGTATTTGCATGTATAATTTCAGACGTAATGTTATAGTTTGATCAAGGACGTAAACAAATGCCAACGCTGGCTTTAGTAGCCAGTTAGTTAAATGATGTTTCGTGTGTCTATGACAAACGCGTACAAACATTTTGGACCCGAATTTGTAATTATGTACTAATTTTGTAAATGTATTTTCCATGTATACTTTATGACGTAATTTTTCGATTTGATCAAGAACGTAAACACAAGCCAACGCTGTTTGGTTATAGTGGCCAGTTAGTTCGATGCTATTGTGTGTATAAGACAAACGTGTACTAACTTCAAACAATTATATGTAATCACAACAGCAAACTTCCATTCAGTAACGTTTGTAAGAGCCGTGCTTGCGGAAGTTTTGCTTGACTCTCTTCATTACCGATTTCTGGGTCTGATTCTGGCTCAAACTGATACGGCAATATTGACACCATTATTTACATTTGACCGCAGCACATGCAGCTGTCGCCAGTGAAGGTAATGGGCGTGAAGTTTCCGGACAATGTGCAGTACGCGGTTTAGCCAATCACAACACACCGGCCCAACTAACCAATCAGAGCCCATTGCCTGTTTCTGAGGGAGTGGTTTCATAGAATCAGGAAGTCAACCGGTCGTTCAAATGACAGAGGAGAAAGCGGCTTACAATAAAGGTGAAATATATGAAAAATAAGGCGTTTTTTAACAAACGAAACATGAAGACATGTTATATTGCACCCCATAAACACAATCAAGCAAAGAAAAAAAGCAGTAAACCACCCCTTTAATCTGTAATTCCTTGAATCTGCTCTGATCACACAGTTTATTATCAGAATCCCATTAATAACGGTAACTTCAGGTCTGTTATTATAAAGATCACATTCCCTCATCCTGCCATATTTTACTCTAGAATCTGGATCATCTTGTGTGTTGTTGTTTATTCTCTTTATTAACCACGGTAAATATTTAATAGCATCCATAATGTTTTAAATGTGTTTAAAGAATATAATATTACAATTATAAAATAAAGTAATAAAATATAAAAAATAAGGTATTCAGTAAACTAGCACACAGATGAATGCAAAGATACAATGAAAAAGAAAGTAATTTAAGAAAATGGAAAGACCTATTAGTGTTTCACATTCAGTTCTGTTGTTTTAAAAATTTTAGCACAGCACATTTGTATGCAAATGCAATCAACCATAAGTTAATTCTATCTGTGTTGGCATTATCGTAAATATTGTGTGCTGAATGAATAAACATGTTCTATGTATAACATCATGTAGGCGTCAGCAACTAGACCACAGTCTTTACCCTTTAGCACAATGCTGACCAAACTTCAGCACAGCATTGACTGCATAGCAGTCAGCATAGCACTTTCCATTAACTGATATTTCTACAGTTCTATATTTTCATAAAGACATTTACACTTTGACTGCTTTTATAACAGCAGAGCTCATAATAAATCGTGATTTCACTTTTACCCAAGTCAAACTAAAATGTGAGGGTGAAAATGACATGCGCAGTGAGTCAAATATACAGAAACAAACTGCTAAATATAGCACTTGTCATAAGGATATAAGTCAGTTTTAAAGCTTGCATGTGTCGGTTGAGTGTATATTAACAAATCTCACTGATTACAGCAGTTTGTAAAAATATTTTCTCCTGATAAAGAAGCTTGGTTTGTGCTGAAATGATGAAACTGAGAACTGTCATTACTCCGGTTCAACACACGAGGTCTTCGTCAGCACAGAGCTATCCATCTGCTTCCTGTTTCAGCCTCTGCTTCATGTCGGACCTCAATCTCCTGAAATTCAAGAGAAATTTGACTGGTTTTCAGATCGGATTAGATCAAATATTGAAAATGATTCGTTCATAAGAAAAAAAAAATGGATTTGATCATGTAACCCAGTGTTGGTTCTGATCAAACCTTCTGTAACGTATGAGCCAGGACAAGGAGGAGCGAGAATCCAAATGCAAGCACAGGGGTTTATTAACACAAAAAAACATAATCCAAACAACGAATCAGGGTACAATCCACATAGAGGAGTCAGGAACATAATCCACATGGCGCCGACAAGAGCAAGAGCAGAAACCAGGAACACACATACAGGAAACAACAACCAACAAACCACACCTGAAACACAGGCCTTATATACACGCAGGCTTAACAAGCTAATGACACACAGGTGGAAGTAATCACACAACAAAGAGTCCAGGCAAAGGTTTATGGGAAATGTTGTCTGTGATGGAATGGCAAAGGAGTAAGGAGCCCTCCGGTGGAGCTCATGGCACTCCAGCTGGTGATTGTG
Source organism: Onychostoma macrolepis (assembly GCF_012432095.1). Classification (NCBI taxonomy): domain Eukaryota; kingdom Metazoa; phylum Chordata; class Actinopteri; order Cypriniformes; family Cyprinidae; genus Onychostoma; species Onychostoma macrolepis. The sequence continues at coordinate 2,372,813 of NC_081168.1, read as the reverse complement.
ACAAGGAGGCTGTAATGAATTCAGACCAGGGCTGGATTGGTAATCGGGCATAGCGGGCGTTTTCCCGGTGGGCCGACGCACTTAAGAGGCCAACAGAATGCGTTTTTGTTTTTTTTGCCATCATGCAGGGACAGCGAGCAGCCAGTGGCCCATTGATTTGTCTCCTGTATTGACAGCGTAAACCACCCGATCACAAAGCGCTATAGACGGAGCGATTACGTATTTTGCTCCGCCTACACAAAGATCGCTTCACTTCGTCGGCTTTTCCCACGTTTTCACAGCAGCTTTATCGAGAACAGGCTTGCTCTGCGGTGAGAAATGGCCCAAAGAGCCAGGCAGGAGTTTTTGAACAGTAGCCTAAGATTTTGAATGTTTTTTAAAGAATTATCTTCTGCTCACCAAGCCTGCATTTACTGTGAAATATTTTTACTATTTAAAATAACTGCTTTCTATTTGAATATATTTTAAACTGTAATTTATTCCTGTGATCAAAGATGAATTTTCAGCATCATTACTCCAGTCTTCTGTGTCACATGATTCTTCAGAAATTATTCTAATATGCTGATTTGCTGTTCAAGAAACATTTTTACATATTATTATCAATATTTAAAACAGTTTTTTTTCTGGATTCTTTGATGAATAGAAAGATACAAAGATCAGCGTTTATCTGAAAAAGCTTTTGTAACATTATACACTATACCATTCAAAAGCTTGGAGTCAATATTTTTTATTTTTTACTTTTGGGGGGGGGGGGGGGGGGGTTATAGAAATTAATTATTTTATTTAGCAAGGATGCTTTAAATTGATCAAAAATTATGATAAAGGCATTTACAATGTTACAAAATATTTATATTTCAGATAAATGTTGTTCTTCTGAACTTTCTATTCATCAAAGAAACCTGAAAAAAATTCTACTCAGCTGTCTTCAACATAATAATAATAATAATAATAATTATTATAAATGTTTTTTGAGCAGTAAATCAGAATATTTGAATTATTTCTGAGGGATGATGCAACTGGAGTAATGATGCTGAAAATTCAGCTTTGAAATCACAGGAATAAATTACATTTTAAAATATATTAAAAAAGAAAACAGTTATTTTAAATAATAAAAATATTTCACAATATTACTGCTTTTGCTGTATTTAGGATCAAATAAATGCAGACTGGTGAGCAGAAGAGACCTTTGACGGGTAGTGTATATCAATGCCAGTCCAGCCCTGATTCAGACTCCTGATTTAGAACTTCAGTAATTAACTTAAATCTACAAACTTCTAAATGTGATTTCCGAGGTCTTTAATGCTGAACTCTGTTACTGTGACTGAAACTCTTCCATCTCACAAAATAAAACTTCTCTAACTCTGCACTGTTAATAAAACACTATTAACACAGTAAACACATAATTTAAACACTCGAGACAGAAACCTATATTAATAAATTGCTGTAGACTACTTTGTAATGTAATATTACAGAGCTTTTATTTGAGAGGTTGATCAGCATGATAAGAGGAGTTTGATGTGAAAGTGACTCACATGCAGCAGTTTGCAGCAGCAGCATCAGTCCAAAGATGAGCATCATTTCTCTAAAGTCCAGTTTCCAGAAGAGTTCAATCCCAGCAGAAGAGTGTGATGCTGCTTCAGTCACACAATCACTTCTCACTCAGACAGAAGAGCGACTGACACTCAGCTGTGCTCACAATACAGTTATTAAACTACTGCACAGTTTCTGTCAGATAAAAGGAAGTTGAGATCATTCACAGGTTGGGGTTTTGAACAGGACACAAAAATAGCTGAAACATATGATTAACCATCAGGGTGGGGACTTTCCATTGACTAATGCTTCTGCAGTTTTATATAAAGACATTATTTAATACAACCTGAATTCCGTAAATGTTGGGACATTTTTTAAATTTGAATTAGAATTGCAAATCACATGAGCCAATATTATGCACAAAATTAGCTCATTTCAAATTTGATGCCTGCTACAGGTCACAAAATAGATGGGACGGGGGTATGTTTACCATAGTGTAGCATCTCCTCTTCTTTTCAAAACAGTTTGAAGATGTCTGGGCATCGAGATTATGAGTTTCTGGAGTTTTGGTGTTGGAAATTGGTCCCATTCTTGTTTGTGTGGCGAGAGTCATTACAGGTTTTAACAAACAAGCCCAAGTTCATCAACTTGTAGAAAATGTGACTACGCCACCTGGGGGAGTTTCGCTCAGGAAATAGAAATAAACACCAAAGTTTGTTATTAGGTCACACAGGTTCGTTTCTCCTATACAAGAGTAGGCAAGAGACGTAGGTACCGTATAAAAATACAGTTTTTTAACAGGATAAATTCACAAATATAGAAAAATCACTTAAAATAGCCTCAGTGATACTATGCCACCCCTGGCAGCTCTTTACAAGGACATGTTAAAGAGGCAGTTAAACTAAAGAGTATTAGTAGACTGTCTGCTTAATATCTTCTAACACTTTATTTTGATGGGTCCACAACATACAACATACTGACTATGAGAAACTTTACAAGTATATGTCAACTTATTCTACTAACCCTAAACCTAACCTAACAGTCTACTCTGAGAATAAGTTGACATGTAGTTACAAAGTTACTTCTAGTTAGTAGAATGTCTAAAGTGGACTATCGAAATAAAGTGTAACCGTGACTTTTGACTGGAAATACACTATAGATTCATTTTAAAACATTTTATTTTTATTTAACTTGATACCAAAGTTCATTTTAATTTCAACACTGACTCAATTACAGTTTTAAAGAAAATTGTTTATCCACATTCAATAATAACACACAGAGCTTATGAATAAAAAAATACATATGTGTGGCTAAACAAGTTAAACATTATGTAAAATACAGAAGATCTGCTGCTGCTCTCATGAATCTTCTGCTGTGTGTTCATGTTGATCTGTAAATCTTCTCATCCTCACTTTCTGATCTTTCTGTTTCTCTCCTAAAAACATCATCATCATCATCATCATCATCATCATCATCATCTTCACACTCTTAATATCTGCATGTCAAATAATAATGATGATAAGTGTCTCTCACCTGACGTGTGTCTCATGTAGATGTGAAAAGCTCCTAACAGACCCAACAGAACCATCAGCTGGAAACACCAGACCAGCACAAACACCACAGACACTGAACAACACAAACACAACATTCAATCAACAATTAGGCAGAAAACAAAACCTTAATGTTGTAAGCAGTGACACATTCTGATGTCTGTGTGCTACTGATCACTGATATTAACACTATTCACTGCTGAGAACTAATGACACTTCTCAAGAATTAAGAGAACTAACTGTTTTACATCATTGGTGTTGCTGTGGTTTTTATATATACAGTATCTGGACATTCATGTATTAAAAGCTCACCAACAGGACAGGGTTTGAGTCTAATGGTCTTCTGTGCGTGACTGACGTGGTTCTTCACGCTGCAGCTGATGTTTCCATCAGTTCCCTCATCCAGATCAATGCTGCTGTTTCCAAACATTGGTCCTTGCTCTAGTATTTTTCCATTCAGAGTCCAGCTGTAGAAGATCTGATCTCCCTCAGATGAGCAGAACACTGAAGTCTGATTGGAGGAGCAGCTGGATGACACTTCCAATGAGCCAATAGGAGCTGGAGGGAGGGACACATCACAGTCACATGACTCTTTCTCAACCTATAATCAGCATCAATCTCAAGGCATTTCTAAAATAAAATATATTGCTGAGAGCTTCTATACCTTCAACAATCACTTGAAGTTCACTGAGAATGACCATATCTATCTCAGTGACCATTGAGCTGTAAGTCCCCGAATCTGCTCTGATCACATTGTTTATGGTCAGAGTCATATTATCAAAGAAAAACTCAGATCTGTTTCTGATGGATTCATGTTTATTTATGATCAGAGTCACATTTTTTAAGAACTCAGATATGTTTCTGATGGATTCATAATCATACTCTTTATTTTTATTTATGCTAAAAATTTTCAGTCTACTGCCATCATTTAACGTCTTATACAAATTAAGGTATTGAAGTGCAGGGTTCAGCTTCATCTGCAGATTGAGTTTGTGTCCCAGAGCTGCGTAACATTGTTTGATCGTATATAGTTTATCAAACCTGCAGAAGTGATCCAGACCTAAATAACAAAACACACACAAAATTAAATTCACCGACATCGACAGACAGAGTCAGTTACTGCTGGTATAAATATCATCTCTTATCATGAATTTCAATCAGACACAAATCACACAAACATTCATAATGAGTTCTACAGAAGACACGTATCAGACTCTTGATCTCATATCAGATTAAAAAGTAAATAAAACACATTTTCTACATTTCCTGAAACTTTTTGAAAACTTTTTTCAAAAACTTTTTTTAATAAATAAATAAAAAGCTGGCAGAAGGCATATATAACTCACAGAAAAACATCTCCAATCCATCACTGCTCATAATTTAATTCATATAACAATAAATACACGTACAGCAGCCAGAATATCAGAGGTCTGGTGTATAAACCTTAGCTTCCATGCACATATCTGGATTTATAAATAAAAATGGCAGTATGTGTGCTCAATGTAAATAGAAATATCGAAATATCATGTATGACTTTAATAGAAATGGCATGCTACATTTTAATGTTTGATAACATAGAGAATTGCTTGGCTGTGAAATTTCTGTTTTGAATTTTGCTCTTTTGAGTGCAAAGAAAATAGTTTAATTCAAATAATGACTGCAGTGAAAAATAAAATATAATGAACCATTACTGATATAGAGGCATGTTATCAGAAAATAAAAAACAGGAAAGAGAAAGTTAGAGAATCGTTAGCAGCGATAAAGCTGAACCATGTGATAATGTGTGAAAACAAGAATTGAAGTGCAAATCATTTTATATGCAATGCTGGTTTAGTTTGCAAGCTTCAAGTTAAAGTAGTATGTCGTAAATGCTATTTCCGGATACATAATCAGCTGTTATTCTTCACAGAAGCAGATTTCTGAGGAGCTCTGTCAGCTGTGTGTGTTCAGACTCCTGCACTTTATTTATGAATTACCTCCAAAAACTAAAGACATTTTTATTCCCACATAATTTTGGGATCTTTAACAAAAAAACAAAAAACAAAAAAAAATCCAACTCTTTTACTTTAAGTTTTGCAATTAATTAAATATTTATTTGTATTTATTTCAGAGATTGATCTGATTGATCAGCATGATAAGATGAGTTTGATGTGAAAGTGACTCACATGCAGCAGTTTGCAGCAGCAGCATCAGTCCAAAGATGAGCATCATTTCTCTAAAGTCCAGCAGAAGAGAATCAGATTGAGTCTCACTGACAGACAGCAGCTCTACTGACACGTCAGGAAATTACATGACTTTTACAAAGAAAGTAAGAGGAAGTTTTCAGAGATCGTTACTGTGATTTAACACTTCCTACTTAAACACACATTCACACACACACTAATGACACTTCTCAAGAATTAAGATAACTGACTGTTTTACATCATTGGTGTTGCACACACACACACACACACACAAACACAAAACTGAAAGTCAGAGAACGATAAAACAAGAAGAATCATTTCACAGTCTCATTTCTAAAAGTGTCTGCAATTATTGTTTGGCACGACTTTGTTTGAATTTTATCAATGCAAACTTTCTATGAACAAAGTTAAAATAAAAGTTAAATTGTTTACGAGCTCATCAAAGGCTTTTGATTAATATCAAACAGACTTCAGTGTTTATTATGAGCAAATGCAATATAATACAATAGAAATGGTGTCTGAAATGCATTTGTGATGTGGAGCCTAAAATTAAAACAAAGGAAAACAAATCAGTGAAACCCAGTGAAAAGGAAACTTAATTTCTCAATTCATATTTCTGAAGAGATCTTGTGAAGAAATATGTGACTAAACATGTTGAGATCTGTTGAGACAAAGCAAAGCAGAGATCAAAAATCAACACCATAAAACTGACACATGGATCAAGAGGAACAGTTATAAACAGATGAAACAGACACTGTTAATGAGGAGAAATCAACCAAAAGAGCAGAAATGTGAAATAAAGCAGATTCTAGAAGAATAAACATACAAAAAGATCTGATTCAGAGAAATAAAAGAGTTTGATAGTGGATGAACAGAAGGCGTTTCATGTAATGATATAAAAACACTGCTAGCTCATTCACAGCAGAAAGACAAAAAAGCAATAAAACAAATGTCCAGAAAATAATCCAATCAAAAAAAGAGCTTCATAATTAAAACTACACAAAATGTCTTCCGGCTTTATTCTGTAAAATCTCCTGCAGTCGACAGGTAAAAGCTGGATTAATGTGAGAATCTGTGAGATTATGAAGTCATTTCTCATAGATGTGATGATCTGCTGCTGCTCTCATGAATCTTCTGCTGTGTGTTCATGTCCTTCTCTAAATCTTCCCATCATCACTTTCTGATCTTCCTGTTTCTCTCCTAAAAACATCACATCATCATCATCATCATCATTCAAACTCTTAATATCTGTATGTCAAATAATGATGATGATGATAAACATCTCTCACCTGACGTGTGTCTCATGTAGATGTGAAAAGCTCCTAACAGACCCAACATAACCATCAGCTGGAAACACCAGACCAGCACAAACACCACAGACACTGAACACATGAACAACAACCATTAGACACAAAACAAACCCATCCTTCATGTTTCCAGGAGTGTGTTTGTTAAACTCGTACCACATTCTGATGTCTGTGTGCTGCAAATTACACAAATTAATACCCGCGTCTCCTGATGGTATATTGAGGTCTTATGAAGCGAAACGATCGGTCTGTGCAAGAAACTGAACATCATTTACAACATTAATATATAATCCAGAGCCTCAGGGAAATGGGGAATGTGATTCTTTTCCGGAAACTGTTCTTTTTGCATGACATATCTACAATAAATTAAAGCACCCAATAATTATGTCAAACATTATTTTTTTATTTTTTTATTTTTTTTTGTGTCTAAAGCATATAAAGTGAATAAACTAGTCTTCATCAGCTTATCTTTTTACATACACAATGAGAAACCATAAGAAATTTACTTTTAATTTCACCGTTTCATTCAAGTGTTCGGTTCACAAATGCACATATCAGCGGCTCATTAGTCTTCGGTTCGAGTCAAACTGTTTCCTCAGTTCAGTGACTGTTAGAGGAACTGGAGCACTAAATGAGTTAATTCATCAAAGGATCAGATTCGCCGCTATTTTGCAACATTGTAACAACTTGTAGTTTTGTGCTGCTCAAGCCGCGAACTGTTTCAGATGCTTCAGTTCGATTTGGTGAATTTATTCAACTAGTTCACCAAAAAGAACTTGTTCAAAAGAATGATTCGTTCGTGAACCGGACATCACTGCAGACCGTTTGCCTGAGGCTCTGGATTACAGATAATAATGTTGTAAATAATGTTCAGTTTCTTGCACAGACCGATCGTTTTGCTTCATAAGACCACAATATATCGTCAGGAGCCACGGGTATTCATTTGTGTTTCTTGATATGTTTTAAAAACGGGCAGCTGCTGACTTGCATTTTATGAATCACCAAGGACCACGCTTTAAGCTAAAAATCTTCTTTACTGTTCTACTCTACAAAAAAAGTCATCTAAATCTCAGATGGCCCGAGTGTAAGTAAATCAACAAGATATTTTAATTTCTATGGCAATATACAGTAAGCAACATACTGCTATTTAAGATGCTTTTGACTAAATTCTTCCAGAGATTCAATAATGAGCTGCATGAATAAAAACCTTCAGAGAGATTCAATGGATTCATCTGCATGAGAGTGAGATCTTTGGAGAACATGAGATTGTAATGAGTCTGATGAGAGAGTTTCTGTACCTTCAACAATCACTTGAAGATCTCTAGATGTTTCTGTGCCATCTGCGTGATCGAGTGTTAATGTGTAATTCCCTGAATCTGCTCTGATCACACGGTTTATTATCACAGTCCCATTAATGACTGTCACTTCAGGTCTGTTATTATAAAGATCACATTCACTCATCCTCATCCTGCCATTCTTTACTCTACAAACTGGATCATCTTGTGGGTTGTATATCTTCTTACATATCTTCAGGTCATATTCACTCGCGTCCAGCACCATCTGCAGATTGAGTTTGTCTCCCAGAGCTGTGTAACAGTGATCAGACTGATCAAACCTGCAGAACCGATCCAGACCTGAAGAACAAAACACACACACACGCACAAATATAACAAATATAAAGTAAGAGAGAACATTGTGGATACGAAGGGGTGAAAGAGGAAGTTGGACAGAGAACTGTTAAAAAAAAAAAAAAAAAATTCTGCAGAAGAGTAGCTGAACCAATTTCAATAAAATGTTTACTAGCTCCTTAAAAGGTAAATCAATATGGTTTAGTTGCTCAGTGAATGTACAGCTGTTACACTCTGCACAGTGAGATTTTATACAGATGAAGGAGGTTGTGAAGAATTCTGACTCCTGACTTTGAATATCAAAAATGAACTTAAAGCTGCAAACTTCTATGTGAATTCATGGGTCTTTAACGCAGATGCTGAACTCTATTACTGTGACCAAAACTCTTCCATCTCAAAAATTAAAACTCTACACTGTTAAGAAAACACTATTAAACTAAACTAAACTAAACTATTACACTCAAAACAGAAAACTATATTAATAAATTGCTGCAGACTATTTTGTAATGTAATATTACAGTGTTTTTATTTGAGAAATTGATCAGCAGCAGAAGTTTGATGTGAAAGTGACTCACATGCAGCAGTTTGCAGCAGCAGCATCAGTCCAAAGATGAGCATCATTTCTCTAAAGTCCAGTTTCCAGAAGAGTTCGATCCCAGCAGAAGAGTGTGATACTGCTTCAGTCACACAATCACTTCTCACTCAGACAGAAGAGCGACTGACACTCATCTGTGCTCACAATACAGTTATTAAACTACTGCACAGTTTCTGTGAGAGAAAAGGAAGTTGGTTGAGATCATTATTGAAGCAGTTTGGGGTTTAAGATCTTGCACAAGAACACAAAACTAACTGACACATACATGTGCTTTTCTTTCTTTGTGTGACTACAATTAAGGAATAAAAACACTGCTGACTAACAAACATCTACTAAAGAAAACATCTGTCACGATTTGCATGTCTTCTGTCAACTTTTCTAAGTCTGAATCCACGAGGTCTGACACAAAATCATAATGGACGATGTTCCCTGTTACTGCACTGGAAAACTGACCATCAGAAGTTTATCTAGGATATCTGAAGTGTTTATTTATTTTTTTATATTAAACCACAAACAAAAATGAGGCACAAAATGACCTGTGCTGTGAGTGAAATATTCAGGAAAAACAGCTAAATAAAGCAGTTGACATAAGGATATGTATAAGTTAGTTTTAAAGCCTGCATGGGTGGTTTGAAAGTGTATTAAACTCTACTGCAGTTTGTAAAAACCTTTTCTCCTGATAAAGAGGCTCAGTTTGTGCTGAAATGATGAGACTGAGATCTCTGTCATTACTCAGGTTCATCACACGAGGTCTCCATCAGCTCAGAGCTGTCCATGTGCTGCCTCTTTCAGCCTGGTTTTCATTGATTTAATACTGAAAATGGTCTGTTCAAAAGGGGAAAAAAGATTCTAAAATTGGATTAGATCATGCAATCCAGAACAAAATGTAAAACAACTTTAAAATTGGTCAAATATTACAATGTCTGTATCATTGTATCAAGTCACTCAGGACTTCAGAACACAGGGGTTGCATCTGAAACCGCCTACTCAATGAGTAGGTACTTAATTTCAAGAAGTACTTACTTAACGAGCGCTAAAAGAGTACGTACTCTACAGCCAAATCTCGTTGAGTATGAATGAGGTCCGCCATGTTTACGTTATCATGTGATTTATGACGTTATAACAAACGCAAACACAAAACTGGCTTAAATCTCCTTGTTGTCCTCTTTTTCTGATTGAATATCTCTCTCGTTTCATCCCTGAGGCTTATAAATAACAAAAACAAATGCAATTTTAATGCATTATATGATTATATGAATTTTATGATTATTCAAAGAGAGTCAATCTTTTTTTTCCCTGTGTATAATATTATACTATGATGTACGCAAACCCATTATAGTTATGTTTTCTTTTCTTTCTTTTTTTTGGTCATTATGACTGTTCATTGTTTAAGATACTACCATATTTCCCTGAGCTTGTATGTTCTTCAGTAATAATAATAAAGGAAAATAATGTTTTGTTACAATATGATATTACAAACATTGCAATGTTTGTAATATCTGCACAGAGACGTCAATCAGCTCAGAAGATCTCATCTCTGGAGAAGACTGTTGATTTTACAATCGAAAAATGTGAGTATTACTACTTAGAAATTAAGATTACCTCAGAAAGCAGTGGTAGCCCAACACTTATGAACAATAATAATGATAAATGCTGACCAATAATTATTTTTTTTAGTAAAACAAGCAAAATGTAATTTGCTTTTTCATATGCCATAGCTATGCATGACACACTAGACAAATGCAGCCAAAGTGAATACATCTCAATTTTCAGTCAAGTAATGAATTAATGCATGTGTTAATGAAACAATTATATTTTATTTACTGACAACAACAGGAAACATTAATAAATGAGTAAAATGTAAATAAAAGTAAGCATGACAATAAATAAATACAAGTCTACAACACATGAAACAAAGCTTTATTCAAACATATTGTTCTGTTAATCATGTATTTACACATGGTGAGCCCACATCAACACAGCTGATCCAGTTCTGCAGCTTTATTCTGATGAAGCAGCTGACCACCGTGTCCACCTTCACCTGTCTCTGCCGTCCATCACGTCCCTCACTGCTGCAGTCACACTGAATCCGATCATGGATGAGAAAGAGACATCGAGGCTATCATTGTCTGAGAGCACAGAGAGGATGAGTACCACACAATCTTGAACAAGAGCAGAAGAATGCGTGCAGGACAATCTGCTGCTGCTGTGTCTGCTCCAAACATCTGTGTGCCTGCTCTCTATGAGAACAACTACCTGTAACACATTTACACGGAGCAAAACATATTACATATGTTGTTAGCATTCCATTTCTTGACAAATTTAAATTTCATACGTTTACAATTACATGCTAATTTTTGATATAGCTTCGATCGTTACTTTTGTGGTGTAATGAATTGGTCTGCAGAAGGTTGCTGGTTTGATCTCCGCAGTCGTCACCACCGGTGTCTTTACTCCGAGCTGCTGCGGGGGGGATCGGGGTCTCTGTAATAAGAGCATTGTAAGTCACTTCAGATAAAATTGTCTGCCAAATGCATAATTGTAAATGTAAAAAAAAGTGAATAAATTAAAATTTAAATGTAAATGCTTTTTTGTGCCTTGGCACAAACGCTCAATAAAGCTGCTTATTTCTTAGTTTATTTCTTCAAACATACATATATATATATATATATATATATATATATATTCAGTCATTATTTACTTGCCTCAATGCTGTTCAATCCTTGTGTGTGTGTGCGCGTGTTCCCCCCAACTCAAAATAAACTACACCTTAAGATTTAAAAGATGTTTTATTCATTTCTATAGTGTACTCACTCAAAGTGAGTACACTATAGAATGGCAGCATTCCTCCATCAGTCAGTCTTCAGTGGATAAACACTCGTGTGTCTCTGTAACATCAGACAAGAGTCAGTCAGCTGTGATTTATCTGCTCAATACTGCATTTACATGTTGAGGTAGACGCTGATGCGTTAACTCACTTTTTATTCAACACACATCTTCCTCAGTTTATCTACAATACTAATGGACAAATAAAACAGATAAGTTATGTTTAGTTACTCCACGTAGATTTGTATATTTACATTACATTCATCTAAAGCAGTGTTGACAGTGAATTCTACATAATAGCACATACATCACTCACTCAGATGTGTGTTCATGTTGTGATGTGCTCATCTGTAATTCTTTTAGTACATTTTCCTGTCTAATGTTAAATAGACATTTAGTAATCGTCTTTAAGATGTATATGGTTTATGTAAATGCACTCTGGAGACGTGCATGTGTTTACTGGAGCTCCGCTGTTCGCTATACATAATGAGACGTGTTTTTACAGCAAAATCACAAATATACTGTAACATTACTGTCTAGCGTCTTTACACCTTCAGCAAATCAACAGTTTACTCTAGACGCACGTCTGAATCTCGCGAGAATTAGTATGTCACCCAGGAATTCTCGCCTACTCTATTATGGATACTGAGGTTTCGGACATACTTATTCGCTCGCTTACTGCTTTTCGCCTACTATATAGTAGAGAAGCAGGCGGTTTCGGATGCAGCCAGGGACTAATGGGATCATTAATGGCACAACAGGTGGGAACAATGAACTGATCAAGACACAGGCAAAACTAGGTCACAACATGAACTCAAAACACACAGACATGTAACAATCATGTGGTTTATACATATTTAAAATTTAATTCTATTAATCCTTTCTGTGCAGTTAAAAAAATATTTTGTCCCCATAATATAATCCCCAAACATTTGTCAATATTAATATATTTATAATATTTATATTTTTCTATTTATATATTTGTTATATATTTATATTTATTTGTTGGGAGTCGAATGAGGGAAACTGAAAATAATCAAACTTTTCAAAATTAAACAACTAAAGTGACCCAACAAATCTTTGCATTGTTACTGTAAACTATTATGCATGTTCAGTTACTAAAACATGTTCAGTTTTATTTGTCAAAGCCAGTTTTTACCTGCAATTTATTTATTTAGTTATTTTTGTGCTTTGTGAATCTGCATTTCAGACCCTGTGATGGAGCTTCACTGAACTCTAACACTCATCAGTCATTCTGTCTTTGACTCGGATGCAGTCAGCTGGTGTGTGAATGAAGAGAGGATTGTGATCTTCTGTTGACTGGAGCAGAGACTCATGGGACTCGTTGAGTTTGTAGCTGCTCAGAGCGACACCTGCAGGAGGAAACTACAACTACAGCTGCACTCCTTCACCATCATCTGACCTCATTTCATTCACAACAACAGGGTTAAAATCAGCTTAATCTGATTTATCTGAACTTAACTTATCATTAAAGATACATTGCAGATGTTTGTTTAGGTAAAATTAACAAATTACTCAATTATCAACAAAAATGATCAGATAATTGATTAATTCCTTAATAAATGAGTGAGTACATTAAAGCATCAGGATTCAAGTTCATGTCGTTATTTATGGTAATTAATCTATATTTTCAGCCGTTTTATCAGATTTTGTCCTATGTCATATTTAATTAGGTTAGTGTCATTGCCATGACAATATTGTTTGACTTCCTCTGTTGCTATTAAAAATAACATCTGGCCTGACTGAGACAGATTTTTTGGGGGAGGTTTGTTTGTGGTTCATGCTCTCTCAGAAAAATGTACAAAGCTGTCACTAGAGCACAGGTATGGGCAGAATTTCAGAAACATGTATTTAAAATACATATTTGAAACATATATTAACATATTTGAAAGCCTTTTGAAAAATTCAAATGTAATTTATGTATTTAAATACATTTAAGATTAGTATTATTGTATTTGTACCAGTCAACCTCTGTAAGTCAATTTGGATAAAATTGTCTGCTAAATGATTAAATGTAAAGCAATTATGTTTTAACCACAGATTGTGACAGAGAACAAATCTGCATATCTAACTGCAGATAAACTTCAAAACAGGAAAAATATATTCTGTAATTTAATGAATAACTTAGTATTGTATAATTTTTTCCCCCCACTATACTTGCAAATGGTAGAAAATAAATAGTGCAATCATCTAGATAACAGAATGACAGCTCTTTATTTAGATAACACAGTAGGATAAAGCATCAGGCTGCACATGCACTTATGAAAAAATGACACAGTCTCATAAAACACAAGTGAACTATAATCCTAATCAATTAATTGACAAAAAAAACGCAGCATTGGCACACCCATAAAATAGCAGCACATGGGATAGAGACAAGACCCATCCACAGGGGGTAGTACGAGAGAGAAGATTATTCCCAGCAATCAGCATCGATCACTGATGAAAACATGAAAGTCACCTCATGTCCGTGTTGTCAGTGTAATGTTGGCGCAGGTTGAACAGTGAAATGAGTGCAGTTTGTGCAAATGTTACGGTAACACAAGACAGACAGCAACTAACTCAACTACCTCACATTTACCCGTTCGGACGGCCTATAGCCTCTGAAAGCTCAATAGCTAAATATAATTAATTCAGGACCTACATTGGTCTGTTATTTTTCACTTCCAAAACTGTATCGGAGAGATGCTTCTGTGACCTTTCTTTTCTCATGGAGCTCCTGAGATGAAATTACAATTCCATGTATATATACACTGTATATATTTATATATATACACATACATACAGAGTTGGGTAGTAACTGATTACATGTAATATGGATTACGTAATCAGATTCCAAAAGTACTTGTAATTAGAGTACATTCCATTTTATAATGTTCATAATTAGATTACAGTTAGTTTATGGATTACATGATTACATATTCACACTGTGGCAGTCGATCATTCAGAATTTATTGATTCTTCCTAATTCTTCTTTTTTTCATTTAATGTTTACAGTTCACAATGTTTACAGTTGTCACTTAATGTGCTATTAATATTATGCATCCTTTCAGAAACAGTAAACCACGACCAGTGGTGTAACTTAGTAATGATGGGTCTATTACTATGGGTCCCCTGGGCTGCACAGTTATATCCCTCCCTTTTACACGTTGGTGGTGCGTCCGTCACCATATCACCTGAAGAAACCGCCCCTGATAGATGGCACTCATGGAAACAAAGCTCTTTATGAGCCGCATACTAGCAAGCTCAGGTTTTCTGTGACTCCTGAATTTCAGTTGCTTTGAAATGTTTTATTTATTCAAAATCACCAACTGCTGTGTTTTCATTATTTATGAGCACTTGTGCACATCGATCAGCTACTCGAGATTCACGATTAAAAGCTGACTCTCATTTAAGCTTTTTCTTGCCTTCATATTGTCACAGCTGCAAATCGAGAAGTGCTAAAAACAGAAGTGCTCAGTGGATTGGGGAAAAATAACATGCAATTGGATTCCTCTTATTTTCATTGTCTTGCTTGCTCTACATCTCATTCTCTGGAGCGTTTGAGTGGTTCGGAGTGAACGTCACCTCGCCGTACTGAACCTCATCCTCCTCCTCCTCCTCCTCCTCCTTCTTCCTCTTTGTCTGCCTTCGGACCGCAGCGTATTCCACATCAGCAGCAGGGAGCGAATCTGTGGAGAAGCGATGAAAGACGAGACATTACTGGACGTCTCCACACATACTGAGGAGCTGTTGCTGTTAGTCTACTGCAGAAATAGCAGCTTTACCACTGACTGACAAATCAATGGAGTGAAAACATTTTACTGGTAAAGTAACAAACAGTAATAATGAAAAGACTCAATGCAGTGCAAGTTAAGAGACTCTCAGAGCAGCTAGAGATGAATTTCATGCGTTTATGTCCTGTTCATATATTGAGGCAGCAGAGGCTGAAAATATCGTGAGTGTCATGTGTGCTTCAGTATGTGCGTATAGTAAACAAAACCGCACGTCTGTGCCGCTTCATTCACACAGAGACATGCAGAACATGCAGGATTCCTATTTAAAAGGGACACAACACACACATTTTCTGCCAATCTCGTGTTAATCTTGAATACCTATGGAGTAGTATAGTCCAATTTCAGTGTTTGCAAACAGTGATGCATGCTTTTAAAAGACAGATACATTTCTTTTCTTTTAGTCTGAAAGGGTTTGAAGGGTCTAAATATGAAGTAATACATTGATTAGAAAACTTTTTATTTTGCAATTAGTGATAGTGAACATATGACATTGAGTTTTAGGCAGTAACGTCACTAATTCAATGATTGAGGCTAATAAACCACAAGCTGACAGATTCTTGTGTTGTTTTACAGAGTAAAGTAGATCTCTGAGCTTCTCTGAGTTTCTTACCTGTATTCTTCTTTTCATCCTTTTTTTTAAAATAGACATCACTGTATATGAGCTCCGTATCTCCAGCAGCGGCTGATGGGAAAACACTTACATTAGCAACAGATCAACTACAATCTCATATTTCAGTCATTAAAGTATTGGCTTCAAAACTAGATTTATAACAGATCATGCCAAACATTTTTAACATATCAGACTGTTTGCATGTAACGCATTGAGAAAAAGGATAGGAAAGAATACAGTAGTATCAGAGTAATTTGCATATGTAAGTACCCTCCAAAAATGAACAAACACTTCATTAAACCTCAGACGAGTTAAACGTGTATGTTAATGAATTCCAGTCATTTGTAAACAAGGCGTGCATGTGTGCACATTTACAATTGGCAATTTATTCCAACATTAAACATACTGGTTAACTCATTCATTTGTAATTACATATATGGTAAATAGTGTTATTGAAATGCAGTGTCAGAAGAACACTAAACATTTAAATGTTTTAAGTGAGTTTCAGAAGTTGATGTAAAAAACCAACTAACAATGTGAAAATATGATCACTTTCTTGAATCAGGACAGCTTTATGAATCATTTACAGAAAAAAATAATTAAGCTCATGTTTCTTGAATAAGGCTAAATGACTTTAACCTTCCTATTCATAACGCGATCATACGCGAGTACTAGTAAAAAAGTAATGCTCAAAATCATTATCAGTCATGAGGCTTGAGGAATAATATTGTTTCAAAGCCTTTCTGCCATTTTATACCAAATTAACACCAGAAAGTTTGTCAAATCTCCACCAAAACTGGCTCAGATAGTCTTCATAACATTTATAGTGTTTCTACTTTTAGCGTAATTGTCTTTGAAACTGTCTGTAAGAGAGAGCAATGACCAAACAAATATATGCAGCACGTATAACATATGATCTACAAATCTTCTCAGCATTTTAAGGTATGATAACCCGGGTGTTTGGCTCTGTAATTGACGCTTCAATAAAATATTACAACATTTTAACATTCATCAGTTATTAAATGAACTACAGATTTAAAACAAACTGACCTGGTGTCGACTTGAGCTGTTTCTTCTTGTAAACGTAACATACAGTGATGAACAGCAGAATCAGGATCAGAGCAGCGCAGCCCAAAGCAATCAGAGAGACATCTAAAATAATGAAAGAAAAAACCCAAGGCCATTTAAATCAAACTCCAAAAACTGCTTCAAGAAGTTCAAGAAGTTGAAGAAGTTTGCTTCAAGAAGTTCATATGAGGACAATGCAAAAATGACAATAAATAAAATAAAATGATAAATTCACAATACATTAATGCAAAAATCTATATTAATTATATAATATGTATAAAATAACTAAAATCATCATATCATCATAAAATGCACCTCAGAAATACAGTTGCATCAAAAAAAATGTATTGAATCAAGTAACAAAACATCACTGTAAATAATTGCAATTCCAAAAAACAAAAAAAAAAAATTGAATTGAATTGAATTCTAAAACATTAAGAAAGTGTAGGAGTGTATTTAATTGTCATTAAAATAATGTCGCAATGCAAATAAAACGAATGGTCCTTATTTTCTTTATGCTAAATATAATTTATTTAGTTTTTTGGATGAAATGTTTGTTTATAATTTAGTGCCATGTCAGCGACTGCAGAGAAACAAGTGAAAAATAGTAAAAGTTAATAAATAAACTACAGGAGCATCTAAAAAAATTAGAATATCGTGAAAAAGTGATTTTTTTTTAAACTTATTTCAAAAAGTGGAACTTTCATATATTCTAGATTATTTACATGTAAAGTAAAACATTTATTTTTATTTATTTATTTATTTTTTAATTTTTCAATTTTTTTTCAAAATTTTATTTTAATGATTAGAGCTTACAGCTCATGAAAGTCAAAAATCCAGTATTTCAAAATATTAGAATATTTACATTTGAGTTTCATTAAATGACCATCCTTACAGTATAAATTCCGGATATCTCTTGCTCTTTGAAATCACAATAATGGGGAAGACTGCTGACTTGGCAATGATCCAGAAGACGAACATTGACACCCTCCACAAAGAGGGTAAGTCACAGAAGGTCATTACTGAAAGGTGTGGCTGTTTACAGAGTGCTGTATCAAAGCATATTAAATGCAAAGTTGACTGGAAGGAAGAATTTGGGTAGGAAAAGGTGCACAAGCAACAGGGATGACCGCAAGCTTGAGAATACAGTCAAGCAAAGCTGATTCAAACACTTGTGAGAGCTTCACAAGGAGAGAACTTAAGCTGGAGTCAGTGCATCAAGAGTCACCACGCTCAGACGTCTTCAGGAAAAGGGCTACCAAGCCACTTCTGAACCAGAAACAGCGTCAGAAGCGTCTTACCTGGGCTGTGGAGAAAAAGAACTGGACTGTTGCTCAGAGGTGCATTACTCTTGCTGCTCTTGCGGTTGTTTAGCAAATACTTCAATCATGAATTAAAATCTCACCAGGACAGGGTTTGAGTCTAATGGTCTTCTGTGCGTGACTGACGTGGTTCTTCACGCTGCAGCTGATGTTTCCATCAGTTCTCTCATCCAGATCAATGCTGCTTTTACACTCCGTACTATGTATTTTCTAAAAGTCAGGTATGCATCTTACTCTTAGATTAATCTTTGAGAATTTGATGTTTTGTACTGATATGATTTGATAACTCTGAATTGGCTTCTAATTGTTTTGTTATGTGATTGGCGTAATACAACTTTACCTGACTAATAATAAATTGTTATATTTGACTTATTCTGATCTCTTCTGAAATCATATTTTCTAGTAGATTAGAGTTGTAGTCTAGTGTTTCCACAAATCTGCGTCCAGGATAGATCATACCGAAGTACCACTGAAAGGACCATGGGGGACATCTTTAGGGATCTTCTGATTATCGCTGGCTTAACAAGTTACAGTTTTGGTGATTAGAGAAAAAATATCTTTGTTATAAGTTAGCAGGGTGCAGCTGACTTAAAGGTATCTAATCACCCTGTATCCTCTGAGTAAGTACAGAACTGGCGAGTTTGTGTCCGTGAGTTCACTGTTGGGCGAGTGAATTGCTAAGCGACACTGGGTCGCCAATGAACGAATGATTGAAAGTATGGGATTTCCAGAATAATCAAATATCTAAATTAATATACCATTGATATTTCTGATCAGTTTTTAATTATAAATATTTCCTAAATTTAATGATCATGTGAAATTGGAGTCAGATTGAATGCGGAGCTAGACTAAAATTGAAATTAAGTCAAAAGCGCAAGTAAAAGATCGAACACACATTAAACCTTCAACCAGGCCGCTAGATTCCACTTTTGGGCTGGCGGGTGGATCCTTACAATTTACTCACCTTCATGGCTTGACTTTGCCTTTCAGACGAATACAATCCGATATTAAAAAAGTCCTGGCTCTTCCAAGCTTTATAATTTATAAAAGCCAATCGCATCATTTTATTGTGATATTTTAATTTCAGGAAAAAAAAAATATATATAGAGCCTATAGATCCCTTGCTGCCATCATTATTATTAGGTTGTTATTTACATTATTTGTTGTAGCAGCTCAGCGCTCACACATCCTTGAAGAAAGTGCTGTAGGTGACATTCACACCAGCTGATGAGAAACTCTTACCGTAATCTGATGTCTGTGTCGATGTAGAGGTCAAACTAGAGGTCACCGATGCAGTAGTTGGTCCTGTAATAAAACATCAGTGCAGAATCGATTTGTCTGAATCTCATGAAACCTGATGAGCACACGTCCAGATCACATTTCAGTTCAAAACTGTAATAATTAGCATGTGTCATTGAATGTTTTTAGTGGCATTAAACTCTTTTGCATTGAGACATTTACCCCTCACATCTAATTGTTGACATGCGAGGAAAATGCAAAAAAAAAATGAAAATAAATTAAAACAAATTCAATTTAAAAAAAAAACAATATTAACTATAATGTGTATAAAATATCTAAAATCATCATATTATCATCATGAAATGTACCTGAGAGAAATGGATCATATTGCATCAAATAAAAATTTATTATATGCAATTGCAGTAATAAGAATCAATTAACAAAATATCACTCTAAATAATTGCAATTACCAAAAAAAAAAAAAAAAAAAAACTTAATTCTAAAACATTTAGAGAGTAGGAGTGCTTTTAATTGTCATGAAAATAATTCAAATTAAATGAATGGTTGTAAAATAGTCCTTATTTTTTATGCACAATATAATTTATTTTGATTTGGGGATGAAATGTTTGATGTTTATAATTTCAGGCCATGCAAGCAAGTGAAAAATAGAAGTAAATAAATAAACTATATATATATATATATATATATATATATATATATATATATATATATATATAAACAAATAAAAGGTTTTAAAGATTACTTTTCATTAAAAAGTGAGACCATGAACATAGCCTCTTATAATTAATAATCTTTCCTCAAGAATCATCCAAAAAGGAGAGTCATAATGCATCAAAATACACTTAAGAGATACTGCATTCTGACACAAGGGGATTCTGTGGAGAAATGTATCTTGTTGCTGGTGTCTAGCAAATACTTCAGCAGTGTATTAAAATCTCACCAGGACAGGGTTTGAGTCTAATGGTCTTCTGTGCGTGACTGACGTGGTTCTTCACGCTGCAGCTGATGTTTCCATCAGTTCTCTCATCCAGATCAATGCTGCTGTTTCCATCCATCAGTGGATCTCCATTCAGAGTCCAGTTATATTTGATCTGATCACCCTCCTTAGTGAAGCAGGACACTGACCTCTGATTAGAGGAGCAGATGATTGACACTTCCACTGAGCCAATAGGAGCTGGAGGGAGGGACACATCACATCACATGACAAACACAGGAGAATCTTGTTACTATTACTGGAGTATGTAGTGTGTTTACTGTGTGCTACAGGAATAAAAACCTTCACAGAGATTCAACTGATTCATTTTCATGAGAGTGAGATCTTTGGAGAACATGAGATTGTAATGAGTCTGATGAGAGAGTTTCTGTACCTTCAACAATCACTTGAAGATCTCTAGATGTTTCTGTGCCGTCTGAGCGATGAGAGAGTGTTAATGTGTAATTCCCTGAATCTGCTCTGATCACACGGTTTATTATCAGAGTCCCATTAATGACTGTCACTTCAGGTCTGTTATTATAAAGATCACAATCCCTGATTCTGCCATACTTTACTCTACAAACTCAGATTGAGTTTGTGTCCCAGAGCTGTGTAACAGTGATCAGACTGATCAAACCTGCAGAACTGATCCAGACCTGAAGAACAAAACACACACACATATATGTTTGTTTGACTATATTACTGAGCTCTTCTCATAGATCTCCATTGTTTTTTATATGAAGTTAATTATATTGTCTGTCTCCTAACCCCAGTCCTAAACACAACCCTCACAAAAAGCAATGCAAAACACTAGATTTTTATCGAAAGACAATTTGACTGATTTATAAGCAATTAACGTTACTTCAAAAACAGCGATTATATCACCTCGTTGCTGGGGAATATAATGTAGTGATCTAGTATCTATCTTTTATTTTAGTAATACAAATCGTGGGGAAGCGTTGACGTTGCAGTTTATGTGTGTGTGCAGCACAATCTGCGATCTCTGACCTCTCTCTCTCTGTGTATGTGTGTGTGTGTGTGTGTGTGTGTGTGTGTGCACGAGTGATGCCTGTTGGTTAGTGTGCATCAATTAAAGCAGCGCATTAATACGGAACGGTGATTAAATTGACTTGGAACTACCTGTGCATTAAACGGTTATACTGCATACCTGCCAGCCAATCAGAATCCAGTATTCAGACAGACCATGGAATAAATGTACTTATTTTACAGGGCGAGACCCTGTTCAGTTGTTTAGTTGTGCTGATTTTATATTCTTTTTACTATTTTTGAATCTCTGTGCAGCACTTTGGTCAGCTGTGTGGCTGTTTTATATGTGCTATAAATAAATTGAAACTTGAAACTTGACTTCTTTTCAAATGTTTATGACTTTTTGCCCTTTCAATAAACATTTGAAAAATGCACAATTTAATATGGAAAAAGGTAGATTTTAGTAAGTTTTCTTTGGTCAAATTAGAAGTAATGCTTCTCCCGCACGTTCAGTGGAGAACTTGGAACAATACAGAGATGTAATACATATATGATTTTTAAAATAGACATTTTAGAATCCTGGGAATTATATCTTCATGAAATTATATATTGGGATATAATTTTTTCATAATTTTGTTTGCTTATCTGGGTCATGGTATCGGAGAGGTCCATGCACGGTCACTCAAAGCAAGTACAGTTCATCATGTTGGCTCTAAACACAAGGCTTTGATATATAGGGCAAATCTCCAGATACAGGCAGGCCCGGTTCCAGAATCAAATCACTGCTTCTGAAATCAGTGAGGGTTCTCTAGCATTAATGTCCATCTATTTTGACATATTTTCACCCTGTCTATTGATAATATCATCTGCATATAAATGCTGCATTGTAAGATATCACTGGTCCTCTTAGCATCATGAAAAACAAAACTTATTCAAATTCTGAATGGATTAGCCAAGAAAGCGTGCAAAGAGCACTCCCTTTATTATAAATATAAAGCTGTCATTCATTTCAGTTTATCGCGACCTCACAACGTTCCGTTATAATCAATGAAGTTCTACACTGCACAATGAATCTTTTATTTACATCATGTTACACTTTGTTTGTTATAATGAGAGACTACCGAGCGTGCAGCACTGAACAAAACTGTGGCGTGGAGTTGATTCTAACTTAAAACGCTTGGCTACTGCATTTAGGAAATCAACAGAAAATTTAGGTGATTGGCTATTGATCAGTGCTACAAAAACACGTTGAAAACAGAAACCTCTAGGGTTCAAACACAAATACACACTGGAGCATTTGGAAAATATGTTTCGCCAGTATCCTATTTCTACAGCTTCAACTGACGTTCTCTCATTTTGTTCACTATAGGACTCCTGTAGAACCTGGCCTGGATACAGTTAATTGCAAAGAAATATCTAATGAATATTTCATACATGTTTTTAATGTTTGAAAAATGATTAAGATCATAAAAATATCGAAGCCAAAGGTTTTCATTAAGCAGTAGGTTACTGGTAGCCATGTCAGTAGCACAAGAGGGTGCTTATAAAAAAGCTAGACATTAAATTGAGCATTTATATATACTGTATTTAAAAACAAGCTTTATATCATTTTTACGATTTTTAATGAAATACGAATTTTGAATAATGAAAATTAGTTATTCTATTCATCAGTGTTTGAACCATTAAAGAAGAAACTGCTTTTTATAAATTTCATTTTTGGGTTAAAAATGAAAAATTGATGGACGCAAAAGTACACAGACTGAACATTCATGTCTTAATCTTTAACACCTGAAGTTAGATGTTAGAGAGAGAGAGAGTTAAGAGGAGTAACAGAGTGATGTGATGCAGTGAAAACAGGAATAGAACCAATATTTTCAACATCAAATGTTAGCTTAGGTTTAAAGATCTTTGAAAGGTAATGCATTTTCATCAATAATGGGATTTCATGGGTCTTTAACACAGACACTCTTTTACTGTAACTATACACTTCCATCTGACATATTATAATAATCCACTAATACACACTGCTAAGATCAGAAAGCGTATTAGATCACTGACGACATCTTTTAAATAATATTACAGTGTTTTTATTTGAAAGATTGATCAGCAGCATGAGTTTGATGTGAAAGAGACTCACATGCAGCAGTTTGCAGCAGCAGCATCAGTCCAAAGATGAGCATCATTTCTCTAAAGTCCAGCAGAAGAGAGTCAGATCGAGTCTCTCTGACAGACAGCAGCTCTACTGACACATCAGGAAATTATACAACTTTAACAAAGAAAGAAGACAGAGGAAGTTTTTCAGTGAGGGTCAATGTGGGTCAAAGGTTCGCACTTAAATACCTAAAATAGACACAGCAAATGAAGAGAAATCAACCAAAACCAACAGAATAATGTAAAGGAGCAGAAGCAGAAATGTTGAAATAACTCAGGCAGGTCTGAGTCTGATGAGAGAGTTTCTGTACTTTCAACAATCACTTGAAGATCTCTAGATGTTTCTGTGCCGTCTGAGCGATGAGAGAGTGTTAATCTGTAATTCCCTGAATCTGCTCTGATCACACGGTTTATTATCAGAAGCCCATTAATGACTGTCACGTCAGGTCTGCTATTATACAGTATTACAATTATTACAATTATAAAATAAAATATATATAAAAATAAGGTATTATAGCACACAGACGAGTGCAGATATACGGAATGATTTTAAAGCTACAATACCATAATTTTGATTTCATGGCTGTTAAAGACAGACATTTAGCTCTTTCACTATTTAAACACTTCCATCTCACACATATTAATACACTGACATTGTTATTTGAAGGGGAGACATTGTAGTTGAACTGATGTAACTAAAACATTGAGTAAGTTCAGTTAAATTGAATAGATTACAGTTTAAATGGAAGGACCTATTAGTGTTTCACGTTCAATTCTGTGGTTCATTTAAAAAAAGTTTTTTTAACACAGCATGTTTGTATGCCAATGCAATCAGCAAGAAGTTAATTGTATCTGTGTTGGCATTATCATGAATATCGTGTGCTGAGTGAATCAACATGCTCTCTGTATATATAACATCATGTAGCCGTCCGCAACCAGACCTCAGTCTTTACTCTTCAGCACAATGCCAACCATGAACCTCAGCATAACAGAAACTCTTTTAAACATCAAATATAACTCTAATGGGTCTTTCTCTTTACATAAAAACCGCATAAAATAACCTTTAATTACAACATTTACTCTCCTGACCAGATTCAGTTAATACGCCAGAAATGCTTCACGAACTAGGGAACTACGAAAATTTCAGAAGCTGTCACAAAATTTTATATTTTAAGTGTACTCCATTAATATACACTATTAAGAAGAAGAAATACACTTATAGACTTTTCTTACTGCAATATTTTAATATTACATCACATGTTTTCAGAAGAGCCCGGCTGACACTGTTCACAGTGTATTTATGAGACCAGAGCACTGTTTCTGTGAGAAAAGGAAGCTCAGATCATTCACAGGTTGAGGTTGAAGGTCTTGTACAAGAGCACAAAAATAACTAACACATACACGCGGTTTTATATGGTGGGGACTTCCCATTGACTAATGTTTCTACAGTTTAGACATTATTTAATATATTTATAAGCTGTTTTTATCACCCTTTCATTGCTTTTATAACAGCAGGGCTCATGATAAATCACAACATATAATTGTCCATAAAAGCCATTGCTGTCTGACAAGCATCTACTAAAGAAAACATCTGTCATGATTTGCACGTCTGACACAAAATCATAATGGATGATGTTCCCTGTTAACAACACTGAAAAAACTGACCATCAGAAGATTATCTAGAATATCTAAAGTGTTTTTTTTTTATATTTCTCACATTAAACCACTCAAACAAAAATATGAGGTCAGGTCAAAATGGCCTGCGCTGTGAGTCAAATATACAGGAAAAACCAGCTAAATAAAGCAGTTGTCATAAAGATATTTATAATGTCAGTTTTAAACTTTGCATGTGTGGTTTGAAAGAGTATTAACAAACTCTCACTGATTACTGCAGTTTGTGAAATCATTTTCTCCTGATAAAGAAGCTCAGTTTGTGCTGAAACGATGAGACTGAGATCTCTGTCATTACTCAGGTTCATCACACGAGCTCTTCATCAGCTCAGAGATGTCAGTCTGTTGATTATTACTGTAACAGCAGCACAACCGGAGGCTGCAGTTCTAGGACCCTATTTTTTGTGACAGCGCCATCTAGCCAATTCTGTTCCAACAGAGGAGACCTGATTCAAACATCAAACAAACAGATGCCAAGACTAGATCCATGGAAACTATTCATTTTTTTTTTTAATCTTTCCATCTTATTTTTAATGTAAGCGCTGGTGTGAACTTGAGTATTCGAAAGGGTGTCAGCAATCTCTATTTAGCCTGTTTAGCTGTGCAAAGCAGTTCATTGTGCTGCTGGATGTTGCAAACTGGTGTCTGTATTCAAATTGTTTTGCATTTACTACTAATAGTAAACATACTAATTTGTAGCGCAATTGTTTTACCGTTTACTGCACTTTAAGTGTGTCACACATCAGACGTGAAGCGCTGAAGTCTCACAAAGACACAAGCCTTTCTTTCCAAGAAAACTGAATTTAAAACCAGAATATATTGAAATAAATTAGGTTAAATATTTCAAGAGGGTCATCAGCAGGTATGTAGGAGTTGGCTAGGAAAATAATTAAGTGTATACAATTAAATAACTACATAATTCCTAAAAAATAATAATATAATTGAATAGCAAGTGCTATAAAATAATATGAGCCGCTAATACATACATACATACAAAAAATGTATTAATAAAATAAAATAATTAAAAAAGTGTAGGGTCCTAGAAATGCGGCCCTGAAACTGCATCCTCCGGTTGTGCAGGAATACCCTTCTCACCTGTTTCAGCCTCTGCTTCATGTCTGACCTCAACCTCCTGGACTTCATGGGGATGGATGCAGAGTGAACTAATACCTTTAAGTCGGTTGCCACATCCTCGCTCACATAAAAGGCATAGTTTCCTTATTCACACAATTGCACCTTGCTAAGTCAGTGATAGACAGAAATCAGAAGGTCCGACATTACGTGCCACACGCTCCATTCATTGGACCTTTAGTTTGATCCTGGATGCAGATTTGTTATAATACCAGACTCCACTTAATCTACTAGTCACAATGATTTCAGAAGAGATCAGAATAAATCAAATATAACATTTTATTTGTCAGGTAAAAATGCATCATGACAATTGCATAATTAAACAATGAGAATCCATTTCAGAATTAATTTCAGATCAATACATAACATCAACTGCTCAAAGATGAATCTAAGAGTGAGAGAAGCATACCTGACAGCAGAGAAACACACAGCAACATGTGAGAGATTTTCATGCAGATCTCCAGAGACACACTGTGGGGTTTTCTGAATCCCAAATGACTGCATTGGCACTTTGATTAGATATCCAGACCAGAACAAAGAAATCTTCAAATTAGTTTAATTAGGTTGGTCAGGATCTTTCAATCTTTCTCATAATATAAGTGACTGCTGTGAAATTGAGACCATTTTACCAATCGCACTGAGACATTTAAAATGATGCCAAACATAAAAGGGGAAAAACAGTAGATTCACAAGACACATCATATGTGTTATATAGACCTTCTTACTTGAGCTTAGTGGAGGAGAAAGTGAGAGGAGAGGGAGGGGATCATAATTAAGCAAGGAGACAAGATTGGTCATGCTGGTGTCTTTTGCTTTTTCTGTGAGATCTTCTCTCCAGATTAGTGAGTTTATCGTTTTGTTGCATGGCATCTGTTTTGTGAGAGTTCTTGAATTTTGGCTTCATGAGGAGATCAAAGTGGCCTCATGGTGTGATCTATTAAATGCAATTAACAAACCATCTAATACTATTAAATCTGAAGCGTCTGTTTAATGTGTTCTTTAGTTGATAATGTCATACATAAACATATCAGAGATGTGTCTTTCTTCTATAAGCGGTGCAAGAAATCAGAGAGATACTATACATACAGTAAAAGCAGAGGAACAGGAATTATAGCTGGACTCATTTATTTAAAAAGAAGTCATTTGATTTTTGTTTTTATATATTGTTTGTTTTTTATGAATTGGGCTTAAGCTGCTGCTCTCACGAATCTTCAGCAGACATCTTCTTCAGTGTGTTCATGTCGTTCTCTAAATCTTCTCATTCACACTTTCTGATCTCCCCGTTTCTTTCCTAAAAACATCACATCATCATCATCATCATCATTATCTTCATTCTCTTAATATCTGCATATCAAATCCATAATGATGATCCAACAGAACCATCAGCTGAAAACACCAAACACCTCAGACACTGAACAACACATCAATCAATCAATCAGTCTATGTGTAGTTGATATCTGATGTACATCCGAGTCAACAAGACGGAGAGAATTTAGCGAGTGAAGGGCATAAAAAAATGAACCGAGATTCATCTGATTAATTTTCATGAGAGTGAGATCTTTGGAGAACATGAGATTGTAATGAGTCTGATGAGAGAGTTTCTGTACCTTCAACAATCACTTGAAGATCTCTAGATGTTTCTGTGCCATCTGAGCGATCAAGTGTTAATCTGTAAATCCCTGAATCTGCTCTGATCACACGGTTTATTATCAGAATCCCATTAATGACTGTCACTTCAGGTCTGTTATTATAAAGATCACATTCACTCATCCTCATCCTGCCATTCTTTACTCTACAAACTGGATCATCTTTTGTGTTGTTTATTCTCTTTATTATCTTCAGGTCATATTCACTCGCGTCCAGCACCATCAGCAGATTGAGTTTGTGTCCGAGAGCTGCGTAACAGGGATCAGACTGATCAAACCTGCAGAACCGGTCCAGACCTGAAGAACAAAACACACACACACACACACACACTTATTAACATGAAATCTAAAGCATTTAGTTTTATTTACTGTCACGAATCCGGTCTATGAACTTCCGTTCACTCACCACCAGAGCTCACTCGCTCACCACACTGACTCTCACAGCGCACATCACACTGGACTCAATTTCCCATCATCCATTGCACTGATTGCACACACAGCTGATTGCACTGATCACTCTGCTGCTATCACCAATCACACACTCTACTTAAGCCATGGTCTTTCTCTCCCTCACTGCCGAGTATTGTATGTACATATCCCTCTCCTAGCGATAGCTACTCTACAGAGCCCTTGTTAGTTATCCTAGTCTTGCCTTGCCTGTTTTCCTGTGTTTGTATTCTAGCCCGTGTTTCCTGGATTAACCCTTTCCGTGCCAGTCCATGTTCCTGTTCAGTTCCTGTATTGTCCTGCGTTTTTCACTCCCCGAGTGTTAGCTGCTTTACGGACCATTTGTTAATTTCTAGTCTGTGTTCCCAGTATTTACCCCTGTCTCACTGTTCGGACTCTGTTTATTCCCTTGCCTGGATTACAGCCCGTGTACCTGGATTATCTCTCTGCCTTGCCCTTTTGGATACTGTTCGCCCATCGTCGACCTTCGCTTGCCCTAGGATTACTCTTTGTCTTGTCCCTGCCATACCTGTTTGCCATTGTTTCAACCCTGCCTGTATATATGACCATGCCTTTAAATAAAAGCTTGCACTTGGATCCGCAAGTCTCACGTCTCGTCAGTGCTCTTTTCCACATTCATTCACATGTATTAATTTAGCAACTTTTATCCAAACGATTTCCAAAAGTTATTTTAAAAACTTTTAAATCCAAATCCTTTTTAAATCCAAAGTCATTTAATTATTATTATGTATTATTTTTCTTCTTTTCTTCTCTTCTGTTTTTATTATTTGAGATGTTTGTTCTTTGAAACGCTTTCTCAAAGGCCAGCAGCGTCTCAGGGTTTCACTGCAGCTGTTTATTCTGTTCAGAGAACCAGTGAGGAATCTACCGCTCGCTCCTCTCTCTGTCCTGTTTTTTTCATTCAAGACAGTATGAGATATTGTCTTGAATGAAGAAAAAAAAAAACATTAAACTTAAGAGTTTCTAGAGAAACCAAAGTGTTTTCAATACTTTTGCTCTCCGTTCCCTACGTAGTGCACTATAAGAAGTGTTGGCCATTTTGCAGTTCAGAACGAGCATTTTATTTCCCTATATATTTCACTCTTTGATACTGTGACGATTGTTACCAGAGAGAAAATACAGAGGGAATATGACAAACAGAAATTGTCATAAATCATAACATCCATAAAACCAGAAAAATGGTATATTCAAGATACACACTAAACTTTGCCATTAAACAGGAAAATATTATAATATTATGTATTTTTGTAAGTAAATACGTTATGTTCATATCTGTAGATGAACAGAACTGAGATGAGAGGAGCAGAACACCCTCATCACCCCACTGGAGGAGCAGATGATTGACACTTCCACTGAGCCAATAGGAGCTGGAGGGAGGGACACATCACAGTCACATGACAAACACAGGACAATCTTGTTACTATTACTGGAGTATGTAGTGTGTTTACTGTGTGCTACAGGAATAAAAACCTTCACAGAGATTCAACTGATTCATTTGCATGAGAGTGAGATCTTTGGAGAACATGAGATTGTAATGAGTCTGATGAGAGAGTTTCTGTACCTTCAACAATCACTTGAAGATCTCTAGATGTTTCTGTGCCATCTGCGCGATCGAGTGTTAATGTGTAATTCCCTGAATCTGCTCTGATCACACGGTTTATTATCAGAGTCCCATTAATGACTGTCACTTCAGGTCTGTTATTATAAAGATCACATTCACTCATCCTCATCCTGCCATTCTTTACTCTACAAACTGGATCATCTTTTGTGTTGTTTATTCTCTTTATTATCTTCAGGTCATATTCACTCGCATCCAGCACCATCAGCAGATTGAGTTTGTGTCCCAGAGCTGCGTAACAGGGATCAGACTGATCAAACCTGCAGAACCGATCCAGACCTGAAGAACAAAACACACACACACACACACACACACACACACACACAGAGAGAGAGAGATAAATGTGTATAAATATGAATTAAAATCAGACACAAATTCCACAAACATTCACAGAATTAAGGTTAAACAGGAGAATCGTTTCTGATCTCAGCTCTCAAATGATGTTCCTTATGAAATAGATCAAAATTCATTAATTCATCTCAGTGGCAGATGTGGAAGTGAGTGATTTGATTCTTCCATCTTTTCTCACGAGCGTTCAAGTCTGAACACAATCACCTGAGCTTTGAATTTCATGTGACTGATAACTCTGGAGCTGCAGAACATTTACTAAAATAAACTGAAATATTAGCAATATATGTTGCTACCAACATAAAATTGAAAGCATGGAGGGAAGGGAGAAGAACCGAGTGGATTTGAAGGAGTGAAAGAGGAAGTCAGAGAGAAGTAGGAAAGAAAAAGCAGCAGGAAAGTATCTGAACCATGTGATAAGGGGTAAAAAAAAAAACAGGAAGAAAACTGTGAACTGTTCAAATACAATGTTAACATATGTTTGCAAGCTTTTATGAGGTAAAGTTATGTTTTAATCAGTCAGTAAATGCTGTTGGTATTTTCAGATACAGAGGCAAAATAAAATCACCTGTTATAGGTCTAAAAAGACTATAATTACAGAAACTATCATTTTGATTCCATGAGTTTTAAACACAGACGCTCTTTTACTGTGACTTTAACACTTTCTCTCACATATTATAATACTCCACTAATACACACTGTCTACAACAAGAACACACCATGACTGGGTCACTGAAGATATAATATTAATTATTAATGTAATATTACAACATAAATGTTTTATGTGAGAGATTGATCATCAGCATGAGTTTGATGTGAAAGTGACTCACATGCAGCAGTTTGCAGCAGCATCAGTCCAAAGATGAGCATCATTTCTCTAAAGTTTTATTTCCAGAAGAGCTTAAACCCAGCAGAAGAGCTTTAGATCGAGTCTCACTGACAGACAGCAGCTCTACTGACACATCAGGAAATTATACGACTTTTACAGAGAAAGAAGAAAGAGGAAGTTTTTTCAGAGATGGTTGCTGTGATTTGGCAGTTCCTACTTCAATACCTAAAAAAAAGACAAACTTACAAGAAGTAGATTTCTGAGTCACATTTCTAAAAAGTCTGTACTTAATCAAAGGCTTTTGACAGATTTATATCAAACTGACTTCAGTGTTTATTATGAGCACGTGCTATACTTGAGGGGACATTTGGACTCCATAACATAGAGAATACCAGTACACACACACGCACACATGTTCGTTTTTGTGAAAAGTGGGGACATCCCATAGGCGTAATGGTTTTTATAGTGTACTTACTGTATGTGCTATTGCCCTACACCAACCCTATACCTAAACCTACCCCTTACAGGAGACATTTCAACTTTCCCCAAAAAAACCTCACTCTGTGTGATTTATAAGTGTTTTGAAAAGTGAGGACATGGGTCAATGTCCTGAAAAGTCACCTTCACCTTGTAATACCTGTCATACCTTTGTCATTATACACATCTATGTCCTGACTTTTCACAAACACACACACACACACACACACACACACAGACAGAGAAATGTACCAAAATCTATAGAGTCAAAGTGATACTGCTAATATAGATCTCTCTCATCATTATTTAATATCAGACACAGATTACATTAGATTACAGTTTTTTATTCACGTTGGTACCCTTTTCACACGAAAGGTTTTCAAATTCAAACTGATCAAAATTGTAACACTGCTAGACAATATTTCAAAACCTGATCCCATGTTTTCAATATAGTTAAATATTTTTAGTTCACATAACTATTGTTTTGAAACAAGACTATAGTAATATGTAAAAGGAATATTTGGTTTAATCATGGAACACAAGAGTATGATCTCTCTAACACACACATACTGTACACACACACACACACACACTTTGAACATTGTGTTTTATCATGAGATGAATCGCTCAGTCTTTTGCAGTTTTTCTTCAACTGCTTACATTTTCAAAACTTTGCCTCTTTTTTTTTTTTTTTTACTTTACACACAATTTTTTTTTTTTTTTACTTTACACACAAATCCAAGAATTGCACACACATAATACAAAATGCCTCACATCTCTTGCAAAATGAAGCACTGCATTCAAAATGATTAAATATTAAAAATATTCTGAAATATTAAATGTATTAAATGTTATGTCCCAATGAGTGCTGGGCCTGTGTTTTTCTCGGTTTTTTTTAGGGCGGGGGTGTTTTTCCACCTGAGGCTCATTATTGGGGCTATAAGTGCAGCACTGATGAGTGTGGATGGAATGATGTGACACGCTGTCGTTCTGGATTGCATGAAGAATAGGATGTAGGAGAAGAAAGTTTAACATTCTTCAGCAATAAAAAAAAAAATGAAACCCAAATGTTATGTTTATGTAAAGTCATTTTTGCATTTTTGAATTTGATCATCAAAGGTTGGACATTGGTTAATAAAATGGGATTAAATACAAAGGATATCTGTGTTATTTAACTTATTTAATTACTGCAGGTTTGCGTATTATTCTGAGTTTGTGTTTCACTGTTATTATTCATTTTGAGAAATACTATGATTTGGACTATCATCCGATGGAGGCAACATATTACTAGTATCTCATTTTAAAGAATTTTACTAAATATAAAAAAGCAGTAACCAGTAATATTGACTTCTCCACTGTTGGAGGCAGTCGTTGTACAAGTAGGATGGTTGGTCGCTATTTAGAAGTTCAATGAACTGTGAATTAACATGAACCGCATGAGCTGGAGCTGAAAACACAGAATACAGGCGAGAATCACATAATACTGAACAAAAAGACACCAGGCAAGGGTTTGTTCAATAAACTTTATTCTGTCAATAATAATCTCCGGTTGATCACATGATCACATTGATGTAGATGAATTGAATCATCTCAAATTGAAGCTGTTTCAGATGATTGACTCACTTCAGCAGCTGTTTGATTCTCACATGGACTGGAAGGAAACTGAAGTGAACCAGAACTGCATTCACACTGGTATCAGTTTGATTCAGATCCATCATTAACAGCCTCTCAATAAAACTGCATCACAATATGACACATTCATGTTTACTAACTGAATTTAAACCAGATTGATCACGACTCATCAGAAGACACTTTCACACGGCATGAAACAGATCTGTTTACAACTTAACTGATACCTCAAATAAAAGTTACTCACGCTGGATACTGATATAATCAAACATTGTCTGAGCAGATTTACATTTATGCACTGAGTAGATGCTTTTATCCAGAGTGACTTTCAAATAAAGAACATCACTATGAATTTGTCACAGAGTCAGCCATATTCATAGTGTACAAGAAGATTAATAAAGCATCACAGCAGTGACTGAGTGAGAATAATAGATTCAGTCCTGCTTTCAGATTAATGCCACACAATTCTTAAAGTTGTTCAATATCACTTGCAGTTCATGCAGTGCATTGCTGTATTGGAGACTAGTGCATGATATCACAGATTGAAACACATAAGCTTCTATAAGCAAAAGATGAAAATAAAGATGCATAATTAATTAATTAATTATATTAATTATTATTATTATTCATTGACTTTCATCCCTTTCAAAGATAGTCTCAATATAATCAACAAGAAAGTAAATCATTAGTAAGAAAAACAAATGTTTTGAGTTCAGTCGAAGGAGCTTGTCGGTATCTTACTGTCAAGGGCTCATTATTAACTCACTCACTGAATGCTACACGTGTTCTGACCTGCAAGTTTCATTGTGGCTTTGGCTGCAAGTGTTTTAGCCTTTCTACGACTGATTCCTTTGCTCTGTGCCTCCTTTACTGCAAGCTTTTCCTCTTCACTTCTCAGTACAGTCAGAAAAGGATAAGCTTCAAGAGCTTCATAAACAAATTCCAAAAAAGATAGCTGCGCTTCATGTTTTGACTCCTCTACTAACCTCCAGTATATTTTCTGCCATTCTGATTGAGTGACTTGTTTGTTCTCCTGTTTGAACCGCTTCACTTTTTCATCCAGTTTCTGCTTCTGAATCTCCTGAATGTCTTTCTCTGTTTCTTCAAACATGTCATTGGTGAAGTGTGTCCCTCCATTTTCTGTCACCATCTTCTCTATTTTACTGATCAGATCTTTGAACTGTGAGGAACTAGCAGACTCATTGTTCAGACAGAAGAATCGATTTCCACAACTGTCTACAAATTCTTTCAGATCTGGATTACCGTTTTCTAGAAACTGCTCAATGGTTATATTTTTCTTCTCTAACTGATCTTTGTGAGTGAAGAGGACTACAGTGTATTTTTCCATCTGTTCTCCAAACACTTCTTTGAGCTCCTTTACTGTATTTTTCTCCTCCTCAGTAAATCGATCCACTTTAATCACAAAAATAAAAGCATGTGGTCCTGGAGATGCGAATGTTATGGATTTAACTATTTCTTTCATAACTTCTTCATTACTGAGTTCAGTATCATAAAGTCCAGGAGTGTCGATGACTGAGATCTCTTTACCCTTCCTCACTGTAGCTTCTGACTGACACTCTTTAGTCTGAGAGCTGGAACTGGATGAAGAATCAAACATGTTTCTGCCGATGATGGTGTTTGCAGTGGCACTTTTCCCAGATCCAGTTTTTCCCAGCAGAACCAGTCTGATCTGGTCTTTCGGATGCTCAGGTGAACATTCATAAGTTGAACTGTCCCCTGAAACTACAACACAACAATCACATCAATGTGCAATTCAATTATATAGCCTTTCTCTAACAGCTATTCTCTTTTAAGATCAGTAGTATTCACATATCAGGCGTTTGCAGATGTTTATAATTAGAGCCCAACAATATTGGTGCCTTTCATTTAATAAACAGTTTCGCTTAATCTAGAGGTGTCAAACTGTATTTCTGTACAGGTCACATCAGTGTTACTTAAAATCAAATACCAATTTTGTTACTTATAGTTAGAAGTACCTTTAATTCAGATTATTACTGTTTTATTAAGAATGTGCTGCTCTGAAAACAGTAGGTATTACAGCTGTGGATCCAACCAGGAGGCCTCAGCACACTTCCATGGGGGCCGCAAGATGATTTAAAATAAGACAAAACAAGCTTTAAAACATCTAGATATATTAGAAATTTTAAAAGTTTGAATTCTAGTTCTGAAAATGTCATGTAAATAAAAAGTCTTAAAAAGTAATGGAATTTTTTATAATGAATAAAAATGTTTCTAGTTTTGTTAAGCTCTAAAATATTCAGGTAGAAATAGCTATTTAGGAGTAAAATAAAAAAAGAAATAAAAAAAGAAATCTGTATCACAAATGACTAGAAAAGTAATGTAATCTCATTCATAGTAAAACCCTGAAAAACATTCAGCCATATACACTTCTGGAGTTATTGCATTTTTAATTAATTATAATAAAATTGTTATTTGAATATATTTCCACTCGTAGATTGCAAATATAAAAGTTTGAAAATGATCAGCTTTGTCATTACAGCAGAAGCACTCACAGCATGTTGTAATTTCAAGATGAAAACTCGTGAGGTTCTACTCACAGCTGTTCACATTCTCAGACTGGTTGTCTAACAAGTAGACAAAACCATAACGCAACAAGTAACAATTGTTACAGTAATGCCTTATTAATAAACTTATAATTTATTTATTTTTAGGGATGTCCTGATCAAGTTTTTTGTGCCCTGATCGATCTAAGTCATTGAATATTGAGTATCTGCCAATACCGATAATTATTTTATTTGATATATCACTAATATAACAACTACTTCAGTAATTATATTAATGTAATATAATTACAATGGTAAACATTGTAAACACAATATTAAAAATATGGGACTATTGATAAAGATGTATTGTATTTTATATGTACAATAAGCAGAATAATTGCAACCTAAATAAAAAATGTGGAGATAAGTTTACAATCATGAAGCTGGCAGTGTCAGAATTCCAGTCTGTCAATTAGAAGCAACCTATAGCAACACGTTATGGCACCATCATATCAGCCAGTCTGACGGCAGATAAAAATAAACAGTAAATAGGTTAAATGACTTTGAGTGATTCGGTACAAAAGTGTGCATCAAATATTATAAACACGGAAGCTTGTGACGCGATAGAACGGTTCTCATGCACATGAGCTTCTTTACCTACTGCACTCTGACTGTGTTTGTTCTGTTGTTGAAGTCTTTAAAAAAAAAAGCTTCTTTACTTTACTTGATCATGTGACACTTTGCCCTGACTTGTGTTTCAGTTATATTTCTGTTTTTTTTAGGGTTATTGGGTTATTTTCTCCATTATTATTAGACATTTTACTAGGTAAATGTTTTTGGCTAGTAGATCTGTGTAATTACATGTCTAAGACATAAAATAAACATGACATGGTTGAAAACACTGAACAGCCCCTCGGTCTCTCTGACTAAAGCTGTATGAATACGTTACACCATGAATAAGGTTTTCACACCAGTGCGATTTAATATTCACAAGGAAAACACTTGTTTGTAGGATTAAGAGATTAATTTATGGGCTAATGGAAATATGACAGGATCACTGTGCAGTTAAGTTATCTAGGTCTAGGAGCAACTTACAATTGACAATAGTGTTCTTGCTGTCGCTCCTCCTCATTTGTTCCATGGTAAATTTCCCTCCGTTCTCCATCATCGTTCCTTCAATCTTCTGCAGTAGTTCTTGTACCTGATCTTGTGATTTACTCTTGTTTTCGAAACAGTGAAACTTTCCTCCACATTCAGTCACCAGTCGCTGAAGATCTTCATGGTTTTGTAGATGTTCATCAATGGTCTCCTCCAGCTCCTCCAGCTCATCTCCATGTGTGAACAGAATCATGATGTACTTCTGAACTTCAGGACCTAATAACCACTTAATATAATCCAGGATCTCTTCCTCTTTTTCCAAAGGTTCCTCTAAAGGAACAGTGATCAGAACTGAGACCTGCTGAACATTGAGAGACCAGCTGCTCTTTCAGTTTCTCCAGCTTGTCTTTATTCAGATCTGGATCCAGTAGATCTGGACAATCAATCACATGCACCTGCTTCTCTCCAATCTGGGTTACTTTCTTTCTCCCAGTATCGTGTTTCCAGATGAGCTTTTCCCAGAACCCTTTCTGCCCATCAGAATAATCTGGATCACTGGATCATCTGGACCTGCTGACATATCTGAAAGAGAGAGATCATATGGAGTATGAATGTAAATATAATGTCAATGTATTATTTTTGGGGCACAAAATGAAATTGATGCAGCCATTTTCAAAAATTGGGCCATTTGTTGTTGTTGTTTTGCAATGAAAACCCACCAAAAATCATGATTTACTGATGTAATTAGTGTTACTGACAGTGAGAATATCATTACCTGTTAATATTTATGTGCATAATTACTGGAACCCTTGAACTAAAAATGTGTATATCCAGCAAAATAATGTGAAATCAGGCATTTTAAAAACTAGCAAATATTCACCCTAATCCGTTACATTCATTATTTTAATGACTTGGATCTTTGAATCTCGTTCAGAAAATTAACTAATCTTTTTTCAAGTCATTTTGTTCATTTCAGCAGAATATAATTAAAATGTTAATATGTTAATAGCCAAATTCCCCAACACAATTAGATACGCAAACATTGATCACAAGTGGGTTTATATATTTTTATCAGTTTTATTTTGATAAACGTAACACAAAATACCTTAATTATGGTTACATGAAAGGTAACAGTAAAGATAACAATAAAAAAAAAAAAGGATCAACTGATCTGAATGTCCCAGAATGAACAAGAAACCCACGTGATTGTTGCCATGTGTGATTCTGGCCAATCAAGTAGCTGTGTCGTGTAGCTGTGCCATCATCAGAGCTCATGCAGCCGCTCTGGAGAAGCTGCGCTGGTTGACCTAACCGACTACACTCCAGTCGCTCTCGCCGTACTTTGATGGCATACATCACATTCATGTGGCGTTGGTGTGGCAATACGGGAAAAAGTCTGTGCCAGTCCTTACCCACAATTAGGCGGAAGTATGGAAAACGTAAAAATATATAAGGAGTAAAACGAAAGTTAAGGTGCATGTGGGATGGAAATCTAAGTGTTACCTGACGGCTGATGCATGTGGCTGCTGCGGCTGTGTGCTGGATTTTGTATGCATAGAACGGGTGCGATTGCAAAAATCACAAGAAAAGTGCTTCCACATGGTTTGTCGGTTGCAATATATCTCCGCTGTCTCAAGTCAGACAAAAATACTAAGCAGCATGCACTGCTTCAAGTCAGACACCAATCGGTCAACGTCGCTTCAAGTCCAACACACCTATGTATAGTTATGAATGGAAGCAGCATCACCAACTATTTCTAATGGAAAGTAGCTGCTTGAGTGTGACAGAGGGGGTATGCAGAAGGACATTAAATACCTGGGGGTAAGTGACTGTAAAAAGTTTCAGAACCACTTACCAAGACCATATGAATAACAAACTCTAAATGGATAATTAATCATTCTTTTGGACATCAGTGTTTAATTGGCTAACATTAGCCATTAGCCAGAATCCTCTGGAGTAACAGCAATTCCAATTATTTCACTACTGTAAGTTAATGTTGTTAAATATAGAAAACATTTTACACACGTCAGCATGACATCAGAGCAAGGCGGACATAACTCGAACACTTTTCTAACCGGCATGCATCTCGCGATGATCACCGATGATCGGTTCTGTGCAGATTTTGCTCATCTCAAACAAGCATAATAATTTCTGTTTTATGTAGCTACACAAGCGATGAATGTGCAATGTGCGAATGTGCGATGAACACAAAATAAACTAATCACTCGCCAGTTCCAAATCTCCTACCAGTTTTCGATTGTTCGGATGCCTAGCATTCATCTGGGGAATCTCTGCTCTCTACCCTTCTACTCCTTCTGCTCTCCCGGATAAATAAGGATTTTTCAAACTCTGCTGCTCTGTGTTTCACGGAAACCAGGCTGAACGATGCCATTCCGGACAGCGTGATTCATCTGCCGAGATTTCCGCTGTTTAGAGCGGAGGCGACGCAGAATCACCGGGGAAATCGCGTGGCGGCGGGACATGCTTTTACATCAAAGAAAGGTGGTGTACAGATATAACAGTGTTAAAGAAGATGTGCTGTTCAGATCTAGAAGCGCTCTTCATTAACTGTAAGCAGTTATACTGGCCACACGTGAGTTTTTACATTCCACTGCAAGCGCACGTGTATGGAATGCCAATTCTACCATAATTAGAAATAAAGAAATAAATGAATAAATAAAGAAATGTACAAATAAATTTAAAAAAGCAAAAATAAATAAATATACAAAGAAAAGTAAAAAAGCAAAAATAAAGAATTATTTATAATTTTATTTCCTTATTTATGTATTTCTTTCTTTTTTCCCCCACATTTATTTATTTATTTTATTTATACATTTATTTATTTCCACTTTTACTTATTTTCACATTTGTTTATTTACGTATTTATTTCTTTATTTCCACATTTATTTATTTATACATTTATTTATTTTCACATTTATTTGTCCGTAGGGTAATGAGGAGGGCGTGTTTTACCGCAGGAATAGCAATCGAGCCAGAGTAGTCGAGGGGTAAGCTTGAGGCCACAGTGACACCTTGTGGTGCCCAAACGAAGCACAAGAAGTGTAGCCTACATGACACGCCTGTTGATAGTGTGGGATGAATGACTGAGATGGGCGAAATGGGCAAAATGTTATATCACGGTTATTATTTCAGTTTCACGTGGGGGGTTGTTTCGGCTGGGAAGCCTGCTATCTGTGATCGCGTGCATTTGCTGAAGCTCTCGGAAGCGTGCTATCGCTTTCTTAAGCGCGCTGTTTTTTTAGATTTCACTTTCAACGCATACAACGCATGTTTCCAAGATTCGGGAATAGAAGGAGGCATCGGTTACTGTAGAAGATTTGTTGCCTCACGCCACTTCCCGTGTGGACAGTCACCGCATCAACTGATTATAATGGGTTCTCTTGGTGTAGACAGGGCTTTAGATACGGATTAATCACGAGTCTTAGACTGGAAATATCCAGAATTAGGTCAAACAAAAGGTGTTCATGGGACGCATGGCCACGAGAAATAAATGTTGTTCTCTCAACATAAGAAGTCGTGCTCCCTCGATCAAGTCCCCTACCTGCCATCTTTTTGATCATTTTGTCATGAAAATATATATTTTATTTTTTTAAATAGGCACATTAGGCCTACATATAATTATCACAGAAACAAATCCACAGCTGAACCGCAGCAACAAGTAGTGGTGTTTTCGTAATCAGCATAACCTATTTGAAAGAATCAGGACTGAACTCACTCATTAAGACAGTGACTTGGCACCACATAGTGTCTGTTTTAGTTTCATATTAAACGTATCATTTAATTAATTGATATATTTCATAATTTCATAACATTTTATGCATTTGTAGGCTAATTGCAGTGTAAATGCATTCAGTAATGATGTCTCTGATGGCTTTTGTTGACACTGTTTAGATTTTTACTAGTTACAGCCCTTTATTATTTTAACTGAATTTATCGATTGGAATTAAGAATGTGGCATTCCATATTCATGATGCATACATTAATACGGTTTGAAAAAAATGCCCCTGGACATCAGGTTACGTGTTTGTTTCTGATACTGTCAATGTTGTTTTTGGTTTTTGGTTACATGAAAAAAATGCAGTTAGCTCAAAAAGCTGAGGGCACACGGCAGGCGCTGTTTAGATGAGCATGATGCTTGTATGTTCAATGCATGTCGTGTGTGTTTCCCTAGCTCCGTTCCCATGAACACCTTTTGTTTGACCTAATTCTGGATATTTCCAGTCTAAGACACGTGATTAATCCGTATCTAAAGCCGTGTCCACACCAAGAGAACCCATTATAATCAGTTGATGCGGTGACTGTCCACACGGGAAGTGGCGCGAGGCAACAAATCTTCTACAGTAACCGATGCCTCCTCCTATTCCGAATCTTGGAAACATGCGTTGTATGCATTGAAAGTGAAACCTAAAAAAACAGCGCGCTTAAGAAATCGATAGCACGCTTCCGAGAGCTTCAGCAAATGCACGCGATCACAGATAGCAGGCTTCCCAGCCTCAAAGCTCACCCTCGACTACTCTGGCTCGATTGCTATTCCTGCAGTAAAACACGCCTCCTCATTACCCTACGGACAAAGAAATGTATAAATAAATGTAGAAATAAATAAATAAATGAATAAATAAAGAAATGTACAAAGAAATGTAAAAAGCAAAAATAAATAAATAAATATACAAAGAAAAGTAAAAAGCAAAAATAAAATAATTTAAAAAATAAGAAATAATTGTATTTCCTTATTTATGTGTTTCTTTCATTTTTTCCCACATTTATTTATTTATTTATTTATACATTTATTTATTTCCACTTTACTTAATTTCACATTTATGTATTTATTTATATATTTATTTATTTATTTATTTCCACATTTATATATTTCCACATTTATTTATTTCTACATTTCTTTGTCCGCAGGATAATGAGGAGGGCGTGTTTTACAGCAGGAATAGCAGTCGAGCCAGAGTAGTCGAGGGGTAAGCTTGAGGCCACAGTGACACCTTGTGGTGCCCAAACAAAGCACAAGAAGTGTAGCCTACATGACACGCCTGTTGATAGTGTGGGATGAATGACTGAGATGGGCGAAATGGCCAAAATGTTATCACAGTTATTATTTCAGTTTCACGTGGGGGGTTATTTCGGCTGGGAAGCCTGCAATCTGTGATCGCGTGCATTTGCTGAAGCTCTCGACAGTGTGCAATCGCTTTCTTAAGCGCGCTGTTTTTTTATATTTCACTTTCAACGCATACAACGCATGTTTCCAAGATTCGGAATGGAAGGAGGTATCGGTTACTGTAGAAGATTTGTTGCCTCGCGCCACTTCCCGTGTGGACAGTCACCGCATCAACTGATTATAAGGGGTTTTCTTGGTGTAGACACGTCTTTAGATACGGATTAATCACGAGTCTTAGACTGGAAATATCCAGAATTAGGTCAAACAAAAGGTGTCCATGGGACGCATGGCCACGAGAAATAAATGTTGTTCTCTCAACATAAGAAGTCGTGCTCCCTCGATCAAGTCCCCTACCTGCCATCTTTTTGATCATTTTGTCATGAAATGATTTTTTATTTTTTTAAATAGGCACATTAGGCCTACATATAATTATCACAGAAACAAATCCACAGCTGAACCGCAGCAACAAGTAGTGGTGTTTTCGTAATCAGCATAACCTATTTGAAAGAATCAGGATTGAACTCACTCATTAAGACAGTGACTTGGCACCACCTAGTGTCTGTTTTAGTTTCATATTAAACGTATCATTTAATTAATTGATATTAGGGCTGTCACGATATTAGATTTTTCATATCACGGTTATTGTGGCCATAAGAATCCATGATATCGATATATCGCGATATCTATAGAAAACTTTGGGGTATCAGTCAAATTCTTTTTACTTTGTTTATTGAGTTTTTCTTTTTCACCCAACGAACATAAGGATACTGATAAACACAGGGTACAAGACTCTGGCTTTCTCTGTCTTCTTTGGAGCTCCTATAAAATAACAAGAGAGAAAATACTGACAAGCTCAACAGTATGATGAATAAATATTAATGGTAACACTTTACAATAAGATGTCATTTGTTAACATTAGTTAATGTATTAACTAACATAAACGAACAATGCACAATACATTTATTACACAATTTATTAATCTTTGTAAATAAAAATACAGTCGTTCATTGTTCATGTTAGTTCACAGTGCATTAATGTTTACAAACACAACTTGTGATTTTAATAATACATTAGTAAATGCTGAAATTAACGAACTAAGATTAATAAATGCTGCAGAAGTTTTGTTCATTCTTATTTCATGTTAACTAATGCAATTAACTAATGTTAACTAATGAACCTTATAGTAAGGTTCTAGCTTTTGTAAATTATATTTTTGTAAATCTAGCTTTTGTGCGTACGTACACTTTTAGGATGAAATCTACGGAAAGTTTTATACATGAGGCCCTTGGACTTATGTAACATTCAACAATGATAAACCATGGTTTATGGCAAAACTCAGACATCTTCGTCAAGCCAAAGAGGACGCCTATAGAAATGGGGACAGAGTCTTGTACAATCAGCCCAGGAACTCACTGAATGAGGAGATTAGAGTGATGACTTTGTGGTGGCGTTCATGTGCGTTCAACTCGTAAATACGATGTTTCCGACATGACTTGAACACACCAGTAGATGCGGCCGCCATCTTGGAATGGTCAACTTGACGTCATTCACCATACTGTAGGTTCGCACAGAGCCGTTGGGTTCGCAGACCAAAGGCTGTGCAGGATTGTGGCATATTTCAAATATTCAGTGTTTACTATGGTGAATGACGTCAAGTTGACCATTACAATATGGTGGATGGCTTACGTATAGCGGCCCATAGAAACAGTCACTAATGAGGCATCTACGCATACATATCTATGCATATATCCGCCATCTTGGATTTCCGGTCTA
The DNA here is from genome assembly GCF_012432095.1 of Onychostoma macrolepis. Classification (NCBI taxonomy): domain Eukaryota; kingdom Metazoa; phylum Chordata; class Actinopteri; order Cypriniformes; family Cyprinidae; genus Onychostoma; species Onychostoma macrolepis. The sequence continues at coordinate 2,328,631 of NC_081168.1, read as the reverse complement.
GCGAGTGTGTGCATAGATAGGCTACTTCCGGTTGTGCTAAACGCCAGTGCAGAGAACTGGGAAAATCCAAATATTACCTTCTATATATGTTTACAGGATTTATAATATCACTTCAAAGGCAAATAAGATCTACACTGTATTACTGTTTGTATTACATTGATTTTTATTTCATGAAATTTAAGTTATTAGACATGGGCTTTGGGCTGCGATTGATCCTATATCCATTTCTCAAAAGTGCATATAGGCCTACATCAGTTTGTTCCATCATCATTTTCACATATTTTAACATTTTAGGCTACACATAGTTACTCTGCATCAAATATTTTGAAATTTAAAAAAAAAGTATGTAAAAGGATACAACTAATACATGACTAATTTAAAGATTTGTTTAATTTATGCAAAATAAATCATAAAAATAGCCTAAGTGCACTGCTTATAGACAATGATTTATGCAACAGATCTTTCACAAAACAGATAAATATTAATAAAAACACAGTGAAATACAAACACTGGTCTTTTAATTAATGCAAACCTAATTACATGATGTTAAATTGTAAAGTTAAAGTATGTTATCAAATAAAGTTAATATGAAGAAATCTCTGAGTGTCTCATTTGACAGTCACACACCTGATCTTATAAGTAGCAGTCAGAACAAAATCAACTCTCCGGACAGTATTGCACATTTGAGTGGTTTGTGTTTGAACTAAGAGATCGCTGTGGACTGACGCTGAAGCGCATAATCAACAGAAGAAAGAATAAAGCAATCTCCACCTTTTAGCTTGATGAATTTCCACACAGAGGTACTCGGTGTCTTTGATATACAACTATAAAAACATTAATTATATCTATCGAGCCAAGTTTCGCATGTTCCTTTACAGTAAATGCATATGTCGCAAGATCGGAAGTACTGTATACACACACTTGCTTTGACGAAGCTCACTGGCGCAAAACAAAACAAAAACAACAACAACAAAGGTCAGTTCTTGTTTCAACGTTGATACGATATGGAATATAAAGCAGAAGTATTGTCGATAAATGGATTTGTTATTGTGGGGGTGGGAGGAAGACAAAATGCATGCATTTGTTCTCTATTATAGGGCGGGGGACTTATATTTTGAGAACGAACGATCAAACGCATTGAAATGTATTTTTCCTCACATTTCATGATTTCCCCCATAACCATGTCGCCATAAGAGCTCCATAATGTTGCAGGATTCTCTTACCAGGCGGTGGTTCAGGTCCCGTCGCCATCTTCACTGGGCTATCTGATTGCAGATCGCAGCGCAACTGCGCGTAGAATGCTTCCTAATACACAAATGCATTCAAAATATAAAAAACAAACTTAATATATGTCTCCCATTGCTTATATTATTAATAAATCAACATATTTGCATAAAACAGGAAATGTAAACTCGCCACAAGTCGAGCTGCTTTGATCAGACTTATGGATTCTTTCACTTTCGATTTCACGTCATTCTCCCCACTGCAGTTATACGTCATATGACACACAGCAGCCACAATACCACTGTAGACTGATATAGTTTATATTCCCAAAATATATCATGAAATATCTCGATTCTCAAATATGTGTAAGTAAATGCATTTTGCACCTTTATAGATTGTTAGTTGATCTAAAATGCGTGATGGGAAAAGTAAGTTAGCCTAATAGTGTAATATTAACTTTGCATAAAAATCCTTCTTTTTACTTAAGTACCAGATGTCATACCATAAAATGAGTGTCATACCACAAACATATAACACGACTGACTTTGTATTTTATGTGGATTTAATTAAAACATAGTAAGTTACTAATTAGCCCATAACACTTTCATTGTACAAATAGAGCAAAGAACGTTTACATTATCAAATAACTTTTTCACTTCAGTCCAGCGCGTTCAAGCACTCTCAAAAACTCCCATAATAATCTCTAAAGCTGTTTACACTGTGAAATTAAAAAGTTTGTCTTGCAGAGATTGACTAAAATGAGCTCCTAAAACTTACTGCCAGATTCTGGAAGATTCTTCAAACAGTGGTACAAGAGGACGTGATGCTGGTCCTTCAAGAGTCTTATCCGTCCATAAAGCCTATACAAAATCAGTCTTCATGTATTTCACAACACTTTAGCATGTTATTCTTATTAAGTGAGGGTTATTTTTTAGCATTTTTTACCCAAGCAAGGTCTCTGAGAACCTGACACACTGCACTTCTGGAGACTCCAGGAAGGTTGCAGTTCTGGAAAATGATGGCGCTGGAGACTAAATGATTCCTGATGGTTTCTCACCTAATTCTTCACCTTAATTCTTAATTCTTTTGCAGTTAACGTGTCTTTTCTTCTCCACCTGTTTTTTCTGACCCTGCTGACCCAATGAGCATTTAGCTGCCCAATGATCATGCCTTAACTTTGCTAATTATATTATTTAATTAATATTGCATCCTTCTCATGGGCATTTATTTATTTTATTTTTTTACTTTGAGTTCAATCTCTTTTTTGGCTCATTTTATCTGTAAAAGAAAACCTGCCTAATAATTCTGCACACCTGAAATAAGGAGTTTTTGACTTTCAGCCTTCATGGACAATTATATATAACTTAGAAATTATTAAATACAAAATCAATAGTAGTTATTAAGATTGATGTGGTTTGGAATTGGTAAAATTTTCTTGGCAAAAAAATATAACCAGATTATCAACTTGCCTAATAATTCTGCACACAGTGTAGTTTATGCCCAAAGATGAAAGAGGCACATAGTCCATACAAAGAAGGAGCCATCAGAAACCTCTCATATCCATCAAGGAAAAAAGCTTCTAAAGGCTGGAATACAATAGGCTTCTGAAACAAAAATATGAGGTTCAAAATGACCTGCGCTGTGAGTCAAATAAAAAACAGCCAAATAACAGTCATAAGGATAATTATAATGTCAGTTTTTATGTGTGGTTTGAAAGTGTATTAACAAACTCTCTCTGATTACTGCAGTTTGTAAAATCATTTTCTCCTGATAGAGAAGCTCAGTTTGATCTGAAACTATGAGACGGAGATCTCTGTCATTACTCAGGTTCATCACACGAGGTCTCCATCAGCTCGGAGCTGTCCATCTGCTGCTGTTTCAGCCTCTGCTTCATGTCTGACCTCAGTCTCCTGAGAAATTTTACAGCTCGGATTAATTCGGATTGGATCAAATAATGAAAATGGTTTGTTCGGAAGAAAAAAATGGATTTGATCATGCAATCCAGTGTTGGTTCTGATCAAACCTTCAGTCTTTTTAGCAGGACTAGGATACATTTGATACAAAAATATCAGGATTCATTGTGGATTTCAGGTTTAGAAACAAATCATTTGAACCCATTGCTTTGGAACGCTACACGCTGGTGACGCTTGCTGGTCAGATGGGTGGATGAGTGGGAGACTGACTATTAATGTAGGACATCTAAACTTTAGTGCATTTATCTCTTCTTTTACAACATTATGGTGAACATGCTTGGTGTTGAATTCAAGCAGGGGTGTCAAGTTATTGAAATCACTTGACTTTCTGGAAATTATGTCAGAAATGTAGCCATGAGAATCTTCAAACAGGAAGTACCTCTTGTAAAGTTCACTCAAAGGTCAGTGACATAGGATTTAGACAAAACTAATGTTAAGGATATAAATCTGTTATAAATAAAACAATGTTATTCAACTGATAAAATGTGCATTAAGAAAGTTAAATGCCATACATGTAATTTTGTTCATTTTTGAGCTTATAATGCAGCAATATTATTTGTTTTAAGGCCATGGCCATGACTACTCATTTCTGTTATGGAGTGTTTTTATCATTATTACAATTTGCTTAACGCATGCTTTTGAAAATACATGTTATTCTTACCATGTGCAGAGTATAGAAGTTTAATAACAGTTTTAAAGTTTTAATAACAGACAAACTGATGAAGATAGCAAACACACCATAGGCCTACTAAATTAATTCAGCAAACATGGGTATGCACATTTAACCAGGAGTGTTAAATATGAAGTTTGCTTTGTAAAAATAAAACTATTTCTAACACAAAACATAGTGTCCCAGATTTGAGCATGCATTAGAAATGCACAAATTCTTGAATGATTTGGCACAAGGAGCACTAAAATGTGTGCCATTTCCCCTTTAAGTACAATGTCTGATAAATTTCTTCTGATATAGTTAGGAAACATCTTGGGGATTTCAAAATGGTATAAGATTTTGATTTATTGTTTTGGCTTCATATGGAAATATGATACACAAGTCAAAATTGCAAAAAGTGTCCCACCCTAATCCACCGTAAATGAAATAAAAACACAGACCAAACATGCATAAAAACACCATTTACAAACCAATTGCAAATGATTTATTGAAAGTGTAATATACTCAAATCCAGTTAACAAATCATCTAATACGATTAAATATGAAGTGTCTGTGTTCTTTTATTCACATGATTGTTTGTTTTATGGAGAGCTTGGTGAATCAGACTAATAAGAGACTTAAGAGTTAACTAGCCTACTACTCTTGCTTTAATACAACTGTGTCTTTACAAATGTCTACGAATTTATAAAACGCATCTGAGATCAGGTAAAAGACATATAGATGCTGGTTGGGTTCACTGAAGTCGCCCACTAGCGGTGAATCACTGAAATCCTGAAACAGTTATGACGTAACAAAGCCTCATTGATCTCAATCACGTGACGTTGGCAGTTTGACATGCAGCTAAATTTGGTTCATCATTTATATTTTAGTGGTCAACCTGTTCTGTATCCACACAGTTCAATATTCCATGTTACAACTGCATTCTACAACCGAATTAACTCCTGAAAATTCAGGAATTTGACACCTAACCCCAAACCGGAATCGACACCTTGACCACCAAACCCTTATGAAGTTAAATGAGCTTGTGACTTTTAACTGGAAATACAGATTCATTTCAAAGTATTTTATTTTCATTTAACACCACATGCCAAAGATACCAAAGTTTATTATTATTTCAAAACTGACTCCACTTACAAATTAATAAAAAATAGACATCTGTGTCTAAACATGTTAAAAATCATATAAAATACAGAAGATCTGCTGCTGCTCTCATGAATCTTCTGCTGTGTGTTCATGTCCTTCTCTAAATCTTCTCATCCTCACTTTCTGATCTTCCTGTTTCTTTCCTAAAACATCACATCATCATCATCATCTTTACACTTTTAATATTTGCATTTGCAAATCCATAATGCAGATGATAAATGTCTCTCACCTGACATGTGTCTCATGTAGATGTGAAAAGCTCCTAACAGACCCAACAGAACCATCAGCTGGAAACACCAGACCAGCACAAACACCACAGACACTGAACAACACAAACACATCAATCAATCAATCAATCAATCAATCAATCAATCATTCTATGTGTAGTTGATATCTGTAGATGAACAGAACTGATCTCACCAGCAGGACAGGGTTTGGCTCTAATGTTCTTCTCTGCGTGACTGACGTGGTTCTTCACGCTGCAGATGATGTTTCCATCAGTTCCCTCATCCAGATCAATGCTGCTGTTTCCATCCATCAGTGGATCTCCATTCAGAGTCCAGCTGTAGAGGAGCTGATCCCCCTCAGAGGAGCAGAACACCCTCATCACCCCACTGGAGGAGCAGTTGATTGACACTTCCACTGAGCCAATAGGAGCTGGAGGGAGGGACACATCACAGTCACATGACAAACACAGGACAATGGTGTTACTATTACTGGAGGATGTAGTGTGTTTACTGTGTGCTACAGGAATAAAAACCTTCACAGAGATTCAACTGATTCATTTGCATGAGAGTGAGATCTTTGGAGAACATGAGATTGTAATGAGTCTGATGAGAGAGTTTATGTACCTTCAACAATCACTTGAAGATCTCTAGATGTTTCTCTGCCGTCTGAGCGATGAGTGAGTGTTAATGTATAAATCCCTGAATCTGCTCTGATCACACGGTTTATTATCAGAATCCCATTAATGACTGTCACTTCAGGTCTGTTATTATAAAGATCACATTCATTCTCTCTCATCATGTCATTCATGACTATACAAACTGGATCATCTTTTGTGTTGTTTATTCTCTTATGTAACCCCAGGTAATATTTCCTAGTGTCCAGCACCATCTGCAGATTGAGTTTGTGTCCCAGAGCTGTGTGACAGGGATCAGACTGATCAAACCAGCAGAAACGATCCACACCTGAAGAACAAAACACACACACACACACACACACACACGTCTGGTCATTGTAAGGACTCTTCATAGGTGTAATGGTTTTTATACTGTACAAACTGTATTTTCTATCGCCCTACATCAACCCTACAGCTAAACCTACCCCTTACAGGAAACTTTGTGCATTTTTACTTTCTCAAAAACAAAAAAAAAAACAAACAAACAACAACAACAAAAAATCATTCTGTATGATTTATAAGCTTTTGTACCCACGGGGACCTCAATTTAGGTCCCCACCGTGACACGAGTCCCCATGAGTCTGTGTGTATTCAGGTCCCCACCAGAATATATAAACCTGCACACACACACACACATTCTCTCTCTCTATGAAGCATATAGTTTGATTTGCATTATCTGTAAACATCTGCAATTTTAAACAATATATTAAAAGCAGTTTGAAAATGTTTAATAATAATAATTAATGTTTAAACGAAATAATTTTAAGAAACATAAATTAATATTAAAATCAATTTGAATTTGAATTAAATTAAATATTATGCAATTCTTTTCTTTATCATAGTAAAATTTCATTTATAATTTACCATAAACATATTTGTCACGTTACGCTGTAGGAAGGAGCATGAGAGAAACGTGAATACAATCAATAGTCTTTATTCCATAGAACACAGGGGAAATCCACACAATAGGCGCTGGCGCAAACACACATACACAATGAGTAGACCAGACAGGGGAGAAACACCCAGACAGGAACTTAAATACACAGGATAATTAATTAAACACAGGTGCATGGAATGAACGAATTAGACTAGACGAGGACAGGAACGTGAACAAATAAGGGAACACTGAACAGAAGCAGAGGCAAAACAGGTCCATGATCTTGACACTATTGTAGGTTCACAGGTAGACATACATTTATTTTTATTCCCACGGCCTATGTGTGTTGAAATTATTTTTACCTTTCAAATCTTTACATTTTCCATATGCAGCAATGCTCTTTTCCACAATCATTAGCATTTATTAATTTAGCAACTTTTATCCAAACGATTTCCAAAATATATTTTCCAAAACTTTTAAATCCAAATCCTTTTTAAATCCAAAGTGATTAAATTATTATTATCTCTTCTGTTTTTATTGTTTGAGATGTTTGTTCTTTGAAACTCTTTCTCAAAGGCCAGCAGCATCTCCAATCAGTGAGGAATCTGTTTCTCAAACTTTCTACCATTCTCTTCTGTCTCTGTCCTGCTTAGATCCAGTTGATTTTCTTCGTTCAAGACAATATTGTCGTTTCTAGAGAAACCTGTCACTTTTTTAACTATAAGAAGTGTTGACCATTTTGCAGTTCACATTGAGCATTTTATTTCCCTATATATTTCACTCGATTAGGGCGATTCACTTAATACACATAATGCATTATAAATTGTCACATTTAATTATGAACAATATCTTTGCTGACTAACTCATTTAGAGAATCAGAATCAGAAAGAGCTTTATTACCAAGTATGCTTGTGCATACAAGGAATTTGTTTTAGTGACATAAGCTTCCAGTTCACAGAGACAACAACGACACACAGACAATAAAAATAAGATGAGAATAAAAAAATACTCATATGTAAATATAAATAGACAAAAATTGAAAAATAAATAAATTGTATGTACAGTTGTGCTATATAATAGAATGGAATAGAATAGAATGAGATGCAGGGATGTGCAAGGATGGAGGTGGTAACAAATAAATATAAGGTTATTGCACATGTTCATTGCATAATGTGGGGAACATTTAACTGTTCATAAGGTAGATTGCCTGGGGGAAGAAACTGTTCTTGTGCCTGGCTATCCTGGTAATTGGGGCTCTGTAGCGCCGGCCAGATGGCAAAAACTCAAAAAGGGGATGACATGGATGCGAGGGATCCAGAGTGATTTTCTGAGCCCTTTTCCTCACTCTGGATGTATACAGTTCTTGGAGGGAGGGCAGGGGAGCACCGATAATCCGTTCAGCAGTCCGAACCATTCTCTGTAGTCTTCTGAAGTCTGATTTTGTAGCTGAACCAAACCAGACAGTTATTGATGTGCACACAACAGACTCGATGACTGCCGAGTAGAACTGTTTCAGCAGGTCCTGTGGCAGGTTAAACTTCAGCGAAGGAAATACAACCTTTGTTGGGCCTTTTTTACAATGGAGTTGATGTGAGTGTCCCACTTCAGGTCCTGAGATGATAATGGACCGGTCGCGCCTGCTCTCTCAGAACAGCCTGTGACTGGAGAGAGTCAGGTATTATGCAGTGCCCAGCATCAAAGAGTGAAAATGTGCTTTATTATTTGAAGTTTTGAGTTAGTATTAATCATAAAGGTGTTATGAAATTGAAACTAGTAAGCATGTGCAGTATTTACCTGTTTTTTAATTTACCATTTTGATGTATATTCAGAGTTTTATGAACGCACATGTTCGTTTCATGTTGCCGCCTGCGCACCAAAATTGAGCATGGGTTTTTCCGTGTTAATAAGTGTTCTATCATATAATTTTGGGCAGATTGAGTCTGTGGGAATGTCATTGAGTGCAGTAAATGTGGGAAACGTCTTTTAATGTCAGAATGTATGTTTACAGAGAAATCTGTGTACACGAATTGCAGTTGCTGTTAAGGAGGATATAATTGAGATATATTAGCCATGATGTCAGAGTAAATGAATGTACTGCTGATTAAGTTTATTTTATTGTTTAATTTGTTTTGTGTAAATGTCAATTCCCATAAGTAAGACACAGAACGACAATGTTCATTGTGATACAAAACTTTGTGTAGAACAGCAGAACAGCCTGTGACTGGAGAGAGTCAGCTGAATCAGTGAGTCTGAAGTGGTGTGTGTTAATTGGCTGTCCTCTTTCAATAAACTGCAGACTCGTTTCCCCAAAGAGCCTGGTGTCTGTGGTCTATTTGTGGTGAAATCCGCTACACATACTCATCACCTTCCTGGATGAGACCGATGACTGTAGTGTCATCTGCGAACTTCAGGAGCTTGACAGAGAGGTCTTTAGAGGTGCAATCGTAGGTGTACAGGGAGAAGAACAGTGGGGAGAGAACATATACCTGAGGGGCACCAGTGTTGGTGGATGATGAATCTCCCCAGTCTCACTAGCTGCTGCCTATCTGTCAGGAAGCTGGTGATCCACTGACAGATAGAGCTAGGGACAGAGAGCTGAGTTAGTTTGGTCTGGAGGAGTGTTGGGATGATGGTACTGAAGGCCAAACTAATGTCCACAAACAGGATCCTCACAAAGTCCCTGATTTGTCCAGATGCTGCAGGATGAAGTGCAGTCTCATGTTGACTGCATCATCCACAGACCTGTTTGCTCGGTAAGAAAACTGCAGGGGGTCCAGTAAGGGTCCAGTGATGTCCTTCAGATAAGCCAGAACCAGTTTTTCGAATGACTTCATGACTACAGACGTTAGTGCCATAGGTCTGTAAGTCCTAAAGTCCTGTTATCTTGGGTTTCTATGGGACGGGGATGATGGTCAGCTGGTCAGCACAGGTTTTCAGACAGGCTGGTGTCACACCGTCTAGGCCTGGTGCCTTTCTTCTCTTGTTCTTTCTGAAGACCTGGTGCACATCTTCTTCACTGATCTGGAGTGCAGGTGTGGGGGAGAGGGGGGTTACAGGAGGTGTTAAGGGTTGTGTAGAGAGATGGTCAGGACGGGTGTGGGGGGTCTACAGTACAAATACAATAAAACTCATTCAGGTCATCAGCAAGTTGTTGATTCACCTCAGTGCAGTGGGGATGGTGTCTTGTAGTTGGTGATGGCTTTCAGACCTTTCTACACTGAAGCTGAGTCATTGGAAGTGAACTGATCTTCCAACTTTTTTGCATAGGTCCTTTTAGCCACTCTAAACTCCCTTTTCAGTGTGTGCCTGGCCTGATTGTACAAGACTCTGTCCCCATTTCTGTAGGCATCCTCTTTGGCCTGACGAAGAAGTCTGAGTTTTGCTGTAAACCATGGCTTATCATTGTTGAATGTTAAATACGTCCTGGTAGGAATGCATATATCCTCACAGAAACTAATATAGGATGTTACAGTCTCTGTGAGCTCGTCCAGATTGGTGGTAGCAGCTTCAAAAACGCTCCAATCAGTGCATTTGACACAGGCTTGTAAAACTCACTGTGTTTTGTTGGTCCATCTCTTTACAGTCTTTAATACAGGTTTAGCAGATTTAAGCTTTTGCCTGTAGGTTGGTATAAGATGAACCAGGCAGTGGTCAGAGAGCCCCAAAGCTGCCCGTGGGACAGAGTGATATGCATCTTTTATTGCTGTGTAACAGTGATCCAATATATTACTGTCTCTGGTGGGACATGTAACATGCTGTTTGTATTTTGGCAGTTCATGGGAGAGATTGGTTTCTTTAAAGTCCCCGAGAATGATTAAAACAGAGTCTGGGTGTTGTGGTTCTGTGTCTGTGATCTGATCGGCAAGTTTCTGTAAAGCTGAGCTCACGTGCGCTTGCGGTGGAATGTAAACACTCACGAGAATGAACGAGCAAAACTCCCGCAACAAATAGAAAGGCTTACAGTCTATGAAAAGAGCTTCTAGATCTGAACAGCACATCTTCTTTAACACTGTTACATCTGTACACCACCTCTCATTGATGTAAAAGCATGTCCAGCTGCCGTGCGATTTCCCCGTTGATTCTGCGTCGCGATACGCTCTAAGCAGCTGAAAACCCAGCAGACTTAACGCGCTGTCCAGAATGGGGTCGTTCAGCCAGATTTCCGTGAAACACAGAGCAGCGAGAAATCCTTATTTGTCCAGGAGAGCAGAAGAAGTTCATCCATTTTGTTGGGTAGAGAGCAGAAATTCACCAGATGGATGCTAGGCAACGCTGTTCTAAATCCGCGCTTCCCCCGTTTGCGCGTCCTAAAGTGTTTGATCAGGGCCGCTGATCCGCCAACTACTATGTTCAGCAAAACGTCTGAATAATCGAAAACCGGTAGGAAATTTTGTGGTGTGTTCTGCCGAATGTTCAGTAGTTAATCCCTGGTGAAACTGATTTAATGAGGTGACATGTTATTAACTATGATGACTGTTACCAGAGAGAATATACAGAGTGAAGATGACAAACAGAAATCATGATAAATCATGATTGATATTAGAAAGCTAATATGTTATTAGATATTATAATCATCATTATTTTCATGGTATATTTAAAGGTCCCATGACATGCTGCTTTTTGGATGCTTTTATATAGGCCTAAGTGGTCCCTAGTACTGTATCTTAAGTCTGTTTCCCGAAATTCAGTCTTGGTGCAGAATTCCAGCCACTATGAGCCAGTCCCACAACGAGCTTTCCTTAGGACGTGCCATTCTGTGTCTGTAGCTTTAAATGCTAATGAGGAGGAGAGAGGCGGGGCAAGGTGGAGGGTGGGTGGGGTGTGTGGCCTTAACCAGCTTGTGCTACCATGCGCTAATGTTGACAGTGGATGTATCGCAATGGCTCGTAGACACACAGTTATTCAAGCTTTTCAGTTTGACCCAGAATCTGATCGGGATGGAGAAGCACCGGATGAAGAAGTTGCAACTCAGCGGCTACAGCATTATCTACAGCACAAAATATTGTGTCTGGATACGGTACTTTAGTTGGTTTGTTTATGTATGCTGTTACAGTTATTATCATGTAGCTAATGCTAGCCATAGGCTCGGATGAGGGAACTAAAAAAATACTTTGGTGTTCATTTGTACATCCAAACACTGAGCAACTGTCATGCTTCGCTCGTGTGCAAGCCATGGTGTCTCTCGAGGAAAAAAAAATATTGCGCTCGCCTCGCACGGTAGTAGCTCATTTTCTCATGGGCGGGCAAAGCAGAAAAAGGGGAGGTAACCTTTCCCCGTATGACGACATAAAGGGAAGATTCCGGATTGGGCCATCTGAGCTTTAATTTTCTCAAAGGCGAAGCAGGATACCCAGGGCTTGGTTTAAACCTATCGCCATTTCTAGCCACTGGGGGACCATAGGCAGGCTAGGGGGACACATATTAATGTTAAAAAACCTCATAAAGTGAAATTGTCATGCCATGGGACCTTTAAGATACACACACTAATCTTTGCCATGAAACAGGAAAAGATTATGATATTATGTTTTTTTATTTTTTTTTTTATGTAAATATATGATGATGCTGATAACTGTAGATGAACAGAACTGATCTCACCAGGACAGGGTTTGACTCTAAAGGTCTTCTGTTCGTGACTGACGTGGTTCTTCACGCTGCAGCTGATGTTTCCATCAGTTCCCTCATCCAGATAAATGCTGCTGTTTCCATCCATCAGTCCACGTGTCAATGGATTTCCATTCAGAGTCCAGCTGTAGATGATCTGATCACCCTCCTTTGTGAAGCAGGACACTAGCCTCACCTGATTGGAGGAGCAGCTGATTGACACTTCCACTGAGCCAATAGGAGCTGGAAGGAGGGACACATCACAGTCACATGACTCTCTCAACTCATTATTAATCAATATCAAGACATTTCTAAACAAAATACACTCGTTGCCAAAAATATTGTCACCCTTGGTAAATATGATCAAAGAAGGCTGTGAAAATTAATCTGTATTGTTGATCCTTTTGATGTTTTATTTAAAAAAATTCACAAAAATCTAACCTTTCATTGGATAATAAGAATTTAAAATGGGGGGAAATATCATTATGAAATAAATGTTTTTCTCAAACACACGTTGGACACAATTATTGTCACCCCTAGAAATTATTATGAGTAAAATATCTCTGAAGTATATTCCCATTCATATTCACAATTTTGAGCACTCCAGGGTGATTATGAACATGAAATTATCCAGCCATGGCTTCCTGTTTCACAGAAATATAAATAGGAGGGAAAACAAAGCCCAAATTCCCTTAATCATCCATCACAATGAGAAAAAACAAAGAATATATGTCTGATGTGCAGCAAAAGATAATTGAGCTTCACAAATTAGTGACGTGGCTTTAAGAAAAGAGCTAGAGCAGTGAAAATTCCCATTTCCATCATCAGGGCAATGATTAAGAATTTCCAATCAACATAAAATGTTACGAAACTGCCTGGAAGAGGACATGTGTCTATATTGTCCTAGTGTACGGTCAGAAGGAGAGTTTGAGTGGCTAAAGACTCTCCAAGGACCACAGCTGGAGAATTGCAGAAAATAGGTCAGAAAACCTTTTAAAAAATTGTCAATACATCAGCACATGTTGTTTGGGAGGGTTTCAAGAAAAATTCTCCTCGCTCATCCAAAAACAAACTCCAGCATATTCAGTTATCAGACACGACTGGAACTTCAAATGGGACTGGCTTCTATGGTCAGATGAAACTAAAAAATGAGCTTTTTAGCAGCAGACACTCAAGATGAGTTTGGTGAACACAGGGATAAAAAGTACCCCATGTGTACAATGAAATATACTGCTGTATTTTTGATGTTGTGGGCCTATATTTCTGCTGGAGGTCCTGGACATCTTGTTTAGACGCATGGCATCATGGATTCTATCAAATACCAACAGATAAAAAATCAATAAGTGACTGACTCTGTTAGAATCTTATAATGGGCCATGTTTGGATCTTCCAACCGTACAATAATCCAAACACAAACCTCAAAAACAACACAAAAATGGGTCCCTGAGCACAAAACCAAGCTTCTGCTGGCCATTCCAGTCCTCTGACCTGAACCCTGTAGAACATGAGTGACCTGAAGAGAAGAAGCAGCAACATGGAGCTGTGAATCTAAAGGGTCTGGAGTGATTCTGGATGAAGGAATGGTCTCTGATCTCTCGTCAGGTGTCTCTAACCTCATCAGGCATTATAGGAGAACATTTAGAGCTGTTAAACTGGCAAATGGAGGTTTCAAAAAGTATTGAATTAAAGGGTGACGTTAATTGTGGCCAATGTGTATTAGAGAAAAACATTTATTTCATAATGATATTTCCCTCAATTTTAAATTCTTATTATCCAATGAAAGGTTAGATTTTTGTGAATTTTTTAAATAAAAGATCAAAAGGATCAACAATAAAGATTAATTTTCACAGCCTTCTTTGATCATATTTACCAAGGGTGCCGATATTTTTGGCAATGAGTGTATATATCTGATATGATTGCTGGACTCACTAAATTAAACATGCAGCGCAGGTCAGTCAAGTGACAACAATGTAGCAAATTGTTATTTTTTAAAATAGAATACAGTAAGCAACATGCTAGTATTTCATTTTGAAAATAGTCCTACATGGAAAGTGCAGAGGAATTAGATTAAATTCTTGCAGACTTTCAATAACGAGCTGTAATAAAAACCTTCACAGAGATTCAGCTGATTCATTTGCATGAGAGTGAGATCTTTGGAGAACATGAGATTGTAATGAGTCTGATGAGAGAGTTTCTGTACCTTCAACAATCACTTGAAGATCTCTAGATGTTTCTCTGCCGTCTGAGTTATCGAGTGTTAATCTGTAATTCCCTGAATCTGCTCTGATCACACGGTTTATTATCAGAGTCCCATTAATGACTGTCACTTCAGGTCTGTTATTATAAAGATCACATTCACTCATCCTCATCCTGCCATTCTTTACTCTACAAACTGGATCATCTTTTGTGTTGTTTATTCTCTTTATTATCTTCAGGTCATATTCACTCGCGTCCAGCACCATCAGCAGATTCAGTTTGTGTCCCAGAGCTGCGTAACAGGGATCAGACTGATCAAACCTGCAGAACCGATCCAGACCTGAAGAACACAACACACAATGAAATGTACCAAAATCTATAGACATCATTAATTAAAATCAGACACAAATTACACAAACATTCACAAAATTAAAGTTCAGCTGAAGAAACATGACAAACAGATTCTTGATCTGATCTCAGTTCATCTAATGCTCATCTTCATCATACAGATTTGTATCATTTGTGTGTCTCCTGACTTATTACTAATTAGCAGTATACTGAACATAATCACATTACTGGACAGATTTAACTCAGTTTAGTGTGTAATAGAAAAATAACTGTTAAAATAAAACATTCATTTTATTTTAAAATGTCTGTTTGACACTATGATATAGCTTTTTTTTTTTTTTTTTTGTAGGGCCAAATCTAAATATTGATTGTATTCAAATTTAACTGCAAACACTTGATGCATGTTGACTTGATTTATTCTGTCCAATTACATTAACCTGTGACATTTCTCTCTTTATAAAAATAATGTCTTGATCTTTCTGACATCACATTTAATGGACTGACATCATTTGATGAATCCTTCCTCAAACTTTAAGCACAACAGACATAAAGAAACACACACACACACACACACACACACACACACACACACACACACACACACTTCCTCTCACATTTAACACTCCACTAATATAAACTGTATAGACCAGAAAAGTCTATGACTAGATACACTACACTACAGACTCTTATGCAACTAGACTGTTGATTTCATGTGCTAATTGCTGTGAATAATTATGGGGGAAAAAATAATTTGTTAAAAATATTAACACAAATAATGCACCCCGCCCGCTCAGAGCTGTCCATCATCTTACAGTGATGCAGCTGCTGATGAACATGATGCAGGACGACTGACTGTGTGATGAAGTTTATTAGAATCCAGTTATATGCCACTAAAATAAGATGGCAAAAGTGTACAGGTTAATGTTTTATATTTATATATATATATATATATATATATATACAGTATATATATACAGTATAGTTTAGCAATATCAAGTTTTTCCTCAATATCTGCACAATTCCAATTGTAATACTGATTTTATACAATAGTTCAATAAACAAGAAGTTAATATTGTGCTAAATTGTCTGTTTCGCTCAATTTCACAAATGAGAATAGTTCAGAATTGTTGTGCGTCTCTGAACAACACACAGCTGTTGGTTCCTGTTTGGTTACTGAATTAATCCAGTAAAGTAAAAATCAATGAGTTTTTAAGACATGCAGCCTCTGGTTGTAAAAACAGCAGAGATTTCAATTCCTGAAGAAATGGGATAAACTTTTACAGGTGAGAATGAGTTGGTTTGTGTTTTTATGTGTTAACTCAATATAACAGGTATTTGTATTTGAGACTAAGAGTATCCCATCATTCATCACGTTCAGGAACTCATGTGTACGGTGGCCGAGAGAGCTCAACGCGCTGCAACTTCAGAAAACACATGCAAATAGAAAAAGCACCAGCAAATCAAGAAAACAGCTTCATCAGTTTGACAGCAGATCCTGCAAATGCTCACAACACAAACAGATGAAGAAACACGCTGTAAATGCTCACAGTAATATCACAACACACTGAATTTTATTTGCAGTGTGTTTCTTTATTTGGTTGTGTTGTGAGCATTTGTCAAATTGACGAAGTTGTTTTCTTAATTTGCAGGTGTTTTTTCAAGGTGTTTGCAGCGCGTTGAGCTCTCTCGGCCACCATAGTACATGTGCCCTGAAATCATGAGATGTTGAGGAAAACTTTGCTTTGTAAGTTTATTTAATAAGAACACTATATCACATGCAATTTGTGTCAAATGTAAAGTATTGCACATTTTATTGGTACAGAGATGGTTATGTGTATTTTGTAAAATGTTTGCAACTGCTTTTTATCACTTAATTAGAAGCACCACAATTAAATTGTCATAGGGACAACTGAAGAGAAATGTATATTTACTAAATTATTGTGTATACAAAAGGTGTTAAATAAAGCTCTTAACCTGCTAAATAAGTTTTTTTTATTATTATAATTTTTTTACTTAAACGAAAGTACTACACTACACTTTGCAGTGTACATGTGGTCATCAAACCCACTTGAACACTGCAAAGACCGCAGGTGTGGACATTGGAACGTGTGTATATATATATATATATATATATATATATACACACACACAACAGTGTACGTTATAGACGCAAATAGTAGTAGTTTGTCCCAAAGCTTGTCTACTATTCTGCTCTCACTCAAAATTATGTATATACGTTTTCTTCACAGAAAGAGCACAGACTTTTAGGGCAGATTGGGAAGCAGCATCTTTGAGAAGTGAGAGAGAAGAACAGAGTGGATTTGTAGGGGTGAAAAAGAGAAGTTGACAGTGACAGAGATCTGTAAGAGAAGAGGAGCGGAAAAGATGAACCATGTGATGAGCTGTGAAAAGATCAGTACTGCAGGCAAAGTGTTTAAAATAAATGTTAGCTCAGTTTGCAAGCTCTTAAAAGGGAAAGTAATATGTTTTTAATCAGTCAGTGAATGCTATTTACATTTTCTGATATAGAGGTACAAAAATCTGACTATATACAGATTATATGATTTTATGGGTCTTAAATAGTCTCTCTTTTACTGTGACTTAAACACTTTCTCTGATATATTATAATACTCTACTTATACACACAGTTCAAGAAGGTCAGAAAACTCTATTGCTAGATCACTGCAGACTCTTAATGTACTATTATATTCATCAGAGATTGATCTGACTGACCAGCATGATAAGAGTTTGATGTGAAAGTGACTCACATGCAGCAGTTTGCAGCAGCATCAGTCCAAAGATGAGCATCGTTTCTCTAAAGTCCAGTTTCCAGAAGAATCCAAACCCAACAGACGAGCTTTAGATCGAGTCTCACTGACAGACAGCAGCTCTACTGACACATCAGGAAATTACATGACTTTGAGAAAGGGGAAGTTAGTTTATATTATGCAATACAAGTAGGAATATATTGAGAGAGAGAGAGAGAGAGATAAAGACTTTTACTTTTACAAACCCTTTATTCTACACAAAAATTATTAAAAACATTAAATACATATAATCTCATTCACAATAAACATCAAACATTGCACTCCTACATATCTGCTATAAAATAAACAATAAGTTGCATTACCAATTAAAAACCAAACCACCAAACTCAATCACTATAACCAGAGCTTCCTTAAAACACCATTTAAAAAAGGAATATTATCAATATGCATGTAATGGATATATTCCATAAGATTTAAATATCCTTCCCTGTATTTTTTTTTCCTGATGACATTTTAAAATTGCTAATTTAGCTTGACCTATTACGAAATGAGCAAGTACACATTGTTCTTGTAAATATCTCTTATAACAACAACCCAATATAAATAAGCTATTAGTATACAGATAACCTAATTTTGTCATTGTTTTTCTTAACAGCACAGAAATAGGATCATAGGTCTATTGGGCAATCACAAAACATATGGAAGACCGTATCTAAAGCATCACAAAAAGGACAATATGATGTAACATTTTCATTCATCTTTGCAACAAACTTATTCGTGGCTAAAATACAATGAATCAACCTCCATTGAAGATCTCCACAACTTTTTGAAATAGGTGATTTACACAAAAGTCTCCAAGATGGAAAGATATCTTCAGATACAGAAAGTTGAGATTGTTCCTTTCAATTGATTGAAATGTAAAGTTTTAACACATATGTAGCCTAATACAGTAATTGTTTCCCCTAAAAATCAAAACTAGTTTTTCCATAACCCTTTAATATGGAAATACCAGCATTTTCATCAATTCCACAATCTTTAAATCACCTTTAACTGAGGAAAATTAAGCAATGCAACACCATTCATCAAAGCGTAATTTACAAAATTATCAATTGATGACAGGAAGGAGGATTTAAAACCCCTGACAAGCCCTTCTATAATTCTGACAGAATGTAAACCAACCTGATCAGCCAGTGACTCTATAGTTTTCCATTGACCTCTATTTATATTAATCATATCAATAATCTTAGTGACACCAGCATTTAAAAATGTATTAATCAAATGTTGTGGTATGCTTGATTAAAACTCTATGAGTTGATTTTAAAAAAAAAAAGAGGTTCCTCCATGCCATAATGCTCATCCACTGTTCTTGATACTTCAAACAATTCCCATGATTTAAGCACTGACACACTGTATAAAAACTCAAAAACAAATCAGATTTTTTTTTTTTTTTTAACAAAAGATCATAATTGTAAAAAATTATTGTTTATCAATGCCTATTCCCCCTATATATTTAAGTATAGACCTCCCAAACACCACCCAGGGCACCTCATCTGAACTATACAATAATGCAATGTTTGTAATCTCCAAATGTATAAGCCCTTGACCACCCTCTGTCACAGGTAAAGGACCCCTGGATGAAGCCAATGACTGCCATTCCAGAAAAAATAACAAAGGCTTTTTTAATGTTCTTCAGCAAATCTTTAGGAGGCTCTAAAACATTAAATCTGTGCCACAACATGGAAGCGTCTAAATTATTAATAACTAAGCATCTTCCTCTAAAAGAAAGCTGTGAAGGTCCATTTACACGAGCAACTAATCCCTCCCAATTCTTCTTTTCATATTGATCATTTCCAAAATAAACTCCAAGCATTTTGAATCCATCCGTGCCCCACACTGCTTCGTTAATTTAGGAGGTCCAGAAATTTGCCATTCACCCAGCAATAAAGATTTATAATGCAAGCAGATGATACTTTTTGGAAGTTATTTAAACAAGAAATTAACTTATTAACATCCTCAGTATTTTTGATGGCTGTCGTTACATCATCAGCATGCAGTAAGTTTAATAGAGGCTATTTCAAGAGATCCAGGAAGAGAGACACCATATTTCTGTTCTCAATAGACATTGCATAAAGAAGACAACCTTGCCTTATGCATCTAGTCACAGAAAATGGTATACATATCTTTATAAAGCAACTTAATACATGATACAAAATATGGACCAAATCCAAAAGCTTCCAGAGTCTTAAACATATAATGATGATGGCCTACTCGGTCAAAAGCTTTTTCCTGGTCCAAAGAAAGCAAACCAATGTCCAATTTATATATTTTTGAAATTGCAATGATGTCTCTCACTAAAAATCAATTATCAAATTAAATTACTGTAAAGCTTTATCTGTTCATCCTCTGAAATGTTCGGCAAATCCTGTAAAAAAAAAGGTCTGCTGAAATCCCATCACACTGCTGAGAGCAATACAAGTCCTCATAAAAAGATATGACATGGCACAAGACTGAATCTCTTGTTGATCGGTTGTCACTCATCCATTTGGAAGTTTCAGCTGATTAAATTGTTTCTGTTGTTTTGTCTTTTTTTCCAAGCCCAAAAAATATATATAGTGGGTGCATCTTTGGAAAATCTAGTTCTTAAAAAGCAAGTTTTCCTCTTTCCTCCAATAGATTTCTCAGAAGAAGCTTGTCCTCTGTAATATGATCAATAAAATTCAAATCATCATGAATATTATTGACACTTTGTTCAAGAATACTTTGTTCCAGAGTCTTCATTTCTACTTTGAGACTTCTGATACTTTGTGCAGTATAATTGTGACAAAAGATCTTTATATGAACTTTGTCAATATCCCACCATTGACTTAAAGACTGAAATCTGTCTCTCTCGAATTCCCGCCAAGAGCTCCAGACAAGTTATTTGAATTTCTTTTTAGCCAAGTATATTGCCTGGCTCCAGGAAATGTCTGCCTCCATATACAGTATCAACAAAATCATGACGATTAACTAGGTTTTTAAAAATCCCAGCAGATAATAGATGGGGTTCATCATGATTTCTATCTAAAACTGAATTTATTGTACAATTAAAATCACCCCGCATAAAAACAACATTATCTTGAGGACACTGTAACAAAGATCAGATAATTTACCAAAGAAAGGTACACGTTCCTGACCAGCACTTGGTGCATAAACATTAAAAAAGTGAAACTTGTCTCACCGAGAGTAATATCAACAAGCAAAATTCTCCCAAGCATAACTTCTGTCATCACTGGGTGGCCACTAACACATGATGAAAAGAGCATGGCAGCACCTGCACTCAAACTTGTTTCATGGCTCAACAATACATTTCCCTTCCAACCTCCAACCCAGTGTGCCTGATTTTGAAGATCTGGGTTTTTTGTAGCAAGACTATATCTGATATTATTTGTTATTTATTGCTATAATAAACAGGCCCAATGTTGTTGGGTTTGAACTAGTCAACTAGCTAGAATTTACAACCCCGGGACAAACAGAAGAGATCAAAATCAGCATGACAGATCCGCTCTGAAAACAGCAAACATCGGTAACTGTAACGATTCCTAAAACCTCAGATTCCTCCGGCGCAAAAGAGCGATGATGATGATGAAGCACATCTGACAAAGTATTTCTACAGAAACAATGTACATCTATAATATAAAATAATACAAGTCTAATAATGTAATACACTTTCTTTGTTATTAGCGACATCTGCAGGAGAAAACAAGAGTTACAGTTGGACTCAATAAAATTACTGGATGTATTGTTTTTGTATATGGTTTGTTTTTAAGTCTGTGTAAATTAATTGTGTGCTTTCTGTGACTTAAAATTATTTCATGCAATAAGCTTATTGCAAATACAGTTTTATTTCAATGCGTCTTATTTCCAACACTGACTCCATTTACAAATGCACTAATTAAACATGTTAAATGTCATCTAAAAAGACAGTCAGTTTAAAAACTGTCAGAAAACACCAGACACCCCAAACTGAGAAATGGATCAAGAGCTTCAAACAGATAAAACATCTAAACAGATGCTGTAAACTAAGAGAAAGCAACCAAAACAAGAATAAAGTAAAAGAGCAAGAGCAGAAATGTGAAATAAACACAGTTTGATGTGAGATTGATGTGAGAATGTGTGAGATTATGAAGTCATTTCTCATAGATGTGATGATCTGCTGCTGCTCTCATGAATCTTCTGCTGTGTGTTCATGTCCTTCTCTAAATCTTCTCATCCTCACTTTCTGATCTTCCTGTTTCTCTCCTAAAAACATCACATCATCATCATCATCATCACACTCTTAATATTTGCATTTGCAAATCCATAATAATGATGATAAGTGTCTCTCACCTGACGTGTGTCTCATGTAGATGTGAAAAGCTCCCAACAGACCCAACAGAACCATCAGCTGGAAACACCAGACCAGCACAAACACCACAGACACTGAACAACACAAACACAGCAATCAATCAATCAATCATTCTATCAGTCTATGTGTAGTTGATATCTGTAGATTCACAGCCATGATCTCACCAGGACAGGGTTTGAGTCTAATGGTCTTCTGTGTGTGACTGACGTGGTTCTTCACGCTGCAGATGATGTTTCCATCAGTTCCCTCATCCAGATCAATGCTGCTGTTTCCATCCATCAGTGGATCTCCATTCAGAGTCCAGCTGTAGAGGAGCTGATCCCCCTCAGAGGAGCAGAACACCCTCATCACCCCACTGGAGGAGCAGATGATTGACACTTCCACTGAGCCAATAGGAGCTGGAGGGAGGGACACATCACAGTCACATGACAAACACAGGACAATCTTGTTACTATTACTGGAGGATGTAGTGTGTTTACTGTGTGCTACAGGAATAAAAACCTTCACAGAGATTCAACTGATTCATTTTCATGAGAGTGAGATCTTTGGAGAACATGAGATTGTAATGAGTCTGATGAGAGAGTTTCTGTACCTTCAACAATCACTTGAAGATCTCTAGATGTTTCTGTGCCGTCTGAGTTATCGAGTGTTAATGTGTAATTCCCTGAATCTGCTCTGATCACACGGTTTATTATCAGAGTCCCATTAATGACTGTCACTTCAGGTCTGTTATTATAAAGATCACATTCACTCATCCTCATCCTGCCATTCTTTACTCTACAAACTGGATCATCTTGTGTGTTGTTTATTCTCTTTATTAACTTCATGTTATATTTACTGGCGTCCAGCACCATCAGCAGATTGAGTTTGTCTCTCAGAGCTGTGTAACAGGGTTTAGATTGTTTAAAACTGCAGAACCGATCCAGACCTGAGGAACAAAACACAAACACACACACACAGTGAAATCCACATTCAGTAAAATTAACATGAACTCTAAACCATTTCATCATTCCCATTACTCTATTATTTCAATATTTAAGTTATGTACAATTTTTTTTTACTATAAATAAACGACATAAGGCACGCGTCCCACTACAATTAGCCGTGTTCCAATTCAAGGCTGTGTCCTTCGTATTTGAAGGCCCATTGCATCACCATGGCGCTACAAAGACTGTCCCAATTTGAAAGGTATCTTCAAATGCACCCTTTGTTTCTCGTGAAACGAAAGATACAACAGATGGATCGAAAGCAAAAACGCCCTATGAGTGAGTTAGTGTCCATTCACTCAAAAATGATTAAATAAATAAAAAAAAAATGTTATACTTTATTTTAACTTTGCACACCATCTTACGAGGCTCAACTGATAAACAACTGGGGAAACACTGACGCTTCACTTCATAGAGATCAATGCATTGACCAAAGCTGACGCCTGAAAAAGCATGCTACGACAAAGATGCCACTTTCATCAGCAGATGTGGACACAGCAAAATGATTTATAACAGATTTATGAATTGACCTAAATAATCTTTCTCCCACAATTCACTACTCAATAATACCTACTCTACTAGACTAATAACTTACTAAAGCCCCATCCATCGTTACTTGTTCTAAAGTGACGTCTTCAAATGAGTAACATAGGCTTGGGCTCAGCTATTAAACTGTCTAATTGAGATTTGAATCCGTGGTGGAAGTAATATTTTGACACACAAAATGTTTAAGACACCATGGTTGTTTCTTATTTATTTACACATTTGTACCATCAAACTTTTATACAAACGCAATATCACACTCATAGTCATGCAACGTCACTCTATATTAACACAGCCATGATTCAGCCATGGATGCTTTATTATTGATGATAACAGTTAAAAGGTAACTGTTATTTCAAATAGTAATACTAATTTGCAACATTAGCAATATTTTTGACTGTCAATTAAATGCCATTTCCATGAAGTATCAATTACATAATTATTTTTAATTTTGAACATATATAAAGGAAGGAATAACTGACAATGTGTCACTAAATTTTTGAAAAATATTTTTTCAATAATTCAAAAGGACTGCAGTACATTTATTATACAGAGAGAGATTTTGATTTTCGAAAAAAACTTTATTACAAATAATTAACATATCCAGACAATCAAATAAAAAAAAAGAGAAAAAAAAACAAAAAAACACATTAAAGCCAAAATAGGGGCAAAGATTAAGTTTTCAAAAACCTCACACAAAGCTCCGCTATAGCACCAAATCAAGTCGAAAGAAAGAAGATCATTCATAACTTTGAAATAATGAAAATCAATGAGAATCCTAGATTGTACTGAATAAAAAATAAAAAATAAAAAAGCCAATAAACTATAACTCATGTTTTGTTCAATTTTGTGTTTCCTAGTACCATAGATAGCCATTTTAGCTTGACCTAATAAAAAATTCAAGAGTTGATAATTAAAACGTTTTCTCTGAACATATTTAAAACCACAAATAAAAATCCTAATAGAAAACATCTCACCAAAACACAAAATAAATTCTGTAAAACAGTAAACAATGGTCTAGAACACTGCATAAATGCATGCAATACAGTTTCTCTCTGCAGACAGAAAGAGCAATCATGACCAACATCAGGATTTAAAACTGAGATAAAGGCATTAACTGCAACTGCCCCATGTAAAATTCTCCACTGCAGATCCCCAAATTTGTGACTTGTACAACACTTTCCATTCAGGGTACTCACCTGCAAAAAATTACGCCAGGGAGTATCCCCTCTATTATTTAAAAATATTTTGTTTAAAGATTTAACACACATTTTATACATTTATTTTCCCGAAGCTGGCTCCAGGCCAATTAATGTCACATCTTCACAGTGCAAAAAAACACCTTTACAATCTTCTAAATTGAGAGATAATGACAAAACAGGGAATGGATCATCACTGTTTGGAACAATTAGCCCCTCATAATAGTCCTCCAGCAACTTGATTTCTTCCGCTGTGAGAGCAGCTCTCCATTGCTCAAGAAGTTTAGCGACTGTACGTTTTGAACGAAGTCCCAAATGTCCAGCAACTAAGTCACCATTTTTGAAGTCTTTTCCAGCTGACTGTAATAGGCACCCAAGAGTTGTTACTTTAGAAGAGAGAAGAATTCCATTGAGTGCAGGGAAAGGGCCCTCGAGAGATATGTCCATGCGTGACCCACAGAATAAAGGTTCTTGTAACAACCAGTATAAGGAACATATTCCGCAGGGTCTTTGCACAGTGAACAAAGTCCACACCTTAAAAACATTACGACAAATCTATCTTTTTAGGATTCAACCAGAACAAAGTCTTGTCCATACCTAAGCTTCCAAAAGACTGCAGAACCATGAAAGCTAGATCTCCAGTTCGAGTCCACTGATCCAATCAAACGTCTCTGTACAAATTGAAGCCGAAAAGCTGCTGTTCTGCTCTGGAAGTGCATAAGTCCATGACCACGCTCTTCCTTGGGCAAATACAAAACAGCTTTTGGAACCCAGTGCAGTTTATCCCCCCCCCCAAAAAAATCAATCAAAATTGACTGAATTTTGAATAAGAAGTTTGATGGAGGATCAACACATATTAACCGATGCCATAGAGAAGATGTTAACAAGTTATTGATAATCGATATATGGCCTCTATATGACAACTTTGGAAGCAAAAATTTCCATTTATCAAGGCCATCTTTTATTTTTCCAACAGCTCCTTCAAAGTTTTTTTGTACAACCATTTAATTACCTAAAAACACTCCAAGATACTTGAAACCCTCTCTAGTCCAAGTTAAACCATCTGGGAGGTTTGGATCCCCACCTAACCATCTCCCAACCAAAATGGCTTCACTTTTAGACCAGTTTACTTTAGTAGATGAAAACACTCTGAAATCTTTCAACAATTTTAACAGCAAATCTACATCATTCTGACAACTAATTAAAATCACAACATCATCAGCATATGCCGATAATTTAAACACCTTTAAACATTTTGGAATATGAAAACCATGCAAATCTGTTCTTAACTTACTTAAAAAAGGCTCAATTGCTAAAGCATAGAGCATACCTGATAAAGCACACCCTTGCCTTACGCCTCTAAAAACCTTAAAAGGAGCACATAAGTCACCATTAACTTTCAAAATACTCTCAATGTTACTGTACAAGACCTTAACCATTGAAATAAAATTGGAACTAAAGCCAAACGCCTCTAAAACATCCCATAAATACTTATGTTCAACACGATCAAAAGCTTTTTCTTGATCGAGTGACAAAAGGCCAAAATCTAAATTAAGACTTTTACCAAGGTCCAAAATATCCCTAATAAAATATATATTATCAAAAATTCGTCTACCAGGTACACAATAGTTCTGGTCAGGATGGATCACCTGCTCCAACACTTCTCCTAATCTACAGGTGCTGGTCATATAATTAGAATATCATCAAAAAGTTGATTTATTTCACTAATTCTATTCAAAAAGTGAAACTTGTATATTATATTCATTCATTACACACAGACTGATATATTTCAAATGTTTATTTCTTTTAATTTTGATGATTAGAGCTTACAGCTCATGAAAGTCAAAAATCAGTATCTCAAAATATTAGAATATTACTTAAGACCAATACAAAGAAAGGATTTTTAGAAATCTTGGCCAACTGAAAAGTATGAAAATGAAAAGTATGAGCATGTACAGCACTCAATACTTAGTTGGGGCTCGTTTTGCCTGAATTACTGCAGCAATGCGGCGTGGCATGGAGTCGATCAGTCTGAGGCACTGCTCAGGTGTTATGAGAGCCCAGGTTGCTCTGATAGTGGCCTTCAGCTCATCTGCATTGTTGGGTCTGGTGTCTCTCATCTTCCTCTTGACAATACCCCACAGATTCTCTATGGGGTTCAGGTCAGACGAGTTTGCTGGCCAATCAAGCACAGTAACACTATGGTCATTGAACCAGCTTTTGGTACCTTTGGCAGTGTGGGCAGGTGCCAAGTCCTGCTGGAAAATGAAATCAGCATCTCCATAAAGCTGTCAACAGAAGGAAGCATGAAGTGCTCTAAAATTTCCTGGTAGATGGCTGCGTTGACTGTGGACTTCAGAAAACACAGTGGACCAACACCAGCAGATGACATGGCAGCCCAAATCATCACTGACTGTGGAAACTTCACACTGGACTTCAAGCAACATGGATTCTGTGCTCTCCACTCTTCCTTCAGACTCTGGGACCTTGATTTCCAAATGAAATGTAAAATTTACTTTCATCTGAAAAGAGCACTTTGGACCACTGAGCAACAGTCCAGTTCTTTTTCTCCACAGCCCAGGTAAGATGCTTCTGACGTTGTCTCTGGTTCAGAAGTGGCTTGGTAGCCCTTTTCCTGAAGACGTCTGAGCGTGGTGACTCTTGATGCACTGACTCCAGCTTCAGTTCTCTCCTTGTGAAGCTCTCACAAGTGTTTGAATTGGCTTTGCTTGACTGTATTCTCAAGCTTGCGGTCATTCCTGTTGCTTGTGCACCTTTTCCTACCCAAATTCTTCCTTCCAGTCAACTTTGCATTTAATATGCTTTGATACAGCACTCTGTAAACAGCCACACCTTTCAGTAATGACCTTCTGTGACTTACCCTCTTTGTGGAGGGTGTCAATGTTCGTCTTCTGGATCATTGCCAAGTCAGCAGTCGTCTCCATTATTGTGGTTTCAAAGAACAAGAGATACCCAGAATTTATACTGTAGGGATGGTCATTTATTCAAACTCAAATGTAAATATTCTAATATTTTGAGATACTGATTTTTGACTTTCATGAGCTGTAAGCTCTAATCATCAAAATTAAAAGAAATAAACATTTGAAATATATCAGTCTGTGTGTAATGAATGAATGTAATATACAAGTTTCACTTTTTGAATGGAATTAGTGAAATAAATCAACTTTTTGATGATATTCTAATTATATGACCACCACCTGTATTTGCCAGAACTTTGGAAAGCAATTTATAATCATTGCACAACAAACTGACTGGTCTCCAGTTTTTAATGTCATTTAGGTCTCCCTTTTTCGGCAACAAGGTGAGAATTGCTCTACGACAACTTGTGGATAGCCACCCACTGGCCAGGCTTTCCTTAAGCACCTCTAATAGGTCCGGACCCACCTCTGTGTGTATATCACTGTGTGTTTCTTGAACAAGCAAGACATCAATTTTCTTTTGTTTAATTATCTCATATAATTGAAACCTTTTCCCAATATCTCTAGCCCCATTCACATTCAGAGAAGCCATAAACATTCCCCCCATAAATAAGGAAGGAAAAAAATTTTCCTTCAAAATTAAAATAAATGAGCACAGCCAAAGGAGACAAAAAAGGAGAAAGTATTTATGTGCTATCGTTACTAGCATTGAGCCTTGGTTGAGCATGTTTCAGATTGACTCAAATCACAGTTGTCTGTCTTTTTAGTCTGTTTACCGGTGTGCTGTTGCTTTAATCGTCTCTTCTGAGGCGTTTTAAAAGTAACATCGTCTAAACCCATCATAAAAATCTGATCCTTCTCTATGTTGAGAGACGTTTGTTCCCCAACTGTAACAGGGTTACCGTCATCTTGCTGTTCGTTCACCAGAACCTGCACTGACTGCCCATCTACCGGGGAAGACCCATCCCTTCCACGTCAACCGCAGCGTTCTCCCTCTCATCAGGCATATCAGTTGGCATTACGTCTGTAACGATTTTGTTAACTACTGCCTTTGGTACTGATTTCTGAGGCAGACTTGTGCTAGGTGCATCAACAGCAGCAGGCAACGCAACAATAACATTCTGCATCTCATCATCGCGTGCAACATTATTTTTTTCACCATCAGCCGGTAAACGATTTAATCTGCCTGGACAACCGCGGATCAAATGACCCGTTTCCCCACAAGCAAAACATTTCATGCTGTTTGTTGTGACAAAAATAACTTCATTAAACTCATCCAGATGAAAATTTAAAGCCAAATCCAATTTATCCAAATTGTCTTGTAGAATCATATAGGCATAACGCCTAAAAGACACAACATGCTTTAAAGACAGGGACTTGCACCCGAATTGGGATCATCTTTATATGAGAAACAAGTTTGCCATAATGAGAAAGCATTCCAGTCAAAACCTCATTCGAAATAAAAGGTGGCACATTAGACAAAGTTACTCTTTTCGATGGAGTAGAGAGGGGAAGCACTGGAGTGAAAATTCCATTAATCACTACGCCACTTTCAACTAGCTGGTTCGCTAAATCAACTGTCTTTACAAACACCACAATAGCATTGTTCACACAGGATGCAGACAAGATGTTTCTAGTACCAATCACTTCACCTATAGCCAGACTGCAATCTTCCACACTCACAGCAGAGTCTACTTTAACACCATGACGCCGTGTCAGGAAGTCAAAACTTCCACTACCCGAGGTTGCCATGTTCCTAATACAAACCGGGAGCAAACACTCCGGTAAATATAAAAAAAATACCTTACCCTCCCAATCTAAATATACCAATAATATTCAAGAAAGGAAAGAAAAAGATAGAAAAAAAAGTGTACCACTCAACGCTCCACCCATTCACTCAGCACATGCACACAGAGAGAGAGAAAGAGTGAGAGTGTGTGTGAGAGAGAGAGAAATACACAAAATCATCCTTCATAAGGTAAAGAACATTCTGTGAAAATTTATCCTTCATATCTTTAATATTGACTGAGTAAGGTCATGTCAAAGATTGAAATTATAGTGAAATGAATGGTTGAAATCCAAATTTGATGCTTGTTATCTCATAATTAGATTTTGAGATTTTAGTCTGGATTTCACAGAGAGGGTCATATATAAATACCCCCACTTTATTGGTATTTAAATAGTATATGTTAATGTTTGTCACGAATCCGGTCTATGAACTTCCATTCACTCACCACCAGAGGTCACTCGCTCACCACACTGACTCTCACAGCGCACATCACACTGGACTCAATTTCCCATCATCCATTGCACTGATTGCACACACAGCTGATTGCACTGATCACACACCCTACTTAAACCATGGTCTTTCTCTCCCTCACTGCTGCATATTGTATGCACTTATCCCTCTCTTAGCGATAGCTACTCTACGGAGCCCACTTAGTTGTATTAGTCTTGCCTGTTTTCCGTTTTCCTGTGTTTGATTCTAGCCCGTGTTCCTCGGATTAACCCTTGCCTTGCCGTTTGGACACTGTTTGCACCTCTCTTTAATTCTAGCTCGTGTACCTGGATTATCTCTCTGCCTTTCCCCGTTGGATACTGTTCGCCGATCGTCGACCCACACTTGTCCTAGGATTATTCTTTGTCTTGTCCCTCCCATACCTGTTTGCCATTGTTTCGACCCTGCCTGTATATATGACCATGCCTTTTAAATAAAAGCTTGCACATGATCTGCATGTCTCACGTCTCGTCAGCCCCGTTACAATGTTGAACTTTATTCACGAACAGATGGCGCTGTATTAAGCAGTATATAAAAAGTGTTTCTGTTGCTCATGAAAACGTTTCTGTGTATTTGAAAAATATAGCATTTAATTAACTTCATCTGTGTTAAGAATGTGCAAATACCGTTCTGCTCACTACCGGGAGCAGAAAGTGTCCGACTTGATGTCTCCACTTTTAATTCTGCCCCGACTGCAAGCGGCTCCTCTCTCCAGCCGGTGGCAGGCTAGTATAGTTCATCTCGAACGCACCTATTGTGTTCAATAGCTGAAAAGATCTCACCAGGACAGGGTTTGAGTCTAATGGTCTTCTGTGCGTGACTGACGTGGTTCTTCACGCTGCAGCTGATGTTTCCATCAGTTCTCTCATCCAGATCAATGCTGCTGTTTCCATCCATCAGTGGATCTCCATTCAGAGTCCAGCTGTAGAGGAGCTGATCCCCTTCAGAGGAGCAGAACACTGACCTCTGATTGGAGGAGCAGTTGGTTGACACTTCCACTGAGCCAATAGGAGCTGGAGGGAGGGACACATCACAGTCATATGACACAGAGATTTATTTGCATGAGAGTGAGATCTTTGGAGAACATGAGATTGGATGAGTCTGAGTTTATGTACCTTCAATATTAACGGGAAGATGTTTGTTTAAAGTTCTTGAGCCATCTGAGCCATAGAGCTCTAATCTGCAATTCCCTGAATCTGCTCTGATCACGCGGTTTATTATCAGAGTCCCATTTTCAAAGATGAACTCAGATCTGTTTCTCATGGATTCATGTTTTTTCTCTTTATTGTTCTTTATTCTAAAAACTTTCAGTTCTCTGCTATTGATTAACTCCTTATACAAATGCAGCTCTTGATCTCGAGCGTCCAGCACCATCAGCAGATTGAGTTTGTCTCCTAGAGCTGCGTAACAGGGATCAGACTGATCAAACCTGCAGAACCGATCTGGGCCTGAAGGAAAAAACACAAACAAACAAAACATGATTAAATTACTAGCCCATTTGGCCATTAATTTTTAAGTTACAGGCCATTCAGAACTTTACAAACCATCACAAACATATCAGGAAAAAAAATCACTGCTTTGATACAATTTTATATACCATAAAAACAATATAAAATAGAAATAGAAATAAAAACAAAATGTTAATAAAACAGGAATAATTTTTTTATAACTTCCAAATATATTTCACTCCAAAATCAACATTTAAATTTAAATGTATTCTACGAAAAGCCGTAAAAATAGGCTCCAATGCAGCCTATAGCCTAATATGCCGGTTTTCTATGGATTTCATTTTTCTGTGGATGTTGAAGAGGACAGGCTGTTAATTCATAAAGTGATCACCAGTTCAGCCTTACAACAGTCAGCATACAGAGTTCAGCATATTGAAGCTATTGACATCCACTGAAAAAGCCAACCTGTTCTTTACTGTTGAAAAACAGCTGCATAAAAGTGCCATGCTTCTGACACAGGTTTTACAGCCCGGATGCATAAATCGTGTTCAAGTTCAAGGTGACAGTCCAAAAGCAGTGAATACAGACACAAGTTCACTTCAAGAACAACCTGATTTCATATTGAATTTGACCACGGCTGAGGTGAGACCCTCGAACAAGACACCGAACCCCCAACTGCTCCCCGGCACCACTTTCACTTCAAGAAGAAGCTGAATACACACATCTTCTGCAATCAACCACCACGCACACTCTTAAACCATTGCACTTACACACACACACACACGTTTGTTTTAGTGGTTAACGGGGACTCTCCATAGGCGTAATGGTTGTTATACTGTACAAACTGTATGTGCTATTGCCCTACACCCCTCCTACACCTAAACCTACCCCTTACAGGAGACCGTCTGCATTTTCAGATTAAAAAACAAAAACACCATTTAGTATGTTTTTTAAGCCTTTTGAATTACGGGGACATAGGCAGTGTCCTCATAAACCACCTTCAAATTGTAATACCTCTGTCATACCCATGTCATTATACAAATTTTGTCCCTGTAAACCACAAAAACCAGTACACAAAATCTTCTCTGCATTTCTCCTCTTCTCTAGCTTGCTTCCCATTTGATGATATTCACAGCATTAAACTACTTGGCACAAGCTGATTGGTTCATGTTGTAAACGCAGCCAATGAGCTTTCTGCTTTACATTTAAATGGCTGGTTAGCATTTACTAGAGCCTGTACTTACTTTACAGCAGCAGCAATAATCTACAACAACAGCAATAACTAACAGCAGCAGCAATTCAGCAGATCTATTCCACCAAGACCTGATACAGCAACATTGTCATATCCATTACCATGATAAAATCTTCTGAGGGTTGTCATTGTAGAACTTTTTTTTATCCTAGAATCCTCCGCATGCAGCAATGCTCTTTTCTACAAATATTTGCATGAATTAATTTAGCCTTCTTTTAAAAGAACAATAGAGAAATCTGTTATTTTTGCATTTCAAATAGACCTATTCCTTGTATAAGACATTATATTGTGATTCCAACATGTCATCCAGCAGCACAACTGCTTACCCGTTTTAACTACTTTAACTGTAGTCATATGACATGAATATTCACAGATTCACAGTCATGATCTCACCAGGACAGGGTTTGAGTCTAATGGTCTTCTGTGCGTATGACTGACGTGGTTCTTCACGCTGCAGATGATGTTTCCATCAGTTCTCTCATCCAGATCAATGCTGCTGTTTCCATCCATCAGTGGATCTCCATTCAGAGTCCAGCTGTAGAGGAGCTGATCCCCCTCAGAGGAGCAGAACACCCTCATCACCCCACTGGAGGAGCAGATGATTGACACTTCCACTGAGCCAATAGGAGCTGGAGGGAGGGACACATCACAGTCACATGACAAACACAGGACAATCTTGTTACTATTACTGGAGGATGTAGTGTGTTTACTGTGTGCTACAGGAATAAAAACCTTCACAGAGATTCAACTGATTCATTTGCATGAGAGTGAGATCTTTGGAGAACATGAGATTGTAATGAGTCTGATGAGAGAGTTTCTGTACCTTCAACAATCACTTGAAGATCTCTAGATGTTTCTGTGCCGTTTGAGTTATCGAGTGTTAATGTGTAATTCCCTGAATCTGCTCTGATCACACGGTTTATTATCAGAGTCCCATTAATGACTGTCACTTCAGGTCTGTTATTATAAAGATCACATTCACTCATCCTCATCCTGCCATTCTTTACTCTACAAACTGGATCATCTTTTGTGTTGTTTATTCTCTTTATTATCTTCAGGTCATATTCACTCGCGTCCAGCACCATCAGCAGATTGAGTTTGTGTCCCAGAGCTGCGTAACAGGGATCAGACTGATCAAACCTGCAGAACCGATCCAGACCTGAAGAACACACACACACACACAATGAAATGTACCAAAATATGCAGACATTGTGAATAATAACTCACAGAATATTCACAGAATTAAAGTTCAGCTGAAGAAACACATCATACAGACTCTTGATCTGATCTCAGTTCATCTAATGCTCATCTTCATCATAAACACAGATTTGTATCATTTGTGTTTCTCCTGACTAACCACTAATTAGCAGGATACTGAACATAATCACATTACTGGACAGATTTAACTTGGTTTAGTGTGTAATAAAAAAAAAATAACTGTTAAAATAAACCATTAATTTTATTTTTAAATATCTGTTTGGTATTGGAATATCAGCTTTTTTATATGGTCTCAGTCAAAATATAAATCTAAATGTTGATTGTATTCAGCCTTAATTATCACGCTTTCACTGTCTGCAAACACTTGTATGTTAACATGATTTATTCTGATAAAGCATAAATTGTCTTTGTCCTGCACTTTCCGTCCAATTACATTAACCTGTGACATTTCTCTTTTTTTAAATAATGTCTTGATCTTTCTGATATCATATTTAATGGACTGACAACATTTAAAGAATCCTTCTTCAAGCCAGCACTATGAACATGAAGAAAGAAACACACACTTCCTCTCACATTTTTAGCACTCCACTAATATAAACTGTCTAGATCAGAATAGATCACTACAGTACAACACTAAGAGTGCTGTTTTTGTAACGGGGCTGACGAGACGTGAGACGTGCGGATCCAAGTGCAAGCTTTTATTTACAGGCATGATCATATATACAGGCAGGGTCGAGCAATGGCAAACAGGTATGGCAGGGACAAGACAAAGAGTAATCCTAGGGCAAGCGAAGGTCGACGATGGGCGAACAGTATCCAAAAGGGCAAGGCAGAGAGATAATCCAGGTACACAGGCTATAATCCAGACAAGAGAATAAACAGAGTCCGAACAGTGAGACAGGGGTAAATACAGGGAACACAGACTAGAAATTAACAAACGTTCTGTAAAGCAGCTGACACTCAGGGAGTGAAAAACGCAGGACAATACAGGAACTGAATAGAAACACGGAATGGCAGGGAAAGGGTTAATCCAGGAAACACAGGCTAGAAAACGAACACAGGAAAACAGGCAAAGCAAGACTAGGATACTAACAAGGGCTCTGTAGAGTTGGTAAACGCATACAATACCCGGCAGAGAGGGAAAGAAAGTCCAGGGTGTAAATACAGTGTGTGATTAGTGATGCTGTGTGATCAGTGCCTTCAGCTGTGTGTGCAATCAGTGCAATGGATGATGGGAAATTGAGTCCAGTATGATGTGTGCTGTGAGTCAATGTGGTGAGCGAGTGACCTCTGGTGGTGAATGAATGAAAGTGCAGACCAGATTCGTGACAGTTTTCCCCGAATATCTGCATGATTGCAAATGTTGTATTGAGTTAATGCTGTGTAAAAATCAGTGAGTTAATTGGTACAGAGATAGCGATGTGTATTTGGTAATATGGTGCAACTGCTTTTTATCACTTAATTAGAAGCACCACAATTAAAGTATCATTCATAGGGACTACTGAATAGATACTTTGAAGTTTATTTTGTAGTGCAAAGTATTACAAAATGTGTTAGACAAAGCTCTGTAAAAACGTTAATATTTTTGCAACACTAAGTATAGTTCAAATCTATTAACATTTACTGAATGATAACTCGAGACGTACTAATATAAAAATTATAATTAAACTTTATTTGGCATATTACTTGTGCACAATGCACTTTTCTTAATATTAACTCTAAAATGTGTTTTAATGTCACTTGAGATGAGGATTGTAAGATCTTTGAATAATATCAGACTTTAAATGCAAAATATTTAAAGTGTACCTGAAGTATACTTGCAATAGTTCCACTTTAGCACAATCAAATATACTAAGTGTATCTTTAATTGTACTTCAGCACTACTTCTGCACAATTAAAGTGCATTAACCTGTTTAATCCCAAATTTTTCCCAGACATGAAAATATCCAAATGATGTGTCATAAGTAACCCTTTGAAATAATCAATAATTAATTTTTGAATTTTTTTTGGAAAGGTGTCACAATAGTGACCGGTGGGATAATGTGTGTACTGAAATCACATATTTCTGCAGTCATAAAAATTGTTATATATCTTAGCCCAGCTATTTTAAACTGTTTGATCACATTCTAGGGTTATGCATAAAAAAACCTCATGCAACATTGATAGGAACACTGAGATAAAAAACAAAAACATTCAACCATCACTGCATTTCAAGATTGTTAATTTTTGCAAAATATAACATTACATTTTTATATTTATACTAAGAGTATTGCAACATCATTATTGTACATTTTTTGTAACATTTGAATTTTTAATTTAGTGCAATATTTTGTCATTGCAACATTTTATTGTCATTTTCACTAGCAACTGCAATTGGATTTATATTGTATACCTAAGTTCACCATTATCCCACCGGTCACTATTGTGACCATCAACATGTTTACTCACACTACAAAACTAAATATATGCAAATGCATATATTAATACTAGACAAGATCATATTTAACTGAGACCCTTTATTTTTTCCATATTTGCAGGAAGTGCACTAAGACATCAGTCGGTAAGGTTTTTAGAGTTTTATAAATGACAAACTTTTTTACGGTCACTATTGTGACCGGTGGGATCAGTACAAAATTCGTTGTTCCAATTTAGCAGACTTTAAGTGTACCAGTTTAGTATACTAAAAGTACAATTGCAGGGCATTTTATTAAGTGCATAAATATAAAAATTTGTAGTATACTTGGCATTAAATAAATGTATTTCAAATACATCTAAGTATATTTATTTTTAACTAGGGTATGTTGAGTGTTCCATTGGTAAATTAAAAGTACTGCACAGCTGTGGACTTCAAACCCACTTGAACACTTTGACCAAATACAGGAAATACGTCATGCAAGTAGACAAGCGGTCAAGTGCAAAGATCACAAGTGTGGGCGTTGTGACAGACAATATGTGTATACTGTATATCTCTATGGTTTAAACAGTGACAGGATGCATGTAAAGCGTCAGAGTGTCCGTTAAAGATGCATTCATGATAAAGTAGTTTGTCTAAAACATTGTCTACAATTCTACTACACACTAAAAATTGTTGCAGGTACTTCTTCACAAAATGTGCACATACTTTTAGGATGTAATCCACTAACACAGTAAAGAAGGTCAGAAAACTATTGCTAGATCACTGCAGACTCTCAATGTACTATTACATTCATCAGAGATTCATCAGTGATTGATCTGCATGATGAGATGAGTTTGTTGTGAAAGTGACTCACATGCAGCAGTTTGCAGCAGCAGCATCAGTCCAAAGATGAGCATCATTTCTCTAAAGTCCAGCAGAAGAGAGTCAGATCGAGTCTCTCTGACAGACAGCAGCTCTACTGACACGTCAGGAAATTATTGGACTATTAAAGAGAAAGAAGAAAGAGGAAGTCTTTCAGAGGTGGTCAATGTGGGTCAACAGTTCCTACTTAAATACACACAAAAAAGGCCGAAACTAGGAGAAAGATATAACAAGAAGAATCACTTCTCAGTCACAAAATATTCTAAAGAGTGCAAAAGAGCTACTTTCTGAACAAAAGCGATTTAGATTCACACCCGAGTCTCAGTGGCAATGAACTGTAAAATCAGTGAAACCCAGTAAAAACCATGTCAAGATCACATTCAACCTAATAACTTTAACACTATCTGTATTCACATAGTAGAGGAGAATGCTGGCTAAGTTGAAGTCCATTATCAATAACATCTCTCACCCTTTGCATGAGACTGTGGTGTCCTGAGTAGTTCCTTCAACAATAGACTGGTACAACCACGGTGCAAGAAGGAGCGCTATCGCAGGTCCTTCCTTCCAACAGCAGTTAGACTGAATTGCAATAACAATACTGTGTAGTATGCTGCATGTTTTAGTATGTTTCTTTGTCTATAGTATTGTGGTTGGTCTTGTGGAGTATGCAGTAACAAGGGAATTTCCCCGGTGTGGGAGTATCTACAAGAAATAAACACATGTGTTCATGTCCTTCTCTAAATCTTCTCAGCCTCACTTTCTGATCTTCCTGTTTCTTTCCTAAAAACATCACATCATCATCATCGTCACACTCTTAATATCTGTATGTCAAATAATAATGATGATGATAAATGTGTCTCACCTGACGTGTGTCTCATGTAGATGTGAAAAGCTCCTAACAGACCCAACAGAACCATCAGCTGGAAACACCAGACCAGCACAAACACCACAGACACTGAACACATGAACAACAACCATTAGACACAAAACAAAGTGTGAGATCTTTGGAGAACATGAGATTGTAATGAGTCTGATGAGAGAGTTTCTGTACCTTCATCAATCACTTGAAGATCTCTAGATGTTTCTGTGCCGTCTGAGTGATCAAGTGTTAATATGTAAATCCCCGAATCTGCTCTGATCACACGGTTTATTATCAGAGGGATCAGACTGATCAAACCTGCAGAACTGATCCAGACCTGAAGAACAAAACACACACACACACACACACACACACACACAGTGTAAAGACAGACAGAAGAACATTTGAATGAGTGAAAGAGGAAGTTTCATCATTATGGAAGCACAGAAAAACATTATCTGAACCATATTTAATAACACGTTAGCTTAGTTTGCATGGTGAAGTAATATCTCTATACTGTTACACTTTTGAGAGATTTCTAAGAAGATTTTATACAGATGGTGGAGGTTGTCATAAATTCAGACTCCTTCACATAGAGAACTTAAAGTCACAAACTTGTAATTTTGATTTCATGAGTTTTAACACAGATGCTGAACTCAATTAATGCAACTGAAACTCTTGCAACTCACAGATTTACGGTGACCGAGAAGTGACATGGTCGGTTCACTTAGTTTTGTCATGGCCTCGAGATGCTATGTTGAGGGAACGACATATTTTTATTGTGGCCACGAGTTCAATGCGTAAACAAACCTGCGTGACCATAGCAACCTGGGATTATCAGTGATGGATTCATTAATATTTTATTTAGAATTAAGAAATTACATTATTCAATTATTACCATGGCTACCGTACTTTATTACGTGCCATAGTCAGCATGAAGTTGATCATGAAATGTTAGGTATAAAGTGCTTAAAATAAAATAGACCCACAAGAAAACATTTTTATCCATCCCAGTCTTGTAGATCCATTAACTGATCGTCTTTTTCCCGTAATATTTGTATATTATTATTATTAGCCTATTATTATTGGTTATATTTTGATATTCGCTTATATTCGTTTTTTTCCCGTCATTTTGATCTTTGCTTAACGTTCTGAATTGTAAATGAAAAAATCAGTTTGGGGTTTAAGATCTTGCACAAGAACACAAAAATATATCTGCAGATGCAAACAAAAACTGTCTGTGGTGAGAATAAAAACCACTGCTGACTAACAAACATCTACTAAAGGAAACATCTGTCACGATTTGCACTGTCAACTTTTAGCCAAGTCTGAATCCACGAGGTCTGACATAAAATCACAATGGATGATGTTCCCTGTTAACAACACTGAAAAACTGACCATCAGAAGTTTAGAATATCTAAAGTGTTTTTCTCCATGTGGAGACACATGTAAGGAATATTCTTCACATTAAACCACTCAAACAAAAATATGAGGGTCAAAATGACCTGTGAGTCAAATACACAGGAAAAACAGCTAAATAAAGCAGTTGTCATATATTTATGTCAGTTGCATTTGTGGTTTGAAAGTGTATTAACAAACTCTCAGTGATTACTTCAGATTGTAAAAACATTTTCTCCTGATAAAGAAGCACAGTTTTGTAGAAAAAAAATGAGAAGGACGTTGAAGATCTTGATGAAGATGTTTATTGCAGCAGTGCATGACAAAGTACATGTAGTACCTTGGGTTCAGTCGGAATGAACCCCGAACATCCTAAGTTCAAACCTTTTATACATTTACAGTTTACTACCGTTCATGTAAATGAACTTGCTCCTGATATGGTACAGTATGTATGTTAATTAAGTTCTGACATCCCTTTGTCTGAGATGGTTCTTGGTGTCCCACACACAATTGGTCACCATTTGCTGAGGATGTGATCATCCCAAATGATGCAGAATCAACATAACTGTTACCTTTCTTCTTCTCTATAATATTTAAACCATTTTGGGAAATGAGCATGATCAAACATCTATGTGGAGTGGAATCTGGGTCGGGGCAGACTACAGTTTCTTACAGTTTGTACTGAAATGATGAGACTGAGATCTCTGTCATTACTCAGGTTCATCACACGAGGTCTCCATCAGCACAGAGATGTCAGTCTGTTGATTATTATAGTAACAGCAGCCTGTTTCAGTCCCTGCTTCATGTCTGACCTCAATATCTTGAGTTCAAGATAAATTTTACTGGTTTTCAGATATCAGATTTAATAAAATATTGAAAATAAAAGGGAAAACCGATTTTGAAATTGGATTTGATCATGTAATCCAGTCTTGGTTTTGATCTGGATCAAACCTTCAGTGTTGTTCAAAACATTTTAGTAGGACTGGGATCACAGGCGGAAATCCCGGGAGGATGATTAAATACCACGCTGTTTATTGTTAATAACAATGTTTTATACTTTAAATAATTGTGTAAATAGTAAAACAACACAAACGGGGCAAAAATGCATTTTAAGTTTTTTGCCTCACAGTGCTTTATTGGTCCAAATGCCTGCTTTCCTCTTTTACATCACCTACACAAACACACACAAGTCCGGTGAGAGAGAACAAAGTCAATAGTGGTGGAACTCCAGTAAGTAAGGCTGTCAAGGCTATTATTCACTTAAACATCGGATGAAGAGATTATTTTCTCTTTATGATGTATTTTTCGATGAGTCCGCTATGTTAGCAATAATAACGTTACCTGTGTGACCAAAACCGGCCCAACTGCTACTCAAAACTAGCCCGAACTAACCGCGTTTCAAGGGGGTCCCCTGGTAAAAACCACGTTGCGGGGGATAAAATACACGTTGTTGTGATCACTTCAACAGTGATAAAGTAGCTCAATTCCACGGGAAAACCGCACGGTCTCCCTGCTACACTAACAGTAGTAAGGCTTTCCTCTATACATATCCTTACGAGGACAATTTTAGCTGTATTATTTGTGTCCCCTTCAAAAATTGCTCTTGAGAAATTTTGTTTATTACCCCCCAACTGTTTGATGAAATTTACACCCCTGACAGATACATTTGATAAAAAATATCAGGATTCAGGATGGATTTCAGGTACAAAATATTTTACTTAACGCATCTAGTGTGAAACGGGCCTCACAGTAATAAACAGTAAAACAACAGCTATAATTTCCGGGACCGGTCAGGTTCTGGTGGTGTCGGAGCAGAGGTCCAAACGTATAAAGACCCAATGCATTAAACATTTTTGAATGATCAGTATTGAATTAGAAAGCCCTGATGTATATATTAATTTAACTAAAAAGCATTTAGATCAACACCTCCTGATTATATATTGCCGTTTTAAAAACACTTTTCTCAATAAACAACTAAAATGTACTTGCTCTTCCTGGTAGTGATGATAGAAACGAATTTATACTTTGTATAAATTCATTTCAACCAGTCAGTTCAGAAAGCTGGTGACGCAGTCAAAACAGTGTAAATGCAACAAAAGCCCACATGCATATAAGCATATTTTACAAACCAAATACAAAAGTTTTATTGAAAGTGTAATCTATTAAATGCAATTAGCAAATAATCTAATAGGCCTACTATTAAATATGAGGTGTTTGTGTTCTTCAATTATAGCTGCACTCATTTATTTATAAAAAATAAAAAAAAAAGATTTAGTTTTTATGTTGTTTCTTTTTTAATGTCTGTTTAAATTTTAACATGTGCTTTCTGTTGATGAATATGAAAACTGACTGCATTACATAAATCCTCATAAAAATCAATATCATGATATTGATATTGTGACTTTTGCCTGAAAATATAGTTC
This sequence comes from Onychostoma macrolepis, assembly GCF_012432095.1. Taxonomy (NCBI): domain Eukaryota; kingdom Metazoa; phylum Chordata; class Actinopteri; order Cypriniformes; family Cyprinidae; genus Onychostoma; species Onychostoma macrolepis. Next base: position 2,286,726 of record NC_081168.1, on the reverse strand, counting down.
CATTTGAAATCATTTTATTTTTTATTTAACTTGATACCAAAGCTCATTTCAATTTTAACATGAACTCCATTTACAGTTTTAAAGAACATATTGTTTATCCTTATTCTATGATAACACAGAGGGCTTATGAATAAAAAATGCAAAAGTGTGGCTAAGCATGTTAAAAATCATAGAAAATACAGAAGTTCTGCTGCTGCTCTCATGAATCTTCTGCTGTGTGTTCATGTCCTTCTCTAAATCTTCTCATCCTCACTTTCTGATCTTCCTGTTTCTCTCCTAAAAACATCACATCATCATCATCATCATCAAACTCTTAATATTTGCATGTCAAATCCATAATAATGATGATAAATGTCTCTCACCTGACGTGTGTCTCATGTAGATGTGAAAAGCTCATAACAGACCCAACAGAACCATCAGCTGGAAACACCAGACCAGCACAAACACCACAGACACTGAACACATGAACAACAACCATTAGACACAAAACAAACCCATCCTTCATGATTCCAGGAGTGTGTTTGTTAAACTCGTACTGCATTCTGATGTCTGTGTGCTGCTGGTCACTGCAGAGGTCACACTAGAGGTCACAGCTGTAGTAGTTGATCCTGTAATAAATCATCAGAATCACCTGCTTTCTCTCTGAACAACCTGATCTCACAGAATTCCGTGTAATGTTCACGGACTTAATTAACCCCGAATCTGTGGTGGCATCACGGAATCGCCGAAAATTCCGTGATGGGCTCACAGAAGACATCACCCGTGGTCCATGCACGGATTCACCGGTTCAACACCAGCGCTGCATCGGACCACGTAAAAAGAGTGACTCCGATGCAGTTATACTTTCACTGGAGTACCTGACCCCACCCCTACCCTAAACCTACCCAGTTCTGAACAATAATGATGACGATAAATTTCCCAGTATCGCGTCGGCATATTGATGCTAAGGGTTTCCGTGCGTGGAGCACGGCTGATGCCTGTCACTGACTTACATTGGTATCAATTCTGTGAGCCCATCACGGAATTTTCGGCGATTCCGTGATGCCACCACAGATTTGGGGTTAATTAAGTCCGTGAACATTACACGGAATTCTGTGAGATCATGTTGCTCTGAACCACATCAACACAATTCACTGCTGAGATCAAGCTGAAACAAACTAGGGTCCCACTTTATATATGGTGGCCTTAACTACTATGTACTTACATACTTACATATTGTTTACAAACATGTTTTTACACTGTACTTATTTTTAAAAATAGATATATGTAATTACATCTGTAATTAATTTCTGCAATTAAATTTATAATTACATTGTTGACCCTTCCTTACACCTTAACCCACCCTTAAACCTACCCACACCACCAAACCTGTCCCTAACCATACCCATATCCCACCTCAATAGCAGCAAATGTGTTTTGCAATACAATATGAACACAATAAGTAAATTGTACTTATTTTTTGATGTAAGTACATAGTAGTTAAGGCCACCTAATATAAAGTGGGACCCAAACTAATGATGCTTTTCAAGAATTAAGAGCCCAATTAAGAGAATTAAGTGTTTTATATCAGTATATACACTGAACAAAATTATAAGCGTTTTTGCCCCCATTTTTCATGAGCTGAACTCAAAGATCTAAGACTTTTTCTATGTACACAAAAGGCCTATTTCTCTGAAATATTGTTCACAAATCTGTCTAAATCTGTGTTAGTGAGCACTTCTCCTTTGCCGAGATACTCCATCCACCTCACAGGTGTGGCATATCAAGATGCTGATTAGACAGCATGATTATTGCACAGGTGTGCCTTAAGCTGGCCACAATAACAGGCCACTCTAAAATGTGCAGTTTTACTGTATTGGGGGGGTCCGGGGGGGGTCTGGGGGGTCCAAAAACCATTCAGTATCTGGTGTGACCACCATTTGCCTCACGCAGTTCAACACATCTCCTTCGCATAGAGTTGATCAGGTTGATCAGGCAAAAACAAAAGTGTTGCGTTTATAATTTTGTTCAGTGTATATACAGTATGTGGACATTCATGTATTAAAATCTCACCAGCAGGACAGGGTTCGAGTCTAATGGTCTTCTGTGCGTGACTGACGTGGTTCTTCACGCTGCAGATGATGTTTCCATCAGTTCTCTCATCCAGATCAATGCTGCTGTTTCCATCCATCAGTGGATCTCCATTCAGAGTCCAGCTGTAGAGGAGTTGATCCCCCTCAGAGGAGCAGAACACCCTCATCACCCCACTGGAGGAGCAGATGATTGACACTTCCACTGAGCCAATAGGAGCTGGAGGGAGGGACACATCACAGTCACATGACAAACACAGGACAATGGTGTTACTATTACTGGAGGATGTAGTGTGTTTACTGTGTGCTACAGGAATAAAAACCTTCACAGAGATTCAAAGGATTAATTTGCATGAGAGTGAGATCTTTGGAGAACATGAGATTGTAATGAGTCTGATGAGAGAGTTTCTGTACCTTCAACAATCACTTGAAGATCTCTAGATGTTTCTGTGCCATCTGCGCGATCGAGTGTTAATGTGTAATTCCCTGAATCTGCTCTGATCACACGGTTTATTATCAGAGTCCCATTAATGACTATCACTTCAGGTCTGTTATTATAAAGATCACATTCACTCATCCTCATCCTGCCATTCTTTACTCTACAAACTGGATCATCTTGTGTGTTGTTTATTCTCTTTATTATCTTCAGGTCATATTCACTCGTGTCCAGCACCATCAGCAGATTGAGTGTGTGTCCCAGAGCTGTGTAACAGGGATCAGACTGATCAAACCTGCAGAACTGATCCAGACCTGAAGAACAAAACACACACACACACACAAACTTACTCAGTTATCTAAACTGAGTTATACTACGGGGCCGTTGAATGCTTGAATCTGATTGGCTGACGAACGTTCTGAGGTGTGCAATTATTTTCAGGGAAACGCACGGCGAATGTAGTTCCAGGCAGCTCTTGACCGCATTATTACATGTCCATATCACTTCGCCAAATGATTTCTGTTATTTCAAAGGTCTTACAACAGCAAAATAACCAAGACCCACAACGACACGGCCAAACAAATAAATATAGTAAACAATATGATAAAAACGACAGATCATGTCCATGTTTTTGCCACAAAATTGCGCTTTATTATGTACGGAAACCACATATCTCTCCCTCACAGACCGCACATACAGCTACAGTTTGCACCAGCATACATCGCGCTAATGTTGTTAGTGCTACTCTGACGATTTTATCAGTAAACAACTTAAAAACTACATGACTTCTGACAAGCGAGGTAACAACAACGGTTCGTGAAGAAATTCAAAGGAAGTAACTGTTAAGTTTCACTATGACTAGAGACATTGTCGCCGAACACTATTGAGAGACGCACAGAGGTAATTTTTCTCTCTCTCTCTCTCTCTCTCTCTCTCTCTCATAACTTAGTCATCAACTGTATTAACTGCATTAGTCTGTTATCAACGGCTCAAGCCTCCATTACTAGGTTTAAAATGACATTTTGGAATTAGCAACGGAGGCGTTGGATGAAATGCGGAAGAAATAATCCTACTCACAATAGCGATTTAAGTAGAAATACTGGACGAATGCCTTGAAATATATCCTCTGATCGATGTCTTGAGGTGTGGCAACCGTAGTATAAGCGGAATAATTGACTTTGGTCCGTTGAATTATTAGAAAAATAATGCATACCCGAGGTGTAACCTCAACGGCCCGTCGTCAATTATTCCTTACATATTGCATATATTTCTATTGTTTTTATATACAGCTGTTATAGCTACATTTTTACAATTTACAAACAACTTTATTTTATTTTTACATTCATCTTAGCCACTTTTTTGAGTTATAACCAGGAAATGTTTGTTTGACATTATACCTCAAAAGTCTAAACAGATCAAAATAAATGAATAAAGTACAGATGCTTTGACTAAATTCTTCTAGTCATTCAATAATGAGCTGCAATAAAAATCTTCACAGAGATTCAACTGATTCATTTTGGAGAACATGAGATTGTAATGAGTTTGATGAGAGAGTTTCTGTACCTTCAACAATGACCTGAAGATATCTAGATGTTTCTGTGCCGTCTGAGCGATGAGAGAGTTTTAATGTGTAATTCCCTGAATCTGCTCTGATCACACGGTTTATTATCAGAGTCCCATTAATGACTGTCACTTCAGGTCTGTTATTATAAAGATCACATTCATTCATCCTCATCCTGTCATTCTTTACTCTACAAACTGGATCATCTTGTGTGTTGTTTATTCCCTTTTGTATCTTCAGGTCATATTCACTCGCGTCCAGCACCATCAGCAGATTGAGTTTGTGTCCCAGAGCTGCGTAACAGGGATCAGACTGATCAAAACTGCAGACCCGATCCAGACCTGAAGAACAAAACACACACACACAGAGAGAGAGTTTGTAACGTGAGAGAGAACAGAGTGGATTGCAAGGGGTAAAAGAAGAAGTTGGACATATATATATATATATATATATATATATGGTTTTATTATGTCCTTGCTAACTGATGAGGTGATTATTATGTCATATCCGTGTTAGTGGTGTAACAAGCAAGAGAAATTAAGGCTAAAAGGAATACGAATGGCGCTACTGAGCATGCGCACATCAATAGCATAATTTTTGTCACACTGTACAACTATGATTACTATTTTTTTCATTATTGTAAGGGGTAGGTTTAGGGTTGGGGTAGGTAGACTCCTGCTTTAAAGTACAAATAAACAAAAACAGGGACAAAATTACCAAATGACCAAAACATACAGGAAAAACCAGCAAAATAATGTCAGTTTTTATGAGTGGTTTGAAAGTGTATTAACAAACTCTCACTGATTACTGCAGTTTGTGAAATAATTTTCTCCTGATAAAGAAGCTCAGTTTGTGCTGAAATGATGAGACTGAGGTCTCTGTCATTACTCAGGTTCATCACACGGGCTCTCCATCAGCACAGAGCTGTCAATCTGTTGATTATAGTAACAGCAGCCTGTTTCAGCCTCTGCTTCATGTCTGACCTCAATTTTGTTTTAAAAAAAATGGGTTTTGACATTGGATTTGATCATGCAATCCAGTGTTGTTTCTGATCTGGATAAAACCTTCAGTGTTGTTCAGAACATTTAATACTCATTCAGATCAAAAACTCATGCCTGTAAAAATATTTGGCAGAGAAAGATATTGAGTGTAGTTTTGACATGAGGCCATGCTAACCAGGAAAACCTTAGTGTCGACATATATTGAAATATATTATTAATAGGAAGGACATCATCAATCTAGAGAGCATTCAAGTAACAAACACCTTTCAAATCAATATCCTTGATCCATCTTTCCCAAAGTTTAAATTGTGTATGTTTAAAAAGCTAATCTTGTAAACTTTGAAATCTTGAAAAGCCAGAAAAAAAAACAAAACATAATTTTGATTAAATGGCTTTTTAACACAAACATTCAGTTTACATCCCACTCATTAATACACTGACTTGTAAAAGACACACTAACTGTAATCTACACCTGATTATCATTGATAATTGAACTGATGTAACTAAAAATGATAATCGGGTGTAGATTACAGTTAGTGTGTTTTTTACAAGTTTATGCCTGTGCTTTAAATGAACTGAATACAATGAATCTATATAAATAAGTTGATTTATAAGTTGAATAAGTTGATAAAGTTGATAAAGTTCAGTAAATTGAACAAACATCTATTAATTTAAGAGTGTAGGCTAGAGGTGTTGTGATATACCAGGCTATTAACAATAATCGTGATATTTTTGTTGTGTTAGTTAGGGGTGTCGCATTATACCGGTATACTGGAATGTACACATACTTTAATATGACACATAATAATCCAGTGCAGGCACCATTATGGAGCGCTAAACTCTCTCATGTAATTTATGTTTCATTCGTAATAATGAAACTTATGTCGTTCCAGGAAAGCCTTTATATGTACAAATGCATCCAGGTGTTGCGGTAGTTGAATAAACTGCAGATAGAAATGTTTTGTCTTTTGAAACATCAAGCGAATCAACAAACGTTTGCAACAGTATATGGTTTATCTGTGTTCTTTAAGCCATCTCAGGTATTTTCATATAGATAATGGAAATTTTATAAGGCAATGCTAATCGACACAGCCTTCATCACTGTATAAAATACTATAAAAGAATGTCTGCCTTATTCTGTGATAAGAATCAGTTCACAGAAGGAAGTTAATTCAAAACTCAATCGACGCTTTAATGCAAGTTTGGAGAAAAAAATATTTTGCTATTCTCAAAAATTAACATAGGCTACTTTGAAAACGGTTAGTATTAAAGACTCTGTTTAGTGTAATTGTTCCTTTTGTATGCAATGGTATGATTCATTGATAAAAAAAAAGAGACTCACATGCAGCAGTTTGCAGCAGCAGCATCAGTCCAAAGATGAGCATCATTTCTCTAAAGTCCAGCTTCCAGAAGAGCTCAAACCCAGCAGAAGAGCTTTAGATCGAGTCTCACTGACAGACAGCAGCTCTACTGACACGTCAGGAAATGATCAGACTATTAAAGAGAAAAAAGAAAGAAAGTTTTTTTCCAGGGAAGTTCACTGTGGTTAAACAATACACTCTCAGAAATAAAGGCACAGAAGCTGTCACTGGGGCGGTACCTTTTCAAAAGGTACACTTTTGTACCTATTAGGTACTAATATGTACCTTTAAGGTACCAAAATGGACACTTTAGGTACAAACATGTACCTTTTGAAAAGGTACAGCCTCAGTGACAGCTTTTGTACCTTTATTTCTGAGTATACAGATTGTGTCAAAGCAGCTTTACAGTATCAAACAGGAAAATAGTTTGTACAATAATGCATGAGGACAATAACAAAGAGTCATTTTTCCAGTTAAAGTCAGTGGTAACACTTTATTTTGATGATACCTTTAGAACATTCTGTTGACATTAAGTAATGTTGCAACTACATGTCAACAAACTCTCATAAGAGTATTAGTAGACTGTCTGCTTCATATCTACTAACTCCTTATTGTGTTGGTCTCCCAACAGATATTCTACTGACTATAAGTAACTTTGCAAGAACGTGTCAACTTAACTAACCCTACCAGTCAACTAATACACTACTAACACTCTAATGAGAGTTAGTAGAAATGTAGGTGCAACATTACTTACAGTCAATAGAATGTGTTTAAGGGACCATCAAAATAAAGTGAAACCAAGTCGGTTAATTCAGTGTGTCATCATCCAGTTCAGCTCTCATCCAATAGTGTCTGTGCAATCAGTCAAGTGTCCCCAATTAAGCAAGCCAAAGGAGACAGCGGCATGGAACCAATACTCCATCGTTTTATAAGCTAATTTTGTATTATTTGGTTTACATTTTTATGATGCCATTGAGAAAAGGGGAAGGTAATTAAGCAATGAGTCAAGTATTTTTGCCAAACTACTTTAAAATATAATTTAAAGAATTATATCCAACACAATTTCAGTCAAAATAGGAGATAAGAAACTATAGCCATACCGTCACTATAGCATATCCAACATCCGCATACCTGGCAAAAACTTGATACTGTGGAGGATCTCATGAAGGTCTAAAATAAGCCAGCACTGAAAAAATGTATTAAATGTTGTGAAAAATACAGTTGCAGTGAAAAGTTTGAATTGTACCAGAGCTCTCCCCTCCTAATCCTATTTATACATAAGGCCTACATACAGAATAAATAGGCCTACAGAATATTACATTCTGCATGATAAAATATAAAGATTTCAACGTGATCTGTGTTACAGTCAGGGCCGGACACAAGGGTAAGTGATAAATATAAGTGATTTTATTGAACAGGTTGGTGCAATTGAGAGGTGAGCAGGAGATCCTGAGGTGAGTAGGCAATCTTGAGATTGTTTCCAGGCGTATGAGGATGATAGTAACAGAGTTCTCTTTACAGTGTTGTCGGGGTGATGAGACGAGGGGATCCACCACGACAGACACACTCGGACGACGGACGATCTGGAAGGAGAGTATAACACAAGATGGTAGAGACAGCAGGTAAGGTACACAAAGTAAGTATTTGCAATAGAAGGATATCTCCGGGAGTTTAGTTCTTGAGGCAGGAGTCCACGTTGCAATTAACGAGATCGGACGCGGTAGTGTTTGCTGTGAGGGTTTAAGTACTTGTGTTGATGATGGCTGTGATCGGGTGCAGGTGCGCGTGATAAGTATTCTGGTGACATGGAATGCTGTGATTGGTGAAATGTAGGGCCTGACTGGTCCGTGACAGTACCCCCCTCTCCACGGCCTGCTCCTGAGGGCCGCCCTCGGCGTCGTGGTGGTCTGCCCCGGTGCTGGGCGATCGGGGTGTGTTGAATGGAACTCTTCGAGCAGTGTTGGATCCAAGATGTCGTCTCTGGGTACCCAAGAGCGTTCTTCAGTGCCGTAGCCCTCCCAGTCCACTAGGTACTCAAGTTTTCCACCACGACGCCGGGACTCCAGAATCTCCTTGACCCGATAGACAGCTCCTTCATCCATAATGAGCGGGAGAGGGGGTTCCTCGTCTTGGTCAGGCCCTGTGGAGACAGGAGGAGAGAAGGGTTTGAGTAATGATACGTGGAATGTTGGGTGAATCTTATATTGTGGGGGTAGTTGTAGTTTATAGGTGACCGGGTTTATGCGGTCACTTTTTGGGACAAAGTTTCCTGCTAGGCAGGCGCAGTCTGATGTCCCTGGTTGACAGCCAAACCTTTTGCCCTGGTTGGTAATCGGGGTTGGTCGATCTTCGGACGTCGGCTGTCATTCGCTGTCTGCGCACTGCCTGCTGGAGCTGATGGTGTGCTGCGTCCCAGACTCTCTCTCTCTCGGAACCAGTAGTCGATGGCGGGGACGTCGGATGGTTCACCTGACCAGGGAAACAGGGGAGGCTGGAAACCGAGTACGCACTGGAAGGGAGTGAGTCCAGTCGAGTTTTGGCGTAACGAATTCTGGGCGTACTCGGCCCAGCCTAGAAACTGGCTCCAAGAGTTCTGGCAGCTATGGCAGAAGGTTCTCAGGAAGCGTCCCACTTCCTGGATCTTGCGCTCGGTCTGCCCGTTTGACTGTGGGTGGTATCCGGAGGAGTGGCTTACGGTCACACCTAGGAGGGAGAAGAATGCCTTCCAGACTCGAGAAATGAATTGGGGTCCTCGGTCTGATACGATGTCCTCCGGCAGGCCATAATAGCGGAATACGTGGTTGAATAATAACTCGGCGGTTTGGAGTGCCGTGGGAAGGCCAATGAGGGGAATGAGTCTGCAAAACTTGGAAAATCCATCAATGACGACAAGGATACAGGTATTTCCATCCGATGCAGGTAGGTCTGTGATGAAGTCGACTCCTAGGTGTGACCAAGGGCGTTGAGGTATGGGTACTGGATGGAGTTTGCCGGCTGGAAGATGACGGGAGCTTTTGGAGATGGCACAGTCGGGGCAGCCTCGCACAAACCTTCTAACATCCCTGGCCATATTGGGCCACCAGAAGCGATCTCGTAGCAGCGAGAGAGTTGCGTTGGCCCCTGGGTGACCAGTACCAAGGGAAGTATGGGTGGTTTGAATTAACGGAGTACGTTGGGTTCTGGGAACGTATTGAAGATTCTGAGGGCAGCCCGGCGGATTAGCTGGTGGAGTGGTTGAGGCAACTGGTGGAGAGGTCCATTGGATGGGGCTGGCTATGATTTTGGAAGGTAGAATGGTCTCGGGTTCATCGTTGCTGTCATCTGGGTTATGGATACGGGATAGGGCGTCCGCCTTGACGTTCCTAGTACCGGGCCGGTAGGAAATCTTAAACTGGAATCTCATGAAGAATAGAGCCCATCTTGCCTGTCTGGGGTTGAGTCGTTTAGCGTCGCGGAGATATTGTAAATTTTTGTGATCTGTCAGGACTAAAAATTGATGTTTTGACCCCTCCAACCAGTGTCTCCATTCCTCTAGGGCGAGTTTAATGGCCAGAAGTTCACGATTGCCTATGTCGTAGTTTCTTTCCGCCGGGCTGAGTTTCCGGGAGAAATAGGCACATGGATGGAGTTTGGGAGGCTTCCCCTGCTGCTGCGATAGGACTGCCCCCACTCCCGTGGTGGATGCGTCTACTTCCACAATGAATGGTAAGCTGGGATCGGGGTGTGCGAGGAGTGGGGCGCTAGTGAAGGCACTCTTGAGACTTTGAAATGCTTCGAGGGCCCTTGGGTTCCAGGTGAGGGTCTTGGATCGGCCTTTGAGCAGGTCAGTGAGTGGGCTGGTGACAGTGCTGTAGTTGGAAATGAATCGCCGATAAAAAATTGGAAAATCCCAAAAATCTTTGAAGTTCTATGATGTTGGTGGGAGTGGGCCAGGAGGTGACTGCTTCCACCTTCCCCTTGTCCATGCGGATGCCACGTTGGTCGATGATGTATCCGGGGAAGTGAACTGAGGGTTGGTGGAATGTGCATTTTTCGGCCTTAAGGTATAGCTGGTACTGTCAGAGTCGTTGGAGGACCTCCGCAACGTGTTGGCGATAGTCGGCCAGGCTCCGGGAGTAGATGAGGATGTCATCTATATACACGATTACAAAACGATGCAAGAACTCCCGGAGCACCTCATGCATAAATCCTTGGAATACCGAGGGAGCGTTGACTAGCCCATACGGCATCACCCGGTATTCATAATGGCCGGTAGGGGTTACGAAGGCGGTTTTCCACTCGTCTCCTTCTTGGATTCGGATGAGGTTGTAGGCGCTGCGGAGGTCCAGTTTGGTGAATATGGTGGCACCGCGAAGTTGTTCCAATGCTGCTAGGACAAGGGGAAGAGGATTCCGGTACTTTACTGTGATGTCATTGAGTTTTCGGTAGTCGATGCAGGGTCGTAGGCCGCCGTCCTTTTTCGCAACGAAGAAGAAGCTGGAAGCAGCAGGGGAGGTAGATGGGACGATGTATCCTTGTTGCAAAGCCTCCTCAATATACTCCTCCATGGCCTTTTGCTCCGGTGGTGATAGTGGATATATTCTTCCTCGTGGTACTGGCTCACCCGGAATGAGGTCAATTGCATGGCCGGTGTGGTAGTAGCTGGGCAGCCCTTTTAGGACAGAAGGCGTCACTAAAGAGGGAATAACAGGAAGGGATGTCGATGGATAATTTCTCCTGGGGACTTTCAATGGAGGTTGTGTGGACAGGTATGTGATGGGATGGTTGTGGTAAGTTGGGGAAGCAGAGAGGGAAGCAATTCTCACCCCACTTTAGGACCTCTCCAGTCCTCCAGGACAGATGGGGATCGTGCTGCACCAGCCACGGGCGACCTAAGATGATGTCCACAGTCGAACCCTCCAGAACCAACAAGTGAAGCTCCTCTCGATGTAGTTGCCCAATTTGTAGTTGTACAGGTCCAGTACAGAGGCGGATGGAACGTCGTGTTAGAGGAGTACCAGTTATGGATTGGACCTCATGCGTTCGGCGTGGTCGAGGTAGGGAGTCGGAGCTGCTGGAGGAGGTCCCCTGAGATGAAGTTCCCCGTGGAACCAGAGTCGAGGAGGACAGTAACTGAAAGGACACAGGAGCGGGCAGTAAGCAGAGCACGGGTGGACAGAGGCTTGAGTTTATTGAATGGAGGAAGTACGGAACTCACCAAGGCTCGACGAGGGCGAAGGGGACACTCCAGGATCCGATGACCATTGTCACCGCAGTACAGGCATAATCCCTGGTTGATTCTACTCATCTATCTTGTAAGGATAGACAAGTAGAGTCCATTTGCATAGGTTCTGGAGGGTCATTCGCCTCTGGTCGGCGTGGAGGAGGAGTGGCAACGGCTGTGTATGGATCAATGGAGCAGGATTGGATAAGGTCGGAACATCGGATGGCTAGTTGGATGAATTTTTCCAAACCAAACGTGTCATCATATGCACTCAGATGGAGACGTAGCGAGGATTGAGCCCCTGACGAAATGCTGTGATGAGAGATGGCTCATTCCAGCCGCTGGTCGCTGCTAGGGTTCTAAATTGCAGTGCATACTGATGAATAGTCATGGTACCTTGACGAAGTTGGTACAGTCTCTCCCCCACGGAAGAGTCCCCCGGCGAACTGCTGAAGACTTCCTTGAAATGGTGAATGAAATTGGCAAAGGTGTGAGTAGCGGGTCCGGCCTGGTTGAGAATGGTTTCAGCCCATTTAAGAGCGGGACCCGTGAGGGAGGTAACAACAAATGCGATCTTCGCTTGGTCTGTGGAGAATACGTGGGGGTGAAGATTTATCGTCAGGGTACATTGCATGATGAAGCCATCGCATTCCTCCGCCGAACCAGAGTAGGGCGCTGGTCGGACCATGGGACTGGCGAATACGATCGGTGAAGTGCTAGTAGTGGTGTGAGAGGGTTGTGATGGTGATGGTGGAGCTGGTGGTGCCGTTGGTGTGGGCGATTGTAGTAGAACCTTCTTTATGGAATCCACCAGCTCTTGAAACGGATCCGGAGTGCTCATCCTGTTCGTGTCGGTAAACGGTCTGATCTTCTGTTACAGTCAGGGCCGGACACAAGGGTAAGTGATAAATATAAGTGATAAATTGCAGGTTGGTGCAATTGAGAGGTGAGCAGGAGATCCTGAGGTGAGTAGGCAATCTTGAGATTGTTTCCAGGCGTATGAGGATGATAGTAACAGAGTTCTCTTTACAGTGTTGTCGGGGTGACGAGACGAGGGGATCCACCACGACAGACACACTCGGACGACGGACGATCTGGAAGGAGAGTATAACACAAGATGGTAGAGACAGCAGGTAAGGTACACAAGGTAAGTATTTGCAATAGAAGGATATCTCCGGGAGTTTAGTTCTTGAGGCAGGAGTCCACGTTGCAATTAACAAGTTCGGACGCGGTAGTGTTTGCTGTGAGGGTTTAAGTACTTGTGTTGATGATGGCTGTGATCGGGTGCAGGTGCGCGTGATTAGTATTCTGGTGACATGGAACGCTGTGATTGGTGAAATGTAGGGCCTGACTGGTCCGTGACAATCTGATTCTGTATTTTTTTTTTTTTTTTAGTTACTAAAACAGACGAGCGGAGAGAATAGAATTACTAGATTAAGAAATTAGCTAGCTAGCGAATGCGTGCATAATAACAGCGTAAACATGAACCATATGCGACCATATATGATTAAATGTTAATAAATTAAGTGTATCAGCAATCATAAATCAAAGAAGAATTTTTTTAGAAATATATTTACCTGGGTAACGATCACTCAGTCGCAGTTACGGGGTTTTGGTGTGGAAATGTGTGCAAATGTGCATTTTGTGCATCATTAAAACGGTGGCATCGCATTATGTTTCCAACAGGTTACAAAGTTTGTTGCAGCTATATGGGCACTCAGTTTTTCTGTTGTAAAATACATTTGGACCAATTATTTTCTGTTGTAAAATACATTTGGACCAATTATTATTTTATAAAAGAGATGAAACGCTACAGTCTATTTAAGTGTATTGGCTATGACTAGATGGCAAATGCTAGCCCACTCTCTGTCCGGTCCCACATGTCTCAGACCTCAAATACATAAAATATGAATCAGTAAATATCAGTAGCACTAAAAAAGAAATTCATCCATAATCAGATGATAAGAGCAGGTGATTTGTAACTCTGATGAGAGCAGTCTCAGTACTATGATACGGTCTAAATCCTGACCACAGACAACATCAGAGGCGTCTTACCTGGGCTAAGGAGAAGAAGAACTGGACTGTTGCCCAGTGGTCCAAAGTCTGATTTCATTTTCCAGCAGGATTTGGCAACTGCCCACACTGCCAAAAGCACCAAAAGTTGGTTAAATGACCATTGTGTTGGTGTGCTTGACTGGCCAGGAAACTCACCAGACCTGAACCCCACAGAGAATCTATGGGGTATTGTCAAGAGGAAAATGAGAAACAAGAGACCAAAAAATGCAGATGAGCTGAAGGCCACTGTCAAAGAAACCTGGGCTTCCATACCACCTCAGCAGTGCCACAAACTGATCACCTCCATGTCACGCCGAATTGAGGCAGTAATTAAAGCAAAAGGAGCCCCTACCAAGTATTGAGTACATATACCGTAAATGAACATACTTTCCAGAAGGCCAACAATTCACTAAAAATGTTTTTTTTTATTGGTCTTATGAAGTATTCTAATTAGTTGAGATAGTGAATTGGTGGGTTTTTGTTAAATGTGAGCCAAAATCATCACAATTAAAAGAACCAAAGACTTAAACTACTTCAGTCTGTGTGCAGTGAATTTATTTAATACACGAGTTTCACAATTTGAGTTGAATTACTGAAATAAATGAACTTTTCCACGACATTCTAATTCATTGAGATGTACCTGTACATCACAGAGACGTCAATTTGATGTCTACATTTACATCTGCATGATGTATTTTTTTATAGTGTTTGCTCATCTGCAATGTGTCTCTATGATGTTTCCAGATGTCAAATAGGCATTTAGAAGATGTCTTTAAGATGATTATGATTAACGGTCATTGCACGCTGAGTCTGAAATTTTTCGCACGTTAGAAAATAAATACAACCTCACGTTGTGTCAATCACGTTTGTACACTGCCTCCGAAACTTTCGTCCGTCATAAAAAAATTCAGATCAGGTTTGATTTTCTGCGTTTTCGCCTCCGTAACAAGTATTTTGATAGGAAAGGATGACGAATGCGAATTTCGGACTCAGTGTGCAAGGACCTTTAGAATGTATGTAAAACTGCTGTTTAAAATATGTTTATCCAATATGTGTACACAACAGATGTTTTCCTGATGAAATGCTCTTCAAAACACATTTTGTAGATGTACATATTGTGCATATTGTATGTGTTGTATGTATTGTATTGTTTGTGACTGAATATTGTAATTTTGTAACAGCATCCTGCCCAGGGACTGCAGATGCAAATTAGCTTTATAGCCAACTCTGGCACAACACTTTTGTTTTGCATTGTCCCTGTATAAATAAATGTAATTAAAAAAAAAAAAAAAACATGCCTGGGTAATAGAAAAAGCATCATAAATGTTGCTTTTGCATATTTTATCTAAATTTATAGGCTATACAAAGATGTAAAAAATATTACATCAAAATGTCATTAAGCGATTAACTTGAAACATTGTTTTAAGTAATCAATCAATCAGTACAAACTAATAAAATAACAAAAGACAATAAATAAATAAAATAATAAAATAAAGAACCAATAAAATGCTCCCTAGGCTCCGCAGCAAGATGGCTGCCCACTGCTCAAGGTGTGTGTGTGTGTGTGTGTGTGTGTGTGTGTTTGTGTGTGTGTTTGTTCACTACTCACTGCTGTGTGTGTGTATACTTGGATGGGTTAATTGCAGAGCACAAATTCTGAGTATGGGACACCACTCTTGTTGTTCTGCTCGTGCATCTCTCTCTGATTTCTTGCACCACACATACAGAGGAGAGACGCTGATACACATTTAGGAAAGGAAAGGAGAGTAGGACGTGTGACCAAGTACTTCCTGTACTTTACAGCTGAACTCATCCATAAAAAAAAAAAAAAAATGATTTCTGTCTGGATTTATTGTTTTTATATGTTGTTTTTTAATGTCTGTTTAACATTTAATATGTGCTTTCCATTGATTAAAATGAAAATTGACTGTAATGCATAAACCCTAATACAAAAAAATTGAGAAAGTGATTTTTGACTGGAAATGCAGTTTAATTTCAAAGCGTTTTATTTTTATTTATCTTGACAGGAAAGTTTATTTTAATTTCAACAAAAATTAAAACACAAACATCTTATGAATAAAAAAAAAATACATGTCTAAACATATTACAAATTATGTAAAAACATAAGAATCTTCTGCTGTGTGTTCATGTTGTTCTCTAAATCTTCTCATCCTCACTTTCTGATCTTCTTGTTTCTTTCCTAAAAGCATCATCATCATCATCATCTTCATACAATATTCGCGTGTCAAAGCCATAATGAAGATGATAAATGTCTCTCACTTGACGTGTGTCTCATGTAGACCCAAGAGAACCATCTAATATATACTTATATATATATATATACAGTATATATGCTAATATATACTTCGCAGGCATTACAGGCTTGTATTTTTAAATCCATAATATTATAAATTGACAGTTTATTGCTGGTCTGTGGTTTTACACTGCTGTAATTTTTAAAATGTCATATTACACACAACAACGCCTTCATTTTCTTCGCAGGCTGAAGAAGGTGGAACTTCCCATCACAGCCATGACGTTGTTTTATAGAGGGACAGTAGAGAGTCTGCTGACTTATTGTATCTCGTCCTGGTTTGGAAGCTGTACAGCAGAGGAGAGACACAATCTCAGCCGGATTGTGAGAACAGCGGAGAAAATTATTGGTGTCTCACTACCACAGCTACAAGACATTTACACAGAGCGCTGTGTACGGAGAGCTGGTAGTATCCTGAAGGACTGCATACATCCACTTAATGGATTGTTCTCATTGATGCAGTCAGGAAAAAGATACCGTAGCATAAAAACCAGAACTTCTCGGCTGTTGAATAGCTTTCTTCCCACAGCAATTAGGCTGCTAAATCAGAGTTTATGACTCTTTTGTGATTTATTCTTTTAACATTTTAGAGCATTTGAAATAATTTTATTAGAATGTTTATGCTTTATTATTTTAAATAATTTTATTGAACTGATTTATATGTATTATATAATGCACTGAATTGTAAGATGTGGACGTGTGAAACACAATTTCGTTTCTATGTGACATAGAAATGACAAATAAAGTATCATCATCATCATCATCATCATTATTGTAAGGTCAGCTTAAAGGATACATGAAAATCACACAGCTTCAGTGTGACATCAATAAGAAAAAGTATAATTTCATAGATATTGTTAATAATAGTTGTTCATATTAATTAAAATATGTATAAACTTAATACATGGCCTAGATTACTTATTCTGCAAAATCTTGTCATTTTAATAAATATTACATGAAATTTATTAAAAATTGTTGCTGCTCCAATTAAGCTCAGTGTGCTCTCTTTAAGCTCTTCCACACTGAACGTCTATGTAAATACTTCATAAACCAACTTTAAATATTAACTGATGGTTGTCACTTTAAGTTAATCTTTATAAAATGATTAATAACTTATTTTAACAGCTTTAAGATCACAAAATCTAGACGTAACTATAGTTTATGCCCAAAGATGAAAGAGGCATGTAGTCCATAATAATGATCTTCGTCCTGTGGCTTTGACTTCAAATGTCATGAAGTGCTTTGAGAAATTTGTAATTTCATTTCTGGAAAAAGAAGTAGAGCCACTACTAGACACCTGTCAGTTTGCCTACAAGCAGAACAGGAGTACTGAGGATGCTGCTCTTAGCATAGTTCATCTTGTGTCTAAGCATCTTGAGAATACTAAAGCCTATGCTAGTATTTTATTTGTTGATTTTAGTTCAGCATTTGATACAGTACAGACACATTTGCTTTTAGAGAAGCTGCACAGCATGGGTGTTAGTACTTTTTTAATCAAATGGTTTTATTCTTTTTTTAAGTAATAGAACTCAGCAGGTCAGGGTCAATGGGACACTTTCTGAGGTCAGATATAGTAACACAGGGCTATGTTTCATCGCCTGTGCTTTTTGCTTTGTATACGAATGATTGCAGGAGCACATATACTAACAATAATATCATGAAATATGCCGATGACACTGCCATTTTAAGTCTTTTACATAAAGACATGGACTTATCATCTTACCACAGTGAAATAGATACTTTCATTCAGTGGTGTGACAAGAACTGTCTTGTTTTAAAGAGAAAGAAAAAAGAGGAAGTCTTTCAGAGATGGCATCGTGGGTCAACAGTTCCTACTTAAATACACACAAAAAGACCGAAACTAGGAGAAAGATATAACAAGAAGAATCACTTCTCAGTCACAAAATATTCTAAAGAGTGCAAAAGTGCTACTTTCTGAACAAAAGAGATTCAGATTCACACCCGAGTCTCAGTGACAATGAACTGTAAAATCAGTGAAACCCAGTAAAAACCGTGTCAAGATCACATTCAACTTGATAACTTTAACACTATCTCTATTCGCATTTCTGAAGCAATAGTTTGTTTGTCAAGATTTGGTAAAATATATTACTAAGAGAAATATAATACTAAACGTTTAAAAAAAAAAAAAAAAAAACCTCTAAATCAGAAGATTAAAACCACAAAATAGACAGCAAAACACCAGACACTAGGGGTGTGCAGCGAAGCCAGTATTTGTATCTGTATTTGTATCAGTTACGATCACAAAATTATTCGTATCTGTATCTGTATTCGGAAGTAGGCGGAGCTTGAACCAGAACTTCGTACAGATACACCTGATAAGACCGTTATTATGTTCATGGCATTACAGCCTATCTTTTTTCGTAGTTATCACTGAACAAATATGCTGTGTTTAACTAAGATAATTATGTTTTATGATTATAACATTTATTTAAATATCTTCTAACAGTCGAAGCCGATACCCTTGTATTGTATATAGGCAGTGCTTCGAGCAACGGAGTTCGAGTCCCTGTCACGGCCCTGCTGGTGTGCCCCGGTTGGCCACCAGATGTCACTGTGTGTGTCAGCACATGGCTTATTGTTTGTTGTTTGTGCCATGTGCTCTCCTGTCTATTGTCTGACCCCGCCCTCCTTGTTATCTCATTATTGTTTCAGTTCCTTCACCTGTGTCCTCCTCGTTTGGCTCCCCATATAGTCTCCTGGTGTCTGCAGTCCTGTGCTGTGTCGTTGTTTTATGTCAGATGTTTCATGTCGTGTGTGGGTTCGTTTACATGTGCTGTGGTCTCTGCCTGCCTGCTCGTTTTTCCCCTTCGGGTGGTTTTGTTCTCTTTATTATTAAAAGACCCACTTTCTCCTGCACTTGAGTCCTCGCCTCATCTCTCGACCATCCCGTGACAGAACGACACAGCCAAAATGAGGACTCAGCGGAGAATGGGCTCACACCATCCACCAGCCGCTAACGTCAGCAGCCCCCTCTACCAACGCATCCTCCAGTTCCAGGCCCCAGCTAGGGTGGCTGCAGCGCCCCCAGCGACAATCAAAGGGGCGTCAGAGGCCTCGTCTGCCGCACCCAGTACCTCCAGCCCGCTCCCAGAGCGTCCCGGGCTGATACGAAGCGTGCAGGAACCCCCACTGATGTCAATGCGAGCAGCGTGGTCGGCTCGCGCTCCCGAGGCGGCGGTGTCCGCACACGTTCCTCCCGAGGCGGCGGTGTCCGCTCACAAGGTTCCCGAGGCGGCGGTGGCCGTTCACGATCGTCCCGAAGCGGCGGTAGCCGTTCACGATCGTCCCGAAGCGGCGGTGTCCGCACACAAGGTTCCCGAGGCGGCGGTGTCCGCACACAGGGTTCCCGAGGCGGCGGTGTCCGCACACAGGTTCCCGAGGCGGCGGTGTCCGCACAGGGTTCCCGAGGCGGCGGTGTCCGCACACAGGGTTCCCGAGGCGGCGGTGTCCGCACACAAGGTTCCCGAGGCGGCGGTGGCCGTTCACGATCGTCCCGACGCGGCGGTGTCCGCACACAAGGTTCCCGAGGCGGCGGTGGCTGCTCACGATCCTCACAGGATCCCCGAAGCGGCGGTGGCTGCTCACGATCCTCACAGGATCCCCGAAGCGGCGGTGTCCGCACACAAGGTTCCCGAGGCGGCGGTGTCCGCACACAAGGTTCCCGAGGCGGCGGTGGCTGCTCACGATCCTCACAGGATCCCCGAAGCGGCGGTGGCTGCTCACGATCCTCACAGGATCCCCGGCGGCGGTGTCCGCACACAAGGTTCCCGAGGCGGCGGTAGCCGTTCACGATCGCCCCGGCGGCGGTGGCCGTCACGATCGCCCCGGCGCGGCGGTGTCCGCACACGTTCCTCCCGAGGCGGCGGTGACCGCACACAAGGTTCCCGAGGCGGCGGTGTCCGCACAGGGTTCCCGAGGCGGCGGTGTCCGCACACAGGGTTCCCGAGGCGGCGGTGTCCGCACACAGGGTTCAGGCGGCGGTGTCCGCACACAGGGTTCCCGAGGCGGCGGTGTCCGCACACAAGGTTCAGGCGGCGGTGTCCGCACACAGGGTTCGAGGCGGCGGTGTCCGCACACAGGGTTCCCGAGGCGGCGGTGTCCGCACACAAGGTTCAGGCGGCGGTGGCTGCTCACGATCCTCACAGGATCCCCGAAGCGGCGGTGTCCGCACACAAGGTTCCCGAGGCGGCGGTAGCCGTTCACGATCGTCCCGAAGCGGCGGTGTCCGCACACAAGGTTCCCGAGGCGGCTTTGTCCGCTCACGATCGTCCTGAAGCGGCGGTGCCCGCTCACGAGGTTCCCGAGGCGGTGGTTCCCGCTCACAGAGCTCCCGAAGCGGTGGTGTCCGCTGAGCTTTTCTCCGAGGGGGCGGGGCTCATCTCAGGCCTTTCCGAGGCGGCGGTGCCCGCTCACGAGGTTCCCGAAGCGGCGGTGGCCTCTCACGTTCCTCTCGAGGCGGCGGTGCCCGCTCACAGAGCTCCCGAAGCGGCGGTGGCCTCTCACGATCCTCCCGAGGCGGCGGCGCCCACTCACAAGGCCCCCGAAGCAGCGGAGCCAGCCACTGCCTGTTTCAGGGTGGCAGCTCCACACACACTGCTGTGGTGGCCGCTGGTTCTGCCCTGGGTCCCCATCCGCCGGGCGCTGCCTCAGTGCCCAGGTCCCCCTCTGCCGCTACATGGGCCTGGCCCACCATCTCTCCCCCTGATCCGCCTCCGGCCCTCCTCCCTCCCAGACATTTTTTGGTTTCTGTTTTAGTGTGTGGAGCGTCTGGAATCCGCTCCTTAAAGGGGGGGTTGTGTCACGGCCCTGCTGGTGTGCCCCGGTTGGCCACCAGATGTCACTGTGTGTGTCAGCACATGGCTTATTGTTTGTTGTTTGTGCCATGTGCTCTCCTGTCTATTGTCTGACCCCGCCCTCCTTGTTATCTCATTATTGTTTCAGTTCCTTCACCTGTGTCCTCCTCGTTTGGCTCCCCATATAGTCTCCTGGTGTCTGCAGTCCTGTGCTGTGTCGTTGTTTTATGTCAGATGTTTCATGTCGTGTGTGGGTTCGTTTACATGTGCTGTGGTCTCTGCCTGCCTGCCTGTTTTTCCCCTTCGGGGTGGTTTTTGTTCTCTTTTTATTATTAAAAGACCCACTTTCTCCTGCACTTGAGTCCTCGCCTCATCTCTCGACCATCCCGTGACAGTCCCAGCTTGGGGACATTTCGTGATCCGATAAATAAATATTTAAATATCTTCTATTTAAAACAGTAAGGGTTCCTACGCAGTTTAGAAATATGGAAATTGATTTAAGTAATTTCCAGGAAATGCATGGAAGGCAGCTGCAACACTGCTATTTTATTTGCGCTTATTTAATTCATAGGCTATTTTAAACTTATTTACTTCACACACTTCTTACTGCGTTGTAATTTTAGAGGTTTATGTAAAACAACATGATTTCCTTTGGCTCAACGGTTCCTGCTCAGTTTAAAAAGTATTCTACTAAAGTAATTTGCGGGTCTGGAAAAGTAGGCTGTGGAAAAAAGGGAACAGAGTATGGAAAAATATTTGTTTTGACTATTTGCCATATTCAGTGTTCTAAAATATAAAATTAAAAAGTTCTAAAAATAAATGTATCATACAAGTAGAGAGATTTCAACACAAACATTTAGTGATCATTTGAACATGACTGAATTAATTCAAGGCGCACATTTTCATTAAACAAGTCTTTTATTTTTTTTATTTTTTTTTTAACTTCTCTAAACAAATGTGTGTGTGCCACGCAAACCAGCAAAAGATAAAGAAGCAAACATGTAGGCCTACTAGAAAATGTATCTGTATCTAAGTTCATTATTAGCCTACTCTTGACAGAGAGCTGGTTTGGTTTTTGAGAGATGGGCAACGCGGCTGTTTGATTGGTGATCGCACTGTGCTTATTCCATTCATTCGTGTAGCCTATCATATTGTAGCCTATAAGGTTTAAATCATTGCCTTTTAAATATAGCCTACACAAATACTAGAACGTGTATGATGTATTATTTTAGGTAATATTACTCTTGCCAAGCTCTGGTTTATGAGAGATGCACGGAGAGGCAACAGCAAGCTGTATTTGATTTGCGCTCTTTTCTTCCATAAAGTTTACATTCATTCACTTCACAAACTCATCATTCCGTGAATTTAGAGGTTTGTGTAAAATATCACGCTGATCCCCGGCTCACCTGTGAATCTAGCAAACATGTGCTGCAGCCTCAGCCGAATATTCGGGCAGAATTATTCGTTATCCGTTATTCGTTTTAAAAGCCATTATCCGTGCCTTTCCGAATAAGATATTCGGCTTCGGGCACACCCCTACCAGACACTGCAAAACCAAGAAACAGATCAAGGGGAACTGTTTTTATTGTATAAAACATATAAATAAATAAAAAATATAAATTAAAAGAAATCAACTGAAACCAACAGAGAAAAAGTAAAAGAGCAAGAACAGAAATGTGAAATGATTCCAGATGTGGAAAACAAACACAGAATAACTTCACAATCTGCCAGAAGAGTTTTGTCATGAATGAACAAAAGGTGTTTCATGTAATAAAATAAAAATACTGCTAGTTCATTCAAAGCATAAAGACTAATAAATAAAACTGATGCAAATACAAATGTAAAAACAATAATAGTAAAAAAAGAACTTCATAACTAAAACTGATAATGAGCAGCTTATTCAGACCTGACAGAAATAATGCTTACAAAGTCCAGAAACATATCAACATATTCTACAAGAACTAAACACATGTAAAGATCAGTGTCGATTTTATAAGCTTCTTCTCGTGGTTTTATTCAACAGCTGAAAGCTGAATTAATGTGAGAATCTGTGAGATTATGAAGTTGTTTCTCATAGATGTGATGATCTGCTCTCATGAATCTTCTGCTGTGTGTTCATGTCCTTCTCTAAATCTTCTCTTCCTCACTTTCTGATCTTCCTGTTTCTCTCCTAAAAACATCACATCATCATCTTCTTCATCACATCATCATCATCACCATATTTTCACTCTTAATAGCTGCATGTCAAATCCATAATAATGATGATAAGTGTCTCTCACCTGTGTCTCATGTAGATGTGAAAAGCTCCTAACAGACCCAACAGAACCATCAGCTGGAAACACCAGACCAGCACAAACACCACAGACACTGAACACATGAACAACAACCATTAGACACAAAACAAACCCATCCTTCATGTTTCCAGGAGTGTGTTTGTTAAACTCGTACCACATTCTGATGTCTGTGTGCTGCTGGTCACTGCAGAGTTCAAAATAGAGGTCATGAGCTGAACTCAAATATCTAAGACTTTTTCTATGTACACAAAAGGCCTATTTCTCTCAAATACTGTTCACAAATCTGTCTAAATCTGTGTTAGTGAGCACTTCTCCTTTGCCGAGATACTGCATCCACCTCACAGGTGTGGCATATCAAGATGCTGATTAGACAGCATGATTATTGCACAGGGGGTCCAAAAACCAGTCAGTATCTGGTGTGACCACCATTTGCCTCATGCAGTGCAACACATCTCCTTCACATAGAGTTGATGAGGCAAAAACAAAAGTGTTGCGTTTATAATTTTGTTCAGTGTATATACAGTATGTGGACATTCATGTATTACAATCTCACCAGCAGGACAGGGTTCGAGTCTAATGGTCTTCTGTGCGTGACTGACGTGGTTCTTCACGCTGCAGCTGATGTTTCCATCAGTTCCCTCATCCAGAACAATGCTGCTGTTTCCATCCAT
The DNA here is from genome assembly GCF_012432095.1 of Onychostoma macrolepis. NCBI lineage: Eukaryota > Metazoa > Chordata > Actinopteri > Cypriniformes > Cyprinidae > Onychostoma > Onychostoma macrolepis. Next base: position 2,262,947 of record NC_081168.1, on the reverse strand, counting down.
CAGTGGATCTCCATTCAGAGTCCAGCTGTAGAGGAGCTGATCCCCCTCAGAGGAGCAGAACACCCTCATCACCCCACTGGAGGAGCAGATGATTGACACTTCCACTGAGCCAATAGGAGCTGGAGGGAGGGACACATCACAGTCACATGACAAACACAGGACAATCTTGTTACTATTACTGGAGGATGTAGTGTGTTTACTGTGTGCTACAGGAATAAAAACCTTCACAGAGATTCAACTGATTCATTTACATGAGAGTGAGCTATTTGGAGAACATGAGATTGTAATGAGTCTGATGAGAGAGTTTCTGTACCTTCAACAATCACTTGAAGATCTCTAGATGTTTCTGTGTCGTCTGAGCTATCGAGTGTTAATGTGTAATTCCCTGAATCTGCTCTGATCACACGGTTTATTATCAGAGTCCCATTAATGACTGTCACTTCAGTTCTGTTATTATAAAGATCACATTCCTTCTTGCTGCTATATTCTACTCTACAAACTGGATTATTGTCTGTTCTGCTTCTCTTTATCTTCAGGTCATATTCACTTGCGTCCAGCACCACCAGCAGATAGAGTTTGTGTTCCAGAGCTGCGTAACAGGGATTTGATTGATCAAACCAGCAGAACCATTCCAGACCTGAAGAATAAAACACACACACACGCGTGTTTGTTTTTGTGAAAAGTGGGGGCATCCCATAGGCGTAATGGTTTTTATACTGTACAAACTGTATGTGTTATTGCCCTACACCTGTAACAGAGCCAACGAGACGTGAGACGTGCGGATCCATGTGCAAAGCTTTTATTATACAGTGACGTGGTCAAAACACAGGCAGGGTTAAACAACGGCAAACAGATATGGCACGGGTAAGACACAGAGTAATCCTAGAACAAGCGTGGGTCGACGATCGGTGAACAATATTCAACAGGGTAAGGCAAAGAGATAATCCAGGTACAAGAGCAATAGTCCAGGCGAGGCATAAACAGAGTCTGAACGGTGAGACAAGGGTAAATACAGGGAACACAGACTAGAAAACAAGAAATAGGTTCTGTATCGCAGCCAACACTAGGGGAGTGATAAACGCAGGACAATACTGGAACTGAACAGAAACACGGAATGGCTCAGTAAGGCAGCTAGCACTAGGAGAGTGCTATACGCAGAACAATACTCAGCGATTTGTCAAAGGAAGTCCATGGCTTAAGTAAGCTTTGTGATCAGTGCAATCAGCTCTGTGTGTGTGTGTTATCAGTGCAATGGATGATGGGTATTGTAGTCCGTGGGTGACGTGCAACAGTAGTGTAGTGCAAGAGTCAATGTGGTGAGCGAGTGACCTCTGTTGGTGGGTGAACGGAAGTTCATAGGCCGGATTCGTGACAACACCTAACCTTACCCCTTACAGGAAACTTTGTGCTATTTCAGGTTTTCAATACACTCCATTCTGTGTGATTTATAAGCGTTTTGAAAAGTGGGGACATGGAGTAATGTCCTGAAAAGTCACCTTCTCCTTGTAATACCTGTCATACCCTTGTCATTATACAAATTTATGTCCTCATTTGTCACAAAAGTGCACACACACACACACACGTTTGTTTGTGTGAATTGAAGGAACTTTCCATAGACTTCTATTACTTTTATCCTGACCAAACAATATTTTCTATCCCCTAACCCTAAACCTACCCCTTACAGAAAACCTGTTTGCATTCTCACACTTTTAGACCGCAGGCTGGTCCCCACAATGTCAAAAATTTCAGGTTTTACTATCCTTGTGGGGACACAATGTAGCATAAACAAGTACACACACACACACACACACAAACTTACTCAGTTATCTAAATTGAGATATTGCATAGATTTCTATCGTTTTTATATACAGCTATTATAGCTACATTTTTACAATTTACAAACAACATCTTTATTTTATTTTTACATTCATCTTAGCCACTTTTTTGAGTTATAACCGGGAAATGTTTGTTTGACATTATACCTCAAAAGTCTAAACAGATCAAAATAAATGAATAAAGTACAGATGCTTTGACTAAATTCTTCTAGTCATTCAATAATGAGCTGCAATAAAAATCTTCACAGATATTCAACTGATTCATTTTGGAGAACATGAGATTGTAATGAGTTTGATGAGAGAGTTTCTGTACCTTCAACAATGACCTGAAGATATCTAGATGTTTCTCTGCCGTCTGAGTCAGTGAGTGTTAATCTGTAATTCCCTGAATCTGCTCTGATCACACGGTTTATTATCAGAGTCCCATTAATGACTGTCACTTCAGTTCTGTTATTATAAAGATCACATTCATTCATCCTCATCCTGTCATTCTTTACTCTACAAACTGGATCATCTTGATTGCTGTTTATTCCCTTTTGTATCTTCAGGTAATATTTACTAGCGTCCAGCACCATCAGCAGATTGAGTTTGTCTCCCAGAGATGCGTAACAGGGATCAGACTGATCAAACCTGCAGAACTGATCCAGACCTGAAGAACAAAACACACACACACATACACACACACACACACAGAGTTTCTAACGTGAGAGAGAACAGAGTGGATTTGAAGGGGTAAAGAAGAAGTTGGACATATATACATATATATATATATATATATATATATATATATATATATTTATATACACACATATATACGTATATGCTTTTATTATGTCCTTGCTAACTGATGAGGTGATTAAGATGTCATATCCATGTTAGTGGTGTAACAAGCAAGAGAGATTAAGGCTAAAAGGAAAATACGTATGGCGCTACTGAGCATATACAAATGTGAAATCATTTTCTCCTGATAAAGAGGCTCAGTTTGTGCTGAAATTATGAGACTGAGGTCTCTGTCATTACTCAGGTTCATCACACGAGCTCTCCATCAGCACAGAGCTGTCAATCTGTTGATTATAGTAACAGCAGCCTGTTTCAGCCTCTGCTTCATGTCTGACCTCAATTTTGTTTTCAAAAGGGAGTTTAAAAATGGGTTTTGAAATTGGATTTGATCATGCAATCCAGTGTTGGTTCTGATCTGGATCAAACCTTCAGTGTTGTTCAGAACATTTAATACTCATCCAGATCAAAAACTCATGCCTATAAAAATATTTGGCAGAGAAAGATATTGAGTGTAGTTTTGACATGAGGCCATGCTAACCAGGAAAACCTTAGTGTCGACATATATTGAAATATATTATTAATAGGAAGGACATCATCAATCTAGAGAGCATTCAAGTAACAAACACCTTTCAAATCAATATCCTTGATCAAAAAAGGATATCCCAAAGATTAAATTGTGTATGTTTAAAAAGCTAATCTTGTAATCTTTGAAATCTTGAAAAGCAAAAAAATTTAAAAAAATAAAAACTAACAAAAAAAAACCAAACAAACATAATTTTGATTAAATGGCTTTGCATGAGCGTAAGGGATGCTCAAGGGTTCGGTTGGGCACTAGTAGAAATGGTGGTAGGAGTTTCCGGTTAGAGAAACGGGAGCAAGAGAACAGGTCCCAGTTTAAGGATTTTATTTGGTTTATCCTTGCATGTTTGAATGGTTACAGGCACTTGCCCATAGGAGGTGCATATGGGCTTTTGTGTGGTCTACAATGAACAGAGAAAACAGTATACAATATGAAATTTGAAATATAAGCACGAAATATAAACAATCATTTGGCTAGCATAAGGAAATGAACATTATCCATCGCCGCAGTGACAGTGAATCACAGTATCAAATATCAGGTAATAAAGGCATTGAAGTTGCATTTAAATAGCTGCATTACTTTGGCAAAGTGTTTATCATTTAAATATGTACCGTAAACAGGTGTACAATTTTAGTTTATGTATCTAAATTATGCAATGGAACATGCACAGTTAAGCAGTATTAAACGAGTGTCAACATTTAACTTAGCATAGACCTAGTCAGCATGCAACTCCCGCGAATTATACACTCTATTCAAGTCATTATTTGAACTAGTAAAGTTTACAGGTGATAGTAACAGAGTGAAGAAAAAAAAAACATTTCAGTTTGACCAGCATAGAATGTAAAACAGATAACTTATTTTTTAATCAATCACTCACAGAAGAAACAAACATGCAGTAGTCCATTTTATTGCACAATGAACAAGTCAATCGCTCCACCCATACATATAGACTGCCTCCTGACACTTGTCTGGGCATGTCTTGATTTGTTCAGCTTTGTCCAAGCATTAAAGTTATAGACATAAAGATACCACTGGGTGGCGTCGTTGGGCTTTCATACATAGCCGCCCCCAAATGTCACTCGGGACATTTGAACATGTTAGTAAGCCCTACCTTGGTGGCAGGATTGGAGCTGTCATCCTCATCAAGTTTGGGAAGTGGGATTAGCCGGGCCACCAGTCTGACATAAATTCGGTCCTGAACCTGAACTGCAACTGTCCTTATTCGTCCGTCAGGCCCAGGGAAGGTACGGGTCACTTTGCCCACTGGCCAGAGGGCACGTGGAAGTTGAGGGTCCATGATGAGTACTACCTGGTCGACCCTGAGCTGGTCGTTGTCCTTTTGCCACTTTTGTCTTTCCTGGAGACTTGGCAGGTAGAGATTAATAAATCTGGCCCAGAACTGGTCCACAAGTACCTTACTATGTCTCCATCTCCTGGTTCCTTGAAGATTGCTGGAGTCATACATCACTTGTGGGAGGGAGGAGTCATGGCGTCCCATGAGCATGATGCTAGGTGTGATCGGGTCTGGATCTGCAATATCGGATGATACATAACCTAAAGGCTTGGCATTCATAATGCCCTCCACTTCAATGAGAACAGTGCGGAGGACAGTTTCAGGGACTGTCTGTTCCTTTAGAATGACTTTCAAGGCTTGTTTCACTGATTTGACTTCCCTCTCCCAAATACCACCAAAATGTGGAGCGCTGGGAGGTATAAATCTGAAGGAGATTTTCTGTTCAGCTAATTGCTCTTTGAGTTGGGGTGCCATAGCTTCATATGCCTCTTTGATCTCTCTGTTCCCTCCAGTAAAGTTGGTGCCATTATCCGAGAAGAGCTCAAAGGGCTTGCCTCTTCTAGATTTAAATCTCCATAGAGACATCAAGAAGGCATCGGTGTCCAGACTCTCGAGTAGATCCAGATGGAGGAATCAGGTGGTCATACAATTGAAGTATATTCCCCATCTCTTTTCAGTTCGTCGTCCTATTTTTACTGTGAATGGCCCAAAACAGTCCATTCCAGTGGAATAGAAAGGGGGCTTGTTAAGCCTAAGGCGAGCTGGTGGGAGATCTGCCATCATAGGGATCTTGGGTTGGGCCCGCCACTTTTGACATTCCACACATGCAAGTTGATGGGTTTTGATGGCTGCTCTACCTCTCAAAATCCAATAGCGACGTCTGAGCTCTGCAAGGACTCGTTCTGGCCCAGGGTGAAGGAGGTTGGCATCATATTCCTTAATAAGGAGTTTGGTTATTTGTTGATGGGGGTCAAGAACTATGGGATGCAGAGCATTAAGGTCTATGTGTTCAGCATGACGTAGTCTCCCTCCAACCCTAATTAGTCCAGCATCTTCATCATATTCGGGAGACAGGGACATTAACCGGCTATTTGATGATAAGGGTCGGTTTGATGAGAGAGCCTTGACCTCCTCTGGAAATGAATCCCTTTGGGCTTGTTGAAGGAGGAGCTGCTCTGCTTCAAAATAATGCTCAGCTTCATCTGTCTGGGTGGAAGACTGAGCCGCCCAAGTCCTTCCATGTGTTATACTGATTTGCGTCTGGGAGTTGAACATCAAGACTAGTACATAGGTGCAGGCAGAGTGCAGATTTCTTTACTTCAACATCCAGTTCAGAGTCAGCAGCCGGCATGGTTGGCCAGGAGGCTTCTGATTGATGCAAGAAGTCTGGTCAACTAGCCCAGCGGCATGATTGTGTCAACTCCTTTAAGGATTTTCCAAGGGTTATGTCATCTGCTACGTTCTTTCCTGAATCCACATACCTCCAGGAATTGACGTCTGTGAGGGACTGAATTTCAGCAACTCGAGTGCCTACGAAGACCTAATACCTGCAGGAGTTAGACAGGAGAAGGACGGTGGTAGAATCTGACGATACAATGACTTGCCTGATGGTGACTGTGAGCTCCTTTTGGAGGACTTTGGCCATCTGCGCTCTAGTAAGTGCTGCACTCAGTTCAAGTCATGGCATGGACATTTGTTTCCTGGGTGCTACACGTGAACAAGCCAATGCGAATGAAATGTGTATACGGCCATTCTTGTCTTCTGTGCGTAGATATGATATTGAGCCATATGCTCTTTCAGATGCATCACAGAAAATGTGCAGGTCTCTGGTGAATGCTTCCTCATGCACTTGAAATGGAGTTTAGCATCTGGGGATCTCTAGCTGTTCCAACTTGGGCAGTTCCTGTACCCAAGTTTGCCATCTGTTTTGTAGGCTGTCAGACTCGATGATGTCATCCCATCCCAGGTGAATTTTCCACAGGTCCTGAAGGTTCAAGTATCTTGGCCTGGGTGGTGAATGGAATTAGGTACCCAAGAGGGTCATACTGTGATGCTAATACCTTGTAGATATTTCTCAAAGTTGGCTTGAGACATTCCACATGCCGAGGTCTGTATCCTAAAGAATCACGGAGACAGTCCCATCTCAATCCAAGTGTGCCCTCCAAAAGATCTGGGCTCTTTTGGGATAAACATAGCTCACTGCTTTGTGACCTTGCTTCTGTCGGAAGGTGTTCAATTGCTTCAGGTTTGTTACTGGCCCATTGGCGAAGATTGAACCCTCCAGTAAGCAGCAATTGCCATAGGCCATCTACAAGAGTTCTGGCCTTTTTGGTTGATTGTGTACTTTGAAGACAATTGTCTACGTAGAATGATTGGGTGACTGATTCGGCTAAAGTAGGATCAATTTCACCGTTGTCATGGGCTACTCGTTGCAGTGCATATATAGCACAACAAGGACTGCACGTTGTGCCAAAGGGCAGGTCCTGCCACTCAGATCTTTGGCTGCTCAGTCCTTTGCATGTTTCTCCACAGGAAGCGCAGGATCGCCTTGTCATCTGGCAGTAGGCGAACCTGGTGAAACATACCTTTCACATCTGCGCTAAAAAAATTAAAGTTATAGTCATAAAGATACCACTGGGTGGTGTCGTTGGGCTTTCATACAGGTTTTTTAACACAAACATTCAGTTTACATTCCACCCATTAATACACTGACTTGTAAAAACACGCTAACTGTAATCTACACCTGATTATCATTGATAATTGAACTGATGTAACTAAAAATGATAATCAGATGTAGATTACAGTAAGTGTGTTTTTTAGAAGTTTATGTCTGTGCTTTTGAGTAAACCGAATGGTGTTTCATGTTCAGTTCTGTTCATTTAAAAGAGTTTCTGCAAATGCAATGAACAAGTAGGATGTTTCTTGTTGCTGTGTTGGATCTACTAAAGGCAACAAGTGAAGCCACATGAACTACAACATCATGAGCCGGCCACAACCAGACCACAGTCCGTACCCTTTAGCACAATGGGTCATTCCCTTTACATAAAATGCATGAAATAACCTCTAATTTCAACATTTACTATCCTCATAGATTTAGTTAAAACAACTGAAATGATTCATGTAGTCAACACAAATGAACTAAGGGAAATTAATTTTTCCATATTTAAATGAACTGAATACAATGAAAATAAGTTGATAAAGTTCAGTAAATTGAACAAACATCTATTAATCTATTAATAATATTAATTTGTTGTGATATACCAGGCTATTAACAATAATCGTGATATTTTTGTTGTGTTACTTAGGGGTGTCGCATTATACCGGTATACTGGAATGTACACATACTTTAATATGACACATAATAATCCAGTGCAGGCACCATTATGGAGCGCTAAACTTTCTCATGTAATTTATGTTTCATTCATAATAATGAAACTTATGTCGTTCCAGGAAAGCCTTTATATGGACAAATGCATCCAGGTGTTGCGGTAGTTGAATAAACTGCAGATAGAAATGTTTTGTCTGTTGAAACATGAAGCGAATCAACAAACGTTTGCAACAGTATATGGTTTATCTGTGTTCTTTAAGCCATCTCAGATATTTTCATATAGATAATGTAAATTTTATAAGGCAATGCTAATCGACACAGCCTTCATCACTGTATAAAATACTATACAATAATGTCTGCCTTATTCTGTGATAAGAATCAGTTCACAGAAGGAAGTTAATTCAAAACTCAATCGACGCTTTAATGCAAGTTTGGAGAAAAAAATATTTTGCTATTCTCAAAAATTGACATAGGCTACTTTGAAAACGGTTAGCATTTAAGACTCTTCTGTTTAGTGTAGTTGGGTAACACTTTATAATACTGTTCTGTCATTAATGAATAATTACACAGGAACAAATGGCTAATGCACTATTAACATTGTAGTAACTACTATTAACTAACAATAAACTCTGATTAACGATTTATTAAGTAATAGCGCTAAGTTGAAACTGGTAGTTCACTATTAGCTAACCAATAACTACTATTTTTTTCATATATCCTGAGAACTCTTAAGAACTACTTTATACAGGTTCATAATTATTGTGAATTATGCATAATGAATAATTAATTCTAAAATGAAGATCATGGTAACCCACTAGTAATGACTCAAGTATTGCCAAATCCTTCTAAAGGAAATACTAATTATTTGGATCAGTATTCTAAAGTGAAAATCATCATAACTTCCTAATATTGATTGACGTCATTGTGAGCTTTTGAGATATATGTAAGGTTTTGGATAGTAATGACTCAAGTGTTACTACATCCTTCTGAAGGAACTACTAATTATTTGGATCAGTATTCTAAAGTGAAAATCATCATAACTTCCTAATATTGATTGACGTCATTGTGAGCTTTTGAGATATATTTAAGGTTTTGGATAGTAATGACTCAGGTGTTATTACATCCTTCTGAAGAAACTACTAATTATTTGGATCAGTATTCTAAAGTGAAAGTTATCATAACTTCCTAATATTGATTGACGTCATTGTGAGCTTTTGAGATATAAGGTTTTGGATAGTAATGACTCAAGTGTTACTAAATCCTTCTAAAGGAACTACTAATTATTTGGATCAGTATTCTAAAGTGAAGATCACGGTAACGCACTAGTAATGATTTAAGTGTTAGCAAATCTAGCTAAATGAATTACTAACCAGGACCTTACAAAAACCTCAAAAGTTTACAATGACTTCAGTAATTACTAGGGAGTTATCACGATCTTCACTTTAGAATACTGATCCAAATAATGACTAATTCCTTTAGAAGGATGTAGTAACACCTGAATAATTACTATTCAATACTTTACAAAAACCTCAAAAGCTTACAATGATTTCAGTCGTTAATAGGGAGTTATCATGATCTTCACTTTAGAATACTCGTCCAAATAATTAGTAATTCCTTCTGAAGAATTTGGTAATACTTGAGTCATTACTAGTGGGTTACCATGACCTTTACTTTAGAATTAATAATACATTATGTATTATTCATATTAATTATCAACCTGTATAAAGTAGTTCTTAGTAGTTCTTGGGGAGGTATGAAAAAAAATAATAGTTACTGATTAGCTAATAGTGAACTACCACATTCGACTAAGCACTATTACTTACTAATTCATTAATCAGAGTTGCTTGTTAGTTACTAGTAGTTACCAGAGTGCTAATATTGCATTACTCATGTGTTCTTGTGTACACTGAAAAAATAAGAATTTAAATTTACTTAATTTTTCTTTTGCAAGTTTTTGCACAAATATTTTTTAAGTAAAATTTTAATAAGGAATTAAGTAAAATCTACTTAACTAAGTTATCTAAAATTAGTAAAGGAAATAAGTAAATTTAACGTGACCAGGTAGCGTTTGATGAGTAATTTCTACTTAATTATTTTAAGTTTACCCTACAATACTCAAACAACATAGCACTGAAAAGAAAAAAAAAATGCCTATAAGGCATGTGGTTAAGTTACAAGCATGTATGTAAGCAAGTAGACTGCTCGTTATTCATTTTAAGGTAATATGTTGACTCAATATAGATCTTAACTGAATGAACACAGAGACCTGAATACTTGGCACATGATACACAATGATGGTGACAATCAGTGAATAGTGTTTGAGTATGAATGGATCATTTTGAGTAAAAAATGAACTCCAGATGTCACAAAACAGCAAGTTACTTAACCTAACAACAAAAGCAACCACAAAACAGTGTAAATACATCTCGAAAACAGAATAAAAAAAACCTTATTAATTATTCATGCCCAAGTGCATGATGGGAACAACGGGATCATGACTTTGATACTTACTTAAACAATATTTGTAAACATAACAAACAATTCCAAGTAAAATATACTTATAAGTTCAAACTTTAAATTCTACAGGCTTAAATTGAGTACTAATATTGAATCTTTTCTGTAGTATTTACTTCACCATAAAATCATTTTTATCAGTGTAGTTATTCATTAATGATGGAACAGTATTCTAAAGTGTTACGGTGTAGTTGTTCCTTTTGTATGCAATGATATGATTTATTGATCAAAAAAAAAAAAAAGAGAGAGACTCACATGCAGCAGTTTGCAGCAGCAGCATCAGTCCAAAGATGAGCATCATTTCTCTAAAGTCCAGTTTCCAGAAGAGCTCAAACCCAGCAGAAGAGCTTTAGATTGAGTCTCACTGACAGACAGCAGCTCTACTGACACATCAGGAAATTATACGAATATTAAAGAGAATAAAGAAAGAGGAAGTTTTTTGGTGTTACCAGTTTTTTCCAGGGAAGTTGTGATTAAGTGGTTAAAAAAATGAAAGTAAGAGAAAGATATATGAAGAAGTAACATTTCTGAGTCACATTGCTAAAAAGTGCAAAAGTCTGCAATTACTGTTTGGCATAGCTTTGTTTAAATCTAGCCAATGCACACTTTTTATGAGAAAAAATTAAAAATAAAAATGAATAAATAAAAATCAAGTGTTTATGAGCTCATCAATCAAGTCAAGTCACCTTTATTTATATAATGCTTTAAACAATACACTCTCAGAAATAAAGGCACAAAAGCTGTTACTGTCGCTGTCACTTCCGTTCATAGGTAAGATTATTGAAAAGGTAGTTTGTAATCGGCTGAACAACTACTTAAACTCAAATGGATACTTGGACAATTTTCAACCTGGTTTCTGAGCGCATCACAGCACAGAGACCGCGCTTATTAAGATAATAAATGATATTCGTTTCAATTCTGATTCTGGCAAAATATCAGTGCTGGTACTACTAGATCTTAGTGCTGCGTTTGACACTGTTGATCATAACATACTTCTAGAGAGACTGGAAAACTGGGTCGGACTTTCTGGGATGGTACTCAAATGATTCAGATCATACTTAGAAGGGAGAAGTTATTATGTGAGTATAGGAGAGCATAAGTCTAAGTGGATGTCCATGACATGCGGAGTCCCACAAGGCTCAATTCTTGCACCGCTCTTGTTTAGCCTGTATAAGCTCCCACTAAGTCAAATAATGAAAAAGAACCAAATTGCCTATCACGGCTATGCTGATGATACCCAGGTTTACCTAGCCTTATCTCCAAATGACTACAGCCCCATTGACTCCCTCTGCCAATGCATTGATGAAATTAACAGTTGGATGTGCCAGAACTTTCTTCAGTTAAACAAAGAGAAAACTGAAGTCATTGCATTTGGAAACAAAGATGAAGTTCTCAAGGTGAATGCATACCTTGACTCTAGGGGTCAAACAACTAAAAACCAAGTCAAAAATCTTGGGGTGTTTCTGGAGACAGACCTTAGTTTTAGTAGTCACGTCAAAGCAGTAACTAAATCAGCATACTATCATCTCAAAAACATTGCAAGAATTAGATGTTTTGTTTCCAGTCAAGACTTGGAGAAGCTTGTTCATGTCACGGTTCATGGATTCACTGACTCGCCTTTGCTATGTGTGTGCGTGTTGTATGAATGGGCGCGGCTCATCAGCACGGCTCGTTATCGCTGATGAGCTGATCAGCGCCAGCTGTGTTGAATGAGAATGTCCTATATATTGTTTGTCACCTCGTCTTGTCTTTGTCAGATGGTTGTGGAGGTTCAGGTTCAGCTCACAGTTTCTCTCCCTCGCTCCAGTTCCTGTGTTCCTGTTCTGAGATTCGCCTGCCTGTTCTGAGGATCGTCTGCGGTTCGTCCGTTGCGTTCTGCCCACGGAGTCCTGCGTTGCCGAGCCTGTTATTCTACTGTTGCCTCGTTTCTCACCTGCACTACCTCTTCTATTTGTGTTTAATAAACACCTGTTCTCACTTGCTATTGAATCCGTGACTTTTTCCTGCGAGTCATGACAGAACCATCTGACCAGACTATGGATTCAGCGAGTGCAGCCACCTTCGAGCAGATGTATGCCGGTAATCACGCCCGCATGGACCGTCAGGATGAACAGATCGGTGCCTCGGGTCGGGCGATACAGGCTCTGGTAACGCAGGTGTCCGAGCTCACCTCTCAATTACAACGTCTGAGAGGTCCCACTGCGCCCACTGCCCCCGCCTGTTCCCCCGGAGAATTTCAACATCAATCGGCCAGAGCCACGCATCCCCACCCCCGAGAGGTATTCCCCATCACACCTCTGGAGCACAGTATCACCATCCACTCACTAAGTGGACAGGAACTTCCGGGCATCACTCACACCACTGGACCCATCAAACTTATCACTTCGGTTAACCACACCGAGAGAATCTCACTCTACCTCACTCAGTCACCGCACGCCCCTGTTGTCCTGGGTCATCCGTGGTTAGTGAGACACGGACCCAGGATAGAGTGGGGTCAGAACTCCGTGTCCAGTTGGAGTAATCAGTGTTATGCCTCATGTCTTTCGTCTGCTGTTCCGTCTGTTTCTTGTTGTGTGTTGCAGGAGGAGCCAGTAAATCTGTCTAACGTGCCACCAGAGTATCTCGATCTGAAGGAAGTGTTCAGTAAGTCTCGAGCTGCTTCTCTTCCTCCGCATCGTCCCTATGACTGTGCTATAGATCTACTGCCAGGTACGTCTCCGCCTAAGGGCAAATTATATTCGCTTTCTGTTCCAGAAAGGGAGGCTATGGAGAAATATATTTCTGATTCTCTAGCAACTGGATTCATCCGCCCTTCCTCTTCTCCAGCGGGGGCGGGATTCTTTTTTGTGGGGAAGAAGGATGGCTCTCTGCGACCTTGTATTGATTACCGGGGGTTGAACAGCATCACGGTAAAGAATACTTATCCTTTGCCGTTGATGTCTTCAGCCTTCGAGAGGTTGCAGGGAGCATCAATTTTCACAAAATTGGATTTACGTAATGCATATCATTTGGTTCGCATCAGGAAGGGGGATGAATGGAAGACTGCGTTCAACACCCCCAGGAGGCACTTTGAATATTTGGTTATGCCGTTTGGGCTTTCCAACTCCCCAGCAGTCTTCCAGGCACTCGTCAATGACGTGTTGAGAGACATGGTAGACCAGTTCATATATGTTTACCTGGATGACATATTGATTTTTTCCTCGTCTCTCCAGGAGCACGTTCAACACGTCAGACGAGTGCTTCAGAGGTTGCCTGAGAATGGGCTTTTTGTCAAGGCGGAGAAATGCGCTTTTCATTCACAGTCTGTTCCTTTCCTAGGGTACATCATTTCGTCTGAGGGAATGCGAATGGATCCTGAAAAGGTTAAGGCTGTGGTGGAGTGGCCAAGCCCAGATTCCCGTAAGGCCCTACAGAGGTTTCTGGGGTTCGCCAACTTCTGCCGGCGTTTTATTCGCAACTTCAGCCAACTAGCCGCACCTCTGATGGCCTTGACCTCCCCCAGGACGACGTTCAGGTGGTCAGACACAGCTGAGGCTGTGTTTGCTAAACTGAAAGGCCGCTTCGTTTCAGCCCCCATCCTTATAGCCCCTGATCCATCACGTCAGTTCGTGGTGGAGGTCGATGCGTCAGAGGTGGGGGTAGGAGCAGTGCTATCCCAGCGCTCTCCCACAGACGACAAGATGCATCCCTGCGCGTTTTTGTCCCGTCGTTTATCGCCTGCCGAACGTAACTATGACATTGGTAACAGAGAGTTGTTGGCAGTAAAGTTAGCGTTGGAAGAATGGCGTCATTGGTTAGAAGGGTCAGGGGTACCTTTTATCGTCTGGACCGATCATAAGAACCTGGAATATATCAGAACCGCCAAAAGATTGAACTCCAGGCAGGCTCGGTGGGCACTTTTTTTCGGTCGTTTTGATTTTTCTCTCGTACCGCCGGGTTCCAAAACATAAACCCGACTCTTTATCGCATATTTTTGACCATTCTGATCGCCCGTCTACTCCCGAGTGCATTTTACCCGAGACCCTATTTGTCTCCACACTCACATGGGAGGTCGAGTCGAAGGTCAGATCGGCCTTAGAAGGGGTAACGCCTCCGCCCGATTGCCCACCGAATCGTTTGTTTGTGCCGGAGGGATTACGGTCCGACGTTATTCAGTGGGGTCATTGTTCCAACGTAGCTTGCCATCCAGGAGTTACTCGCACTAGTTTTTTAATCAAGCAACGGTTTTGGTGGCCATTGATGGCTCATGACATTCACAGTTTTGTTTTGGCTTGCTCGGTTTGTGCCACTGGTAAGACTTCCAATCGACCCCCAGATGGGTTACTTCAACCGCTGCCTGTCCCTTCGAGACCCTGGTCCCACATAGCGCTAGATTTTATCACCGCCCTCCCACCCTCTCAGGGCAATACGGTCGTTTTGACTGTGGTGGACCGGTTCTCGAAGGCGGCTCATTTTATTCCCTTGCCCAAATTACCCTCAGCCAAGGAGACAGCGTTGACCGTTGTTGATCACGTCTTTCGCTTACATGGCCTCCTGATAGACGTGGTTTCTGACAGAGGACCCCAGTTTGTGTCCAAATTTTGGCGAGAGTTTTGTAAGTTACTGGGAGCAACTGTCAGTCTGTCCTCAGGGTTTCACCCCCAGAGCAAGATTTGGAAAGGGTGTTACGATGTTTGGTCTCCAAGAATCCTTCCTCCTGGAGTCAACAACTTTCAATGGTGGAGTACGCACACAATACGTTGCCAGTGTCGTCCACGGGCCTATCTCCGTTTGAATGTAGTGTAGGTTACCAGCCACCAATCTTCCCCAGTCTGGAATCCGGTCGCGGTCCCCTCCGCTCACGCCTTCGTTCAGAGGTGTCACCGCACATGGACTAGAGCCCGTGAGACTCTACTCCGGGTGGGGGCGCGCACCAAGGCTAAAGCCGATCACCACCGGTCTAAGCCTCCCGTATACGTCGTTGGTCAAAAAGTGTGGCTTTCAACCAGGAACATTCCTCTCCGCTCCGTTTCTAATAAACTTGCTCCCAAATTCATTGGCCCGTTTACTGTCACCAAGATCATTAGTCCGGTGGCAGTCCGCCTCAACCTCCTCCAGCGTACAGAAGGATTCATCCGTCTTTCATGTGTCCAAAATAAAGCCCGTATTTCGTTCTCACTTTAATCCGCCTGCCCCGGTTCCTCCCCCGCCGCGACTCGTAGATGGGGAACCTACCTATTCGGTCAATCGCATACTGGACTCTAGGCGGAGGGGACGCGGATTCCAGTACTTGGTGGACTGGGAAGGTTACGGTCCGGAGGAGAGAAGTTGGGTTCCTGCTAGGGACATCCTGGACCACTCCTTATCGATGATTACAATCGACAGGTAAGGGTGTCTGGGAGCATCAGGCGGCGTTCCTAGGAGGGGGGGTACTGTCACGGTTCATGGATTCACTGACTCACCTTTGCTATGTGTGTGCGTGTTGTATGAATGGGCGCGGCTCATCAGCACGGCTCGTTATCGCTGATGAGCTGATCAGCGCCAGCTGTGTTGAATGAGAATGTCCTATATATTGTTTGTCACCTCGTCTTGTCTTTGTCAGATGGTTGTGGAGGTTCAGGTTCGGCTCACAGTTTCTCTCCCTCGCTCCAGTTCCTGTGTTCCTGTTCTGAGATTCGCCTGCCTGTTCTGAGGATCGTCTGCGGTTCGTCCGTTGCGTTCTGCCCACGGAGTCCTGCGTTGCCGAGCCTGTTATTCTACTGTTGCCTCGTTTCTCACCTGCACTACCTCTTCTATTTGTGTTTAATAAACACCTGTTCTCACTTGCTATTGAATCCGTGACTTTTTCCTGCGAGTCATGACAGTTCATGCCTTTATCACCAGCAGGGTGGATTATTGTAATGGTCTCCTCACCGGCCTTCCAAAGAAGACCATTAGACAGCTGCAGCTCATCCAGAACGCTGCTGCCAGGATTCTGACTAGAACCAGAAAATTTGAGCATATCACACCAGTCCTCAGGTCCTTACACTGGCTTCCAGTTACATTTAGGATTGATTTTAAAGTACTTTTACTCGTTTATAAATCTCTCAATGGCCTAGGACCTAAATACATTGGAGATATGCTCACTGAATATAAACCTAACAGACCACTCAGACCATTAGGATCGAGTCACTTAGAAATACCAAGGGTTCACACAAAACAAGGGGAGTCTGCTTTTAGCTATTATGCTGCCCGCAGTTGGAACCAGCTTCCAGAAGAGATCAGATGTGCTAAAGCATTAGCCACATTTAAATCCAGACTCAAAACTCATCTGTTTAGCTGTGCATTTGTTGAATGAGCACTGTGCTACGTCCGAACTGATTGCACTATGTATAATCATTTTCTATTCTTAAATGTTTTAAATTCTTTTTAAATCAATTTTTAAATCACTTTGTTTTTATTGTTGTGATTATTATTATTTTGAATTCCTTGTTATTATTATTTTTAATGACTATTTCACTTCCTTTTATGTAAAGCACTTTGAATTACCACTGTGTATGAAATGTGCTAAATAAACTTGCCTTGCCTTGCCTTGGGGCGGTACCTTTTCAAAAGGTACACTTTTGTACCTATTAGGTTCAAATATGTACACTTTAAGTACTAATATGTACAAACATGTACCTTTTGAAAAGGTACCGCCTCAGTGACAGCTTTTGTACCTTTATTTCTGAGAGTGTACAGCAGAGGTGGGTAGAGTACCCAAAAACTGTACTCAAGTAAAATTAAAAGTACTTATAGAAATATTTACTCAAGTAAAAGTAAAGTAATAGTCTGAATAGTTACTTGAGTAAGAGTAAAAAAGTAGCAGTTAAAAAAACTACTCGAGTAGTTAGTTACTAGTTACTTTGGATCATATACTGTATAGTCTATTTTTGTTTAGATATATAGATACAATTTATGTAATGTGTGTATACACACACACACACATACTGCCTTTCAAAAGATTTTTAATGTTTTTTAATGTAATTTATTTCAGTGATGCAAATCAATTTTTATCAGCCTTTACGCCAGTCTTCAGTGTCACATAATCCTTCAGAAATCATTCCAATATGTTGATTTATTATCAATTCTGTTCTTTTTAGCTTTTTATTCGTCAAAGAATCCTGAACAAAATGTCACAGGTTCCAAAAAATATTAAGCAGCAAATCTGTTTCCAGCACTGGTAATAAATCAATATATTAAAATGATTTCTGAAGGATCATATGACTCTGAAAACTGGCGTAACAGCTGATGAAAATTCTGATTTGCATCACTGAATTAAATTATATTTTAAAGTATATTAATTAATTATATTATATATATATAACCTCTGACATGGAGAAGAGTGAAAACTCCTCACATAACAGCTACCGATCATCTGAACATAACGAAACAATTGCACTAACGCGGGTTTGGCAGGTGTTCATCTCACAGAATTCCGTGTAATGCCCATCACGGAATTTTTGCCGATTCCGTGATGCCACCACAGATTCGGGGTTAATTAAGTCCGTGAACATTACACAGAATTCTGTGAGATCAGGTTGCAAATAACACAAACATTCACAGAATTAAGTTTCAATAGGGGAATCGTATCAGACAGACTCCTGATCTGATATCAGCTCTCACATAATGTTCCTAATTATGATCCAGATCAAAAACCGTGAAATGGTGCCGTTTTCTGTCTTGTGTTGAACCTTTTGCAGCTTTAAACATTTATAGTTCTCCATCCTTCCATTCATTCATTCATTCATTCATCTCAATGGCAGATGTGGAAGTGAGTGATTTGACTCTTCCATCTTTGGTCATGAACACAATCACCTGAGCTGTGAATTTCATGTGACTGATAACTCTGGAGCTGAAGAAACACTTACTAAAATACACTGAAATACTCGATTACTTTTGAGTTTTGATGAAGAGAGAAAGATGTTGAGTGTGTAGTTCTGACATGGGGCCATGCTAACCAGACAAACCTGCTGACGTATATAGAAACAACATGTTATAAACAGAAATTATATTATCAACCTTTAGAGCATTTCAATTAACAAACACCTTTGAGAATAATATCCCCAGTAATTAATATTATTTTAATAATATTCTGTTGACATTATTATTCTTGATCTTCAAGTTTTAAGTGTGAATATAGTATCTGATGAAGCTAATCTTGTAATTTTGAGGATGAGTGCAAAGAAAAGCTAAAAAAAAGCATAATTTTTATTTCATAGGTATTTAAAACAGACATTCAGCTCTTTTGCTGTAACTTAAACATGTCCATCTCACATATTAAAACACTGAAAAAATGGCATCTTGATTTTACTTAAGATTTAAGCCATGTGCTTGCAGCCTTGCACTAGATTAATTTACCTTCATTTTAGATATACACCTTGATTGATTTTAGCTCAATTACATCAATTAGTTTCCAGTATGTTGAAGTAAACAGACCTTAGTATTTTATGTCCATTTATGGTTACTGTATCTACCGTAACAGATGTTACATTGCCAGTGCAATGAACAAACAGACAAACAAGCCATCCACAATCAGACCACAAGCTTTAGTCTTTCTGGTCATCAGAAAAACTCTTACTTTAACATGTTAAGCAAATTAAACAGTAAAATAGTTTTCAAGTGTCCCACATATATCCACGGTTAAGAAGACCATGCATACCACTGCAGACTTCTCTTACTGTAATATTTTATTACAACTCCGATGTTTTCATCAGCATCATAAGATGAGTTTGATGTGAAAGTGACTCACATGCAGCAGTTTGCAGCAGCAGCATCAGTCCAAAGATGAGCATCATTTCTCTGAAGTCCAGTTTCCAGAAGAGTTCAATCCCAGCAGAAGAGAGTCAGATTGACACAGCAGCTCTGCTGACACATCAGGAAATTATCTGACTGTTTCACTGAGGAAAGGGAAGTTTCCTTTTATGGGGGAAGACAGATGCTCTTATTTTTCATTATAAATCTAAAAAAAAGTAAGTGAAACTAAGAGAATGATAGAACAATTTTCTGGCACATTTTCTTATAAGTGCAAATTATTTTGTTTTAGAAGCAACATGTGGGCAGGATTTGTTCCTGAGTGATGTAAAATTTCTAATTATGCAAATTACTGTATTGATGAAATGCACTAGATGTATTGAGAGTAGAATCAGGTCTACAAGTGAGTGTTACAGCAGCTGTTTGTAATGTTTTTCTCTCACTGAGTGTGTGATAATTTTTGTAATATTTGCATCCAGTCAGTTGATGTGCGAGTTTAATATTTATTTGAACTTCTGTATAATTGAAGCAACAATGCTTTTTAGCAATTAGTGAAGTCTTTCAATCAGGTTTTAATGCTTTATATAGCACTGAATCGGCCCTGTTAAAAGTCTTAAATGACATGCACCACAGATTTAGGAGCTGTGTTTCCATCCACTTATTTTTATTTTGGAATATTGCATACAAAAACCACTGGATGGAAATGCCTATGTTAGGAGTTGGGACTTCAGTTTGGTCTTTTTCCGTTTCATCTACAGGTGCTGGTCATATAATTAGAATATCATCAAAAAGTTGATTTATTTCACTAATTTCATTCAAAAAGTGAAACTTGTATATTATATTCATTCATTACACACAGACTGATATATTTCAAATGTTTATTTCTTTTAATTTTGATGATTAGAGCTTACAGCTCATGAAAGTCAAAAATCAGTATCTCAAAATATTAGAATATTACTTAAGACCAATACAAAGAAAGGATTTTTAGAAATTTTGGCCAACTGAAAAGTATGAAAATGAAAAGTATAAGCATGTACAGCACTCAATACTTAGTTAGGGCTCCTTTTGCCTGAATTACTGCAGCAATTCGGCGTGGCATGGAGTCGATCAGTCTGAGGCACTGCTCAGGTGTTATGAGAGCCCAGGTTGCTCTGATAGTGGCCTCCAGCTCATCTGCATTGTTGGGTCTGGTGTCTCTCATCTTCCTCTTGACAAGGTCAGGCGAGTTTGCTGGCCAATCAAGCACAGTAACACTATGGTCATTGAACCAGCTTTTGGTACCTTTGGCAGTGTGGGCAGGTGCCAAGTCCTGCTGGAAACTGAAATCAGCATCTCCATAAAGCTTGTCAACAGAAGGAAGCATGAAGTGCTCTAAAATTTCCTGGTAGATGGCTGCGTTGACTGTGGACATCAGAAAACACAGTGGACCAACACCAGCAGATGACATGGCAGCCCAAATCATCACTGACTGTGGAAACTTCACACTGGACTTCAAGCAACATGGATTCTGTGCCTCTCCACTCTTCCTTCAGACTCTGGGACCTTGATTTCCAAATGAAATGTAAAATTTACTTTCATCTGAAAAGAGGACTTTGGACCACTGAGCAACAGTCCAGTTATTTTTCTCCACAGCCCAGGTAAGATGCTTCTGACGTTGTCTCTGCTTCAGAAGTGGCTTGGTAGCCCTTTTCCTGAAGACGTCTGAGCGTGGTGACTCTCGATGCACTCACTCCAGCTTCAGTTCTCTCCTTGTGAAGCTCTCCCAAGTGTTTGAATCGGCTTTGCTTGACTGTATTCTCAAGCTTGCGGTCATCCCTGTTGCTTGTGCACCTTTTCCTACCCAAATTCTTCCTTCCAGTCAACTTTGCATTTAATATGCTTTGATACAGCACTCTGTAAACAGCCACACCTTTCAGTAATGACCTTCTGCGACTTACCCTCTTTGTGGAGGGTGTCAATGTTCGTCTTCTGGATCACTGCCAAGTCAGCAGTCTTCCCCATTATTGTGGTTTCAAAGAACAAGAGATACCCAGAATTTATACTGTAGGGATGGTCATTTATTCAAACTAAAATGTAAATATTCTAATATTTTGAGATACTGATTTTTGACTTTCATGAGCTGTAAGCTCTAATCATCAAAATTAAAAGAAATAAACATTTCAAATATATGAGTCTGTGTGTAATGAATGAATATGATATACAAGTTTCACTTTTTGAATGGAATTAGTGAAATAAATCAACTTTTTGATGATATTCTAATTATATGACCAGCACCTGTATCTGTTCTTGTTTTCCCTTATTTGGTTTTGTTCCGGTTTTCCTCATTAGTTCTTTATTAGTTAATTAAGGTTAAGTCGGTTCACCTGTGTTTTGTTATTATCTCGTTTACTCCCTAGTTTAAGTTTGCTTTATAAGCGTTCAGTTCGGTGACCACTGAATGCTTATAAAGTACCATGATGGTGGCTGAACAAACTCAGGGTTACAGGATTAGTTTTGAGTTGACAAAACCAAACCAGTCCAGTCCGGCTTTGTTGGTACCATGAAGCTGATCATCAACTTTCTTTGTCAACTCAGGCTTGTTCCTGAGTTAATGGAGCGTGTGCATACGAAAGTGTGACATTCAGTAATGAGCAGCCAATCACATGCCTTAAAACTATGATTCACTTCTTATGAGAGAGTCAGCGTGAAGATTAAAAGATTGAACAATATGAAGAATTTAAACACATTTACACAGCACGATCATGAAACGATCTATCCATGAAAGAGGAAAACTTAAAGAAAACATCTTACCATATAAGTGCAAGTAAAAGTTTTAAAGTTAGTTTATAGAGTTGATAATATTTATAGGTATAAAAACACTTAAAAATTTACACTCATATCATGCTTAAAGCTATTGATTCTAAAACTTATTTATATTGCATATTATCTATATTATCTATATGTTTACATTGATTTTAAATAAAAGCTTAATAATTACTATTAAACTAAGCTGGCTTATGTAATGAATTAAGGGTGTAATAATTATAAAAATAATATAAAATAATTATTAAAATTAATAATCTCTAAAAATCTGATGGTTTTATCTTTAAAAATGTTTTACTATGTAGCATCCTTTAATTTGGAGTAAGAGAAAACTGGAGGAGTGGCTTCATTGCGTCAGAGACGTGTCACTTTGCTTGAAAGCTGATTGGTCAAATTTCGGTTTGAGATTTCTAAACCAGAACATAACCTGCCCCGGAGGAGGTTAGCTGTGGAGTGTAAGTTACTATGGCAATGAACACTGCTAAAAGCCAAACCACTTTCATGGTACCTAAAACCCAGAGTTGGCGCAAACTAAACTGAAAAATACCTGGCTAGCCAGCTAAACCGGCCTCATAGTACAGGCCCCACGTTGGTCGAGTCTTAAGGTTATACTGATGTTGTTTACTTTGTTACCATTAAAGAACCTGAGGACAACTCGTAACAGCCTAGATGCGCATAAATTGTAAATGTACATTAAAAAAAAACTTCTGAAATGCCTGAGCAAAGTCTGTCATCAAAGTAGGCCTATTTCTGAATAATTGTCTTGCACGACTAGGTTCCCAAACAGCAACATCCACCGAAAGCGATGACAGTGTTTATTGTGTTTCGTCTGCTCACTCTGAGGCGCAAGTAATTATCATATATGAAAATTATATTTAGTGGCTTCTCCTACTTTTCTTAGTGATATTTAGTGCCAGTTTACCAGGAAGTGACAATTTTGTTCACTTTGACTTGTTTGGATGGAAACAGTGTTTTTTTTTGCAAATGTTTTATGCGATATTCCAGTTTTGCGCATAAGTTAAATTTGAATCATTGGATGAAAACATAGCTAGGGAAACCCATGGCTCTTGTCCTCTTAGACCTAAGTGCTGCATTTGATTTAGTTGACCACAGCATTCCTCTGTCATGCATGGAGTCTTGTGTAGGACTTCGTGGTATGGCTTTACAGTGGTTTCGCTCATATTTGTCAAATAGGTGTTTTACTATTCGATTAGGGCATTACTCTTCTTTTGACATTCCTCTTGGTTGTGGTGTTCCGCAAGGTTTAATCTTTGGCCCTGTGTTGTTTTCTTTGTATTTGCTCTCCTTGGCTTCTCTTCTTTTTTTTTTTTAAATATGGTGTCTCTTTTCATCTACATGCTGACAATACTCAGCTTTATCTTCCCCTACAGCATAATAAGTATTCTCTTCAGCCATTGTAAGATTGTCTAAATGAACTTAAGTTATGGATTTCAAGCTATTTCTTACACCTGAATGAAAAAAATTCGGAAATTATTTTGTTTGGTCCTAAGGAAAATGTTGCTTTTAATTTTGATCTTGGCTTCCTCACTCCATATAATACACAGTGTGCCAGGAACTTGGACTGGGCATTCTATTTGATTCTAGTTTAAAGTTTGATAAACAGATATCAGCTGTAGACAAGTCATGTTTTACCAACTTCATCTTCTCAGTAACGTTAAGCTCTTTCTATCTAGGAAAAATCTTAAAACAGCTATCCATGCCTATGTACATCTCGCCTTGATTATTGTAACTCTTTGTACATTGGTATTTCCCTGTCTTCCATTTCTCGTCTTCAGTTAGTTCAGAATGAAGCTGCTAGACTGCTTGAAGGGAAGCGAAAATATGATCATATTACTCCTATTGTCCCTACACTGGCTCCCTGTCAAGTATAGGATTGATTTTAAAATCTTATTATTTGTCTATAAAGCCCTCAATAACCTGGCACCTCAATACTTAACCGATTTATTGCTTCCGTATACCCCTTCTAGAGCCTTAAGATCTTGTGACCTTGGCCTACTCATAGTTCCTAGAGTTAAAGTTAAAAATCGTGGTGACCGTGCCTTTGCTACTGCGGGACTGAAACTTTGGAATAGCCTCCCTCCTTTTATCAGACGTGCCCCTTCTATTAGTATTTTTAAATCCTATCTTAAGACATTTTGTTTGTTTTTTTTACCCTGGCTTATAACTCTCCTTAGAATGTTTCCTGCGGTATTCTCTTGATTTTATTTGTTTGTTGATTTTTCTTGTTTTCTTTTTATTTCATTTTTCTTTTTATTCTTTGTAAAGCACTTTGGTCAACCTAGGTTGTGTTTAAATGTGCTCTATAAATAAACATTGTTGTTTTTGTTATTGTTGTAGCTAAAATGAACGAATTATTCATTAACATTTAACGGGAAAAAAAAGATTATTTATTAATTTATTAAGAATGAGTAATTAAAACATCAGTGTTCAAATTTGTGTTTTTGCTTTAGAAGGTTAGCTACTATATCACGTGCTGAGGAGTAATTTTTGCTTGTTGCTGCAATAAAGGAGATGGTCCTCACTGCAGAACACAAGACCCAGGGGGTGTGGTTGGATCTAGATCCAACTCCTCCCACCTTACATTTACCTAAACCTACCCGTCTCCACCCCCTGATCCCTAAACCCACCCATCTCCACCCCTAAACATACCAATCTCCACCCCCTGGACGTGAATCCAACCCCGGCCCCTGGATCTTTGTTCTGCAGTGAGGGGCTACTGCAATAAAGAGGACCAATGTTGTTGGGTTTGAACTAGCCAACTAGCTAGAATTTATCATGGATAGTCTACAAACAGCAGAGATCAAAAACTTAAAATTACTGAGCAAAGAGAAAGCACAACTAATGTCAAAGTATTACCTAAGTTTATAATGTAAAATATACAAGTCTAATCATTTAACACTTTCTTTGTTATTAGCGACATCTGCAGGGGAAAACAAGAGTTACAGTTGAAAGCGAGTGAAGCGACATGTGGCCAAGTATGGTAACCCATACTTGGAATTTGTGCTCTGCATTTATCACACAGTGGGCAGCCAATGCTGTGGCACCCGGGGAGCAGTTGGAGGTTCGGGACGTGCCTTGATCAAGGGTCTCACCTCAGTCGTGGTATTGAAGTGGAGAGAGCGCTGGACATTTACTCCCCCCACCTACAATCCCTGCTGGACCTGAGACTCGAACCCGCGACCTTTGGGTTACGAGGCAGACTCTCTAACCATTAGAGAGTTTCTAACCATGACTGCCCCACGTCATTATTAAAATTAATTTGATTTCTGGGTGTGTTGTTTTTGTCGTTTGTTTTCATGTCTGTTTAAATTAATTGTGTGCTTTCTGTTGCTTAACATGTTAATTGACTGCATTTACTGTAGAATATTAATTGACTGTAAAAAAGAGAACATTCAATATGCTTGTGACTTTTGACTGCAAAGACAGTTTTATTTCAATGCACGTTATTTCCAACACTAATTCCATTTACAAATGCACAAATTAAACATGTTAAAAGTCATCTAAAAAGACAGTCAGTTAAAAAAAACAGTCTGAAAATAAAACAGGCACCACAAAACTGAGAAACGGATCAAGAGCTTCAAACAGATACAACATCTAAACAGACGCTGAAAATGAAGAGTAATCAACCAAAACAAGAATAAAGTAAACAAGCAAGAGCAGAAATGTGAAAATAAACACAGAATGACTTCACAGTCTGACAAATCTTATTCAGAGAAATAAAAGACAGATGAAAGCTGGATTGACGTGAGAATTATAGGAAGTCATTTCTCATAGATGTGATGATCTGCTGCTGCTCTCATGAATCTTCTGCTGTGTGTTCATGTCCTTCTCTAAATCTTCTCTTCCTCACTTTCTGATCTTCCCGTTTCTGTCCTAAAAACATCACATCATCATCATCATTCAAACTCTTAATATCTGTATGTCAAATAATGATGATAAGTGTCTCTCACCTGACGTGTGTCTCATGTAGATGTGAAAAGCTCCTAACAGACCCAACAGAACCATCAGCTGGAAACACCAGACCAGCACAAACACCACAGACACTGAACACATGAACAACAACCATTAGACACAAAACAAACCCATCCTTCATGTTTCCAGGAGTGTGTTTGTTAAACTCGTACCACGTTCTGATGTCTGTGTGCTGCTGGTCACTGCAGAGGTCACACTAGAGGTCACACTAGAGGTCACAGCTGCAGCAGATGCTTCTGAAATAAAGCATCAGACTTAATTCTCTTAAAGAGAATTAAGTCTTTTATATCAATGTTGCTGTGCTGTGGTTGTTATATATACAGTATCTGGACATTCATGAATTAAAATCTCACCAGCAGGACAGGGTTTGAGTCTAATGGTCTTCTGTGCGTGACTGACGTGGTTCTTCACGCTGCAGATGATGTTTCCATCAGTTCCCTCATCCAGATCAATGCTGCTGTTTCCAAACATTTGTCCTTGCTCTAGTATTTTTCTATTCAGAGTCCAGCTGTAGAAGATCTGATCTCCTCAGATGAGCAGAACACTGAAGTCTGATTGGAGGAGCAGCTGGATGACACTTCCAATGAGCCAATAGGAGCTGGAGGGAGGGACACATCACAGTCAACACATTACCAGAGTTAATGTCAAGACATAATGATTCTGATGAGAGAGATTGTGTACCTTCAACATTCACTTGAAGATCACTGCTCATTACCATATCTATCTCAGTGACATATGATGTGTAAGTCCCTGAATCTGCTCTGATCACATTGTTTATGGTCAGAGTCATATTATCAAAGAAGAACTCAGATCTGTTTCTGATGGATTCGTGTTTATTTATGATCAGAGTCACATTTTTTAAGAACTCAGATAGGTTTCTGATGGATTCATAACTATACTCTTTATTTTTCTTTATGCTAAAAACTTTCAGGCTGCTGCCATCATTTAAAGTCTTATACAAACTAAGGTCTTGAAGTGGAGGGTTCAGCTCCATCTGCAGATTGAGTTTGTGTCCCAAAGCTGCGTAACACGGTTTGATCGTATGTAGTTCACCAAACCTGCAGAAGTGATCCAGACCTAAAGAACAAAACACACACAAAATGAAATGTAACATCAGTGTTACTGCTGGTATAAATATCATCTCTTTCATCATGAATTTCAATCAGACACAAATCACACAAACATTCATCTTAAGTTCTACAGAAGACACGTATCAGACTCACGTATCAGGTTTTCAAATTATGTCATTTAGCAGATGCTTTAGTAATCAATTTAACATTTAATAATGTTTGTAATCATCTAAAAACCTCATAAAATGGTTTAACAAGTGCAGTTTTTCTTTATGCCCCAACCACTTTTTGAAAACAACTGAAAAAACAGTTAGTGGAAGACACGTATAACACAGAAAAAGAATCTCCAATCCATCATTGTTCATAATGTAATTCATATAACATTAAATACACACAGCAAAATCTCCAGTGTTGAAATCCTAGTGTTAAGGACTTTTAGAGTAAAGTGTTAAAGTTGTGGTGTTGAACTTTAGGGGAGTAACACTAGCTAGTGTAAACAGCGCTCTCTGGCCGGTGTCAATACGCAGAGAAACTCTTATAACACTTTGTTGAGTGTTATTAGTCACATCCGGGACATTTGCTCTTGTGCGCGCCTGACCCATCTGGAATATTTTTCACAGACGCCATTTTCTTAGACTCGCGATGCAGAGCATATGAGGACGTTTCTTTTTAAAAGGGACATGCCAAAAGTTAAGTGTTTTATCTCATTTATATGTATTTCACAACATCATATTGATTTATAGCGATATTTGTGTGATGTGCACTCCTAAACTTTTCCTCAGGAAATTGGTTTTATCATGGAAAACATGGAACGTAAGTGTTTAACCTCATTTACATTTTGTATTTTATAAAATAACATTACTTTATGACGATATTTTTATGCTGTGCGCGCCTAAACGAGCCTAAGCGTTTCTCACGGATGCATTTGAATGGCTATGCATTGACCGGAATCCACTTTTAACAGAGGAAACATAAGAAGTAAGTGTTTTACCTCATTTAAAATTTGTGTTTTATTACATCACATATTGATTAATAGCGATATTTATGTGTTGTGCGCTCTAAACCTTTATCAGAGAGACATTTTCTTTCACTGGAGATGCGGAGCAGACGGGGAAGGAAAACAGTGAGTTAAATTGTTCGTCATTCAAAGTGATTTTGTGCCCTCACAAGTCTTGAAATATGGCACATGAGTCACATGAACTACTTTAGACACTTTATTATCTTTTTTTTTAAAGCATGAACGTGTTTGTGTTCAGCAAATGTGAATCGTATAGGTTTGGAATTAAAATTTTAAGTTAACTGTTCCTTTAATATTGTTACAGATGGTTCATGCTGGTTTAACAGAAAAATCGAAAGGAGATGATGTGCTTGAAGAGTATGAAGACACCAATACATTAAGTGGGATGAGAAGAGCTTTGTTAGGACACATACCAGAGACATGGGTAAGCCACAATTGCATATTTTAAGATTATTGATTGTCATGCTTAATTTTTTTGATTATTAAACAATAATAATAAAGAGTCTGATCTCCTTCTAAAAATGTTTCATAAAAAATGCATCAAATGTAAGTTTTTGGTATGCTTGTATTGTAATTTATTTATGTACTGTCCCATTTATGTGCAATCATTTTGGTAGGAGTCCAACCATAAGTGAACAGTAAATGTTTACTTGTACTCAATAGTACAGTATCTCAATAGTAAAAAATATCTATTTTTGTGTTCCTCTGAAGACAGAAGGTCCTACAGGTGTGGAACCACATGAGTATAAATAAATGATGACAGAATTGTCAGTTTTGGGTTAACTATTCTTATATTGTAAGTGATACTTGTCTCTGACATTTCACCTGATAAATGGATGTGAAATAATCCTTTTTGTTTTTTCTCTTATTTTACAGGAGCACTTTTGTGATGCTGCAAGTGGGAGTTGGGTATCTTGCTTGGCTGAAAGCTGCAGAGAAACACATCTCGTCTTGCTGAAAACTACTCTTTACAAGGAGGTCCAAACACCATTAGCAGAGACTTTGTTCAGTGAGCATTAACATGCATTCTGCCTGGATGCTAATGAATGGGATGCTGTTGTTTAAGCTGAAAAATGTAAGCATTATAAACCTTGTGACATTAAGTGTACATATGGACCAAATAAGAATATGTATTTTGTGGCTTTGCACTGTTTTGCTTTGACATTATGATGTTTTAATTGTTGTAAGAACATGTTCTTTACATGCATTGAAAACATTGAATGTGAAAACATTTTTCTCAGGGAAAAAGATTTACAATGTTTCAATTAAAAATTAATAATTGTAAAAGTGTTTTGTTTTGTGGGTTTATTTTTTTATATTTTTACCTGAACATTGGTGCAGTGTTCACCAGTTGAGGGAGTTAAATTCACTCTTTAAAATTTGCAGTGTAGGTATATGTTTTAATCTGCATTACCATTTTAAAATAAGTATTTACAATATTTACATTAAATCAACATTAAATAAATACACTGGGTGTGTAGGATTAATCACCATAAAGTGTTAAATGTGTATACTTGTGAGTAATAATTTCTTACCACCCTTCGTGATTAAAATTAAACACTAACACAGTGTTGGTATAATAAACACTTTCGTCAGTGTTGTTTTAACACTAGCAAAGATGGACCTGTATGTTCACCCGGAAAGTGTTAATTTTAACACCCATGGTGACAAATCTCCCAACATATTTTTGCTGTGCATGTAGCCTACAGCACACATAACATCAGAGGTCTGGTGTATAAACCTTAGCTGCCATGCACATATCTGGATTTATAAATAAAAGGTATGTGTGCACAATATAAATATAAATATCAGTAATTGTTGAATGCGCTGCTTCTGGAACATTTTTCCCATGACATCTTAATGTTTAATAATACCAAGGATTGCTATGAAATTTCTGCTTTGAATTGTGCTCCTATCAGATTTTGAGAGCAAAGAAAATATTTTCATGCAAATAAGACTGCAGCAAATGTGATTAAAATATAATTAATTATTACTGATATATAGGCATGTTTTTGCAAAAAAAAAAAAGTAGGAAAGTGGAAGTTAGAGATCTGTTAGCAGCGATAAAGCTGAACCATGTGATAATGTGTGAAAACAAGAATAGAAGCGCAAAAATTGGTAACACTTTATTTTGAAGTTCCCTTTTGAACATTCTGTTCAAAAGTAACTTTGCACCAACAAGTCAACTTAATCTTATTAGAGTATTAATAGACTGTCTGCTTAATATCTGCTAACACTTTATTGTGACTGTCTCCCAACAAGACTTCTGAGATTACTATTTCTGACAACTACTTTCCAACAACTGGGATACTTCTGAGATTGATCTGATTGATCAGCATGATAAGATGAGTTTGATGTGAAAGTGACTCACATGCAGCAGTTTGCAGCAGCAGCATCAGTCCAAAGATGAGCATCATTTCTCTAAAGTTCAGTTTCCAGAAGAGCTCGATCCCAGCAGAAGAGTGTGACGCTGCTTCAGATCATCTGTGTTCTGGATCTTATCAAGCGTCTTCACAGCACAATGAGGAAATATCTTAAGAGGAAGTTTCCTCTTATGGGGGTTAGTCTGATGCAATGCTGGTAGATCGCGCTTTAGGTCAGTGGTTCTCGTGAGACAACTTAAAACTAATATATAATATATCCACTAATGTTATGACTATGATAATGTAAGAATGTATATAAATAAATAACAGCACCGTATTCTGCTGTGTGATAATCCTCATCTTGCTGTGTGAAATACAGACTGAACGGTGGCTCATAACCGCTGTATGATCCCTCCTGTCATTGATCAGACAATTCATCTTTGCATGGCACAGAAGAGCACAAATCTGGCATTAAGGAATATTTACAGAATTTAAGAAATTTTTGACAAGAAGGTCTGTTCCTATTTTTTTTTTTTTAAGTAGGAGCACTAGTGCTCCTGAAAAGAATGTAATATTAAAAACAAACTGCAAACGTTTTTGCAAAGTAATATGTGCAAATTCGCACACAAGGTATCTATTCGGCCAGAATTGCAGGTGCTTGTCTAAATATACAAGAAAGTTTAGAGAAAATATTAAATACATTGTTAATAAATGTTATTATAGATTATAAAGTGTTTTATAATTAAATACATCCGAAAGCAGAACAACCCCCATATACATATACACACACACACACACACACATATATATATATATATATATATATATATATATGTGTGTGTGTGTGTGTGTGTGTATGAAGAGTTCATTTGCAAAACAGATAACTCATTGTGCATTCCAATTAATCTCAATCAATCTGCAGTTGGGTTGGTTTGATTAGGTTAAAAAGAACTAAAAATACAGCTAACTAAAACAATAAAATACAATAAAAACATAACATAATAAAAATAATAATAATAAATATATATATATATATATATATATATATATATATATATATATATATTTACATGTATATACATTTATATATTTATATTCTTATAATTTATATTATGTATAAATATATTTAATATATAAACATTTTTCTTAAATATATACATGCATGTGTTTGTATTTATATATACCAAATAAATACACACAGTATACGCACATATATTATGTAAACAAAAACTTTTATTTTGAATGCGATTAATTGTTTGACAGCACTAATTCATTTATTTGTATGTTTGTTTATTTAATGGGTCACACTGTGCAGTGTGAGGACCAAACCAAATCTCCGTGTTCTCTTATGAGAACCAGGCTGAAAAACTAACGTGCACCTCTGTCTATAACACATGCACAAAGGAGCCACATGTTCGACATTTTCATTGAACACAAAGAAATTAAGTTTATTGAACTTAATTGCAATGCTTTAATTAACAGAAAGTAATAAAAACTCTATCAAACTGAGTAATGCCAACAGAGCAGAAACAAATAAGTTAACAGTGCAGCATCTTTTACAGTGATAAGAATTACATTCAAGTTGAGTAATATTTCCACAGAAGAGTGGCATCACTACATCCAGATGGACAAGAGTGATGCAGCTGAGGTTAGTGCAGTGGAGCGGTGGGCTGCCGGGGAAGATCGAATGCCAACACTCGCCCCACTAGCTGCTCTGTACCTGCATCTCCCTACTGCTTCAGTGGATGTGGAGGGGCTTTTTTCTCACTATTCCGCACTTCTAAAAGAGCACAGATGCAGCCTTCACTCGCATCTAGTAGTTTTTCTGATGTAAATTATTTTTTTTCTGATGCAAAAATACAGATTGTAAATGACTATTTTTACTACTAAATTACTATAAATTACTACTAAATTAGTTTTCTTATGTACTGCAGTGTTGAATTGATTGCCACACCACTTTATTTATTTATAGTTGTTAAAAATACCTTATTTTTATGTATTATTTATTTGTGCATGCATATTTATTTATTGTTGAATAATATCAGAGTATTTCTATAATCTTTGATGACATGCAAATGTTTAGTTGATGATTTGTGTACAATTTATAAAGAAATGAGTCCTGCACCTTTTAATGGATTTACTATTAAAGAGACGTAGCTTTGTTTAACAAACCAGTTGTTCCAATATGATGTGTATTGTAAACCTTAAATAAAAGTTGAGAAGTGAATATTTTATGTTATTTGTAATGTTTTCAGCTTCTGTACTCTGCTAGTACTAGTCTTTAGTTGTTCACAGCAGTCACGATTCCCTTCAGTGGCTTTACTGGAAAGTCGGCCATTGTTCATCCTTTTATATTTCTGTTCTGGATCAGACACTGTATTTTTCTGTTGCCACACAGGAAAGAAAATGTGCAATAAGCCGAGCATTTCATCATAAGCAGCCCAAAGCTGTCCTGTCGTGTCTTCATGACAGTGAAGTGTGAAGTCACTAGTCTA
Organism: Onychostoma macrolepis; assembly: GCF_012432095.1. Lineage (NCBI taxonomy): Eukaryota > Metazoa > Chordata > Actinopteri > Cypriniformes > Cyprinidae > Onychostoma > Onychostoma macrolepis. Next base: position 2,230,124 of record NC_081168.1, on the reverse strand, counting down.
GTGCATTGACCGCAGGTGGTTTTCACACTAGTGTGCCTGCACCTGAGCGTACACACACTCCTCCTGTGTTTTACTCGGCTGCTGTTGAACCTTTCTGTCGGTGAACGTCACTTCTCCATAATGAAGCTCCTGCTCCTTCTTCTCATTCCTGTTTGTCTGAGGACCCGTCGAGGCAGCTTCCGCATCTGCAGAAACAGAAGGACATAAACAGATGGGATTATAACTATATTATAAACATGATGATTTCTGTTGCATTAATCTTGATAGTAAATGAAGTATTGCATGTGTGAAGGATTGCTTCAGTCTGTTGCGCTGCTGAGAGGTTTGTGTTTGTAGCTCCGTACGTGTACCTTCACTTTTTATTGAATATCTACCTTATCTTCACTCCCTTTTTGTCTAAAGTGATAATATATAACTTAATTCCCACCATATTTCTGGTGTTATCTTTCAAACTAATCTAACTAATTTGATCGTCGGCTTTTAAAACCGCCAGTGCAACTTGCATAGTCGCGGGTCAAAACACCACTCTTCCGTTCCGATCAGAACATCAAACAGGTTCTCCCCACTCAGTGACGCACCCACCGAGAAACCTGATGAAAGTGCTCTAGTTATTGGCGATTCTATTGTACGGAACGTGAAAATAGAGACACCAGCCACCATAGTCCATTGTTTACCCGGAGCCAGAGCGCCTGACATCTTGGCAAATTTAAAAGTGCTGACTAATGCTAAACGTAAATTCAGTAAGATTGTTATCCACGTCGGCGCTAATGATGTTCGACTTCGCCAGTCGGAGATCACCAAAAATAATGTTAAAGAGGTGTGTGAACTTGCAAGTACGATGTCAGACACTGTAATATGCTCTGGTCCGCTCCTGCTTACCGGGTGATGAGATTCATAGCAGACTGTCGTCACTTAATGGCTGGATGTCTAAGTGGTGCCCGCAAAATAACATAGGCTTTATAGACAATTGGAAGAATTTTGGGGCAGACCTGACCTGTTGAAAAGAGATGGTGTTCATCCCTCCTGGGTGGTGCCGCTCTTCTCTCTAGAAATATGGCACATAGTCTTAGAGTTCATATTTGACTAACTGGAGCCCAGGTCAGGAAGCAGACAGACTGGCTAAACCGACCGCCTGCTAGCCGCCTCACGTCACAGAAGTCAGTTAACTCTCAGCACATAGAAACTTTTTCACCTAGATATCACTCTATAGAGACTGTGTCTGTTCCCCGAACTAGAAAATACAGAAAACATCCAAACCAATTTAATTGATGTTCTACAAATAAAAAACCAATATAATACAGATAAACACATGATAAAGCTTGGCTTATTAAATATTAGATCCCTTTCTTCAAAAGCACTTTTTGTAAATGATATGTTCACTGACCATAAACTAGATGTGCTTTGTCTGATAGAAACCTGGCTAAAACAAGATGATTACATTACTTTAAACGAGTCTACACCACAAGATTACTGTTACAAACATGAACCGCGTCCAAAAGGTAAAGGGGGAGGTGTTGCTACAATTTATAGAAATATTTTCAGTATCTCTCAGAGGTTTGGTTTCAAGTATTATTCGTTCGAAGTAATGGTGCTTCATATAACGTTATCCAAAGAAACAAGTGTTAATGATAAATCCCCTGTGATGTTTGTACTGGCTACTGTATACAGGCCACCAGGGCACCATACAGACTTTATTAAAGAATTTTCTGATCTTCTATCGGAGTTAGTGCTGACTGCAGATAAAGTCCTAATCGTTGGTGATTTTAATATCCATGTTAATAATGAAAGAGATTCGTTGGGATCAGCATTTATAGACATTCTAAACTCTATTGGTCTTAAACAACACGTGTCAGGCCCTACTCATTGTCGAAATCATACTCTAGATTTAATACTGTCACATGGAATTGATGTCAGTGGCGTTGAAATTTTGCAGCAGAGCGATGATATCTCAGATCGTTATCTAGTCTCCTGTATATTCCATATAGCTAAAGCTGTAAAGCCAACTTCTTGTTACAAATATGGTAGAACCATTACCTCTACCACAAAAGACTGCTTTATAAATAATCTTCCTGACTTATCTCAGTTCCTCAGCATATCCAATAGCTCAGAACAACTTGATGATGTAACAGGAACTATGGACTCTCTCTTTTCTAGCACTCTAGATGCGGTTGCTCCTTTACGCTTAAGGAAGATTAAGGATAAGACTCCAACACCGTGGTATAATGAGCACACTCGCGCTCTAAAGACAGCAGCCCGGAAAATGGAGCGCAGCTGGAAGAAAACAAAACTAGAGGTATTTCGTTTAGCTTGGCGGGAAAGTACCCTATCCTACAGAAAAGCATTAAAAACTGCTAGATCTGATTACTTTTCCTCTCTTCTAGAAGAAAACAAACATAACCCTCGGTATTTATTTAAATTAACGAAAAATCAAGCATCAACAGGTGTTGGCATTTCCCAAGAGCATAGCAGTAATGACTTTATGAACTACTTCACTTCCAAGGTCGATACTATCAGAGATAAAATTGTATCCTTGCAGCCGTCAGCTACAGTATCGCATCAGATAGCGCACTATAGACCCCCTGAGGAACAATTCCATTCATTCTCTACTGTAGGAGAGGAAGAATTGTATAAACTTGTTAAATCATCTAAACCAACAACATGTATGTTAGACCCGATTCCATCTAAACTACTAAAAGAGCTGCTTCCAGAAGTCATAGATCCTCTTTTGGCTATTATTAATTCATCATTGTCATTAGGATATGTCCCCAAAACCTTCAAATTGGCTGTTATTAAGCCTCTCATAAAAAAAACGCAACTTGACCCCAAAGACCTAGTTAATTACAGACCGATCTCAAATCTCCCTTTTCTGTCAAAGATACTAGAAAGGTAGTATCCTCACAATTATATTCCTTCTTAGAGAAAAATGATATCTGTGAGGAATTCCAGTCAGGATTTAGATCGTATCATAGTACTGAGACTGCTCTCATTAGAGTTACAAATGACCTGCTTCTATCATCTGATTGTGGTTGTATCTCTTTATTAGTTCTACTGGATCTTAGCGCTGCGTTCGACACTATCGACCACAACATTCTTTTGAATAGACTGCAAAACTTTGTTGGCATTAGTGGAAGTGCCTTAGCATGGTTCAAATTGTACTTATCTGACCGCCATCAATTCGTAGCAGTGAATGAAGAGGTATCATATCGATCACAAGTGCAGTATGGAGTACCTCAAGGCTCAGTACTAGGGCCATTACTTTTCACGCTCTATATGTTACCCTTGAGAGATATTATCAGGAGACATGGTGTTAGCTTTCACTGTTATGCTGATGATACTCAGCTCTATATTTCTTCGCGGCCCGGTGAAACACACCAAATTGAGAAACTAACGGAATGCATAGTCGATATAAAAACTGGATGACGAATAATTTTTACTGCTAAATTCTGAAAAACAGAGGTGTTAATTATCGGACCTAAAAACCCCACATGTAATACCCTAGAACACTATCTAACACTTGATGGCTGCTCTGTCAATTCTTCTTCATCAGTCAGGAACCTAGGTGTGCTGTTCGATAGCAATCTGTCATTTGAAAGCCATGTTTCTAGCATCTGTAAAACTGCATTTTTTCATCTCAAAAGCATATCTAAATTGCGAACAATGCTCTCAACGTCAAATGCAGAAATGTTAATTCATGCGTTTATGACCTCAAGGTTAGACTATTGTAACGCTTTATTAGGTGGTTGTTCTGCACGCTTGATCAACAAACTACAGTTGGTCCAAAATGCAGCAGCTAGAGTCCTTACTAGAACCAGGAAATATGACCATATTAGCCCGGTTCTGTCAACACTGCACTGGCTCCCTATCAAGCATCGGATAGATTTTAAAATCTTGTTAATTACTTATAAAGCCCTGAATGGTTTAGCTCCTCAGTACTTGAGCGAGCTCTTATCGCATTATAGTCCTCCACATCTGCTGCGTTCTCAAAACTCTGGCCGTTTGATAATACCTAGAATATCAAAATCGACTGCGGGCGGCAGATCCTATTCCTATTTAGCACCCAAACTCTGGAACAGTCTACCTAACACTGTTCGGGAGGCAGACACACTCTGTCAGTTTAAATCTAGATTAAAGACCCATCTCTTTAGCCTGGCTTACACATAACACATTAATACGCTTCTATTATTCAAATCCGTTAAAGGATTGTTAGGCTGCATTAATTAGATGAACCGGAACCGGGAACACTCCCCATAACACACGATGTACTCGTTACATCGTAAGTTGAATGGCATCTACGCTAATATTTGTCTGTTTCTTTCCTAGTCTGTTTCTCAGTCCGTATCCGATCAGATGGTGGATCAGCACCAAGAGATGATGTCTACAGCCCTGATCGTCAGCGGAGACCAGGACACCCAGATGACCCCCAGAGATATATCCCCAGATATATCAACCAAAATAACTAAAATATAATAAAATACCTAACTACATAATACTACTATTGTTAGAAATTGCAACAAAATTAAAATAGAAATATAAACTTTTGAACTGCGGGTTTCGTCTGGTCAGAGGAGAACTGGCCCCCCGACTGAGCCTGGTTTCTACCAAGGTTTTTTTTTCTCCATTCTGTCTCAGAGGGAGTTTTGGTTCCTTGCCGCTGTCGCCTCTGGCTTGCTCAGTTGGGGACACTTAATTTCTAGTGATTATCGCCGATTTGATTGCACAGATACTATTTAAACTAAACTGAGCTAGACAATGACATCTCTGAATTCAATAATGAAATGCCTTTAACTGAAAATTGAAAATTGAGTGTTTAATCTTATCATTATACATTACTGACACTCTATCCTCCAATTTGATACTGTTAAGTGCTTTGACACAATCTGTATTGTAAAAGCGCTATATAAATAAAGGTGACTTGACTTGACAGCCTGGACAGAATTCAGCTCCAGATTCACCCTCCACACCAGACTTCTCACTCACAAGGATTGCTTTCTAATAGCATATTGTGTGTTCTCTTCAGAGTTAGGTGTATGCAGATATTACTTGATTTTTAGATATAATGAAAACTATATCATATATATGAAAAGTTAATTTACAAAAACCGATAACGCCATTTTTATTTTTTCAGAAATCAAATCCAAGTAATATCAATCAAACTACAGTTGGGTGTTTTACGTAATAATAACTTAAACAAATACAGGTAATTTACAAAATTAAAGTTCATTGAAAGTATGATTTTATTACATATAAGTTTGTTTTATAGCAAAAGCAGACAACTCCAATTTGTTTTTGTTGTGATCATAGATTATGGATGCAGGCCCGGATTAACACAGTGTAGTGCCCTAGGGTGAGCACATTTGAAGTGCCCCCCTCCCTCCCTCCCTCCCTCAAAAATTCAGGAGCACCTTCTGATCAATAACAAAAATTAGCTTTCCCATTAGAAGGTGATATTTGACTCCTTAAAGTGATTTACAGGGGCATTTTCTGGTATTTTTTGCAATGCAATTTTTTTTTCTCTAATTTTATTAAAAGTTTGTCATTATGTCAAATTCAAAAGTCCATATTTATAAGCTTTTCCAAAATGTCTAATAAAAAATAGAATAAGAACAGGTAGAATAATAAGAATAAGTTACCAATCAAAATAAATCAATATTAACAAAATCAGTTTCCACTACAAAGGTGGCACAGAACACAAAAGTGGCATGAAGGTAAATTTACAGACATTTACAAAGGCTCAGAGGTGGGATGGATGTTTTAAATTCATAACAATGTTGTGAGATTAATGTTTTAAATATAAAATTTTGAATATAGAACTATTGTTTGATTGAAATGATTTAAGTAACTATGACACTTTAAAAATAAAACTGCCAGCAGGTGGCAGCAAGTCACTGATTTTTATCACTGAATCATTCATTTAACTGATTTGTTTGAACGGCTGATTCATTCAGAAACGAAGCAAGTGACTCCCTGCGTCCCAATGTGCATACTATCCACCCTATCTGCCCTAAATAGTATTGAAAATGACTACTATCACATAGAATTTAGGATGGATAGTATGCACATTGGGACGCAGGCACTGTCTTTATGAATGGATAATTGAATCACTCACTCTAGATTCATTTAAAAACGCAGGTTCATTCATAAACGAAACAACGCTGTATTTGAATGGAGATGCGCAGCGGCTCAGCTGTGACTGTTTGAAACTATTTTCCTTTACGAAATAGAGCAAAATCGGGAAATATTGTTAAATTCATACAATGTACATCACTTTATATAACTTATTGTTTGTTGAACTGTTGTATTAATTTGATATCACATTTGCAAACTCCCCTATAATCTTTAAAAGCTATCATAGTTCATCGCAATCTCACAAAGCTCCATAATAATCAATGAAGCGCTCTACACTGCACAACGAATCTCTTATTTACACCCTGTCTACACTTTGTTTGTTATAACGAGAGGATTTGTGAGCTTGCATAACTCAGCAATGAACAAAAGTATTTTGAGCAGTGAGTGGATTCTGATTAACATTGCATTCAAGAAATTAATGTCTGCGACACATTACTCACCGCTGCGCGAACACGCAAGTAGAAATCTTTGAAGCTCCCCTGAGCGCAAACACAAATGCTGATCGGGTATGTTTTGATAGTTGCACGCAGTACTTTTCAGTCGCATTGTAGAGCCCTGGCTATGTGCCCTGATATTTTCTCATTTTTTAATTTACATTTAGCCCAACTGCTACGCTGATGCTGCCTATCCATTATGAATTGAATATTATAAATTGGCGGGCTCAACTCTGACTGGGGGAGGGCGCAATTACACTGTGGCCTGACCCAATCGCAGTTCTATATGCATGCATATATTTTATATTCTCTCTGTATACATTGGATCATTAACTGTTTATTTTCTATGCATCTGCAACTCTTCCAGCAAAATAATATATACAAAACATTAAAAATATTTTAAAGGTCTAGTTATTTTCTTAATCACTTGGTGCCCCCTTATTGGCTGGTGCCCCAGGGCACTCGCCCAATCCCGTCTATGGATAACCCGGCCCTGTATGGATGTGATTACACGCAATACACAGAGTTTTTCCTCATCATTGTAGCGCGCTGCTTTTGCAAAGCTCCGTGAAAACGTTTCAGCTTTTATTTTCCTTTTACGCCCTGAAGAAGATATCACAGGTTCATCAAGTTCATCGAAATTATCCATCCTCGATCACTTTTAGTCAGCTTTGATGAAACTCTTTTCAGCTAGCACGACTTTACAAAGTGAAAATAGCCTTTTCACCTGACCTGAATACAGCGCGCTGATTCACTAAAATGGATTTATCGGCTTCTGTTCAGAAACAACAAGGGCGCTTATCGGCTTCTGCAGTAAAACGTGAACTCGCGATGCCTCAAGTTTTTTTTGAAAGTGGTGTTTATCGGCTTCTGCAAATGAACTCTTCATATACACTGTGTGTATGTATATGTGTGTGTATATACTGTATATATATATATACATATACATATAACATTTTTTTTTCCCCCAAAGCACCTAAAAGCCATTTCACACTTGCCAAACTCCAGCAGGGTGAACGCACTGACCAAACAAAACAAAATTTTTGGCAGTGTGAAATGACCATAATGCTGTATGTTAGGTGTGAGATTCATTAAACTTGGTTTGCTATAATCCATCCATTCAGAAGTGCACCAGTGTGAATCATATTCCCCCCACATTTGCTGTATATCCATAAAGTGATATTGTTGTCATAATATTCTTTCAGTGGTTAACTAACTCATTAAGACAGTCTTTTGCTCCCACCTACTGGCATAACAGTGTAACCTGCAATGGTTTTGTTTTGTAAAAAATATTTTTGCATATGATTTCCAATGAATTATTGGAAGTGGGTTGGTTAAGGGCCTGATTAGCTGATGCATTACAATGCTTGATTCGGGTTCAATAGGGGAGCATGTGAGTAGTTGAGAAATTGTGCATAGTTAATGATGGATCTTAAATATTTAAATACAGTGTGTTGAATGCCAACTAAGACTTGCATATTTGTGCATAATGTTTTTACCCTGGATGCTTACAGAGGAATAATCTTTCATTTATGTGCCAGAAACATCATAAGCATTCATAATTTTGTTGGTTCATGCTGAACTGGTGTTGATAAATGTACTCTTTATATTAATACGTCAATTTATATTGTCACTGTTTTTAAGTTACATTGTCTGGAGAGTTTTTCAGTGTCCAAATGTTGTTTGTATTCTATTTATTATGAAGGGGCGAATTATAATCTTGATAATGAAAACATTTACATGTGTGCAGATTTAATTTATTTACATAAAGTTTGAGGAATATATTCTATGAAGCATGTTTAAGTTTATTTAGTTGAATATTTTAATGTTTTAAAATATATTTGCATTTATAGAAATGTAATATGTTAACAAATATTAGAAATTAATATATGGACATATATTGCAAATTAATATATTTACATAGTCTGATATCTAAATGTATTTACATATAAAGGAAATAAATATATGCAAGTATTTACAATAAAATATATTTACATATATTTAATATATGTGAAAAATATTAAAAGCGGCCAAAATCAAATATTTAAATATATTTTTAATATATATTTAAAAATATATTTACATATATTGTATAAAATATATTTTCTTCTATTTGAATTTAAGATATTTAAATATATCAAAATATATTTATAAAAATATATTTCAATCTATGTGACTTCTGTATGGTACGTGCCTTGCTCAAGGGTCTCACCTCAGTCGTGGTATTGAGAGCGCTGGACATTCACTCCCCCACCTACAATCCCTGCCAGACCTGAGACTCGAACCCGCGACCTTTAGAGAGTCTCTAACCATGACTGCACCACGTAATTATTAAAATTCATTTAATTTCTGGGTGTGTTGTTTTTGTTGTTTGGTTTTATGTCTGTTTAAATTAATTGTGTGCTTTCTGTTGCTCAACATGTTAATTGACTGCATTTACTGTAGAATATTAATTGACTGTAAAAAAGAGAACATTCAATATGCTTGTGACTTTTGACTGCAAAGACAGTTTTATTTCAATGCACGTTATTTCCAACACTAACTCCATTTACAAATGCACGAATTAAACATGTTAAAAGTCATCTAAAAAGACAGTCAGTTAAAAAAAAAAAAAAAAGTCTGAAAATAAAACAGGCACCACAAAACTGAGAAACGGATCAAGAGCTTCAAACAGATAAACATCTAAACAGACGCTGAAAATGAGAGAAATCAACCAAAACAAACAGAATAAAGTAAACGAGCAAGAGCAGAAATGTGAAAATAAACACAGAATGACTTCACAGTCTGACAAATTTTATTCAGAGAAATAAAAGACAGATGAAAGCTGGATTGACGTGAGAATTATAGGAAGTCATTTCTCATAGATGTGATGATCTGCTGCTGCTCTCATGAATCTTCTGCTGTGTGTTCATGTCCTTCTCTAAATCTTCTCTTCCTCACTTTCTGATCTTCCTGTTTCTCTCCTAAAAACATCACATCATCATCATCATCATCATTCAAACTCTTAATATCTGCATGTCAAATAATAATAATGATGATAAGTGTCTGTCACCTGACGTGTGTCTCATGTAGATGTGAAAAGCTCCTAACAGACCCAACAGAACCATCAGCTGGAAACACCAGACCAGCACAAACACCACAGACACTGAACACATGAACAACAACCATTAGACACAAAACAAACCCATCCTTCATGTTTCCAGGAGTGTGTTTGTTAAACTCGTACTGCATTCTGATGTCTGTGTGCTGCTGGTCACTGCAGAGGTCACACTAGAGGTCACACTAGAGGTCACAGTGGCAGTATTTGCTCCTGAAATAAAGCATCAGCACAGAATCAGCTGCTTTCTCTCTGAAACTAAGTGTTTTATATCAGTGGTTGTTATACATACAGTATCTAGACATTCGTGTATTAAAAGCTCACCAGCAGGACAGGGTTCGAGTCTAATGGTCTTCTGTGCGTGACTGACGTGGTTCTTCACGCTGCAGATGATGTTTCCATCAGTTCCCTCATCCAGATCAATGCTGCTGTTTCCATCCATCAGTGGATCTCCATTCAGAGTCCAGCTGTAGAGGAGCTGATCCCCCTCAGAGGAGCAGAACACCCTCATCACCCCACTGGAGGAGCAGATGATTGACACTTCCACTGAGCCAATAGGAGCTGGAGGGAGGGACACATCACAGTCACATGACTCTTTCTCAACCTATAATCAGCGTCAATCTCAAGGAATTTCTAAAATAAAATATAATGCTGAGAGCTTCTATACCTTCAACAATCACGTAAAGTTCACTGAGAGTGGCCATATCCATCTCAACGACCATTGATCTGTAAGTCCCTGAATCTGCTTTAATCACATTGTTTATGATCAGAGTCATACTATCAAATGAGAACTCAGATCTGTTTCTGATGGATTCATGTTTATGCTCTGTATTTTTCTTTATGCTAAAAACATCCAGTGTACTGCCATTATTTAACCTCTTAAACAAACGAAGGTCTTGATATTGAGGGTTCAGCTTCATCTGCAGATTGAGTTTGTGTCCCAGAGCTGCGTAACACGGTTTGATCGTATTTGGTCGATCAAACTTGCAGAAGTGATCCAGACCTAAAGAACAAAACACATACAAAATGAAATGTACCAATATCAAAGTGTTAATGCTGGTATAAATATCATCTCTTTCATCATGAATTTCAATCAGACACAAATCACACAAACATTCATCTTAAGTTCTACAGAAGACACGTATCAGACTCACGTATCAGGTTTTCAAATAATGTTTAGTCATTTAGCAGATGCTTTAATAATCAATTTAACATTTAATAATGTTTGTAATCATCTAAACCTCATAAAATGGTTTAACAAGTGCAGTTTTTCTTTATGCCCCAACCACTTTTTGAAAACAACTGAAAAAACAGTTAGTGGAAGACACGTATAACACACAGAAAAAACATCTCCAATCCATCATTGCTCATAATGCAATTCATATAACATTAAATACATGTAGCCTACAGCACACATAACATCAGAGGTCTGGTGTATAAACCTTAGCTGCCATGCACATATCTGGATTTATAAATAAAAGGTATGTTTGCACAATATAAATACAAATATCAGTAATTGTTGTATGCGCTGCTTCTGGAACATTTTTCCCATGACATCTTAATGTTTAATAATACCAAGGATTGCTATGAAATTTCTGCTTTGAATTGTGCTCCTATCAGATTTTGAGAGCAAAGAAAATATTTTCAAGCAAATAATGACTGCAGCAAAAATTATTAAAATATAATTAATTATCACTGATATATAGGCATGTTATTTGCAAAAAAAAAAAAAAAAAAGTAGGAAAGTGGAAGTTAGAGATCTGTTAGCAGCGATAAAGCTGAGCCATGTGATAATGTGTGAAAACAAGAATAGAAGCGCAAAAATTGGTAACACTTTATTTTGAAGTTCCCTTTTGAACATTCTGTTCAAAAGTAACTTTGCACCACAAGTCAGCTTAATCTTATTAGAGTATTAATAGACTGTCTGCTTCATATCTGCTAACACTTTATTGTGACTGTCTCCCAACAAGACTTCTGAGATTACTATTTCTGACAACTACTTTCCAACAACTGGGATACTTCTGAGATTGATCTGATTGATCAGCATGATAAGAGGAGTTTGATGTGAAAGTGACTCACATGCAGCAGTTTGCAGCAGCAGCATCAGTCCAAAGATGAGCATCATTTCTCTAAAGTCCAGTTTCCAGAAGAGCTCGATCCCAGCAGAAGAGTGTGACGCTGCTTCAGATCATCTGTGTTCAGGATCTTATCAAGCGTCTTCACAGCACAATGAGGAAATATCTTAAGAGGAAGTTTCCTCTCATGGGGGTTAGTCTGATGCAGGTAGTCTGCACTAAAATAAATCTAAAACAGACAGTGAAACTAGGACAAATGTGTAGAAGAAGAAGAAGAAGAAGAAGAAGAAGAAGAAGGAAAAAAGAAGTAACATTTATACTGTATCAAACTGTTCTTGCAACAATAAATAATGTTGTTGAGATTTGAACTAGTCAAGTTAGAATTGAACATGGATAGTCTAAACAGACTAATAACTCAGGGAAATCAGGGGTAAGCCCCAAGTGAAACTTTCAATGCACTTTCAAAGTCAGCTGAGATATAGCGTCTCCATGTGGACCATCAACGTCAACTTCATGGGTCCTTAATTTCAGAATAACATGTTTTGTATTGTATTAGATGATAAACTAATAAAACATTTCTTTGACCTGACTGAGGCGTTATTAGCGAGGTAAAGCCTTAATATAAATTTAATGGTTGTATTTTTATTATTATTGAAAATGTTTGCAATATCTATATTACAATAATATAAAATCTAAATAAACAAAATGGATCGGCGTTAATCTATTATCCCCAATTAAATTTACTTTATTGTCTGTACAGAGGTTCTGGACAGAAATTCATATTTGACACTGGTATAGACCATACAATAAACATAAAACATATGAAACACACATTAACTTAATCATTTTATATAATAAATTTAAATGTGATGTATATCTGAATTAGCTATTTACAGTGCAATCTCTGCACATCAATCATGTTACAGTGCTTGTTGCTTATAATAATGGATATGTGCATCCTAGCGATAACATTTGAAATGCAGGTTATTCAAAAAAAAAAAAAGAATCCCAGCAAAAAAAAAAAAAAAAAGCGATCCCAGTTCTGCATATAAACGGAGCGCTGTGTTTATGGTTCGCTGCACAATTCCGTCTTTTGCCATTTAATACAGACTGCAGCCAATAGAAATGCGTCCTGCTCCTCAGCACAGACCGTGAAGCAGACTGCAGTTGTTGTCATTCATTGTAACAAACAAAGTGCAGAGACGATGTAAATAATATATTCAGTGTGCAGTGTAGAGAGCTTCATTCATTAACATGGAAGTTTGTGAGATTAATGATGAACGGAGGGTAACAGCTTTTTAATGATTATAGAGAGTTTGCAAATGTGGAACTGAATTTATACAACAGTTTATACATTTTTGATTTTATACAAAAGTTCATATTAAGTGACTTACATTTTAGAAACACTGTTGTCTATTTTGCTCTATTTCGTCAACAAAAATATAGTTAAAAAACAAAGTCACAGCTGAGCCTCTGCGCAAGTCTTTGACACAGCGCTGTTTCGTTTATGAATGAATCTTTGCTTTTGAACAAATCTAGTGAGTCAATGATTCAATGACCCATTCATAAAGAGAGTCACTTGCTTCGTTCTTAAACTAATCAGCCGTTTGAACGAATCGATTGAATGAATGATTCAGTGACAAAGACAGTGGCTTGCTTCCACCTACTGGCGGTTTCTGTTTCATTTTTAAAGTATAAATTGAGTCATTTAAATAATTGAAATGTCTATATTTAAAACATCAATCTCATAACATTGTTATTATGAGATGCATTAATGCCATCTCTGAGTCTTGTCAAAAATTTCTTAAATTCTGTAAATATTCCTTAATGCCACATTTGTGCTCTTCTGTGCCATGCAAAGATGAATTGTTGATGCTGATTTCATTTGACTGGAAACTTATTCTTCCTGATTGTTATTGTTATATCTTATCATTTTAACTGAATTTATTGTTTAGTTAATTTTTTAGCACAAAAGATCACCTACATTTAATAAAGTTAGAAAAATGGCATTACAAAGGCTTAAAAAAAAAAAAAAAAAACTTTGAGTCAAATATCAATAGGAAGCTTAATTTCTGGGTCATTCCTGGGATTCGGTAATATTTCAGTTTCTAAAGTGGTGGTTCACCAAAATGAATTGTTAGAAGCTTTTCACAAAACTTTGGGATGCCCATTATAATTAATAAAAATAATTATTGCATTTTTATATTTTTAGCATAAAATAATGTATTATATCTATCTTGAACCAAGCATTTTGTAATGTGCCTGAGTTTGTACTTAGAAAATTATTAACAAAATGTGCATAGTGTTTGTGATTTTTGGCAACAATGTAAGCATTCACTTGTGTTCCTTTCTTGTAAAAAATATTTTTCTAAAAAAATGCAAAACATTTGATTAAAAAAAACTTTTTTTTAATTAAGAACAAAAGTATTTCTTGCTGATTAACATCTGAAATGTTAAGGGCTAAAACAATAAAATTGTGGTTTTAGTTAAAATTTTAAATAAAAAATATTTTTTTACAAAAATAAAGAGACTGTAGACACACAATTTGTGTATTTTTCGCTTCAGTCCTATAAAAATGTGAAAGTGATGATAAATGTTACATTTGATATCATTAAATTGTTATCAGGGACACAAGAGCAGTAGGTAGATGTTTGTTTTATAACGATTTCTGTGTAAAATCCGTTTTAAACCAATCCCATTTTGTCCATTACGGGGTTGAGAAAAAAAAAAAAGCTGCAAAAAAACTCAAATTGATAAAAGGTCTTTAATGCCTGAGGTGGGAAAATATTATATTTTGAATATGATATATTAAAATATGATGAATATTTTTTGGAGGTTTGATATGTGCTTAATGATGTGGAGTATTTAGAAGTTGAATCACATGTAGCTGAAAAACATGTATACTCCAAGTTGAAATGTTACCGAATCCCAGGAACGACCCTCCTATCATTGATCAGAAGGTCTGTTCCTATTTTTTATTATTTTTTATTTTATTTTTTTTAAGTAGGGGCACTAGTGCTCCTGAAAATAAATGTAAGCATAGAGTCCTCAAGAATGTAATATTAAAAACTAACTGCAAAAGTTTTTGCAAAGTAATGTGCAAATTCACACACAACCTATCTTTAATTTGGCCAGAATTGCAGGTGCTTGTCTAAATATACAAGAAAGTTTAGAGAAAATATTAAATACGTTGTTAATAAATTTTATTATTGTCAGTCCTCTGTCGTGTGTGTCATGTGTTCCCACCTCTTGTGTCCATATTTGGTCATGTTCCTGTCCTTGTTAAGTGTGATTATTAGTTAAGTGTTGTCCAGCCGTGTTTCAGTAATTATCAGTGATTGTCATGTGTATTTAGTTCCTGCCTGTTTAGTTAGTTTTCGTCTGGTCTACTCGTTATTCCCTGGTGTTCCTGTCTGTGTTGACCTTGCCTTGTCTTGCCCTGTCCTGATATGTCGTCATTAAAGGCTATTATTTTGAAGTTTATTCCCTGCTGTGTGCACCGTGACAATTATAGATTATGAAGTGTTTTATAATGAAATGCATCTGAAAGCAGAACACCCCCCCTCCCCCGTGAATTCTGGGATATATATATATATATAATGTTACCCAAGATGGCGGCGCGAGTACATCGCGAGGCTCTGGGTCTCTCCAGATTTTGCAATTTTGCGGTATTTTTCTTACTCATCTCGGGCCTGTTCGTGCAGAACAGTTGTGCCTTTACATCGTACACCCGTTGTGAGCTTTTGGATATCGGTTTGCGAATTTCCGACACTTTTATGGACAATCTTGACTCCTTCCTGAGATCGCTAGGACACCCGAGGCTATGCACCCTACCCGGCTGGGCGGAAGTGCTCGCAGGCGTCGAGATCGTAAACAAAGGCGGGGAAGCGCGGAGGACTAAGAGCTAAGCTAAGGCTAACACCACACCGGCTCTCTTTACCCAGCATTTTCCTTGCCAATGTACGGTCGCTAGTGAACAAAATGGAGGAGATTCGACTCAGCATCACACACAGCAAGAAACTTTTGAACTGTAACGTCCTAATCTTCACGGAAACCTGGTTAAACAGCGGAATACCGGACACCGCTATTGAGCTAGCGGACGCCACACACTCGGGCGGATAGAACATTAGATGGCTCCGGTAAGACCAGAGGTGGTGGATTGTGCATTTACATTAACAAAGCTTGGTGCACAAACTCTGCTATTGTTGGGAGTCATTGTTCAGCTAACCTTGAGTTTCTCATGGTTAAATGTAGACCGTTTATCTACCGCGGGAGTTCACTTCCACCATTATAACTGCAGCCTATATTCCCCGGATGCTGATGCCAAGCTTGCTATGAAAGAACTTCACGCAGCCATCAGTAAACAACAGACTGATCACCCGAAGCGGCTTTTATTGTTGCAGGTGACTTTAATCACTCAAACTTAAAGTCAGTGCTACCCAAGTTTCACCAGCATGTTTCCTGTCACACCAGAGGAAACAAAACCTTAGACCATGTTTACACAAACATGGCTGGAGCTACGTTGCGACACCCTCCCCCACCTGGGACAGTCAGATCACCTTTCTTTGTTCCTCACCCCAAATATGCACCCCTCATCAACCGTGTGAAGCCATCAGTGAAGACCATCAAAGTGTGGCCTGCGGGGCAGATTCCACACTCCAGGAAAGGTTTCTACACACAGACTGGAGTATGTTTGCTTCTCAAGCCACCAGTGGCGCTCACACAGACATTGACTCTTACACCTCCTCTGTATTGGATCATATCAATATCACCATTGACAGTGTTACAACCCAGAAACAGATCACCACATATCCAAATCAGAAGCCTTGGATGAACAAGGAAGTGCGACTCCTGTTGAAGTCACGCAACACTGCCTTCAGATCAGGAGATGCACAAGCCTACAGCACATCCAGAGCAAACCTGAAGAGGGGCATCAAAAAGGCCAAGCACTGCTACAAGCTAAAGATAGAGGGACACTTTTCCAACTCTGACCCTCGACGCATGTGGCAGGGCATTCAGGCCATCAGTGACTACAAACCCACCCACTCCACCCCCGCAGCCACTGATGTCAACTTCCTGAACGAGCTAAATTACTTTTATGCTCGCTTTGAAAGAGACAACAGAGAAACTGCCACCAAGCTCAATCCCTCAGATGACCACCCACCAATCATACTCTCCTCCACAGATGTCTGCAAGGAACTGAACCGGATCAGCGCGCACAAGGCTGCTGGACCAGACAACATCCCTGGTCGTGTTCTCAGGGCATGTGCGGAGCAGCTCGCTGGGGTTTTACAGACATTTTCAACCTGTCTCTTGCCCAAGCAGCCGTACCAACATGCTTTAAATGCACTTCCATTGTGCCAGTGCCAAAACACTCTAGTCCGAGGTGCCCTAATGACTACCGCCCTGTAGCACTCACACCCATCGTCATGAAGTGCTTTGAGCGGCTGGTCCTGGAACACCTAAAGACTCTCTACCATCCACATTGGACTCACACCAGTTTGCCTACCGTAGCAATAGGAGCACAGAGGACGCAGTTTCCATGGCACTGCACTCTGTGCTCACTCACCTGGACAATAAGAACACTTATGCACGTATGCTGTTTGTTGACTTCAGCTCAGCATTCAACACTGTCATCCCAACCAAGTTAATAGCCAAACTTGGAGACCTGGGCATCAATACCTCAATGTGTAACTGGATTTTGGACTTCCTGACCAACAGACCCCAGAATGTTCGATCAGGATTCACCTGCTCCACATCCATCACACTTAACACTGGTGTACCACAGGGCTGTGTGCTAAGCCCGTTTCTCTACTCCCTCTTCACCTCTGACTGCAAGCCTGTGTATGGATCTAATTCCATCGTCAAGTTTGCAGACGACACCACGGTGATTGGCCTCATCAGTAACAACGATGAGACTGCCTATAGGGAGGAGATCCAGCACCTGGCCACATGGTGCACTGAAAATAACCTGCTCCTCAACACCACCAAAACGAAGGAGCTCATCGTGGACTTCAGGAAGGAGTCAAGAGACACACACGACACCATCCACATCAATGGAATGGCTGTTGAGCGTGTCTCCAGTTTCAAGTTCCTGGGGATCCACATCTCGGCGGACATGTTGTGGAAAACCAACACCTCCAGCCTGGTCAAGAAGGCTCACCAGCGCCTCTTCTTTCTGAGGACACTGAGGAAGAATCAGCTCTCCTCAGCTATCCTGGTGAACTTCTATCGCTGCGCAATAGAAAGCATCCTGACCAACTGTGTCACAGTATGGTATGGGAGCTGCTCTGTTGCGGAGCGCAAGGCACTGCAACGGGTGGTGAAAACTGCCCAGCGCATCACAGGGACTCCACTACCTGCCATTGAACACATCCAGAGGAAACGCTGTCTGCATCGAGCTCGCAGCATCCTTAAGGACTCCTCTCACCCAGCCCACAGACTGTTTTCTCTCCTGCCCTCCGGCAGGCGTTTCAGGTGCCTCCGGACCAGGACCAGCAGACTAAAGAACAGTTTCTTCCCCAGAGCTGTCTCTTTACTGAACTCTAACCCCCGTTGATCCACTTCCTCATATATTATTAACTCTTCTCTCCTACCTCACATCTGCCTTATTTGCACTACTGAATGTAAATTTTATTACAGTAACAACTGTTTACTTTTGTATCTTGCACTACCATACCTAAATTGGACTATGCTCATTTGCACTGCCGACTGTTGTTACATTATCAATGCTTACATTAATATTTTGTACAGTTAATCACTTCCACTGCACTTTTACACCTTGTTTATAGTAACAGTCATCTGTATATATATTATATTGATAGTACATATCACCTGTAAATTCTGCCTATAGTAATAGCCATCTGTATATTTATTCACTATACACATTCACCTGTAAATTCTGTATATTTATTCACTATACATATTCACTTGTAATTTCTGTATATTTATTCACTATACATATTCACCTGTAAATTCTGTACATTTATTCACTATACACATTCACCTGTAAATTCTGTATATTTATTCACTATACATATTCACCTGCAAATTCTGTTTATATTAATAACCATCTTTCTATATATATTTATACATATACTCAGTACATATCCTTGTCCTGCACTTATTCAACCATTGTATATACTGCACTTGCTACTATTGCACTTCTGGTTAGACCTAAACTGCATTTCGTTGCCCTGTACCTGTACTTGTGTAATGACAATAAAGTTGAATCTAATCTAATCTAATCTAAATATACAGGTGCTGGTCATATAATTACAATATCGTCAAAAACTTGATTTATTTCACTAATTCCACTCAAAAAGAGAAACTTGTATATTACATTCATTCATTACACACAGACTGATATATTTCAAATGTTTATCTCTTTTAATTTTGATGATTAGAGCTTACAGCTCATGAAAGTCAAAAATCAGCATCTCAAAATATTACAATATTTATATTTGAGTTTCAATAAATTACCATCCCTACAGTATAAATTCCGGGTATCTCTTGTTCTTTGAAACCATAATAATGGAGAAGACTGCTGACTTGGCAATGATCCAGAAGATGAACATTGACACCCTCCACAAAGAGGGTAAGTCACAGAAGGTCATTACTGAAAGGTGTGGCTGTTTACAGAGTGCTGTATCAAAGCATATTAAATGCAAAGTTGACTGGAAGGAAGAATTTAGGTAGGAAAAGGTGCACAAGCAACAGGGATGACCGCAAGCTTGAGAATACAGTCAAGCAAAGCCGATTCAAACACTTGGGAGAGCTTCACAAGGAGTGAACTGAAGCTGGAGTCAGTGCATCAAGAGTCACCACGCTCAGACGTCTTCAGGAAAAGGGCTACCAAGCCACTTCTGAACCAGAGACAACATCAGAAGCATCTTACCTGGGCTGTGGAGAAAAAGAACTGGACTGTTGCTCAGTGGTCCAAAGTCCTCTTTTCAGATGAAAGTAAATTTTGCATTTCATTTGGAAATCAAGGTCCCAGAGTCTGAAGGAAGAGTGGAGAGGCACAGAATCCATGTTGCTTGAAGTCCAGTGTGAAGTTTCCACAGTCAGTGATGATTTGGGCTGCCATGTCATCTGCTGGTGTTGGTCCACTGTGTTTTCTGAAGTCCACAGTCAACGCAGCCATCTACCAGGAAATTTTAGAGCACTTCATGCTTCCTTCTGTTGACAGCTTTATGGAGATGCTGATTTCATTTTCCAGCAGGACTTGGCACCTGCCCACACTGCCAAAGCAACCAATATCTGGTTTAAGGACCATGCATCCCTGTTCTTAATTGGCCAGCAAACTCGCCTGACCTTAACCCCATAGAAAATCTGTGGGGTATTGTGAAGAGGAAGATGCGATATGCCAGACCCAACGATGCAGATGAGTTGGAGGCCACTATCAGAGCAACCTGGGCTCTCATAACACCTGAACAGTGCCACAGACTGATCGACTCCATGCCACGCCGCATTGCTGCAGTAATTCAGGCAAAAGGAGCCCCAACTAAGTATTGAGTGCTGTACATGCTCATACTTTTCATGTTCATACTTTTCAGTTGGCCAAGATTTCTAAAAATCCTTTCTTTGTATTGGTCTTAAGTAATACTCTAATTTTCTGAGATACTGAATTTGGGATTTTGCTTAGTTGTCAGTTATAATCATCAAAATTAAAAGAAATAAACATTTGAAATATATCAGTCTGTGTGTAATGAATGAATATAATATACAAGTTTCACTTTTTGAATGGAATTAGTGAAATAAATCAACTTTTTGATGATATTCTAATTATATGACCAGCACCTGTATATACGTATGAAGAGTTCATTTGCAAAAACAGATAACTCATTGTGCATTCCAATTAATCTCAATCAATCTGCAGTTGGGTTGGTTTGATTAGGTTAAAAAAAAAAGAACTAAAAAATACAGCTAACTAAAACAATGAAACACAATAAAAGCATAACATAATTTAAAAAAAAAAAGATTTTTGTATCTATGTATATATATATATATATATATATTGAAAATATTTACATGTATATACATTTATATATTTATATTCTTATAATTTATATTATACATAAATATATTTAATATATAAACATATTTTTCTTAAATATATACATGCATGTGTTTGTATTTATATATACCAAATAAATACACACAGTATACGCACATTGTTACATGTATGACCTGTTTTAGTTTAGTTTTCTATGTCTCCGTCTGCCTGCCTAGTTTGTTTCCATGGTTTTTGATTAATTAGTTCCGCACCTGTTTTCTGTTCCTCCCTGATTGCGTTCAGTGTATTATCATTCCTACTTTGTCTGCTATCGGTTTGGGTTTATGTTTGGTTGTGCCCTTCCCAGTCTGTGAAATATTAAAAATAACTCTTGATTGTACTCCTTTGTGCGTGTTACTTTACACACCAGACAACATTTACACACATATATTATGTAAACAAAAACTTATTTTGAATGCGATTAATCGTTTGACCACACTAATTCATTTATTTGTATGTTTGTTTATTTAATGGGTCACACTGTGCAGTGTGAGGACCAAACCAAATCTCCGTGTTCTCTTATGAGAACCAGGCTGAAAAACTAACGTGCACCTCTGTCTATAACACATGCACAAAGGAGCCACATGTTCGACATTTTCATTGAACACAAAGAAATGAAGTTTATTGAATGTTAATTTGATGCTGATTGCCACATTTAACACCAGAGATTAACTCACATCTACATCCAACTTCACTCGCATCTAGTAGTTTTTCTGATGTAAATTGTGTAAATTACTTTTTTTTTTCTGATGCAAAAATACAGATTGTAAATGACTATTTTTACTAAATTACTATAAATTACTACTAAATTAGTTTTCTTATGTACTGCAGTGTTGAATTGATTGCCACACCACTTTATTTATTTATAGTTGTTGAAAATACCTTATTTTTATGTATTATTTATTTGTGCATGCATATTTATTTATTGTTGAATAATATCAGAGTATTTCTATAATCTTTGATGACATGCAAATGTTTAGTTGATGATTTGTGTACAATTTATAAAGAAATGAGTCCTGCACCTTTTAATGGATTTACTATTAAAGAGACGTAGCTTTGTTTAACAAACCAGTTGTTCCAATATGATGTGTATTGTAAACCTTAAATAAAAGTTGAGAAGTGAATATTTTATGTTATTTGTAATGTTTTCAGCTTCTGTACTCTGCTAGTACTAGTCTTTAGTTGTTCACAGCAGTCACGATTCCTTCAGTGGCTTTACTGGAAAGTCGGCCATTGTTCATCCTTTTATATTTCTGTTCTGGATCAGACACTGTATTTTTCTGTTGCCACACAGGAAAGAAAATGTGCAATAAGCCGAGCATTTCATCATAAGCAGCCCAAAGCTGTCCTGTCGTGTCTTCATGACAGTGAAGTGTGAAATCACTAGTCTAGTGCATTGACCGCAGGTGGTTTTCACACTAGTGCGCCTGCACCTGAGCGTACACACACTCCTCCTGTGTTTTACTCGGCTGCTGTTGAACCTTTCTGTCGGTGAACGTCACTTCTCCATAATGAAGCTCCTGCTCCTTCTTCTCATTCCTGTTTGTCTGAGGACCCGTCGAGGCAGCTTCCGCATCTGCAGAAACAGAAGGACATAAACAGATGGGATTATAACTATATTATAAACATGATGATTTCTGTTGCATTAATCTTGATAGTAAATTAAGTATTGCATGTGTTTACAGATTTACAAAAAAGGTGAGAATCAGCGGTGACCTACGACCACGGTTTAAAATCCGCCTGAACTGGGGATAAACTGATTTACTATGATAAATATTTCTTATATAAGAGAAAAACTTATTGTGAATTATTCCATTGGTTTTTTTTTTTTTTTTTTTTTTGCCCCTGTGACAAAGATACGTATGTGTTTTTTCTTGCATATTTATTTAAACTTTATTTTTATTTGTATATTTTCATATGTATTTTACACTTTATTTAAACTGTATAAGCATATTTGCTTTTACTCTATGTATTTATATATTCATATTTATTTACATATTTATTTATACTTTTTATACATATATATTTATTCTATATGCAATTTTTATATGCTCATTTATACACTTTATTTATTTATACTCTATTTTATTTATTTTATACACATTAATTTATACTCTTTATTTAGTTATATTTTATTATTCTGTTCATTTATATGCATATTTCATTTATACTATTTACTTTTGTATGCATTATGTATTTCTTTATTTTATTTTCACTCTCACAAACACATCAAGATTCATCATGACTTTAATATTTTTATTTTAGTGACTCAGTGTCAGCACTGTGGTGACACATGGTGTTACGAAAGCAGATAAACGCTTCGGTTTCCTTTCTAGTCTTGCTGTTGGTACATTTTTTGCTGTGCTTGAGGCAGCACCAGGGCAGGGTGTTTTTACTAAAACCACAGATGCTTTTCTATCAGTTTTTCTCTCACTAATGTCTCATGTTTCTATACTTAAGACTGTGACGTACCGCTGTAGTCAGTAACCCAGGTGAAAAACAAGTGCACTTCCATAAAGTGCTCTATTTTCACGCACTAATTTTGTACTTAATATACTAAAAATGATCCTTTAGTACTTCTTAAGATAAACGTAAGATCATCTAAGCTAAATACATTTTTTTAAATGCAAAGATAGTATGTTAAAAGTGCATTTTAGTTCATATTCATGGTGTCTCAAAATAGCACAGTTGATCTTAAGTTTATCTTAAGAAGTACTAAAGGATCATTTTTAGTAAATTAAGTACAAAATTAGTGTGTGAAAATAGAGCACTTTAAGTACAGAAGAAGTGTATTTGTTTTTCACCTGGGAAGTTTAGGTAGGTTATAAAAGACCATAACCTCCCAAATGTGTCAAACTCCTATTTTTTTCAATAAAAGTTTATAGAAATCTTGACAGTCGCTGATTTTTTTTCTATAGCAGAGCATTTGCATCTCTGACATGATTCACTATCATCATTTAGGCAGGGCAAGATTTTCATTTTTACATCTGAATCATGATCTGTGCTATCAATCACTTAAAACCAACTAATTAATAGTATTATTAAATAGTAATATTAAATAAACATGTAAGATGATATAGTTGGTGTTTTCTGTGCATTATTGTAAATTCTGTCATTATTTACTCCATGGAAAAAAAACAACATACAGGTTTGGAAATACATAATGATAGTTTTTGGAATTATTCCTTCAGTAACCGAAGCAGTTTGTCTATTAACATAATATTATATTTACATATATTCATTTATAGGATGCTTTAATCCAATCTAATTTACAAATGAGGTCAAGCATAAGTGAATAAAGTGATGAAGGCAGTAATATAATACTGTAGGTTTATGAACTCAAGACTCACTTGTGGCTTTGAGCTGATTCCTCTTCTTGTAAACGTAATATGCAATGATGACCAGAACAATAAGAATTACAGCAAGACATCCCAAAACGATCAGAGCCACTGGAGGATCTGTGGAAGGAAAAACACAAGACAAAAGCTAAACAGAAAAACAGCGTCTAAATGTTCATTCATTACAACAGCTAAATGATAGAAACCATTTTTAAATGTGAAATATAAATATATAAAATTATATTTTATCAATATTCTGATGACAGAGTTTCTGTGTGAACATATGTAGCTGTTTCTGTGCTGTCTTTTTATCGTTCGTTATCATTCATTGGTTCTTTGTTTTTATAAGTCATTTGCATGAGAGTGAGATCTTTGGAGAACATGAGATTGTAATGAGTCTGATGAGAGAGTTTCTGTACCTTCAACAATCACTTGAAGATCTCTAGATGTTTCTCTGCCGTCTGAGTGATCGAGTGTTAATCTGTAAATCCCTGAATCTGCTCTGATCACACGGTTTATTATCAGAATCCCATTAATGACTGTCACGTTAGGTCTGTTATTATAAAGATCACATTCACTCATCCTCATCCTGCCATTCTTTACTCTACAAACTGGATCATGTTGTGTGTTGTTTATTCTCTTTTGTATCTTCAGGTCATATTCACTCGCGTCCCGCACCATCTGCAGATTGAGTTTGTGTCCCAGAGCTGCGTAACAGGGATCAGACTGATCAAACCTGCAGAACCGATCCAGACCTGAAGAACAAAACACACACACACACACTGAAATCTACCAAAATCAACTCTAAAACATTTTTATCTGTAAAATTATCTTTTTTTTTTTTCTTTTCTTTTACAATTTTTAAGAATCCCAAAATTATAACATACAAAAAGACCATTTCAGCATGAACTGAAATCCGAAAAATGGATTATAGACAAGTATTTTCATATATTTTCACAAAAGTAATTCTACTATCACAGACTTTTTCATTAAATGTTCGCTCCTGCTGGAATGACCTGCCCAACTCAATCCCAGCAGCTGAGTCCTTAACCATCTTCAAGAATCGGCTAAAAACACATCTCTTCCATCTTTATTTGACCCTCTAACTCTAGCAATCTCTATTCTAATTCTATTTTATCTATCTGTCTTCTTTGTATCTATCTGACCCTCTAACACTAGCTTTTCTTAAAAAAAATTTTTTTTTCTATTCTACTTGTTTTCTTTCATAAATAAATAATAAATAAAAAACCTTGCTACGTGTACTGTATTAAGCTAACTGAGACTTGTTATAGCACTTGCATACCATTGCTCTTTTGTTGATTTCGATTGCTTCCATTGTCCTCATTTGTAAGTCGCTTTGGATAAGTGTCTGCTAAATGACTAAAATGTAAATGTACAATCGAAAAAACGGTTCAGATGACCTGATGCCACTGAAACATCTGAACTCCGCTCATCAACCTCAGTTAAGATGATCAATCCATTAGTCTGATTTACACACTTTCACATATTTATATCCCGATAAAAAATTATGAGACAGAAAATGCTAGGTTCAGCCAAATTCACATACACTTATGCACTATTCTGTATTCTATTTTGTAGCATAAATAGTGTTAGTAGTGTGTTTACACTGAAAATACAAAAGGAAAAAGTGAACTTTAAACAACTCAATGATGCAACATCGACACAGTTGAGCTGAACTGAATCAACATTGTACTGAATCGATTTGAATAATGTCACTATTCTCTTTTAAACTCACTTTACAGTTGAATTTGAATTCGTTGAAGTTGCTTTTAAAGGTGAATTGACTTGGGAACTACCAGAAAAATGTAATGTTACAACACAAAGGGTTTCTTTGGTTTCTTTAATGCACTTAACCTCTCCACAACCTTAAACCAAAGCACTACATACATACTGTACATTCATAACATTTCACTTCTTTCTGTTTTTCATCTAGCTTGTTTCCTATCTAGCCTATTAAACCTCACAGTGTATACTCTGAACACGGTTGACTCTGTGACTATTTGCTAGCTATGATCCTCATTTGTAAGTTGCTTTGAATAACAGCATCTGCTAAATGAATACATGTAAATGTAATTTTATATCTCATATGGAAAGTCTGAGCCAAGGGTAAAATACAATCACAAGTTGACTCACATGCAGCAGTTTGCAGCAGCAGCATCAGTCCAAAGATGAGCATCATTTCTCTAAAGTCCAGTTTCCAGAAGAGCTCGATCCCAGCAGAAGAGAGTCAGATCGAGTCTCACTGACAGACAACAGCTCTACTGACACATCAGGAAATTACACGACTTTAACAGAGAAAGAAGAAAGAGGAAGTTTCCTCATAGAAGGGGAAGACAGGCACTGCCGGTCAGCAGTTCACACTTTTCAGTGATAGAGACTAACAAAACAATAAACACACGACTCTTAGAATTAGTTTAGTATAATACAAGAATATAATTTTTTATGTTGAGAGACAGTTTTTAGTCTAAATCAAATTAACTTTCCTTATCTGTTAAATCATTTGGACATTAGCAGGTTTTAATTACAGAAAAGACAAACTATTTCCATCACTGATAAAGTAGAAAAGCAGAAGCACACACCCAGACATACGTCTGCAAGATGTCTGTTAAACATCTCTTGATCTGGAAAGCATCTGCTGTCTACAAACGTCTGACAGACGTCTTTCAGATGTCAGTTTTACCTACAGCCCAGATAGCACACGTACGTCTGCGAGATGTCTGTTAAAGATCTCTTGATCTGGAAAGCATCTGCAGTCTACAAACGTCTGACAGACGTCTTTCAGATGTCAGTTTTACATACATTCTAAATCATAAACATCTTAAAGACATCTAATAGACGTCTATTTGACATCTAAAAGGAGACGTCCAATAGACGTATTGCAGATGAGCAAACACCCTAAAAAATACGTCTTGCAGATGTAAATGCAGACATCAAATAGACGTCTCCGAGATGTACGTGTGCTATCAGGGAGTACATTCTAAATCATAAACATCTTAAAGACATCTAACAGACGTCTATTTGACATCTAAAAGGAGACGTCCAATAGACGTATTGCAGATGAGCAAACACCCTAAAAAATACGTCTTGCAGATGTAAATGCAGACATCAAATAGACGTCTCCGAGATGTACGTGTGCTAACAGATTGATTAAAAACATGCATGCTGCCAGCGTTCAGTGTAAAACCACAGAACCCAAATTACAAAACTTAAAATAAAACAGATGAAGCAACAGACCAAAATGATTTCATCAGGTGCCTTACGTACAAAAATATGCGTACAAATAAAATTGGCATCACATTTTTTCCCACCCGCACCAGGCATAAACAATCTATCTCAATTGCAGTTAGGTTACATCGAAAGTGTTCTAGATATAAACAAGTATGAGATATAATATAAAAATATCTTCTTGTGAATATCATATTTTCAGTCGCTGAAACTGAAGCTGTGGTTTTCAGACTGGAAGTGGGCAGCGGAGAGTGTGAGAATGGTGGTGCGTTCATGCCATGAAAGAGAAGCCATTTACTTAACGACTTTATTGATTGGCATGAATTGCATACATCTCTTACACCATGTGGCCAAGTGTTTCCTGCACTGCTCACATATAGTGGAAAAACAAACTTACGGTACAGCACGACCTGCATACGTAGGCCAATTTGTGAACAAATGTGAGTGGGTTCTTTAAATTAATTCACCAACTTGCCGATTTGAATAAGTCTGGCAAATCCTTCAGTGAATCGAAATCAGAATCGCATTGTTTTTATAAGGCAGAAATAATGAAAGAATGCAGTTCTAAATTAAGCCTCTGCTGCTATTGAATCAATATGGCTAAAATTACATGTTAATATTCATCATTGAAAGTAACTTTACACCCAGCTAACAGGGAAAGTTCTCATAACATTGTGGCAAGGTTCTCTCAAAGTTATAAACAAACATTCTTTCAGTAACGTTAATAGAACATTGTTCAAAGCTATCTGGGCTTTAAGGAGATAGTTCAGCCAAAAATAGAAATTCTGCCATCATTTACTCACCTGGTAGCCATTGACTTTCATAGCATGGCAAAAAAACTAAAAGTCAATGGCTACCAGCAATTTGGTTACCAAAATTCATGACAATATTCTTTGATGTTTAGAAGAAAATGCATTCTTTCATGTGAACTAGCCCTTTAATAATGTTCTCAAAATGTTATTTATAGCCTACATCATGGACCGTTTTCTGAAACATTTTAGTTGGACGTTCACCTTATATATTCAAACATTACCACTTACTAGGCCTACACTGTAAAAAAAAAAAAAAAAAGTTGAGCCAACTTAAAACTTTAAGGCAACCAGCTTCAGCAGATTTTTGAGTTTGCTCAACTTATTTTTGTGGGAGATTATCAAATTTTTGTTGTATAAACAAAACCCAAATTTAACCCAAATTTTAAGGTGGTTGCCTTACAAATTTAAGTTGTATTTTTTTTTTTTTTTTTACAGTGTACTTGTTCCAGAACATTCAGAGAAAATGTAAAATGTAATCATAATGTTATCAAAAAGAAGAAAAAAGAAACATTCCTCTAACGTTTTCTCTAACGTTCAAGACATTTTTAAAGTGTTTAAAACACTGGACATTCAGAGAACACTTGGAAATAATGTTTTCATAACTTTATGGGGACATTGGCAAAACATATTTGATTGCTGAAATTTGTATTGTTTCTAAACACCTGAAACTTCTTGTTGCGTCTTCTGAATTCTTTTTCAATGCTGTTTACACTCAGTCACAGATCTCAATACGTTGTTTAAGTATTTTTAAGTATTTAATAAGTTTGGGACCGTGTTTATTAATGTTTTCAGATTATCTGTATGGAGTCGATGGTTAGACTGAGCAGTAAATAGAAACTGATGTCCGCACCGTCGGGCTGGAAGAGAGACTTTTATTTTGAAATTATCATCAGCTTCCAGGCGGAAGTTCACCTCTCGATGATCGTCCCGGTGTTTTTCAGTCTGTGCTTTAGTCTCTGAACATCTGAAGGGTTTATTTTTATTTTACAGCCGTTAACGGGAGCAGATGTCGGCTCAGGGCGACTGTGAGTTCCTGGTGAAGCGCGCGCGGGAGCTCGTGCCGCAGGACCCGTATGCAGCTAAAGCCTGGCTGATCACCGCGCGCACCCTCTACCCCACAGACTTCAACATACAGGTGACAAAACAACAACATTATACACTATTCTGTCATCCAACAATAAACATAATGATTTTAAACCCACTGCACATCCTTCAGGACTCTGATACAGTGGGCTTCATTCTTTTAGATGCCACTGACTCCCAAATATGACCATTCAAAATTAAAAATACACCTATAATTCGTCATTAAATTCCCACCATTTAATTATGTCCATGCTCCTGCAAGGGACCTCTATCCTAACATTTAAAAGACTATAGATTTAGTGCATAATTTATTGTATGCTTTGATGTGTAAAGACTCAAATTGTACTGTGATTATAAATCATTATAAAATTATGTAAAATATTATTTGGAGAATATTTGTTTTCTTTGACGTTAGATTGTTACTGTACTATTAGATGTGTTCAATTTGTATTATTTTTTATTTTTAGTGTTTAACTATTTTTTCAGGTTTATATGTATTTATTTTTATCAAATTTAATCAGTCATATTTGTATTATTTATTTATTTATTTTTTTCTAAACATTTTTATTATTTTAATTTAAACCCTTGTATTTTTTCTAAACATTTTCTTAATTTTATTCTATTATTTATTTATTTAGATTTTTATTGTCACTTACTTTATTTCAATGACTTTAATTTATTCATATTTTTATTATTTCTTTGTTTTTTTTTTTCTAAACATCTAATTATTTAATTACATTTTTATTTATTTATTTATTTAACTCGGATTTACTTAATCATATTTTTTTATTTATTTTTTTTTTTTTTTGTCTAAACATTTCCTCAGACAACTTCCACAGACAGTGCATGAACTGATAAAATGTTTATGCAATGCATGTTATTTTAGAAGAAAGGCCTCCACTTTGTCTAATATTCTATTATTATATGTCTTGTATTTGTATTAATGCAGTGGAAGCTTCATGTAATCAGGGAAATTCCTAGTGTTTACAAGCAACTCTTTCTGATTCTGATAAATGTGCATATTAATCGGTGTGCATATGCATGGTGTCTGCATCATGCACAGGTCTGTGGTCATTAGTTCTGTGCATATGTGTGTGTTGGTTTAGTGTGTTGTGTTTGTGTGTGCAGTATGAGATGTACAGTATCGAGCGTAACGCTGAGAGGACGGCCTCCGCCGGCAGACTCCTGTATGACATGTGAGTCACAGTGCATTCACTCTGGATGCGTTCGCTGCACATGACGGCCGTCGTTTAATGTTCTGTATCACTGTTTCTTGATGCACAGATTCGTGAATTTCCCCGAGCAGCCGGTGGTCTGGCGTGAGATCGCAGTGATCACTGCTGCGTTACGAAACGACAGCCAGGAAAAACACGCTCAGTTTCTCAAAGGTGTGTGACCTACGTCAGCTGTGTGTGTGTGCCAGTGTTATATAGTATTAGTTCAGAATATTAGAGTTTTTAGTAATATTTTGAAATAGCTTTATTTTTATATTTTCATTTAAAATTTTTGTTAAATCTGACAGGCAGTGTTAAGTATTATTTTAAAATGTTTTATTTTATTAATTAATTTATTGTTTTATTTTTATGTACATTTTTAGTAATTGTTTAATGTGTTTTTGCAATTTTTATTAGTTTTAGGATTTTTTATTTTTTATTTATTTATATGTCAGTTTTGGGTTCAGTTCAGTTTTAGTTTTTATTTATTTTGAACTTTTTTACGTTATTTGCCAAGGCAACATTTCTAATGGTCATTGTTTTTTTTTTCATTTTCCAATAATTATATTTTATTTTATTTACTTAAATAAAATTACTTTTAATTACTTAACTTAAACTTATTTTAGCTTGTTTTATAATTTTACCTTTATTTTCATATTCTTATATTTAATTTAATTTAATTTGAGCTTTATTTATTTTACAAATATGGTTTAATAGTTTTATTTTTAGGTTTCTTATATTTTGTTTTATTTCATTTCTGCTATATTTTAGCTAACAAAAAGTTTTAGTTCAGTTTTAGTTTTTATTAATTTCCAGCTTATTTTACTGCTTCAACTTAGTTTTTCATCATCTAATTAATATTTATATAAATAGTTTTTCATTTTAGCTTTATTTTGATTAACAAAAATGTTTAAATAGTTTATTTTTAGTTAACAATAATAACACTGATGTGTGTTTATCAGCTGCTGTACTGTAGTTGAATCACATGTATGTGACAGTTGTATTTTGTGTGTGTGTGTGTGTGTGTGTGTGTGTGTGTGTGTGTGTGCACAGGTGTTTTTGAGACTCTTCCAGGTCCGGTTCAGTGTAAGATGCTCCTGAAGGCCACAGAACAGTGTTTTAACACGCTGGAGAAAGCAGAGATGCTGCTGCTGCTGCTCAAGAGATTCCCGGAGTCTGTGGTTCAGCATGGAGTAAGTCGAATCATCTCTCACACACACTGTTTATTTTATTTTATTTTATTTTATTTTATTTTTTTATTTTATTTTATTTTATTTTATTTTATTTTATTTTATTTTATTTTATTTTATTTTATTTTATTTTATTTTATTTTATTTTATTTTATTTTATTTTATTTTATTTTATTTTATTTTATTTTTCAAAGGCACCCTGAAATGAAAATAATACAAATTTTCAAAAATATCATGTATAAAATAATGCATTTTAAAATGATTCTTTATCACCTCAGCATTCGATTTGATTCTGATTCAGTGAGTCACTGTGTGATTCCAAAAAGATGCATTTCAGTTTTTCAGCATGTTGAAGTTTCTTTTGCATGTTATGATTATTTTATTATTCTTTTAAAATCCTTTTTATATAAAACACTTTGAATTAGCATTCTATGAAATGCATATGAAATATTTCATGTACTGTATGTATTGTATGAAATCTACATCAATAAACTTGAGCCTTGCCTTGAGGACTGTCACATATGTTTACACAATGCAAGTGCACACTAATAATAAGAATTTTACTTTTATTTATGGGTCATTGCATAATCTTTGAGAAATGATGATTTTTTTCAACCCAGCTTGACCTCTGACCCTTGACCTCTCTCTCAGGTCAGTTTAGGAGAGTCGTTATTGGAGGCGGAGACAGTAGAGAATCTGGACACGCCTGTCAACTGCTTCAGGAAGCTTTTCGGTACAAATTCATCCTCTCTTTATTGTTTTATTTTTGTTTTATATGCTTTCTCCCTGAGCAAAGTGTGAGAATCCTGTATTTGTTGTTCATCTGATTGTCTGTTTTCGTCTCTTTCAGTGTGTGACGTCCTGCCGCTGATCCTGAATAATCCAGAGATGCGTCTTCCTGTCAGTCTGATGTATAAATACATGCACAAAGCAGCAGAGTTTTACATATGTTACATCACACGGGAGCCGTCATCAGACGGACAGATACAGGGTAAAAGCTTATTTGTTGTTTTTGCTTTTTTGCAATTAAATTGTGGATGAATTTTGGCACAAGTATGTCATTTAGGTATTTCATGCATACCGAAAATGTGCATATTGTGCCCACTACACATGTTTTGTACAAATATACATTTATATATATAGCGTTTTTAAACAAGACTATGAACTTGTTTCTGCCACTGGATAAAAAAATAAAAAAGGTAATTGTGACTTTTTTCTTGTAAATCTAAACGTCAGAATTGTGAGATTAAAAAGTTGCAACTACATTTTTTATATTTTATTTTTTGAGGGAAACAAAATAAAACAACTGCAACTAATTGAGGCTGTTTCTCTCACAATTCTGACTTTTTCTCACAGTTCTGAGATGACAAAAAAGTCAGATTTGTGAGAGAAAAAGTCACAATTGCCTGTTTTTATTTTTTATTCTGTGGCGAAAACAAAAGATTGAAATGCAAGATGTAAACTCAGAATTGCAAGAAAAATGTCAGACTTTATATCTCACAATTTTGAATTTAATTAAAGGCTGAATTGTGTGATAAAAAAAAAATACATTATATAATTTATATTACATTTATAATATTTTATATTGTTTATGTTTTTTCATCCAGTGGTGGAAGAAACTTTCATACAATACAGATTGTTTCAAAGCAGCTTTACAAAAGTAAACAGGAAAATAACAGTGTTAATGTTCCAAAATTGATCACTTATGAAACTAATTGAGTTTGAGCTGTGAAGCAGCTCTGCAGCAGACTGTGGTTGTTCTGATGGTAATGGTGAGTGATTCCTCAGGCTCTCAGGAAGTGGGCGGGCTCAAGTCTCCAGGCCGGGGGCGGAGTCAGCGGTATGTGATTGACGGGCTGTCGGAGAAGTCGTCGGTGGTGACGGAGCCCTGGGATAGGCTGCTGGAGATGGTGGGCGTGGTCGGCTCGCTCTGTAATTGGCAGGGAGAAAAAGCAAGCCGGTGAGCATCTGAGAAACAGTGTCTTAAAGGGATAGTTCGCCCAAAAATGAAAATTCTGTTATTAATTACTCACTCTCATGTCGTTCCTCACCCGTAAGACCTTCGTTCATCTTCGGAGCACAAATTAAGATCTTTTTGATGAAATCCGAGAGCTCTCTAACCCTCCCATATAGACAGCAAGGATCCTAACACGATCAAGGCTCAGAAACGTAGTAAGGACATCGTTAAAATAATCCATGTGACATCAGGGGCTCAACCATAATTCTGCGAAGCTACAAGAATACTTTTTGTGAGCAAAGAAAACAAAAATAATGCGTCCTCATACTCTCTCCATAATAGTGGCGTGCCACAGCAATGGGGTGAGGAGGAGAAGAGTTGTTGAATAAAGTCATTATTTTTGTTTTCTTTGGGCACAAAAAGTATTCTCATAGCTTTGTAAAATTACGGTTGAACCACTGATGTCACATGGATTATTTTAACGATGTCCTTACTACGTTTCTGGACCTGGGAAGATTGCAGTTGCATTGCTGTCTATGGAGGGTCAGAGAGCTCTCGCATTTCATCAAAAATATCTTAATTTGTGTTCTGAAGATGAGCGAAGCTCTTACGGGTTTGAAACGACATGAAGGTGAGTAATTAATGACAGAATTTTCATTTTTGGGCAAACTATCCCTTTAATTACTGATGCGTACGATCAGCTCTCACTCTGTGTGTGTGTGTGTGTGTGTGTGTTGTAGGTCGTACTCGGAGCTCCTGCAGCGTGTTTCAGAGTTGTGTCGGTACATGTCTGCCACGGACGGTGAGGGTTTTGCCCGCTGCTGCGCTCAGATCGTCACCTGCTGCACGCTGGTCCTGTTTCACAGCGCATTTCACTACGTCTCTGCTGTGCAGCCGTCACTCTTCCAGGGTCAGTTCACACATCTGTGTGTGTGTGTGTGTGTTTGTGCCTAGTTAACTACATTTGTACACAGAAGTGAAATAATTGACAAAATCTCCCAAGACATCCTTTTGGTGACATCCTCATTTGAAAAATGAATATAAAAATAAAACAAAAAAGTGTTTTATTTTTGTATTATAAAAATGAAAAAAGTTGTTAGTGTTACAGTATTTATAACCAGCTGTATTTAAACACTATTAAAGTCTATGCAATAAACAAATCTAGACACAAAGTGATTGACAGGCATCTATTTTTTGTTACATTTTGTTGCAATGTCATAATTTAATATTCATTTATTTTAATTTTAATTTAAAATAAATTAAATTGATTTTTATTTATTTAAAGGAGGAAAAGTAACATCTACTTTTCAGCTAATTATGTACATTTTTGCTATTTGTTATTTTATATTACTATTTAGTGATTGAATGAGACATTTATATAGCGCTTTGTGTAATTTTAGTACTTCATTATTTAATATTCATTTATATAAATTAAATTGATTTTTATTTATTTAAAGGTGGAAAAGTATGTGTTAAATAATGTGTAATCTTATAAAGGGCATCTAGTTTTCAGCTAATTATGTACATTTTCCCCTAATTTTATACAGTTCTTTTGCCTTACTGTGGTAGCAGACACATATATGATATTTTAGTAATATCTGTCAAAATATAGACATTTTCCATGTGTTCTTTTACAAAACAATTGCATGCAGCACCGTTAAGGGCACATTCAACATTATATTAAAAATCCGCTAGACAGCGTGCAAAAGAAAGGGACAAAACAAATACCTTGAAATACAGTTTTTATCTTCAAAATGGCATGTTAA
This sequence comes from Onychostoma macrolepis, assembly GCF_012432095.1. NCBI lineage: Eukaryota > Metazoa > Chordata > Actinopteri > Cypriniformes > Cyprinidae > Onychostoma > Onychostoma macrolepis. The sequence continues at coordinate 2,194,728 of NC_081168.1, read as the reverse complement.
TAAGGACTATAACCATGACACTAGGGCCTAAAATTAATTAAATGGAATTATGAAAATGCAACGTGCCAATTATCTTCCCAAAGTTTGTAATGAGAATTTGTTTATTAAAAACAAAAGAGAAACATTTAAAAAAAAAAAGTTTACCTGCAGTTTTCTGCCAAAGTAAAAGTTCTACTAAAAGTTCTAAAAGTTTTAAAAAAGCAAAGAAAAAAAACAAAAAAACATGAATATATGTATTGTAATTGTACTGTTGTTGTATAAATAATAATAAGATTATTATTATTATTATTATTATGAAATACTGTATTGTTACTATCACTATATATTATAGTGATATATCTTTATTGATTAATTGAAGTTGTGTGTGTGTGTTGTCAGGTCACACGTCTCTGAGCTCGTGTCCGTTGGTTCTGCTGGAGGATCTGTCCAGTGTTTACACTGATGTAGAAGTGGAGCGAAAACACACACACAAGAAACGCAAGCTGGCCGACGGACGGGAGAAAACCATGGTCAGGCTCATATGTCATTCTTATTATCAGCATATGCAAATGCATGTGGTGAACCTGACTGTGTGTGTGTGTGTGTGTGTAGAGCTCTGATGATGAGGACGTGTTGGCTAAAGGCAGAGGGCGACACATTGTGTTGAATAAAGCAGAGATGCTGGGTTGGGCCGAGACTTTAGAGCACTTCCGTACGGCCAGAGAGAGCTGGGACCTGCTGCACTCGCACCAGAGCCTGGAGACGGGTCTGTCTCTGTCTGTAGAGTCCACAGGTTATGATTAGTTTTAAAGTGTAAATGTTGAACTCCTGTGTTACTGTTTTATTACAGAGTTCGCTAAGATCTGCTCAGCGTGGAAAACTGAGATGTGGATGTGGTTTCGCATTTTCCTTACAGATATGATCATTTATCAGGTACGATTTTAGTTTAATTTAATGATTTTATTTTTTTTTTTTACTTGATTGATGGATAATATAGGTCATATACGAAGTCATACCTGTAAATATACCTGTTTCTAGTTTAAGATTTTCACCAGACTGAAAGAAATAGCTGCTCGCGAACCACAGTGACGTCTGATCCGTGAGCAAGTCGGTGCTGTTCGGTCAAACTGACTCACGAATCAATCTAAATGGTTCTTCAGTGAATCAGACGGAGTCTGAATAGTTATTTTTTTCCTGTAAAGACCTCTTCACACGACAAACAAAAGCAAATATATTGACCAGTTATCATCCCTGACCAGAACAGTCAGTTTTAGAATATAATAATTTATCACAGTATAATTATATCAGTGGTGCCATAGCATTACAATTATAGTTTTTATTAATATTTTGAATATACTTTTATTTTCATATTGGATATTTGTATTCATTTCAATTTAATAAAAAAAAAAAATACAAATTTTGTAATTCTGTAATGTGCTTTTGTTATTTTTATTAATATTTGTTATTTTATATTACTATTTAAATTAAATTATCTTTATTTCAGTTTTAGTTTTTGTTTATTTCCTGTTAGTAATTTTATTACTTCAACCTAAACTTCAGTTAGCTGTAAGGCAACATTTCTAATTTACTTATTAGTTTTTCATCTAATATTTATTTGTATTTCATGTCAGCTTTATTTCATTTAACAAGAACGATTTTTAATACTTTTAGTTAACAACAATTCCATGAAATCAAGTTAAAATATATATCAGAATATAATTTTAATATGTCAGTCTCCATAGAGGTGGTATTTTAGTATTATTTGTATGAATTCTATACTTTTATTAAAATTTAAATTTGCTTTTTTTGGTACTTTTGTTATAAGATTTTGACATTTTATTATTTTTTATTACTTTTTAGATTAAATTATTTTTTGTTTGTTTTATATTTATAAATATATTTAAATAAAAAAATAATATATATTTTTTTAGTTTTGGTTTATTTCCAGTTAATCATTTTAGAGATTTTACTTAAACTAAAGTTTGCCAACAAACTGAAATAGGTTTAAGTTTTTCATCTAATATTCATTTTTATTTTATTCCAGCTTTATTTCAAATTGACAAAAATGTTTTCGATGGTTTTATTTGCGGCAGATATTGCAGCCGTGTTCAATCTTTACCCGTCTGTGTGTTGTTCAGGGTCAGTACCGGAAGGCTCTGTCCAGTCTGGGTCTGATGTCGTCGCTCCAGCTCCAGCAGAACCAGAACCAGAACCAGAACTCGCTCTCCAGCTCCTCGAGTCTGGAGACGCAGCGGGCGATCATCCAGCAGGCCTCCTGTCATTACGCACTGGGAGAGTACAGGGTAACACGCACACACACACACACACACTGCATTAGACCTGCTGTGTTTAGCGCATCTCATGGCGTTCACGCTGTGGTTTGTCAGATGGCGTGTGAGAAGCTTCTGGAGGTGGTCTCTGGTCTGATGCCCCAGAATCATGAAGCTGTGAAGAGCAGTGAGGAGCAGCGCAAACCCCGCAGCAAAATTAGGAAAGGTGTGTGTATAGCACATACATAAACTAACCCTTGTTGATTTCTTTTATTTCTTTCTTTTTTTTTTTGGCTGTGTAAATGCTTAGAAAATACCTTAATTAGATGTTACACTGTGGACCTTAAAAAAAAAAAAAACATTACAACGTCAATATTTATTCTCAGTGCTATTAAAGCATATGATCATGCATTCTTTGTTCATTCTGTTGGCAAGGCTTCAAAATGTTTGCTATTTTTAACATTTTTACTATTTTCCACCCAATGTTGTTGCTAATCATGGACTTATTCAAGATTCAAGACAGATTTTTAAAAAGTCTGCGTAGCATTTATTATAATAAGTTAACCAACTGACAATTAAACGGTAAAAATCCAGAAAATGAATGCATTTTTGGTGGTTATGATCAGAACTGATGTTCATAAAAATCTGTCATATATATATATATATATATTATTTATTTAAAAAATATTATTATTATAATGTATATTATTTTTATTTCCATTGTTTGTAACTTAATAATTATTAATAAGTTATATTTGTTTCACAGTAGTGACACTTTTGTGTACCAAAATTAAAAATTGTAACCGTAAGGTCCCATTTATAAACATTTGATGACATGAACCAACAACGAGCAATATATTTTTAGAGCATATATTAGTCTTTGTTAATGTTAGTTAATAAAAAATGCAGTTCTTCATTGTTCATGTTAGTTCAGAGTGACTTAACTAATGTTATCAGATACAACTTTTGATTTTAAAAATGTATTAATAAATGTTAAAATTAACATTTAAGTAATATTAACAACTGATGTCGAAGTGTTGTTCATTGTTTGTTTATATTTACTAGTCAATCAAATGTTTTTTTTTTTATTATTATTTCAGCTAGTTGCCAATATAGTATTTCTCATTTTAATTGTTTAACTTGATGTACTAAAGTAACTAAAATTAAAAAAAAAAAAAATGAATGGCTGTATATTATCATTTTTGTTTGTTTTTTAAATAGCTTTGTTTTTTGTTTTTGGGGCTGAAAAACAACTTTTGAATGTCTAAAAACTTTTGAATGTCACTTTCAAAAGTTCAAAACTTTATAATTTTAACTTTTAAATTTTAAATGTCACTCTAATCTAATTAATATTCATGAGCTAGGTTTTTACCATAATAGGAATATCTCTCTCCTCTGTTGCTAGGTAACGATCTGAGGCTCCTCCCCTGCACCAGTAAATCCATCCTTCCGTTCTGTCTTCAGCTCATGCTGGCCTGTTTTAAGGTACCAGATCTGAACCTCTCACCCGCTCAAAGCTCACAGCTCAGATTCGGTTTTTAACTCGTTTCCACTCTTTCTAAGCTGAGGGCCTTCACAGACAACAGAGACGACCTGGCTCTGGGTCATGTGGTCGTTCTCCTGCAGTATGATTGGCCGCAGGGTGAGAATCTCTTCCTGAAGGCGGTGGATAAGATCTGCCAGCAGGGTAGCTTCCAATACGAGAACTTCTTCAACTACGTCACCAGTATCCTTCAGAAGAGAGATCGACCAGTTCTCCAGTGTTATGATTAATCTAAAACCTTTACTTCAAGCCTTTATGTATAAAGCATAATAAAAGTAGTTTTAATGCATTAATTATGCCTTATAATGCACTTCTAATGCATTGTACAATCAAGAATAATTGTAACCACAGTTAATACATTATAACACTTATCAATTCATTGTTACACTATGCATTTTAAATTTGGTTATAATTATGACAATACTTCATGTATTACAATGCATATTAGGAATCATTATAATGTATTATAGCCTCTAATAACCCTTTATAATGCATTATACATAAAGGCTTTAAGTAAAGCGTTACCAAACCTTTTTTTTAAACAATTATTCTAATTCTTGTCTAATGCATACAGATTTTATGATCTCATATTAATTTTTAAAGTCCTAGAAAACCTGACATATGAAATAATAGTCAGTAAAATCTATTTTATGAGTTCATTGAACGTTTACACAAAATGTTTTGTCATATTTCGTCCATCAGGCTTTTATGGCTCATATAATCTAAAAAATGCCTCAATTTTATTAAGAAATCCTAAACCGAGCAAAACTATGCAATTTGGGGCAGACATTGATGTTTATATGGACATAAATTGGATTAAATATGATGCAGTAGCTTTATAGAGTTAATTTTTCACACTGCAGGATCCTTTAAAATGTTTAACATGGTGAAAACCTTTTGATCAGACACTAATTCCAATCATAATTCAAATGGATGTATTTTTATATGAATATCTGTCCTTGACCAGCTTTCTCTCTGAGACATTGACATGTTAGAAGAGTTTGCTTACCTTCGCACGACAGAAGGAGGGCGGGTCCAGCTGGAGCTGCTGCCCAATCAGGGGATGCTCATCAAGTAAGTCCCGCCCACATCACACACATCAGCCAATGGAACTGGAGATGATGAGAAGTGATCACCGAAGGTCTCTCCCTCCTTCCTGTTTCCTTTCTCCTTTTGTTTTGGACATAGGCTGCGGTTAAGACTAACAGCGTGACAGGAAGAAGGCGGTTTGCTTAGCGTGTTTTCTTTACCCTGCTTTAGTGCTGATGTCCTCTAGCTGCTTTTTGAAGCCTTTTTGATTAGTTGTATGGTCTTAGTCTGACATTGTGTAGGGTTTTAAACGGGTTGCAACTTGCAAGTTTAGGTCTGTTTAGGGTTGAGAATCGAGAACATAGTTTTAAAAATATTGGATGAATGACAGAGCTAGATCATAATGAACCAGTAAACGTAAAGGTTCTTTATTGGCATTGATGGTTCCATTTAAGAACCTTTATCATCCATGGAAACACTAAAGGTTCTTTATAGTGTAAAAAGTTACTTGAGATTATGAAAATGTTCTTTACACTAAGAAAAAAATGGGTTTCAAATAATTTCGTGTCAACTCAGCCAGAGGTCCACAGCCAAAACATTTTTTTATTTTATTTTTTTTATTTATTTTTTTTTTTAAGCGGAAGAAGTACTTAAATTAGTTTGTTCTTCAGACATTCTTCTTAAAATACAATAAGTATCAGCTGTTTGCAAAGTGACCCACATTTGGTTTTCGACCACTGAAAATGGGTAAAATTCAGCAATTTGGACATAGTCAAACTGAGATCCCCATATCTTTTGGATTGAACTATACAGGGCCTTAAAAATAAAGATTATTAAAGAAAAGTTTATTAAGAACCAAAATCTGAAAGGATTTTAAGATATTTGTAATACTCCTTGAGTTACAGACATGCAAACGTTCGAAAAAAGTATATTTATGCCACTCAGACAGGTATATTTTATGGTACATTTAGATCCCCATATATCTGGGATTGAACTATATAGGGCCTTAAAAATGAAGATACTAAAATAAAAGTTTAAGAACCAAAATCTAAAAGGATATTAAGATATCTTTAATACCCCTCGAGTTAAAGGCCTGCAAACCTTAGAGCACAAAAAGTGCTTTTTCCCATTTTTTAAAAGTCACCACTGGCATATAATACAACACAGATTGCTAAAGTCAACAGATTTTACTAATAGACCTGCTAATCTCTGTATAACAATAAAATGATGATGCTTCAATCTTTCTAAAGACATTTTTAACCCCCCTGTAATTTGGCTCTGAATCTCATTTTGACACTCCTCTATGAAATATTGGATTACTCAGTAAATATACATTCGTTAAATTTAATATTTTGGCTTTTAGCACTATTTATGTTTGTATTTCTCCAGAAAAAATTTAAGATGGGCAGGTTTCTGAAATTTGGTTGATTTGACCCGAAATGACCCTTCTTCTGTGGCATCACTGCAAAAACTTCCTTTAGAAACATTTATTTATAATATAAATTATCTAAAAAAAAATATTGCATTCATATCTGAATTGATATAAAGCAAGAGCTGTTACTTTATATTACATTGTAAATCAGTAGAAAATGACTGTTTTGTCACAATAGTATTTTAGATGAAAAATAGAGTGGAAAAAATGTTATTTTAAGCTTTTTAATGGTAGTTTTAGGATGTGCCGCTAGCTCCTTATGGGTTGTTTGTAGGGTTGTGGGAGGAAATCAGCTGTGATCATGCTGTCGTAGTGCTGGCGGTGCGTTTATGAGTGTTTGCTGTCCGTAGGAACCCCAGCCCCGCCCTGGGGGTGGAGTTAAACACCCTGCTGCTTCCAGGGGCTCAGAAGGCTGACAGGTACCCCGCCCCCTTCACCAAAACCCCGCCCCCAACCCTCCCAGACTCCTCCCAGCCTGATCATGTGTTCACATTCTCCTCCTATTATTTCTCTTCATTCCGCTCAAGCATTTTCATTTTGCAAGATCGTTCCCGTTCTCATACGGCTCCTTTTCCGTTGTGTTTTACGCAAGTTGTTGTGAAGTCTTCAAAGAATGTTTTTTGTTCGTTTTATATTACATTGTGTCTGTAGTTTTCATTGAATTGCAGCGTTTTGCATTCATGAGTGAATCTCACAGGTGATGTCAAGAAATGTCTGAGTTGTATCGCACCTGGGAATCAAAATAAAAAAATAGAAAATTATATTTTGCATAGATAAAATTTGCTCTTTTTTTTTTTTTGCAAAAATCACATTTACAGTAATGATAATGTGGAAAATGTCTCATTCTCTTTGTATGTAAAAAATAAGGTATTTTAAATAGTGACGAGCAAGTGTAAGTATACACAATGTATCTACTCCTCTAATTGTACTAATGTCTGCTTGTTTTAAATTGAAAAAATGTTTTTTAGAGATTTTAATGTGCTTAAAAATTGTACTATGCCCAAAACAAAACAAACAAAGTACCATCATCCAAAATAGGCTGTTTTCTTGAATACAAAAAAATATTTATTTATTTATTTATAATTACAAATTTTATTTTACTTTTATTTACACTTATTTAGTTTATTTGTTTACAATTATTAATATTTATTTGTATTTTATTTTTAGCTATTTATTTAGTTTATTTATAATTATGAATCTTTATTTATTTTACTTTATTTTTATTTATTCATTTAATTTTTGAATTTGGGATGCAATATGAGCCAGACGTTTCTTTGTGAGCTTCACCCTTATGTGTATTTTTCTGCCACAGTATTCGTGTGTGTGTGTGTGTGTGTGTGTGTGTGTTTAGTGTTTGATTGGAAGAGCGTTGCTTTTATATCAGTGTGAATGTGGAGAAACTACTGTTTCGAAATGGTTTTGTTTCTTGTTTGGGTTCTGCATAAAGTTCACGTTCACATTGGTTCAGTACTCGGTTCTTTCTGTATTTGGTGGCCCGTATTGGCTCAATGTGTTCTCACACGCCGTGTGTCTGTTTTCATAGACATCACACTGTGACTCGAGGAATCACCAAAGGCGTGAAGGAGGATTTTCGGCTGGCGATGGAGCGTCAGGTGTCACGGTGCGGAGAAAACCTGCTCACGGTGCTTCACCGCTTCTGCATTAATGAAAAGATCATCCTCGTCCAGTCATTACCCTGAGCGACCTCTGACCTTTAACCTATGTATCAGTCCAGTTTTGTCACTTTTCAGACATTTTTGAAACGTGATCAATTTTTTGCATCATATATGAAGCTTCGGACATGTTTAGAGTCACGATGCACTGGTCATCAAGCAGATCTCATTTAGGTCATGGTTTTATTTTAGGTATTAATTGACAAACTTTCAAAAATATTCAGCATTTTATTATTTGTCTGTAAAATGCAGAATTCACTGTTAAAGCAAATGCAATATGTTCACATTGTATTGTTGTAAAATACTTAATGAACTAGACTGTTATTGTGTAAGATAATGTTGTGCCGGCAGCTCATAATAAATAAAACATTGGTGAATACTGAGTTTAATTTTCATGCTGTACTTTTGTTTATGTACCAGTCTTTGTAATTAATAACTTTAAATCAGCAGCTCTCAACCTTTTTGACTCAAAGTCCACATTAAATTTCTGAATGTTCTTCAGGTTTCCCAATCTTTTAAAGTAATGAATCTACATGCTTTTTCAGTCATTTGTGATAGAGCTTGGAAAATATTTTTAGAATATAATCAGAAAAATTTATATTTATTACAAAAATGCCCAAGATTTTGTTAATTTACATGATTTTCTTGTACGGAGTGATGCAACAGACTAAAGTGAATAAATATATAAGATATATAATATGTAATATATAATAAAATGAATATTTGCTTCATGGGATGTTGCAATAAATAAATGTGCAAAGAAATGTAAGCATGAACAGGCATGATAATTTAATCTAGTTTATGTTTTAAACAATTATAAAATGAAAAAAAAAAACATTTATGCTTCCATTTTATTGTAGTTTCATTTAATTATTGCATCATTCCATGAAGTATTTAATAATTCCATTTTATATATATATATATATATATTCATTTATTTAATTTAGTATGTGAAATCTCTCCATAGTCCAGCAAGAAATTGTTCATGGTTAAACAAAAGCAGGTTTGGAGTTTTTAGCAATGATAGATTTTAAATACCTGATATAGTTTTATCATAACATTGACTCACCATGAAATAGCCATATAAAGCTGGCATTGTGTTAAAAAAAAAGAATAAACTCCATTTTCCAGGTCCAAAAGCCACCTCTTATATCCGAGTTGGGGTAAATTAAAATTATAAGTATCTTAATTTTAGGCATGTTTTGTCTTATTTCAAATCATTTTAAGCCATCTTGAGGCCCCTGTGGAAGTTTGCTAAAGTCATCTGGTTGAGAACCACTGCTTTAAATAAATATCTGCTCAACAATCTCTAAGAAATGATTAGAGAAAATTCCTCTCTTCACTATTCTCTCTCTGACGGACTGGGAAGGTCGGCCTGCAGAGCTGCTCTGAGATTTGCCCAGAAGAGTTTCTGCTTGGCTCCCTCCGGTGGCCACTCCAGATATGTGCGTCTGGACATCATAGACTTGAGCTGGTAGTACTTGGAGGGAATGAGATACATCGGCAGAGGTTCCAGCAGAATGAGAATAATGCTGTCCATCCCTCGCGTCACCCGCTGGTGATTGGCGAAGTAGAGTTCGTAGTGGCACCATTCGCTCTGGACGAAATGAGAGGAGAGCACAAAGACGCACCTTCGGCTCTGCTCGATGCATCGGAGAATGTTCTGGACGATCGTCTTTCCCGGGATGAAGTCGCGCTCGTGGTGACACACTCGCAAGCTATAGTCGCCTTCGAGCTTGGGAAGAAATTGAGATTTGACCCAGTCGGCGTTCTTTTGGCTGTACGATACGAATGCATGGAAGCACAACCCTTCCAAGTCTTCTGATTTCCTGTGGGAAGTTATTGCGTTGTGCTTGGCTCGCGTCCATTTCCAGATCATCTTGAGGTACCATGGCACGTCCAGACGATTGCAAAGAAGGCTAACGGCGACTATTAAAGTGATTGTCGGGATCAGAATAGTAATAGCTAGGATCCAAGCGTTGCAGGAGATCTCAGGAAGGTAGAAGTCTTCTAGTAAGGAGTTGCTCCAGGATTCTGGGTAACTGCATCGGTATCCTTCCGGCCAGTGGCCAAGAGTCAAACCAAGAGTTTCTCCTCTCGGACGTGTCGCTCGGTCTTTGATGAGAGCAGAGAATTCACGCAAAGCACATGTACAGATGAAAGGGTTGCGACTCAAGTCCAGATCTTGAAGATGCGGACAAGTCTTAAGGGCTTCAGGTAAAGGCGAATGAACGGAGTTGGATCTTATAGAGAGCTTCTGCAGGTTTGGGAACGCTTGGCAGGTGGGAAGGTCTAGAAGACGGTTGTCCATAAGGTCAAGGACCGTCAAGTCATCCAAAACCTGAAGATCTGAAGGTACTGAGGTCACTCGGTTATTCCGAAGGTTTAGGATCCGTATGGAATCGGGCAAACACTTGAAGACGCTCTGATCGAACCCATTCGAAGACAAATCCAGTTGGACAACTTTGGGAGGCCAAACACACTTGCCTTGTTCCTCCGAATAGGTAAGTGTGTTCTGACTGAGGTCGATGTATTGAAGCGAATCCATGAGATGGATTCTTGAGGTCAGCGGTCTAAGGAGTTTCAAATTGTTCCCCTTCAGAACCAACTTTACTAGGTTTGTCAATGTACTGCATTCAGTATCCGGATCAATCGAGAAGACGTTTTCCGTAAGAGCACAATCAGACAAGTCCAACACCTCGATCTGGCTAACAGTCAAAGGACAGGTCATGAAGATGATTGGCGTTTGGGTTAAACTGATGTTTCTTGCAGGCATATTTATGAAGAAGTCATAGAGCTCTTTCTGATTGAAGATGAATTCGGTTACGGATGCTCGAGTCGTAGAGAAGGAATCCAATATGCGGCTTGTGGGCAACGGTATGCCGTCATCCATTTTCGTCATTGTAAGGTCTGAGAAAGAAAGCTGTCGGATTGTAGACTGCAATATTGTCTTTACACAGCTTGTTAGAACTTCCCAGGTGGTTTTCACTTTGGATATTTCCAAGCTAACGGTGCGTAGGATTCCTCTGCGGCGTATCTGCTGGATGACCTTCATCCCGCTGTCCACCAAAGTGAATTCAACTTCTTTAAATGCAGCAAAAACATCAACAGCGATTGCAATGTCAAGGTCGCTTTTGGACAAGGCGATGATGGCTTTCTCGGAGCGTACTTCTGTAAGACTGTTCTCCTCATACGTCTGTAGGCCGTTTGCATTAATAAAGAGTGTCTTGAGAGTAATATTGGCGATGTAAGTGAAGTCTTGGTTGCTGATTGATTTGGCGCTCAGACCCAACCATTGCAGGTGTTTCAAGGTGGAAAATTGTCTTCCTAGTGCCATGATGGAAAACAAGTTGGATGACAAGTCTAAGAGCTGCAGACGTCCCGTTTTAAACAGGAATGGTTGGTCCGAGAGGTTCTGGAGTCTATTGTGCGATAGATCCAAGATCTCCAAAGCTGGTGTGGCGTTAAACGTATTCATGTCTATGTTCTCCAGTATATTCCAGGACAGATTGAGAAAGTGGAGTCGTGGTGTTGTGATAAAGTCTTTGGCTGTCAGTGCCTGGATGCGATTCAGCGACAGATCCAAGTCCTCTGTTGACGGTTTGAGGCCGGGGGGAACCGAGGACAGGTTCTGAGATGAGTAATTCACTATGATCCGCTTAATGGCCAGAATGAGACACGGGTGGAAACACGTGACATAAACAGACAGCAGCCACCAGCCTGACGGCTTCATCTTTCTGAAGGAGAAAAACACTTGATTTCATTTCCTATTTTAAGTCAACCGCATTTTTAGCTCATCACTTTTTTCACTTTTACTCAAGTCTCTAGCATTAGTTTGCATTGTGGTTGCATAGGAGTATTTTAAATTTGCTAAAATAAAATGAAATAAATTAATAAATGCAAATGAAGGCATTTATTCATTTAGACTATGTTTACTGTAAATCAAAAGACATTACAGAGTGAAAGTTATTAAATATCATGGTATAATATGGTGAATATGGTAATGTTGGCATTTACTTTTACTGTACATCAGTTGTACAGTCGTGGCCAAAAGTTTTGAGAATGTCATAAATATTAATTTCTTGATATTAATATAGAGGTCTTGCAGAGGTCTTGAAAAAGAAAGGTCAACACTGCAAATATTGAGTCTTTGCATAAACTTAATGTAATTGTCTATAAAAGCCATTGACACTTATGAAATGCTTGTAATTATAGTAACATCTGACAAAAAGATCTAAAAACACTGAAGCAGCAGACTTTGTGAAAATGAATATTAGTGTCATTCTCAAAACTTTTGGCCACGGCTGTATATTTAAAACTCCTGTTTATTTAGCATTTAAATTATCTTTATCTGCATTGTTTTTAACTGATCAAATTTATTTTGGTTCAGCATACTCTACAACCAAATGCTCCTATTGGCATCAGATTGGATAGATAGATAGATAGATAGATAGATAGATAGATAGATAGATAGATAGATAGATAGATAGATAGATAGATAGATAGATAGATAGATAGATATCATTATTTCTCTTACCCGTCTGCTGCAGATGAGGTTGTCTTATGAGACTGTAGATCACATTTAAATTATGTTACTCAACTTCTGCTTTTTCTGATGTTTCACTTCCCCAAACTACAGTCATTTACTGATAGTGACCAAGTTATTTACTCTCAGAGATGGAGCCTCATATGGAAGTAATACTTTTACTTTGTTGCAAGCTTCTTAAAGTTTCTCAATCAGAGAAACCATTCATGTCGCAATACACGGATGCTACATTTTTTATTTTGTTTTGAATATGTATTGCATAGCCTAACTCTAACACATCTGATTTATAATATTTACATATATTAATATGTGACCCTGGAGCACAAAACCAGTCATAAGTAGCACAAGTATATTTGTAGCAATAGCCAACAATACATTGTATGGGTCAAAATTATAGATCCAAAAATCATTAGGATATTAAGTAAAGATCATGTTCCATGAAGATATTTTGTAAATGTCCTACCGCAAATATATAAAAACTTAATTTTTGATTAGTAATATGCATTGCTAAGAACTTAATTTGGACGACTTTAAAGACGATTTTCTCAATATTTAGATTTTTTTGCACCCTCAGATTCCAGATTTTCAAATAGTTGTATCTCAGCCAAATATTGTTCTATCCTAACAAACCATACATCAATGGAAAGCTTATTTATTCAGCTTTCAGATGATGCATAAATCTCAATTTCAGAAAATTGTCCCTTATGACTGGTTTTGTGGTCCAGGGTCACATATGTCAAAATAGGATGTTTAACAAAAATCATTGTTTAAAAATTGAGCAGCTTTGTTTGACTGGTTTTGGCAGAATATGCAGTACCATATTTGACCAGCAGATGATTTAGTTGCTCTTTCCGCTGATTTAACGATCCTTTAGAGTTACGGAAACACTGGTAGATTACAGATAACATGCTTAGCACTTTATCTTTCCTGAGAGATATCCATCTTTGAACAAACTTTAGCGTGCAGTCTGTATTTTTCCGGAGGACTGATAATGTTGCTGTGAGGAGCCGAAATATGAAGCGCTTTATTTGCCTCAGACGCAGTTAATGCTGTTAACCATTAGGCCTACACTATCCAGGGCTCTCTCAAATGTGTGTGACTAAGCAACCATAATGTTTTATTTGAGCTTTAGGTGCTTTATCAAAGTATCTTGAGTATTTTAAAGCACCAGGCGGCGTGCTCCTGACGCGAAGGATGAAGGTAATTATGTGTAATTATGGCCACTAGTTTTGAGCAAATTAAGGCTGCATTTCAATATGAAAATGTAACATAGCCTATGACAGTATATTGCCCTATATCAAGAGTGTTATTGCCATACATGTTACTTACAAGGCGATATATAGCATCATTTTCACCTACACTTATGGATGAAGGTATAACTGATAAAATAGGCTATATAAAATCCCCCTATTAAAATGTGTATGTACATACAGTATGTTAATAATATATATCTAATAATATTTTTTTGTATTTTATTGCAACCATATGTCAGAAATATTTAATTTATATATGCAACTTCATTAAAACATATAGGTATGTATATATATATATGCACACACACACACACACACACACACACACATCTGTGTTTATAAATGCTTTTGTCATTAAACAATTATATAATATCAACATGTATTGTCAGGTTTTAAAAATGTATTACACATACAGTTGTGCTCAAAATTATTAATACACATGGTAAATATGATCAAAGGCGGCTGTGAAAATAATTCTGTATCATTCATCCTTTTGATCTTTTATTTTTTAAATTTACAAAAATCTAACCTTTCATTTGAGAAGAAGAATTTAAAATGGGAGAGAAATCTCATTATGAAATAAATGTTTTTCTCTAATGCACATTGGCCACAATTAATCATACCCTTTTATTTAATACTTTTTGCAACCTCCTTTTGCCAAGATAACAGCTCTGAATCCTCACCTATAATGCCTGATGAGGTTAGAGACACCTGACGAGAGATCAGAGACCATTCCTTCATCCAGAATCACTCCAGACCCTTTAGATTCACAGCTCCATGTTGCTGCTGCTTCTCTTCAGTGCACCCCACTCATGGCAGAAGCTTGGTTTTGTTCTCAGTGACCCATTTTTGTGTTGGTTTTGATGTTTGTTTGTGGATCATTGTCCTGTTGGAAGACCGAACCACGCCTTTGGCCTTTGTGTTCCTCATATTTATAATCCTGTGAAACAGGAAACCAAGAGTGGACAACTTCATGTTCCTAGTCACCCTGGAGTGATAAAAAATACAAATATGAATGGGAATATACTTCATATTAGATATTTTAATCATAAGAATTTCTAGAGGTACCAATAATTGTGGCCATTGTGTACTAGAGAAAAATATTTATTTCCTAATGTGATTTCCTAAAATTTTTTTTTTTTTTTACTTCAATTAATGGTTAGACTTTTAAAAAAAAAGTTAAATGAAAGATCAAATGGATAAACAATGCAGACTTATTTTCACAGCCTTCTTTGATTCATACCAAGGGTGTGAATAATTTTGAGCACAACTGTACATACACATACAAATGAATATTTTACTTCAATTAAAATTGTTTAGGACGATTAAAAAGTTAAACTATTAATAAGATCATAATCACAGTAAAACAATGCTCATCATTACCATGGATATGGTTTATAAAATTTAAAAAAAATAATAATAAACTATAGAATTTATAATAAATAAAAAATATTTTTTGAAAACATTATGAAAACAACCTCTATGAAAGTGATTTATACTCCACAATATTTAATATAAGTAATAACCGCAACATTGTATGTATAACACAAAATTCTGAGTCAAATCTGATATTTGCACTTTTATGGTTATTAGAGTAATATGAAGGTAAAATGACGTCAAAAAGATTTGCACATAAGAAGTGTACATAAGATAGCAAGCGTAAATTAATTTTGCATTCGCAAGAAAAGATTTGTAAAAGTGCAAATTGCATTTCAAGCGTAAGAAAAAAAGATTTGTAGCCTTTTACTGTTTTTTTGTGAGTGTAATTTGTGTATTGTGAAACTGCAACTTCATGCTAAGGCAAAATAAATATGATCTGTATTCTTCTGACTTTCATTTTTCCGCGCTTACACTTCTGGCACTGTTGTTTCGCCCAAATACAGCCAAAAGTATTGCAAGCCTGTGCACAGCATTTTGCAAGTGAAAACAACCGTATCAAGAACTGCAAAACGGATTGACCGCCTAAAACCAATATATGTGTGTAGAAAAAAAAATCGTTGCAACTGTCTAAATGACTTCTTGAGCAAAATGTTCCCCAAATAACCCGCTATGTACGTCTGCGTCTCTGCGCTTGCAGTTTTGGCACGATTCTCTCACTGATTTCAGATTTGCAAGTGCTTGTGGAAGGCGGGACCTTCTTCTTGCAGCCAATCAAATGAGGCTTTCGCTGACTCTCGATTTACTCTTATCTGATTGGTTAGACGTGAGAACACATCTTTATCTTAATTTGACTCAGCGTCATTCTTATTGTGGGGATGGTGTTTTTAATGCACAGATACATATAAAAAAATCTATTAATAATACAATAAAATAAAATAATAAAACAAAAAAAAGCATGATCCTTTATAAGCTGTGTAGGCTACCATTAGACTGACTACCATGTGCTCATTCTGAATTTCGAGCTAATATTAGGAAACGACATTTCTGTGTATTCACTCTATTTATCCTAATCATCCTCCTCCTCTTCAGCAGACCATATGATATTAGTTTGTAATCTTGATGCTACTGAAAGTATCTGCACTACTATGCATAATTTCACCATGTCTCCTGATCAGGGTTGATGGCAGATTTTTGTTTTTCCTTTAACATGTATTTAAAGGAGATTTTACTGTACTAAATATTTACCCCTAAATTATGCATTTACCATCTGTAATGCCATGTGAAACCACTAGATGGATGTATAACCATATAAAAATATCAACATTACTGTGTATTTCATGGTTTCTGGAAATATTTGATTCAGACATAGTTACTTTGCATTTAGTTTTTCATTTAGATGCATATATTTAGACATTATTAAAGACTATATTTTGTTAAAGTGGTTTGAAGTGTCCGTGTTTGCATTACAGTCAAATCTGGAGACAAAGCGCTATTGAACATTTTGATTGCAAAGTTTAACATCATTTCAGTGGTGTAAGCAGATTATCTAAAATCTTAAATTTCAATGCAATGTCGAACCAATCCAATAATGTTCACTCTAGCTTGAAGATCAGTATATGAGCACATGGTAGTCAGCCTAATGGTACACAGCTTCTAAGGATCATGCTTTTTGTTTTATTATTTTATTTTATTGTATTTATTTATTTTTAATATATATATATGTGTGCATTAAAAATACCATCCCCGCAATAAGAATGACGCTGAGTCAAATTAAGATAAAGATGTGTTCTCACGTCTGGAGTGTTTATTGAACCAATCAGATAAGAGTAAATCGAGAGTCAGCGAAAGCCTCATTTGATTGGCTGCAAGAAGAAGGCCCCGCCTTCCACAAGCGCTTGCAAATCTGAAATCAGTGAGAGAATCGTGCCAAAACTGCAAGCGCAGAGACGCAGACGTACATAGTGGGTTATTTGAGGAACATTTTGCTCTATGCATACAAGAAGTCATTTAGACAGTTGCAACGATTTTTTTTTTCTACACACATATATTGGTTTTACGCAGTCAATCCGTTTTGCAGTTCTTGATACGGTTGTTTTCGCTTGCAAAACGCTGTGCACAGGCTTGCAATACTTTTGTTGGAAGGATACAGATCATATTTATTTTGCCTTAGCATGAAGTTGCAGTTTCACAATACATGAATTACACTTACAAAAAAACAGTAAAAGGCTGCAAATCTTTTTTTCTTACGTTTGAAACGCGATTTACACTTATACAAGTCTTTTCTTGCGCATGCAAAATTAATTTATGCTTGCTATCTTATGTACACTCATGCAAATCTTTTTGACGTCATTTTACCTTCATAGAGTAAGTTTAGCAGTATGACAAACAGGGAACGTTCTCAGAATGTTCTGACAAGATTTGTTCAAGTTATGAACAAATGTTCTTCCAGTAACATTAATAGAATATTCATTCAAAGTTATCTGATCTTTAACAGCGTTCTCAAAACTTTACCACAAAAACACGATTTATACGTTTATGGAGAGTTCTGAAACAGTTGGATGTTCATCTGGTTTAGACTTTAGAGAACATTCAAAATTAACATTCCCATAATGTTTGCAAAACAAAACGTTCCCTTTAATGCTGCCTTTAATGTTCACATAACCAAGAAAAAAAACAAGTTTTTTGAACATTTAAAAAGCTGGATGAATTGAACGTTTAGAAAACATTCAGAAATTGTGTAATGTTAGGAAAATATTTTCAGATCAAAGTTTAGTTAGCTGTGTGTGCGTCGAGATGTTTGGTATAAGTTCACTCACTAAAGCTGTTGTATTTCAGATAGGATGCTGTATTTGAAGGGATCTGAAGACAGAACATCAGGTTTTCTGTGTTTGTGTCTCTTGTGTTGTGTTACACGTGTTGTTTTCCAGTAATCGAGCTGATTTTTGTCCAGCATCCACTTTGAACAGTCATCTGATCTAATCAACGCTCCCCAACTGTGTCTCCAAACACAATCACATGCACCGCTGAGGCTATAAAACTACAATCACATGTCCTACAACTCTAATCCACTCCAATTGAGTTTGATCTTCAACCCTGAATGTAAAGCAAAGGTTTATTGTTGTTTTGATTGCAGTTGTTTGCTGGTCTTCCGGCCTGATGTTGGAGGCTCGTGACGTGAAACAGCGGCGTAATGTCTTTAGAGGGATATTGAAGCTGTTCTTCAGGAGTGACAAGATGAAAGAGAGGTCAGATGATGTTCTTCAGTGATGAACTATTTGCTAAGAATAACACTCAAATCTCTGCAACACGTGCATTTTCATATCTAGGTGTTTCTTTAAACATATACACTTTTATGTCACTTATTTTATCATGATTTGTATTAAAACTACCAGATTTCCACCTTTTTCTTTGTAATATGAAGGTTACATTAAAAGAGTTTTGCATTCATTCATTACATCATTTATTTTCAAATGCCTTGAATGTAGGCTTATAGATTTTTTTTAACAATCCCAGACCTAAACTTTGAATCTTAAATATTTAAAAAATCCTAAAAATATGAATTATTGCATTATATTATTTTTATTTTATTGTATTATTTTATATTATTATAATTACTTATTTTAACTATGAGTGAAATATACAAGCTATTTGAATATTACATGTGTGAAAATGATTTGTCATTATTGTCAAAATTATGTCTCAGCTCCAGTGTTGGGTGTAATTAGTTACTAAGTAATTAGTTATTGTAATTTAATTACTTTTCCATTGAAAAAGTAAAGTAAGGGATTACTTTTATTTTTTCTGTAATTTAATCACAGTTACTTCTTATGTAATTGAACTTAATACTGTGTATAGACTCTAGAACATTTATACACAATACAATAGATTTAACATCAAAATGTAAAGTCTAACCTTAAAATGCATGCTTTTATGCACCCTTCTCACTTTAAATACTTTGGTGAGTTGATAAGAATATTGGTAATAATTTAGTGTCCAGTTCTCACTATTAACTTAGCATGCATATTACTGGGATATTGGCTTTATAATACTTTACTAAATATTGATAAGCAGTAATTAGGAGTATATTGAGGTAAAGGTCATAGTTAATACTTAGGTAATAGTGAGAATTTGACCCTAATATAAAGTGTGACCAGAATAATTGATGTAGTTATCTATTATTTATTTGAAAGAATTAAAAGAACCGTTTCATGTCTATCCTTGTATCATTTACTTGTCGAGGTTGATATAGGATTTAGAAAGTAATTAGTAATAAGTGATTAAATACTTTTTAGAGAGAGTAATTTGTACAGTAATCTAATTAAACTGTTGAAGATGTAATTAGTAACTAGTAATTAATTACTTTTTATAGTAACTTACCCAAAACTGCTCAGCTGTGATGTCATTTCCTATTTTCCCTTTAATTTACTTTTTTACTGTACTCTCTCTAGACAACCGTGTTGATAAAGAGCTTGAGATGAAATATGAGACGTGATGTGAGGAGAAAACTGAAAAATAAAGGTAAATATCTCTTTATTTATTGTTTGTTATTATTTATTTTTTGTGCACAATTTATAGGCTGTATTTTTTTCAAGTTATGCAAAACATGCAAATATTGTGTGCACTTACGATGCATAACAAAAAGTAATAGATATGAAATTAATAAGTTTTAAATAAAACAGATTATTGGAGTATATTACTACTTTTCTACTTAATATTTTCAGATGTAATTCAATGTGTTACTTGCCATTTCTTTTTTAAATATTTGTGAAATTTAGTAACAATTTCTAAAACAGTTTTTATCTGATATTGAAATGAAAAATCTTATATCATGTTTGTTATATTGATGAGAGTTGGGTGTCAGTTGTTGTTTTTCACTACTATTGTATGTTACTGCTATTTGTCTCATTGATCTTGCCATGGAAAAAGCCACAGATGCTGGTATGGCAATAAAAACATTTATTTATTTCATATTTAATTAATTTATTTGGTGCAAAGTAACAGTGTAGCAAGAAGACCAGTGAGTCTTTAAAATGTTGTTTCCACTAGTCAAGTGAAGTCAAGTCATCATTATTTATATAGTGCTTTTTACAATGCAAATTGTGTCAAAGCAGCTTTACACTATTAAACGGGGAAATAGTGTGTCGAAATAGTGTGTCTTTCTCCTCTGGCCAGACAAAACCTTGGGGTTTAGTACTGAGCCTTGGGGTACTCCATACTGCACTTTTGAAAATGTTAATGATAATTCTGAAAATACTATTTTATTTTATTTTATTTTACTTTTAATTTGCTTATTTGTTGTTTGTTTGTTTCTGTTCATTTATTTCTTTATTATTATTATTATTATTATTATAAAAATGATATTTTGCATCCTATAGAAAACCAAGCCTATTTTGAGGACTTTTTAAAAATTAAATATAATATTTATTTATTATTAAATATATTTAATCATAATACAAGTATTTAGACTGATGAATATTGTATATTAGATATTGGATATTGTGAATACCGATATAAATTAAACCGAGTATGAAAGGTGTGATCTGAGATAGTTTACAGTGCCCACAGAGACATCAGCGTGTGTTTCAGAAAAAGCCAAATTAAATTTGCTCCTTTGATCTGGCAGATAAAACATCTTTCATTCTCTCTGCTTCTTTCTTCTTCTTCTTTCTCTCCATCCATCATCACTCTCTCTCTCTTTCTCTCTCTCGTTCTCAGACGCTGTAAGTCATGAGAGGATCAGAGTTCATGTTAATCATTGATCAGAGCTTCATTTTCCTGCACTCTCAGATCTTCAGTGTTTATGTGCGTCGCTCTCTCTTTCTCCTTCTCTCTCTCTCGCTATGAGCTTCTCGTTTGCTTTTATTAATAATGTTTTGGTTTTCCAGTGGAGGACGATGAGTGGATTTGTGCTCCTGTAGGTGGGTCACGATGTTTGCTGTCTCGTCTGTGTGCGTCTCTTTAGTGCTGATTTTATGGGGAACGTCTGAGAATGTCCAGGGAAAAGAATCTAAGCTGTGGCTTCAGCCGCTAAATGAGACGTTCCTGCAGAGCGGAGTGTTTCCCGGCGGGTTTCTGTGGGGCGTTGGGTCCGCGGCGTTCCCGACTGAAGGATCCTGGGATGCGGATGGTAAGGGCGAGTCGGTTTGGGATCGCTTTACTCGTCATACGGATCCGTCCAGCGACAGCTACATCCAATGGGAGGAGGATCTGAAGTCAGTTCAGTATCTAGGTGTGAACTTCTATGCTTTTTCTTTATCCTGGACACGGATTTTCCCGGATGGAAACGCAGCAGCGAATCCCAACCCGGCCGGAGTAAAGCATTACCGGCGTTTGATTGGGAAGTTAAAGGAACTTCATGTGGAGCCGGTCGTGACTCTGTTTCACTGGGATTTTCCGCAGGTCTTGCAGGAGCGGTTTGGAGGATGGCTCAACCGAAGCATGGCGGACGTTTTCACCGATTACGCCACGTTTTGTTTCCGAACGTTCGGTGCCGAGGTTCGCTACTGGATTACGATGCATAACCCGTTTCTCCTGGCCATCCAGGGCTATGGGACCGGCGCTCACGCTCCCGGAGTGACCGGAGACCCTGCTGACCCCTTCATCGCCGCACACAACCTCCTCAGGGTGAGTCTGGGGTCAGAAGTCAAAGGTCGGGCTCGTTTTTCAGCTCAGCTGTGAAGAGAGTAAATGCAGAAATAATGCAGCGGCGTGACTGTGATCATCACTGGGAAATTTATTAAGGGATTCATGAGCTTCCAATAACCACAAATGTGAGATAAATTAAAATACAGTTACAAAAGTGTAAATAGTTTTGTTAAAAATTTCACCTTTTACACAAAAATCAACAGATTGTTTTAAGATAAAGCATATGTTAAATTTACATTATTTCCATGACAATTATGCACATTTTACATCATTTCCAAAATAAAAATCGTAATTGTTATTATTGTAAACAGATTTTTTTAAGGAAGGTTTTTAAAAAATGTTTTAATAGTGATTCTAGTTATACTTATAAATGCGTTTTAATTACAGTGTAATGCAATTATTTCATAAATTTTTTTGTAAATACAAAGAATTGTATTTTTATTTGTTATATGATTTGATATCTATTTACATTTATTTAATTAATATTTAATTTTTATTACTATTTATTTAAATCCTACAGAGGCCATGCATTATTTTTGTCTTTTTCTTGTAATTATGACATATTAGTAATATAATATAATATATTATAAAAACAAGTCAACAATATCAGTTATTCATGTTTTATCTGAAAAAGTTTTAGAAACAAATATCAGTAATGCGTCTATAAAAATTTGAAATGAAAAATATAATTTATGTGTGTGTGTGTGTACATATAAAATATAATTGAGCATGGCACAATTAATATGTATGGGGCGATTCTGCTCATATCTGACCAATAGAAATACATTTTACTCCACAAGACCATGAATTATTAAGAATTTTATTATTTTATTATTATTTATTTTATTTATTTTTTTTTTGCATAAAGAAGAGAAAGCCTATTTTTAAAGCCATTAGGTTTTATATATTTTAATTTACATTGACTTTATTTTAATGACAATATGCACATTTTACTTCCTTTCTAAATTACTGATGTTTTATTTGTTTCTATTTGTTATTTTTAAAGTAATTTTAATGACATTATAAAGTTTAATTTTTGTTTTACTGTAATATGAATATTTAATAAATTATATTTAGAATTAACAGAAAACAACAGCAATGCTTCCAGACAAATTACAACATATATAAGTTTATTTCTTCAAAATGAAAGTACAAAATGTGATAAACAGCCTAATAAAGGCATGCATTGTTCTGCATTACGTCTGTATCTACATACAGGTGCATCTCAATAAATTAGAATGTCATGGAAAAGTTCATTTATTTCAGTAATTGAACTAAAATTGTGAAACTTGTGGATTAAATAAATTCAATGCACACAGACTGAAGTAGTTTAAGTCTTTGGTTCTTTTAATTGTGATGATTTTGGCTCACATTTAACAAAAACCCACCAATTCACTCTCAACAAATTAGAATACTTCATAAGACCAGTGTTGGGCACGTTACTTTAAAAAAGTACTTAGTTATAGTTACTAGTTACTTCTCACAAATAGTAGCTGAGTTAGTAACTGAGTTACGTCATTATAAAAGTAACTAATTACCAGGGAAAGTAACTATTGCGTTACTTTTAAAAAAATATTCAAATGACAAATAACTTTGGATGCCCCGAATATTAAATATGTTAATTTAATGAAATGGACACTAAAAAGAATAAATTATTATTATAAAACATTGTACATTAATCTACACTATGTATCTACTGACACTTAGTATCAGTCAGTCAAGCATTATAATATAATATAATGATAATTTAATATTATATGATGATAGAACTTTAGTAATTAGAATAACCAAGTTTGAATGCATATTTGTCATCAATATAAAACGCACTAAGGATTAATGAGCTGCTGGGTTCATGAATATTAATCCGTTGTCTGCTTTCGCTCGAATTGATTTGCTGAAATCAAAACAGGGAAGATAATAGGTGAGAGCCAGCCAATGAGATTGTTGTTTGCGCATTAGTTCCGCCCACTACCAGAGAAACCGGCAGTTCTTAAAAGCTGAAGAATTCCAAAGGAACTCTGTTATTTTGACAGGAAAATACAACAAAGAATATCGTTTACATATAGCGCGTCAATTCTGCATGTTATGTAAGACTCTCTTGCTCTGTATCTTTATTTGCGTGCGTGTCTGTGAGAGAAAGCGACGGCGAGTCGTGCGCTTCACACTAGAGTTTACGGTACGTCAAATACAGTTACACTGCGCATCCATTCAGATGAACTGAAAAATAAAATTCTAATAATATAATATAGTAACGCCACATTTCATTGTCAATAACAGTAACGGTGTTGTAACGGGGGAAACAGTAATTCGTTTGATTACTCGTTACTGAAAAAAATAACGCCGTTAGTAACGCCGTTTATTTATAACGCCATTATTCCCATCACTGCATAAAACCAATAAAAAAACATTTTTAGTGCATTGTTGGCCTTCTGGAAAGTATGTTAATTTACTGTATATGTACTCAATACTTGGTAGGGGCTCCTTTTGCTTTAATTACTGCCTCAATTCGGCGTGGCATGGAGGTGATCAGTTTGTGGCACTGCTGAGGTGGTATGGAAGCCCAGGTTTCTTTGACAGTGGCCTTCAGCTCATCTGCATTTTTTGGTCTCTTGTTTCTCATCTTCCTCTTGACAATATCCCATAGATTCTCTCTGGGGTTCAGGTCTGGTGAGTTTGCTGGCCAGTCAAGCACACCAACACCG
The DNA here is from genome assembly GCF_012432095.1 of Onychostoma macrolepis. Classification (NCBI taxonomy): domain Eukaryota; kingdom Metazoa; phylum Chordata; class Actinopteri; order Cypriniformes; family Cyprinidae; genus Onychostoma; species Onychostoma macrolepis. Next base: position 2,170,276 of record NC_081168.1, on the reverse strand, counting down.
TGGTCATTTAACCAACTTTTGGTGCTTTTGGCAGTGTGGGCAGGTGCCAAATCCTGCTGGAAAATGAAATCAGCATCTTTAAAAAGCTGGTCAGCAGAAGGAAGCATGAAGTGCTACAAAATTTCTTGGTAAACGGGTGCAGTGACTTTGGTTTTCAAAAAACATAATGGACCAACACCAGCAGATGACATTGCACCCCAAATCATCACAGACTGTGGAAACTTAACACTGGACTTCAAGCAACTTGGGCTATGAGCTTCTCCACCCTTCCTCCAGACTCTAGGACCTTGGTTTCCAAATGAAATACAGAACTTGCTCTCATCTGAAAAGAGGGCTTTGGACCACTGGGCAACAGTCCAGTTCTTCTTCTCCTTAGCCCAGGTAAGACACCTCTGACGTTGTCTGTGGTTCAGGAGTGCCTTAACAAGAGGAATACGACAACTGTAGCCAAATTCCTCGACACGTCTGTGTGTGGTGGCTCTTGATGCCTTGACCCCAGCCTCAGTCCATTCCTTGTGAAGTTCACCCAAATTCTTGAATGGATTTTGCTTGACAATCCTCATAAGGCTGCGGTTCTCTCGGTTGGTTGTGCATCTTCTTCTTCCACACTTTTTCCTTCCACTCAACTTTCTGTTAACATGCTCGGATACAGCACTCTGTGAACAGCCAGCTTCTTTGGTAATGAATGTTTGTGGCTTACCCTCCTTGTGAAGGGTGTCAATGATTGTCTTCTGGACAACTGTCAGATCAGCAGTCTTCCCCATGATTGTGTAGCCTAGTGAACCAAACTGAGAGACCATTTTGAAGACTCAAGAAACCTTTGCAGGTGTTTTGAGTTGATTAGCTGATTGGCATGTCACCATATTCTAATTTGTTGAGATGTGAATTGGTGGGTTTTTGTTAAATGTGAGCCAAAATCATCACAATTAAAAGAACCAAAGACTTAAACTACTTCAGTCTGTGTACACTGAATTTATTTAATATGAGTTTCACAATTTGAGTTGAATTACTGAAATAAATGAACTTTTACACGACATTCTAATTTATTGAGATGCACCTGTATAATGACAATATACAGGGTGATTCTGCATAAATCTGACCAATACAAATATGTTTTGCTCCACAAAATCATCTCTGCTTCTGCCTCCGAAAGCCAAACGCAGCATCAGTGGTGATTTCTGGTTTGCTCTGGTGTCTCCGCAGGCTCATGCGAAAGCGTGGCACGTTTACGATAAACACTTCCGCCGCCATCAGCACGGTAACGTCTCCATCACGCTCGGCTCTCATTGGGTGGAGCCTCCTTCTGGCCATGCCACACCCACCAATCTAGAGCTCTGTCAGAAGGCCATGGAGGCTGTGATTGGCTGGTTCGCCGAGCCCATCTACGGAAGTGGAGATTACCCCGAGTCACTGAAGGCTTCGCACCGCGGTGTAATCCCAGAGTTCAGTGCTCAGGAGCAGCTCTGGATCAAGGGCACTGCAGACTTCTTCTCTCTGGCCTTCGAGCACGAGACACTGAAGGTGGGCCAAGGCCTGGCACAGTTTGGGCAGACGGTGAAGCTGGACCTGAGGAGTGTTCTGGTCTGGGTCCAGCAGACCTACGGAGATCCACAGCTGCTGCTGGCAGAGAGCAGCTGGTTCTCTGACGCTTCGGTCGGAGTCGAGGACACTAAGGCCATTTATATGATGAAGTGGTTCATCATGCAAGTCATGCAAGGTGAGTGTGTCTTTTAAACCTGTTTACACCTGCTGTTATATGCATCTCATGTGAAAATGTAAAATTTTATATTGTATTTGCACAAAAACAGCATTTATTTATTTATTCATTAATAAATAATATTTAACAATAAAAAGTAATATATATGAATATATTTTATAATAAATACACAATATTTATTTATATATTTATACATGCATTTTAGCAAATACATGTATTTTATCACAAATCAACAATATAAATGTATTATTTTTAATAAATACATATAAAATATTCATTTGTTACTTTGTTTCTAAATAAATATATTTCAGTTCATATATAGTATTTATTAATACATTCTTCATAAAAATATTTTTAGCTAAACAATATTAATAAATAAACAATATTTATTTATTTATACATTTATTTTAGTAAATACATTTAATTTATTTATACATTTATTTTGGTGAATACAATTTATTTATTCATTTATTTCTATATAAATGTATTTTCAATTAATCAGTATTTATTCATTAATACATTTATTTTTAATAAATACATTTATAATTTTTATAGATGTATTTTAAATAAATATAACATTTTAAATTTAATAAATTCATTAATTAAAAATATTAATTTTGTCTAAATAAAGTATGAATAAATAATATTTTAATATTTCTTACAAATACATCCATTTATTTATTTATTTGTACATTTAGTTTAATACATACATTAAGTTTCTATTTCTAAATACTTATTTTTAATTATGTAAAAATATTTATTTATTTAACTGTATCTATTTGTTGATAATATTATTATAATTTATAATATTAATATTATTTATTTATTTTTAATGGATAATGAACTTATTTTTAATTAATACATGTATTTGTGATAAAAATTGAGTAATGTTTTTATTAAAAATATTTATTTAGAAATTCTTCACAGCACTATTTCTAGATCACTAATTATTACTAATGTTTTTGTGTTGTATGTGCACCTGACAGCCTAGAGTGACTGAATGGCAATGAAATGTCTGCCAAATGCATAAATGAATCACAATACTAATGATAAAATATAGATGCATTTCTCTAAATTGTGTATAATCAGCACTGTAAGATTGTGAAAGTGATAAACTCTGAATGAATTGAATGACATATGAAAGATAGTTTGGCAGTAATGTCTATGCATCTGTGTTCTCTCAGCTGTTTCTGTAGACGGAGTGCGTGTGTTTGGATACACGGCCTGGACTCTGCTGGATGGGTTCGAGTGGAATCACGGTTACAGCATACGGAGAGGATTATTCTACATAGACTTCAGCGAACCTGAGCGCCGCAGACTCCCGAAAACCAGCGCTCACTTCTACAGACGACTGGTCAGAGACAACGGCTTCCCCCCTGAAAACATGCCGCACATCGAGGGCCGATTCCCCTGTGACTTCCAGTTCGGTGTGTCCGAGTCAGTGTTACAGGTGAGGGAAGAGAAAAACACTTCATCTGTTAGTGAAGACTGTGCTTTCTTGTAAAAAAAAATGATAGTTCATAATGGTTATTCGTAATAATTTATAATTTGTCTTATAGCTATGTAAATAAGAATAATTATGAATAAAAAAAATAAGAAATAAAATTAATTAACTAATTAATATTGCATTAAGAAATGTATATGTATATGTGTATCAATTTTGATCTCAATATAAATTCAATTTCATTTAATATATCCTATATTTAGGGTATATAGTATATAAGAGTATGTTTTATCTTATTATATCTTATTATATATATATATATATATATATATATATATATATGTATATGTATATGTGTGTGTGTGTGTGTGTGTGTATTATCAAATGTGATCCCATTCTTAATTTAATTAATTTTGTTATTTATATATATATATATAGAGAGAGAGAGAGAGAGAATATTTTATAGCTACTTACATAGGTTCAACATTGATTGAATAAAAAATGAAATATTTTAATATATAATTTAAAATATATGAATTATATCTAGAACTTTTTATTTTTATTTTTACATTTTTAATCAAATGTGTTCCTATTATGTTTTTAAAGCGTATGTATGTATGTGTATATATAAATAAAAAAAATATATATAAAAATTTATAATAATTTTATTTTATGGCTATGTAAACATAAAAAAAAAAAATGATAATACAATATCTTAAAAAGGTTCTCCTAAGATATCAGGCTGTAAATTGATTTGGCTACACTTAATCTCATACTGTAGTTTTTGGTGCATTTGAAATCTCTTACTTATACGGTTTGTGAGCGTTTCTTGTTAATTTCTCTTCATGTTCTCCAGGTGCATCTGCGTCCGTTCTCTCCACAATTCATCGATCCGCAGCTATACCGCTGGAACCTGTCGGGTGACGGCGCTCTCTCGCCCGTGGCGGGCGTCCTGCTCCACACGCGGCCGGCACAGTGCACCGACTTCCTGTTCATCCAGCGGCACCTCTTCCTGCTGGGGGTCACGGGGTCAGCGCACTACCGCTTCGCCCTGGACTGGACGCAGCTCTCGCCCGGCGGTGACCCGGAGAAGGTCCGCTTCTACCGCTGTGTGCTGATGGAGCTCCAGCGCAGAGGGATCCGGCCGGTTGTGACGCTCTATCATCCCAGCTACCGCTCGCCCTCGCTGGGTTTGCCCGAAGCTCTGCATGCTAACGGCGGATGGAGGAACGCTAGCACTGTGGAGGCGTTCATCAGCTACGCTGCATTCTGCTTTCATGAATTTGGAGCCTTGGTGTCGAAGTGGATCACCGTTAACGAGCCGAACCGGTTAATGGAAGCGTACACAGAAGACCGGAAAACTGTTGTGCGTCACTTGCTATTAGCGCATGCGAAAGCGTGGCATATTTACGACGAACGGTTTCGACGGAAACAGGGCGGGGCTGTTAGTTTGGCTCTCCATGCTGATTGGGTGGAACCGGCCAATCCGTTTTTAGAATCTCACAAATCCGCCCAGCAACAGTTTTTGGATTTCGAAGTGGGGCGTTTTCTTGACCCTCTGATTGGAGGAGGGAATGAGGGGCATGGCAGCGCTCTGATTGGCTTCTCTGATGATGAGAGGGCGGAGCTTAAAGGGGCGCTGGATTTCGTGGCTCTCAATCACTTCACAACGCGTTTGGTGTTGCCATGGGAAAACGCAAAGCCGCACGGAAAACGCAAAGAGCACGGCTGTGCGCTGATGACGGACATCACCTGGCCTGTGTCGCACCTGAGTCAGGCGCTCGTGCCCTGGGGCCTCCGCAGGATGCTGGGATGGGTGAGGGATCGCTATGGCGACCGCCTCCCCATCATCGTTACGGCGACAGGAGTGGTCGATCAAGCGGTTCATGATGACCAGCTGAGACAGAGATATATCACGAGCTACCTGCAGGAGGCGCTGAAAGGTGAGTGGAGTCTGGATATATATTTATTAGGGCTGTGTATCACCAGCAAAGTCACGATACGAAACGTATCCTGATTACTGGACTGCACTGAATTTCACCTCAGTAGAATTTAGTAAAACAGCTGTTTATTAAACACTGCATACTATAGGGCCGTTGCTAACTATTGGCAGAGCAGGCAGTTGACCTCTGCTTTATGAAGGGACTCCATAATTGTATCACAATACAATATAGGTAATGGCATATATTTCATGTTTACATTGTGCACTCCCCACCGGATACATTCTGATTGCTTCCATCTTGTTTTTAAGCCCATAAATAATAATGTACTCTTTCTAATAAATTTTTATTGTAATGTACTCATATATATATTAAAAATCATCTTAACATTGCTGGTAGGTTATCATTGCACAAATGAACACACTCTCTACGTTAAAAAAAAATAAATAAAAATTATGCACTAAACTAATGCACTGTTATCACTGAATCGAACTTTTTAGCGCTGCCTCGCAATTTTATCCAAAAAATAGCTTAATCGCTCAAGAGCTACATTATCTTTCTCAACATGGAGCTGTGTTTTATTTCTCTGAGAATTGGCTGTGTGTGTGTCTGAGAGTTATGTGCTGAGTTGAGGGATCGTCTCCCCGAATTTGAAAAAGCAACACACGCCGAGCATCTTCCCTTGTAATGACTAGTAATAAGAAGTGTTTCTAAACCCGCTGTCCAACAAAAGAGAGCATTATAACTTGTTTTTACTTCACAACATCAGTCGAGTGTTTGAAATAACTTCCTTTTGTGATCTGATGTGGCTTCTTATCACAGAATGAGGCAGAAAATATATTCTATAACGTTACTGTAATAAAGGCTATATCGATTAGAAATGCCTTACAGATATACTTAATCATTATGAAAATACCCGAGATGGCTTGAAGAACACAGATAAACCATATATTGTCGCAGGTGAGTGTTTATTGTCCTTACATTTCATCGTTCAAAGCATTTAACGTTGTCTCTTCTTTTTATTCAGTTACAACGATAGCGATGCCTTTATCCATATTAGGGATTTCCTGGAACGTCATCAGAGTTACTTCTATGATGCATATGTAGATTTTCTGCACGAGGCTGGCGTCCAGTATGAATGAAATACACATTACATATGTTTATAGCGCTCAATAATGGACAATCCATCCTATTTTGGGTAAAAATAGGAAAAATAATACCTCTCCCAAAAGAAATGTAAAGCAGACATATAAAAATCCACGCTTTTTCCAGTGTACAGAACTTTACAGAAGTTTTTTTTTATGTTAATTTGTTGCAAAAAAAAAAAAAACACTCTGTTGTGCCAAGCTATCAGAACCGAACCGAAAACTGTGGTTAAAAACCGAGGTAGGTATTGAACCATGGATTAACTGTATTGTTGCATCCCTAATTTTCTGAGAATAGAGTATTGAAGTGTAGATCGCTAAACTGCAAGCTAACCGGTGTTTTCAGAAAGCAAGCGCATTTATCCACAGTGGAGAGAGTGCGTGTTCACATGGTTGCCAGGTTGACAAAGATAAGTAACACATTTAGCAGATATTTCTGTATTGCTCAAGTGCAAAGGGATTACGTCTCTTTATATCAGGCAACCCAGTTGTGTTCCTCTGCGGCCAGATTAAACCTTGTTGTAGCCTATAAATTATACTCTATTCATTATTTTTTTAGAAACCTCTCACTTTTCTGCTCCATTTTAAACGGTGTTCTTGTATACAAACTAAGCACGTGCCACAATATCAATACAGGGCCAGCTGTACCTATCGATACTCGTATCGTCAAATCTCTGTGACGATACATCATCATATCGATGTATCGAACACAGAACTACTATTTATGGTTTAAGAATTTCGGAATAATTTCATTTTTATCATTTTTTTTAATACCATTGAAAGTTATTTTATTATTTTATCGTTTTAACTTTTAGTTATTGTAAAAATAATTCCATTCCTCAAACCAAACCAGCCAGCTCTGAGATGAATCAGAACAGTGCAACATTTGATTTGAAGCAAAACATTGGCTGCTTGTTCCCTCAAATCTGAGATATTCTGGTCTTCATGATAATATTTGGGTGTATTCAACTACATAATCGTTAAAATGTGTGCAATATACAGTAAACATTGATACTAGGCTCATCTAAGAGCACTAATGAGTCGTGATTATGAAACATGTCCTCAATATATCTAATATCAACATGAGACATTAGACAGCCGTGTTGGAGAATGCTAGCGCTGCAGTGTGAGTGTTATCTAGCATTATCTATTTTACACTTCCTCTGAGGTTTAACATCAGGGTCAAAGGTCGCACTGCTGTGATTCTGTCTCAGAGCTGTTAATGAGCGACCTTTGAGACGTTATGAGCACACAGGGACACACGGCCGTCATGTGGATACTGTATGATCCTTGAGCCCAGTGTGTCTGCTTTTACAGTGTTTGTGCAGATGTGAGTCACCGTTGCTTCACGCTTTACTGTGTGTGTGATCTAACAGATTACGTGATGAAGATGTGGACAGCATGACCTGTTTTTACCTGCATGCATATTTGGAAAACAGTGCTGTGTGTGCTAAAACTAAGGTTCATGAAACACTGGCTAATAATAATAAATCAATTATTTTAAAATAAAAACAATCAAAATAAAATGAAATGCGTATTGAAAAAAGCTTTAATGTTTTATTTATTAAATATTTTGTTCGTCATGTGACTGTTAAATACATCAGATTATTGAAATTATTGAAATATTAACTAAATCATAACATTTTAAATTAAAATGAATAAATATTATAAAATATCAAAATAAATCATTTGAAAATATCAAAATGAAACATTTACTAAAAATGCTCAAATATTTCATTTGTTTACCTGCATGTCATGTGACCATTGACCAAATTAAGAGAACCGTGAACATGCAAATGTTAAATTATTGAAATATTTACTGAATCATTATTATACCATGTGACCATTGACCAACATCAGAGTATCATGAAAATGCAAATGTTAAATTATTGAAATATTAACTACATCATAAAAATGTAAAATTAAAATGCATAAATAATTTTAAAACACGTACAAAAACAAACACAAAAAGTTTACCTGAACCATGAACATGTGAATCTTGTTATTGAAATATTATCTATATCATAAAAATATCAAATCAAAATGCATAAATAATTTTTAAATATATATAAAAAGCTACAAAATGTTGTTTACCTGAACCGTGACCATGCAAATGTTAACTAAATCCTGAAAATGTCAAATTAACATGAATACATCATTTTAAAATATCAAAATAAAACACTTGCTAGAAAGATACAATATTTTATTTATTTACCTGCATGTCATGTGACCACTGACCAACATGAATATGCAAATATGTGCAAATTATTGAAATAACAACTAAATCATAAAAATATATATATATATTTTTTTTTTTTTTTTATAAACACTAAAAAAGATTAAATGTTTGCTATTGTTGAAATATTGTTTATATTTAAATTTCAAATATTAACAAATTTGAATTTATTTTAGGTCAAAAGGGGTTCAGTTGATAAAAAGAAATTGTGAATCCCTATGCTAAATGATTTTCAGTTATATCAAAGTGATCACGATGCAGATTTTGCTTGGTAATTAAAAGTTCCTCGAGATTGTGTTATTAGACTAAATTCATGCTCGGTCTTTGTTTTGTGAGTACATGAGTATGGAAAGAGATATGAAATAGCATCTATAAATTTAAATGCATTTAAATTGTATTTAACTGAAATAAACAAATGTTCACTTTACTAGTAATATAATCTCTAGTGTAGTGATGATTGAGTTTAACTCTGCTGATCTCTTTCTCTGTTCTCCGAGCAGCTCGTGAGTTGGACGGCGTCAATCTGAGAGGGTTTTATATCTGGATGCTTCAGGACCATCATGATCTTCAGTTCGGTCTCTTCAGCTCCGCCGCTCATCACTCTCGACCCAAAGCGTCCGTCAGCCTGTACCGCGACATCATCACCCACCGCGGCTTTCCGTCTGCCACTGACCTGCGACCTTTGACCTGCCGGGACGCAGACAACGGGACGAGCTGCGAACTCTGCACACGCATCGCAAAGAACAAACCGCTGCTGTTCTTCAGCATCTGCTTGTCCATCAGCGCCTCCATGCTCTGCGCACTCGTCATCATCTCTGTGGTGAGGAAGAGGAGGAGAACGCCGATTAACGTCGGGCCGCAGAGACTCAGAGTCCAGCAGAGGTTCCCCATGATGAAGGTGGCACACAGAACAGGGCTCATGTGCAATTAAACCTTAAAATTAATGGAATAGTTCAGGCAAACATGAAAATACACTCATCATCAGGCCATCCGAGATGTGGATTAGTTTGTTTCTTCATCAGATTTGGAGAAATGTGTCACTGCATCACTGTCTCGGCAATGGATGCTCTGCAGTGAATGGGTGCCGTCAGAATGAGAGTCCAAACAAAAATCACAATAATCCACAGCACTCCAGGCCAACAGTTAACATCTTAAGAAGACAAAAGCTGCTTGTTTGTAAGAAACAAATCCATCATTAAGTCCATAATCATAGCAACAGTAAATTTTCAGCAAATTTTTTAATTTTGGGTGAACTATTCCTTTAAGCATTTAAACACTTTCGTGTATTGGCACAAAATTTGGTGGAAATGATCATCAGTGTGTTCTAAACGTGCCTGAAAAGTTTGAAAACAGCGCCACCTAGTGTTCAGAAGATACAGTCTAGTCCATGTCTATTAGAAAAACAAATCATTAAGGCATTTTAATTTTAAACCGTTGCTTCCACCCAAAATATGAGTCCACAGTCCATAATAACGCTTCCTCCAGTGAAAAAGTGCATCTCCTGTTGTCTCTCACATCAAAATCCAGACACATATTTGTTTAGAGCTGTTTTGGCTTGTAAACGCTGCTTGAACTGTGCAGATTTCTCTCCTGATTCAGACCATTGCTGAGCAAGTAAATCTGTTGAAAAAAAACCTCATCCTAATCTTGGATGGCCTGAGGGTGAGGACATTAAAGGAAATGTTCATTTTTGGATGAACTGTTGCTTCAAACACAGGAAAATATGCATAAACAAAGTGGAATATCATCCCAAATACTGCACATAATTAAACAACAAATATATCCAGATCGACTATGATTGTGCCACAAAATGCAGCAGTTTCGTGTTCAGTGTGGACTGATGTCTGTCACTGCATCTGGTTCAGAGTTAAAACACTTAGAAGTAAACCAGCAAACACAATGCACTTTAAAATGCACACATTTAACTACAGCCAACCTGAAAAGTTACGTGATAAAACTGCTTACAACCCAAACCCTAACTAACCCTGAAGCTTTCACACCATACGTGCAGAAAAAGTGCTTTCACAAGAAAAGTGCTTTTTTCCATCCAAAACAATAGTCCCACCTCAAAATATGACACGATACAGCTCAAATAATGCTTTAACAAAAATGCAAGCGTCACATTTCTGCTTTAAACTCTCCAGCATGATTCCTTCATTTAGTTCCTCTGCAAATATTTGACTCAAGATCTTGTCTTTCAGGAAGGTTTGTGTATATTTTGTGTCATATTTCTGGAGGAACTGTATCTGACCTTGCAGAATCATCCATCAGGAGGCGCTGCTGCATCTGAATCCACATTTGTTGGTATTGGTTCAAAAGATTAATGCCCGACTTTTACTTTTTGATGGATTTTGACTGAATTTTTAAAGTGAAGGAAAATGGAAACAATTTAATAATGAATGTGTGCTGTATATTCTGTAATACTGTAAATAATAATAACATTAAATAATATTGTTCAAAACTGCTTAAGATCAAGCTGTATCAAACCAGTCATATGGAAATGTACTATAACATATATTGTTTTATCTCAAGAGCAATATGGCCAGTGTGTTTACAGTATATTATCTGTAAGGCGATATATGTAATTTTCACACACGTACATTCTCTGGGTAGATGGAAATGTTTTTGTAACCTTTGTGTAAGTGAGTGATACCCAAAAGTCGCACTTGATTCCAACTCCGTAGAATTTATACCCATGGAAATAATTTAACACAGCAACACAAGTTCAATAGCCAATAAATGAAGAAAGAACAAAGACGTGACCTTCAAGTTCAACACTTTTATTAACAATCAGTAATGTAAACTCTGAATATACAATCAACTTCAATATATATACTGTATATATATATATATATATATATATATATATATAGCTTTAGGTCAAATATTAAAATCAAAATCCAGCATTCTTAAAATAATATAGGATTAACCAAGCCTGCAGGAAGAAGGGGAAGCAATAATTTAACAAATTAATAATTTAAATCAAGATAATATTTAGCCTACTTGAAATAGAAAATGAAGAGAAGTCTTGTTTTCTGAGAAAGTGAACAAATTAAGTGAATTTATTCTTGAAACAAGAACAAATATGTGTCAGTGAGCTATGACAACCATTTGAATTACACTGAATTTTTCTGAGCCTGTTGGCAGATTTTTTAATCATAAACTCACTTTATTTTATTAGTTTCTCAGAAAACAAGACTTATCTTATGCTGTTTTGCTTTTCAGTTGATCTTGATTTAAACTTTATACATTTGCACTGGAGAACAATACAAAATGCATCTTTATCCATTAATAGCCAATTAAAAATATTGATGTAGTCTGATAAAATAAAATATGCTAACAATGGAAATGTTTGAATGATTGCAACTCAAAACATGGACATTTTCTTATTTTAATTATTACTATTATTGTCCTGTTTATCTGGGTTAGTCACAATGATATTTAAATGTGTTTTTCAAGAGAGACCTGCTGATTAAAAAAAGGTATCAGAACCAGACAGCATAAAAATACTTTAAAGGTGCCATAGAATGGAAAACTGTATTTACCTTGGCATAGTTGGAAAATAAGAGTTATGTACATGACATACAGTGAGCCTCAAACACCATTGTTTCCTTCTTATGTAAATCTCGTGAATAAAAAAGACCACTGTAAAATAGGCGAATCAGAACATAACACCGACTGTGACGTTACTGTCGGGATCACTAATAGTTACGCCCCCTTATATTTGCATATACCCGCCCATGTTCTAGGCAGCCGCCAGCTGAACCATCAGAAGTTCTGCAGGTATTGTGAAGAAGCAAGTGAAGACAACAGCGAAAATGGCAGATCATGGAAATAAATGTTATATTCCAGGCTGTGCAGTGGATGTGAAGTGCAGGGATGGGTTGGTGTCTGTATTCAGAAAGGCACGGAAAGCAAATAACGCCTTCTAATAAAATAACGCGAGCCACTAAAGGGACATGGTTAGCTTGTTAGCAGTAGTCTGTTGCATTACAGTACATAAGAGTTCACTTACCACATAAACAGAGTAAGGAGAGATGACTGAGGATGATGGCGAATGATCCTGAGCACCACTGACAAGCATCTGATCTTGTAAAATGTGTGGTAAGTACTGCCGCTCCATAGTATAAACAGAGTATGTGCGATCGCGATTACTATTGTGCATTTGAAAGCAGTTTCAGTGCCCCGCATATTAATAGCGGCTCCCTGATGCCCGCATTCTATATACAGTATAATTACCCGATGATATAACTGCGAGAGAAAGTATTGAAATATATATTTTCCCTGTGTTTCCTTCCTGTGAGCTACTGAAATGAGCTGCACTGTGAAACAGCCAATCAGAGCAGAGCTCAGCATTATTATTCAGAATGAAATGGTTTGTTATTGGCTTATTTGGAAGGGTCCAAATAAGCCAATAACAGACCATTTCATTCTAGGGAGAAATCCTAGGGTTGTAAATGCACATGTAAAACTGTTTCTGGAGAATTTTTGCCCTTACCTAAGCCACATACCTTCTATGTAGATATCAGAGAACAATCTAAAATATTGTACCAATATGGCACCTTTAAAATAAATATGTACAATTACAATAAATAAAAGCATGTAGAATTTGGGTAGAAAAGAGCAAAACAATAATTTTTAACAATTTACAGTCAAGCGATTTGAATAATGGTCTTAACTATAGTTTTAACTTTGATATGAATAATTAGATTTTTAGAAGTTGTAAATTAAACAAAGTTCATTGGAGTACGTTTTGCTTTGAAATGTAATGTTTAATTCAATGCGTTACTTGCCGTCTGTAATTATTTGTGAAATTTACCAGCAATTTCTGAGTGAAAATTGTTTCTACATTAACATCAACATCAAGTGAAAGATTTTTTAAATGTTTGCAGGTCAAAAAATCATCAGGACTTGGTTGTAACAAACCCCTTAGGCTAAAAAAAAAAAAATACAAATCATCACTGAAGGCTTACTTAACTGGAGTCAGTTGCAGTCGGTTGTTGAAGATGATAAAGCAAATTTCCAAAAAAGTGAAATGAACAAAAACCTCTCCTTTTATGGCATCAAACCCATGACTGTCTTATAAAGATATGAAGGTTTTTATTTTTTTTTTTTTTTTTTTAATTATTATTATTTTTAAAAACCAGATAAAGATTCAGATCAGATCTTATTTTTTATTTTTTATTTTAGTTATTTATTTTGATCATGGACTTTTTGGAGTGGTGCAGGTCTACTGTGATGTGGTGTCCGGTGAACAAAACGACCGATGACACTGGACGGTACGCATTTTAATGTGTTTTATCTTGCAAAAAGATATTTTATTATCAGATGCACCCCAGTTTCAATTTTCAATTTTAATTTATTTAACAGGGACGGTGCTCATTAATCAACAGCAAAATACTGTAAAATCGTCGTTTGAGAGTTATGAAAAGGGTTTTGGTAATAAAGAAGGCGAATACTGGCTGGGTGAGTGTTTTTGTGATGTTTTGGGCTAAAAGGCAAACAGAGAAAGAATTAAAAATCAATAACACGTAAAACTTGGACATCTCATCAGGAATGCAGTATAAATGCAGATTATTATTTTTTTATTGAAGTTATTAAACCAGTTTCATGTTTTTAATAGGTGTAGAGTACATTCATCAGTTAAAGTGTGGGCCTTACTATAAACTCAGAGTAAATTTGGAGGACTTTCAAGGGCAAAAGGTTTATGCTCTGTACAAGTCCTTCATGTGGACGGTGAGACTGATGGGTACAAACTGCATGTGAGCAGCTTTGTAAATGGAGGAGCAGGTGAAACAAACTGCTGTCATCTCATTTTCCAATTTTCGTGAGACTGTAATGAATAACAATTTAGGCAAATAAAATTCTAGGCTATAATAGACAGAGTTTTAAAGGTAAGAGAATGTTTCTAACCATAATGTTTTAACTGATGCTTTTAATAAAAGTTATTTTATTTAAAGAACTTATTTTATTTTATATATCCAAATGAAAGTGTCTTTATAATGAAAATTTCTCCTTTCTATAGGTTACTCTTTGGGTCAACAAAATGGAATGAAGTTCTCAACCTTTGACAAAGTCCAGGACTTCAGGAGACAATACTTTCTAGGAGTTGTTACTGCTAAAAGTTATTACACAAACCCGTTCTGGTGTCTAATTGTGGGCTAAAGATCATGATAACAGTCTTACTATTGGGACCACCTAGTACCACTGGAAGAGCAACTGGAGATCTCTGAAGTCCATCACCATGAAGATCAGGCATGTGAAGTAGAGGAGTTTCCAGGTTTCCATCCTTATATTTCAGGGGGTCCTTTACAAATGCTTGACTGCCTTTTGAGTGATGAGAAAAATTTAAAATGTTCATTAAACCCCCCATGGGAAAGGAATCATTCTATTACCTAATATTTTAATTATTTGAAATTTCACTCATAGTCTTGCACATGAAACAACTAATTTGACAAGTGCCTGAAAAGGAAGGAACAATTTTATATATTAACATACAGTGTCTTTTTTTGTCCAATAAGTAGTGTCTCTGTCTTGCCCGAATTTGACCGGAGAAAATTATTGGTCATCCAATCTTTTACATCTTTAACACACTTGGTTAGCTTAGTTTATTTAGAAGTTTCATGTTGTCTTGTTGAAAGATATAGATGAGGAACATCAGCATAACAAGGCAAACTAATCCCATATTTTCTAATAATATTACCATGGGGCAGCATGTATATTGAAAATAGCAGAGGGCCTAAAACAGATCTGTGTGGCACTCCGTACTTTATTGGTATTAGTTGAGATGAATCCCTGTTTAAAAAAACAAAGTGGTAATGGTCAAACAGATAGGATGTAAACCATCTTAAAGCCTAAGCACTAAGATCAAGGAAAACTAGCAATGAGATGCAGCATTTGGAATTTTAACAAGTGCAGTTTCTGTGCTATGAAACCTGGCCTGAAACCTGACTGAAATTCTTTGTAGGTATCAAATATGTACTGTATGTTTATGTTTAATATACTTGAAACATATGCTAAAACTCGTCAATACACTGATATTATATCAGTAAATATAAAAGATAGAAAGGTATTTAAAACATTAATTACAAAAACATATATAAACATATTTTTTGTTGTTGTTGTTGTTGTTGTTTATGTGGTGTTTTATTAAATTTGTATATAAATAAGATATGTGTTTTTGCTATATAATACCATATAGAAGTCATTAACATATGTGCAAATTGTACTATGGAGATTCTGTGTTGTCAACATGTCAGTCATGTTGTCTAAAGATACTGGTGACTTGAGCAGGTTGCAAAATTACTAAAAAATAAAGCAACTTCTCATACCTCAGTGAAAGATTGGCTTATTATCTCCAGATCACCAGTGAAGCACAACGACTCTGACAATGAGTTGACTTTTTTAATAACAGATGTTGTGAAATAAATGAATGTATTGAAATGTGGAATAGATCACCAAGCAGCCCTGGGTGAACTTCAGTCTTGAATTAACTGTTGAGATTAGGTCTATTTCAAAGAAACCTAGTTCATTTTAAGGTTGTAAATTTGTTACTTTTTTAACCTGGCAGCACATTTGTGTGAACTTTCTCTTTCTTTCTTTGTTTTTATAACCGCATTAATGGTTCGATGTTTTGATTCACGAACCCGTGTTGAAGTTCCAATCTGAATCAAATGATTTACGATGCTTTGAAGTTCCGATCGATCTGAATCAAAGATTCAGGAACCCACTCAGAAGTTCCCATCTGAATCAAAAGATTCGCAAAGCGGCTTCAAAGTCCCGATCTAAATCGGACCTCGCCTCATAAGTATCTGCTTGCCAAATAAAATAAAGGAAATAACGTTTGAATTAATTAACAAACGCTATCCAAACGAGGCCTTTAGGAAATATAGGCCTAAGTCTGACATTGACGTGAATTGCCGATTTTGTCGTTCTTCTGAGGAAGACTTCATTCATTTGTTTTGGCAATGTGATTACAGATTTTTTGGTGTTTATCCAATCTTATTTTATAAGGGCTGTTTAACTATTTAAAAGATTATGGGAAAAATGTACATAATTAATTTGTTTCCTGTTAGCTAAGTTTATTCATATACAAAGGTTTACTGGCTCCAAACCTTTCTTTTCTTTGTTTAGAATTGACCTGGACAAATATTCGTAAACTTTCCACAGTTCTGTTAATCCAAAAACACTGAAAACGGTATCTTTATATTCTTAATTGGTGTCTTTTTAAGATGTAATTGTATTGTTGTTTTTTGTTACCCTAGCAATATGTTTCTCTCCCTGTATATTCTTGTATTATTATTGTTTTTTTTCCCCCTTTGTCTTTTGCTTTGTCTCCATGTAAATGTAATTGTTCTTTTATTTAAAAATCAAATGATTTGCAATATGCGCTCCGAATTCCATTATTCAGATTTGAATCAAGACTCACAAAAGTCCCGATCTAAATCAAATGATTCGCGATATGTGCACCGAAGTTCCGATCTTAAAAGATTTGCGAACCCACTCCAAACTTCTGATCTACATCAAATGATTTACAATGCTTTGAAGTTCCAAAATTTGAAAAATGAATAGCTTTTTTTTTTTACTAGTGAATAACTTGAAATGAATGATGGAAGTACAGGTGTGAGTTTTAATTAATCGGATCGGTTCCAGCGTAAATGACTCACTCAATTAAATCGGTTTGTCTGTTCCTCCCCTTTTCTCGACACCGCCAGTATTACTACTGGCTTCACTCGCTAGTTTTATGAGATTAATTGAAATAAGCGAGAAAAGTATTATGTTTACAAACAAAAAATAAATATCCATATGAACATGCAGGTGAGGTGACCGGTTTACTGCTAACTAGTGAAACACTGCATTAATATGACCAGCTGCAGATCAAAATACACGTTAGATGGAAACATTGCGCATTATGATGGAGTTTGTAGTTCAGTTGGTGACAGTTCAATAGGAAATCAGCTGAAAGGATCAAGTCATCTCATACCATTGAAGTGAATGTTCAAGTTATCAGAATTGTAATAAATATTTGAGAAATTGTTGTATCTGACTGTATTAGTCCATACAGTGTAATATTCAAAGAGCAAATGGGAGAAGCATGATGAACACAAAACAGGTGAAATGTGTTGAAAAAATTTACATTTATTCATTTTGCAGACTCTTTTATCCAAAGCGACTACAACGAGGAATACAACAAGCGATTCCTTCATTCAGAATGATTCCTTGACAAAGTTCTGTAGTGTGTTTTGTTCCAGTGCTCATGAATCAGTTATCTTGTGTTTGTCAGATGTACAGTGGGTACGGAAAGTATTCATACCCCCTTAAATTTTTCACTCTTTGTTATATTGCAGCCATTTGCTAAAACCATTTAAGTTCATTTTTTTCCCTCATTAATGTACACACAGTACCCCATATTGACAGAAAAACACAGAATTGTTGACATTTTTGCAGATTTATTAAAAAAGAAAAACTGAAATATCACATGGTCCTAAGTATTCAGACCCTTTGCTCAGTATTTAGTAGAAGCACCCTTTTGATCTAATACAGCCATGAGTCTTTTTGTTAAAGATGCAACAAGTTTTTCACACCTGGATTTGGGGATCCTCTGGCATTCCTCCTTGCAGATCCTCTCCAGTTCTGTCAGGTTGGATGGTAAACGCTGGTGGACAGCCATTTTTAGATCTCTCCAGAGATGCTCAATTGGGTTTAAGTCAGGGCTTTGGCTGGGCCATTCAAGAACAGTCACGGAGTTGTTGTGAAGCCACTCCTTCATTATTTTAGCTGTGTGCTTTGTTATTTTAGCTGTGGGTCATTGTCTTGTTGGAAGGTAAACCTTCGGCCCAGTCTGAGGTCCTGAGCACTCTGGAGAAGGTTTTCGTCCAGGTTATCCCTGTACTTGTCCGCATTCATCTTTCCCTCGATTGCAACCAGTCGTCCTGTCCCTGCAGCTGAAAAACACCCCCACAGCATGATGCTGCCACCACCATGCTTCACTGTTGGGACTGTATTAGACAGGTGATGAGCAGTGCCTGGTTTTCTCCACACATACCGCTTAGAATTAAGGCCAAAAAGTTCTATCTTGGTCTCATCAGACCAGAGAATCTTATTCAGGTGTTTTTTAGCAAACTCCATGCGGGCTTTCATGTGTCTTGCACTGAAGAGAGGCTTCCGTCGGGCCACTCTGCCATAAAGCCCCGACTGGTGGAGGGCTGCAGTGATGGTTGACTTTCTACAACTTTCTCCCATCTCCCGACTGCATCTCTGGAGCTCAGCCACAGTGATCTTTGGGTTCTTCTTTACCTCTCTCACCAAGGCTCTTCTCCCCCGATAGCTCAGTTTGTCCGGACGGCCAGCTCTAGGAAGGGTTCTGGTCGTCCCAAACGTCTTCCATTTAAGGATTATGGAGGCCACTGTGCTCTTAGTGCACTTAACCTTAAGTGCAGCAGAAATTTTTTTGTAACCTTGGCCAGATCTGTGCCTTGCCACAATTCTGTCTCTGAGCTCTTCAGGCAGTTCCTTTGACCTCATGATTCTCATTTGCTCTGACATGCACTGTGAGCTGTAAGGTCTTATATAGACAGGTGTGTGGCTTTCCTAATCAAGTCCAATCAGTATAATCAAACACAGCTGGACTCAAATGAAGGTGTAGAACCATCTCAAGGATGATCAGAAGAAATGGACAGCACCTGAGTTAAATATATGAGTGTCACAGCAAAGGGTCTGAATACTTAGGACCATGTGATATTTAAGTTTTTCTTTTTTAATAAATCTGCAAAAATGTCAACAATTCTGTGTTTTTCTGTCAATATGGGGTGCTGTGTGTACATTAATGAGGAAAAAAATGAACTTAAATGGTTTTAGCAAATGGCAGCAATATAACAAAGAGTGAAAAATTTAAGGGGTCTGAATACTTTCCGTACCCACTGTATATGGATAACCTGTAGAAAACAATTATAGAATTAGTTTGAATATGTTAAAAACCAGATGTGTTTTAAAGGCCTCATGGCCTACATGACTAATAAACATACTCCATCATACGTCCAACTTGTTTTTTGAAACGTTGGCCATGTTTAGGTTGAGAATCCAACTCTATAGCAGTGTAAATAAGTCAGAATGCATGAAATAGAATTAGACCTCCCCTTTAAACACAGTTTGCTCCTCCCACAATACAACACAAATACAAACAGCAATAAAACCACACTTCTCTCATCAGGTGGCTGTCAAGTTCATTCTTCACATGCGCAATGTTTGGTAATTGCAATAGATTGTATTTGGGACTATTTATATTGAGCAGTGTAACTTTTTTTTACTTATTTTATTTTGATAATGGACACACTGTCTGCGATGTCAAGTATGCTAGAACTGATATGTTGTGCGTGTGCGTGCGAGGCGCCTGCGCGATCACTTGAATTGGTTCCTTATGATAGTAAAATCAAGGATAAGAGTGAGACAACACATGAAACTATAAAGTGTCTTTTCACTTTAGTTTTATAAACTATAAACTTGTGCTTTTCAAAAAAACAAAAACAAAAACCAGATGTTGCTTTTTGCCATCTTGATTTCCCTTCCTTTAACTTGTTGCGCATACATTTTTTTAACAGAAACTCAGCATATAGAACTTGTTACAGTTTCGTTCTGTTAAACTGTAAATTAAGTCAAATATATTTCGCGAATATAGGGCTATTTATTCATTTTATATATGTGATTTTATTCAGTTTTTCTCTGTTTATAGAATTGCTTATGACTATATGTTGTTTTATTTCAGCTTTATTTTAATTAACAGAAATGTTTTAATAGTGTTATTTAACTTTCATAACCCTACCTGAATGGCAAAACATCCATAACTGCAGTACACTTTTAACACGGCAGTGCACATACTTACTTGTCGGCAACCTGCCAAAATAAAAGCTTGCTAATTTTAGGTTTGAAAATGATGAAAATTCTTATAAAAAATAATAATAAATGAAAATGTAAGTATTAGCATTATATTTTTACCTTGTACTATAAAATAATTGTATTTTTATTTAATACTCACTTTTTATTTTAAAATATAATAGTATAATCACATTCTAATTATTATTTTCTTTCTTATTTTACATTTACATTTATTCATTTAGCAGATGCTTTTGCCAAAGCGACTTACAATTGAGGAATACAAGCGATCCATGATAAAGCGGTGAAGAAACTCAGGAAGTGCTCGAAATACAAAGTTTCAGACATTGTTCAGATTAGTACGAGCTAGACAGGGAGGGATTAAGGAAAGAGAAAGCAAAGTTTTTCTCAAACTTCATTAAATGTGTAAGTAATAGTGCACAAATTGTTCTCACCCAACAGAGTACAGATATACAAACATTTTATTTTCTTATTGGTATTTAATATTTATTTCAGCTGTTGAAAACTAAGGGTGACACCACTTGCCACCACAAATAAAGAAAAATAATTTTCATTCAAGCACATTTTCATTTTACATATGTTTGTAAACCTACATCACACGTCTGATCTTCATGGTGATGGACTTCAGAGATCTCCAGCTCTTCTTCCAGTGGTACCAGGTGGCCCCTATATTAAAACTGCCATCGTGATCTTTAGCCCACAAATACAGACCAGTAGGGTTTGTGGCATAACAAGCTGAGTACCAAAACCCTCCTAGATAGTATTGTTTAGCGCAGTTGCGATCATCTGAAAGATCTTGGTCTTTGTCAAAGGTGGAGAACTTTGCTCCATTGTGTGGACTCAAAGAGTCACCTGCAGAAAGAAAAAAAAAAAAAACTTTCATTATAAAGACACTTTCATTTGGACATCAATGTATAATTTGGATGCAATCAAAATGTTCAATCAGGTTTTAGGCATCGTAAACTTTCCATCCTCCCTTCTTATAACTAAATTACAGATGCATGTCCACCTCTGGTTCAAAGAGCGTTATGGGGGGCATTCCCCATCCCAACGAGGAGCCACTACCCATGGCCCAGACACACTCAAAAGCCACAATACACATATGAAAGGACACTGGCTCCATTTATCCATAATCAAACTGTTCTAAAATATATGTTGTGTATTCCTGTGTTGTATGCACACTGATAAAAATGATTTTGTGGTGAAGTAAATACTACAGAAAAACAAATGTAATTTCTACATTAAATAATTTAGTTCAGGCAAGAATTTAAATAAAAGAGTAAATTCAATATTAGTACTCAATTTAAGTGTGTAGAATTTAAAGTTTGAACTTATAAGTATATTTTACTTGGAATTGTTTGTTATTTTTACAAATATTGTTTAAGTAAATATCAACGTCATGATCCCGTTGTTCCCATCATGCACTTGGGCATGAATAATTAATAAGGTAATTTTTTATTTGCTGTTTTCGAGATGTATTTACAGTTTTGTGGTTGCTTTTGTTGTTAGGTGAAGTAACTTGCTGTTTTGTGACATCTGGAGTTCATTTTTTACTCAAAATGGCCCATTCATACTCAAACACTATTCACTGATTGTCACCGTCATTGTGTATCATGTGCCAAGTATTCAGGCCTCTGTGTTCATTCAGTTAATAACTATATTGAGTCAACATATTATCTTAAAATGAATAACGAGCAGTCTACTTGCTTACATACATGCTTGTAACTTCACCACATGCCTTATATGCATTTTTTTTTTTTTTTTCAGTTCTATATTGTTTGAGTAAAGTTTATAAACCGTGACTGAGTGAAATGTACTTGAGTATTGTAGGGTAAACTTAATTATTTTAAGTAGAAATTACTCATCAAACTCTACCTGGTCATGTGAGTAACATCTGCCTGCAAAACCGGAGGCTGCATTTTCAGGAACGCAGTCCTAGGACCGCATTTCTAGGACCCTAGGTTTTTAGTGACAGCGCCACCTACCGAATTAGAGGACCAGCGAAGATGGATGACAGTCAGAGTGTGAGTATCAAATGTGAATACATTTTTATTTGTTTAACATTAAAAACAATTGTGATGCATTTCATTGGAAAGTTAACGTAGCCGAAGTGATCGTGATTTGCTAAATAGTCTTGAATTCATAGCCATCATATATTAGCCTCTAATGCTGTAAAATGAATTGTTAGCTTGATAAGCCTGTTGAATTATTGACAGCACAATAAACTGTAGCACGTTCGTTGTGAAAGCTTGTTAATTACTCACTGTTTTTCCATTTTAATTAAGTTAAAATAATCTTAATGTTTTAACTGTCATGTGCACATTCAGCCTGTTTAACGTTACCCCACAATACATGTTATGAGTACGTCTCTTCATTTTAACATGGTTTTATAATGTTGGTTGAGACATATGACATTTTAATAGTCAGACATAACAGAGAGGCCATCATAATAATTGACTGTTAAAATACCACGTGTTAGATTGTGTCATTTACTGTGTACTGTACTCTATATGAAGTGCTTTCAAGGACACAGCTCAGGGCAGGCAATAGTATGACAAAAGATAAATAAATAAATTGGTCAAGTATTGGAATTGTTTTTACACAATGTCCAATGTATCCTTTTTTTTTTTTAAGTTATATTTTTGGGCTTTTTTTATGCCTTTATTAGATAGGACAGTAGTAGAGAGCAGACAGGAAAGCATTGGGTGGAGAGAGGGGGCGGAATCGGCAATCGAACTCGGGTCGCCGTGAGCACAGTTGCGCTATATGTCGACCAATGTATCCTTTTTTTAAGCGTTAACAGTATTTCTGTTAACCTAGCAGTGATTATTTTCTCCATTTACTATTTCAGTGAAGTGGAAGAATTGAATAGGGTGATAGAGAAACAATTGAGAAAAGAGGGGAGAGCATCCGGGTGGTAGGTAGTGCTGCTGCATACATCACAACGTGTGCTTTAAATATTTAAAGTCATGTCAATAATATGTTATTTCTATTCAGATTTCATGCATCTCTCTCTATTATTTTTTTTCTCAGTTCAGATGGGCTTTATTGACATGAATGTTTCAAGAACCTTTGTTCCCACAACATCAAAATATTTTTTTTCCAAATCTTTGAACAGTATGCAATAATAGTATTATGAACATTAATTGGTATGAAGATTGATATAATTATTTTTGGATCGTATATGTGTGTGCGCTCTGTGGTAACTAAGATCTTTTAAATATGAAATTTAAAATTAGAGAGTAGAACTTCTAATGTTCAACTAAATGTTCCTTATTTCATTCACTTCTCTCTCTTTCTCTCTCTTAGGAGTCAGTGAAGACGTCGTCCATGAAGTTCTTTCTATGTGGTTCATGTCATGAACAAATTTGTTTTTGTGTGTTCAAGTTCAACTGTTGTAATATATTATTTTATAAAATATACACAATCTTAAATCTACCCCCAGAGTCATCCTTGTGTCTTCCCTCTGTACTTGAAAATGTTGATGTTGATCTAGTGACTGAAAAGACTATGATTCCTTGTTTATTTTATTTGAGTTATTATATTATGCTACTTAGACCCAATAATTACTCAACATTCCTAGGAACCAGGTTTAATTGCAATGAAGAAAGTAGTATTTGGGTGTAATAAAACTTTTAAAAAACCTCTAAGATTCTAATGTAGTTAAAACTGGGTGGAAATACTGCCTTAGTGGCACTTTTTTCGGTCCTCCAAAACTAGGGTCCTGGAAATACGTTACTGGGACTGCGGTCCTCCGGCTCGGTAGGTGGCGCTGTCACAAACAACTAGGGTCCTAGAAGTGCGGTCCTACAACTGCGGTCCTGAAAGTGCGGCCTCCGGTATTGCAGACGGATAATATTGGGTCATGTTAAATTTACTTATTTCCTTTACTAATTTTAGATAACTTAGTTAAGTAGATTTGACTTAATTCCTTATTTACATATTACTTAAAAAATATTTGTGCAAAAACTTGCAAAAGAAAAATTAAGTAAATTTAACTTCTTATTTTTTTCAGTGCATGTTCCTAGGTTATAGTAGCTTAGTTATAACTCCGTAGTACTGTAGTGAAGCCCCAATTACTTAGGTTTAGACATATGAATGCATCACTGCCTTAATGTTTTGCAAACCCTGGCATGTTAGGCAGTGTTGCCAGTTTAGCAATTTTGTAGCTAAATTTAGTGACTTCCCCACCCCTTTTGAGACTTTATTCAAAGGTTTAGGGACAAATATAGCAACTTCTTGGACAAACCTTATCCAAGTTCTCATCTTGCCCATTGATCTATATTCATCTTTATATAGATCAGTGAATTTGCCATTATGATGTCATCTAGTGATGTTTAGCTATCAGTTTTAGCTACTTTGAATTGAAAGCAGTTGGCAACACTGATGTTAGGTATCAAAACGACTGTCTTCTGATTCCCAGATTAATGGTGTATAGTATGTCACCATAACTTGCACCATACTCTTTTTACCACACTTTGGCTTAATATTGTGCAAATCCTCCAGACCAGCAATAGATATGCAAATGAGCTGTAAATGGAGACAAAGAAAATATCTCCCGCACAAAATTCACGCCTTGTATTGGCCATTCCACTAAAGATGTGTGTGACTGGAGAACCATTAAAAGTCCCTAACCCAATCCAATCATTGCTCAAACCCTTTGAGCCACACTCTCCAAGACTCTCCAAGACACTCTCCTCTGACCTGGCAGTTTTCATCTTCAAGCAACTTTGTTGATTTGCTGTGGACTCTCTGATCTTCAGAAGAACCAGATGAAAACAAGCCAGTGCAGGTATACTCTCAAAAATAAAGGTGCTTCATGATGCCATAGAAGAACCTTTTTTGTCTAAATGGTTCCATAAAGAACCTTTAACATCTGCAGAACCTTTCTGTTTCACAAAAGTTTCTTTGTGGCAAAAGAAGGTTCTTCAGATTATAAAAAGGTAAGAAAGAGATGGTTCTTTAAAGAAGCTTTGACTGAATGTTTCTTTGTGGAACCAAAAATGGTTGTTCTATGGCGTCGCTGTGAAGAACCTTTTAAGCACCTTTAGTTTTAAGAGTGTAACCGTTTCCAACTAGTTAGATGTGTGTCTAAGTTTGGGCCCCTTTTCAAGGTGATTTTTGATTTGTTAAAACCCTTCAATCACTATCAGCTGTTTCTGTGTGCTGCTCACAAGTCAGTCACTGAATGTTGATCTTGCTACATGCTTACTGCTAGTACTGTATAAAGAAGGGAAGCTATTCTTCCTTGTCAGGAAAATAATCTTTCCTAGAATTGATATATGATTATATTGTCTGCTCAGTGGACAGACAGATCAAATAATTGTAAGATTGATTCTGCTACAGTTAATTCTAATATTTGATCTATGTATTCATAACTAATTATAACAAGTTATAATTATAAACATATTTCCCTTTTGAGCTAATTTGCAACATAAAATAAAATGTTTTTTTTTCTTTTATAAAATAACTTTTATTAAAAGCATTTAAACATTATGGTTTAAAACATTCTCTACCTTTTTTAAAAGCCTTTATTATAATATTATTTGTTTAAATTCATCATTATGGTCACAAATTCAGAAATTGGAAGATTGCATGAATGTAGTTTGTCTCTGCAGTTTGTCTCACCTGCTCCTCCATCTACAAAGCCGCTCACATGCAGTTTGTATCCATCAGCCTCAGAGTCCACAGAGAAAGACTCGTACAGAGCGTAAGCCTTCTTTCCTTGAAAGTCCTCCAAATCTACTCTGAGTTTATACTTATATCTGCGCGTCAGCTGGTGAATGAATTCTATGCCTATTAAAAACATGAAAGGAAACTGGTTTAATAACTCAAAGTACATATAATCTGCAATCTGCATTTATAATACAGTCCTGTTTAAATGGATAGTTCACCCAAAAACAAAAATTAGCCAAAGATTTACTCACCCTCAGGGCATCCTAGGCATGTCTGATATTCCTCTTTCAGATGAACACATTCGGAGTTATGTTCCACATTGTCCTGTCTGTTCCAATCTGTATAATTGCAGTGAATGGTTTATTAACACCCCGGAGCCGTGTGGAGTAGTTTTGTGAGAGATGGATACTAGTTTTTTCAGATTCAGAAACAGGGGCACCATTCACTGCAGTTATACAGATTGGAACAGACAGAACAATGTGGAATATAACTCAGAATGTGTTCGTCTGAAAGAGGAATGTCAGACACGCCTACGATGCCCTGAGGGTGAGTAAATCTTGGACTAATTTGAATTTTTGGGTGAAATATCCCTTTAAATGTCCAAGTTTATTGTGTCATTCTCATTTTTAGCTCAAAACGTCACAAAAACACTCACCCAGCCAGTATTCGCCTTCTTTACATTTACATTTACATTTATGCATTTAGCAGACGCTTTTTATCCAAAGCGACTTACATTGCATTCAAGGTAGTTTTTTTTTTTTTTTTTTACATTTTATCAGCTCTTGCTTTCCCTGGGAATCGAACCCATGATCTTGGCGTTGCTAGCGCCATGCTCTACTATTTGAGCTACAGGAAAGCTCTTTATTACCAAAACCCTTCTTATAACTCTCCCATGGCCTAAAGAAATTCACCTCGCCGTCCATTCGCCTGAGAATCACCTGAAACATTCAGAAGTCATTCATTGCTTTCACACAGCAATCATCATTTCACATCATTCATCTTTTAAAAGATGTTTAAGGTGTACAACCTTTGATAAGCTTCGTTTAACAACAAATGTAAATTATGTGGTGTGATTTCTGAGTGATTTCAATGACTGTTTTCTAGGGCTGCCCCCTAATATTTAACTAAACTTTAGTCAACCAGAAGAGGCTTGGTCGACCAGAATTTTATTAGTCGCAGAAAAAAAAAAAAATTCCACACTGGCAAAGCCACACACTCAGTGAGGAGAGATCGTTAACGGCCGGTCAAGGTACTCGGGCAGGACATCCAAACGCTCGCCTATCATTCATCGACTTATCTAAAATATGTTAGTATAGCAGCAATTTTGCATGGCCGCTCAATCTAATGTTAACCTAGAGAAATGTGCGCTATTCAAGTGTCTGTGTGGTAGCTGAACAGTAGCTCACTGCAGGACAGATGAAGGCGTCGGTGCGCTCACTTACTCTTAAAATACTCCCTAATTTTTGCTCATACAGATAAGAGTAATACAGCTTTTGAATCTGTAAAGACTCTATATTTATTTATGTGCACTCACAATAACAACAAAACATTGCGCTTTTGTAAAATAATGAAGCAAACAGGATGCTCTTTCTGTCTCGGTCTCTGTGAACTTGAGCGTGAAACTCCGTGTAAACTTACCTTACAGATATCTATAGAGAGCAAAATGTCTACTTTCAAATTAACCAATTCAAATGGAAAACAATATCCTCAGATTGTGTAATCCATATGAAACATACTGCGAGTCAGTGTCGCCGACTTCATCTTTTAAACCAAAAACAAAGAAAGCACTAGTTTATCAAGAAATTAGTAATGTTAATGCAGTCTCCTTGCTGTTTTTCCTTGACACATTCATAATCATTACTTCTGCCAGTGTGCTGTGGCAAGCTTCATGCGTGCCCTTGAGCACTTATTAGGCTATGTAGGCAGTTAAAAGCTCATATTTATACATTGTAATGGTTTATTAATAAACGTGCGATTAGTCGACTAATGCTTCAAACGAACGACTACTAGTCGACCAGAAAAATCTTTATTCGAGGGCAGCTCTACTGTTTTCCAACAGACTTTTATCTTCATGCTGAGATATAAAGAGCACAAATAAAAGCACTGAGTGACTATTTGAATAATAATTTTAAGTTACTAGAAATCGTAATAAAATGTCCTTCTGCAAGATAAAACACATTGAAATGCGTACCGTCCAGTGTCCTTGGTCATTTTGTTCACCGGACACCACATCACAGTAGACCTGCACCGCTCCATCTTTTAAGGTGATGGTGTACACGCCACTTTTTTCCGCATTAACGTCAGAGCAGTCGGTGGCAGGAAAACAATCAGGGTTGGGCTCAGTCCCCATCAACACGGGAAACAGTGCAGACAAACACAGCAACACCTGAGAGACACAAACTCAAGATCTGAGCCTGATGATCGAAGTCTGACAAAATCACACTCACATTCTCACATACAGAAACTCACAATCATGTTTGTGATCATCGCTTCAGACGTCCAGCTCAGAGGATCAGATGCACCTGAAATACAGTTCAGACAGTCTCTTTATTAGAGCATGAACATGCATTCTGTCATTTTCTGAAGAAAGAAACCATATTATATATTTGCTGAGACCTGCATAATTATAAAACTCACCGTATATGCTGAGAATCTTGTGAATGTTCAAGTGACGGATGCATCTTTAAATATCTTTCTGATCATCAGGATCCTCCTCCTTACCTTACAAAAAAAAAAAAAACCTTCATATCTTTACAAGACAGTCATGGTTTGATGCCATAAAAGGAGAGGTTTTTGTTCATTTCACTTTTGACAATCTGCTTTATCATCTTCAACAACTGACTGCAATGGTCTCCTAGTTAAGAAAGCCCTCAGTGATGATTTGTATTTTCTTAGCTTAAGGGGTCTGTTACAACCAGGTCCTGATGACCCTTTGACATGCAAACATTTAAAAAACGTCAATCTGATTTTCACTGAAGAAAAAAAAAAAAAAGCGTGGAAACAATTTTCGCTCAGAAATTGATAGTAACTTTTACCAATAATTACAAAGAACGTCTCGGTTACGTATGTAACCCTCGTTCCCTTTCAGTCGGTCACTCCGAGTCACGTCGGGTGACTGACGAATTGGGATCTCGCTTAGAGAGACCAATCCACTTCGAGTGTAACTAAACGAGCCAATGCACATTGGCATGCGATTATTGCATCCAGCTGCCGCTGATCACAGCGTGAGTATAAGTAGGCAGCAGGTGCAGCGCATATTCAGGTTTTCGCTGAGGAGCCGAGCCGGTGAGCCGGTGACCCGGCCGCTCAGCAGTGGTACAGCAGCCGTGGTACAGCAGCCGTGGCGACGGGACGTGACGTCTCCGTTCCCTCCTTCAGGGAACGAGGGTTACATACGTAACCGAGACGTTCCCTTTCAGTCGGTCACTCCGAGTCACGTCTGGTGACCGACGAATTGGGATCCCTACCAAAGGGCCACGGATACTGCCGCTTCCAGTGTCTTGTGGAAGCCTCCTGCGCCCCTACTTTTTGGCGTAGGTCAGGGCTCACCACAAGAAGACCAGCTACTGTTGCTATGGCACTACCCACTCAGTAAGACTGGATAACACTGGGAAAACGTACCTGTTCCACTTGGAACAGGAACGCTGCGGAAACCCAACCTTCCCGAAGGAGGTTCAGAAGCACTTACACATATAACAACCGTTTAGGTGAATATGGAAGATTAGAGGTGACTGTAGACTCTTGGGTAATGGCAGAAAGTCTGCCGGGGAAACACGGGCTCTGAGGCTATACCGTGGACTTACACATATGGGATCCAATTAGGTCTATACATAGAAATGTTAATTCATGCGTTTATGACCTCAAGGTTAGACTATTGTAATGCTTTATTGGGTGGTTGTTCTGCACGCTTGATCAACAAACTACAGTTAGTCCAAAATGCAGCAGCTAGAGTCCTTACTAGAACCAGGAAATATGACCATATTAGCCCGGTTCTGTTAACACTGCACTGGCTCCCTATCAAACATCGGATAGATTTTAAAATCTTGTTAATTACTTATAAAGCCCTGAATGGTTTAGCTCCTCAGTACTTGAGCGAGCTCTTATCACATTATAGTCCTCCACGTCCAATGCGTTCTCAAAACTCCGGCCGTTTGATAATACCTAGAATATCAAAATCGACTGCGGGCTGCAGATCCTATTCCTATTTAGCACCCAAACTCTGGAACAGTCTACCTAACACTGTTCGGGAGGCAGACACACTCTGTCAGTTTAAATCTAGATTAAAGACCCATCTCTTTAGCCTGGCTTACACATAACACATTAATACGCTTCTATTATTCAAATCCGTTAAAGGATTGTTAGGCTGCATTAGTTAGATCAACTGGAACCGGGAACACTCCCCATAACACACGATGTACTCGTTACATCGTAAGTTGAATGGCATCTACGCTAATATTTGTCTGTTTCTTTCCTATTCTGTTTCTCAGTCCTTATCCGGTCAGATGGTGGATCAGCACCAAGAGATGATGTCTACAGCCCTGATCGTCAGTGGAGACCAGGACACCCAGATGACCCCCAGAGACATATCCCCAGGGAAAACCTTGATTGAATACAATAAAACTAAAAAATAACAAAATAACTAAAATATAATAAAAAACCTAACTACATAATACTACTATTGTTAGAAATTGCAACAAAATTAAAATAGAAATATAAACTTTTGAACTGCGGGTTTCGTCTGGTCAGAGGAGAACTGGCCCCCCGACTGAGCCTGGTTTCTCCCAAGGTCTTTTTCTCCATTCTGTCACAGAGGGAGTTTTGGTTCCTTGCCGCTGTCGCCTCTGGCTTGCTCAGTTGGGGACACTTAATTTCTAGCGATTATCGTCGATTTGATTGCACAGATACTATTTAAACTAAACTGAGCTAGACAATGACATCTCTGAATTCAATAATGAAATGCCTTTAACTGAAAATTGAGTGTTTAATCTTATTATACATTACTGACACTCTATCCTCTAATTTGATACTGTTAAGTGCTTTGACACAATCTGTATTGTTAAAAGCGCTATATAAATAAAGGTGACTTGACTTGACTCTCGAACCGCCCACAGCTGCTCACTGGCGAGAGAGGGGGATGAGTGTGGTACGGTATTGGTCCGTCCATAACTCTCCATGCCCTTTTGGGACCCAGAGACAGAGACAACCGCCTCTTGTCGAGGTTTCTTTTTTTTTTTTTTTTTGAAACAAAAGATTTCTCCACCTGGCCCTCCTCCGGGGGAGGGAGAGGCCGAAGCAGTTCCCTCTCTCTCTGGGTCCAGGGCGGCCTGCCTACGCCCAGCTCCACGGTGCCGCTTCTGGAGGCTGCTGCGGATGCGGTGAGGGAGCAGAGGCTAAGCAGGCTGGAGCGCTGCAGCCGGCGGACGGGTGAAGGCAGCAGCTGCCCGCCGGGGCAGGACATGTTGGATCGCCTCAGTATGCTCCTGTGCAGCCGAGAACTGCTGGGCCACATTCTTGACTGCACGAGAACTGCTGGCCACATTCTCGAAGAGGCCAGTCTGGGACACAGGTACCTTGAGGAACCGAACTTTGTCGGCGTCCCTTTGTCAACCAGACACAGCCAGGGATGGCGCTCCTGGACCACAAGTGTGGACATTGCATGACCCAGAGACCGCGCAGTGACCTTCATTGCTCGTAGCGCGAGGTCAGTAGCGGTACAAAGCTCTTTCAGAACTTCCGGATCGTGACCACCCTCGTGCATATCCCTCAGTGCTTTTAGCCTGAAGAACCTGCAGTAACGCCGTAGCGCAAGGTGGAGGCAGCTTCTCCACAGGCCACATAAGCATCGCCGGACAGACCAGACGAATACCTACAGGCCCGGAAGAGGAGGCGCGGTTCGCCCTGCTGGGTCGAAGCGGTATTAGGACATAACTGCATCGCAACCAACCACTCCACCGGGGCGACCCATGTATACCCCCTAGCTGCACCACCATCGAGGGTGGTGAGGGAGGAGGATCTAACAGGTCGGTTTCTGGCAGTAAAAGTTGCCATCCACGACCTGGTAAGCTCCCCATGCACCTCCGGGAAGAGAGGTACCAGGGCAGGGTGCTGAGAACCAGCACAAGCTACCCCGAGAACCAGTCGCCCAACCTCAAGGGCTCGGGCCACGGTGGAGGTCTCCACTCGAGCCCTACCCTCTCAGCGGCCCGGGAAAGCATAGCCATCATTTCCGGGTCTGATTCAGGCATTGCCACTGCCGGAGCAGCTGCGCAACCGAATCTTATTTCCCAGGAAGCTCCGGCTCACCCTCCAATGTAGCGATCGACATCCAGTCGTCGGAAGGAGCGCCAAGGATACTGCTAGTACGCTGCGCCAGCATGTTCCATTGGCAGCTCACTGGTTTCGGAGTGCAAGAGGAGCGATGGTCCCTCGAGGGTTGGTTCCCTGGTGTGTTTGCCACCACTGTAATCCTCAGACCACCCGTGCAACCGCCTGAAGTAGTCCTCGCCTGTCTGCAGCCAGAACGAGAGCTAGATCGAGGCAGAGGCAACAGGGCTCCGCCCCTTTGTCGAGGTAACGGAGCCTGGCCCGCAACTCCGAGATGATCATCTTCCCAATGAGAAGATGACTCATCCACGAACACCACCTCAGCGTGCTTACATCAATTCAAGATTGCCAACAAATGAAACCCATGGTACATTACTTGACCTCGGCAACATCAAAAATTCTTAACTAGACACCATTAGTGTCCCCAAAAAATAAGTGGGTACATGGGAACCTATTCTTCCTGCTATGCTATTTGTTTGAAGATGTAGTATGGAGCACTCTGGTGATGAGAGGATATTTAGAAACGCATGCAGAACAATTTAAGCGATGCACAGAACAAAAATGTGGTAAGGACGCCACACAGAGACGGTGCTAATGAAGGACAGGGTGAGTGAAATTGTGGCTTGGGGTTTTTTTTGTGACAGCGGGCAGAACTGGGTAGTAACTGATTACATGTAATTTGGATTACGCAATCAGATGCTAAAAATTAATACTCACAGTCTATCAATGTTTGTTCATAATGCAGGGATTTCCTGATGTTTTTGTCAGCCAAACAGAGGGTGTTAATATTTCAATAATTTAACAACACATTAGCATTTTATAGTTTAATGTCACTTAATGATTATAGACATGCAGGTAAACAAATATTTTTTGTGTGTGTTAAATAATTTTTCATTTACATTACGTGCTTTTATTGACTCACAAACGCACTGCATTTCTTACAAACCCTGGTGTATTGTAATGTGTAATACAAAAAATGAAATTTATGATGAAATGTTTAAATTTGCTTTTTTTATATCAATATGGTATGTTTAATGGTATGTTTAAAAAACGTTAGATGAAAGGAATCTAAAAGGTAGTCAGAATACATTACCTAAAATGAGTAACCTAGTTTTTGTTACTAACTGCAGCTTTCATCATGATCTGTAATCAATAATCAGCTACAATTCACCCAGCTCCGACAGTGAGAATATTTTGCAGGGGTTTTAAATATGTATTTGTAGATTTGGTGTGCGCCCCGCAGTCTATTTGAAGGTACTTTTGAATGATATTTAAAAGTGAATTGATTTAGATGTGGTTTATGTGATTTGACTAGAAAGAATATAGAAGGTTAAACCAGCACCCCCCCACCCAAAAGACCCCAGCCCCAAAAATCACCCATAGAAATGAATGGGAGACTTTTAAAATTGCTCTCTGTTACATTTGTCAAATAACATATTCAGCAACAATGCAGAACACACACATAAAGGGGTGACACCAAAGCAGAGAACAAACACAAACACACACATAACACACATGTTCAGGTTTGGCTCTAATAATGTGGCATAATTGAAAAGAAAAAAAAAAAGGCGAAACACTGACAAAGAGTAATTGTTTACTGTTAATAATTGTTTCTAATGATTTTGTAATGTATAAACATAAATGTAAATAAAAAAACAAAACAAAAAACAGTTTGCCTGTGTGGGGATGGCAAATGAGTTAATGATCCTCTGCAGCCCTCCAGAGTCTGTAGGTGAAATTTCATGCAATTTTAATTTCAAAAGTGTTTTTCTTCCAAAAAGATGGCAGCAGTTTTCCACTAAACCATGGCACATTGTCCATGTCATTTCCATCAATGAAATTAAGACATGTAGATGTTCTTTAAAGTGAATTTTACATTTATTGTTGCTTTTTTAAATAATAAAAAATTTAGGTAAATACATTTAAAAATACCATAAATACCCACAAAACTCTACAGTAAAAACGTTAATAAAATGAAAGATATTACATATTATAAAAAAACACATCACTGATTCTTGAGACATGGGACAAAACATTAAAATAAAAATATTTTCAATTGAAAATGTTATGAGGGATTAATAATAGAATGCATTTAATACAATTATCCCCTTTAATTTAATTTTATCATTATGTCAAATGACACTTACTGTATTCTCACTACATTAAAAACAGTGTGTCCACAGAGAAGGGTTCAATCGTTCATGAAAACATTAATCACATGATTGCGACAATATATGTTTTTTTTTGTTTTTTTTTATGGTTTTCAAGTCATCTCCAGGCAATAAATAAAGTATATGAACAATGCAGTGCTAACTGAGTGCTAACTGTTGGTGATTTAAATATATATATATATATATTTAATCTATAGAAAACAATTGTAGAAATAGTTTGAATATGTTAAAAACCAGATGTGTTTTGAAGGCCTGGCCTACATGACTGTGAAATAAGTCACATGGGAAAGAATGAGAGAATGAGTTGCTTGTGGTTGGCATACCTGGTTAATGAGGTGAGCATGGAAAAGGAGTTAAGGCCTATAGGGAGTATTGGGAAGAGAGCACCTGCAATAATATCATTGGTTAAAAACCATGAAAAATGTGAGCCGTGAGTGAGATGGTCGGATGTTCTGTTGTCTTGCAATAAAATCTCATTTTAACTTCTGGAACTCTACCTCCTGAACATTATTTTGCAAGAAAGAGAAGACTTTTCTCCACAACACAGTAGGTGCGTTTACATGGAGCATTGTAATCGGTTTAAAAGTCCAATCCGAATTAAAATGCTCCATATAAACACCTCAACCCTAAACCAAATGAAATTGTAATCGGTTTGAGAGAGGTGGGATAAAATTAAAATTCTGCCACGTTAAACCGATTACTTTGCATCTACGTCATCACGTCAAGAGGTTGGGGTCGTCAGAATGGGAATGTGATGTCGGCAACAAGTACATTCTGTGATCTGGGGACGCCGACACTACAGCAGAGACTGGGTAATAGTGGAGGTAGAAGTTAAAATTTCAATTACACGGTTAAAACACATTATAATTGAGAACGCTTGCTGTGTTATGAACTGCCATATCTGCTGTCATGGAAAGGATCTGAAACGAAGTGCAATTTTCTGCTTTTCAGCTTAGAAAAAACATGGTGATAGTGAAAGTATAGCTCAATGAAAATAAACAACTTGACCAAAACTTTTTCTGTCATTTTTACAGATTCAAAATTTCAGATCTGCTTGAATTTATAAGTGCTCACGCCATGAATATTGTATGAAAACACATTTGGAAATATTATGTGTTAGCTTGTTGCGATCACTCTCTGTTCATAAAGCAACGCTACTTTGATTTATTGTTTAGCAACTCTTTGTAAGAAATCCTGTATTGTTCCATTTAAGTACAGTAAAACCTTTCAGTATTAGAATACAATTAATTTCAGAGCTGCATTGTCATATTATCCATTAAGAAATTAGGGCGATATGATGATTTGTGTTGATCAACTGGCTGAGATTAAGCTATATTGTGCTTATTATTTTATCAGGGAGATCTGTGCAATTTAGTTATTAGAAACAAGAAATCAGTTTTGTTCTGTGTGTGGTAGGCTACGATAGAAGACAGCCGTATGATTTCTATGAGCATGTATGTGATCGTGTTCTGGCAACATGAATGAACACAAGGGATTCAAATATTAGTCTGTTTATCCTAAGCAAGTGCAAGCAGCTATTAAAAATATTAACGCAAATACGGACGTTTTTTTTCCTCTGGTGATTTGTTTTTGTTGTCATTAGGCTACTTAGCGTGTCCCAAAATTGAAAGCAGCGGCACATGTAAACACCATCGGATTAGATAACGTCTCATGTAAACAGTCCACCAAATCTTTCAATCGGAATGACAAAAAAAAAAAAAAGTGTACATGTAAACGTGGCTAGTGTCTCTCCTCTTCTGCTCTGCAGGATCTGCTCATGGATTACTCTGTCGCTGGAGATCGGCTGACGTTTGTGAGTAAGTTTGGTGATCGTATCTGAAGAACAGGGCTCAGTTCTACCTGCTGAGATGCTGATGGCCACCGATTCAGTCCACAGACTCGGTTCTGTGCGCAGGTATCTGTACTAACACTCAGTTCACCGAAACATGCAAATCATGACAGAATTAAAGATTCCTTTAATGGCATCAGACAATGGTTTGATTCAGAAAGTTCTCTAAAGCAATGATTTTCAATCCTGTTCCTCGGGACCCACTGCTCTGCACATTTTGCATGTCTCCCTTATCACACTCATTTGAGTTCATGGAGCTCTTTCCAAATGAGCTGATGATCTGAATCAGGTGTGTAAATTAGGGAGACATGCGAAATGTCTCCCTAATGAGCTGTGAGCTGTGGGTCCCCAGGAACAAGTTTGAAAACTACTGCTCTAAAGGACATGTTTAGTAAAGTGTCAATGGGAAAATGTCTAGAATTGTTTTAGAAGTGCAACTTTAAAAAAAAGAAAGACGAAAACTTTTGATAATGTAAATTATTTAATTTAATGCACCCATCTTTAGACTCACTTTTAATGTTTATCAATTATACACCTTAGGGATGCAATTATATACCTCGGACTGATATTGGAATCGGCCCATAATGGTTTTAAATGTAGATATCGGCATCGGCCCGATATGAAAAATTACGCCGATATGTCTTGCCAATAAGAGGAATAATTAACTCACATGTGCTCAGGGTGTGCTAGCGATTAGATCATGTCAGCAGTGTGGCTCATTCTTGAAGCAAAGAATGCTGTATTTAATCTGTGAAAGCATGTACAGAATGATGCATTCGGTGTATAAACAGTAACAGCACGTGCAGCGGCAGCCTCCCCCGGGTCCTAACGCCCGACCTGTACGGAGTTTTAATCTGTAGAGGGCGCTGTTGGCTTACTTCTAATTAAATTAAAAGTAAAATAGCCTAAACAAGTAACATTTAGACTGTGTTCCTGATTAAATAAAGCAGTAATTGATGTCATAAAACAATCAGTATGTTTTGATATAAAGGTCAGAAGCTATAGCTTGCATAATAAAAAAAAAAATCACAAACATGACACATGTAAATTAAATAATTTTATATATACTGATTTATTCATTGTGTAATGTTTTATTTTTTAAACAAATCATAAGCGCTAAAAGATTTTCAGAATTTTTACAACTCTTTTGCTTTAGACCATCTACAAATGTTAAATCTTAGGGTTAACACTGCATCTTTCTGGGAGGAAAAGATGCAGCGATTGATATATATAGTTTATTTATAGTTATTTTCAAAGCTTCAATGTGCTGTCAAAAAACCTTCATTATGGTTTAATTCTAACAAATAAGTTCTTGTGGAAATGGCAAATTATCTTCTGCAGCCATCTAGTGACTATAGTTGAAATTTCATACTATTTCAATTTCGTAAGTGTTTTTCTATGGCATCGGTCTTCCACTAAACCATGGCACATTGTCATCTTCATGAATGAAATTAAAACATGTAGATTTTCTTTAAAGTGAATTTTGCATAACTTGTTGCTGTTTTATATAAATGCAAAGTGACACTGAACTCTGTGTCAGCATACTGCATGGCTTGTGATTTCTCAGGTGTTGTACATTGGATTGGGGTCTGTATGTGGTTGTTGTTTTTATATTGACAGTTTTATTCATCAAGGACACATTAAATTGGTGAAAAAAAGACAGTAAAGACATTTATAATGTTTTTTGTTTTTTTTAAATTCTATTTCAAGTAATTTGATGTTTCACTCTGTATCTGTAAGAAGTGGAAGAAGTGTGGTTAGTTGGTTGTGAATATATTTTAATAGTGTGGGTCTTAAAAAGTCTTTTAAATGTCTTCATTTGCCCTTCTAAAAGCTTTCAAGCCAAAGTAGGTCTTAAATTCATAATGGCACGGCATTAAATGTAAAACGACGTGTATATATATATATATATATATATATATATATATACACACACGTCGTTTTACATTTAATGCCGTGCCATTATGAATTTTTTTTTTTTTTTTTTTTTTGACCAGATTTTGTTTGGTCGGAGTCAGTTTGGAGACTGGCTAGGCCACTCCAGGACCTTAATGTGCTTCTTCTTGCCACTCCTTTGTTGCCTTGGCCATGTGACTATGGTCCCAGCTGCCTTGAGATCATTGAAAAGATCCTCCCGTGTAGTTCTGGGCTGATTCCTCACCGTTCTCATGATTATTGAAACTCCACGAGGTGAGATCTTGCATGGAGCCCCAGTCCGAGGGAGACTGACAGTTATTTTTTGTTTCTTTCATTTGCGAATAATCGCACCAACTGTTGTCACCTTCTCACCAAGCTGTCTACAAGCTTGTCCCTGACATCCTTGGACAGCTCTTTGGTGTCGGCTGTGGTGGAGAGTTAGGAATATGATTGATTGATTGCTTCTGTGGACAGGTGTCTTATACACAGGTAACAAACTGAGACTCCCTTTAAGAGAGTGCTCGTAATCTCAGCTCCTTACCTGTGTAAAAGACACCTGGGAGCCAGAAATCTTGCTGACTGATAAGGGATCACATACTTATTTGACTCATTAAAATACAAATCAATTTATAACTTTTTGGAAATGTGTTTTTCAGTTTTTTTTTTTTTTTGTTGTTGTTGTTGTTATTCTGTCTCTAACTGTTCAAATAAACCTACCATTAAAATTATAGACTGATCATTTCTTTGTCAGTGGGCAAACGTACAAAATCAGCAGCAGCTCAAATAATTTTTTTCCCACTGTATGTGTATATGCCACGAATCTGGTTCGCGGTCTTCCGTCCGACAGCCACAAGAGGTCGCCTTTCCATCATATTGACTCTCACACCATGCTTCACACTGGACTGCATTTCCCATCATCCACTGCACTGATCAAACAGCTGTCAATAATTACATGCTCACCTGAAAGCTATTACACCCACTATATCCACATGTTTCCAGGGAGCGCTATTGTAAAAAAGAACGTGGGTAAAACTTCCGGTGAAGCGGTGGAAGTAGTATACCAATGGTATTTTGTGTGCTAATTAACAAAGAGGCTAAGCCTGCGTCCCAATGTGCATACTATCCATCCTAAATTCTGTGTGACATTAGTAATTTTCAATACTATTTAGGGCAGATAGGGTGGATAGTATGCACATTGGGACGCAGGGTAAGTTTTTTTCAGGTCTTTTCCACTGTCGGGCCGAGTGGGGCTAATAACCTCAGATCTGTTTTACAATAATAAGTGCTACATTGACTAATTAGTTTGTGTCAGGATTGATAACTAGTCACACAGAAATAAAGTGGTATTTACCGTTATTTCACAAAAGAAAGACACACACAGCCTATTATTCAGTCGCGTCTGTTTCTGTTTATTTGTAGTCGCAGACAGTTTAGGTCTGCATCACATTTAGAAAGTAAATGTAAAATACGACCATGAGTAGCTTTAGCACTCTCTCTAGTCCCAATACGTTGTTATATTTTCAGTCAGAAAAACAAGCTCCCGAACAAAAATTAGGTTAATGATTTATGACATACGCGGAGCTATATATGAACATCAGGCATAAAGAGAGGAGACTTATTGACAGATAAAATATGTAAATAAATAAATACGTCACTTGTCTGATTTTTCAGGCGGTCGTATTTACTATGTTTACCATGGTAATGCGTGCATAGTCTTTTGCATCACATATTTCTGCTTTGTTGATAATCTAAGTTACATCGGATCTCACACAGAAGTTATTTCAAACACTTACTGCAGTCTGAAAGTCTTAATGTTTATGTTAGCTGGTAACTATATGAAATGATCCGCGGCGCTGACGCTCTCCACACGCGGAGAAACTCCGACAGTCCCGCTTGTTTACTTCGAACCGGAAGACACTCCCACTTTTGACGCAATGCCTCATGGGGTGTAGGAAATTTGTGGATAAAACACACTCAAATCCTGATCTAGTTGCCAAGTATTGTTAAGCGTTTGCTAGCTGATAGCTACTTTACGGAGCCTGTCCTAGTT
Organism: Onychostoma macrolepis; assembly: GCF_012432095.1. Lineage (NCBI taxonomy): Eukaryota > Metazoa > Chordata > Actinopteri > Cypriniformes > Cyprinidae > Onychostoma > Onychostoma macrolepis. Next base: position 2,129,918 of record NC_081168.1, on the reverse strand, counting down.
TTCCTAGGTTATTCATAGTCTTGCCTTGCCTGTTTTTCCCGTGTATCAGATTCTTGCCTGTGTATTTCATTTTACCCTTTCGTCTTGCCATTCGGACTTTGTTTGCTGCTGCCTGGACTATTGCTGTGTACTTTGATTATCTCTCTTTCTCTTGCCCTGTTGGATATTGTTCGCCGATTGTAGACCCATGCTTGCCCTAGGATTACTCTTTGTCTTGCCTGTGTTTTACCTGTTTGCCATTGTTTGACTCCTGCTTTTTGTGACCACATTTTGGAACAAAGCTTGCATATGGATCCACACGCTTCCTCTGTTCACTCAGTTACAATAGATAGATAGATATATAAAATTAATCCACAATTTTTGTCTTGTTTTCCAGTCCAAAAATCCTTAAAACAACATGCATTTACTTGCAAAATAATTTCAAATGTAATGGAGATCTGTTGGAAGTTGTGTTTTCAAACTGTTGATAATGCAACTAATTTTCTGCTGCCTACATGTTTATGTTTAGAGAACATACTGACATATTTTGTTCCCTTTGGTTTGGTCCTTAAATCTTATTTACTTGGTCTTAAAAAGGTATTTTATAAAACCTGCAGTTTGCATGTCAAAAAGTCATCAGGACCTGTTTGTAACAAATCCCTTAGGTTAAAAAAAAAAAAAAGATTATCACTGAGGGTTTTCTTAACTGTATTTCTTAAGCTGTATGTTGCAATCATTTGCAGATAATAACTTTACCAACCCCCCACACACACACACACACACACAAAAAGCGAAATGAACAAAAACTTGTCCTTTTATGGCACTGAACCCATGACTGTCCTATGAAGAAGTTATTTTTGTAAATGTCAGATAAAGAGGAGGATCCTGATGATCAGAAACATATTTAAAGATGCATCCGTCACCTGAACAGTCACAAGATTCTCAGCCCATAAGGTGAGATTTCTGGTCATTTTGAAAATTATGCAGGTCTCAGCAAATATATAAAATATTTTCTTTTTTCAGAAAATGACAGAATGCATGTTCATGCTCTAATAAAGAGACTGTATTTGTCTGAACTGTATTTCAGGTGCATCTGATCCTCTGAGCTGGACGTCTGAAGCGATGATCACAAACATGATTGTGAGTTTCTGTATGTGAGAATGTGAGTGTGATTTTGTCAGACGTCGATCATCAGGCTCAGATCTTGAGTTTGTGTCTCCCAGGTGTTGCTGTGTTTGTCTGCACTGTTTCCCGTGTTGATGGGCGCACATGCGATCAAATCAGGTTGTTTTCTTGCCAGAGACTGCTCTGATATTTATTCGAGTGGGAAAAATGGCAGTGGTGTGTACACCATCAGCACAGTGGATGGACCGGTGCAGGTCTACTGTGAGATGGTCTCCGGCAGAGAAAATGACAGAGGACACTGGACGGTACGCACTTCACTTTGAACTCATTTTATCAGCAGATGCACCTCAGCGTGATTCCCATGCAGCTAACAACTTAGGGTTATAAAAACATTAGGAGAACATTGTTTTGAAATGTTTTCTTGTTGTGATTTAGAACATTATTTAAAGGTTGCAAAAAATATTTTTTTACAACCAGTTTTGGAGGCAACACATTACAAGTAAAGCAAGTTACATAATCAGATTACTTTTTTCAAGTAAGGAAGTAATGCAATACTTTATACTTAATTTAATAAGTTACTTTTTCAAATAAGTAATGCCAGTTACTTTTTCCCATTTATTGACTGCCTGAACTGTACAGACGTGAATTTACTTTTCCTTCAGCCTGTTATTCATTTTACTTTTGATGTGAAAGGGCTTTTACATTTGCCAACTTATTTTATATGAAAAACAAACAAGCAAGCCCAGCCCAGATGAGGAAAAATAATGCAAAAGTGATGTAACACATTACTTTCCATAAAAAGTATGCTGAATATTCCCTGTTTGCTGGGTTGATATCATTTGCATATTTTATAGTAACATATTATAAACTACCATACAAATTGCTTTTGGGTTGTTCTGTGTCAACTCAACCAGAGGGCCTCGGCTCAAATTTTTTGATTTTGTTAATATTTTTTTCTGATGAAAGATAGACACGTATAGTGATGAAAGCCAAAAATATTAAATGTCATGGATGAATATTGACCGAGTAATCCACTGTTTTGTAGAGGGGGGTCAAAATGGCAATTTTCACTTGAGATTCAGATCCAAATTACAGTGGGGTAAAAATGACTTTAGAAAGATTTAAGCATCATAATTGTATTCTTACATGGAGATTGGTAGGTCTGTTAGTAAAATCTGTTGACTTTAGCAATCTTTGTTGCATTATGTGCCAATGGTGACCATTCAAAAATGGGGAAACAGCACTTTTCAAGTTTTTTCTCCTAAGTTTGCAGACCTATAACTCAAGAAGTATAAAAGATATCTTAATGCCCTTTTAGATATTGGTTCTTTTGGCATCTTCATATTTAAGGCCCTATATGGTTCAGTTCCAGAGATAATGGAATTTCAATATGGCTTTTTTGCTTTTAAAGATGAATGTCTGAAGAACAAATAATGTTGAAACTAGAAATCTATCTTATTTCCTTCTATCAAAACAACTGCATTGGACATACCTGTCTGAGTGCCATTAAATATTATTTTTCCAAAGTTTGCATGCCTATAACTGAAGACCTATTCAAAATATCAGAATATGATTTTAGATTCTAGTTCTTAATAAACTTTTCTTTGGGAATCTTCATTTTCAAGGCCCTAAGTCATTCAGTCCCAGAGATATGGAGATCTCAGTGGGGCTCCATATTCAGATTGTTTAATATTCTCCATTTTCAGTGCTTGAAAACCAAATGTTTGTCACTTTGTATACAGCTGATACTTATTTTATTAAAAGCGGAATGTGTGAAGAATAAATCATGTTGATATCAGAATTGTATCTTGGTGAATATTTCAGGTGATTCTCAGGCGAAAAGATGGCGAGTTGAACTTCTTTAGGCCATGGGAGAGTTATAAAAAAGGTTTTGGTGCTAAAAAAGGCGAACACTGGCTGGGTAAGTGTTTTGTGATAATTGGGTTAAAAAAAGAGAAAAAAACGAACAATCAAGCACGTGAAAATTTGGCCATGTAATCTGGATTGCAGTAAAATCTAGTGTTCTTCGTTCTTTGATTTACTAAACCGGTTCCTTTCATGTTTTTAACAGGTGTACAGTCTATTCACCAGCTGACGCGCAGATATCAGTATAAACTCAGAGTAGATGTGGAGGACTTTGCAGGGCAGAAGGCTTTCGCTCTCTATCAGTCTTTTTCTGTGAGCTCTGAGGCTGATGGGTACAGACTGCATGTGAGCCGCTTTGTAAATGGAGGAGCAGGTGAGACAATCTGCAGAGACAAACTACATTCATTTAATTTTACAGTTTCCAAGTGGGTGATCATAATGATGAATTTAAACAAACAAAATTATGATGGAGAGTTTTAAAAGGAAGGCCATAATCTTTAAATAGTTATAAATCCTGAATGCCATATAGCCCAGACCTAAATTTTCTCTTTTGAAAGAGGACACATGGCAGATTATTGTTGAGTGGTGCTGCACTACATTTTTTAACTTTCATAGACAATTATTATTATATTTTTTTTAAACTGCTATACAATTTAATTTCCATCTGGTTAGGTTTATTTGGAAATTAAAATGATTTCTATATTTTATCTATTCAAAAGACTAAGAATAGCGATCCCAGTTCTGCATATAAACGGAGCGCTGTGTTTATGGTTCGCTGCACAATTCCGTCTTTTGCCATTTAATACAGACTGCAGCCAATAGAAATGCGTCCTGCTCCTCAGCACAGACCGTGAAGCAGACTGCAGTTGTTGTCATTCATTGTAACAAACAAAGTGTAGAGACGATGTAAATAATATATTCAGTGTGCAGTGTAGAGAGCTTCATTCATTAACATGGAAGTTTGTGAGATTAATGATGAACGGAGGGTAACAGCTTTTTAATGATTATAGAGAGTTTGCAAATGTGGAACTGAATTTATACAACAGTTTATACATTTTTGATTTTATACAAAAGTTCATATTAAGTGACTTACATTTTAGAAACACTGTTGTCTATTTTGCTCTATTTCGTCAACAAAAATATAGTTAAAAAACAAAGTCACAGCTGAGCCTCTGCGCAAGTCTTTGACACAGCGATGTTTCGTTTATGAATGAATCTTTGCTTTTGAACAAATCTAGTGAGTCAATGATTCAATGACCCATTCATAAAGAGAGTCACTTGCTTCGTTCTTAAACTAATCAGCCGTTTGAACGAATCGATTGAATGAATGATTCAGTGACAAAGACAGTGACTTGCTTCCACCTACTGGCGGTTTCTGTTTCATTTTTAAAGTATAAATTGAGTCATTTAAATCATTGAAATGTCTATATTTAAAACATTAATCTCATAACATTGTTATTATGAGATGCATTAATGCCATCTCTGAGTCTTGTCAAAAATTTCTTAAATTCTGTAAATATTCCTTAATGCCACATTTGTGCTCTTCTGTGCCATGCAAAGATGAATTGTTGATGCTGATTTCATTTGACTGGAAACTTATTCTTCCTGATTGTTATTGTTATATCTTATCATTTTAACTGAATTTATTGTTTAGTTAAAATGTTTTGATAAAAGTCTATAAATCAACATTTTTTGGCACAAAAGATGGCGTACATTTAATAAAGTTAGAAAAATGGCATTACAAAGGTTTAAAATAATAATAATAATAATAATAATAAAAATAAAAATACTTTAAGGAGTCAAATATCAATAGGAAGGTTAATTTCTGGGTCATTCCTGGGATTCTGTAATATTTCAGTCCCCCAGAATTTCTAAAGTGGTGGTTCACCAAAATGAATTGTTAGCAGCTTTTCACAAAACTATGGGATGCCCATTATAATTAATAAAAATAATTATTGCATTTTTATATTAGCATAAAATAATGTCTTATATCTATCTTGAACCAAGCATTTTGTAATGTCCCTGAGTTCGTACTTAGAAAATTATTAACAAAATGTGCATAGTGTCTGTGATTTTTGGCAACAATGTAAGCATTCACTTGTGTTCCTATTTTTCTTAAAAAAAAAAGCTAAATATTTGATTAAAAAAACAGACTTTAAAGTTATGTTTCTCAGTCTGAACACAACCCCGTCACACTAACCATTCTACGGCCATAATAATTTAGTCTCCACTCATATGTGACTTCATTCTCTTTAATACTAATAGTGGTGCAGAAAATTGGTAGTAGTATCATACTTTTTATTCATTTTTTTGAGGCATGTTATGGTCAGGGAGGGTACAGACAAGCTTAACAACTCATCCCGTCATGTAAAATTAAAATTACATGAATTTTATTTTAGAAGTCCACATGAAAGTGCCTCTATAATGAAAGTTTCTCCTTTCTGCAGGCGACTCTTTAAGTGTTCACAATGGAATGAAGTTCTCCACCTTTGACAAAGACCAAGACCTTTCAGGAGAGAACTGTGCTTTGAAATACTTTCAAGGAGGGTTTTGGTACAACAAATGTTATCTCACAACCCCTACCGGCCCCTATTTATGGCAGAAAAATAGTAAAGAAAGGGATTTTGGAGTCACCTGGAAGACCTGGAGGAACAACTGGAATTCTCTGAAGTCCATCACCATGAAGATCAGACGTGTGATGTAGAGCAGCGCTTACAAACGCTTCACTGCAGCTTGTGAATGTATCCACAACTTTATGCATACATGTGGATCTTTCTTAAAATATGGTGACAAGCAAGTCCCTTGATTCCCCCATATAAAAGCCATAACCAAACATTTTATTGAATTATCTGAAATTGTGTCACTCATACTGTCTTGCAAGCAAAAAAAAACAAAAAAAATCTAATTTGACAGATGCTTGTAGAGTGTTTATATAAATGGGTTTATGTCTTGAAGCTTTTCTGCATGCTGTCCTGTCATCTACAACAATTTGGTCTGTCAGCTCCAACTTGTTTTATTTTGAAGCAATAAAAGCAATATCAAAGCACTATGTTTTTGTGTGTTATAAATTAAATGTTGGCCAACTAAATAGGTAGTACTCATGTGGGCTTCAGATATATATATATATATATATATATATATATATATTATATTATATTATATTATATTTAGTCATTTAGCAGACGCTTTTATCCAAAGCGACTTACAACTGAGGACAACAGAACAACAACTAAAACAGATCCAAAACTAAAAGCTAAAACTTTATAAATACTATGTATACACATTTAAAAAAATAAAGAAATTAAATAAAAATGACAAATGCATAAAACAAAATTTCAAAACTTAACATTTAAATGAAAACAAAAAAAATAAAGCTAAAAACAATTCAAAATATTAAAGAACAAAAGGAGTATAATAATGATTCTAACATAACACTAAGCAAACACCAAAAAAACAACTTACTTACACATAGTAAGAAATGGTTATAAAAACTGAAACAGAAGTGAAACAAGTAGTAAGAAAGAGGAGAAATAAAAAGCGATATGTTTACTTATATCCTTTGCCGGTGTCCCTGTCCGGGGAGTTGATGGTCTTTACACTATTCGGTCTTCACACTAGGAGGCCTTCACACAACGGCTGCCGCGGTATAATAACCTTTTATATACCTGTCTAACAAAATACTAATTGAATTCAACTGGACACACTTTCCTTTTTATCACAACAATTGGCCAAGCAAGCGCCCGACACTGACAAGGGACGCGATACAGTACGAGACCAAACACGATTTCAGCAAGTCTCCACACAGTAAACAAAACAAGCATTTCCTAGCAACGACAACTGCGCTAAACACTAATGAGACAAGTAAATACACTTACGAGCTGAATTTAACTTCCGCTGATAAGACTGCTTCTCTCAAAGAGTATTTCTTTACACTGTCTTCTGCTGGCGCTTGAACACACTTTCCTTTTTATCACAACAAATGGCCAAGTAAGCGCACGACACTGTCAAGGTAGGCGATACAGTATGAGACCAAGGGTAGTTGACAAATAGGCAGTAAAAAATGCTTTTTTTTGTAAAATACCTTTTTTGAAAAAGAAATGCATATATTTATGTAGTGTGAAGTCTGACCCTTTTTAGAAAAAGTCCTTAGATGTAGTATTCTGGATTCTCCAAAGATCGATTACATTAAGTTCAGTGATAAATTTATTCAATAACTTAGAGGATGGTTTAGCTGTAGTATCAGGGTGAGATTTATCCAGTGCAGGATTTAAAACAGCAATAAAATCACCACCCATTACTAAAGAACAATCAATCCGCTCAAGTAATATATTGGAAATATTTGTGAAAAATGCACTGTCTGCCTCATTCGGGCAGTAAATGGAGACCAGTGCTAACCTGTCATTATGTATTTTACAGCATATAAAAACAAATCTACCTTCATCATCATTCCCGGTATGTTCAATAGTTAAATGTAACTTCCTATTGACTAAGAAGAACACGCCCTTAGTTTTGTTAGGAGCGCAAGAGAAGGCTGCCAGTTTGTAATACTTCTTTTGAAAACGTGCCACATCGCATTGTTTTAAATGAGACTCTTGTATCAGGGCACAGGAAATCGATTTACAGTGCAAATATTCTAATATCCGGGTACGCTTAATAGGAGAATTTAGGCCATTCACATTCAATGATAAGATATTCAGAACATGCACTGTGTGCTCGCAATGCCAAGATTCTGTCTAAGTGAAGAGAAACAAAAGCAATGCCATACTGCTAGTGACATGTAAACATTAGTATGTATCCTGGATACCAATCCAACTAGATGCATAGTCCTTTTAAAAGAAAAGCAGAATAAATAAAAGTATTGATGTCTGTTGGAGGTCATAGAAAAAAAGCAAAAACAAGGAACGACAAACAACTGTGTATAAAAATCAAAGCATACCGCACATTACCGAGAGTGTAGGTTTGCATAAACAACAGAAACAAATGTTGATGCGTGACCAGTGAAAGGATTTAAATTATTTCCTTGATGAAATGAATTCCTCATGAGGCCAACACTCAGGAACTCTCGCAGCACACATGACATGCAATAAAACAATAAACGTTCTAATCTGACAGGAAGATCTGGGAGAAAGACCATTTGCTCATCTGTCCCTTGACCCATCCTTAGGCTCCCTCCTTCCCCCCTGGGCATGACATACAGGTGCATCTCAATAAATTAGAATGTTGTGAAAAAGTTAATTTTTTCTTGTAAGTTATTTCAAAAAGTGAAACTTTCATATATTTTAGATTCATTGCATGTAAAGTAAAACATTTCAAAAGTTTTTTTGTTTTAATTTTGATGATTAGAGCTTACAGCTCATGAAAGTCAAAAATCAGTAACTCAAAATATTAGAATATTTACATTTGAGTTACAATAAATGACCATCCCTACAGTATAAATTCCAGGTATCTCTTGTTCTTTGAAACCACAATAATGGAGATGACTGCTGACTTGGCAGTGATCCAGAAGACGAACATTGACGCCCTCCACAAAGAGGGTAAGTCACAGAGGGTCATTACTGAAAGGTGTGGCTGTTTACAGAGTGCTGTATCAAAGCATATTAAATGCAAAGTTGACTGGAAGGAAGAATTTGGGTAGGAAAAGGTGCACAAGCAACAGGGATGACCGCAAGCTTGAGAATACTGTCAAGCAAAGCTGATTTAAACACTTGTGAGAGCTTCACAAGGAGTGAACTGAAGCTGGAGTCAGTGCATCAAGAGTCACCACGCTCAGACGTCTTCAGGAAAAGGGCTACCAAGCCACTTCTGAACCAGAGACAATGTCAGAATCTTCTTACCTGGGCTGTGGAGAAAAAGAACTGAACTGTTGCTCAGTGGTCCAAAGTCCTCTTTTCAGATGAAAGTAAATTTTGCATTTCATTTGGAAATCAAGGTCCCAGAGTCTGGAGGAAGAGTGGAGAGGCACAGAATCCATGTTGCTTGAAGTCCAGTGTGAAGTTTCTACAGTCAGTGATGATTTGGGCTGCCATGTCATCTGCTGCTGTTGGTCCACTGTGTTTTCTGAAGTCCACAGTCAACGCAGCCATCTACCAGGAAAGTTTAGAGCACTTCATGCTTCCTTCTGCTGACAAGCTTTATGGAGATGCTGATTTCATTTTCCAGCAGGACTTGGCACCTGCCCACACTGCCAAAGGTACCAAAAGCTGGTTCAATGGCCATGGTGTTACTGTGCTTGATTGGCCAGCAAACTCGCCTGACCTGAACCCCATAGAGAATCTATGTCTTGTCAAGAGGCCACTATCAAAGCAACCGGGGCTTCCATACCACCTCAGCAGTGCCACAAACTGATCACCTCCATGTCACGCTGAATTGAGGCAGTAATTAAAGCAAAAGGAGCCCCTACCAAGTATTGAGTACATATACAGTAAATGAAAATACTTTCCAGAAGGCCAACAATTCACTCAAAATGTTTTTTTTTTATTGGACTTATGAAGTATTCTAATTTGTTGAGATAGTGAATTGGTGGGTTTTTGTTAAATGTGAGCCTAAATCATCACAATTAAAAGAATCAAAGACTTAAACTACTTCAGTCTGTGTGCATTGAATTTATTTAATACACGAGTTTCACAATTTGAGTTGAATTACTGAAATAAATGAACTTTTCCACGACATTCTAATTTATTGAGATGTACCTGTAGAAGTGTCAAGAACTCAAGTTGCCAGACTTACAAACTGAATTTATTATATCTTAAGAATTAATGATCTTAACCCTTTCATGTTTGGTATCATTTTAAAGGTATCTGTGCGATTGGTACACTGGTCTCAATTTCACAGTAGTCACTTGTATTATGAGAAATAATGAAAACTTAAGTTAACTCTGTACTTCTGTTGTGGGCGGTCTCCTTTCAAAATCTAATAAAGATTCAGGTGTGACCATTTGGGTGTGTGAGAACAGCTCCTACAGAGGCTTCGCATCCCTCATATACAGATGGTAATCTGTTTTGGGTCGGAGAATAAATGTTTATGGCCCTTTTGTTCTGGTAGTATTTAAGGGAAAGTTGCAAATCAGTCATGGTGATTCTGTAGCCAGATCAGGGAACCATGGGGAGCACCACGAAGGAGACTTTGGATTTCTGACTGTCACTGGCTTAACACAGTGTAGCTCTCGTGGTTATAGGAAAAAATTTTTTTTTTGTTACGAGTATGCAGGCGCAACCCACTTAAAAGTATTATAACCACTCTGTACCCTCTGAGTAAGTTCAGAACTGACGAGTTTGTGGCGTGCGTTCACTGTTGGCCGAGTGAAATGAACGAATAATTGAAAGTATGGGATTTCCAGAATAATCAAATATCTAAATTAATACACATTTGATGTCTGTGATCAGTTTTTAATTATAGATATTGTCTAAATTTAATGATCACTTGGAATTGGAGTTAGACTAAAATGGAAACTAAATCCAGATAAACTCAGAGGCGCAAGTAAAAGACCGAACATGCATTAAATCTTCGACCAGGCCGCTGGATTCTGCTTTTTGGACTGGTGGGTGGATCCTTACACCAGTCCACTTCAATGCAAGACATGTCCCCAAAAGGCCCACTGAGCCAAAAGCGTAGTGATTGGACCTGCTCTCCATCAGCCAGAAGAATAACAATAATAATAAATAAAAATAAAGAAAATAAATCATTATCATTTACCAATCAGCGGACGAACGTACAGGGCAGGGGCAAGATTCCAAAAAGAAATTAACAAGTGTCCATGGCCACCTTGTTATTGTCCTCTTCAGGGCAGTTAGGATCACCAAAATCCTCTGCCTTTTGAGGAGAGTCGAACATCATCTGTTCACCTTTGTGCTGTAGTTTAATTACCGCTGGATAGGTGAGGCAGGGCTGGAGACCAAGTGCTGTCATCTTCTTCAAGACTGAATTAAAGCTCTTTCTCTTGGTAGTTGTGGCTGGACTAAAGTCGGGAAAAAATAGTAGCGAGACATTGTCCTCCGTATACTTCACCGGATATGCCTGCCGAGTACCTTTCAGGATCGCTGATCTGTCATGCCATCTTAGTACACGGAAGATGAGAGTAGATCAGAGTTTTTCCTTCCGTCATACACGCAATGGGCCCGGTCTATCTCGATGTCACGGCCTTTCAGGGAAGGGATCCACATGGAAAGATTAGCTCTGAGGAAGCCAGCTGCATCGGAGCCTTCCGTGCATTGCCGACGAAGGGTCATGTCATCTCAATATTTGAACCATTCTGAGACAAAATTGACCATCTGCTCATGTCATGGCTTCACAGGGGCCTTCAGTAACACGACCATGAATGAGGTCCTTCAACTAATTAAAATTTTCTCTGGAATTGGCTGATTTAAGATTAGGATATGGAGTCACACCAGAGGACATGGTTTTCAGAGACAAAATGTATCAAGTTCCTATGCTTTCAGAAATATATGGTTGAAAACAATGATTGCCATTTACTAAAATAGACAATTTTAGACACCGTTATTTTAGACACACATTTTTATGTTTTTCTTTTTCATTTATAAAAGTTGTAATTTATTGAACCATGCTTGAGACAGTCACACCATAGGACAATTTTGAGATTTGGCTCAAAAAAAAAAAAAAAGATTAACACTGCAGCTTTTATAACAACATATCCATGTAGGACAAAGAAATGTTTAACCATTTACTGCATTTTAAATAACGACAATATTAATTATATAATTAATATAATTAATTATATATATATATATATATATATATATATATATATATATATATATATTCTTAAATGTTTAAAGCCCTAGAGAAAACTACTTTTGTCAATCAAGAACTGGAACAATTTGCGGTCACACTTTATATTAGGTGGCCTTAACTACTATGTACTTGCATCAAAAAAATAAGTACAATGTACTTTATTGTGGTCATATTGTATTGCAAAACACTTTTGCTGGTATTGAGGTGGGATACAGGTAAGGTTAGGGACAGGTTTGGTGGTATGGGTAGGTTTAAGGGTGGGTTAAGGTGTGAGGGATGGGTCAACAGTGTAATTATAAATGTAATTACAGAAATTAATTACAGATGTAATTACATATAGGTATTTTTTTAAATATAAGTACAATGTAAAAACATGTATGTACGCAATAAGTGTGTTGTACCAAATGATTAATTTAAATGAAAGTACACACTAGTTAAGGCCACCTAATATAAAGTGGGACCCAATTTGCTTCACACTAGGAAAAATGTAGGCCTGAATTTATTTTCACAAGCCTGTGATTATGATGTACAGAAAAGGTTGCTCCCTACTTGTAGTTTTTCTTCTTTATTCTTGTTCTTTCCTTTCATGTGTGCCTACTTTTGATTAGTACTAATTTGAGATGAATGGTAAACACAAATATATTGTCATATATTGGTTTTGTTTGTTTTCATGTCTTTTATTTTGTAGTTTGGTTACTGTTTCCCTTGCTCCCAGTGTTGCAGCTTAGCAATTCTGTTGCTAGATTTATCAAATTCTCAGACATCTTAGCAACCTTAAAAACAACAAGAAAACCTAGCAACAAATGTAGCCATTTTAAAATTTTATTTTGGCAACTTTAGGCAACTTTTAAAAAGTGAAAAAAAAAAAAAATAATAATAATAATCATTTTAAAGCAATTTTTACAATTTACATAAAAAGAGGACTGAACAGCTAACGAGCCAAGCAGCCCATCAGCCTGGAAAGAGTTGGTAGTTGCAATTGTTCAATAATAACTTAGTTATTTTATGATGCACTTTGTTATTTAGATTGTACTTATAATTGTTGTTATTGTTATAATTGTCAGTTAGGTACACTGTAAGAAAATGTGTAATCAAAATTACAGGAAAAACAACTGTGAAAATCAAAATAGAAAATATTTCAGGTAAATGTAAATTGAAACAAGGGAAATTTCTTAATGCTATAGACTATCCACCTGTAAGGATGCAAGAACCTCAGATACTTTGATCTCCTGAGAAACAGACTGTACAAACATGCACGGGCATCTTCGAGACACCCCACAGAGTGGAGATGCAGGAAACTTCCATTTGTTTCTTCTTAAATCCCTTCACCCATCCTTCCTTCTACTCTGTCTGCTCAAAATGGTCAATAGTAGATTGTAATGTTCTACATGAATGCAAGTGGTATTTACAGTCATGTTTGATATCATTTGAATTGTCTCAGGGCGACTGGTACAATGGTATCATTCTTATAAGAAGTAAATTAAAAGGTAATACAGATCCTAAGAGTTTAGAGATATTTTGCACACTGTAGAGGTGTAGTCAGTTCCCAGTGTCTTTAATGCAAATTACCTTCTGTGCCAAAAGGTGTTAACTCGGTCAATGCAAATTCCAATTGTTAGCTCCTGTCTCCATCTCGGGGGATGTTGGTCTTGGTCTGAGGTACTTAAGGAAATGTTGCAAAAGGATCAGGGCCTTCTGTAGCTGGAATGAGCCCATAGGATGAAGTGTTCGCATTCTATGTATTTTTCTCCAGTCAGGTATGCTTACTCTTAGATTCATCTTTGAGATTTTGATGTTTTGCATTGAATTGATACTTTTGAATTGGCTGTATAATTGGTATAATACACGTTTACCTGACTGATAATAAATTGTTACATTTGAATTTATTCTGACTTACTCTGAAATTATTTTCTCAAGTAGATTAGGTGAAGGCATATGTTACCGCAAACATGCATCCAGGCTTAGTACAGACTAAATCTCAGGTTAAATGGAGCATGGGGCACATCAGGTGAGATTATAGATTTCTGACTAACTGCTTGACTTTAGTTAAGTTGTTATACAGTTGCATCTACTATGGGGGGGCTAGGTAAAATACTATCGAAATACTAGCATGGTTCGGGCATATTTCATAGTACTAGCCATAACCCATGGTTATTGTCTAAGCTCTATTCAAGTTGTTATATAGTTAGACTAACTATAGGGGGCTAGATAAAAACACTATTAAAGTATCATAGTGCTAGCCATAACCTCTGATTATTGTTTGAGCTTTAACTAAGTTTGTGATCGTGGGGTACACGTAACTTACATCGGCCGGCGTGATACACCCTGAGCGACAAAACAAGTAAATATAAAGTAAAGAATTAACTAGCATAATGAAATGTCAGAAGAATAATAGGCATAATTAGGGACAGACAAACGACCAATTTGCCTTTCAACCTAAATTCGAGGTTATAATAAAATGGAGTCAGATTAGTTAATAAAATGGTGTCAGATTTGAATTTAACCTAAATTTAATAACTTTGCGCGCTGAAAAGACCGAGCACGCAGGAAACCTTCATCCACGATTGGATACCATCCTTGGACCAAATCCGTGGACCTTACACACCTCTTTCTTCAACATGGAAGTAAGCCTATGGCAAGACTTAGCAAGACTTCCGGTTCATTAGCGCTACTGGAAAATAACAAGAAGAATAACAAGTTGCAGTAAATGATACATTTACATTTAGTCATTTAGCAGACGCTTTTATCCAAAGCGACGTACAATATGAGAACAATAGAAGCAATAAGACCATCGAGAGTGCAGCAGTATACAAGTGCCATGCCAAGTTTCAGTTAGCCCAGCACAGTACACGTAGCTAGGGTTTTTTTTTTGTTTTTTTTTGTTTTTTTTAAATAGATAGAATAGGTAAGTGTTAGTATTAGTTGGTCAGGTGCTGGCGAAAAAGATGCGTCTTTAGATGTTTTTTGAAAATGGATAAAGATTCAGCTGTTCGAATTGTGATTGGGAGGTCATTCCACCAGCTGGGTACAGTCCAGGAAAAAGTCCGTGAGAGGGATTTGGTACCTCTTTGTGATGGCACCACAAGGCGTCGTTCACTTGCAGAACGCAAGCTTCTGGAGGGTGCATAAGTTTGAACTAGTGAGTTTAGATATATTGGTGCAGTGCTAGTTGTCGTCTTGTAGGCAAACATCAGTGCCTTGAATTTGATGCGAGCGGCTATTGGTAGCCAGTGTAACCTGATAAAGAGAGGGGTAACGTGAGCTTTCTTTGGTTCATTAAAGACCACTCTGGCTGCTGCATTCTGGATCAGTTGCAGAGGCTTGATAGCACATGTGGGAAGGCCCGCCAAGAGAGCATTACAATAGTCCAGTCTGGAGAGAACAAGACCTTGGACGAGGAGTTGTGCGGCATGCTCGGACAGGAAGGGTCTAATCTTCCTAATGTTGTATAAGGCGAATCTGCAGGAACGGGCCGTTGTAGCAATATGGTCTGTGAAGCTTAACTGATCATCGATCACAACTCCAAGGTTCCTGGCCATCCTGGAAGTGATAAAACTGTTTGCACTACAAACCAGTGTGTTCATAATTAAGACCTATACATCAAAATAATATGGTAGGACACACCAATTTTCAATATAAAGCAGCAAAACGAGCTGTTGAGAAAGGAAGCTAGACCCACAAAATTTACAAATAGCTGTGCCTGCTCTTACGGGAAGAAAAACATGGATAGCGTGTATGCATCGACTTCACCTTCCCGCCAGAACATGCCCCCTCAGCCGGATTGAGTGGCAAAAGAGCTGCTGCATGATTGGATTTAATAGGGAAGCTGCGAAAACGTGAGTAAAATAAATTATAATCAGTTTAAAATAAATGTTGTTGGACTAGATAGTGTTTCTTACAACTTACCAAAGATCCAGTGGTCCATGGATATTGACATGCAGGAATCGTGTTTCCTGACGTTTATATATTTATATGTGCCTGAATTCAACGCAGGGGAAATACATAAAGTGTATTTGCCTGTGAACGCATTTTGTAAATACAAAATAGGTTGGTCTATTGTCCAGCCCAAAAACGTACATAGTTTTGTCAGTGTTTCATGAGATTAGAACTCAGGATTCGTGCTATCGGAATTATCATAAATACTAGTTTCCTAGTTGGAAATTGGACACGAATGGCCTCGCTAGTCGTATGGTGCATTCAAGTCCTCCTCACAATGGACCACCAACTCGTAATTGTGACGTTCAAGTCACTTGGATCGGAACAAGATGGCAATTTAACTTTTCTGCATAAAATTCAACTTTTTTTTTAACTCTGCATCTACACGATGATGGATATAGAATGTGCATCATTGTGCTTTTGCTTTTTTCTGTTTTTATTCAGTTTATGAAGGTGATGTAAACTGAATCATTATATTTGATATGGTAATTATACAATAATATAATATTTTGTATATGTAGCTTATATAGTTTTATTGTACATGATAAAGAAATAATGATTTTATTCATTTGAACAAATTTACAAATTTTCAATACAGACGCTGCATATTGGCTGCATCCATTGCATCGGACATGTTTTCTTACTGAACTGCCCCCAACTCTGAAACTCGGGGCTTAAAGTAAATTAGAAATTTCCCACTCGTAATAATGACTTTGTGGTGGCGTTCACGTGCATTCAACTCGTAAATACGATCTATTCGACATGACTTGAATGCACCAACATTTATTACTGGGAAACTCGGAAATAATTTGATACCCAAGTTTCCGAGTTGGCTGAGCTGTAAACTTTAAATTAGGCAAAAAAAAAAAACCTCAAGCTCACTAAAGACAAGTAAACAGTAAGCGATTAAATAAGAATAAGAAATGACAAGCAAAAACAAAAAACTGTAGTAAAACAAAAAAATAAGAAATGCTACATGCATTGTATAAAGTAATCAAATGTATAAAAACACTATATTCTTTCTATATTTAATTAGAATATAAATTATATATTCTAATTAAATATATATTTCTTCTTATTAATGTTACAAAAGTGATTTAGTCAAGATCAGTTAGAGATTTTTTCTTTGTTGTTGTCATTGATTAACATGAATGACAGTAGGAATATTAGACTGCTGTCACTTTAAGAGCTGCCCAGATCCTGAGTTTATGAGGATATTTGCAAAGTCAGGCATTTTGACACATACCAGGTCTGAATATTCTTGTGTACAACCAGAGTTTGTAGGAACTCTTTAGGGTTGTGAGATCATAATACAACCTGCAAATTGACTTTGATTTGTGAAGGGAAAACACATTCCATTTCAAGATTGTTATTGGTTGCATAGCCATATAGCATACCCAAATGTCTGACCAACTGCTAATTGCACTTCAGTTTTAATCAAGTCAACCTCAGAACATGAATTAAAACGAGTTTTGTAGGGGGCCTAAAACTAAAACTTAGACCAAGAGATAATGTGACCCAAACATGTTAAACCAGAAATATGAATCTGGACAGTCTTGACCTCACAGCAGAACAGAACAATTGCTCATACAGCAATAGATTTGTTGTGAACTATTCTGCTTCTCCGTTAGTTGAAATAAAGGTAGGACATGTCATTTCCAATGGTTGACTCTGGAAAAAAAGATTGTAAAGAAGTATGTAATTAAAGATTTAACACCATGTAAAGCATGGCAAGAGCTGCGTTACATAGAGTTAATTTTAAAACAACACTGTTAAAAACAATACATTAAATTGAATATGTAAAACATCAGAGTAAGTCCTTTGCAGCAGTATCAACTTGTTTATTTCCTAACTGACTGTGTAAAAGGTCTACTGTAGTTAAATGCAATTTTCTGTGGGGAATTCAGTTTTTAATTTTCCATTGCTTGAAAACAAGATTTTGAATCTTTAAAAATTATAAAATTCTTTTCTTGTGCATTTTGAAAACTGGATGGCACTGGATAGGATGTTGGGAGAAGATGGGTATGTGTATGTGCTAAAATTGAGATTTGAAATTAGTCTTTTTAATTAATTAGTTTTTCATTCAATTTTTAGGATGCTAATGGAAGGAATTAAAGTATTGGCTCATACTAAAATTATAAGAGACATCAGGTGACATTAAAGCACAACATTAGATTGCATTATTAGATTGCTCATTTCTTTCACTCTGTGTTTGGTAATGTTTTCGAAAACAGCTTAAACTTATGTTACCAGCAACTGCTACTTTAGTCATTGCAAGACTTATAATTGGATGATTCGTAATAAGTAACATTTATTTTTCTTGCAGGTTTACGGTAACATTTGCATACTTTTGAAAACAAAACATACTAACACTTGAGTTAATTATTGTGTTGCAATAACAGATGCATATGGACAAGACGTCTAGACGTCTGTCTGAATATGATAACCATAACCATCTGTGACTTGAGTAACAAGATGTAGTAATCGAAAACCAAATTTGCTTTGCCAGTAACATTGCTCAATTGCACGTATGAAGAACTAATTATATTACAAAAAAAAAAAAATAGTGTGATGATCATCATGAATCATGTCATCTTCGCCCATGCAACTATGCTATGTAAACTGTTGTTTTTGTCGTGAGGATTCTCTGTGATGTCTCCCAGCCATGTTTAATGCATATTCAAAGGCATTGTCTGGAGTGAAAAGGGGCAAGATGTCGTCCGCTCTAAAAGAGTATACATTTTTAAGTGTCACCAGAGATGCCCCAGGTTACCTCAAGGCATGCGCATAGGGGAAATTCTACCGTCCAACAAATCGACCTGCCTTTATCAACTTTACCTGAAAATAAGTTGGCAACGCTGCTTACTCCTCATGTGTTCTTAGGTGTGTTCGTCTTGAAGATGTGCTGCACAAACCGAGCTGGAGGGCTAGGGACTAATTGAGACATACCTATTATATAAATGTTTAGTGTATGTTGTACATATTGCACATTTCAGCATTTATCAAAATATACAAAAATGTTTTGTATTAGTAAATGTACCTTTAGAATACATAGATTTGGCTGATTTGTTCTATATAAAAAAAAAATAATGTTTTTAATGCAGTAGGTTTTTATTGTGCAGTCAAACAATTTGTGGATTTTAAAGCAGATTTTCGATTCAATTTAATGTACTTTATTGGCGTCATTGTGACGTATTGTCAAGCGATAGTTCGCCCAAAAATGAAAATTTTGTCATCATTTACATCGTGTCCTCATGTCGTTCCAAACCTGTATAAGTTTCTCATGTTGAACACAAAAGAATATGTTTTGAAGAATGCTGGTAATCAAACAGTTGATGGTCCCCATCGACTTCCATGGTATTCCTTTCCCTACTATGGAAGTCTGTTGGGACCAGCAACTGTTTGGTTCTTCAAAATATCTTCTTTTGTGTCCAACATATAGGAAAGAAACTTATACAGGTTTGGACCGACATGTGCGTGAGTAAATGATGACAAAGTTTTCATTTTTGGGTGAACTAGGCTATTCCTTTAAGATTCTGTATTGGCTCTGTGCCACTTACATTAATGTCTTTAATCCAGATATGGGCCATTGCAGGGCCATAATTCTCTGTGATATGTGGGCCGAGGGGAAAGCGGTTGTGTGAACCGGAGCTGCGCCAGAAAAAATATTGCTATGAAGAAAAATATGGCAACTTCTCCTTCTGTGTCTCAATGAAAGATATTCAAGATTGGTTTTGCATTGCTACATCGTTGGCATGATCAACTTGACTCTGAATATGAGTTGACTTTTTCATAACAGATGTTTTGAAATTCAAATGTCAAATTTCTTGACATAATATTTCTTCAAGCAGCCCAAGGAGAAGCTTAGATTTAAAAAATAAATGAATTATAATTTTTTTAAATTTATAAAAAAAAAATGTAATTCAAATGTTTGAGCAAACTCATTATATAGGCGACCGTACACTCTTAAAAGTGCTGGGTTATTTCTGTAAACACATTTTTGGGTTAATTGTGCTGGGTCAAAATTCTGGGTTGTTTGAGGTACTGTAAACACATAGTTGGGCCGAATCCAACAATAACTTCCATTTTCACGCTCTTTTTTCCTCAAGTAACGTTAGCTGCATAGACCCTTAACGTTAAACCACAATATTATTGTCATGTAATATTATTCTTAAATATTGTTACTTAAATGTAATGTTGTCTTAGCTACAGTATGTAAAGTTAGACTTAATCTCTCATGGTGTGAGGTCCTTTTACTCTTCCTCTGTTTTAGTGAATGTTTATGTTGCTTTAATCAGGACACAAGAGATTTATCCAGGTTAACAGTAAGTTAGAGAGGCCATGTAAAGTGTTCTTTATTGTGTTACTGTTAGAAATAATAGTTTGTATTTGAGATTGATGAATAATAGGCAAATCACTGGATTTCCAGGCTGGCATACTGTATGGAAAGGTCTTCAGACCCACAACCAGAATCCTGGAAGTCATTCATTTGACGTACAACCTGTATGTTTTTTTTTTTTTTTTACTTTTTCTACTCTATATACACAGTACTGTGCAAAAGTTTTAGGCCACTAGTATTTTCACCAGTTAAAAAATGGTTTTAAGTCAGTTATTTCTATCGTTTGCTGTAGTGTGTCAGTAGAAAATATCAGTTTACATTTCCAAACATTCATTTTACCATTAATTGTAATAATCCAGTGAATGTCTGACAACAGCCAGTGCTTCACACAGAGATCTGATCTGATCATCATCCAGTCTTATCTGATGCTTCAAGAAACCTACCCGCAAAGCTACAGTAGCTGTTTTAGACACTTGTGAAAAAAATGCTGTAAAATGTGGATGCTGTCAAAAGTAATGTCATAAATAGATTTCCTTTATCAATTAACTTCTATTAACTAAATTAAATCAACATTTGGTGTGAGCATCCTTTGCATTTAAAGCAGCTTTTGCTCTCAGTGCACTTGTGCATAGTTTTTCAGGAAGCTTTACAGGGAGGTTTCTTGAATCATTTTGGAGACGTTGCCACAGTTCTTCTGGATTTAGTCTGTCTCAGTTTGTTCTGTTTCTTCATGTCACTCCAGACAGACTGATGATGATCAGATCACATCTCTGTGTGGAGCACTGGCTGCTTTCAGACTCTTTGTGCAAACAAAAATCTCACTGGATTATTACAATTAATGGCAAAATGACTGTTTGGAAATGTAAACTGATATTTCCTACAGACACATTACAGCAAAAGATCTGTCTTAACTGACTTAAAACCTTTTTTTTTATTATTTTAGCTGGCTAAAATACTAGTGGGCTAAATCTTTTGCACAGTACTGAATATATATACACATATATATGGGGCCTTTAAATACCCCATAATTTATGCCATGTTGGTTGGATGAAATTTAGGTAGACAAGCAAGAAGTGCCAGTAAGCAGAAAGAAACCTAAATCAGTAACACAATAAATATTTTGTTTGAGCAACCTTTACCAGACCACAGGAAAACCCTGATGGTTTGGCTGATTTCCATAAAATACACTTAAACGTTATTTATTTAAGTAAACTTAAATGTTACAACAGCTGCAAGACTAAGTGTTGTGTAATTAACAGGTGGGGACCAACATGGTGATGCATTCCTGCACATTTTGTGCCTTGGTGGCGAGACGACATCCCACACCATTGCCATTGTTTCGGGCCGTGCCATTGAAACTGACTTGTTGCTTGAGGCTGTTTATCTTTTTCAAGTCCTTTTTTGTGCTTGATGTTAGCTACACTAACATCTTCCTTCCAGGGAATTTCTCCAGCATGCAGTATATCATATCGATGGACATGAGTCTTCATGTGTGAAGTATTTGAGGGCAACAGTTTTTTCTGGCCACTTGTAACGTTTTAATTTTTTTCACATGTATTGTCTGTTGTAGGTCTGTTGTTTGTCATAGTTTTAATGGCACAATATTTGGACTGATTCTCATGTCGCAATAATCAATTTCATAGTGTTATGATGCTGAAATGTTGACAAAGAATAGGAATCTACAGTACCTAGTTTACAAAGATTTGTGTTTTAAAGAAACTGATCTACAAAAACCGTTGTTTTATTTGTGTCTGTAGGGGTTGGATGTAATGTGTAACAGTAGCACCCATTCAAAAATTATTTTAAAAAGAAATGTGAAAACTCATTAAATTGATATTTACAGTTGCATTTTTTTTGTGTTGTGTAATTGTATTACAGAAAAATAATAATTTTATATTCCTTTGTGATTATTTATTATTATTGGTAATATTGTTAAATATGAAGATAGCAAGGCAATGAGACAACAAATAACCCAATGTTTGGGTAATGTTTAACCCAGCAACACAGTTAACCTGACCCACTGATTGGGTTAAATAAACAACCCAGCATTCTGGGTCAAATGGTTAAACCCAGCGCATGTTCTGTCCCATAGTTACCCAGTGGCTGGGTTAAGGTTGGGTTATTTTTTTAACCCAGCCTTTCTAGAGTGTATATTATTTATATGTTGTCCATATTAGTAGTCTTTTAGTACTCCAGACTAGGGCTGGGCGGTATTTTGAGTTTGTACAATGTATCGATATATTCCTTATATAAGCCTTATATATTCGATATATAAGCCTTCTGCTTTGTCATTCTCCGCTAAAACTCACAGACTTGAATGAGCGCAATAATTTTGACTAAAATACACATTTTGCTGAAATATTTGTGGTTGGACAATAAATGTGACATATGTAGAATTTTAATTGTAGCAAGCATTTTGATAGGAAAGGATGGCAAATAGGGGGACTAAAAACACAAAATTTTTGGGGTCAGTGTGCAAGGACCTTTAGAGACACACACAGAACAATTTAAGTGATGCACAGAACAAAAATGTGTTGAGGACGCCACACAGAGATGGTGGTAAAGAAGGACAGGGTGAGTGGAATCGTGGTTTGGGTTTGTGTGACAGCAGGCAGAGCTTGCTAGTAACTAATTACATGTAATCTGGGTTACATAATCAGATTCCAAAAATGCATGTACTTGTAGTTGGTGTATATTACGTTAATAGTTTGATTATAATATTTTTAGTGTTCAGGTTTTTATATATATTTTTTTATGATTTAATTCATTACCTATCAGCTTTTTATCAACTCACAAATCCACTGCAGTTTTTACCCAGTTTGGGAAACCCTGGAGTAATGTAATGTTTAATGCATTTTATCATGCTGATATCAAAAAAATGAATATATTTTGAACACTATTTTTTACATTTTAAGTGTAAATCAAAAACTGTATGTTTGCCTGTGTGGAAATGGCAAATGAGACAATGATCTTCTGCAGCCATCTAGTGGCTGTAGTTGAAATGTATTTTTTTAATAAATGTTTTACTACATGGCAGCAATCTTCCACTAAACCATGACACATTTTCCATGTCATCTCTATGAATGAAATTGAGACATGTAGATCTTTAAAGTGAATTTTACATAAAATGTTACTATTTTATATCACTACAAATTGAGGCAAATACCTTAAATACCATAAAGCCCCCCAAACATCGCACAATTGAACAGTAAAACATTAATAAAGTGGAAGATATAACAACTATAAAATATGAAACACATTATTATGCATACATTCCCATGAGTAATCCCTTTAGTTTTAAGAAATAATATTGCACTTGTATTCAATTGCAGCTTCTTGGTCGCTCTCTCTCACACACACACACACATATACTGTACATCTCATTAAAAGATGAGTGGGAAATGATGCGGACATGTTATCTTGGTTATGTTTATTATTGACTTTAACATCCAATCCTTATTTCCCATTCAGTAATGGAGTACAACATTGTATTTTTATCCAAAGAGACGGAACTGTTGTCGTTGCATTTATCAATGGGACATAGAAACACTCTACCCTGAGTGTTTGAGTTTGTGTCTCTCAGGTGTTGCTGTGTTTGTCTGTAGTGTTTTCTGTGTTGATGGGCACTGAAGAGGTCAAACCAGATTGTTTTCTTGCCAAAGACTGCTCTGAAGTGTTTTATTATCTTCAAACTTTATTTTATTAGCAGATGCACCTCAGCATAATTCCCATGCAGCTAACAAATGTAGGCTATAAAAACATTATGGGAACATTGTTTTGAAATGTTAAAACGTCCAGTTTTCTTGTCATGATTAGAATGCAATTAAAGGTTGCAAAAGCATGGTTTACAACATTCTACTACCTTTATTTTCAACTAAAAATACATTACATTAAAGTTTACTTTTAATATTCTAATAATGTTAAAATGTCCGGTTTTCTTGTCAAGAACGTTATATAAAGGCTACAAAGACATTTCTTAAAAATTTCATCAAGTACAGATAACATCGAAAGGATGTTTTCTCTGAACGTTACGAGAGCATATATCAAATATTAAGCATTACATAAACATTACTTTAAGAAGGTTTTGTCCTAACATTTATATAACTGTTAAGAATGTTAGTGAGAACATTCCCTGTTAGCTGGACTGATACTATTTAGTTTCATATTCTATAAACTATATAAATTGTCACTCAGTGCTTTTATTTGTGCTCTGCTTCTGAGTATGAAATGTTTATTTTTGCAGCTGTTTGGTGACACCAGTGAATTCACACAACAGAATTTACATTTGTTGTTAAAGAAAGCTTGTCAACTTTAGAAATAAAGCTTTTTAATGTCATAAAAAAGAAAAAAGAAATGAAATAGATGAATGATTTGAAATGATTGTGTGAAATTGATGAATGATTTCTGAATGTTTCAGGTCATTGTTAGGTGAATGTACAGTGAGGTGAATCTCTTTAGGCCATGGGAAAGTTATGAATGGGGTTTTGTGAATACTGACTGTAAGTGTTTTCATGACGTTTTGGGCTAAAAAAAAAATGGGGCGGGGTGGGGGAAATAAACAATTAGGCAAATGGAAAATTGGACATTTAATCTGGACTGCAGTATTAATGCAGATTTATATACTGTAGTTTGTATTTGGACATTTGTTTTTTTGAGTTATTAAACTAGTTTTATTTCATGGCCAGGGTTGCATTAATGCACAGGCTTCAAGGGGCTGAAGCCCAGGGGCCTACACTGTAAAGGGGGCCCACTGGCTGCAGGGGAATTATATTTTTCTAATAATTATTTATATGGGAATTTGCAGCAGTGACAACCGCATTCTGTAAACAAACTCACACACTCATTTTCAGCGATGCCCTGGTTGTAGTAGCCTATATAGTGAATGGTTCAGTTTAGGTTCCCCCACAGTTTGTGTAGTTGGTATGTTCCACGTGTTCCACCGATATACTGTAAGCAGAACGCACAATCAATGCATTCGCTCATTTCGCTAGTAAAGTAACGTTAGCCCAGCACAAGAGTGTCTTTATTTTAACGTGCAGATTAACAAATTGCACCTCAAAAGACCCCTCTGTCAAGCTCCTGAAGTTTGCATCGGCCTCATCCAGGATGGTGTCGAGTCTGTCTACAGACAGGAGGTTAAAGAGATGGCTGTCTGGTGCAGTCTAAACAACCTGGAGCTCAACACACTCAAAACAGTGGAGATGATCGTGGACTTCAGGAGAAAGCCCCCTGCACTCCCCCCATTCAACATCATAGACAGCACTGTGACTGCAGTGGAGACATTTAAGTTCCTGGGATCCATCATCTCTCAGGACCTGAAGTGGGACACTCACATCAACTCAATTGTAAAAAAAAGTCCAACAAAGGTTGTACCTCCTTCACCAGCTGAGGAAGTTCAACCTGCCACAGGAGCTGCTGAAACAGTTCTACTCAGCCATCACTGAGTCTGTCTTGTGCACTTGTGGGACAAATTAGGTTTACACACTGATTAGCCAATGCTGACTGTGCCGTATATTCGCTAAAAGTGGCCCAAATTGTTATTAATAATTACAAATCTTAAAAAGCCAAGGCACTTGTTTGTCACCATATTTTAAGAAAGATCCACATGTATTCATAAAAGTTGTGGATACATGCACAAGCTGCAGTGAAGCTTTCAAACCCCTGCTCTACATCACACGTCTGATCTTCATAGTGATGGACTTCAGAGGATTCCAGTTCTTCTTCCATTGGTACCAGGAGGACCCAGCATTCATTGTAACTTCTTTATCCCCCAAATAGTGAGCAGTGGGGTTTGTGTCAAAACAATTCCTGTACCAAAACCCTCCTTGATTCATCTTAGCACAGTTGTTTCCTGAAAGGTCTTGGTCTTTGTCAAAGGTGGAGAACTTCATTCCATTGTGTAATGAGCAGTCTTCGACACGATTTGACACATGTGCGACCACCAACACGGGAAACAGTGCAGACAAACACAGCAACACCTGAGAGACACAAACTCAAGATCTGAGTCTGATGATCGACGTCTGACAAAATCACACTCACATTCTCACATACAGAAACTCACAATCATGTTTGTGATCATCGCTTCAGACGTCCAGCTCAGAGGATCAGATGCACCTGAAATACAGTTCAGACAAATACAGTCTCTTTATTAGAGCATGAACATGCATTCTGTCATTTTCTTTATCATACTCAGAGGAATCGAAAAGGAAATTTATTTCAACATCGATTTTATCTGATTGCAACCCCTCAAGAAAAAAAAGTTAAAGGACTAGTTCACTCAAAATGAAAATCTTGTCATTTGTTTACCCTCATGTTGTTCCAAACTTGTATGAGTTTCTTTCTTCTGTTAAACATAAAATAAAATATTTTGAAGAATGTTGGCAACCAAACAGTTGTTGGTAACCAGTCGAACTAAAGAGCTCTTATTATGCCCCTTTTTACAAGATGTAATATTGGTCTTGGGTGTCCCAAGAATGTGTCTGTATAGTTTCAGCTGAAAATGCCCCACAGATCATTTATTACAACATATGGAAAATGGCATTTTAATGTATTTTTATCACTTTAAATACACATTCCCACCCTATCTCCAAAAGAGGGCATACCGTATACATCTCTGCGTTGTATACCTACAGCAATAAACAGCTGGTAGAAGCAACATGACCGAGAGTGAGAGAACTGGTTCAGCCATACATGTTTGAACCGGAGTCAGACACAGATGAAGAAGAGACTCCGGCAGAAGAAACACCTATGAAAATGAACCAGGATGTCTCCAAATGCTTATTTGATACTACTTGTAGAGTTTTCACAGCCCATTTGCAATGATAGATGAGCAACACACAAATGCTTTGATAACGTTCGCTATGCGCTTTAACGAAACAGCACACGCACACAAATAAAATGTTAAAATGTTAGCTAAGCAACATGATTTTGAGGTGCATTACCTTCAAAAATAGAAGTAATCCACTGTGTCCTCAGTGGCTCAGATGTTGGGAGGAAATGAAGACTCAGAATCAGCTTTATTCGCCAAGTGTGCGCAAACACACAAGGAATTTGTTGCTCTTATGTTCAGTCTTGCACCCAAACACAGAACACCGGGATTGCTTACGAAACATTGTTGACATTACAGCTACTCAAGCGCAAAAAAAATGGAGGACAGCGTACAACCAAACTACGGTAATGCAGGACTCTCAATCAGCCACCATGGGCGGGGTCTATGCAATGTGATGTCACACTGTTCAGAGAATTAAAAAAGGCAGGTCTAATTAGACTGATTTGGTTTAACGGGGATTAAAAATAAGGAGTGGGTGGATTTTTTTACCATTCTAGGGTGGTTGTGTTAACACACTGCCAACACACATTTATGCCCAAACACCATGTAAAAGTGGATTTTGCATAACAGATGCCTTTTAAGAAAGCCCTTATTGTTCATTCATTTTTAATTAAAAGTAAAGATTTCCTTAGCAACTGTTTCCTGATGACTTTGATATGCAGTCATTCCAAAAATCTTTAACATGTTGTTGGTGACTGTAATTGAACACCATTGCAGTGACATGCTGTTAATGCTGTTGAGCGGACGGTATGGAGCAAATTGTGCTTAACCACAATTATAACACTGAAATGCATTGGTTATCTTTCAATGAGATGCACATTAAAGTTGCGTTCACTACTATAGCAGTAGTAGTCAAGTCAAGTCAAGTCAAGTTGAGCTTTATTGTCATTCCGCTACATGCGGGGGGCATACAGTGGAACGAAATGTCGTGCCTCACAGGACCACGGTGCTACATAAATACAGGCATACAGCAGTGAAGTAAAACAATATAAACCTATACACAACTATCCTACTGATAGATTTGACTATAAATATACTATATATATAAAAAAAATTGTTTAACATACATAAACTAAAAAATACAAACTATACGAGTGCTTCAGATAAATACTGTACATGTGCGAAGACAAACATTGTGAGTCAGCATCTGGCTGGGGAACAGTGCAGGATGATTTGTAGTGCATGAGCATGTAAACATACGTATATTACTGAGTCTTTTTGTGGGATATGTATACACAGCAGTGTGTGTGAAAAGTGACTAGTGCGCATAGAGGAGGAGAGTGTGCTACTAGTAGGAGCTCCCATGGCATTTTATTTCAAGTGAATAGAAGATAAAGAAAGACCCTCACCCTGCAATGTTTAACACACACAAGCACACATGTATATGTAGCCTATATATTGCTGAATGATAATGTATAAGAGTAAACTAGTAATGGATTATTCTAAATGAAACCCATTTGAAATAAGTAAATGGCCAGGTAGACTTATATACAGTAGAGTGAAAATGTACAAAGATTTAAAGGGAGAAAAAAGTTGTGCCGTTATCAGACAGAATCTGATGAGATGCTTGAGAAAACAACAGCATGTTTGAAGGTCCTTCAGAAGTTCTGATCACCAATCTGGTACAAACATTCTTTGTTTATAGCTTTGAAATAATCTTCTGAGTATGTTCCCTGTTAGCTGGGTAAGCAGTAAACTATACTCTTAAACACCAAAACAAGTGTTTTCAAATGTTTATGTGAAATTTGAGTAAATATATTAAAAAAAAGTGTTTTTCTAATAGTGCATTTACTTTTGTTAGTTTACTTCTAATTTGCCATCATTCATTTGCATTATATAAACTGTATGCCATGGTCTGTCTGAATACTGGATTCTGATTGGCTGGCAGGTGTTGATTAAATTCGTTGAACTGCAGGTAGTTCCAGGTCAGTTTAATCAAGTTCTATATTAATGCGCTTCCTATAAACATTGGTAACCATAGTAACATACAGTTACAGTTGAATGGTAATACAGTCAAAAATAACCATCATTTTTATCGTTCCGGTCAAATATTGCAGCGAGAATATTATTAACATCTTTAATATGTGAATGCTGGCAAATGACCATGGCATAAACGGGATAATCAACGGCTAGCTGTGCATTAAACGATTTGAATGCACTCCGCCGCGCGTCGGGTGGTTCTTCGCCTCCACGTCGTGCATTCAAATCGTTTAATGCACAGCTAGCCATTGATTATCCCTTACATATTTCTGCTGTTTGCATGTTAATTATTCAAGTTTTCTAAAGATGCCAGTGATTTGAGCGGGTACAAAACAAAGCGAAATCAACCAACTTCTCTTTCTGTGACATCTGACCCATGACTCGCTGAAAACTGATCAAGATTCATCCAAGTCGTGATGTACGTAAAGCACAACAATGACTCAACCTTTTAATAACATATTTTGAAATTCTTCCAGTGTCTTGAAATGTTGCAATTCTTGACCTGATATCCAAGCAGCAATATGTGAACTTCAGTCATGAATTAACTACTGAAATATATTAGGTCAAGGTCCAGTTCTATCAGTTTAATGGTCTTATCTGTGTATGTGTCTGCAGCTACTGGCATTTATTACAAAATATGGCTAAAAATATGTGAACACCCCTTTCTGTTATTGGTTTTGGCTGTTCTAGTCATTTCTATGAGGATAAATCTTA
The DNA here is from genome assembly GCF_012432095.1 of Onychostoma macrolepis. NCBI lineage: Eukaryota > Metazoa > Chordata > Actinopteri > Cypriniformes > Cyprinidae > Onychostoma > Onychostoma macrolepis. The sequence goes on along the minus strand of NC_081168.1, from coordinate 2,100,402 downwards.
ATTCTATGCATGGAATGACAATCTAGAGAATGCATCTGTGTACAAAGAAATGTTTTACTAAGTCTGGTGTGGAAATTTAAATACTGTCCTGCAAGCAAATTATCTCTCTGGTGAGGTAACAAAAATGTTTTGAGAATATCGTTTTGAAATGTTTCTAAAACATCAAAATGTCCGGTTTTCTTGGCATGATTGTAACGTTATTTAAAGGTTACAAAAATGTTTCTTACAAAGTTCTAACTCTTTAACCCAAAATATTACATCATTTAAACACCTATTTTTATTATTCTAATAACAGTTTCGGTCCAGTTTTCTTGATGTGATTAGAATGCAGAGGTGGGTAGTAACGAGTTACATTTACTTCGTTATATTTACTTCGTTACATTTACTTGAGTAAATTTTTTGGGTAACTAATACTTTAAGAGTATATTTAAAAATGGGTACTTTTACTCTTACTCAAGTACATTTTTAGTCAATAGTCAATAGTCACCTTTATTTATATAGCGCTTTTAACAATACAGATTGTGTCAAAGCACTTAACAGTATCAAATTGGAGGACAGAGTGTCAGTAATGTATAATGATAAGATTAAACACGCAATTTTCAGTTAAAGGCATTTCATTATTTAATTCAGAGATGTCATTGTCCACATAAAGTTGTCCAAATGAAGTTCTCAGCAATGTATATTACTAATCAAAAATTAGGTTTTAATATATTTACGGTAAGAAATTTACAGAATATCTTCATGGAACATGATCTTTACTTAATATCCTAATGATTTTTGGCATAAAAGAAAAAAATATAATTTTGACCCATACAATGTATTTTTGGCTATTGCTACAAATATAGCTGTGCTGCTTATGACTGCTTTTGTGCTCCAGGGTCACATATGTATATGTGTATATATATACAGTATATGTAAATTGTATCTAAATATCTATATATCTACATAAAAATAAACTATATTCAGTATATGATCCAAAGTAACTAGTAACTAACTACTTGAGTAGTTTTTTTATCCGATACTTTTTTACTCTTACTCAAGTAACTATTCAGACTATTACTTTTACTTGAGTAAATATTTCTTCAAGTACTTTTACTTGAGTACAGTTTTTGGGTACTCTACCCACCTCTGAGATATACATATATATATATATCTGTGTGTGTGTGTAAGACCAACATTTTCTGAAAGTCCTTATGATGTTGTTTTTACTTGATGAACATTCTAAGAAACATTTTTGCAATCTTTAAATAACATTCTAATCACGTCAAGAAAACTGGACCGAAACTGTTATTAGAATAATAAAAATAGGTGTTTAAATGATGTAATATTTTGGGTTAAAGAGTTAGAACTTTGTAAGAAACATTTTTGTAACCTTTAAATTACGTTACGATCATGCCAAGAAAACCGGACATTTTTTAGAAACATTTCAAAACAATATTCTCAAAATGTTTTTGTTACCTGGAATGTCACCAGAGAGATGTTTTGTAAAACATTTCTTTGTACTCAGGTGCGTTGTCTAGAATGTCATTGCATGCATAGAGTTAATGTAAATGACTATAACAGCCAAAACCAATAACAGAAAGGGGTGTTCACATACTTTTAGCCATCTTTTGTAATAAATACAAGTAGCTGCAGACACATACACAGATAAGACCATTAAACTGAGAGAACTGGACCTTAACCCTGACATTATTTCGGTCTTGACCTAATATATTTCAGTAGTTAATTCATGACTGAAGTTCACATATTGCTGCTTGGACATTAGGTCAAGAATTGCAACATTTCAAGACACTGGAAGAATTTAAAAACTTGTTATTAAAAAGTGGTCATTGTTGTGCTTCACGTGCTTCACAAACATCACGACTTGGATGAATCTTGATCAGTTTTCAGCGAGTCATGGGTCAGATGTCACAGAAGGAGAAGTTGGTTGATTTTGCTTCGTTTTAGACTCGCTCAAATCACTGGCATCTTTAGAAAACTTTAGTAATTAACATGTAATTTTTTATTCCTGCTGCTGTTAGGTTTTTAATGAAGTTGTGTAAATCTTGTATGTTTTTTGTACTGTGTAATGATGGCAAATGAGTTTCCCTTTGCAGGGATTAATACAGTTTTATAATCTAATCTAATCTAAACAGCAGATATACAGTTTATATAATGCAATTAATATAATGATAATAATGATGGCAAATTAGAAGTAAACTAACAAAAGTAAATGCACTTTTTTTTTTTTTACTCAAAGTTCACCTAAACATTTGAAAACACATTTGAAAACACTTGTTTTGGTGTTTAAGAGTATGGTTTACTGCTTAATGTTGTAACCTGCTGTTGGTGAGTCTAGTTTGTTCATGCCAAGTGAGGTCTGTTCAAGACATGACTGTTTAAATTAAGTCTCTGTTTGGATTATGTTTGGATTTTGGATTTCACCTTGTTTAAATAAAACTGCACTTGGGTTCATCACTACGCTCGCCTTAAGAGGACTATTGTTACACCTAGGCTATTTTCATGGCAAACAAGTAAAAATACAAGTATAACAAATACAATAAAAACATTTTTTAACATTAACATATGAAACAATTCTAAAACTTTCTAAGTAGCTACAGAAAATTATTAGAAACACGAGAGCCATATTGCTGTAAATGGCTGAAAGAAGGGTGGACGAATGGATGTTGGGATGAATGGATGTTTGTGAGTGGGGTTTGTTGCAAGATGGCAGGATGAGAGGGTATTGATGGAGGGAGTGGAGAATGGATAGCCCTTTTGGAAATAGAATTGGAGGTTGAAGGAGACCAGACTGGCCTGTGTGAGGTAAGGTCCCAAGGGACACTGAATGAGGCATCTAGAATTTAGAAGTAGCTATTGAGAGTTATTAGAAAACACAGAGCCGTATTGCTGATTGTTTGTTGTTTATTTACTTCTTAAAGCCATTCCGGCATTTGTGGCAATATTCATGACAAGGACCAGTTAATCCATACATAAATCAATCTATACACAGGTCTGTTATACACGTTTTGAGGAGAAACAATTTAGAATATTCAACTTAACCAACCTGCATGTCTTTGGGCTGTGGGTCGTATTGCTGTAATCAGCTGAAGGGAAGGGTATAGGAATGGATGTTGGGATGAAAGGATGTTTGTGAGCGGGGTTTTTATGAGCAAACTGTGAGCGTAGAGAAAAGAAGAATTTTGGGAGATATCAGACTGAGCGAGTGCAGGTGGAATTATGACTTGCCTGCCGCTAGTGGGAGCTGCTGTCTGATGCTGTGGAGGAGAATTTCTCATGACGGAGAGTGACTCACTAGGACTTGCCGGAAGTGCTGAGGGCTCAAAGTTTGTTATGACAGAACTTTTATTGATACTGAATATAGTTGGAATAATTATTTGTTATCTGCACGATTAAATTGGATACCTTGGATTTAAGTGCATGTTGAAAGCGATCCGTGGTTCAGTTACTGATGTTGTCCTCAGCTCTTGATTCTGGAAGACGTGCAGCGGAAGCACTGAGGAAGGCTATCGGAAGTTGAGCGCCGAAGAAGCGACTCGCGAGGATTCCATTTTTCTGCATCTACCACGTGAACGATGATGGTGATCCCGGCCCACAGATCCTACTGACGGAGAGGGTGGAGCCAAGGAACAGCTCAAAGTCCTCCCGAGACGAGCCTGGGAGTGAACGCTCACGGGCCCAGGAATCTGCGCAACCGAATGAGAGCGCTCTGAACAAACGACTGCGATCGGGACGATGAGAAGCATTCCTCGAGCGACGCCAGTGACATCGAATTGAACAGAACACCGACCATGCAAGTCCATCTTTCTTTCGAGAGAAAGAGACAAACAGCGTGGTATGAGGCGGCCTGATATATGAAGGATTCGGGAAGTGAGGTGATTGGTAGAGGCGTGACCTCGCTCCTGACCCTTATGAAAAAGAAGTTTATTCAAATGTGGTATGAGTATACTTCTTTTAAACTAAAAATAGGAAAGTATACTTTTTGTCTACTTTTTATGTACTTCTCAGAAATGGGCTTTATGTACTTCTCAGAAATATACTTAAAATTACATTTAAGTATACTTGACTTACAAGTGCATCTCAATAAATTAGAATGTCATGGAAAAGTTCATTTATTTCAGTAATTCAATTCAAATTGTGAAACTCGTGTATAGACGGTTTCATCGGGCGCACGCGCCTGGACCTAAGTTAACTTCCGGTCTGTGTTTGTTTATCAGTCTTGTTAGTGGTTCCGGCTACAAACGCAGTTAAAGTTAAAGTGATGAGCAAGTTGGGCTCAGGTTGTTGTGCTGTGGGATGTGTTTCACATACATTTATTTATTTGTGGCGACCCACCATGATATCAAAACTGACCGATTTTCCAAAAGGCTTCTTTGAATAAACATGAGCACGTAACGCATATTTAAAAATCAAAACGAGGCGCAGGTGTTTTTATATCACTGTATTTCTGAAGGAACACTGTCTTTAGAAAATGTTCGATGTCATTTTTATTTCATCTGACATGTTATATGCCTGATAAAGCAGCGTTTGTAAGCTCAGCACTGCTTTGTGTAACCTACAGCCCAACAGCCGTTTCCGGGGAAACCTCTAGTTCTCCCGCTTTAAAGCGCCTCCTGCTGGCAGAGAATGAATTTGCATTTTTAATAAGTCCGTCCAAGTAGTTATCGCTGCATCTCAGTCCGTCTGATTTACGCAGCAAACATATTTTGCTTGTTATCAAAACATATTCTACTCTAGAGGGACTTAGCTGTTGTTACTGATTGTATTTGGATGTCTACCGGAAGTTAAGTTAGGGCCACAAAAGCGCACATGCGCAGTAACGTTTGTTTATGTTGTTGCTGTTGAAACCGTCTATTAAATACATTCAGTGCACACAGACTGAAGTAGTTTAAGTCTTTGGTTCTTTTAATTGTGATGATTTTGGCTCACATTTAACAAAAATCCACCAATTCACTATCTCAACTAATTATAATATGGTGACATGCCGATCAGCTAATCAACTCAAAACACCTGCAAAGGTTTCCTGAGCCTTCAAAATGGTCTCTCAGTTTGGTTCACTAGGCTACACAATCATGAGGAAGACTGCTGATCTGACAGTTGTCCAGAAGACAATCACTGACACCCTTCACATGGAGGGTAAGCCACAAACATTCACTGCCAAAGAAGCTGGCTGTTCACAGAGTGCTGTATCCAAGCATGTTAACAGAAAGTTGAGTGGAAGGAAAAAGTGTGGAAGAAAAAGATGCACAACCAACCGAGAGAACTGCAGCCTTATGAGGATTGTCAAGCAAAATCGATTCAAGAATTTGGGTGAACTTCACAAGGAATGGACTGAGGCTGGGGTCAAGGCATCAAGAGCCACCACACACAGACGTGTCGAGGAATTTGGCTACAGTTGTTGTATTCCTCTTGTTAAGCCACTCCTGAACCACAGACAACGTCAGAGGCGTCTTACCTGGGCTAAGGAGAAGAAGAACTGGACTGTTGCCCAGTGGTCCAAAGTCCTCTTTCCAGATGAGAGCAAGTTTTGTATTTCATTTGGAAACCAAGGTCCTAGAGTCTGGAGGAAGGGTGGAGAAGCTCATAGTCCAAGCTGCTTGAAGTCAAGTTTCCACAGTCTGTGATGATTTGGGGTGCAATGTCATCTGCTGGTGTTGGTCCATTGTGTTTTTTGAAAACCAAAGTCACTGCACCCGTTTACCAAGAAATTTTGGAGCACTTCATGCTTACTTCTGCTGACCAGCTTTTTAAAGATGCTGATTTCATTTTCCAGCAGGATTTGGCACCTGCCCACACTGCCAAAAGCACCAAAAGTTGGTTAAATGACCATGGTGTTGGTGTGCTTGACTGGCCAGCAAACTCACCAGACTTGAACCCCACAGAGAATCTATGAGTTATTGTCAAGAGGAAAATGAGAAACAAGAGACCAAAAAATGCAGATGAGCTGAAGGCCACTGTCAAAGAAACCGGGGCTTCCACACCACCTCAGCAGTGCCACAGACTGATCACCTCCATGCCACGCCGAATTGAGACAGTAATTAAAGCAAAAGGAGCCCCTACCAAGTATTGAGTACATATACTGTACATACTTTCCAGAAGGCCAACAATTCACAAAAAATGTTTTTTTTTATTGGTCTTGTGAAGTATTCTAATTTGTTGAGATAGTGAATTGGTGGGTTTTTGTTAAATTTGACCCTAAATCATCACAATTAAAATAATCAAAGACTTAAACTCCTTCAGTCTGTGTGCACTGAATTTATTTAATACACGAGTTTCACAATTTGAGTTGAATTACTGAAATAAATTAACTTTTCCACAACATTCTAATTTATTGAGATGCACCTGTATACTTAGAAAAAGTCAAAATTTTGAGCTATACTTTTGCTCCGAGAATCCGTGTGTTCATTGTTGTATGGTAGGGGACGCTAGTACACATCTACAAAATTTCCAAAAAACAAAACACAAGTGAAGAACAAACCGAAACAACAGATGCTTCCACACGATCATCAGACATAAAACAGCATCAAAACTGTGTAACATTATGGAATAAAATGTCGACCAAATGAAGAGGTAATAATGACTGTCAATCTTTGGGGTGTTGATCGACTCCATCTATGTTTTGATTATCATTCTGAATCCAATTCATAGTCTTTTTTCAGCTTTTTGTTCAAAATGTTGTTTATTTCTTTATTTTTTTATTTATGAAACTTTCCCACATTCAAGTGTTTTAAAAAAGAATGCATGAAGCTAAAATAAAACATTTTTGTTTACAAGCAGACACCCTGTTCTTTCTGTTGATGTTTTGTATGTTCAGATATTCATATAACAAAATATATACAAATTAATAAATAGGGACATAGTAGTATACTTAAAGTATGATGTAAAGTTCACGTAAAGAAAACGAGTATACTTGCAGTATAAAACTACTAAACTAGTAGTTTACTGAGACTATGCTTCAAAGTATACTAAAAATGCTAAGTATTTAACTATCAGTATACCTATAAGTTCACTTTCAGTATAGTTGCAGTACAAGCTAAAAACTTTGATGTAAACTAGTTGTGTACTCAAAGTTTACTACTGGTATATTTAAAATATACTTAAAGTATATTTTATATACTAGAACGTGGGCCAATTTAGTCCCATGGAGTATTGAAATAGCACACTTACGAGTATACTACTAGTACACTAATATTTGTATACTTACTACATAAAGTACACTTACAAATATACTTGAAATTTACTTAAGTATACTTAATAAAATAAACTTGAAGTATACTGCTTTTTGGTAAGGGGAACCTCAGTTAACAAGTTAACTCCCTTTCATTTGGACATCTAAAATGATTTTTAAAAATAGCTTATGCAAGGTCTGACAAAAGTCCTAATTTGTAAAATCTGCAGAAACCCAGCATCGACAAGAAAGTGCATCAGCTTGATTTTATAGTATGTCACCAAATGTTTAGTCATCAACATCATGTTAAAGATGATTGAATATTTACATGTCAACAAGGCATCAGGACCTGGTTGTATCAAACCCCTTAAAGGCAAGGCAAGGCAAGTTTATTTATATAGCACATTTCATACACAATGGTAATTCAAAGTGCTTTACATGAAAGGAAGTGAAATAGTCATTAAAAATAATAAGAAATTAAAAATAATAAAAATCACAACAAAGTGATTTAAAAATTGATTTTAAAAGAATTTAAAACATTTAAGAATAGAAAGTGATTATACATAGTGCAATCAGTTCGGACGTAGCACAGTGCTCATTCAACAAATGCACAGCTAAACAGATGAGTTTTGAGTCTGGATTTAAAAGTGGCTAATGTTTTAGCACATCTGATCTCTTCTGGAAGCTGGTTCCAACTGCGGGCGGCATAATAGCTGAAAGCAGACTCCCCTTGTTTTGTGTGAACCCTTGGTATTTCTAACTGACTCGATCCTAATGATCTGAGTGGTCTGTTAGGTTTATATTCAGTGAGCATATCTCCAATGTATTTAGGTCCTAGGCCATTTAGAGATTTATAAACGAGTAAAAGTACTTTAAAATCAATCCTAAATGTAACTGGAAGCCAGTGTAAGGACCTGAGGACTGGTGTGATATGCTCAGATTTTCTGGTTCTAGTCAGAATCCTGGCAGCAGCGTTCTGGATGAGCTGCAGCTGTCTAATGGTCTTCTTTGGAAGGCCGGTGAGGAGACCATTACAATAATCCACCCTGCTGGTGATAAAGGCATGAACCAGTTTCTCCAAGTCTTGACTGGAAACAAAACATCTAATTCTTGCAATGTTTTTGAGATGATAGTATGCTGATTTAGTTACTGCTTTGACATGACTACTAAAACTAAGGTCTGTCTCCAGAAACACCCCAAGATTTTTGACTTGGTTTTAGTTGATTGACCCCTAGAGTCAAGGTATGCATTCACCTTGAGAACTTCATCTTTGTTTCCAAATGCAATGACTTCAGTTTTCTCCTTATTTAACTGAAGAAAGTTCTGGGACATCCAACAGTTTATTTCATCAATGCATTGGCAGAGGGAGTCAATGGGGCTGTAGTCATTTGGAGATAAGGCTAGGTAAATCTGCGTATCATCAGCATAGCTGTGATAGGCAATTTGGTTCTTTCTCATTATTTGACTTAGTGGGAGCATATACAGGCTAAACAAGAGCGGTGCAAGAATTGAGCCTTGTGGGACTCCGCATGTCATGGACGTCCACTTAGACTTATGCTCTCCTATACTCACATACTCTCCCTTCTAAGTATGACCTGAACCATTTGAGTACCATCCCAGAGAGCCCAACCCAGTTTTCCAGTCTCTCTAGAAGTATGTTATGATCAACAGTGTCAAACGCAGCACTAAGATCTAGTAGTACCAGCACTGATATTTTGCCTGAATCAGAATTGAAGCGAAAATCATTTATTATCTTAATGAGTGCTGTCTCTGTGCTATGATGTGCTCGGAAACCAGATTGAAAATTGTCCAGGTATCCATTTAAGTTTAAGTAGTTGTTCAGCTGATTAAAAACTACCTTTTCAATAATTTTACCTATGAACGGAAGATTTGATATTGGTCTATAGTTGTTCAACATTGTGTTATCAAGATTGCGCTTTTTCAGAAGGGGCTTAACAACTTCAGTTTTCAGGGAGTTTGGAAAAGTCCCAGAAAGAAGTGAAGCGTTCACCACTTCGAAGAGATCTGCTGAACAGTTAAGCACACTTTTGAAAAAAGTTGTGGGAAGTGTGTGAAGATAGCAGGTTGATGATTTAAGGTGCTGTACTATTTCTTTCAATATTTTACAATCAATTGCTTCAAAAACAGACATAGTCACTTCTTTTTGAAATTGCGGTCGAATCTTTGTGACCTCTGCAAAAGTAGATATGCCAATCTCCTTTCTGATATTATTGATCTTCTCAGAAAAGAAGGAAGCAAACTCATTGCATTTACTGTCGGAGAGCATTTCACTGGGAATCTGACTTGGGGGGTTTGTCAGTCTCTCCACAGTAGCAAAAAGAGTGCGAGAGTTGTTTAAGTTACTGTTTATAAGGTTTGAGAAGAAGGTCTGTCTAGCTGTGGCTAGTTCCACATTGAAAGCATGAAGGCTGTCTTTATAGATGCTATAGTGAATTTCAAGTTTTGTCTTCCGCCACATCCGCTCAGCTTTTCTGCATTGTCTTTTCATACTCTGAACTGCTGTTGATTTTCTCCATGGTGATTTTTGTCTGCCATTCTTCTTGCAGACCCTTGCCGGAGCAATATCATCAATAACATTCTTAACTTTTGAGTTAAAAGAATCCAGGAGAAGATCGACAGAGTCTGCAGAAATGCTTGGTGTTAAAGATATAGCCTTCATAAATAGTGCACTAGTGTTCTCGTTAATGCATCTCTTTCTGACAGAGACAGATCTAGATTCAGTGGTAACAGAGATCAATATATCAAAGAAAATACAGAAGTGATCAGATAGTGCTACATCCTTAACAACAATGGATGAAATGTTTAGACCTTTACTGATGAGTAAATCTAGAGTGTGTCCACGATTGTGTGTGGGTTCATGCACATGCTGGATCAGATCAAAAGTGTTTAAAACAGTAATAATTTCTTTTGCAGTTTTGATTTCTGCATTATCTATGTGAATATTAAAATCCCCTGCAATAGTAAAACAGTCAAACTCTGAGGAAATCATTGATAACAGTTCTGTGAACTCTTCAACAAAGGCTGGAGAGTATTTTGGAGGCCTGTAAATAATGATAAACAGAATGCGTGGAGCACCTTTCAGCACAATACCTAGATATTCAAAGGACAAATACTGACCAAATGACACTTGCTTGCATTGATAAACATCTTTAAATAGAGCAGCTACACCTCCACCTCTCCTAACAGTCCTGCAGACACTTGTAAAGTTAAAGTTAGGAGGGGCTGTTTCATTGAGGACTGTTGCACTGCAGCTGTCTTCAAGCCATGTTTCATTTAGAAACATAAAATCCAGGTTGTTTGTGGTTATAAAATCATTGATCAGAAATGATTTATTTTTTAGTAAGCGAATGTTTAAAAATGCTAACTTGATGGAATTACATTTTGTCTCTACAGCAATCTTAGATTGACGCATTACAGGCCGCAGATTAGATGGGTCAGCCGTACGGCTTGAGAAGGCCTTAGACTTTCTATCACGTGATAAAACAGAAATATAGAAAGCTACAGGCACACTGGGTTCCCGCTTGTTCTGTGAACATTTGTGAGTGTTGCTGCTAATATAGCGGGGACCCGACACATATCACTGAGAGCTGTTATCAGTTGTTTTTGGTTCACCTACAGCTGATGGAGGAGGGTTTGGGCCCTGGCGTTGTGGCAGCGGACGGAGAGCTCTCACAGGAGGAGGAGGGAGAGCTGGGCCTGCTGTCTTTGGTGGTTGTGGGGCCCGCCGTTTTTTAGTTGATATCTGGGGGCTTGCAGCGAACGAGTGGGAGAGTTTGGTCCCAGCATACACCAGTTCCTCCATTTTCTGTGAGAAGCTTAGAAGTGGAGATTCTGGAGAGAGGGATAGTGTGTCTGGCGAGCGGGGCTCTGGCTCTGGTGTTTCCGGTGGCTGTGATATGTTGTCCTGGCTTCCCTGGCTGTTTTCCAGATAGTTGTCCTTGGATGCTGAGTCTTGGAGCTGTTGTAGTACGTCACAGTCTGTTTGTGATGAGCTGTGTGGGCAGGGCTCAGCCGGGATAGTCTCTGTGAGGAAAGTTTGTTTTGGCTGCGTGGTGTTATCAGTGTCCTTGTGGGATGTGTCAACCACAAGATGACTCTGAGGCTGACATGAAGTCCTGTGGTCACTCATATTCTGTCCAGGTGTGTGTGTGCCATTGAGGCCGAGTGGATTGGCACACACCACTGAAGGATGACGGAGGGAGAAATAGATATTGTCCTTTAGCACTCTCGCACCAAGTTTGTTTGGGTGGAAGCCATCCAGTTTAAACAGTTGTCTATGGCCCCAGAAAATATTGAAGTTGTCGATGAAGTTGACTCCTTTTGTACTGCAGGTTCTTTGTAGCCATGTATTCAGCCCAAGCAGCCGTGAAAACATGTTAGTTCCTCTTGCTGGGAGTGGTCCACTGATGAACGACTGAACTTCAAGTCTTTGAAGTGTTTCAAAGAGTTCACTGAAATCCTTCTTAAGCAGTTCTGACTGCTCTTTCAGAATATCGTTCTTCCCCACATGGATGATGATTCGATTTGCAGTCTTGTGCTTCATCAGAATGTTCCGAAGTTCCTTGTTCACATCAGAGACGGTTGCTTGAGGAAAGCAGCATGTAGTTGTAGTCCTGCTACTGATGTTTCTGATAATAGAGTCACCCACTATCAGAGTCCTGGGCTCGGCTGCGCTCTGAGCTGAGTGCCGCTGTCTGCTCGACCTCGAGCGCCTGTTAGTAGCGATGTTAGCTGCTGGCTGATACGATCCATGTTTTGTCACATTTGGGGATTCCTCACCCACATTCATTAATGCTTCGAATCGGTTCTCAAGATGTATAGGGGGTTGTAAAATGCCAGTGTTTACAAGTCTTGTCATAGCCGTATCTGGGGTAGAGGATGCTACGGCAGCAATACGAGATACTCGTGACAATCTGATGTCTCGAGTGCCTTTGGGTCTCGCTCCCTGTTTGTGCCATCGATTAGTCTGTCGATCAGCTTGTTCTTCTACACTTTGTATAAACTGTTGAGATTCACTAGATTCATAGGACTCACCGGCTGTATGCTGCGGGGGTCCGTGATGACGATCTGCTGTGTGTTCCACTTGTTTTGGAGGTCCAGCAAGTAACTTTGTTTCAAGAACCGCAATCCTTTGTAGAAGTCTGTGGCAGTTCATGCAGCAAGTAGATTCCACAAGGGGCATTTTCTTTCCCGTCTGTTTGAATGTAGACAGCTGTGTTTTCCCGTCTCCGGAATGTAAACTGCTGTCAGTGGGAGGCAAAGAGTCTTCTTTTTCTAAAAACTGTGTTGTTTGAGCACTGTGCTGATATGCTGAAGTTAAAATCTTAGAGAAATCTGAGAAAAGTGCATAAATAGGGAGTGAAGCGCAGAGCAATAAGCAGGAGCGTCCGAACAGTAGTGAAGCCGGGAAGCAGAGAAAACTAAGAAAAAGGTTTTCTTAAGCTGTCTCTGCTGCAATTGGTTGCAGATAATCACTTTATCAACATTTTCAGATGAAATACATTTCTCTTTTAATTCCACTGAAGATGATAAAGGTTTTTTTTTTTTTTTTTTGTAAATGTCAGATGAAGAGGAGGATCAGGATCCTGACAATCAGAGAGACATATAAAGACACATCTGTCACCTGAACATTCACAAGATTCTCAGCGCATACGGTGAGTTTGATTCTGGTCATTTTGAAAATGATGCATCTTATTTCAGAAACTGACTTGATTTTAAAGTATGTCACCAAATCAGGCCCGGCACCAGAGGGGGGTGGCCGGACTTTAGTTTAGCGTGTACAATAGTCTAACTCATTGTGTAAAATAGTCTAACTGATTGCTTTTAGATGGAAAAGCTGCCCACAACTCCTGGTCTAGAATCAGTTTACTTCGTAATAATAGCATAACGAAACGTTAAATGATTTTACAATGCATTTTCACAGAGGGGAGCAAAGTAGCCATTCATAGACTTGTTTGTTGATTTCTACAACGCAATGGCCAATCAGTGGTGTTTAGGTTGGAATCCACGCACTCACCGCTTTTTGTCCAGCGCCGAGTTCTATCATGCTCGCAACTTCATAAAAAAAAAAAGGTTTCATTGTGTGGTCACATTAATTAGTTAAAACGGAACTTAGGGACAGTTTTTAATAAATTTAAAGGGTGCGCTCTTTGCATGCTATATATGATAATATATTCAGAATTTAAATAAAACTTGTTTTTCATGGTTGACAAGCGACCATGTACGACACAGAGATAGCTATAACTAAACTATATAGATCAAGATAATAATTTCAGAAGCACAGAGTGATGTGATTCTGCAACCGAGCCTGGTCCAAACGCAGGATTTAGGAAAGGAAACGGTTATTCATTATTTGTATTGGCCGCCATGCCAAATCATGCACCCCGTATCAAAAGAACACAAATAAATGAATATTTGCATGTCTACAAGGCATCAGAACATGGTTGTATCAAACCCCTTAAACTAAGAAAAAGGTTTTCTTAACTGTTTTTCTTAAGCTGTCTGTTGCAATCGGTTGCAGATAATCACTTTATTAACACTTTCAAATGAAATAAATTTATCTTTGAATTCCTCTGAAGATGACAAAGCAGGTTGCTCAAGAAAAAAAAAAGTGAAATGAACAGAATCTTGTCCTTTTATGGCATCGAACCCATGACTCCTATCATGATTTCAAATTGTTGTTTTTTTGTAAATGTCAGATAAAGAGGAGGATCCTGACAATCAGAAAGATATTTAAAGACACATCTGTCGCCTGAACATTCACAATATTCTCAGCGCATACGGTGAGTTTGATTCTGGTCATTTTGAAAATGATGTTTCTTTCTTCAGAAAATGACAGAATGCATGTTCATGCTCTAATAAAGAGACTGTATTTGTCTGAACTGTATTTCAGGTGCATCTGATCCTCTGAGCTGGACGTCTGAAGCGATGATCACAAACATGATTGTGAGTTTCTGTATGTGAGAATGTGAGTGTGATTTTGTCAGACGTCGATCATCAGGCTCAGATCTTGAGTTTGTGTCTCTCAGGTGTTGCTGTGTTTGTCTGTAGTGTTTTCTGTGTTGATGGGCACTGAAGAGGTCAAATCAGATTGTTTTCTTGCCAAAGACTGCTCTGATATTTATTTGAGTGGGAAAAATACCAGTGGTGTGTACACCATCGTCTCATTAGATGGACCTGTGCAGGTCTACTGTGAGATGGTCTCCAGTGGAATAAATGACAGAGGACACTGGATGGTACGCACTTCACTTTGAGCTAATGTTTTATTATCTTCAGAACTTATTTGATTAGCAGATGCATCCCAGCGTGACTCCCATGCAGCTAGTTTATAAAACATTGTGGGAACATTGTTTTGAAGTGTTTCTAAAATGTTGAAATGCCAAGTTTTCTTTATTAGAATGTTATTTAATAGTTACAAAAATGTTTTTAACTACATTCTGCTAAATTTATTTTCACCCACTTTATTGGAATGTATATTTTTAATATTCTTAGGTTAAAATTACAAATGTTCTTGTCATGAACGTTACTTAAAGGCTACAAAAACGTTTCTTTCAATGATAGATGATGTGATGTGTGAAAGTGATGAATGACTTCTGAGTGTTTCAGGTGATTCTCAGGCGAATGGACGGTGAGGTGAATTTCTTTAGGCCATGGGAGAGTTATAAGAAGGGTTTTGGTAATAAAGAAGGCGAATGTTTTTACATAATAAACTATTTTCTTAATTTATATACTGTATGAAACCTATTTAGTTGGTTAATATAATACAAAGCAACCACAACAACAACATTTTGAGAATAAACTTTTATTGTTTCAGACCAGATGTAATTCCAGCTGCTGCAGTGGGACACATAGGTTTTGCTGGTGCAGAAGAGCATGAAGAAATGCTTCAAGTCAGGAACCCAATTTAAACACATTTTTATTTAAGAGGGCAAGGGATTTTTCTGGAGTCAAATTCTTTCTTTATATATTTTTATACAACCTCATATTTGAGGTTTCTTGACCTTTTGAAATATTTTTCATCACATAAAAAGGAAAGGGACATGTTTGTCACCATATTTTAAGAAAGATCCACATGCATAACAGTTGTGGATATGCACACAAGCTGCAGTGAAGCACATATAAAGGATAGAAACCCCTTCTCTACTTCACACGTCTGATCTTCATGGTGATGGACTTCAGAGAATTCCAGTTGTTCTTCCAATAGTACCAGGTGACTCCAGTATTCATTACTGTACCCTCTTTCTCCCACAAATACTGACCAGTGGGGTTTGTGTAATAACAATCGTTGTACCAAAACCCTCCTCCAAAGTATGTCATAGCACAGTTTCTTTTTGAATTATCTTGGTCTTTATCATAGGTGGAGAACTTCACTCCATTAATATAACTCAAAGAGTCACCTGCAGGAAGGAGAAACTTTCATTATAAGCATTCATTTGGACTTTTTTAAATAAATAATATAAAAAATAAAAGCATTCGTTTAAATATTATGGTTTAAAAGAACTTTTAAAACTCCTTCATTACTACTATTTTATTTGATTAAATTCTTCTGTATGGAAAATTAAACGTTTGTAGTTTGTCTCACCTGCTCCTCCATCTACAAAGCCGCTCACATGCAGTTTGTACCCATCAGCCTCAGAGTCCACAGAGAAAGACTCGTACAGAGCGTAAGCCTTCTTTCCTTGAAAGTCCTCCAAATCTACTCTGAGTTTATAGTGATGCCTGCGCGTCAGCTGGTGAACAAACTCTACACCTGTAAAAAAGCATGAAATGAAACCGGTTTAATAACTTTAATAACAAATATAATCAGCATTTATACTGCAGCCAATTCTTTTGTGTGATTTCTCAGTGATTTCAATGACTGTTCTCCAACGTATCAAAAGAACACAAATAAAATAACTGAATAATAGTTTATTTGAAATCATGGTGTCACACTGGGGTGCATCTGATAATAAAATATCCTTCTGCAAGATAAAACCCATTGAAACGCATACCATCCAGTGTCCTTGCTCATTTTGTCCGCTGGACTCCATCTCACAGTAGACCTGCACAGGTCCATCTAGTGTGTTGATGGTGTACACACCACTGGTACGATATCCACTCGCATAAATATCAGAGCAGTCTTTGACACGATTTGACACATGTGCGCCCATCAACACGGGAAACAGTGCAGACAAACACAGCAACACCTGAGAGACACAAACTCAAGATCTGAGTCTGATGATCGACGTCTGACAAAATCACACTCACATTCTCACATACAGAAACTCACAATCATGTTTGTGATCATCGCTTCAGACGTCCAGCTCAGAGGATCAGATGCACCTGAAATACAGTTCAGACAAATACAGTCTCTTTATTAGAGCATGAACATGCATTCTGTCATTTTCTGAAGAAAGAAGCCATATTATATATTTGCTGAGACCTGCATAATTATACAACTCACCGTATGTTCTGAGAATCTTGTGAATGTTCAAGTGACGGATGCGTCTTTTTATATATTTCTGATCATCAGGATCCTCCTCTTTATCTGACATTTACAAAAAAAAAAAACACTTTATGGGACAGCCACGAGTTGGATTCCATAAAAGGACATGTTTTTGTTCACTTGGCAATCTGCTTTATCATCATCAGAGGAACTGAAAAGGACATTTATTTCAACATCGATTTTATTTAATTGCAACAAACCCCTCAAGAAAAAAAGTTAAAGGGCTATTTCACCCAAAAATTAAATTTTGTCATCATTTATTTACCCTCATGTTATTCCAAACCTGTATGAGATTCTTTCTTTTGTTGAACATTAAATACGTTTTTAACAATTGTTGTTACCCATTGTTATAAGTAAAAGTAAACATTTTCTTAGCTTAAGGTGTTTGCTGACTTTTTCTGATAACTTTGTGAGAACTTTATTCCTTCATCTCCCCCCAAGTTCGGAATCTGGGTGTGGTGTTTGATAACTCCTTAAAATCTGATAAATTAGTGCTGTAGCAGGTTCTTCTTCCATCTTCGTTCTCTTTCTAAACTTGGATCACGTGTGCCTTTATAATCAATCACACTACAGCCTTGAGTTTGTCAATAATGCAAGAGAACAGTAACAAAGAGTCGTTTTCAGTTAAAGCCAATTAACTGGTGATTCAGTGATGCCAGTAGAGTGTAAAAGTACAAAGATTTAAAGGGAGACAAAAGTTGTGCCATCTTCAGACAGAATCTGATAAGATGCTTAAGAAAACAAGAAGATGTTTGAAGTTTCTTCAGAGGTTTTGATCTAGTACCCAAGATGAAGCCTGCAGCATTATTTACCCAGCTAACAAAAATATCCTAAAAACGTTTTGCTAATGTTCCAGTTAAGTTATTAAAATGTTGTCTCAACACTTAAAACATCTAGTTTTTAAGAACATTAAGGAAACATTCCATTGTATCATTTTGCAAACATTATAGGGATGTTACTGTGAACGAGTATTAATTATTAAAACGTAATACTCTTAAAAAGCAGAACAAGTGCTTTCAATTTTTTTTGGTGAATTTTGAGTAAACATTAAGTTTAAAAAAAAGGGGTTTTTTATAATAATGTTTATAAAGTGTTTTATTTTTATTTTTTTAAACATATTTGTCAGTTTTGTGTACTTCTCATTATATAAGCCGTATCTCTGCTGTTTACCAGAATCAGAATCAGAAAGTTTACATGTTAATTACTAGTTTTCTAAAGATGCCAGTCATTTGAGCGAGTGAAAAACAAAGCGAAAAGAACCTAATGACCAAGCAGCAGGTGAACTTCAGTCATGAATTAACTGCTGAAATACGTTAAGTGTATTTAACAGAAACACAGCAGACCAGACCGGAGCCCTAAACCTGTGCAGTCACGTGAAAGACAGAAATAACGTCAGGTTTAAGGTCCAATTCAGTGAGTTTAATGGTCTTATCTGTGTATTTGTCTATTTACTGGAATCATTTATTACAAAATATTGCTAAAAGTATGTTAATGTTTCTGTTAATGTGTCTGGATATGTTCTATGAGGATACATCTTACGCATTGAGATTTAATTAGCACCAACAAAAGCCATCTTTACACTGTAAAGGTGGAACAGAAGTTTCTTCGGTCGTGCCATTCATGTGTATTGGCACAGACTGTTTAATGCTGCTCAAATGTGGCATAAATATATGTATACAACAATTGCATCATGCAATGAAATCAATGTAGTTTTTAATTATATAATGTAGCCTATATAAAATATAAATTAGGAAAATGACAAAAACAAACTTTAAGGTTGCTCTGATGCGTCTATTCATTTTTCACAGAACCAAGCTGGATCAGAAGTGATCTGGGGGTCACATATCAGATGTTATAAACACAAGAACTTTCTAAATACTAAAATAAACTTACAGAGGGCTGACAAAAACAAAATTAATTATTGTTTATTATTGATATGTAACCATGATTATTCATTTACATTTTTGCACACCATATTCTACATTACACAAACTAAACAAGCAAGGAACTGCTTATGAATTAGTTTATTGCTGTTTTATGCATCTTATACTTCTCACTGGTTCTCTTCAGGCAGTTTTTACACAGCCAAGTTAAGGCTGCTCTGTGCCTGCTTAAAATTCAGTGTAAAGATGCAATGCTGCATAATAGCCAGACTAAATTATTCCTGCTCAGACCCACTTTAGACCCTAGTATCAGAGCATACAGATGTAAATGCTGTGTAAATGCATTCATGCCACCTCTGAGCAGCACTGTCTGTATAAAGCACCTAAATGCCAGAAGAGCTTCAGTCCCACCTTTGCCATGTAAATTTGGCATCTTTAGTAGCATTAAAAACAAATTGGTTATGCAAATTGGGACAACATTATACACAGAATATGAGTGAAGGGCATTAATGCAATGCTGTAATCTAAAGGTTGTGCAAAAGGTACTGATAATCAGAAAGTAATACTGATACCAAAGCACATGTCCATAATCTGTACCATATTGCACAGAGAGAGAGAGAGAGAGAGAGAGAGAGAGGTGTGTGTGTGTGTGTGTGTGTGTGCGCGCGCGTGTGGTGGTGGTGGTGGTGTGTGTGTGTATATATGAACAGCATGGCCAACATCGCGGTCCAGCGGATCAAACGGGAGTTTAAAGAGGTCCTTAAAAGCGAAGAGGTGCGTTTCACATGACAGCTGTCAATCATGTCAATCATGCTTCATGACTCACACATGTGCATTTATTCATGTGAGATGATACACACACACATGCGGCTGATCCGGACCGAACCCGATGAAGCTGCTTGGACTCGTGCATTGAGATAACGCAGTTTAGTGTGTGTTTGATTTGTCAGATGGGTGGTTTGGGGGAATGTTATGGTGTGTTTGTCCCATCCAGGCCGAACCGCATTGCTAAACGAGTCCAAACCAGCCGAACCGAGTCACAACACAGCTCTGGCCTCTAAATGTACTTATTTAATCGTTTACATAGCGCTTATTGTGTTGATACAGTGATTTGATGTGTATTCCTGTGTGTTTGTGGTGTTTTTAATAAAGGCCTGCGAGTGTGAATGTTATTATTAGCCGCGTGCTAACTGAAGGCCAGCTAACGTTAGCTTCATAAACACACATTTACTCACGTTTGACATCTAAACGATCTTTTTAGACTCACGACAGTTAATATTTGGGATCATTTATGTAGGTTGACTGGTTTGTGAACTTTTATTTCAGTTTTATCGAGGTTGTGGTCTGATAGCATTGTGTAGCATCGAAAGAATCACGACGATAAAATTAAGCATTGTTTTGATTTATACGAACACGTATTTTCATTTAAACCACCTGATTAATGTTTGTATTATAAAGAATAAGTTACGTGCGATAATGTACTAATGTGTGTATTGAATGTTGTGTGAAACTTTTAAGATTAAAACTTCAGCACAAATCAATTGAATTTACCATCTAGCTAAATCTTTGATCCCTCTTTAAATACTCATTAAACTTAGATTATAGATGTAAAATTGGGTATAACACACTGTAGTGAGCTGTCAGTGTGACTTTGTGATGTTGTCACAGCTGTCATCCACAAATAAAGTGCCAAAAATACCATAGTATTACCATGGTACCAAAACCACCATATAATATCATGTTTTTTTTGTTTTGATTTAAGTAACGTTACAATGGAGTATAATGTAAATACCATAATACATGATCTTTCTGTAGGATGATTTACCATATAATACCATCTCTGTACCACAAATACAGCATTTTTGTAATTAATTGTTTATTTTATTATTATTATTATTATTATTTGTTTATTTTGCAAGAATTTGTAGTTTTAGCGTTTGGGTTTTGGATTTATTGGGTTTGAATTTTGGATTCAGTTTTGAAGTTTGTGGTCTTGACTTTTGATTTTGCATGGTTTTTCCATTTAAATTTCAGATGTTAACTTTAACGTTAACTCAATTTTGGCATTCCCAACCTTGGAAACCCAATCCAGACTTTCTAGACATTTTCTGCTCTCATTTTGGCAGAATTCTGTGGAATGGGTTTAAAAATGTAAACTATGTCACTTGTTGACTAATTGTTCTGACACTTTATTTTCACAGACGAGTAAAAACCAGATCAAGGTGGATTTAGTAGATGAGAATTTCACAGAACTAAAGGGGGAGATCGCGGGACCGCCAGATACGCCTTATGAAGGTCAGAGAAAAGATGTTATTCTGAAGTTTTGATTGTGTTTTTCCAAAAACCTCTTAATTTTAGACCAGAAATACCATTACTGGTTGCAAAGATATCCGCAGTATTTAATATATGCTTTTTGAAGATTTAATTTTCAGACCATGTGCAATACACAGAGTCCAAATGTTTTGCCACACTTGCCAGTGGGCAGAATTGAGCAAATGCACTGATAAAGTGCTTTTCTTTTTACCAGTTGTTAAATTGTATTTTGCATTATATTTATGAAAAATACATAGGCTATTTGTTCCCATGAGAGTGTGATTATTCTGGCAGGAGTCTCTCAAAGTTATGAACAAATGTTCTTCAGTAATGTTAATAGAATGTTCCCTCAGAGTTATATGGTCTTTAATAATGTTCTCAAAATGTTACCACAACATTATTTATATTAACATAATTTATTCATTCATGGAGTGTTTTTTCCTGAAAGGTTTCAGTTAGTTATATTTTTAAATGTTACTACTCATTTCAGAATGTTCAGAGAACATTCAAAAGTAACATTCTCAGAATGTCCGTAAAATTATAAAATGGAATGTTCCATTAACATAACCAAGTAAAAAAAGATTTTTTCAGAAACATTCAGAAATAACGATGTTATAATTTAATGTGAACGTTAGCAAGACGTTCTTGGAACGTATTTTTGTTAGCTGGAGTATGATGTTGATTTTATATCTTGCTTTGATTTTGGCTCTACTTTTGCTTGACTTTCTGTCTTGTTTTGCAGGTGGCAGATATCAACTAGAAATAAAAATTCCAGAGACATATCCATTTAATCCGCCAAAGGTGAGTAACGCGACGATGATGTTCTGCCGAGTCAAAATACTGGCTAATCTAGTTAAACTGGGTTTGTTGTTACAGACTCTTGCTCAGAAACATGTGGGGCTGTATTTACATGATATTAGGGTATTGTTGACTAGCAGTGCTATGTTTGTGCAATCAAATACATACAGGAGCCTTCGTATAAACTCAATAGCCTTCAGTAGACAAAAAATGCTGGACAAGCTTTATTTTACAGCATCTCAAAGAAAACACTTTATATATTATGTACAATTCACTTTAAGCCAGTATTATTTTAGTGTCATTGATATACTATAATAATTAGATTTTGTTTATCGTTTTCACTTTAATCTTATTTAAATTCTTAGAAGTTTTGTTGTGTTTTTGTCATTTTTTATGTATATTTTAAGCATGCCTATATAGTTTATAATTTTTTATTTAGTTTTAGTTATTTTAGTACATCAATTTAAACTAAACAAAAATGAGAAATGTTGCCTTGGTTTTGTGTTTTTGTCATTTTATTTATTTATTTATTTTTATGTCTACATAGTTTTTATAAAATGTTTTATTTATTTTAGTTTATTTAGTTTTAGTTATTTTAGTACATAAAGTTAAACTAAATGGAAATGAGAAATGTTGCCTTGGCAGCTAGGTGAAATAAAGTAAGTTTAAGTTTCATTAAATTTAATTTTATTTCAGTAAAAGTTTATTTTATTTCAAGAATCAATTTTTTTTTTTTTTTTTATGGTTTTAGTTTTACCTAACTATAATAACTTTGCTTTAAGTGACATTAATTTTTTGCACGGAAATCGCTTTTTATTTTTGTTTGTTTAAACAGCAAAATATGGCAACGATATGTCTTAACTTGTTCCTAGTTTAAATATTTAGTTTGAATAATTTTGTACTCGCATTGTGACTCAACTGAATCAAATCATGAGCTTCACCTCTATCATTGAGACATGTGTCTTTCAAAGGACAATTATATAATTATTGCATTTGACCACTGATGTTTTTCAGGTTCGGTTTATAACGAAAATCTGGCATCCCAACATCAGCTCAGTAACAGGTGCTATTTGTTTGGACATCCTGAAGGACCAGTGGTAAGATCTCACTGAACGCACAGTAGAGATGTGAACCGCAGCGAGCTGGAGCTGAAGCTGAAGCTGAAGCTGTGTGTGTTTCAGGGCGGCGGCGATGACCCTCCGAACAGTCTTACTGTCACTACAGGCTCTTCTGGCCGCCGCTGAGCCAGATGATCCACAGGACGCAGTAGTTGCCAATCAGGTAGATGTTTTGGGCTCGTGCTGTGAATGTGCAACTAGGGATGGCCGATATGAGCTTAAAAATATATCACGATATTTCTGGTATTTATTGCGATAACGATATCAATGATGATAATTCAGGGAATCCTGTTTCTTTAGGGAAAAGTATTATCTTTCCTATTTTTACCCAAAATAGGGTATTGTGAGCATTACTGAGTAGCCTGCACGTAATGTAATGACTGTTTAATTCATACCGTAAGCCGGAGGGCGCTCTTGCGCAGAAACTACACATATGCATCGCAGAAGTAACGCTCCAGGAAATCCCTAATATGGACAAAGGTATCCAGTTATCGCTGAATAAAACGCACAACGGAGATAGAGAAGTTTTAACTGATGAAACTTGAAGACAATAAACATACGATTGCACAAAATATGTGACCCTAGATGACAAAACCAGTCTTAAGTGTCAATTGAGATTTATACATCATCTGAAAGCTGAATAAATAGCTTTCCATTGATGTATGGTTTGTTGGACAATATTTGGCTGAGATACAACTATTTGAAAATCTGGAATCTGAGGGTGCAAAAAAATCAAAATATTGAGAAAATTGCCTTTAAAGTTGTCCAAATTAATTCTTAGCAATGCATATTGCTATTCAAAAACGACGTTTTGATATATTTACAGTAGTAAATTTACAAAATATCTTCATGGATCATGATCTTTACTTAATATCCTAATGATTTTTGGCATAAAAGAAAAATCTATAATTTTGACCCATACAGTGTATTGTTGGCTATTGCTACAAATATACCCCAGCGACTTAAGACTGGTTTTGTGGTCCAGGGTCACATATATGGTTTATCCGAGTTCTTCAAGCAATCTTGGGTATTTTTATAAGGAAAGCATATTTATAATGCAATGCTAATCGACATGACAGCTGATAATTCTTTATCACTGTATATAATACTATTATTCTGTAATAGGAAACCACATCTGGTCACTCGACTATGTTATGAAGTTAATTTGGAGAAAAAGCATGTCAATAAATGATATCTTTGTTGGACAACAGGTTTGTAAACAGGCTCATACACATGCAATACTGTATCGCACACATGCTACTGTAGTACATTTACTCAGACTGATTTTTTGTGCGCTGTACAGCCCTGACCAAACCAGTTTCAGACTGAAGAAGGAGCTTCTCGTTTAGCGATAAACTCCTCCTCAGTTTCACATCCGCTGATGTCGCTCCGCACTGTCGCACACAGAAGTATGTCAACAACTAGACTTTATCATTATTATCACGGGAAGACTAATTATTATGGTTGGGAGAATTTTTACCAGTATATTGCAAACGATAAGATATCGCCCATCCCTATGTGCAAGAAAAAGTGGTGGAAAAATGCCTTTCAGGTAGCATTCCGGGTCCTTAAAAAATGTCCTTTTACTTTGATCAAATTTAAGGCCATAAAAAGTCTTACATATCTTAAATGGTGTAACAAAGGGCAGGAAAAAAAGGAACTGTGATGCATTCTTATGTGATTATTACACTCCAAAAGGCAAATATTAAATTTAATTATTGTGAGTGCTGCACATTTCAAAGTAAAAATGCTGTGCTGATGTACTGCTGATGAATTTTGATTTTGAATTTTTTTAAAAACATAATTCATCTGTGAATCCTGAAAAATAAAATGTATCATGCATTCCCCAAAGATATTGTGCAGCACAACTGTTTTCAACATTGATAATAATAAGAAATGTTTCTTGAGCAGCAAATCAGCATATCAGAATGATTTCTGAAGATCATGTGACTCTGAAGACTGCAGTAATGATGCTGAAAATACAGCTGCGCATCACAGAAATAAATTACAGTTTAACAGATATATTCACATAGAAAACATATTTTAATTTGTAATAATATTTCACATTTTTACTGTATTTTTGATCAAATAAATGCAGAAGAGACTTCTTTCAAAAACGTTTTTAAAATCTTACCAACCTCAAGACTTTTAAAGAGTAGTGTGTATATATACCACCATAGTTTCACTAACATGCAGGTTTTCTACTAGAAAAACATAAAATTACTTGCTAATATAAATAAACATGTTTTGAGTCTGAATTGGTCACTTCCTCTTTTTTCATTCTTTATTTCCTGTCTGGAAGTATAAACAGAACCCAGAGATGTTCAAACAGACGGCTCGACTCTGGTCACATGTTTACGCAGGAGCTCCCGTCTCCAGCCCGGACTACACACGCAAAATAGACAAACTCTGTGCTATGGGCTTTGATAAAGTGAGTAAATACACACACATTGACATCACGTTTGTATGGAAGCTCATTTTACAAAAATGTTTTCTCTCACAATTCAAACTTTTTTCTCATAATTTTGAATTTATAGCTGACAACCTGCACTTTGTTTCTCAGAATTGCAAGATATAAACTCAGAATTGCAAAATAAAAGTTTGAATTGTGTGCTATAAATTGTGAAAAAAACGATGTCACAGTTACCTTACTTTTTTTTCTGTGGTGGAAACAAAAAGTCAGAACTGCGAGATGTAAACTCAGAATTCTGATTTAAAAAGTCTTAATTGTGAGAGAAGAAGTCTCAATTACCTTTTTTTATTTTTTTATTCTGTGGCAGAAACAATCTTCCATACATTTGTGTATATCACGTTTATTGCAGTTTTTCAAAGCTGGAAAATAATTATCACAAACTTCTCTTTCTGTAGCACTTCTGTGCCAAATATTTGTCCAAAAAGCATATGCAAATTGTGATGCAGCTTATGATTTTGTTATGACAGATGACGCTTGTGTAGCAAGTATTTGCACCCCGCAGAATCACTGACATGTGGATCTTCTCTTCTCCTCAGAATGCAGTAATAGTGGCGTTGTCGTCGAAATCCTGGGACGTGGAGACCGCGACAGAACTGTTGCTTAGTAATTGAGTCCAACCTGAGGGGCCAAAGCACCTTATCTGACACAATCCCACCCTCAAATCTCCTCCTCAGTCCACACTACCTTCATCTTTCTCAATCTCTCTTTCTTTATCCATCTTTTACCATTCCTCTGTTCGGAACAGTTCATCCCAAACTAAAATGCCGTCATCTTTATGTTGTTCTAAACTTGCCTGACTTTATTTCTTCCACGGGAGACTTTCAGCTGAATGTCTCTGTACAAAGAACAGCTGGTGATTTGGCAGTAAAAACCTCCACCCGTTTTCCTTGTATAATGCAGATTGGTTTGGAAGCTTGTTTCCACCATGAAAAAAAAAAAAAAAATAATTGAGACTTTGTTTTTCGCAGTTCTGTAAACAAAAGTCAGAACTGTGAGATGTAAACTCAGAATTCTTTATAGTTTTTTCCTCCAAATTGAGTTTATATCTTGCAATTTTGAGTTATATCTCATAATTCTGAGTTTATGTCTCATAATTCTGACTTTTCTCAGAATTGCAAGTTTATATCTTGCGATTCTGAGAAAAAAGTGAGAATTGTGTGATATAAACTCAGAATTGTGAGGGAAAAAAAGGTCAGAATTGTGAGATTAAAAAATCACAATTACCTTAATTTTTTATTCTGTGGCAGAAATGCGCCTCCATAGGTTTGGAACAACATGAAAGTGGGAAAAAATTACATTTTCATTCATTTTTAAGTGAACTGACCATTTTTCCCTCTATATGTCTTTCGCTCTCTTTTGTTTTGTTTACTTATTTTGGTTTGGATGTGCCTTTTTCTTTCTCATAATAATAATAATCATCATCATCATCATCTCCCTCAGATTGGTTCTGCAATCTGACTGTAGCCCCGCCCCTCATGCACATGCCCAATCAGCACTACGGTTGTACTCCCACCTGCACAATCATTGGCCCTTTCATCTGGAAAACATTTGGATTCCATTTTTGAAATTCCAGAGTTCAAACTGAATCGAAATGGTTCCTTCACTCATAGATGTTAATCTCAAACAGTCAAGACTGGAAGAAACCCACACACGCAAATAAATGAAAGACGAGAGTTCATCTGTAAATAAAGCTATTAAAGTCTGTATAAATTAAAGCAATGTGGCAATGCCTTTATTTATTATTGCTTTGTGGAATAGTGAAATAAACACCAGTTTCATGGCTGAGCACGTGATGTTTGGATGATCTGTATTTTGCGTTAACTGCAGGTTCTGAGAGTGCAAAGACATTCATAAAAGTATTTCTTTCTGAGTATATATGGACAGATATTGGCATAATATATATAGAGAGAAAATGTTAATTAGAACTTTAGAAGACACTACAGTGCAGTAGACAAATATGTAACTATAAGAGCAGTAACACTTTATAATATGTTATATTACATTACAATTACACTTATGCATTTAGCAGACCCTTTTATTATTATTTTTTTTTACATTTTATCAGCTCTTGCTTTCCCTGGGAATCGAACCTATGATCTTAGCGTTGCTAGCGCCATGCTCTACTATTTGAGCTACAGGAAAGCCGATTAAACTGAAAGCTGAATTGATTTTGATCATATCTAGTGTAAGTATTGTTTTTTGAGTGATCTCAGATTTTTAGACCCCACTGACATTTCAGATATGAAAGTGAAATTATGTGAATAAGTGTGTCCTAAGTTAAAAGTAGCCAATCTGTGAAATGTATTTCACTGAAATTAACAGTAAAAAATATATATAATGTATATTAACTAATATAATGTTAGTAATATTATATATGAATACTTTGTTTTATACCTGTATAACATGGACAACAGTTTTTCTCCATAAAGTGAAAAGGTTTTTTTTACAATTTTCACTCAGAAATGTTGTCATTTTCACAAATAATTGCAGTTAACTGATTAAGTTTTTGTTTTTTAGCGGTAGCATTTTTAGTCTTTTACAATTAAAATGACAAACGTTTTTTTCAGTATGTATGTTTGTTTGTTTATGTATTTATTTATTTATTAATTTATTCATGTGTGTGTGTGTGTGTGTATACCTGTTTTTCTATTCAGGTGGGGACTTAAACCTGAATACACACAGACTCATGGAGACTCGTGTCACGGGTAAACAAGCTAATAAATCACACAGAATGAAGTTTTTTGAAAATCTAAAAATGCCTGTAGTCTCCTGTAAGGGGTAGGTTTAGGTGTAGGGTTGGTGTAGGACAATAGAATATACGGTCTGTACAGTAGAAAAACCATTACGCCTATGGAGAGTCCCCACAAGGATAGCAAACCAGACGTGTGTGTGTGTGTGTGATTAAGTGTAAATCATTAAAATTAGTATTTTATGTATCTGTGAGTAATGATATGTAGGATAAACAATTGTTTACATCATTTCATATTTACTAGAAACGTACTTAAACATGCGTAAAGTTTTATTGGACGCTATTACCACTTTATTGCACATATACTATGACATTTTCAGACATGGCACCACACTGATAATATATTTGGATATTTATGTATGTATGCATATTGATTAATTAGGCTACCATTGTGAAGCAATTAGAAGAGATGTATTTATGTTGGGAATCATTCAGCATCAACTATATAATATTACCCACTTTTTTCGGACACATGGCAGCACGGTAATGTGTTTTGGTGGGTTTTGTGAGTGTGTTTGTGTTGTTCTGGTCAGCTGTCCTCTGGTTCCAGTCCAGACTGATCAGGCCTCTCCGGTTTCTGTCCGTTTTGTCGTGTTTCTGTTGGCTAGATGCGTATCTTGGTGCTGAAAGGAGGATAAACTCAGTCACCTGATCACATGACCCTCAGATCTCACGGCGGGTTAACACGCGCTTTAAACATCTAAAACTCAACTCTGTGCCAAAAGCGCGCAAGACAATTGACCCAGATTGCATTTCGCTCCCGTGTCACTTCAGGACACGATGTAATGATGAAGGTGTCATTTCCGTCTCCGTTACCTGCCCGCGAGCCCACCTGTTGCGCGCATGATTGACAGCTCAATAGCGGCGCGTCTGGTTACCCGGCGCGCAACGCGACACCCGCAGCTCCAGTGTCCCAAACGCCAGCGCGTAACGGGCCAGAACCGAGCGGATGACCGCCGAGCTGATGAAGATCCTCGCTGTCCTGTGAGGCGGAGGAGCTGCGGTCGGCGTGATGGAGGGGACGCGGCGCGGGATGGAGATGCTCTTCTTCTCTGCGTTATTGCTGGTTGAAGGTGAGACATGCATATTCATATTTATATTCTAATCAGATTATACATTAATATTAATTCCAGGCTGGTTTGGTGTTGGTGAACCTATGCGGTAGATAATTAATAAGCAATAGGTTGGTGTCAGCTAACAAAATGCGTTCTAAGAACGTTCTTTAAACGTTTTCTGAACATTCGAATATTTTTGTTTACGCGAACGTTAAGGGAACGTTCCATTTTATCGTTTTGTACGAGAATGTTACTTTTGAATGTTTCTGAACGTTCTGTAAAAAAAGTAGCAACATTTAAAGAACATTAGAAAAACTAAAATGAACAATGTATAGCAAATGTTAACGTTTTGAGAACATTATTAAAGACCACATAACTTTGAATGAATGATCTAATGTTACTGGAAGAATGTTTGTTCATAACTTTGAGAGAACCTCGCCAGAACGTTCTCACATTTATGCTAAATATTGTAAAGAGTTAAGCTCAATGAAATATATTTTTGAAACGGAACATTTATCCATTTCAAAATGTATTTCAAGGGCAAGAAAATTAATTTCCATTCCATACACTTACAGTAGCCTACATTTAGGCTAAATCCTAATATATAATCCCTATATTGATATTATATGTAATATTGTATTTTTTGGAACATTATCAAGTATGTTCCTTGCTAAATTTTATTCAGATGTGTTCTACGTTCACATGCCTTATAGACAACAAACAAGCTTTTCTTCAAATATATTTTCTTGGATGGAAATATAGGCCTATACGGCCAAATATATTTTTATATGCTTTAAATATATATATAAAAAAAAAAAAAAAAAAATATATATATATATATATATATATATATATATATATATATGTGTGTGTGTGTGTGTGTGTGTGTGTTGGCAGAAAATATATCTTGAAACATATTTTAGCAAATATTTTTTTGCCATTTTTTGTATATTTTGAAATATATGTGCTGATCATCTGGAGTGATAATGTGTGTGTGTGTGTGTGTGTGTGTTCAGCGGCTCATTGCGCTCAGGGTCGGTTCGCACACAAGCTCTTGAACGATCTGATGGAGAATTACTCCACCGCTCTGCGACCAGTTGAAGACACGGACAAATCCCTCAACGTCACGCTGCAGGTCACGCTGTCTCAGCTCAAAGACATGGTCAGCTCACACACACTCTCACACACACACACACACGATGTTACTGCAGGTCAGCTGAGCAGAGACACTCAGACTGCTGTTAATATTAGATGCAGACAAGAGACAGAGACAGAAAGAGAGAGAGTGAGAGAGAGAGACGATGGATATATCACACAGATGATGTCATGGCTTGTTCTTCTTCTGCTAACTCAGTGTAAAACAACACATAATTCTCGGTATGTAACACAAAAATCTAACAGGATTGATATTATGGCAAAGGTGTTTGCAAATGTTTGCTTTTGAGATGTGTTTTCGATGTTTTGAATGCAGAGCTTAATTTTGCAAGAGATGTGAGGCATTTTGCGTGCAATTCTTGGATTTGTGTGTACAATTTAGGTGGGGGTGGGGTGAAAACTTTTGAACAGAAAGAAGATGTGTAGGCTACATTTTTCTAATTTTGCCTAAATATCTTCTTTTTTTTTCACTTAGTACTGCCCTTCAGAGGCTACAGAAGATATGTACATGTTTCCCAGAAGACAAAATAAGTTAAATTTACCCTTATCTACAAATTCAAAAAGTTTTCACTTTTATAAATTCAACTAATATTTTCTCTTGTGGACTATATGTAAACATATTTTATGTGAAATATGTTATTCAGGTCAGTACTAAATAAATAAAATAACATGCATTTTGTATGATCCCTCTCATTTTGGTAAAATAATTAACATTTTGCAGATTCTGAAAGGGGGATGTAAACTTTTGACCTCAACTGTAGAAGTTCAAAATCACCTGGCCATGTCTCTCTGTGTGTCTGTGTGTGTGTGTGTGTGTGTGTGTGTGCGCAGGACGAGAGGAACCAGGTGTTAATTGCGTATCTGTGGATCAGACAGACGTGGCACGACGCTCATCTGAAGTGGAATAAAGAGGAGTACGACGGTCTGGAGGTGATTCGCATTCCCAGCAGCCTCGTGTGGAGACCGGATCTGGTGCTGTATAACAAGTACGTCCCCCGTATGTTCACACACACATCGCTTTATCTGTTATCCTTCCACTGACGTCTCCCCACAGCTCCGGTGAGGAACGATCAGTAACCTGTATTCTCTGTGTGTGTTCTGCTCCTCAGGGCAGATGATGATTTCTCGGGGCCGGTGGACACAAATGTGGTGCTGCGGTATAACGGTGAGATTACGTGGGACGCTCCGGCCATCACTAAGAGCTCCTGTGTGGTGGACGTTTCCTACTTTCCCTTTGACAGCCAGCAGTGCAACCTCACCTTCGGCTCATGGACCTACAACGGAAACCAGGTGCAAATACAGTATTACATCCCCAAACATCTGGCTGATGTTATGTAACGGTTGGGTTAAATAATGGGATTTTTGTGATGTTAAAGGTTCTCACAACATTTGTGGAAAACAATCTTTTTAAACATTAGATGTTTTTAAAAGATGCCATTAGATTCCTGATTTGTCAGGTACACATATCTAAACATTCTTAAATCAAGAAACATTTACTGGAGATATTAAGTCTTGTTTTCTGAAAAATGTGTCAAAATGAAGTTTATGCTTAAAACAAGAAAAATATCTTTCAGATTATTTTGCTTTTTTAATCAGAAAAATAGTCCTGTTTTCCTTTTTTTGTTTTCAGTCATTAATAAATATTGCCGTAATGAACCTATTTTTAGATATTTATACTTGAAAACATGAGAAAATTCTGAATAAAATGATTTTCTGCAGTGCATGGGATATTTTTGTATGGTGCTAATATCAGGGTTATTATAGTTAACTAAAACAAAAAACAAAAAATAATGATAAAAAAATAAATAAATAAAATGAGCGGAAATAAAATAAAATATTTAAAAAAACCAAAGCTAAACTCATTTTAGTTCAGCTACCCTAACTTGATGTACAAAATTGCTCAAACTTAATAAATAAATAAGTAAATAAATATAATCTATAAGACATATAAAAAAACTAATAAACTAATAAAAATGACCAAACCACACAACAGTATTATTAAAACTAACAGAAATTACAATGAAAAGTGAAAATATGAAAATAAAAACTAATTCAAAATAATAATAAAAACTATAATGGTACTAAAATAGCACTGGTCCACATTAAATGATCCCACATTCAAATATTATAGGAATTACAGCATAAATGAAGCACTACATATTTAACAACAAACTATTTCCCAACAAATAAAGATGAGAACATTTCTTTCACAGTATTATGATAACCTATAAATAACATTAAATTAATGTGCATGTGCAAAAACCTGTAAAATACATGTAAAAACTTTTTTTTTTGAAAAGTGTAAAGTTTTCCACAGCCTAAATAATAAAACATTAGCTGTCTGATTTTAATATAACTAGACTTTAGCTTTTAAATGCTTAGACATTTTGGCACAACATTTGGTGGAAATCATTGTCAGGATGTCCTAAAAGTGCCTAAAAAGTTTGAAGACAGCGCAACCTAGCCTTTAGAAGATATACAGTAAATCTCTAGTTCAGCTTGCAGTAAATTCTGGCCAAGATTTATCCACAGACTTATTTTAATAATTCTATAGTGGGACATGTCTCTGGTATCTAACCCATGCATTGATCTCCTGCAGGTGGACATCACCATGGGCATGGACAGCGGTGATCTGTCGGACTTCGTGGAGAACGTGGAGTGGGAATGTCATGGGATGCCAGCCACTAAGAACGTGATCATGTACGGTTGCTGCTCGGATCCGTATCCCGACATCACCTACACAGTCCTGCTGCAGAGACGCAGCTCCTTCTACATCTTTAACCTGCTGCTGCCCTGCTTCCTCATCTCCTTCCTCGCTCCTCTGAGCTTCTACCTGCCTGCAGACTCGGGCGAGAAGGTCTCGCTGGGCGTCACGGTCCTGCTGGCGCTCACCGTCTTCCAGATGATGGTGGCGGAGAGCATGCCTCCCTCCGAGAACGTTCCTCTGATCGGTGAGTCTCTCAATTAGTGTGTGGGGTCCTAGTTTTGGGGTCCGAAATGAATGCTTTTATTCATCAGGGATGCATTAAATTGATAAAAAGTGAGAGTTAAGACATTTATAATGTCAACAAATATTTAAATTTCAAATAAATGCTGATCTTTTGAACTTTCTATTAATCTGTGAATCCTGAAAAAAAAAAAAGTATCATACTTTCCACACAAATATTGTGCAGCACAACTGTTTTCAACATTGATAATAATCAGAAATGTTTCTTGAGCAGCAAAACAGAATATTAGCTTGAATCACAGAAATAAATTACATTTTAACAGATATTCACATAGAAAACAGCTGTTTTACATTTTAATAATATTTTACAATTTATACTTTATTTTTGATCAGATAAATGCAGCATTTTGAGCAGAAGAGGCTTCTTTCAAAACATTAAAAATATTACCAATCCCAATCAAATTATGAATTTTGCACAACCTTGTATGCAGTATGAATATTATACATGATGGTTTAAAAAAATTACTGCTGATTTTACTTCCATTTTCTTACTGGTGATGCAACATTATTTAGCATTAATACATAATATATAATGATAATGGAATTAATTAGCTGTTTTAGTGAATGTCAGATTATTATACTGATATAATATTGTAATTCACAGATTATGTTGGAGTTTGCTAGTCAACAATTAACTGGTGAATTTTATTCATTTGCCAAAGCTTGCATTTTTACTTTCATTTGATGCTTGGCAAGAGGTCATTTTGAATTCTGATTGAATGATCTATTATTCTATTCTAAACACAAACAAAATATAGCAAAAAAAACATATTGACACAGTCTCTCTCTGTCAGGTAAATACTACGTAGCGACGATGACTATGATCACAGCGTCCACTTCTTTGACCATCTTCATCATGAACATTCATTTCTGTGGAGCCGAGGCCAAACCGGTGCCGTACTGGGCCAAAGTCATCATCATCGACTACATGTCCAAGATCTTCTTCGTCTATGAAGTTGGAGAGAGCTGCACTTCTCCGTTTGGACAGATGGAGGAATCCGAGTCTTTCCGTCAGAACCAGAAGCGGAAGCTCCATCCCAAAGAAAAACCTAAAGCAGCTCCGCCCCCCTGCTGCCCCGACAATGACAAATCGGCTGCCTTCACGCTGACCTTTGACCCCTGTGTTTACTGCAGCGGTGGAATCCTCGGGTGCGATCCGAAGCTGGTCTGGAATGTGGAATATATCGCAAACTGCTTCCGCGAGCAAAAGGCCACGTGCCTGAAAGTGGCCGAATGGAAGAAGGTCGCCAAGGTCATGGACCGAATCTTCATGTGGATATTCTTCATCATGGTCTTCCTCATGAGCATCCTCATCATCGGGAAAGCACCTTGAACTGATTGGTGTGGCAGTCAGGTGAGAGACTAGAGCGCAGACGCCATATTTAATTGGACTATTGACATTTTCAAGTTCCACTACCCATGTTTTGCCCACTTTTTATTGTCCACCCTTAAATTTACATGGAAAACAATGATTTTCCTACTCAGTATTTTTGCCTTGTTTTTCAGTACAAATATCTAAACATTCTTAAATCAAGAGGCATTTACTGGAGAAGCAAAATGAAGTGAGTTTCTTTTTAAAACAAGAACAAATATCTGCCGATCAGGTCAGAAAAATGAACTTAATTCAAATAGAAAACAAGATTCTTTTTTCTGACTCCCACTGGCTGATATTTTTTCTTGTTTAAATCATACATTTTTAGAAAATAATACAATATCTTAAGTAAGTTTCCTTTTAAAGCAAACATACCTTGATTTAAAGGAATAGTTCAACTAAAAACTTGTGTTCACTCTCAGGTCATCCAAGATTAGAATGAGTTTGTTTCTTCATCAGGTTTGTAGAAATGTGTCTCTGCATCAGTGTCTCAGCAATGGATGCTCTGCAGTGAATGGGTGCCGTCAGAATGAGAGTCCAAACAGCTGATAAAAACATCACAATAATCCACACCACTCCAGTCCATCAGTTAACATCTGGAGAAGACAAAAGCTGAAACAAATCCATTAAGAGGTTTTTAAATTATGAGTCCATAATCCATAATAACGCTTTCTACAGTTAAGAAAGACCATACTCTTACGATTATAATTGAGTTTTCTTAACTTCTTACTACAGCCGTTTTGTTTTCGATTCAGACAGATTGTGCTGTATTATGCATCATGCTGGAGCCTCTGTGTGTGTGTGTGTGTGTGTGTGTAAGATAATCTGAGTATTAATAATGCAGACTATTGCCTCTCAATGAGCACGTCAGTTATATCGGTCTTTCTGATAAGAGATCCGCTTTTCTTCATTAGAAGGCTGTGACACGTCTTCATTACAGGAGTCTCTCACACACATGCAGCTGTGAATGAGGATATACCACAGACTTATACTGGTTTTATATGAAAGTAATGATCATGCTCAGTGAATTTTGTTGTCGCATTCACTTTACAGAAGCCCCTTTTGTCACCTGTGTGTGGTGGGAATGTTTTACACTACATAATGTTTAATGTTTTTTTAGCTTATTGTGTTTATTTTCCATTTTTTGCCATATGTACAGTGGGGGAAACAATTATTTGATCCCCTGCTGATTTTGTACGTTTGCCCACTGACAAAGAAATTATCAGTCTATAATTTTAACGGTAGGTTTATTTGAACAGTGAGAGACAGAATAACAACAACAACAACAAAAAATCCAGAAAAACACATTTCAAAAAAGTTATAAATTGATTTGCATTTTAATGAGTCATAAGTATTTGACCCCTTTGCAAAATATGACTTAGTACTTGTTGGCAATCACAGAAGTCAGACGTTTCTTGTAGCTGGCCACCAGGTTTGCACACATCTCAGGAGGGATTTTCTCCCACTCCTCTTTGCAGATCCTCTCCAAAGCCGCTTTTCTACCAATTTGTCCCAGGAACTTTTTTTCCCCCAGACCTGTTGCTGTCTGCGTTTCCATCGCGGTCTAATGTACCGAGAAGAATAGGCAAACAGTCTGGTGACATAGGTCTACAAAGTACGCAAATTTCAAACTTTCATCCTCGGTAGTTCGGACTTCGTGAGTTCGACTCGGGAGTGTGAGTACAGCGTACTGTACTTGATAACATCAGTCAGCTCACCTTGGCTACTGCAATTTTCCTCACTGTATTTACAATAACATGAAATATGATATCAAACACCACTGCCTCTTTTCAGTTTCATTTAAACATATTAATAGCTGCAGAAATGTAGTTCAGGGGACATATATACATTACAGTGAAACAAAATATTATATCAAACAGCATTGCCTCTTTTAATTTTAATTTTAACATAGCCTATTAATAGATTAATAGAATAAAGACCAAAGATGACCTGTTAGATTTACCCAAAACAAATTATATCTTATGTTTAACCACTACAGAGACATCAGAACCAGCAGCAAATGTCAGAAGGACTAGCCGAGTTGAGGCTGCTCTCGTCGGGATACATGAGCACTGAGTGCCCGGTGATCGCGTGGAGCTCACGTCTCCAAAATCGGCGAAGAACATTTTCAAATAGGCGCTGTCTTTATAAATAAACCGCAGATTTGAGTTTTAAACAACTACATTCTCGCCTGAAATACTTTTAAAACTACATTTCATGACACAATAACAGTAATATTTCAAAAAATTATGCGAATATGGTGGTTGAAATACAATGCTGCATGAAGTCAACCAATCAGCATGCTCAGCGCCCAAGTCCTGCCCCCGAAGGTTCCGGACCTTTAAAAAAGTACTAGTTCCTGAGCAGGGACTTTCTGAGGGGAAAATTTTTACCCGGAACTTTATTTAGTTCCTGGTTCCCGCTGTGGAAACACACCGAGTACCAGCCCAAAGTCCCTAGTTCCTGGGTAAAGTTCCTGCGGTGGAAAAGCAGCTCAAGTCATTAAGGTTTGGAGGTTGACGTTTGGCAACTCGAACCTTCAGCTCCCTCCACAGATGTTCTTTGGGATTAAGGTCTGGAGACTGGCTCGGCCACTCTAGGACCTTCATGTGCTTCTTCTTGAGCCACTCCTTTGTTGCCTTGGCCGTGTGTTTTGGGTCATTGTCATGCTGGAGTACCCATCCACGACCCATGTTCAGTACCCTGGTCCTGACGGTACATGGTCCCGTCCATCGTCGCTTTGATGCGGTGCAGTTGTCCTGTCCCCTCAGCATAATGTTTGCACCTCCATGTTTGACGGTGGGGATGGTGTTCTTGGGGTCAGGCAGCATTCCTCCTCCTCCAAACACGGTGAGTTGAGTTGATGCCAAAGAGCTGGATTTTGGTCTCATCTGACCACAACACTTTCACCCGGTTCTCCTCTGAATCATTGGCAAACTTCAGACGGGCTGTACATGTGCTTTCTTGAGCAGGGGAGCTTGCGGGCGCTGCAGGATTTCAGTCCTTCACGGCGTAGTGCGTTACCAGTTGTTTTCTTGGAGACTATGGTCCCAGCTGCCTTGAGATCATTGACGAGATCCTCCCGTGTAGTTCTGGGCTGATTCCTCACCGTTCTCATGATCATTGAAACTCCACGAGCTGAGATCTTGCATGGAGCCCCAGTCCGAGGGAGATTGTGTTTCTTCCATATGTGAATAATCGCACCAACTGCTGTCACCTTCTCACCGAGCTGCTTGGCGATGGTCTTGTAGCCCATTCCAGCCTTGTGTAGGTCTACAATCTTGTCCCTGACATCCTTGGACAGCTCTTTGGTCTCGGCCGTGGTGGAGAGTTAGGAATCTGATTAATTGATTGCTTCTGTGGACAGGTGTCTTTTATACAGATAATAATCTGAGATTACTCCCTTTAAGAGAGTGCTCGTAATCTCAGTTCGTTACCTGTATATATCTTGCTGATTGATTGGGGATCAAATACTTATTTGACTCATTCAAATGCAAATCAATTTATAACATTTTTGAAATGTGTTTATCTGGATTTTGTTGTTGTTATTCTGTCTCTCACTGTTAAAATAAATCTACTATTAAAATTATAGACTGATCATTTCTTTGTCAGTGGGCAAACGTACAAAATCAGCAGGGGATCAAATCATTTTTTTCTTCACTGTATGTACTTCACCCTAATGAAGTTTTGTGTTCATTTATACACTGATTTTGTTCTTCTGTTGAAAAAAAAGTAAATCCCATAGATGCTTTTAAGACATTATACTCTCTCTCTATTTGTTCATAGATATTAATGAATATATATTTTATATGTTTTATTTGTCTCCTGCAAGTTAAGTGGACTGGAGTTTACAGAAGAAAAAAAAATAAAAAATTTGTAATTGTTAGATCATGCATCTACGCTAGAAATATAATATCCATCCCCGGATGCCAGATCCTGTCAGAAAATATCCATTTTGTCTGGTAACAGAAAAACTAGTCAGCTAAGTTGTTTAATACCCAAAACCTGTTAACAGCAAGTCTTGTCTGGTTCCCAAAACCGTATTAACAGTCTTCTATCAGCCAAGAAGTTGACTGAGTAAATCCAGTGAAAAGCAGAAACAGGAGACAAAGTGATGATAAAAAGAAGCAGAGTTTATTGAATAATGTTAGTTGCGTATGTTTCAATGCTCAGAATTCATTTGATGAACACAAATCCAATAAGTGTTATTACATCAAAAACAATAGCAATGGAAAATTATTGCTTCACAACAACATCCCATGACGTTAAAAACCTTGAAAGGAAACATTCTCTGATCTCTTACTCATGAAGACAAATATCCCTTCAAACCACACATTATAAGACTATAACAACAATGGAAAAATAATATTAAACATAATAATATAAAATGAATCACTAATCAATCAATGAATCAGTGAAATGAGTATATAAATGGCTTAAATTATTATTCTAAATTATTATATGATTCAATGGAATAATAAATGATAAATGAATATAAAAGAAAGTAAAACAAATATATGGTTTCATTTGAGGATCTTTAGGTCCTTCACTCCCCCTCTTAATCATATGAAACCATCTGATTACATATACTGATTAAATGCAAGCAAACTTCCATAATCATCATCAAAAACATAATTTAAAAAGTCTGGGTGATCTGGATTTACTCTTCACTTCATGTTCAAAAGAACAGGTCTCTTCAGTCATGCCACATACCAGCATCAGTTAATTTGGTACAACTGGAATTTCCAAAAATTATTGTGAAAACATTATTTTGTTATTTGAAGATTACTGGCGTATATTTTACAAGAAAATGTGTTCGTTGCCTTTTCTTTTTACCATTATTTGCTAAATTTACTTGCAATTTTTGAGTGAAGTGAAAATGACTGAAATGTTTAAAATAAAAATTATTTACAATCAAATTAAAAGAACAGATGAAATGAAATAATTATTTGTTTGGCTGAATTCAGAAAATAAACCAGATCAGGTTAGATGAACACGAACTCTGGTCTGAAAAGTAAGCTCACTTTACTTTCATTAAGTTATTCCAACTAAACTTTATCAGTTCAAATAACTACATTAGTCAAGTTGAAATACTTAATATTCTGGGTTAATATAACCCAGAGTCAAATTATAAAGAGAACTTAAAAAAAATTAAAAATTAAAAATTAAGTAAACTAAAACATTTTTACAGTGTGCCCTGTGCAGTCTGTTTCAACTAACTAGATATCTCATTTTAATTTATATATTCAAGACCAATCAAAAAACAATGAAGAAAAAAGTATATAGGCCTACAAAAAGCTGAGGATATCAAATCACAAGTAAAGCAAATCATAAGTCATAGGCTATAATGAAGATATATGTTTTTAGCTTTGATTTAAAACTATGTAATGTTGGAGCAGTTCTAATATGGATCGGTAAACTGTTCCAAAGTGTGTTTGCGTTTATGGCAAAAGCTTGATCTCCCCTGCATTTTAATTTTGACTTTGGAACAGTTAACAAACTCTGTTCGGCAGACCTAAGAATTCTTACTGGATTAATACAAGTCAGAAAGGTAAGACGGGTGAAGCTATTCAAACATTTAAAAACAAGCAGAAGCACTTTAAAATCAATTCAAAATCAAGTGGATTGGGAGCCAACGTAAGGAAGATGTTCATGTTTATGAACACATGGTTTAACAGTTTTTTTGTTTTGTTTTTTAAAGAAAAACCCAGCCTTGGTGAGCATAAAATACTACTTTCAAAAACTTAAATCTTACTGACCGCAAACTTTTAAATGTTAGTGTATGTTAGTATACGGGAGACTCTGGAGAGGGGAGTGAGAAAGGACGCTGGCGTTGTCTGTTCGCCGCTTTTCCACTCGAGTTTCAACTGTAGTGTAAATGACTGTAATCAGTAATCTGTCTAAATAATAATTGGGTCGTACGGATTTTACCGACTTTGAAGACTTTTTACCGGCAAGTGTTTACGGCTAGCTGTGTAGCTAACCAGCAACGGCTTCTTCTAGCTCTGCCTGCATCATCAGCGCTCACAGTTCCTCGTGGTGCTCACCGCGATCCACATCTCCGTCACGGATGATTTCTTGGTGCCGAGTTCTCCTCTTGCTCTGCATATTGCCTCTGTGGCTTGCGGCTAACAACAGACATGGAGCCCGTGT
Organism: Onychostoma macrolepis; assembly: GCF_012432095.1. Taxonomy (NCBI): domain Eukaryota; kingdom Metazoa; phylum Chordata; class Actinopteri; order Cypriniformes; family Cyprinidae; genus Onychostoma; species Onychostoma macrolepis. Next base: position 2,059,653 of record NC_081168.1, on the reverse strand, counting down.
GACTGGCATAATGATCTACTCGGCTACTCAACTGATGGAACATAATAACTATGACACTCCATTATGTATATCAGTCATTAAAGAACTTGGACTCCTACGTCGGCCCCGTTATATCCACAGATGCTTTCGGCGAAAGTTTGTTTACTCCCGGTCTGATGACACCATCCCTTCCATCTGGGCAGCTGTGCGCCCTGTCGCATCTCATTCATGTCATCAGAGTGCTGACACTCTGTGGACTAATAGCAATGGAGATACTGCAACAGCGCCACACATGGAGATAGACAGAAAACGCGGAGTGGATCTTAGCCTACTTAGGCCAGTAAAAAGACTCAACGCTAACGCAACGTCTAACATTAAAATTGAGCTGTTTAATACACAATCTCTCACAAACAAATCCTGTTTTATACATGATCACATTCGGGACAAAGGTTTGGACATAATGTGCCTCACAGAAACCTGGCATCAACCAGATGTTTTTTCTGTTTTAAATGAGACATGTCCTCCTGGCTATTGTTATCTTCAAAAAGCCCGTAGCACTGGCCGTGGTGGTGGCTTGGCTGTTATCTACCGCAGTGAGTTGGATTTGTCCCCTCTGACCCTCCCTGAGCTGTCTTCTTTTGAATGTCTGGCATTTAATTTTAATTGCAAGCTTTCTCCCCCAATGACAATATTGCTAATTTACCGGCCACCCAAGTCAAATTCATATTTCATTTCAGAGTTGTACAATTTACTTTCAAATTTTTGTGCAACCTCGTCTAATATAATAATACTTGGAGATTTTAACATTCATGTTAATAATCCCTCTTGCCATTTTTCTACAGAATTCTTGCAGTTACTGGACTGCCTAAATCTCAGACAATATGTTGAGGTATAAAGCCTCTGGACTTACTGTTTACAAACTGGCTTATCGGGACCAACAAAAAGCTTATTCAAAGGCCATCAAAGAAGCACGGTCACAGTACTATTCAAATATTATTCAAAATAGTCCTGGGAATTCCAAACGGTTGTTCTCCACTATAAATCATCTGCTTAAACTAAAATTGCCAAAATTCGCTCTTGCTTTTCTGTTCCCTCTTCCTCGTATGTTCCAACTGCTGACCTACAGTCTGGGAGTATGGTTGCTCAGTCTGTACCTCGTCATTTGTCTTCTTAATTTACAGTCTTTCACTGTACTCAGATATTCTGCAGTGGTGTAATCTCTATTTAGGGCCAAATAACATTCAAGTTTACTTTGTTTTTCTGTTGTTTCTGTCCAATAAGTTAGATAATTTTGTTTTTGTGCTTTTATAATTAGTTTGGGCTGAATGTTGTGGATTAATATTTCAGTGTCCTGATGCTGACTGTTGTTAGTCATGTTAGTCTGTTTTTGCAGCTTCAGGAGCATCTGAATCAGGGGACTTTTTCAGGATTCACTTCATGGTTTTTAAGGGCTTTAAAATGGTAAGAGTTGGGGTCTCTCATTTTTAGGTGTTTCCAAAATTTGTTTCTCAATGTGCATTAGTAGAGGGTATTGGTCTAATTCTGCCCTGCATGCGTTTGTTCAGTGTGTTCCTCTGTACTCTGAGGATATTCTTACAGAACGCAGCATGCAGGGCTTCAATTGGTTTTTTGTCCAAATTCAAGTTTGTGATTTAGGAGAGAACCCCACACTTCACTGCCATATAATGCAATAGGTTCTATGACTGATTGGAATATTTTGAGACACTTTCTCTTTCAGTTCATTCACAGCCAAATTAAGTTTAAATGTGCAGTAGGAGATCTTGGAAAATGCTAACTTTAGCCTGATAGCACTGAAAGCGAACGTCCCACCCTCCCTTCAATCACCAAGCCACGCCCCCTGAACGCATACGCTCACAGACCGAATAACAAAGACAACATTACTACATCATTGGTTCCCAATCCCAGTCCTCGCCATGATTCCAGTTCGAAGCGAGCGTATATGTTACATACAAAGGGAATGTAAATTTAAATAGTATTTATTTACAGAGGTATATTATGTCACACTTCACACTTCTCTAGTAAGATTCGTCTGTGTGTGAAGACGCTGCACAAATCCTTGAATGAATGAACACAGTTCATGCACGTAGCTCTCTTCTAACGAGCTGGTTATCTGAAACAGGTGTGTTAACTAAGCGAGACATGCAAAATATGCAGAGCGGGGGGCGTGAGGACTGGAACTGGGAACAGCGCTGGGCTACATCATGTGTCATTCGCTGGTGAGAAAGCTTTACACCAGCGAAAAGCTTACAGCACAAGGAAGCATGATTTAAAATTTGATTTCAAACTTAATTGAATGTATAAAAAAAGACAAGCACACAGTCAGTAATAAAATAAAAATTATAAAACAAATGACTTCAATTCAGTTGAGGTATTCAAAATATGACAACACTGAATTTTTATAGGCAGTGTTTTAAGAGCCATATATGTTGTTTATTTAGATAAAATGGGACATCAGATGGCTTTGACATGTAATGTCTGTACAATGTAGCGATGCAGTTAGACAGACTAGGATGTACACTGTAAAAACAATTATGTAGTTTTTACGAAATAATTTTGGCAGCTGTGGTTGCCAGAATAATTTTGTAAAAAAATAAAAATAAAAATACAGAAAAACTGTAAACACATTTACGGCCAAGAACTACATTTTACAGTATTAAACTGTAATTTACAAACAAGAAAATTGGAATTCAAACCAGTAAATTCAACAACGCACATTGCTATTAAAATCTGTTTTGTACTTTTAACACACTGACAACCACCATAATAATGCAGGTGGTAAAAAAGAAAGCCACATGAAGAATCAAAGCTCATCACAGGTAACTTCACCACAAGCAGAAGTATATACTGATATACAGAAGGTGCACAGAGTCATTCATGCAAACAAACACAAAACACCATCGTGGTAACACACATGATACTTAAATAATGCAATAAACATTCATTAAACAACAGAAGATGTAACATAAAGCCCAAATGTACATAACTGATAACAAAAACTATTAAAAAAAACATGATTATTTAAACAAAATACTTTCAAATGTGGAGTGTCACACAGGGAATTCTGGGAATATCAGTTTTGACTGTAAATTATACATTGATTTGTTGTTTTTACTTCTAACAACTGTACAATTAACAGCATTTTACTGTAATATTACATGAAATGTCTGGTTAGATCTTTTACAGTTTTTCCCTGTATATATAGTACGGGAAATTACTGTTAACCTATTAACAGTTTTTTTCCGTAGCGTTTTAACAAAATTTTACAGTTAAAATTGCTATTATTTTTTACAGTGTACAAATCATACAAATATCCCATTCCGAAACATTTCTAGCATACTTACATTGTAAAGAAATTAAAGTTCCTTCTTTGATTATTGAAAGACTTTCTGATGCATTTCACTTACAGCCAATACAATTTCCAGTAGCATTTTCATCAGTCAGGTGTGGAGCTATTCTGCACACAGCCTTGAGTGCGCACAAGCAATATTGGAGTGAAAGGACAGGCAGTTTATTTGTATAAGTTATGCCTGAGCTCGTATCCAGTTTTCTGTGATTACATGACTGTGTTCTCATGTTACAATAAAGAGTTAGCCACATTTGTGCGGAAATGATCAAAAGAGAGAACAAGAGACAGCGTGTAGATACTGTGGAAAATGAGAAATGTTACCATGTCAGGTATTTCAGTATCGGCATCAAAATATAGATATTTATGATAACACTACCATTTAGTTAGTTTCTCCAAACTTTGAGTCCATAAATTACGCTGAGTTCCCTCACTGTCTGATCAGCTCTTCACCTGCTGCAGCTTTTCCCATGGTTCAGATATCAGGGCTTTTATTGGTCCGTTTACGATCGGATATCTTTATTGGCTACTTAAATGCCATCAAAGGTTTGAATATCAATTCAAATGGTGGGCGTACTCAGTAACAGACTATGATTTAAATGTAACGAAGTAGATTATTTTGCTTAATTTGTACATAAGTACAAGTAAAAGTACATCTTTAAAAATGTACTCAAAAAAGCACAAGTACCCGAAAAAACCTACTTAATTACAGTAACGTGAGTAGATTCGTTACCTCCACCACTGGTTGACAGGCAGGTAGGAAAGCAAATTAAAACGCTCGGATTTCTTGGTCCTACGCCTTCCACAGAATATATAAATAGGGTGTCAACGTTTCCGCATGCGATTAATCTAAAAATTTTAACGCGTTAATACGTTTTTAGCGCAAATTAATCATTTGATAAGGTTTGACTCCAACTTCTTTCCGTCATCGCAGCGCTGAAGGTCATCTATCATTGTGTGATGAGGGTACAGCACCAGTGTTGCCAGGGTAACGGCACTAGTGGGCTATTTTGAAAATACAGTCGCGGGAAAAATTACAGAACCGTGGGTTGTGGTTTTTTTGGGCTACTTTTATAATGTACCGCGGCCGCCTAAAGTGTATATAGACAAATAAAAATTAAAAAAGATCCTTTTACTAATGTGTATTATACTTTGAATGTATACCTGGCAACTTAAGAACGGAGAGACGGTTGTAACATCAAACAACGTGAGTTTCAGCAGAGCACATGTTCAGGCTTTTACACAGCAGAAATAAACATGACAACAGCCACTATAGATTATATAAGATAATAAACACACGATTACGATAGATATGGTTTGTATGTGATTTTCTTGAGATGAATGTGTACATCTGAAATGCTCATTTGTGCAGCGATATAAAAGGCTATAAATAGCATATTTTAACAACAGTAAATGACCAAATTCCACATGTGATCGTAAAAGGAAGTTATTACAAACACTCGATGGTGGTTTGTAGTGAGTTCTGAGGAAAAGTGTACTATTAATCTCATAAATTGTCTTATGAAGCATGATGCTAATATTAGCTCTAATGCACCTGCAGAACAGGTCCAATTCTTCTTCATAATGCATTTTGTCATAATACTTCACGTAAGGTCGCAAGAAAATATTTTGTTGTATTTATTTAGATTAATAGACCAAAAAGATCCGCACTCATCCAAATAGCCCAAAAAGGCTTATCATTTATCACTCAGAGGTCATAAAAAGTGCACTGAGGAAGGGGTAATACCCGGAAACGTCTTGCACTGTTGCACCTTTGCGCTTTTTTGAACTTTTTATGACCTCTGAGTAATAAATGATAAGCCTGTTTTGGATATTTGTATGAGTGCGGATCTTTTTGGTCTATTAATCTTCATATTTTTTGGATCTACACACCGTATATTATTGATCTACTGGACTTTCGGACAAGTGTTTGGCACTACAACCTTCTCTATTTGTTGTATTTATTTAGAAATACTTTTGATAATAGTTGGGTAAATGTATACTGGGATTGAAGCGATGTGGCTTGGTAAACGTTTTAATGCCAGTTTAAAGGATGATAATGGCTGAATAAAAACAAAAGAATAATGATAATAGAATAATAAGGATTATGTCTCATACCTGGCAGAAGTGTGAAAGGTTCCTTAAACTAGTTTGTCATGCATTTCTTTATTTCAACACATTTACAGGTAAATCCTGGTATTTTAAATTTGCGATTAATCGTAATTAATCACAGTCCATGACTGTGATTAACGCGATTAAATTTTTTAATCGATTGACAGCACTAATAAATACAGATAAATACATTTAGACCACTTAACTTAATGGTTGCTATCGGGATGTGAGGAGACTTTCAACCAGCATAATGACAAAAAATGTTTCTGAAGACAATCACCTATTGCACCTTTAACAGTTGTACTTATTTTCAGGCCGAGGTATGTGTAGTTTGTGGCATATTCAATTTTGGTCGTACCAACACTCTTAAAAATAAAGGTTCCAAAAGGGGGTTTTCACAGCGCTGCCATAGAAGAACCTGTTTTGGTTCCCCAGAGAACCTTTCAGTGAACAGTTCTTAAAAGAACATTTTTTTCTTAGCGTGAAGAGCATTTTAATAATGTAAAGAACCTTTTGTGGAATAAAAAGGTTCCATGGATGGTAAAGGTTCTTAAAACCTTCTACTCTTTGCATACAGAGAATACAAGAATATTTTTTGCATTTATTTTTTAGCCAGTTAAAAAGAAAAAAAACTATCTATTAAGAATAGTTAAAGAAAGTTAGTAGGGGACGTTTTTTAGAAAGTGTATCTAGTACCACATTAAACGTCTGGGTAATTTAATACATTGCTGGATCGACTGAGTCATCACAATCTCACTTTAGCCTGGAAACCAAAGTTGGCAATCCTGATTCATAGCAAGGACGGAATGACAGGTGCAGTTCCCTTTGTGTCCACCAGATAGCAGCAGATCCACACAGATTCAACCAAAGCTGCAACATCAACCTCTAAACCAGAGTACATATATAAAAGTTAAACACACTAGTGCTTTAATCTTAATTTATTCAGGGTGTGGTGACAGTTTTTTTTTTTGTTTGTTTGTTTGTTTTGTTTTTTACAGTTAAACATGAGTGTGTTACACCCTGATAAAGGGGGAAAATAGACATAAATAAATGAAGACAAGGCCTCGTGCTGTCGTCTCTGCGTCAGTCTGTATTAGCTGTGACGCACAGCTCAGCTCGCGTCAGCGACAACCTGCCACCTTCGATCTCCCCCTAGTGGACACTCCAAAAAGTACACATCATATTGATTTTAACTCTTTTGTTCTTTTTCTTTTTCTATTACAGTTGAATCACATTGATTCCATCATTTGTATGATCATTTTGATCTTTTTAACCTCTACAAGTGCAGGGCTGAGGGAGTTTTTCTGTAATTCTGTGAGGTTTTATATGAATCTATGATTGAACTTCTTATTCCAACTACAGCAAAACTGACTGAGAGCGCGTTTGTTTTGCTCTTGAAGCATCATTCCCGCAGATCTCCTATATTTATTTGTCTCCTAAAGATCTATGTTAAGTGGACTGGAGTTTACAGTAAAAAAAAAAAAGTTTAATCGTAAATTGTTTAATCATGCCTCTGCACTAGAAATCCATCCCCGGATGCCAGATCCTGTCAGAAAATATCTTTTTTGTCTGGTAACAGAACAACTCAGCTAAGTTGTCTAATGCCCAAAACCTGTTAACAGCAAGTCTTGTCTGGTACCCAAATCCGTATTAATAGCAATACCGTATTGACTGAGTAAATCCAGTGAAAAGCAGAAGTTTATTGAAGAGTTTAAAAGTTTAAAGAAGAGTTTATTGAATAATGTTAGTTGCACATGTTCAATGCTCAGACTTGAAGTGTTATTATACCACAAACAATAGTGATTGAAAATTACTGCTTCACAACAACATCCCATGACGTTAAAAACCTTGAAAGGAGACATTCTCTGATCTCTTACTCATGAAGACAAATATCCCTTCAAACCACACATTATAAGACTATAACAACAATGGAAAAATAATATTAAACATAATAATATAAAATAAATGACTAATAAATCAATGAATCAATGAAATGAGTATATAAATGGCTTAAAGGATTATTCTAAATGACTGTATGATTCAATGGAATAATAAATGAATAAATGATAATCCACGGAGTGATTATCACGATAATCTGTGGAGATGGTCGTGGACTTCAGGAGAAACCCCCCTGCTCTCCCCCCACTCACCATCATGAACAGCACTGTGGCTGCAGTGGAGTCATTCAGGTTCCTGGGCACCACCATCTCTCAGGACCTGAAGTGGGACATTCACATTGAGTCCATTGTTAAAAGGCCCAGCAGAGGTTGTATTTCCTTCGCCAGCTGAGGAAGTTCAACCTGCCACAGGAGCTGCTGAAACAGTTCTACTCCGCCATCATTGAATCCGTCCTCTGCACTTCAATAACTGTCTGGTTCAGCTCAGCTACCAAATCTGACCTCAGAAGACTACAGAGGGTAGTCCAGACTGCTGAGTGAATCATTGGTACAACCCTCCACGCTCTCCATGACCTGTACTCATCCAGAGTGAGCAAAAGGGCTGAAATCACTCTGGACCCTCACATGAACTGCTGCCGTCTGGTCGACGCTACAGAGCTCTGAGCACCAGAACGACCGGCACAGGAACAGTTTCTTCCCTCACGCAATCCATCTCATGAACACTTGACAATAAACGTGGAACACACAACACTATAATTAATTATTTATTTAACACACATACTTATTTACATTTCAAATTTGCATATATCATACCTGTACATACATAATTGTCTACATTATATATTGTGTTTTTGTTATTTTGTACATTGTCTATTTTGTATATTTGTATATTATTCTTTTTATTATCTGTCATTCTGTCACACTGTGGAGCTTCTGTCACTAAAACAAATTCCTCGTATGTGTAAACATACCTGGCAATAAAGCTCATTCTCATTCTCTCAAATGAATATAAAAGAAAGAAAGTAAAACCAATGTATGGTTGCATTTGAGGATCTTTAGGTCCTTCACTCCTCCTCTTAATCATATGAAACCATCTGATTACAAAGACTGATTAAATGCAAGCAAACTTCCATAATCATCATCAAAAACATACTTTAAAAAGTTTGGGTGATCTGGATGTACTCTTCATGTCATGTTCAAAAGAGCAGGTCTCTTCTGTCATGCCACATACCAGGCATCAGTTTCACCCCATAATTTGGTACAACTGGAATTTCCAAAAATCATTGTGAATATTACTGCTGAAACTCTGCAGCATGTGCATTCAGCAGCGGTATTTACATTAAACGGCATGACATTTTATGCACAGAAGTCACTGACACGTGTTTAATGGCACATCTGGTTTTCAGTCTAAACATTTTCAATAAAAAAACTGACAACTAGAACCTCTTTTAATTCTCAGAAACAATTTATGAAAGAAATAAAGGCAAACTGGACTGTAAAAAATGAAGTGAAAATGACTGAAATGTTTGAAATAAAAATGATTTACAATCAAAATAAAAGAACAGAAGAAATGAAATAATTATTTATTTGGCTAAATTTAGAAAATAAACCAGATCAGGTTAGATGAACACAAACTCTGGTCTGAAACGTAAGCTCACCTTACTTTCATTAAGTTATTCCAACTAAACTTTATCAGTTCAAATAACTACATTAGTCAAGTTGAAATACTTAATATTCTGGGTTAATATAACTTCACTGAGTCAAAGTAAAAAGATAACTTAACTTTTTAAGTAAACTAAAACATTTTTACAGTGCAGACTGTTTCAATTAACCAGACAAAGCACAATTAAAACAGCCACAGTTGACCAATGTGCTCTAAAGACTTATAAAAACAGCAAAACCAAACAAAAAACAATGAAGAAAAAAAATATATATATACAAAAACAAAGCAAAATATCACAAGTCATAGAATATAGTGAAGAGATACGTTTTTAGCTTTGATTTAAAACTATGTAATGTTGGAGCAGTTCTAATATGGATCGGTAAACTGTTCCAAAGTGTGTTTGCGTTTATGGCAAAAGCTTGATCTCCCCTGCATTTTAATTTTGACTTTGGAACAGTTAATAAACTCTGTTCGGCAGACCTAAGAATTCTTACTGGATTAATACAAGTCAGAAAGGTAAGAGGGGTGAAGCTATTCAAACATTTAAAAACAAGCAGAAGCACTTTAAAATCAATTCTAAAGTGGATTGGGAGCCAACGTAAGGAAGATGTTCACATTTACAAACACATGGTTAAGAGTCTTGCAGTCGCATTTTGGATCATTTGTAATCTAAATGAAGAATTGTTTATTCACAGGAAGTTACAATAGTCAATTCCTAAAGAAATATAAGCATGAATTGCAGTTTCAAAGTTCTTAAAACAACTGAAAGTCTTCACTTTAGCCAGCGCTCTTAGCTGGTAAAAGCTTGATTTGACAACTAAATTCTTTTTACAGACAGATAAAATCATCTAAATACGCCGTACGCAGCCTGGGAATGTGTAATTCTCTCAAACAACTCAAGCCAGCTTTTCAAACTGAATCGACGTCTCTTCAAATAATCAAATTTATGGATTAACAAATGGAGATCTACCTTTTCCCACTGGATCAGAAGAACTGTGCCATAGTGCTATTTTTTATATATATATATATATACTGCTGTTACCAATGCTGCTATTGCGATCACTGCTGCTACTCTTCCTGCTGCTGCTGCTGCTAGTGCTAGTACTGTTCCTGCTCCTACTACTAAATGTACTGCTGCTCCTGCTGCTGCTGCTGCTGCTTCTGCTACTAATATTAATGCTCCTATTACTGTTAGCACCATTTTCCCCCTGTCTTTCATGCTTTGAATAAAAGCCTCCTGATTGATCTTTCTCTGGGCTTCTTTATACATCTCATTAGTGTAGTGCTGTCCTTCATTCTCCTCCACCATCTCCTCAATCTTCTCCAGCAGTCGTGTGACCTGAGAGCGGTTCCTCATGTTCTCATTATTGAATGAGTGAAATCTGCCACCACATGAATCAACAAGAGCCCTGAGGTCATTACTTTCACTGATGTACTCATCTAATGGTTTACCCATCAGCTGATCAGCGTGAGTGAACAGAACGATGGTGTATTGAGCAGCATCTTCTCCGAAGTTCTTCTGAATCCATTTCACTGCATTTTTCTCCTCATCTGTGAATCTCACACCCAGTCTGATGACCAGCAGAAACGCATGAGGACCAGGAACAGACTTGTACATGCACTTCTCAATCTCAGCCCTCAGTTCTTCTCACTAGAACAATCCTCAGATCTGATAAAAAGTGAGGACTATATTTACACATCATTTACAAACATTCAAAGAAAAAATTAGTTATGACATAATATTAAATGTATGGTTAACATGACATACTATATGTATTTATATCTTTCTCTGGATGACAAAGAATCATACCACAAATATGTGACTGCTATGTAGCCTAACGGTGCATTTAAAAACTCAGAAATCTGTGCGAGCATTTCCATGTCGTCATCAGTGTTGGGTAAGTTCTAAAAAAGTAATTAATTACTAGTTACTAATTACATCTTCAACAGTTTAATTAGATTACTGTACAAATTACTCTCTCCAAAAAGTATTTAATTAATTAATTATTACTAATTACTTTCTAAATCCAATATCAACCTCGACAAGTTAATGATACAAGGATAGACATGAAACGGTTCTTTTAATACTTTCAAGTATTATAATATAATTCTCACTATTAACTAACTATTAACTATGACTTTTGCCTTCATATACTCCTAATTACTGCTTATTGATACTTAGTAAAGTAGTTGTAAAGTTTAAGAATTGGGTAGGTTTAAGGATTTAGAATAAGGTCTTCAGAGTAAGACATTAATGTGTGATTTTTAAGTAATAATAAACATCCAATATCCTAGTAATATTCATGCTAATAACCAACTAGTTAATAGTGAGAATTGGACCCTAAAGTGTTAAGAATATTCTTATTAACTCACCAAATTATTTAAAGTGAGAAGGGTATACATAAAAAGCATGCATTTTAAGGTTAGACTTTAAATTTTGATGTTAAATTCACAATTGTATTGTATATAAATGTTCTACAGTCTTTACACAGTATTAAGTTCAATTACATGAAAGTAACTGTAATTAAATTACAGAAAAAAAAAATAAGAGTAATCCCTTACTTTACTTTTTCAAGGGAAAAGGTCAAATTAAATTACAGTAACTAATTACTTAGTAAGTAATTACACCCAACACTGGTCATCATTTACTCATCCTCATGTCATTCCAAACATACAAAACTCTTTCTTCTGTGGAGCACTAAAGGAGAAACTTTGAATGTCTCAGTTGCTCTTTTCAGAAAAGTGATGTGCAAGGCTGACACTTTTGAAGAGAAACAAATTTTACTGCAAATTTCATTGTTAAGTGAAAATTCTGATGTCTGCTTCTGTTCTTCTTAGTCTCCAAATGTCGTCTTTTAAAGAGGAAAGAAGGTCATGTAGGTTTGGATCTTCATTTATGGGTGAACTTTCAGTTTACATTGAAAAGGCAGTTTTATGATTCAGAAATGTAATAATATCAAGTCAAGTTGAGCTTTATTGTCATTCCGCTACATGCGGGGGGCATACAGTGGAACGAAATGTCGTGCCTCACAGGACCACGGTGCTACATAAATACAGGCATGCAACAATGGAGTAAGACAATATAAACCTATACACAACTATCCTACTGATAGATTTTGACTATAAATATACTATCTATAAAAAGTACCTATACAAACTAAAAAATACAAACTATACAAACTATACGAATGCTTCAGATAAATACTGTACATGTGCAAGGAGAAACATTGAGTTCAAGCAGCTGGCTGGGGAACAGTGCAGGATGATTTGTAGTGCATGAGCATGTAAACATACATATATTACTGAGTTCTTTTTGTGGGATTTGTGTACACACAGCAGTGTGTGTGAAAAGTGACTAGTGTGCATAGAGGAGGAGAGTGTGCTACTACAGGTGGTTTGTACAGGCCCACTCACCTGTGTGTAGCACACTTCGAATTGCACGTTACATGTTACAGGAGGTAGGGGGTTTGTATGGGGGTTCAGAGAGGGGCGGGGTGATTTGAGTTCAGGGCTCTCACAGCCTGGGGGAAAAAGCTGTTGAGCAGTCTGGCAGAGCGGGCTCTGATGCTCCGGTACCGTCTTCCTGATGGTAGGAGCTGGAAGAGACTGTGGGAGGGGTGTGTGGAGTCCTTCTCGATGCTATTTGCTTTGCTGGAGCATCGTGTGAGGAAAATGTCCAGGATGGAGGGGAGAGGGGCACCGATGATCCTTGCAGCTGTGTTCACTGTCCGCTGGAGGGTCTTGCGATCTGCTGCGGTACAGTGCCCGTACCAGACAGTGATGCAGCTGGTCAGCACACTCTCAATGGTGCCCCTGTAGAAAGTGGTGAGGATGGGTGGAGGGAGACTTGCTCTTTTCAGCCGGCGGAGAAAGTGTAGGCGCTGTTGTGCCTTCTTGGAGAGTGACATGGTGTTGGTGGACCAGGTGAGATCCTCTGTGATGTGCACCCCCAGGAATTTAGTGCTGCTGACTCTCTCCACAGTCGAGCTGTCGATGGTCAGTGGGGGGTGATCAACGGAGTTTCTCCTGAAGTCCATCACAACCTCCTTTGTCTTAATCACATTGAGGGACAGGTTGTTAGTGCCACACCATTCAGCCAGCTGTGCCACTTCCTCTCTGTAGTGCGTTTCATCGTTGTTGCTGATGAGACCTACCACTGTTGTGTCATCAGCGAACTTGATGATGTGGTTGGAGCTGGACTTGGCAGTGCAGTCGTGGGTCAACAGCGTGAAGAGCAGCGGGCTGAGCACACAGCCTTGTGGGGCACCTGTGTTCAGTGTGGTAGTGCTCGAGGTGTTGTGGCCGACACGGACTGACTGAGGTCTTCTGGTTAGAAAGTCCAGGATCCAATTGCAGAGGGAATTGTTAAGGCCCAGCAGGTTGAGTTTATTTATGAGCTGTTGTGGGATTATTGTGTTGAATGCTGAGCTGAAGTCAATGAACAGCATTCTAACGTAGGAGTCTTTATTTTCTAGGTGGGTAAGAGTCAGGTGGAGAGTGGAGGAAATTGCATCGTCCGTAGAGCGGTTCGGACGGTATGCAAACTGGAGCGGGTCGAGTGTGTTGGGGAGGCTGGTTTTGATGTTGTGCATGACTAACCTCTCAAAGCACTTCATTATGATTGGAGTCAGTGCTATGGGACGGTAGTCATTTAGACAGGACACAGGTGATTTCTTTGGTACCGGTATGATTGTTGTGGATTTGAGACATGTGGGGACGACTGCCTGGCTCAGCGAGGTGTTGAAGATATCTGTTAGGACATCTGTCAGCTGTACAGCACAGTCTTTCAGTACACGGCCAGGTATGTTGTCGGGACCCGCAGCCTTGCGTGGGTTGATCCTAGATAGGGACTTCCTTACGTCGGCTGGAGACAGACAGAGCGCCTGGTCGTTGGGAGGTGTGGGTAGTTTTTGTGCAGGTGTGTCATTCTGCATTTCAAACCGTGAATAAAAGTGGTTGAGTGTATCTGGGAGGGATGTGTCATCATCACAGGCCTGTGGCGGGGGCTTGTAGTCTGTGATGGTCTGAATAGCTTGCCACAGGCTCTGTGTGTCACTGCTGTCTGTGAAGTGATTGTTGATTTTTTGAGCATATGACCGTTTTGCATTTTTGATGCTGCGGGACAGATTGGCTCTTGCTGTTTTGAGGGCTGCTTTATCTCCTGATCTGAATGCTTCATCTCTGGACTTTAGCAGCCCACGAACCTCTGCTGTCAAGTCAAGTCAAGTCACCTTTATTTATATAGCGCTTTTACAATACAGATTGTGTCAAAGCACTTAACAGTATCAAATTGGAGGATAGAGTGTCAGTAATGTATAATGATAAGATTAAACACTCAATTTTCAGTTAAAGGCATTTCATTATTGAATTCAGAGATGTCATTGTCTAGCTCAGTTTAGTTTAAATAGTATCTGTGCAATCAAATCGGCGATAATCGCTAGAAATTAAGTGTCCCCAACTGAGCAAGCCAGAGGCGACAGCGGCAAGGAACCAAAACTCCCTCTGTGACAGAATGGAGAAAAAAAAACCTTGGGAGAAACCAGGCTCAGTCGGGGGGCCAGTTCTCCTCTGACCAGACGAAACCCGCAGTTCAAAAGTTTATATTTCTATTTTAATTTTGTTGCAATTTCTAACAATAGTAGTATTATGTAGTTAGGTATTTTATTATATTTTAGTTATTTTGTTATTTTGGTTGATATATCTGGGGATATATCTCTGGGGGTCATCTGGGTGTCCTGGTCTCCGCTGACGATCAGGGCTGTAGACATCATCTCTTGGTGCTGATCCACCATCTGATCGGATACGGACTGAGAAACAGACTAGGAAAGAAACAGACAAATATTAGCGTAGATGCCATTCAACTTATGATGTAACGAGTACATCGTGTGTTATGGGGAGTGTTCCGGTTCCGGTTGATCTAATTAATGCAGCCTAACAATCCTTTAACGGATTTGAACAATAGAAGCGTGTGTCGTTATGTGTAAGCCAGGCTAAAGAGATGGGTCTTTAATCTAGATTTAAACTGACAGAGTGTGTCTGCCTCCCGAACAGTGTTAGGTAGACTGTTCCAGAGTTTGGGTGCTAAATAGGAATAGGATCTGCCGCCGCAGTCGATTTTGATATTCTAGGTATTATCAAACGGCCAGAGTTTTGAGAACGCAGCGGACGTGGAGGACTATAATGCGATAAGAGCTCGCTCAAGTACTGAGGAGCTAAACCATTCAGGGCTTTATAAGTAATTAACAAGATTTTAAAATCTATCCGATGCTTGATAGGGAGCCAGTGCAGTGTTGACAGAACCGGGCTAATATGGTCATATTTCCTGGTTCTAGTAAGGACTCTAGCTGCTGCATTTTGGACTAACTGTAGTTTATTGATCAAGCGTGCAGAACAACCACCTAATAAAGCATTACAATAGTCTAACCTTGAGGTCATAAACGCATGAATTAACATTTCTGCATTTGACGTTGAGAGCATTGGTCGCAATTTAGATATGCTTTTGAGATGAAAAATGCAGTTTTACAGATGCTAGAAACATGGCTTTCAAATGACAGATTGCTATCGAACAGCACACCTAGGTTCCTGACTGATGAAGAAGAATTGACAGAGCAGCCGTCAAGTGTTAGATAATGTTCTAGGTTATTACATGTGGGGTTTTTAGGTCCGATAATTAACACCTCTGTTTTTTCAGAATTTAGCAGTAAAAAATTATTCGTCATCCAGTTTTTTATATCGACTATGCATTCCGTTAGTTTGTCAATTTGGTGTGTTTCACCGGGCCGCGAAGAAATATAGAGCTGAGTATCATCAGCATAACAGTGAAAGCTAACACCATGTCTCCTAATAATATCTCCCAAGGGTAACATATAAAGCGTGAAAAGTAACAGCCCTAGTACTGAGCCTTGAGGTACTCCATACTGCACTTGTGATCGATATGATAGCTCTTCATTCACTGCTACGAACTGATGGCGGTCAGATAAGTACGATTTGAACCACTAATGCCAACAAAGTTTTCTAGTCTATTCAAAAGAATGTTGTGGTCGATAGTGTCGAACGCAGCGCTAAGATCCAGTAGAACTAATAAAGAGATACAACCACGATCAGATGATAGAAGCAGGTCATTTGTAACTCTAATGAGAGCAGTCTCAGTACTATGATACGATCTAAATCCTGACTGGAATTCCTCACAGATATCATTTTTCTCTAGGAAGGAATATAATTGTGAGGATACTACCTTTTCTAGTATCTTTGACAGAAAAGGGAGATTTGAGATCGGTCTGTAATTAACTAGATCTTTGGGGTCAAGTTGTGGTTTTTTAATGAGAGGCTTAATAACAGCCAATTTGAAGGTTTTGGGGACATATCCTAATGACAATGATGAATTAATAATAGCCAAAAGAGGATCTATGACTTCTGGAAGCAGCTCTTTTAGTAGTTTAGATGGAATCGGGTCTAACATACATGTTGTTGGTTTAGATGATTTAACAAGTTTATACAATTCTTCCTCTCCCACAGTAGAGAATGAATGAAATTGTTCCTCAGGGGATCTATAGTGCGCTATCTGATGCGATACTGTAGCTGACGGCTGCAAGGATACAATTGTATCTCTGATAGTATCGATCTTGGAAGTGAAGTAGTTCATAAAGTCATTACTGCTATGCTCTTGGGAAATGCCAACACCTGTTGATGCTTGGTTTTCGTTAATTTAGTTACTGTATTGAATAAATACCGAGGGTTATGTTTGTTTTCTTCTAGAAGAGACGAAAAGTAATCAGATCTAGCAGTTTTAATGCTTTTCTGTAGGATAGGGTACTTTCCGCCAAGCTAAACGAAATACCTCTAATTTAGTTTTCCTCCAGCTGCGCTCCATTTTCCGGGCTGCTCTCTTTAGGCGCTGGTGTGCTCATTATACCACGGTGTTGGACTCTTATCCTTAATCTTCCTTAAGCGTAAAGGAGCAACCGCATCTAGAGTGCTAGAAAAGAGAGAGTCCATAGTTCCTGTTACATCATCAAGTTGTTCTGAGCTATTGGATATACTGAGGAACTGAGATAAGTCAGGAAGATTATTTATAAAGCAGTCTTTTGTGGTAGAAGTGATGGTTCTACCATATTTGTAACAAGAAGTTGGCTTTACAGCTTTAGCTATATGGAATATACAGGAGACTAGATAATGATCTGAGATATCATCGCTCTGCTGTAAAATTTCAACGCCACTGACATCAATTCCATGTGACAGTATTAAATCTAGAGTATGATTTCGACAATGAGTAGGGCCTGACACGTGTTGTTTAACACCAATTGAGTTTAGAATGTCTATAAATGCTGATCCCAACAAATCTCTTTCATTATCAACATGGATATTAAAATCACCAACAATTAGGACTTTATCTGCAGTCAGTACTAACTCCGATAGAAGATCAGAAAATTCTTTAATAAAGTATGTATGGTGCCCTGGTGGCCTGTATACAGTAGCCAGTACAAACATCACAGGATTTATCATTAACACTTGTTTCTTTGGATAACGTTATATGAAGCACCATTACTTGAACGAATTATACTTGAAACCTGACCTCTGAGAGATACTGAAAATATTTCTATAAATTGTAGCAACACCTCCCCCTTTACCTTTTGGACGCGGTTCATGTTTGTAACAGTAATCTTGGGGTGTAGACTCGTTTAAAGTAATGTAATCATCTTGTTTTAGCCAGGTTTCTGTCAAACAAAGCACATCTAGTTTATGGTCAGTGAACATATCATTTACAAAAAGTGCTTTTGAAGAAAGGGATCTAATATTCAATAAGCCAAGCTTTATCATGTGTTTATCTGTATTATATCGTTTTTTTTATTTGTTGAACATCAATTAAATTGTTACTATTACTTTGGTTTGAATGTTTTCTGTATTTTCTAGTTCGGGGAACAGACACAGTCTCTATAGAGTGATATCTAGATGAAAAAGATTCTATGTGCTGAGAGTTAACTGACTTTGGTGACATGAGGCGGCTAGCAGACGGTCGGTTTAGCCAGTCTGTCTGCTTCCTGACCTGGGCTCCAGTTAGTCAAGTACAAACTCTAAGACTATGTGCCATATTTCTAGAGAGAAGAGCGGCACCACCCCAGGAGGGATGAACACCATCTCTTTTCAACAGGTCAGGTCTGCCCCAAAAATTCTTCCAATTGTCTATAAAGCCTATGTTATTTTGCGGGCACCACTTAGACATCCAGCCATTAAGTGACGACAGTCTGCTATGAATCTCATCACCCCGGTAAGCAGGGAGGGGACCAGAGCATATTACAGTGTCTGACATCATACTTGCAAGTTCACACACCTCTTTAACATTATTTTTGGTGATCTCCGACTGGCGAAGTCGAACATCATTAGCGCCGACGTGGATAACAATCTTACTGAATTTACGTTTAGCATTAGTCAGCACTTTTAAATTTGCCAAGATGTCAGGCGCTCTGGCTCCTGGTAAACAATGGACTATGGTGGCTGGTGTCTCTATTTTCACGTTCCGTACAATAGAATCGCCAATAACTAGAGCACTTTCATCAGGTTTCTCAGTGGGTGCTTCACTGAGTGGGGAGAACCTGTTTGATGTTCTGATCGGAACGGAAGAGTGGTGTTTTGACCCACGACTAGGCCGCCTCACTGTCACCCAGTTGCCCTGCTGCACGGGCTCAACCGAAACCGAACAATGTACAGGACTCCCTGAGCTAGTCGCATCCTAAGCAGTATCTACAGCCCTCACATTCTTACTGTCCTCAACTAAAGTTTGGATGCGTGTCTCTAGTTCTAAAACCTTCTCTGTCAGCCTAACTATTTCCCTGCATTTATCACACGTGAATCCCTCGCTGCTGACAGAGACAGATAAACTATACATGTGGCAGACAGTGCAAACAACAATAGCAGGAGAAGAAGCCATTACTCACCGTGATTGATGAATGATACCAACTTAACTTACCACTTACCACTGTTGTTTGATGAACTCGTGAAAAACGGAACGAGGAAAAAATAAAATAATAATAGGCGCGAATAGAAATGCAAATGGAAACCGCGAGTGACAAGCTAACGGGCTAACAAGCTGCACTCGCGGTTTTTAAAGGCGAACGATCAAATTAGTTAGATTAGTTTGAAAGATAACACCAGAAATATGGTGAGAATTAAGTTATATATTATCACTTTAGACAAAAGGGATTGAAAGTAAGGTAGAGATTCAATAAAAAGCGAAGGTACAAGGAGCTACAAACACAAACCTCACAACAGACTGAAGCAATCGAACTCAGAGAGAAGCCCGAACTCCTGCTGTCATCCATGGCTTCTGGTTGGCGCGTGTGGTGATGGTCTTGGTGACTGTCACATCATCAGTGCACTTTTGAATGTAAGCAGTCACAGTTTCAGTGTACTCCTGCAGGTCTGTGTGGTTGTTGTAGGTGGCCGCCTCTTTAAACATGTTCCAGTCTGTGTCCTGGAAGCAGTCCTGCAGTGCTGAGGTGGCATTGTCTGGCCATACCTTGATCTGTTTGTGAACCGGTTTGGCCAGTTTCAGAAGTGGTCTGTATGCTGGGATTAGCATAACAGAGATGTGGTCTGAGTACCCGAGGTGGGGGCGGGGTTCAGCTTTGTATGCGCTCTTAACTGTTGTGTAAACAAAGTCCAGTGTGTTATTTCCCCTTGTTGCAAAGTTCACATGTTGGTAGAACTTTGGCAAAACTGTCTTTAAGTTTGCGTGGTTGAAGTCACCGGCTATGATGAAAAAGCCGTCTGGGTTATTTGTTTGTTGTTCGCTGATGGCGCTGTACAGCTCGCGAAGCGCGTCCTTAGCGTTTGCACACGGGGGAATGTATACCGCGAAAATAACAATGGCCGTGAACTCCCGCGGCAGGTAGAACGGTCGACACTTCACAAACATAAACTCCACCAGCGATGAACAGTGTTTTGATACTAACGCAGCATTGTTACACCATTCTTTGTTGACGTACACACACAAGCCACCGCCGCGAGTCTTACCAGACAGGGATGAATCTCTGTCCGCGCGGTAGCAGGTTAGCCCGTGCAGCTGAATGGCGGAGTCCGGGATGTTGTCGTTCAGCCATGTTTCAGTGAAAACAAACACACAACAATCCCTTGTCTCATGCTGTGTAGATCGACTGAGTTGAATTAAGTCCAGTTTGTTTTCCAGAGAGCGAACGTTTGAGAGCATGAGTGTTGGAAGAGCCGGTCTTGTGGGGTTTTCCCTCAGCCTAGTTCGTATACCTCCGCGCTTACCGCGCTTCCGTCCTCTCTCACACCGCTTGCGACGCCGCCTTGTGCGGGTAGCGACAGTAGGCGAGGCCGCGGTCTCGAGGTCCGGCTTCAGCAGTAAACAGAGGCCTCGTAGCTTCTCAGTAGCCGCCGGCGAGAGTTGGTCTTTGTATGCGTTGCCGATATCCAAAAGTCTTTGGCAAACATATATGAGTTTAGGAGTGATTTCCTTATGAACTAGCGGTAAATTTACACTATTTGGAGATGAACAGACGGCATTAAAAGACAAAAAAGTACCGTCTTTGGGACCTGGAGCAGCCGCTGCGTCTGATCGCGCCGCCATCTTGGATCCATTATATATCACTTAATATCATTATATAAAGTAATAAAAATCTGTATCAATGGCAACCCAGGACATTTAAAATACAGTAAGCATCCATCATGCTTGTGTTTAATGATAAAGTTGGAGTATAATGCTAAATCCATCATATTTATTCACTGGACTGATGGATTCATTCAAAAACAGTAGAACGGATGAAGTTCTTTGTTACTGAATTTGTTACATGAACAGATACATGATTTGCCTTTCCGTGCCAATAGAGACAAACAGATCAGACATACAGTATTTGCATATGCAAAGTAGAGATACCATCATTTTTGAAAGACAAATTTTTAATCATGATCAGATAATAGCCTCTTAGTTAAGAACGATTTCACTTCAGTAAGTTCCTTGATCCTGCTTCTGACCATTAAGCCTAAAATCATAATAATAATATGTTTAATTTATATAGCGCCTTTCCCAGGCTCAAGGGCGATCATATTACTTAGTTTGCCTTTATAACAAATGCACTTATGTAATACTATTTCATGAACAGTAGTTATGTGACACATTTACAGTGTGTTTTATTTAACATTATCAGTGTAACACTGTTATAGCATTTACTTAACAATTTAGTTTAACTAAAAGGCACAATTTAATCATGTTTGTAAATATTTATTTGTTGACCTGTGCTCTATATCTGTATGCTATATATACTTTGTATCACAATGACAAGAACCAAAGACTTTGTTTTGCTATCATATGATATAATGTTACCAATATTCTCTTTGTGTAATTAACAGAGCTACAGTGATTCAGGATTTACTGTTTTCAATAAATCACAGCGTAATATATTAATTCTAAATCCTATTAATACAATTTAATTGTAAGTTAATAAAGTTTGACTGACCTTTATCTGATGATGCCATTATTTATTTAAATAGTTCTGCTGTTGTTGTACTGAGAGTGTTAACCTGACAGTGTATGAACTTAGAGTTTGAGTTTCATTATATTTATCTTCAATAACAACTCCACCCATCTCTCTCTCTCTTGTTCTTATGGACAGTATGGACACGGAACCTGAAAATGTTCCATTTAAGACATTGTTTGAATAATTAAAGTATATCGACATCATATATTTAAGGTATAAATAAATATATATATATAAATATATATTCGTGTCCACCAGAAGGCAGCAGATCCTCACAGATTAAACCGAACCTGCAACATCAACCTCTAAACCAGGATACACGTTTATGAAGTTTAAACACTAGTGCTTTTATTTTCATTTATTCATGGTGTGGTGACATTTTTTTTTTTTTTTTTTTTTTACAGTTAAACATGAGTGCAGGGCTGAGGGAGTTTTTGTCTAATTCTGTGAGGTTTTATATGAATCTATGATTGAACTTCTTATTCCAACTACAGTAAAACATACTGTTTTGCTCGTGAAGCATCATTCCCGCAGATCCGCCTCCCGTCGCCATGGAGACGGAATCCCTCCTGCGATTATAAACTTCTGCTGCTTCCAGACTGTTTTTGTTCGCTAAAGTTTCTCAAACACACGCAGATTTATTCTTCTGATCGTGGAGATTTTCCGTGGTCACATTCACAGAAACAGCGATGCTTTCATAAGAGCTGCAGGACTCAAGAGTTTCCGGTAAGTAACATCTTCATGTCATTATTTTACATCCTGAGACACTTAAATATGTAAACAACTTCCTGCAGTAACTAGGCTAGTCTACGTTAGATATTATATTATTACGTTACCATATTAGAGTGTTTTACACAGTGTGTGTACAGTTACTCTGTTTTGTTTTGTTTTCGCACAGATGTTTAGTATTGAATATCTCTACTCTGATAATTGAGAGTAATGATTTTGGGAAATTATTTCAAGTTACTGTATGGTTATAATATGTCATATCTGAATGAAGTATGCTTATATGTTTTGATTGCCATACTATTTCTATTTACAGTGACGATTAAAAGTATTTGGAAGCATGTAAATGTAACAAAAATTTGCGTTAGATCAAGTGTCTGTGTCTGTTTCAAATTAACTTTAACTGTATGTTACTATGGTTACCAATGTTTAGGAAGCGCATTATCATAGAACGTGATTAAACTGACCTGGAACTATCTGTGCAGTTAAACTAATTTAATCAACACCTGCCAGCCAATCAGAATCCAGTATTCAGACAGACCACGGCATAGCCTAATTCTAAATAAAAGTCAGAATTGCAAGATATAAACTTAGAATTCTAAGAAAAAAAGTCAGAACTGTAAGGAAAAAAAGTTGCAAATACCTTTTTTATTATTATTATTTTTATTCTGTGGCAGAAACAGGCTTCCATAATAAACTCAATTAATTTTGATATTTATTTTAGAAAACAACATCGTATGGGTCAAAATTATCAATTTTTCTTTTATGCCAAAAATCATTAGGATATTAAGTAAAGATCATGTTCCATGAAGATATTTAGTAAATGTCATACTGTAAATATATCAAAACTTAATTTCTGATTAGTAATGCATTGCGAAAAACTTTGTCTGGTCAGCTTTAAAGGCGATTTCTCAGTATTTGGATTTTAGTTTTTTTGTTTTTTGCACCCTCAGATTCCATACATCAATCATATTTATTCAGCTTTAAGATGATGTAGAAATCTCGATTTAAAAAAAAATGACCCTTATGACTGGTTTCGTGCTCCAGGGTCACATAAGGAAGCTATCTAATCAGAATGGATAAAGATAGTTAATAGGAAACGTTTTTACAAAGTGCATCAAGTCACACATTAAATGCATGGGTAATTTAATACAGTGTTGGATCGGGGAATGTGATCTATTGAGTGAACACAATCTCCCTCCAGTCAGGGATGCAATGCTAACAACCCTGATATTATTATTATGCATCTGTCTTCAGCAGGTCTTCTCACAGAAATAACGGAATGAGGCGCAGCTCCGTTCGTGTCCACCAGACAGCAGCAGATCCACACAGATTAAACTGATCCTGCAACATCAACCTCTAAACCAGGGTATACATTTATAAAGCTAAACACACTAGTGTCTTTATTTTAATTTATTCAGGGCGTGGTGACTTTTTTAATTTTTTAATTTTTTAATTTTTTTTTTACGGTTAAACATCTCGTGCCGGGCTGAGATAGTTTTTGTGTAACTCTGTGAGGGTTTTATCTAAATCTATGATTGAACTTTACATTCCAACTACATTAAAAAGTTACTGACCAGCGCGTGATTTGCTCGTGAAGCATCATTCCCGCCGATCCGCCTCCCGTCGCCATGGAGACGGAATCCCGCCTGCGTCAGCTGGCTATAAACTTCTGCTGTTGACAGTTTCAGGCTGTTTTTATTCGCTAAAGTTTCCTCAAACTCACGCAGATTTATTCTTCTGGTCGTGGAGATTTTCCACATTCACAGAAACAGCGATGCTTTCATAAGAGCTGCAGGACTCAAGAGTTTCCGGTAAGTAACATCTTCATTTTTGAAACACTGAAACACTGAAAGATGTAAACAACTTCCTGCTCGAGAAGTTATAGGCTATTATTACTATGTTTTACGCCGTGTTTGTCCGTTAATAAATCATCATCATCATTCATCAGTGAACAGTTACTCTGATGTTTTGTTTTGTTTTGTTTTGTTTCGCGCAGGTGTTTTGTATTGAATATCTCTGCTCTGATAATTGAGAATAATGAATTTTGGGAAGTTAATTTCAAATCACTATTTGTTTATAATATGTCATATCTGAATGAAGTATGCTTATATGTTTTGATTTGTTACAGTTTCTATTTACAGTGACGGTCAAAATTATGTGGACGCTTGTAAATGTATTAAACTTAGATCACGTGTCTGTGTCTGTTTCAAATGCTTCAGATCTTTTCTTCATCATTTTGCTTATTGTATTCAAGTGTTTTGATGGTAAAGTGTGTTTGTGCGTCTTTCGTTTCAGTGAATGGCACTTGATTTTATATTTTGTTGATGCAATGACATGCTAAAAAGTGGGTTTCCAAATATATTTGAGAACAAAATGAAAAAAACAAACAAAAACAAAAACAAGATCATGTTCTTCCTCAGTATTTTTGTGTTGTTTTCTGTCACAAATATCTAATGATTATTAAATCAAGATGAATTTACTTTAGTAGTGCAATGACTTAAAATATCATGTGTTGTTTTCTGAAAAATGTGTTAAAATTAAGTGAGCTATACTAAAAAAACATCTTCCAGTGGGAACTTAATTCAAAGTGAAAACAAAATTATTTTTCTTACTCCATATATTTTTTTTTCTTGTTTTAAGCATAAAATATGAAAGCTCGTGTCTGACACGGGATAAAAAAATTCTAAAGTATTATAGTAAAATTGTGACTTTTTATCATAGTTCAGACTTTTTTCTCACAATTCTAAATACAAGTCAGATATAAAGATATGAACTTAGAATTACGAGGAAAAAAGTCAGAACTGTGAGGAAAAAAAAGGTTGCAGATAACTTTTTATTAATTTTTTTTTTATTCCATGGCAGAAACAGGCTCCCGTAATAAACTCAATTAATTTTGATAAACAAGACTAAAGTAAATGTGTCTTGATTTAAGAATTTTTAGATTTTTGTAATGGAAAAATAGAGAAAAATAATAAGTAATAAAATCATTTTTGCAGTGTTTGATTATGAATTTGATGTGTTTTTGTGTCTGTATATCAGAGGATGGTCAGGAAAAGCGGCGTTGCGCGTCGTTCATCGAAGCGCGGCTCTCAGATCCCGGCTCTCAAACATCTCTCTCTGCTGGATCCGGCTCCTCCAGAACCACCTCTACTCCAGACCGGTCCAGAAGAGAGTCCCGCCTGTCCGGACCGGGTTTACCTGCACGCGGCGGCCATCTTTCAGAGCACACACCTGGAGAAACCTCCTGCTCACAGGCTCATCAGCTACGGGAAAAGGTCAGAGGTCAGATTACCTGCTGCCAAGGACGAGGCGTCTCGGAGATCAGCGTATCAACTCGCCTTCAACACGCTCAAATGTAAGTGAATCGTGTTTACTAGAGAAATTACTAAATCAAGCAGCATCAAAGTCAGTTTTTTTTCTTTTCTATTTTTTTCCAAAACACACTGCCACAAGTTATTTTTTACTTAGTATTTTTGTCTTGTTTTCCATTACAAATATATATTTTTTTTAAATCAAGTTACATTTTCTTTATTTGAGTCTTGTTTTCTGAATGAAAAGCATGAAATAAGAACAAATATCTGACAATTAGGTCAGAAAAACAAATTTAATCCAAAGAGAAAAAAGATTATTTTTCTGACTGTTTTGGCAGATACATGTTCTTGTTTTAAGCATAAACTCACTTAATTTTAATGCATTTTTCAGAAAATAAAACTTAATATGAAGACATGCTTCTCCAGTAAATGTATCTTGATTTAAGAAAGTTTAGATATTTGTACTGGAAAACAAGAAAATGATTTTTTGCAGTCCAGTTTCTTTTTTTTTATCCCAAAACTGTTTACCACAAATGCACTGCAAAAATGTTTTTCTTTATAATCTTAAAAAACACGAGCAGATGTGTTTTTATTTTTTGGGGGGTGATGAAAAGTGATTCTATAAGATGGTGATGTCAACTAAAAAAAGTTTATTATGAAGACAAAAGTTTTTCTTTAGAATGAAGTGCACTGTTGAATCATTCATAAGAGCAGGAATGGGTTTTTAAAAAATAACTAACAAAAATATGTTCTAAAAGCGTGTTGCTAATGTTCACATAACGTTATGAAAACATTATTTCTCAATGTTCTTTGGATGTTCAGTTTTTAAAATGTTTTTTTTTTTTTTTTACGTTTCTTTGTTATGCAAATGTTAAAGGAACATTCCATTATGGGAATGTTACGTTTGAATGTTCTCTGAACGTTCTAAAACAAGTAGTAACATTTAAAAATGTTAAATGAACATTCAACTGAAACATTTCAGAAATAAAATGTTTAATGAATGATGTATAAAGATGTCGCTGTGCTAATGTTTTGAGAACATTATTAAAGACCAGATAACTTCGACTGAACGTTCTATTAACATTATTGAAAGAATGATTGTTCATAACCTCGCCAGATCATTCTGAGAACATTCCCGTTAGCTGGGCGGGGTGAGCTGTAATTTCACATTGACTCTCATTGAAATGCAGCCGTGATATTGAATATTGTGTTTATTTTCATTCACTGTTGATGGAGTGGGCTGGTTCATGCTGGTTAATGTCTTCCGAGGCAGAAGTTGCAGATTTCGTCCTGTGTGATGGTCAGTATCTATTAGCACTGTGTCGTTTTAGCAGAATATTTAATCTGCTGGTTCCCCAGAGGACGACTGCTTTAATGAGCACCGTACATGTCTGCTATAAACGACAACTAACTAATGAGTCTCTTTGTGCTCAAGAGACTAAGACAGAGTCAGTGCAACACAACACACATTCTGTACTGTGTGAGGATCGGCACTGGGTAATGCGTCACAATTAAAGCTACACTATGCAAATTTTGGATCAAAATGAACAATGTGTTATTAATGAGAGAGTGCTAAAATCAGGTTCTCAACTCATGTCTTTACCCATACAGACCATACTCTGTTTTTAAATTAATATATACATTTTATTTATTCTATATTTGAATCAAGATACATTTACTGGAGAAGCAAAATTAGTTAGGATATTAAAGGGATCGTTAACTCAAAAATGTAAATTCTGTCATCATTCACTCCTCATGTCAAACCAATCCTATAAGACTTTGGTTAATCTTCGAAACACAAACTAAGACATTTTTAATGAAGCTTGAGAGTTTTCTGTCCCTCATTTTAAAGTCCAGGTAACAAAATCCCCCCAAAAAAGAGCTAAACGGGTCATAAAGGCATTGTAAACTGAATTGGATGCTGTAAATCTTGTGAAGAGATACAACCATTTTATATGATGAACAGATTTAATTTTGGCTTTTACTGACACATATAAACACAGAGTGAATCACATAGGCCCTATAGGGTATTCTGTATTTACCATATGTAACAGTCGGATGTAAATAAAAATCTAAATTAAATCTGTTCATCATGTAAAGCAATCATATCTCTTCAGAAGACTTGTTCACTATAGATTCATTTTACGATGCTTTTATGGCCTTTTTGAAACTTTTAGGTTTTGTTTACCAATAAAGGGACAGAAACCCTGAGACAGTTTCTTATGTGTTTTATAATTTTAGAACAACATGAGGGTGAGTAAATGGTGACACAATTTTAATTTTTCAGTGAACTATCCCTTTAAGTCTTGTTTTTAGGAAAAAAATAAAAATAAAATGAAGTGAGTTTACACTTAAAACAAGAAGAAACTATATCTGTCAGTTTGGTAAGAGGAAAACCTCAAAAGGAAAACAAGATTATATTTGTTCTTGATTTAAGCGAACTCGCTTCATTTTGATGCATTTTAAAAAAACAAACAAACAAAAAAAAAACAAGACTTAATATCTAATAAGTAATGTTGTTTCTCAGATAAATGCATCTTGATTTAAGGATGTTTAGATATTTTCAGTGTTGGGGGTAACGCATTACAAGTAATGAGAGTTACGTAATCAGATTACTTCTTTCAAGTAACTAGTAAAGTAACGCATTACTTTTTATTTTACAAGAATATATCTTTTTCAAAAAAGTAACGCAAGTTACTTTGTTTTCCCATTTATTGATTGACAGCTCTCCTGTCCCCATATTGGGAGAAATCGGAAGTACAGAGACGTTGTGTGTGAACATGATCTTACTGTATTTCTAGACTAAATGTGAATGTGCATTAATTCATCCCACTAGCAAAAAAAAACAAACAGATTTAGTATTCATCAGAATGAATTAAAACAGTGAAATGCAAACTCAGAATATGACGCAAATCTGCAATAATTAAATATGTTAAATAACACAAATGTATCGAATCCCATTTTATTAACCAATGTCTTTGCTGCTGACTTTTGATGATCCAGTTCAACCATACTAATAAGCAAAAATAACTTTAGATAAACTAACAATTGTGCTTCATTGTTTTGTTTTTATTGCTGAAGAGTGTTGAAGCTTCTTCTCCTGTGTTCTACTGTACAGACATGAATTTACTTTTCCTTCAGCCTGAGGTTTATTCATTACACTTTTGGTGTGAAAGGGCTTTTACATTTGCTATAAATAGAACTTCTTATATTAAAAACAATCAAGCCCTGCTCATATTTAAAAAGTAACGCAAAAGTAACGTAACGCATTACTTTCCATAAAAAGTAACTAAGTAACGTAATTAGTTACTGTTTTAGGGAGTAACGCAATGTTGTAATGCATTACTTTTAAAAGTAACTTTCCTCAACACTGGATATTTTTACTGAAAAACAAGACAGAAATACTGAGGAGGGGAAAATTCAGTGCAGCAAACCTACAGGGAATGTAAAAACAGTATTTTTTTTAAAAGTATTTAAACTCATTTTTAATAAGAAAGGTAACATTACTTTTTCATAATATATTTTTGTTAATTTATCTGCATTTCTCATATAATTCTGTGTTTAAGATGAAAAAGACAAGTCTTAATCTGGAAGAAGGCAATCAAATCACTCTTTCTTATCTCTTAAGTTCTTGCATGTAAGTATCAGTTTTAGCTCAGATGCTTCTGCAGATCATTTGGTGAGAAATGGTTTGAGTATATTTTGAGATTTCTGATTTTTGGCAAATCTGAGCCCAGTTGTTGAGAGATCTCTTCTGAGACTTGGGTCTTTTCTCAGGAGAAGCTTCTGAGAATCAGCAGACTTATTTAAACGTGTCCATTTGCTTTCTGTTTAATCACATTGCTGTGTTAGAAACATTTGAGACATTAATGAGATCTTATTCATGACTTTTCCCTGAGAGTCAGAATGATGATGGATGGCTCTGTGAGCTGAATTGATAGAGTGATTTGAATTAAATATCTTCATTCTGCTACCCATAATGCAACTGATCAGTCGACCAATCATCTGCTGTCTGAGCTGCTCGGCTGACAAGGGCGTCTGCCGGACGATTTGATGAGATACGGAGATTGATTTCTCTGTGTGTGTCGGATGAAGAACATGTTGGGCCGGTGGCCTTTATCCGTCCATCAGTGTCCGAGTGTGGATAAACACTAATCCTACATTTCCCAGAATGCCTTTCTGCGGTCATCTGCAGGTTTGACGCCTCATCAGCATTCATTAGGCAGAATTAGGAGTTAAGACATGATCACAGATGTCTGACAAACGTCTCTGGGCCTTTACATGCACCTTAATTAGAGGAGCTAATGAGATGCAGATGCTTGTTGTCGAGATGAATGTTAATATGAAAGCTCATTGTGGTGTGATGAGATCGCACAATAAATACAAACACAGTCTCTGAAGAATATGATACTCTGATGCGGTATGTTTTAGTCAAATTCAGTGGAAGTCTAATAAATATTAGAATAAAATAATAATAATAAAATTATTATTGTTATTATTATTATTATCAATAAAATATATATATACTATTATACTGGAAAAATTTTTTATAATAATATTGTTTTACAGTACAATTGTAAAAGAAAATAATAATTATTAAATAAAATCTTTAAAAATATATTTTGCTATTTGAATACTAATATTTTTAAAGAACTGTTATTCTTTAAAAATTTAGCTTTTTTTTTTTTTTTTTTTACAGAACAGTTTTAAAATAAAATATTAAAAAATATTACTATTTGAATACTAATGTTCTGCAAAAAACAGGTGTTTTATTTTAATTCAATTGTAAAATAAATCTATTATTACAGTACTGTTGTAAAATAAATTAATTATTATTAGTGATTTATTAGTAAAATAAAGAATTAACAACTATATTACTATTGTAATACTCGTTCAATTCAATTCAATTTTATTTGTATAGTGCTTTTCACGATGCAAATCATTGCAAAGCAGCTTTACAAAATTTTTTAATTTCTATTATATTTAAAGTAGTTTATCAGTGGTGACACTCAAGTTGATGTCCATATGGCAGAAATGTATGGTAAAAATCAAGCAGTTAGCTAATGACATGTAATCAAACAGACAGTGAACACTATTAACAGCAATGATTATATGCTGCGATCAAACTTATAGCAAAATTTGGTAGTTTTATATGTTGTCTGAGGGTTGGCATCATCTCTTCTCAGATGTTCGGTCATCTCAGATCTGATGCTTCAGTAATTCCTATTTACCAGGGGATGTTAATCTCGTGGCAGAAAAAGAGAAACAAATAGAGACATAATTAGCGTAGCTGCTGTTCCAACCAAGCAAAGATGATTTGTTCAACCCAAGCTAAATAATAATGTGCGTTGGATCAGATATAACTGCAGTACAAGATTATATGATGCATTATGTGAATGCTTGGCTGAAGAGATGTGTCTTTAATCTAGATTTAAACAGAGAGAGTGTGTCTGAACCCCGAACGTTATCAGGAAGGCTGTTCCAGAGTTTGGGAGCCAAATGTGAAAAAGCTCTATACCTCCTATACAAAAATGATATATTCTACTCTCATTAACTGTACCATTATTCTTTTATAGTAGCCTATTATACTGAACTGACTGACAGCTTCAGCGATTTTCAAAGGAATGCTCTTTACCTTGAGTTATTCAGTTCCCAATTGAACAAAAGTTTGTTTTTTAATGCACTTTGTGACTTTTCTTACTTCATACACATGAAAAGTGCAAAACTTTGACAAAATTTGATTTCTTGATGATTTGATATTTTATAATAGTGATTTTATAATATCAAAATATAAAGCAAAAAAAGTGGAAATGAATGATTAATAAGCCATTAAGTGCCTCTCTGCTGCCATCTACTGGTTATAGTGGTAATTTTATGTATTTTTACATTTTAAATAAGTGTTTGTTTACCACAACGTTTATTTTGGTAATCCCATTAAAAACAACATTTGAATTGGATCATTTTTAGAGCTCTAAAGTGCTGGAAATACTTGAAAGTCACTGAAAAGTGCTTGAATTTCTCTCTCAAAAGGCTGTACAAACCCTGAAATGGATAATGTAATAACATTCGACTCTTTCTGCCACAACACTATGGTATAGTTATCATTAATACTTCTGGTTTTCTACATCAGCGCTGTTTGATCTGTTTATGACAGAATTCTGTGCAGAATTTGAATGCATCTCACCGGATTTCGCAGCAATCTTTATTCATTCTGCGGTGAATTCAAACACTTCTCACTGGATCTCGCAGTGCTGTGCTCTAATAGTGTCACGAGATCAGCATTGGTTCCAGAGTAAAGCTGTTCCGAGCTCGGACCTGTTTGCTTGAGCTGCGCTTAATTATTGGTCCGAGCTGATAAACGGTCCGCGCTGCTGCTGCACAGCCCAAAAAAGCGGTTTCATCACGCTTTTGTTTCGTTTGCCATTTAATGTTTCTCATATGCAACAGAAATGGTTGCGCTTATGAGTTGGGCAACGCGGTGGTCGTGCCAGTGAAACCGCTCACAAAATTTAGTCGCACCGGTAGAAAAAATGGTCGCAAAATATTTAATATACAATAATTTTTTCTGAAATATATACATGCATTTTTATCGTTTGACAACACTAAATATATATATATATACTGTATATAATATTACAATATGATTATGTAATGTAATTACAGCATGGCCAGCTTTAATACTCATTCTTAGAGGTTTAATCACGTCATTATCAGCACTAGTACTAGTGATACTTGACAAATATAAACAGCACTAAATGTTTACATGTTAACAGTTGAAGGCTGTATAATGTTGAAGCATGTTTAAAAGCTGATTTTGCACCAGTGAGCTCTGAGAACAGCGCAGTCAGATAAAAACAGAACTGAGAATGAAGCTTGTGATATCGATGTGGCTGTTTTGGTTTGGCGAGCATGTTTCACATGAGACCGCACACCTGGGAAAACCTGCTTTAATCTATCTTAACTCCACGCTGCACAGTCAATACACACACACACACACACAAGCGTGACTCACATACACACTAGCTCTGTGTGTGCTGGACACACACACACATCAGGAGATCTGCAGAAAAATAGTTTTGCATTCGCCCTCCCAGTGATTTTTAAAACTAGTCTTGATTTCTGTCTGTGCAACACTGTCTTTGCAGTGAAAATACGGTTGCAGACAGTCGAACAGATGCACGACTGAAAAGACAGTTTGCATAGTTTGCAAATAGTGTAAGAAAACTTTGCAATGAAAATTGTATTGTAGATGATTAAATACATTGTCTTTGCAGAGAAAATGTGGTTGTAAAGGGTTTAAATGATTTGTATTGATTGAAAAGGGTTAAATAGATTTGTATTTGCAGTGAACATATGGTTATAAATGGTTAATTGGTTTGTAGTTGCAGTGAAAATGTAGATGTAAATGTTAAAATTCATTTGTATTCAGTGAAAACGTGGTTGCAAAGGGTTAAACTGATCTGTATTTGCAGTGAAAATGTGGTTGTAAAGAGTTAAACATTTGTATTTGCAGTGAAAATGCGGTAATAAATGGTTAAAATGATTTGTAGTTGCAGTGAAAATGTGGTTGTAAAAGGTTAAACATATTTGTATTTGCAGTGAAAATGCAGTTATAAATGGTTAAATCTGTTTGTATTTGCAGTGAAAATGCAGTTATAAATGGTTAAATCTGTTTGTATTTGCAGTGAAAATGCAGTTATAAATGGTTAAATCTGTTTGTATTTGCAGTGAAAATGCATTTGTAGATGGTTAAATAGAAGCAAGACTGAAAAGACAGTTTGTACAGTTTGCAAATAGTGTAAGAAACAGGTCAGTGTGTGTTTTCTGGATTTTGGTCTGTAGATGTGGTTTGATTCTGTCTCTCTCTTGTTGAAAATGAGATCAAATTCATGAAATGCAAATGAAGCAGGTTTCGGTTGTAAAGGGCAGAGACTTTATTGGTCCGGTGACCTTACAGATGCCGTGATCACGCTCACTCTGCACTTATAGGCGTGGAGGGGCGTCTGCATGATTCCTCTGCGGCTTCATCAGTTTTCATCAGGTTTCTGAGTGCGGAGACACGTCCGGAGGAGATTGGAGCTGAATTGTCTCAGGGTTCGTGGGATTGTTGCAGTTCACTGGAGGAGATAAAGGCTTTTTAGCTGAGCATAAAATCCACAGGGTTCATTGTGATTTTGTCCTTGAGCAGCAGAACGGTTCCCCTGCCAGAAATACCGCGGTAAATATCAGCCTGCAGGAGATCCAGAGCATGTAACTCATGCAAATGACCTGATTAAAGCTCTGGGCCAAAATGAGTCGTTTCTCACGCTGGGTTCCTTCTCTTCTGACAGATAGATGAGTGTGTTTGTGTGTGTTTCTCACATCTAAGAGATAAAGTAGAGAAATGGAGCTCCGTTCATTGTGTTCATCTGTCACCCGCTCATATTTCTCTTTTTCCTTTCATTTGCTGTTCTTTTCTCTGCTGTCGTCCATCACTGGACTCTCTCTGTGTCACATGACTCCGCCCAGATGTATGACATCATCGATCCTGCATCATGACCGATTGTATAACGCAGGGGTTTTTAATCTTCTAAATGCCACAACCTCCCAATCCCCCCCAACAACAAAAATATGATCTACCATTCTAAAATTTAAAAGGCATCTGTATAGGTTATTGCATAAAGACTCAATTTATCCTGTAAAAAAATTTACATTATAAACATGTCTAAAATGTTTGGAAAATGTTTTGTTTCTATTCATAGAAATTAGATTAAATTAAATTAGATTACATTATTATGTTTCTTTCTACCCTTTATAGTGCTGTATTTATTTACTTTTATTTGAAACAGAATTTAATTATTTATTATCTATTTATTCAGTCATTTATTTACTTATTTTAATCTAATTATTTACTTTTTGTTTTATTCTAATGTTTACTTGTTATTTATGTATTTTAATAAATTATTGTTTATGTATTTATGTTTATGTATTTTTTTTTCATTTTTATTTAATTACTAATTTATTTATTTATATTAATCAAATTATTATTTTTGTCTTAATGTTGCTTTTTGTTTATTATTCATGTATTTTAAAATAAATTTTAATACATTTTGTTTATTTATTTGTGTCTAATTTTAATTGTTTATTTATTGGTTTATTTGCTCATTTGTTATTGCTTTTTAAGCAAATTATTAATTTATTTGTATGTATTTGTTATTTATTCATTTTTATTTAATTATTAATTTAGTTATTTTAATTTAAAAATGGTTTTATTATTATTATATATTTTCATTATATTTTTAAAATGTATTTATTTGTTTATTTATTTCATTATTTATTTTAATCTATTTTAATTTAATTTTTAATTAATTCATTAATTTAATTTAGTTGTTTGTTTTAATCCAATGTTTATTATTTTAATTTAATTATCAAATATTTATTTTTTGTAATCTTATTTATTTATTTTAAAAAACATGTTTTCTGTAAACATTTCCACTGAACCTCTAGCCCCCCTGGGTGTCCCTGGACCCCAGTTTGAAAACCCCAGGTTTAATATCTTGACATAATCCAGATTTATGACTCCACCCACAGTCCTGACACCATCGCTCCTGCTTTGCTCCTCCAACTCGAGTGATTATTGCTCCTTCTTTAAACCAACAACCTTCAGCAAGAACTACTTTGCTAAACACAGTGTAATCTCAGTAAACGACCCTGAACAGATCAGTGTTTCTCCTCAGCGGTGCGATTAACATGATTTTCATTCTGCTGGAGTTCCAGACCATTAGTGAGGCTGCAGATTTACTCTGTCAGGTGTTTCTCCACCGAGAGTTTGGCTGAGGAGCTGCTGTAAATGTGATCTATGTCATGACCATTGCTGGAGTTTGTATCGCTCTCTTTTCCAGCCTCTTTGTTATTCCCGCCCCTGCTCTCCTCTGATTGGACTGTGGCCACGCCCATATGCACTGCTGATTGCTTTATTATTGGATGATTTGACTCTACCCAAAGCGATGGCATCATTGATCCATCATCATGACTCGTGTGATGACCATCTGTCTAATGTAGGGTTAATACCACAGACCCTCAAATATGACCATCCTCACACGAGGGATGCCCAAACAAAACAAACATCTATGTGGACACTATTTATACGCTGGAAAATAATAGTATAAATATGTCTAAAATATTATTCAGAAAATATTTAGTTTCTATTAAGCTACATTATTATGCTTTTTCCTAAGCATTATAGGACTGTTTATTTATTTATTTATTTATTTACTTAAAACAATCTGATTACTTATTAATTTTTGTTTTAATCTAATGTTTATTTTAGCCTAATTTTTGATTATTTTTATTTTAATAAAATTTTATTTGTTTTCATCTGTTTTTTTTCTTTAATCTAATGCTTGTCATTTAATCTATTTTTGATTATATATTTTGATCTCATTTGTAGTCATTTATTATTTATTTATTTATTTATTCCTTTATTTACTTAAAAATACTATTTATTTTGTTTTATCAAATGTCTGTTCATTTATTTTAATCTAATGTTTTATTCTTTATTTATTTTTAAAATAATTGTATTTATTATTTATTTACTATTTTTGTACGTATTCATTTTAACCTAATTTTTGAATATTTACTTTAACCTATTTTGTAATTATTTATCATGTATTTATTTGTTTAATTACTCATTTATTTACACTTTTAAAATCTAATTATGTGTTTTTTAATTTTATGTTAATTTATTATTTATTTTAATTGAATAATTGATTTTAAAATATATATATATTTTTTTTCTGTAAACATTCCATGGACCGCCTCTCTCCTCTGATTGGATAAGAGCTATGCTGTGACCACACCCACACGCAATGCTGACTGCTTCATTAACAGCTGATGCGCTCCACTGGAAGTCATTATCTCTCCTGCCTTCAGTCTGTGTTGTAGATTTTAAATGTTTGAACACAATTAATCGCTTAATGAGTCACAGATCAGAAGGTTAATGACTGGCTCATGAATCACATCCGAGGAAGAGAGATTTCCTCGTATATTAACACTCTCTATGTGAATTTATGATCATATTTACTGATATTTCTTGCCCACACACAGTGACGGTCCTCTGTCAGGCCGGATGAATGGGATGTTTGTGGTTGTCATGGAAACGGCTGATGGGCGGAGACGGAGATCACAGCTGTCAATCACGATAAGAGCCTTATCTTCGCTCTCACACACATCATTCACACGATTCCTGCAAGAGTCCTTAAGATGCTGCCGCTGTACCTGCTCAAGATCAGCGTCCCGCAGGAGCAGCTACTAAAAACAGCCACACAGAAATCCCTCATGACTGATTTCCCTTTTACTCGCATGCAAATGTTCAGGAAAACTCCCGGCTCTCTCTCTGCGCTCGGGGAGACAGATGCCTGCTTTATGATGTGTAATTCAAGTGCTATTCTCCAGAGAAATGAAATAAAAATGAATTAGGTTCTCTATTTTTACTCACTCTAGGAAAATGAGCTATAAAAGGTATTTGTGCGTCCTCTGCCTTTGATCTTTTTAAGGTACACAAATATAATTTTTGCTGAATTATGAATTCATCAGATTGATTCAGTTCAGTAAATGTGGGAATATGT
Source organism: Onychostoma macrolepis (assembly GCF_012432095.1). Lineage (NCBI taxonomy): Eukaryota > Metazoa > Chordata > Actinopteri > Cypriniformes > Cyprinidae > Onychostoma > Onychostoma macrolepis. The sequence goes on along the minus strand of NC_081168.1, from coordinate 2,022,497 downwards.
GGTAGATGTTTAAAGGAGTATTTTTCACTCTCATGTTGTTCTGCTTCTGTATATTTTCTTATTTGCTTTAATCTTCAGCAGAATGAATATTAAAAGAAGTCAGATGGTGATTGATGCTGTCAAAAAAGTAGTTTTTCATCAATTAAACAGATGATCTCAATCTAAATGTGTGTCTTTTCCTCACACAAATATACAGTATGGCTTCAGAAGGCTTGGTATATAGCACATTAGTCACATGAACTACTGTTTATTATGTGTTTTATAAGTGTATGCTTTTTCATCTTATTTTTATTTTACTTTTAATTATTTTATTTTATTTTCATTATAGAATTATTTTGAATGTTTCAAAAATATTTAAAATATTATTAATATAAATATATTCAGTATATAAATATCATATAAAGTATAGGTAGATCATTTTTTGTGGAACCAAATGTTAATTTTTACAGTTAGTCTTCACTAATCTAAAATAAAGCGGTTTAATTAATTGGCTCAGTGGTTTGAGTAAGTAAAATGATTTAGATTAGTGTTTGGATATTTTTTCTTGTGCAATGTTTTAATATTTACCTGTGATCTACAACTATATCACTTTAACTATAGTCAGTGTGTCTTATTTTTCTTGTGTATCTGGACTCATTTGAACATGTTTATTTGATCTCGTTTCTGTAGATCAGGAGCTGCTGGAGAACGTCATGATTGACAGCTGCTTCTGTCTCTCACAGCCAATGGTGAGTGGAGGGCGGGACTCTCTGTGTGTGTGTGTGTGTGTGTGTGTGTGTGTGTGTGTGTGTGTGCGCGCGCATTTTTGTGACAAATAAGGACATAAATTTGTATAATGACAAGGGTATGACAGGTATTACAAGAAGAAGGTGACTTTTCAGGACATTACCCCGTGTCCCCACTTTTCACAAAAACAAACGTGTGTGTGTGTGTGTGTGTGTGTGTGTGTCTGTCTGTCTGCCTTCCTAATGAAACAGAAAGTCCATAAATGACTAAAAACTCCCAGAATGCACTGCAGGTGGTTAATGTGACAGCTGATGGTCGTGGTGCAAAGACACTCACAAACGCTCAGCTGCGCATTTATTTTACACACATTCACACCCTTGTGCATGGATACACACACACACTGGAGGCTGAAATACAGCTGCTGTAAAGGATGAATCGTTTGTCCGCCGCTGCTTTGGCAGGTCGTTACTCTGAATCTTAAGAGAGACCATAAACTCTGAACACAATGAACCACAAACACACACTCACACACACACACACACACACACACACAGAATGACCTCTAACGAGCTGATGCTAATGTTAATCAGCAGATTAGCACACACTGACAACACCAGAATCCCTACACACACACACACTCTCAAACACTCACATACACACACACACACACACACACACACACACACACACTCACAGACACACACACACACACACACACACACACTCAAACACTCACATACACACAAACACACACACACACACTCACAGTCACACACACACACACTCTCAAACACTCACATACACACGCACAAACACACACACACACACACATTCTCAAACACTCACACACACACACACACACACACTCTCAAACACTCACACTCACACACACACACACACACACTCAAACACACACACACACACACACACACTCACACACACACACACACACACACACACTCAAACACACACTCTCAAACACTCACATACACACACACAAACACACACACATTCTCAAACACTCACACACACACACACACACATATTCGTTTTTGTGAAAAGTGGGGACATTCCATAGGCGTAATGGTTTTTATACTGTACTTACTGTATGTGCTATTGCCCTACACCAACCCTACACCTAAACCTACCCCTTACAGGAGACTGTGCATTTCAACTTTCCCCAAAAACCTCATTCTGAGTGATTTATAAGCGTTTTGAAAAGTGGGGACATGGGTCAATGTCCTGAGATGTCACCTTCACCTTGTAATACCTGACATACCCTCGTCATTATACACATCTATGTCCTGACTTTTCACAAAAACGCGCGCACACACACACACTCTCAAACACTCACAGACACACACACACTCAAACACAAACACACTCTCAAACACTCACACACACACACGCAAACACTCACACACACAGAGGTCTAATGCTCAGATGCTGCTCTTTCAAAGCTCATGAGACTTACTAGAGATCTCATTTACACTTTAATAAATAAAAAATGAAACAAAGATTATTAGAAAATGTTTTGCAAGAAAAGACCAATTCAGTCTTTCTACTTCAAAAATCCAAGCTTAAAGGGGTCATCGGATGCCCATTTTCTACAAGTTGATATTATTCTTTAGGGTCTTAATGAAAAGTCTATAACATACTTTGGTTAAAATTTCTCAATGATAGTGTAAAAAAACACCTTCTTTACCCTGTCAAAATCAGCTCTGTTTTCATCAAGCCATTTTTTAGTCCATGTTGCTTTAAATGCTAATGAGCTCTGCTGACTCCGCCCCTCTCTTCCATGGAGTGACCAGCAGACTGTAACCTTCAGCCGCGAAACCGGCTAACTAGCACATTATTAGTTTAGGTGATTTGCAAAGATTCATAAAAACCCTTATACTCACTTCTTCTGTAGATGAAGCTGGATCACGAATGATTCTCGCATTTATGTAGATTGGGGATCGGCGCATTCACTTCCTAACAAAAGTAACGTTAATCCTCTGCGTCTTCAGCAGCTCAGATGTTGGGAGTAACTGACGACTGCTATATTCATTACTACATCCAACAACAAAACACCTCAATCGCTTAATCGGAGACATCTTGTCTTCCCCTGCACCGGAGACGGACAGCTCTCAGCTCACTCAGGGCGGGGCTAAGGTGAGACGAGTCAATCAACTCTTGTGGGAGGGGCCTGTACAGAACTACGTCATTCTGACAGGAATCTCAGAACAGCCTGATTTGAGAAAGAGGATTTTAAAACAGGGATTTAAAAAAAAAAAAACACTGGGTGGATTTTTATCATTATAGGATAGATGTGTACACACACTTCCAACACACATAAAAAATTTAAATAAAAACAAGATTATGAAACAGACACGTTTCTCAAAACGTTGAACACATTTCACCTGTTTTCACACGTTCCGATTTTCTGTGTTTTCTGCAAAACTCTACACAAAAACACCATCATAAAATGAACTCAAACAGCGCACATTTATCCCTGTGTGAACATTCAGTAGCAAAACTGATGACACACAGGTCAGAATCTCAGGATGATATGAACAAGAGCACAGCTGATTATGTGTTTTGGAAAATGAATCCTGGTCGTGGGAGACAAAGAGGAATTGGGGGAAAATAGAAATGAAGGGGATGAGGTCAAAGGTCATTTGTTGCTGATGAAATATAAAGCACTATAGTTGAGCATGTTCTTGTGCATGGAATGAACATAAGGAAAGCTGCCTGCAGGATCATCTACTCTCACATTACACTTGCAGAACATAGTAGCAGTACTTCAGATGAGAGGACTTGTACTGTAAATACTGTAGCACACAGCCTCAAACTCATAACTGTTGAATTGATTTGTAGCCAAGTACTTCTCACATGTATTTGTGCAGAACTGAGAGTCGACTGAACAGATTCTGACAAAAGAGAATATGTTTTTGACTAAAATGTTTGACTTTGAAGATTGCACAAATTGGTGTGTAGTTTTGAGATTGTGTTTATAGTTGTGAGAAAATAGTGAATTGTTTCATGAATTGTGTTAGCAATCGAGAAAAACTGTAATAACCTATTTAAATTAAATTATTGTTACTTTTTTTTTTTTTTTACATTTTACATTTTACATTTACAGAAGTAAAAAGTTTAACTTTGGTATCTGGTCACAATTTGGGTTGTGGTATATCAGTATGTGTGTGTGTGTGTGTGTGTGTGTGTGTGTATCAGTATATGTGTGTGTGTGTGTGTGTGTGTATATCAGTATGTGGGGGGCAGGTTGTGTGTGTGTGTGTATCAGTATGTGGGGGCAGGTTGTGTGTGTGTATCAGTATGTGGGGGCAGGTTGTGTGTGTGTGTGTGTGTATCAGTATATGTGTGGTGTGTGTGTATCAGTGTGTGTGTGTGTGTATCAGTATGTGGGGGGCAGGTTGTGTGTGTGTGTGTCAGTATATGTGTGGGTGGGTGTGTGTGTGTGTGTGTGTGTGTGTGTGTGTATCAGTATATGTGTGGGTGTGTGTGTATCAGTATGTGTGTGTGTGTGTGTATCAGTATGTGGGGGGGGGGCAGGTTGTGTGTGTGTGTATATCAGTGTGTGTGTGTGTGTGTGTGTGTATCAGTGTGTGTGTGTGTGTGTGTGTGTGTGTATCAGTATGTGTGTGTGTGTATATCAGTATGTGGGGGCAGGTTGTGTGTGTGTGTGTGTATCAGTATGTGGGGGCAGGTTGTGTGTGTGTGTGTGTGTGTATCAGTATATGTGTGGTGTGTGTGTATCAGTATGTGTGTGTGTGTGTGTGTGTATCAGTATGTGGGGGCAGGTTGTGTGTGTGTGTGTGTGTGTATCAGTATATGTGTGGGTGTGGGTGGTGTGTGTGTATCAGTATGTGTGTGTGTGTATATCAGTATGTGGGGGGCAGGTTGTGTGTGTGTGTGTGTGTATATCAGTATGTGTGTGTGTGTGTATCAGTATGTGTGTGTGTGTGTGTATATCAGTATGTGGGGGCAGGTTGTGTGTGTGTGTGTGTGTGTGTGTGTATCAGTATATGTGGGTGTGGGTGGGTGTGTGTATCAGTATGTGTGTGTGTGTATATCAGTATGTGGGGGGGGGCAGGTTGTGTGTGTGTGTGTGTGTGTGTGTGTGTGTGTGTATCAGTATATGTGTGGGTGTGGGTGGGTGTGTGTGTATCAGTATGTGTGTGTGTGTGTGTGTGTGTCTCCTGCTCTCTAATGGGTCTGAGCTCTTAGGTCGGTAGCGCTAAACCCATCAGAGACGCAGTTACCCAGCGACACACAGGAATCTCAGGGGTCTGAGTCTGACCTTCACTGAGGACAAACACCGAGCAGAATAAACTGCAGCAGCTGCTCATGATTATGCCTGAGAAAAGACAAAACTAAAGCAAACTCGCTGGAACAGTGCGTACGAGCCGGAGAAACTTCTGAATCCAGAGCTGCATTTAATCCACCAAACTGAGCACCTACATTCACTTCTGAGGCAGAAATGTGTTTAGACACGAGGAAACACTGCCTGAAAAATGAAAAGAAATTACTAAAACTTTAACTAAAATTTAAATGAAAGTGAAAAAATGACTAATTATTCAAAATAATATAAAATATTAATATACACTTAATATATTAATATCAATTATACTAAAATAACACAAAACAAAACACACACATTGACAACAGGAAGTTGTAAACAGCCAGTTAAATTATATTATATTATATTACAGTATATTGTATTGTATTATATTATATTATACAAGCTTAACATGTTTACTTTTACACTTTCTGGATCATTCAGAAATTTGTAAACAGACAGTCCTTAAATTATATTATATTATACATTTTTAAAATCCATGTGTACCTTTTATACCTTCATTTTATACCTTAAATACATTCAGAAGTAGCAAGTTCTTGAGTCATTTATTATCAAGTTAACTAGCTATCCATGAGCAGACTGTTTATTTCTCTTGCATATTTTGTTTGCTTGAAAGTTGTATTTCTATTTTCCTCTTTAAGATCAAATTCGATAGAATCTCTTGATTTATTCCCCAATTGTAAGTTGCTTTGGATAAAAGTGTCTGCTAAATGAATAAATGTGAATGTATTGTAAAGGAAAGCCGCTCAGTCTCTGTCTCTCTCTGCAGCCGGATCATAGCATGAGTCTGGTGGCCGTCATGCTCACTGACTTAATGGACAGGAAGTTCCTCCCACGCCTGCCAGCGGCCAATCAGGAGGAGGAGGAAGTGAAGGCTGTGCAGGAAGTGGAGGCGTGTCTGCTCAGGTGGGTCAGAATTACAGACTACTCCCACTGTTCTGCACTATATAGACTGGACACTGTGCATAAGATGGACATTTTGTGAATGTATGAGCTTCCAGTGAGACGAATGATCTAGAACAATAATTTCTATGTATAATAAGAATGCTACTATAAATAATACAAATAATTAGTGCTGTCAAACGATTAATCACGATTAATCACATCCAGAATAAAGGTTTTTGTTTACATAATATATGTGTGTGTACTGTGTTTATTTATTATGTATATTCAAATACACACACATACTATATATATTTTTTTTTAAATATATATTTACATGTATATATGTATATTTATATAATTTATATTATATATAAATATATTTAATATATAAACATAATATAATTTTATTATAAATATATACATGCATTAAATATATACATGCATGTGCGTATTTATACATAATAAATATACACAGCACACACACAAAAACTTTTATTTTGGATGCAATTAATCGCGATTAATCGTTTGACAGCACTAAAAATAATACATAATACAATAAAAATACAAAAATAATACAACTATTTACCCCTCCCCAAATAACTGTTGTTTTTTATTTTATTCCTCAGTATTTTTGACTTGTTTAAGTGAGTTTATACTTATAAAATTATAAAATATAATAAAATTTAAAAACAATCTGCCAATGAGGTCAGAAAAATAAACTTAATTTAAAGGAAAAACGAGTTTTATTTTTCTGACTCCACTGGCAGATATTTGTTTTTGTTTTAAGCATAAGGTCACTTAATTTTAATACATTTTTCAGAAAACATTTTTAAATTTTAAGTCATTTTGCATTTAAAAATATTTAGATATTTTACTGAAAGACAAGACAAAAATATTTGTTTAGATTATTTTATTTTTTTTTGCAGTAGAGTTCATGAAACTACTGAAGAAAAAAATATTAAAAATAAATCATGCTTAATTTAATTCATCAATACTACCAGATTTTGTTAATTAAAAAAGTTTTATAAACAAACAGCTTTGTAATAATTACAGCATTAAACAGCCTTTATAAGGGAGCCTTTGAATATTGTGGGCCTTCGAGTCAAAAAGCTTGAGAACGGCTGATATAGAAGTCACATCAATCCATCACAAAAATGAATGCAAATGCAAAATAAGTGTTTTTATGTATGAGATGATAACTGTACACCGCTCACTGAATTAAACATGAAGTGTAATGAGATTATATGTCTGTGTGGAGTAACACAGTTTGACTCATAGATGCAAACTCCTCACCTTTCAGCGACAACTCACTTTTTTTCAGATCAAAATAGGTCTTACAGTTTTTTTTCAATCTTTACATATCACACAGTTTCTGAAAGCTGACACTCAAACTCCAGAACCAAACACCAAATCTGCAAAACCAGACACTAATTCTCCGCCTTTGACTCAGTTTTCAATTTCATAAAACACTTTTTGCAAAACAGTTCTCACTCACAAATCTAACAGGAATTAATATTACAGCAAAGGTGTTTGCAAATGTTTGCTTTTGAGATGTGTTCGTGATATTTTGAATGCAGTGCTTCATTTTGCAAGAGATGCGAGGCATTTTGCATTTTGTGTGCAATTCTTGAGTTTGTGTGTAAAGTTTTGAAAAAGTGTGTAAGCAGCTGAAAAAAAACTGTAAATAGCCTGCATAGCACTTCATGTTTTATAACATGGGATTTTGACCAAATATATTCAAATATTTAGATTTTTGTAAAATGTTGCAACAAGATTTTTATTTTATTTTTTGGTGAAAAATAACAGTTTTGGACATATAAGGTAATAAAAAATAAAATACTTTAAAGTACGTGTAAAACAGCATGTAAAGCAAATATCTTCAGAAGAAATATTCTCACTTTTCCCCTCTTACCTGTTTGCATCTCTGTCTGTCGTTGATGTGAAGTGTTGCACATGCTGTCGGTGTTTGACAGGTTCAGGACGAAGCTGGTGGCGTCTGTGGCTCGCTGTCGAATCAAACACGAGCTGCTGACGCTGGAGAGCATCGTGCCGGAGAAGATACGGCACAGACAGGAGAGAGCGGCGCTGCTGCCGCTGTACGGCTGGATCAACTCGCTCCGCAGCAGGTCATCAACACACTGCATTATAAACACTTCTGATTCATTTCATACGCTCTTAAGACCAGTGATACTCATATACTGTTATAGTTATTGTTAACATTTTGAATGTTTCTTTTTATATTTTCACATTTTTACTTTCATTTTAGTTAAAATGTTAGTAATTTTGATGTTTTAGTGAGAAAAATGAGAGATGAGCTGAATATTTAATATATTTCAGTTAATGTTTATTTATATAAATGTTTTTTTATATCATGTCATATATCTAAAAAGCTTAAATCAAGGTGCATTCACTTTACTTAAGTCTTGTTTTCTAAAAAAAAAAGGTATAAAATATACATATTGTACATAATAATACATAATACAGTATATGTAAATATATGTGGTATGATAGATGCAAATATATATTAAATATTTTATAATATAATTTTGGTAATAAATGCATATATATATATATATATAATGTATATACACACAGCATATAAGAATGTGTAATAATATTTAATATAATATACATATATTAAATATTATATTTTGTGTAATTGTAGAAAACAAGACTTGACTCAAGACTTAAGTAAATGTATCTTGATTTAAAAATGTTCAGATGTTTGTACTGGAAAACAAGACAGAAATACTGAGGACGAACATCAGGCTTTGCAGTGTGATTTGTGGGATGCTCAGAAACACACGCTGCTGTTTTCATCTCTGTTCCTTGTATTGCTGTATGATTTTCCACTGAAATTATTTATTGTTTATGAGGTAGAAAGACGAGAATGTGTTTGTATGCATGTGATTTATGGTTCAGATGTGGCATTATTCTGCTTCTCCCCTGTTTAACCTCCATTCTGGGGTGTCCAGGCTTATTTGTGTGTGTGTGTGGGGGGACTGTAAATTTCACTGAGTTGTAGACAGATCCAATCACCAGTGCTGGAGGTCACACACACTCACTTCAAAAACACACACACACACACACTCACACACACAACTTAATTTCATCATCTGTGTGTGTGTGTGTGTGTGTGTGTGTGTGTTTGGAGGAGGTCAGTGAAGTGTTACACACATCAGGCTTCTCCTGTGTTAAATCTGTCGGGCAGCTGGAAGGACGGACCTTCTGTAAGGACCCGCACTGCCACGACCTGCTGGTGTTTCCCAGCAGCGTGAAGAACGATCTGACCAACAGCAGATTACTGAGAGACGGCAGACTCGTCATACAGGTACAGGTGTGTGTGTGTGTGTGTGTGTGTGTGTGTCTGTGACAGTGTGTGTTGTGTGTTCGTAGGATAAGTCGTGCTGTGTGGGCCCCTGGGCTCTGTGGCCCCTGCTGGCTGATGGTGGAGACGTCCTGATGAGCGGCTGTTTCTCTGCGCAGACGGTCGCACACGTGTCTGCAGTGGCTGCGTCTGCGCACACAGAGGCAGAGACACACACGTCTCAGTCAGATGCTCGCGGTCAGAGCGCAGTGATCGTGTGTTTGGGAGACGGAGCGCAGTCTCAGACAGACGAGCTGCAGAACACACTCACCAAACTGGGCTGCAAGAGTAAGAGTGTGCTTATGTATAAACATATACTGTATGTATGTATGTATATACATATATATATATATATATACAGTGTTGGGTAAGTTACTTTCAAAAAGTAATTAATTACAGTTACTAATTACATCATCAATATTGTATTTAAATTACTTTACTGATTACTCAGTCTGAAAAGTAACTTAGTTACTCAATAAGTAACTTAATTATTCAAATCGCAATTAGGCTACATCTTAAAATCCCTATAAACCTTAATAGAAATTAAACTGTTTATTCTTTCAATTTGAGTCAAACATAGAATAGTTTAGCCTTTTATCTTTAACACAACGTTAATACTAAAACATTTTTGTAAAAAATGTTAACCTTTGGTTAACAAATATAAATACTCTTCAAAATATCTGAATAACAAAAAAGCTTAAAAGTTAAACAATACATTTCAGTTTGGTAAGATGTTCAGGAAAAGCGCAACTAGTAAAATCCATACAGGTTTATGTAAAAATAACACGTTAACTAATGTAGGTAAGAATAAATTACAGAAATGTTCTTCTGAATAAAGCCGTGTTAGAACGCGCTGTTCTTATGAGGTAAATTATAAATGAGGTAAATCATAGCAGGTCTTCTTTCAAAAATGATGAAAATTAGATGAATCTTGTTTTTTTTTTTTTTTTTTTTTAATCTATCTAGGTGTGGGCGTTTGCGTTGGGTGAGTGACCATTTATACCCGCACGCACACAATGCATATTTTTCAATTAAAGACAGCTTATGGATTTATATGGGCTGCTTTTGGTGCTTGACACCTTTTTATTGGTCATTTTGTGTTTCAAGAATAAGGTTAAGAATTATGCTATTAGTTAGCCTACTTAAATATAAAATGTTTTTCTCTATTTAACAGCATTACAATAGTGAAAGACATCTTACTGACCATGTCTCTTGCACGGCGGGATGTTGGACTGAAATGATCACTTTTTCACAATGATGAAAAATAATCACTTTGTTTGTATTCACCAAAACTGATTTACTGATGTCAAAACACAGACGGAATTCGCGATAGTGCGATAGTGCTCTGCACGGGCCTCAAATTTAGGCCCTGGTCCGGCCCGTGTCCGACAGCTTATCAGAATTACCGACCCGAGCCCGTCTTTTTTCCCCCTTCTCCCAAAACAGCTTACTACTGTTTCGGCTATTAAAATAGTTCAGTTTTGTATGTAATGGCAAAATTATTATATTTCGTTTCGTTTTTTTGTTTGTTTTTAATAGTTAATTTAGAAAAACGTTTGGAATATTTTTTTTCGTTAAATATAAGTTTTATATAATGTACAACGACCAAGCGGCCGGCGGTATACAGTGAGCTGATCATAGCCTATGTTTGATCAATTTAGCCTTCTCAAATCATCACGACTTGCCTAAAATAAAATCTATAGATATACTAAAACGGTTCAAGCATATAACAAGGTTTAAACGTTAAACCTGCGCTAACCTATATCCAAGTTGTACGGAGAGTGGAAGCTAAAGCGCGCTCTGCAGGACATGGAGGCACCAGGGCAATCGCTTGTATTTATTTATTTTTTTTCAGTGGAAACAACTTAAAATAGCCTATGCCGTCATTTTATTTTCTGATAAAGGTAAGAGTAATACATCATTCGGAACTGTAAAGGGTCTACTTTTATTTGTGTGCACTCACAATATCAACAAAACGTTGTGCTTTTATTAAACAAAGAAAACACACATGATGCGCTTTCTGGCGTCTCGTCTTGAACAGGAGCGCTTCACAAAAACGAACCGAAGCTGAGCGAATACATGCCTCACAGACATGATAAATATATCTATAGAAAGCTTTAAATTAACGAAATAAAAAAAATCGAAAACAAAAACTCTTTTATTATAATCTTAATCATAATCAATAAAGATGCATTTCTCTCTAAAGGCGCGTCTAATGAAGAGACGGCGAGTCAGGGTCAGCAGCTTCATCCTTGTGACAGGGACTCAGAAAACATTAGTTTATTAGTAAATAATTCAAATAGGTCCTTACTATTTCCCGCGGACACATTCATGGTCATGTTTGCTGGGGCTTTGCGGCAAGCTTCAGCCTAATTGCGTGCATTTGAACGCAGAACTCTTCAGCTGTGCTGAAGTCACTTGCTCTCGCTGCTGCTGCGGGACACTAAACACCGTCGAGCCGCTCTCAGTCGCGGCAGCACGGTCTCGGCTAATACGGGACGGTTGGCAACCCTACTTATATGTATCTGAGTATTTTAAGGTTTCTCTGTGAATCAGGAAAATCTGAAAGTAAACGAACCGGCGCGCGGAGGGTTAACGCCGCTGCATTCAATTTTATCTTTAGATGGTAAATTTAGATTTCAAATTCAATATTGATTTTAGAACTGTTGAAATTATTTAGTGTATGTAACGCAAGTACTTTATAAGTAACTGTAATTAAATTACCTAAAAATGAACAGTAATCCCTTACTTTACTTTTTCAGTGGATAAGTAATTTAATTACAGTAACGCTGCTACTTAGTAACTCGGTACACCCAACACTGTATATATATATATATATATATATATATATATATATATATATATATATATCAGTGTTTCCATACATTGACTTATTTGTGGCGGACCGCCACAAATAGATTTTACAAAAGGCTTTGATGAGCACTGCACGTTTAAAAATCAAAATCTGGCGCGGGTGTTTTTATATCACTGTATTTCAGAAAATTTTCGATGTCATTTTCATTTTATCTTGCATGTAATGCCTGATGAAGCAGCGTTTGTGCACTGAACGCTGTTTTTGTTCCACGTTACCGGGGAAACCTCTATTTCTCACACTCTAAAAGCGCCTCCTGCTGCCAGAGAATAAATTTGCATAATATATATATGGGGCGGGGGATTGCCACCACAAATAGAGTGTAAGGCTGTGGGAAACACTATATATATATATATATATATATATATATTAGTGCTGTCAATCGATTAAAAAATTTAATCGCATTAATCACAGTCATGGGCTGTGATTAATCATGATTAATCGCAAATTTAAAATACTAGGATTTACCTGTAAATGTGTTGAAAATAAATGCATGACAAACTAGTTTAAGGAAACAGAACCTTTCACACTTCTGCAGGTATGAGACATAATCCTTATTATTCTTTTATCATTATTCTTTTGTTTTTATTCAGCCATTATCAGCCTTTAAACTGGCAATAAAACGTTTACCAAGCCACATCGCTTCAATCCCAGCATACATTTTCCCAACTATTATCAAAAGTATTTCTAAATAAATACAACAAAACATTTCTTGCGACCTTACGTGAAGTATTATGATAAAATGCATTATGAAGAAGAATTGGACTTGTTCTGCAGCTGCATTAGAGCTAATATTAGCATCATGCTTCACAAGACAATTTATGAGATTAATAGTACACTTTTACTCAGAACTCACTTCAAACCACCATCGAGTGTTTGCAATAACTTCCTTTTGCGATCACATGTGGAATTTGGTCGTTTACTGTTGTTAAAATATGCTATTTATAGCCTTTTATATCGCTGCACAAATGAGCATTTCAGATGTACACATTCAACTCAAGAAAATCACATACAGACCATATCTATCATAATCGTGTGTTTATTATCTTATATAATCTATAGTGGCTGTTGTCATGTTTATTTCTGCTGCTCTGCTGAAACTCACGTTGTTTGATGTTACAACCGCCTCTCCGTTCTTGAGTTGCCAGGGATACATTCCAAGTATAATACACATTAGTAAAAGGATCTATTTTAATTTTTATTTGTCTATATACACTTTGGGCGGCCGCAGTACATTAAAAAAGTAGCCCAAAAAACCTGCAACCCACGGCTCTGTAATTTTTTCCTGTGACTGTATTTTCAAAATAGCCCACTTGTGCTGCTGCCCTGGCAACACTGGCTCGCTGTTATCATCACACAATGATAGATAACCTTCCACGCTGCGATGACGGGAAGAAGTTGGGGTCAAAGCTTATTAATCTGCGTTAAAAAAATATTAACGCGTTAAGAGTTTTTGATTAATCACATAAGTTAACGCGTTAACGTTGACACCCCTAATATAAATATATATATATATACATACACATACATGGTTTGTCTGAATACTGGATTCTGATTGGCTGGCAGGTATGCAGTAAAACCATTTAATGCACAGGTAGTTCCAAGTCAGTTTAATCACCGTTCCATATTAATGCGCTGCTTTGATTGATGCACACAAACCCACACACATCGCTCACTCGCACATACACACACACACACACACACACACACACAGAAAGAGAGGTGATCACAAATTCCACTGCGCACACACATAAACTTCTTGTCAACTTGTTGTCTTTTAACTTGTCTATAACTTGGCAAATGACCATGGAATAAGCCGGATAATCAACGGCTAGCCGTGCATTAAAGGATTTTAAAGGATTGGTTCTTGGCCTCCACATTGTGCATTTAAAATCCTTTAATGCACGGCAAGCCGTTGATTATCCCTTACATATATATCTATATATAAAGGATAATTCAAACACACTAAAAGCTTAATGATAATTTACCATACAAAAAGTGCATTTATGAAAAATGCAATATTATATTATATTATACATAAGTATTTATTATTAGTTTTAATATTAAATTATTAGTAGTTGTATTATAAAGATAAATAAACAATATACTATATAATATATAATATATACAAAAGAAAATTCAAACACATTAAAATTTAAATGGTAATTGAAGCATTTTATTGTCTAGTGAACTTAGACATCACTACACTATAATGTACTAATTCAAATTATATTATTTTGTGTGTTTGTGCAAATTTATTTTTAAAGACATACAACATAAACATACAAAAAGTGAATTTAGACATCACAGCAAAATGTGCAGTAGGAAAGATGATAAATATTCAAAATTCATGAAAATTCATTATATATAGAGAGAGCAAGGCATTATATATCAATATAAATACACAACATTATAATGTACAGTATAAAAGATGGATAATTATTCCTTTTAAAGTCTACTATAGGTAAAAAATGCATTGTTTGAATGAGAAAGTATATGCTCATAATAACAGGAGAGAAACCGCTGGGATGCTGGTTACAAAATAGAGCTCAGCGAATTAAAACCAATGGATCTGAACGATTACTTGGGTTTCCACACAACACTCAGCTTACTGATATGATGCAGATATATCACTTATTACATGATATGGCTCTTATGATAAATTGTTTGTGTTGTTCCTCATTTGTAAGTTGCTGTGGATAAGGGCATCTGCTAAATGAATAAATGTGAATATAATGTAAATTTTGTGCGTCCCTGTTTTGCTGTAATGTAAGCATTGGCAGGTGCAGGGCTTTGATTCCCAGGGAATGCAGGAACTGATAAAAATGTATATATGGAATGCAGTTTAAGTTGCTTCACATAAACGTTTCTGCTGAATGCATGAATGTAAATGCACAAATGAGCTCCTCCAGGACCATGATAGAGAGACACTGCTGAAGGTTTGACTCAAACGCGTGTGTGTGCGCGTGCGTGTGTGTGTGTGTGTGCGCGCATGTGAGTGACCTTGGTATATTTCTGTGGTAAAAAAATGCTAATACACATCTCTCGGGGTCTGAATCAGGAGAAATAACTCCCTTTGGGGACGTCCACTAAGATAAAATGGTTCATGACTAAATTATGTATTTCTAACAAAATCATTTTTTATTGTGATTACTGAGATATTTTGAGTTAATCTACATCATACCACTATTATAGTTAACTAAAACTGAAACTAAAATCAAAACCATTAGGAGAACATTTTTGTTGCTTGAAATCAATGTTAACTGAAAGTTAAAAAGAACATATATATATATATATATATATATATATTCTAAAAATAAAAATAATTTCTATACAAATGACAAAAATACTAAAAAATACAAAAACATGCAACTAAATTATTAAAACTTTAAATAAAATTAAGAATTGATTCAAAATATTAATAAAAACTATAATAGTAATATAACACTGATATATTCCTTATATGAAGGCGAAAAAACATGAAATGCATGCTCATAATAACAGGGGAATAACAGGAGTGGGATGCTGGGATGCTGGTTAGTCCTTGGTTAGAAAATAGAGGTCAGAGAGATTCATTTTGTTAGAAGACAAAGTAAATGTGTGTTTTTCAGATGTGAAGCTGCTTCCAGACTCTCTCGAGTCTCTGGACGTCTCTGACGCGCGTCTGCAGAAGATCAGTGTGCTGTTTCTGATGCCGGCGTGCTCCCTGTCCGCCGTCAGCAACCCTGTAGATTACATAATGCAGGAGAACAGAGGTACACACACACACACTCATCATACTGAACACTGACTCTGAGCATCAGTGACATGTGATTGTTCTGGACCGGTTTCAGACCCGCGGCTCATGCTGGATCTGTCCCAGGATTCAGTCTCTCCAGAGAAACTCCAGACGCTCGTGTGCCAGCAGAGGAAAGTCCTGCAGCGCGCCGTCCAGTGTGAGTGTGTGTGTGTGTGTGTGTGTGTGTGTTTCACTTCACCTCACCTAATGAGTTCAGACACAATTAAATAATGATCTAAAATTGTAAATCTCGATGAGCTGTAAAATATTATACCAAAAAACTATACTGCCTTAATAATACCTCTGAAAGAAATTAGTATTTGACTAACAAATACAGACACTTGCTTACAACAAAACCATCCATTATCTAAATTACTTAATTACTTTCTCCAGGTGTATGCCAGAGCCTCAGACTCTTCATCTTCGACATCTACCTTATTTTTATTAGTAGTTTTATTTATTTATAAATAACATTTAAATTTTTTATCAAACAAAACTGAATGACATTTAAATTTCCTTTTAGAACAAAAAGGGAAACACATTTAAATCTCTTTTCTAGAACAAAAACCCCAAACAACATTAAATCTGTTTCTGGAACAGTACTGACCAACATTTCAATCTCTTTCTAGAACAAAACCCGAACGATATTTAAATCTCTTTCTAGAAAAAAAAAAACGGAACAACATTTAAATCTCTCAATTGAACAAAAACCGAACAACATTTACACACATGGTCAGAATTGTTGGCACCCTTGGTAAATATGATCAAAGAAGGCTGTGAAAATTAATCTCCATTGTTAATCCTTTTGATCTTTTATTTAAAAAAATCACAAAAATCTAACCTTTCATTGGATAATAAGAATTTAAAATGGGGGGAAATATCATTATGAAATAAATGTTTTTCTCTAATACACATTGGCCACAATTAATGGCACCCTTTTATTCAATACTTTTTGAAACGTCCATTTGCCAGTTTAACAGCTCTAAATGTTCTCCTATAATGCCTGATGAGGTTAGAGACACCTGACAAGAGATCAGAGACCATTCCTTCATCCAGAATCACTCCAGACCCTTTAGATTCACAGCTTCTTCTCTTCAGGTCACTCATGTTCTACAGGGTTCAGGTCAGAGGACTGGAATGGCCAGCAGAAGCTTGGTTTTGTGCTCAGTGACCCATTTTTGTGTTGTTTTTGAGGTTTGTGTTTGGATTATTGTACGGTTGGAAGATCCAAACATGGCCCATTATAAGATTTCTAACAGAGTCAGTCACTTATTGATTTTTTATCTGTTGGTATTTGATAGAATCCATGATGCCATGCGTCTAAACAAGATGTCCAGGACCTCCAGCAGAAATATAGGCCCACAACATCAAAAATACAGCAGTATATTTCATTGTACACATGGGGTACTTTTTATCTCTGTGTTCACCAAACCCATCTTGAGTGTTTGTTGCTAAAAAGCTATTTTCTTAGTTTCATCTGACCATAGAAGCCAGTCCCATTTGAAGTTCCAGTCGTGTCTGATAACTGAATATGCTGGAGTGTGTTTTTGGATGAGCGAGGAGAATTTTTCTTGAAACCCTCCCAAACAACATGTGCTGATGTAGCTGCTGTTTGACCATTTTTTTTTAAGGTTTTCTGACCCCGAGCCACTTTCTAATTTGTGAAGTTCAATTGTCTTTTGAAAGTGAAGTGACATTGAACCACTGAACCAGTATGTGTGAACCATACTCAAAATTTGTGCTCTGCATTACACACACACACACACACACACACACACACACACAGTTGGTTATTCACTCCCCCCACCGACAATATATTTCAGAGGGGTGCCAATAATTGTGTCCAACATGTATTTGAGAAAAAAACATTTATTTCATAATGATATTTCCCCTCATTTTAAATATTTATTCTCCAATGAAAGCTTTTTGAGATGAAAGTGATTTAAAAAAAATAAAAGATCAAAAGGGTTAACAATGCACATTTATTTTCACAGCCTTCTTTGATCATATTTACCAAGGGTGCCAACAATTCTGACCTTGTGTGTAAATCTCTGAATTGAACAAAAACTGAATAACATTTGAATCTCTTAATCAAACAAAATTGAATGACATTTAAATATTTCTTGAAAATAAAAACATTTACATTTTTAAACAAACAAAACTGAATAACATTTAAATCTATTAATCAAACAAAACTGAATGACATTTAAATATTTCTCGAACAAAACCAAGCGACATTTAAATGTTTAATCAAATAAAACAGAATGACATTTAAATCTCTTCTCTAGAACAAAACTGACCAACATTCGAATCTCTCAATTGAACAAAAACCGAACAACATTTAAATCTCTGACCCCCGGTTTCACAGACGAGGCTTAAGCTAGTCCCAGACTAAAATGCATGTCTCAACTGAAAATATCTTGCTCTGACATGTCTTAAAATATGTCAGTGTCATTGTTCTGTGTCAAGATGCACACCTTAATGTTTTCGTCTAAGGCATTTTTGTAAAAGTTGCTTAAATATCTTAATTTAACTAAGGCCTAGTCCTGGCTTAAGCTAAGCCCCGTTTGTGAAACCGGGCCTCAATTGAACAAAAACCGAACGAAATTTAAATCTCTTTCTAGAAAAAAACCCAGTCAAGTGAACATCCAGTGAACTAGAGCTGATCCAGGGCTCTGAGTGATTTGAACATGCCTCCCTGTATTGATGTTCATAATTTTTGTGATGATTTATGTCATATTGATTCAGTGTGTGTGTGTGTGTGTGTGTGTGTGTGTGTGTGTGTGTGTGTGATCCGTTCATCAGCGGTTATCGAGCGTGAAGACGCTGCGGTCCCTCCCTGCAGATTCCCGTTAACACAGCGTTAATTAACATCCTGCGTGAATCGATTGTAGTCTGTCAGTGAACAGAAAGCAATGGTTCTCTGCAGTGTGTGTGAACAATCGTTTTGCTCATGCCTGTGTGTGTGTGTGTGTGTGTGTAGTTCCTCAGGTGCGGGCGGTGCTTTACTCCACCTGTTCTGTTCACCCAGAGGAGAACGAGGAGGTGCTGAAGACGGTTCTCTCACAAACACAGGAGAATCACTCCACAGCGCCGCCCTACAGGTGTGTGTGTGTGTGTGTGTGTGTGTGTGTGTGTGTGTAAACTTACATCTCAAAGGTCTTGTCTCGTGATCACGAAATCATTTTTCTGTGTACTTGAAAATGAAAAGGGAATTGAGTTATAATGCTAAAAACAAATTGTTTTCCAATTTGGTTCATTCAGGTTCAAGTTCAAAAACTGTCTTTTTTTGTTCTAGTTTACTAAAAGTTTAGTAAAGTTTACTAGTTAGAATGAAATAAAAGGATGGTTAATAATGTTCTTTTTTTAATGAAAGTGCATTGTGCTAATTAGCTATGAAATAACAATAACATTAAATAAATCACTAATAATTCTTTAAATTTTTATGGAATTTTTATAGTGTCAAATTTGTATTTTGTGTGTGTTTGTGTTTATTACATTTATATAATATATTTATATTAATACAAAATGTATATTATATGCATGTTTTATATATAAATATACATTAAATAGTGTTATATATATATATATATATATATATATATATAATTTATTTAAGTGTATTATATTGTGTATATTTTATACATAAATATAAGTTCAATAATTTTATATACTGTAAACAGTTTATGAATATTTTATCTGTAAGTGTAAGTGTCATGATTTTTATTTGTCATGCTGTACAGCTTCTGCCTAAAGCAGACTTGTGATTTGATGATCAATTACTGCTTTATTCTGAAACAGAAATAATTTAATAACTAAAAAAACAAATAAGCAATAGAAGTAGTGTAAGGGAACAAAGCATTTTTATGAGGCATCTGACAAATTAAAATATTTTTTCTGCAAAAACAATATAGCATCAAACCATTTTTAATTATTTAAATACAGGTTAGACTAAATACTGATGCCTTAATATGGTGTTTCTTGAATATTTAAACGTGTTTCACCAAATTTCGATAATGACCCAAATTGTGTGTGTGTTTGAGTGGCTGGAAAGATTGAGCTAGTCATGATTAACCAATCAGCTGTGTGCAGTGATAATTAACTCCGCCCCTCTCTCCCTGTGCTCCAATCAGCTGATGGTGAGAAGCTGTTGTTGAGCATAAAGCTCAGTGTTCAGTGAGGAGCAAAGAGTGTTGAAGGAATTTCTTCACACACAATATCAGCGCTCTCATAAATCAGTGTTTATTTAATCTGCAGTAATATAATTTCACTCCTTCTGTCTGTCTATTTTGTGTGAGTTAGTTAGATGGTTACTAATAAGTTAGAGGTCCGGAAAAATCCCTAATGTGACTTCTGTTGAAGTGTTGAAAGAGAAGTTTCTAAAGCGTTTAGATCATCAATAGCTGCAAACACTGGAAAGGCTCTGTCAGTGATTCTGTTTGCTGTGTTTATAGAGGAAAATCAAGATGTGATTCTGGAGCTCAGTTATCACAATTAACTCTCATTGCTTATGAGATATGAAGGCAAAAGGAACTGAAATGCATCTCATGTCCAGCAAGAACTACAAACTAGCAGTGATCTGTTTTAACTCCAGTTTTGCTCACAAACTGCAGTAGAGTCACTCTTGAAGGATTTTTACACTTGAGTGTGTTTGTTAATAGGTTTTCATGGACTCAAAAGTGAACCCAGTTCTCCCACACTGTATCAGCATTTAAAAGGGACATCTCCTATTTTTTATTTTAAATTAAAATGTAGTCATGCTGTTTTGTAATATTACGTAAGTAATATCTCTATTTTTACATTGCATTGCTTAAATCTTCCAGCCTTTAGTTTGGCAAAACCTAAAGAAAGATCTCCACGTTTTCTTGTGTAGTTGGCAACAGTTTTCATAAACTTCTCATTAGAAATCTGCTTTAATTACGTACATTTAATTATTTAGCAAACAGTTTTATCCAAAGCAACTTGCAAATGAAGTAAACCTCGGTCTAAAAAAACTGAACAATGTTAAAATGAAGCTGATGTGTTTAGTATTTTCAGTGCATTAGAAGCAGACAGCAGCACAGACACACAGTAAAGAAGGCAGAATTCACGTTCACTATGCGTTTTAATTTATTCAGTTTAATAACTGCACTAGGTCATATCTTGATTTTCAATATATTTTGATTTAATTGTACAGCCCTGTTGGAGGAGGATAGAAAGGAGTCGAGCTGCACGCGTAGTTTCCAGTGTCAGATAAATGAGTGATTGTGAATGTCTCTCTGTTCTCTTTCTAGTTCACTCTTAGTCTCAGAGCTGCATTGAGTGATCAGATGGAAACAGCAGTTCACACAGATTCTGGTGTTACACGCTTTACAGAGAGAAAAGTCTACCTTTTTTTAGGACAAAATGGCACTGTGCAGAATTCAGTGACGCCAGGATAAAAATTAAATCCCAGACCTGTAAACCATGAAAGACATTAACTTTTTTTCCATTTTAAGGAGCAATATTTGCCCCCTGGGCAACATTTTGAACCTCTTTAAATGTATCTCCTTTCATGTAAATTTTATTCAGTAAATGCAATTAGAATAGTAAGTCTTTATTGGGCTAAAATCAATATCAGCAAAATCTAGTTTTTCCCTGCAGAAATGGCATCTGAAGTAGCATTTAGGTTTGCATACATGGTTTAATCCATCTTAGAGATTCCATAACACGGTTTAAATAAAAAACATTAAATATAGAAATAATGAAATGCTGGAAAAAATCATTTACAGGTGCATCTCAATAAATTTGAATGTCGTGGAAAAGTTCATTTCAGTAATTCAACTCAAATTGTGAAACTCGTATTAAATAAATTCAGTGCAGACAGACTGAAGTAGTTTAAGTCTTTGGTTCTTTTAATTGTGATGATTTAGGCTCACATTTAACAAAAACCCACCAATTCACTCTCAACAAATTAGAATATGGTGACATGCCAATCAGCTAATCAACTCAAAACACCTGCAAAGGTTTCCTGAGCCTTCAAAATGGTCTCTCAGTTTGGTTCACTAGGCTACACAATCATGGGGAAGACTGCTGATCTGACAGTTGTCCAGAAGACAATCATTGACACCCTTCACAAGGAGGGTAAGCCACAAACATTCATTGCCAAAGAAGCTGGCTGTTCACAGAGTGCTGTATCCAAGCATGTTAACAGAAAGTTGAGTGGAAGGAAAAAGTGTGGAAGAAAAGATGCACAACCAACCGAGAGAACCGCAGCCTTATGAGGATTGTCAAGCAAAATCGATTCAAGAATTTGGGTGAACTTCACAAGGAATGGACTGAGGCTGGGGTCAAGGCATCAAGAGCCACCACACACAGGCGTGTCGAGGAATTTGGCTACAGTTGTCGTATTCCTCTTGTTAAGCCACTCCTGAACCACAGACAACGTCAGGCGTCTTACCTGGGCTAAGGAGAAGAAGAACTGGACTGTTGCCCAGTGGTCCAAAGTCCTCTTTTCAGATGAGAGCAAGTTTTGTATTTCATTTGGAAACCAAGGTCCTAGAGTCTGGAGGAAGGGTGGAGAAGCTCATAGCCCAAGTTGCTTGAAGTCCAGTGTTAAGTTTCCACAGTCTGTGATGATTTGGGGTGCAATGTCATCTGCTGGTGTTGGTCCATTGTGTTTTTTGAAAACCAAAGTCACTGCACCCGTTTACCAAGACATTTTAGAGCACTTCATGCTTCCTTCTGCTGACCAGCTTTTTAAAGATGCTGATTTCATTTTCCAGCAGGATTTGGCACCTGCGCACACTGCCAAAAGCACCAAAAGTTGGTTAAATGACCATGGTGTTGGTGTGCTTGACTGGCCAGCAAACTCACCAGACCTGAAGCCCACAGAGAATCTATGGGATATTGTCAAGAGGAAAATGAAAAACAAGAGACCAAAAAATGCAGATGAGCTGAAGGCCACTGTCAAAGAAACCTGGGCTTCCATACCACCTCAGCAGTGCCACAAACTGATCACCTCCATGCCACGGCGAATTGAGGCAGTAATTAAAGCAAAAGGAGCCCCTACCAAGTATTGAGTACATATACAGTAAATGAACATACTTTCCAGAAGGTCAACAATTCACTAAAAATGTTTTTTTTTTTTTTTTGGTCATATGAAGTATTCTAATTTGTTGAGATAGTGAATTGATGGGTTTTTGTTAAATGTGAGCCAAAATCATCACAATTAAAAGAACCAAAGACTTAAACTACTTCAATCTGTGTGCATTGAATTTATTTAATACACAAGTTTCACAATTTGAGTTGAATTACTGAAATAAATGAACTTTTCCACGACATTCTAATTTATTGAGATGCACCTGTATACTCTAAATATGAAACAAGTCACTGTCTTAAGTGAGTCATTGAGTCATTCAGATGATGCATAAATCTCAATTTCAAAAAATGTACCCTTATGACTGGTTTTGTGGTTCATCAGCTGCACACTTCATAATTATATGAATACTTCAGACATTTAGACATACTACTTAATTGACATCTCTTTTTTGCGGTCTATATAGTATTGAAGTATGCAATTTTCTTTCTCAAATGGATGATTGGCTCACCTGGTTTGTTTAACGCTGAATCATTCGCAACTGTGTTTACTAGAGACGCAAAAGTTGTGCTGTATTCTGTCAATTAAAATAAATCCAAACAGAGTCAGAGCAAAAACAGTCGATTATTGTGGCCATAATAGCATATTTAACTTTTTTTATATTATATCATTGGATAAAGTGTAACGATGATCTTAAGAGGAGGACAAATGAGTGGACACACACTCCTGGTTCAAAATCAATGTGGTTTTGAATTTCACAGGAAGGAAATCAAAAATGAAGTAATGTTGATTTTTGTTTTTCTTTTGTTTTATTATAACCTGCTTGACTGACCACAGTGACATAACATAACCAAATAAGTGTGTGTGTGTGTGTGTGTGTGTGTCAGGTTGAGTTCTCCGAGTCTCCTGCAGGACTCTATCACTGAAGATGATGAGGGATCAGAGGAGATGAAGACCACATTCTTCAGACTGGAAGCATCAGATCATAGTAATGGCTGTTTTTTAGCGCTGCTCACACGAGAGGTACTGAACATCAGCATTATCATTCCCAAAAACATTTACTGACCCTCATAACAGCCCAAAACCAAATACTCAAGTATTTACACAATGTGAGAGTTGAGGACATAAATGAGAATAAACTCAGAAGAAAATCATTAATTCAGCATTTAAAAACATATTACATCACATCTGTTTTACCCTCATTTATGTGTTTGAAAGCACTTGAAATGTGGTTAAATATAAAGAAAACTATTTGTCAGAATGGGATACTTGCATAGTATGTAGTATATACTATATGCTACATTTTTAAAAAATTATGCAGTATGCAGCAATACATGTTTCAGACAGTTGTATGTTACACTGCTGTCACATGACCTCATTGTGTTGCATATTTAATTCATTGTGTGGTGTCCAGTTATCACACATCTGGCATTTCTGCATTTTTTTTTTTTTTTTTTTAAATACAGTTTTATAGAAGAAAGTAATTAAATGACTAAAGAAGAAAATAAAAGGTCAGGCTCATTGAAAAGATCTGGTCATACACTGTGCATTATAGCAAATAGCTCTGTGATGAGAGGAAACGGTTATTATCTCTGATCGAGCTGTTTGTGGTTACTAGTCAATCACTATTGATGTGTTTAGACACTATCAAATCAACACATATCTATTCTGAACACTCACTCTATGTAAAAACATCTGACAAATGCATAAATTATATATGTGTGTGTGTGTGTGTGCGTATATGCACAATCCCAAAAGCAGTAGTTAAGTACCTAAATATAAAGTATGTATGTAAATAACAATTTGGAATTGTTCTTACGTATCGTTTAACCAATGTTGTATATTTATATAACTTATATATTTTGAAGTATTTATGCATTTTGATTTTAAACCTACACTAAGCCAAAAATAGTACTAAGATAACAAAAATATAAAAAATGTTCCTGAAACATTTGTAGCCAAATTTGTGTATTTATTTATTTTGAACAATAATATAATATTAAGATTTTTTTTTTAAACTACACTAATCAAAAAATAGTAATAAAATCTCAAATATTTTAAATATTATATTTTGATTTATCTTTCTGAAATATTTCTAGCCCTTTTTTGTAAATCTATATAACTTATATATTTTGAACTATTTATATTTTGATCTTAACTATACTTTGCCAAAATAGTAGTACAAATATTTTTGAGCCAGATTTTTGTATATTTTTCTGTGTGCGTGTGTATAATCATTACAAATAATAATTATATAAACCTGGAACAGATACGGTTCTTTAAGGCTGGTTATTTTTGTGTGAGATGTTGTTTTTGCTAGTTGATGCTCAAAGCGTGCTGGGAGGAGTTTCTCTGGGGTTTGATGGAGACGCTCTTTGTTTCTCATGTTCATGTTCTCATTGACTAATCCTGCTGTGTCTGTTGAGGAATCCCGTCTTTCCCTCCCTCTGCTTTCATCTGCAGCTAAAAATAACCCAGCAGAGAAGAGACTCCATCAGCCTCCTGCTGGATCAAAGTTAAACTCCAGCAAACGACGTGATGCATACGAGTTAGATTACAGCGATCCGTCATATTTATTTCTGCGCTGACAGTCAGGAAAACATCATCAAGCTCCATATCCTTCCTGCCATGACCAATAAAAGCCACTAATAAAGATCATTGTCGTTCGCTTAAAAAGGTCTCATAAAAAGGCTATTAGACGTGTGTGTGAATATTACCCTCCTCCCGTAACACACGCTTTTACGATGCATCTGTACAGTCACACCTGGGACTAATAAAGTCTTCAGCTGCATTCAGACCAAAGATCGGTGCGTTTGCATCTGAACTCGGCTCTGTTTCTGATCGTGAGGGTCTGTTTCAGTGTGTGACCTCATGTTCAGCTAAAGGACAATCATAATGAGCGTAATCTGGGGCCGGAGCCGCATCAGAACCACAGGACGGGCAATAAATGTGTGATGAGGAGGAGGAAGAGGGCAGGACGTATTGAATAATTCAGCCCTCATGTCTGCATGTGTTAGCGTCAACAGGGCAAAACCTCACGTCCTCAAACACACACACACACACACACACGCTGAATTATTCACTGTAAGAGTGTGTGTGTGTGGTGCTGAGACAGCAGTGACCCTGAAAGAAACACACACACACTGATCCAACATGCTTCTCAAAGACAAGACCTAACTTACGAGAATTTTTTTTTTTTTCATGAAAAATTTGAAAAGTTTAATATAGTTGGGCACATTTTTATTTTTTATGCATTTTTAAATAGAGAGAGATTTAGCTCAAATATTTCAGGAAAAGATTTTCAAACACTTTATTTTTTTATTTATATCTTATTTTACTATTACTTTTGATCTTTTTTTAATTATTATTATTATTATTAACTTTTGGCTTTTTTTATTTAATTTTTCCCAATAGTTGAGACCCAGAAACACACGCTGCTGTTTTCATCACTGTTCATTGTATTGCTGTATGATTTTCCACTGAAATTATTTATTGTTTGAGGTAGAAAGATGAGAATGTGTTTGTGTGCGCGTGTGATTTATGGTTCAGATGTGGCATTATTCTGCTTCTCCCCTGTTTAACCTCCATTCTGGGGTGACCAGCCTTATTTCACACTGTCTGTGTGTGTGTGTGTGTGTGTGTGTGTGTCATATATATAAAGCTATAAATATAGCTCTAAAATATTTTTTAAAATACAGTGCAGAAGTTCCTCTTAGTTCAACAGATTTTTTATGCATTTGTCAGATGTATTTATCTAAAGCGACTCCTCAGAACATAAACAAACAAACAAACAAACAAAAGAATGGCTGAAGTGTATTTGAAACACTGTGTTGTTTGTTGTCTTTGTTTCCTGCACAGCCTGAACCACAAGTGATAGAAACGCCACAGGAAGTGCTCGCTCGCGCAGCGGCCAAAGGCCTGTTAGACGGCCTCCAGCTGAACCAGCCAATCAAGAAAGAAGGCCGGGGCCGGCGGTCCCGCAGAGCACCTGCCAATCAAAAGCGCTCTGTGAAGACACGCCCACGCGCCACACAGAGCAACCAATCACGTGTGGCGGAATTTCTGAACCGTGAGATGAAAGGAAGCAGCTCGGAGCCGACATTGAGTCATCAGTCACCTCGGAGTCCAGCACACTACGGTTACTTAAATTCAACGAATACACATAATAACATTAGATTTAGCTTGATTTAACTGTTAACACCGTGTCCTAATTACACGTGACAAGCAATTTGGGACATTTCGCATGTCGCCATCTCAGCTGGTTAGGACAAAACCTCTAATTAACATGGAAAAGATACCTTTTATCAGGTCTAGTTAGGACACAGTGTAATCCTAACATTTTTTCAGAGTAAACTACTGAGGAAAACTAACCAAAGTCATGTTTACTTCTGTATATCCACAGATAAAGCCTCTAGTTCTCAACGTCCCTCTCAAAGTGGTTTCTCCAGGACAGGCTCCGCCCCCAGCCCCGCCCCTTTCCCCAGTTCATACCATAAAAGTGTCATACCATTGGCCGCAGCTACGGTTTCCACCAGTGATGATCACTCCTCCCCGCCTCCTGCTCCGCCCAAAGGCCGACAGGAAGTGCTTCGGCCGACGACCGTCACGTTTCCTCCTGTTCTGTTGCCAAGCGACGGTCTTCTTCCTCAGAGGTGGAGCCACGCCCTTCCTGCCCGACGAAGCCCCGCCCACACAAACCTGCAGTGGCGTAACTCGACACCAGCTCTCCCTCGAAACCAAACGCCGTTCAGACTGAATCATCGGCGGCCGTGGCTCTGACACGCATTAGTCAGTATTTCACTCAGCTTTCTTAATATTTAATATCTGTATAAGAGCCCAACTAACTCATTATTACTAAACTTGTGTGTCACTGCCATACTTTCCAATGTCACTTGAGTTTACATGCAAATAAAACACGGAGAGAGACACTTTAGTTTTGATGTAATTTATTTCCACAACATGATACATTAATATGGTGTAAAAATGAGTGTCTTTAGTGGTCGATCTGGTTTAAAACACCATTCTGTGAGAAATAACATTCCTGTGTTTGTTTGATATCTGAAGCTTATTCTTTAGCAGGGATTCCTCATGTATGTGAGCCTCCGAAACGCTCTACGCAAGTACGCAAAATCTCTTAGCAAAGCAAGCTCTGTTCATGCATCACTGCGTTCCACTATTCATAATGCAATGCAAGTACGTTTTGCATCTTCAGCACTGCTACAAAGGGGCGTTACGACCGGCATTAGCGTAAATCGACATTCGCTACAGTTTCTTAAGGAGTCACGGTGGAGAAATGGCTTTTAGATGGTGTTGCTTTTTAAGGTTGAGATTTAAGGTTGCTTTCACAGTGTGGGATTTCTTAATGAAAAAAAAAATAAGCAAGGGACTTCATTTTACCATTTAAAAATTGATGCAGTTATGAAAGTGGCTGTTACACACCAAAATAAGAGGGTTTTCTCACTTTGAAACATTGACGTGGATCCAACCAGCTATTCAATGGGAATGATCGAGGTTAAATCAACATTTCAAATCAAATCAACATTGATATTGTCAAGTGGTTTCAACATCAAGCAAAATTTCAATGTTAATTTGTTTTTGTTTTTTTTTAACAAACATTTAGCATTAAATCAATGTATTTCGACCACATTTTACAATGCTGAAGGTCTTTTTTTTTTTTTTTTTAATCCAGTAAAAGCTCTTTTAGTGTAATTATACAAGCGTCCAGCTTCAGCTGCTGCTTCTCGTGTCAAATCTGGACTGATTTTGATCAAGTAAAGGTCAGAATAACTGCAGTCATGTCTCCAGATGAACTCTTACTGAAGCAGCTCAGCTTTACTTGATTCTCCATCAATCTTTTTTTTAGTCTAATATCTGATCATCTCACATCTTCTGAGGAGCGTTTATTTCTTCATCTCTCCATCAGCATTGCATTATATGTTTGGATCATTTCAATCTCATCTTACTAAGATATTATTGGAGATATAGAGCGAACGCTGATATTTAGATCATTTTATGTCAGTATCTGCTGCACTGTTATAAACATCTCATTGATTTACATCACAAGCATCAGAATATCATCATAGAAATATCAGCATCTGCAGCAGATTCATATTTTTGCTCAGTTTTATTCAGAGTCTCTGTTTTTCCATATTCTCACTATATCGGACTATATGAGCCATAAAAGCCTGATGGATCAAATATGATATTAAACAAAAACACTTTTTTGAATGCATTTTGTCTAAAGGTTCAATAAACGGTTTCATTTAAAAAAAAAAAACAGATGGACTAACTTTGGCATCTTTAGCTGGACATCTGAACAAAAACACTGGTTTAATGTCATTTATACATTTGAATGAGTTTTTTTTTCTTTCATCACCACAGGATCATGTTGAGTTTGTACAGAAGCAGCACACGTTTGCCAAGCGTTCGCGTCTGTGTTTGCGTACTTGCGCAGGGCTCTTTCAGGCCGTAATGTTTAACTAAAGGAGTGTGCTTGTGTGATCAGAAGATCCCCGTTCCGCTCTTCATTACAGTATTAGACTGAGCAGATGTTACAGACTCTGATGTATTACAATATTCCCACTGAACATCATGATGAAAGATGATAGATCAGCCAGGCCGTGAGTCTGACATTTTACACACTCTCCAAAAGCAGAAAATTCACTCTAAATTTCTTGGGGAAAGAGAAAAATTTTCAAAGGATCCAATTTCCCGAGTGTGTGGGTGGTTTGAAATGAGACGCACTGAATCCAGGTCACGCGTGTGAAGACTTACATTGATCTGAACGTGACTGGATCAGTGCCACATGAACACTGACGCCCTCGAAATACTTCAGTGAGAGTGTGTTAGTGTAAGGCAGACGCATGCTTCATTCAGCGCAGTTACGCGCCGACGACATCTCATTCATCTCGCTCCTCTTTTTTTGTTATGTTGGCCTGTGTTTCTCTTCTCGTTTGCATCAGTAAATACACACACACACCTGCTGTCCGTCACAGCCGTTCTGCTCCGTCATTGGTGGGGAACCTCGGGGGCGGGCTTCTTTTTCAGAGTGTCTATAATTGATTGGACGCCGCGCTTGACGCTGGACGTTACGCGGCGGGTGACGGAGTCGGTAGGGGGCGGAGTCAAGGAGCCAGACTTCCCCAGACACTTCTGATACCGCAACTAGAGAAAAACACAGATTTAACCCTTAAACGACTAAAGAATGATGTATGATGCACTTTAGTGCAATTTAACACTATGTTCAGAATCTGTGGCAAGCTTTCACTCCAAACAGAAATGAACTTGTCTTTCAGCTTGTAAGAACTAATAAAAATGCAACAGTTTACGAGCAAGTTTCTTAGAGGATGCAAAATGCTTATAATTTCTTGATGGAACACAAAAGGTTTCTGACAATGCAAAGTTTAAGGAGATATTTTGAGTTAAAAAGTTTGTGCGTAAACACAATAGTTTTGCGAGCTTGATGGAATGCAAAACATTTGCGAGCAAACGCAAAGCTTTAGGCTAACAGTTTTTGGCTCGCGCAAAATTTCTTAAGCGAAGGCAAACATTTGTGAGAGTTAAGAAATTCTTTCAATGCTTTTGCATTCAATTGCAAAAAATTGTGTTCCCTCAAGAAACTGCTAGTTTGTAAAACTGCGTTTGATCTTAAACTTTGGCGTTTTTTTTTTACAAAATGTCTCAATGTTTGCATCCCTTAAGAAATTCTTCCACTCACTAACAAAACTTTTTGCTAACTCTTAAAATGTTTGTTCATTTCAATTTTGCATTAGCCGAAAACTGTTAGCTCACACAATGTTTGCATTTACTCAAACTTTGCATTTGCTAGCAAACATTTTGTTCCCTCAAGAAACATTTAGTTCAAACTGTTAAAACATTTGCGTTCACTTGACAGAATTTTTGCTCTCAAACTTATTTCCTCAAGAGTATTTGTGTGCATCACAAAATTTGTCAACTCTCAAAATGTTCCCTTTGAGAAACTTGAAATTATGTATGCTTATGAAAGTTTGCATTCCTCACAAAACCTTTGTTCATTCAAAATGTTTGCTTTCCCAAAAACTTTTAGCTCACACAATGTTTGCATTTACTCAAGAAACCTTGTTTGCACACAAAACGTTTGTAAACCAATTGTGTTTGCTCTACAAACCTATGCATTTGCTCTCAATACAAGTGCACTGCCTCAAACTTTTGCACTGTGTGTTTGCAATCAAAACTTCTGTCAGGTCACAACATGCATTCTCTCAAGAAACTTTTTACTCACAAAATAATTGATCGCACAAGATAATTGGAATTGGTTGCAAACAAATGTTTGCATTAGCTCAAGAAACTTTGCATTCATTCACTTGAGAAATGTTTGTGCTCAACGTTTGCAGTCCCTCGAGGAACTGAAGCTCATATTTTTTTGTTTGCATAAAGCTTTTTGTTTTCAAAACACTTGCATGAATGATTTGGAATATGTGCCAAATTATATTTAAGTTAAAAATGCAAATATGTGCCCCTGCAGCACAAAAGCAGTCATAAGCAGCACAGGTATATTTGCAGCAATAGACAACAATACATTGTATGGGTCAAAATTATAAATTTTTCTTTTATGCCAAAAATCATTAGGATATTAAGTAAAGATCATGTTCCATGAAGATATTTTGTAAATTTCCTATCTTAAATATATCAAAACTTAATTTTTGATTAGTAATATGCATTGCTAAAAACTTCATTTGGACAACTTTAAAGGTGATTTTCTCAGTATTTTGATTTAATTGCATCCTCAGATTTGAGTTTTTTTTAAATAGTCCCATCTCAGTTAAATATTGCCCTATCTTAACAAACCATATATCAATGGAAAGCTTATTTATTCAGCTATAAATCTCAATTTCAAAAAATTGACCCTTATGACTTGTTTTGTGGTTTTTAGAATCTAGATCAGTTTTGCATTTACTCAAGAAACGTCGCACTTGCTCGTAAAAATGTGTTAGGTCACGATTTTTCATTTTTACAAGTGTTCCTTCTCGAAACGTTTCACCTTACCTCGTTTAAATTTGTATTTAACCTGTAATATTCCTTAAATGAGAAGCATGTGATTTCCGTGTCACTCACCACACAGGCCGACTGCACAGCCTCCGACACGCTTCCGGCGTTGGGTTCGCACCAGAACACGTGACACTGGAAGTGCTGGTTTCCCGTGTCCATGATGAACGCAAACGTATGGACGTCACGCCCCACGCCCATGAAAGACAGGAAGCGCACGCGGCACTCCACTATGACTTCCTCCTCTTCTTCCTGTCCGAACAGAAGAGAAATGACAGTAATAAACCTGTCTGTCTCATGTCACCAGCGCTGAACTACTTTCACAGGCCTATGAATGTTTTATCAGGGTCCAAGCAGAAAGAGAAGAGCAGGAGTCGCAGTTTTGATTCCTGTGCAGTGAGTTTGTCCTCGGATTGTCCTGGTGTCCGTGTGGACAAGGTTTGGTGTCATTGTGATATTTTAAACTCAAATTATACAGGTGAATTAGTCATTAAGGGCCAGATTTGGCATTTACGTTTGCCAAAGAAGTGAATGAACCTAAATTATTCGATATCAGTCTTAATGAGTCACACCCCAAAATTGCATTGTATTTCCCTTTATGGGCTCCATAAAATATAGAAATCTGAAGCTTATGTTTCTTTTTTTTTAAAAGCACTTTCTGTAATTACTCAGTAAATTGTTGCATTTTCTCTTTAAAGTTTGCATTTGTCTTCAGCTTATTAGCTCACAACATGCTCAATCCAAAAACTTTGTGTTAGCTCACAAAATGTTTCTGAGTAACTTTGCATTCATGTTCAAAACTGCGTACGCTTAAGAAACCTTGCGTTTGTTCACAAAAAACTTTTTTTCACTCCCATCTCATGTTTTTTTTAATGCACTTACGTGAATATGGTAAATCTGATATTATTTAAAAACATAAATGTAAAGTATTTAAAATGTTTTCATTCATTCATTAAAATTGTGCATTACTTTTGAGAAAAATTCTGTTAGCTCACTAAATGTTTGCTTTTGTACATGTCTGTATTTTGCGGAGCCGCTAAAGGGAATGAATGCAAAACGTTTTGTAACTTGCATGAATTATTTGATAAATGTGTTTAATTATGTAAATGTAAGAAGTGTCTAAATTAGTATCCAATCAAAATTTTAATTTTTTTTAATTTTGTCTCTAGATGACATTTCATGACAGTCAGACAAAAACCAAGGATTAGATTCTAGATCTGTGTGGTCTGATGCACAAACTGTTTCAAGGCAGAAAAATAATGAAGAAAATGTAGAAATTGTCACAAAAATGTAAAGTAAGTGTCACCTTTTCTTTGATGACAGTAATTGTGGCGTCAGCGACGTTGAGCAGGACGGGGGTCCAGTCCTCTTTCCCTGCGGAGGACACCAGACTGTCTATCGCTCCATTTATCATGTCCATTCCTGAAACACCGTTTGAGAAGAGCATTATAGTTCCTTACAGTTACACAGGATGAAGTTTATAATAACCAGTGGTGTAGAAATGAGTTTGTCTCCAAAACCTAGTGATCAGTCTGACTGTCAGGTTTTGTTTCAAAAAGCTAAATAAATGTAACTTGACTGATTTGGATATACTCAATGCAGACATCATACATGATGTGCACAAGACTCATCTCAGAAGTGCATGTTGCAAAGCCAATAACGTCATGCTTTCTCCCATTGTGTTGGGGTCAATCTGACCCACACTCGATTTTCAAACAGTTTGAAATACTGGTTAAACTATTTGTTTCTTCTTGAAATTTGGTGAATATTTTTCATTTTGGGTGTTGAGTGTGCATGCAAAGTTTCAAGTGTTTTGGAAAGGCTATACAAATTTTGTCAGGACTTTTGTAATGGGGTCAGTTTGACCCATACTCGATATTAAAACAGCTTGAAATACTGATTAACTATTTACTTCGTTTTGAAATTTGGTGAATATTTCTTATTTAGGGTCATGAATGTGCATGCAAAGTTTCAATGCACAGATGTGTTCTGGAAAGTCTATACAAATTTTGATAAGACTTTTGTGTTGGGTTCAATTTGACCCATACTCGATATTCAAACAGCTTGAAATACTGGTTAAACTATTTATTTCGTCTCGAAATTTGGTGAATATTTTTCATTCTGGATTATGAATGTGCATGTAAAGTTTCAACACACCGATGCGTTTTGGAAAGGCTATACAAATTTTCGTGCAAGCTTTGTGTTGGAATCATATCAAGTCCCCCATTAGTTTCCATGCAATTTGCCAAAAAAAATCAACACTTTCAAAAACACCAAAGTCAGGTAAAACACAGAAAACTGTTACTGTAATTTGTCAAACACTAAAATATGAAATACATGTGAACAATGTAATTTAAAACTCAAAGTTTTCTCTAAATTGAGATCCATCTTCTAAATCAACTAAAGAAAAATCTGTCAAAGGTTGTTTTTGGTTGTTAATGGTTTGGATCTCAATTACTAGACTGTTGCAGCACTGAAAAGAATTGTGAGAAAGAGAGAACAATAAAGAGAGAGGGGAAGTATGTGTTTATAGTACATTGTGGGGACCAAATGTCCCCACAAGGATAGTAAAACTGACATTTTTGACATTATGGGGACTGGCCTGCGGTCCCCACGGGGGAAAACAAATTATTAAAAATAGTGAATGATGTTTATCTGAAAGTGTAAGAATGCAAACAGGTTTTCTGTAAGAGGTTGGTTTAGGGTTAGGGGATATAAAGTATCGTTTGGTCAGTATATAAGTAATAGAAGTCTATGGAAAGTCCCCACAATTCACAGAAACCGTGTGTGTGTGTGTGTGTGTGTGGAAAATTTTAAACATAAATATATTTGGGTCAAATATTCACCCCTAATACAGTGACAACAAAAAGTGTATGGGAATTATTAAATTTCACATTTCATATTTTTAGTCTCTGAAAAGCTACAATAGAGGTTTTCTGTATCTACATAAATCTTCAGTTCCATTCATTTCTGTAATGCTGTATGCAATGCAGATTGCTTCAAAGCAGCTTCACATTGATAAACAGGAAATTAATGGTGTTCAAAATTAATCATTTATGAAGCGAATTCAATTTCAGCTGTAAAGCAGCTCAACAGAAGACAATAATGTCATTATTCAGCTCATTTTTTAATCAATTCAGTTCTATAACAATGTCAATGGCACAAAATAAGCATCATGCTTCATTTAGTGAGGACGCCCTTGGTTTTTGTTCAAAGTTCGTTCACAGAGTTGTAGTGTGTGTGATTTACCTATAGGCCGCAGTACTGTCGTCATTCCCAGGTAAAGCACGTGGAAACTGTGTTGCAGGTCAGTCTTTGGTGTTGGAAACTCTACTGAGGAAACACACAGATGAGAAACATCACGCAGAAGATTTCACACATCGAGCGCCTAAATGCATTCGTATAGAGCGGGAACCTCTGGCATGATGAAAACAGAGCAATGCGTCCCTCAGGAGCCCAGAAACCCTGCGCGGCGCGGCTCGCATTATAAACGGACGCGTTTGAAGCTGCTGTAAACTGTGATCGAGATGAGACGGATGTAAATGCAGCAGCGGCGGTGATTCTCTGATCTGTAACACGGGCGATTTAATTGCGTTTTAATGGGTCAGGACTGCAGCTTTCATTATCTCACTGATCACTGCAGGAATTTACAGACTTTATGCAATAAAGCGCGAGCGTTTGCTGAGGTCAGCACAGCCCAATGCTTTATTTATGGACTCGTACTGCTGGAGCGTGTATTTACAACCCTCCAAGCACACACACACACACACACACACGCACAACATATGTATTTACATCAAAACAGATGAATATACCTGAGCTTGTAGGTCTATTTATGTTCATGCGTTTAAGCTGCGACAGGACGTTACAACAAAGCAATGCATCTCTGTGGAGCACAGCAGTGTTTACTCACCGAAAACATCACTGACCAATAAAATACAAGCATTTGGGTCATGAAATCAGAACTTTAGATACACATTAAGTTATTTAATAAAAAATACAGTGTCATTGAAACTAATGAACCATTATGGTGCCAACAAAAAAACATTTCATTGATCATTGATTAGGATTTGCATTATTTTGTTGCTTTGCTCATTTCAGTTTTATTTCAGGCCATCTGTGTGTTTTAATGAATAAGCAGTCACACTGACTGAATTTACCTCTCATTATTTTAACCTTCTGTTCTAACAGTTTATGCTTACATTTATTGAAAATTAGTTTCGTAGAATACAAATTGCACCTAAATATGAATTTATTAAAAAAATAAATTAATTACATTTTACAAACGCTGAAATGTGCTAAAACAAATACACATTAAGATAAGCTGACATATTTCTTATTTTAATTTGTTTCCTCACAAGCTGTTATTTTTATTTAAGAACCAGGATTTTCACTGTTCTGGAGAAAACCTGGATATATGAGGCAATTTTAAACGTATGATTTCTAGAAATGGAAATGAATGGTCTTAAAAATCATGAGAATATTTATAATGGATATAAATGCTCTAAAATATTGTATTGGGTAGAAATGGCTTTGTCACAAAAGACAAGAAAAGTCATTTAAATTCATTGGAAAAAAGTGTTAACCCTGTAGATCATGCATTTATACTTTTGTTATTACAGCAAAACAATAAAAATGATTATAATGAATATAAATGTTTTTGTTCTGTCAAGCTCTAAAATATTTTAGCAGGTAGAAATTGCTATATTTGACAAAATATAAAAAGAAAATTGCTATTTATAAAACAAAACTGCATTCGCAAAAGACTAGAAATAAAAATACAAATTTGAAACCCTGAACAACATCAACTAAACTTTCAGAATTATGGGATTTAATTAATTTTTAAATATTTTATTTCATTATTTTATAAATACAATTCTAAATCAGCTTTTATGCTGTAATGCATCAGTTCTAAAAAGAAAGTTGATATTTATGAAAAAATCTGTAATCACAGATGACTAGAAAAGTCTGTAAATTCATTGGAAATAAAGTGTTAAACTTCTGAAATTATTGAATTTGATTATTTTAATTATTTTATGAATAAACTTTGAAATGAACAAGCTTACGCTATAATGCTAATGTTAGAAAATGAAATCTGGAATTATCGACTTGATTTATGATATGATATATAAATGTCAAAAACGTTTGCATTACAGCAAAATATGGATGGCCTTGAAATATCGTCTTCAATAGTCTCGGAGTCAAAACGGCTGAGAACTGCTGCACTAAAGTCACTCACAATCATCAAATGGTTGAGATTTGTGACCCTGGACCACAAAACCAGTCATAAGGGTCAATTTTTGGAAAGTGAGATTTATACATCATCTGAAAAGCTTTCCATTGATGTATGGTTTGTTAGGATCGGACAATATTT
Source organism: Onychostoma macrolepis (assembly GCF_012432095.1). Lineage (NCBI taxonomy): Eukaryota > Metazoa > Chordata > Actinopteri > Cypriniformes > Cyprinidae > Onychostoma > Onychostoma macrolepis. The sequence goes on along the minus strand of NC_081168.1, from coordinate 1,985,051 downwards.
TGAAAATCTGGAATCTGAGGGTGCAAAAAAATCTAAATATTGAGAAAATCGCCTTTAAAGTTGTTCAATTAAAGTTCTTAGCAATGCATATCACTAATCAAAAATGAAGTTTTGATATATTTACGGTAATAAATTTACAAAATATCTTCATGGAACATGATCTTTACTTAATATCCTAATGATTTTTGGCATAAAAGAAAAATGTATAATTTTGACCCATACAATGTATTGTTGGCTATTGCTACAAATATAGCTGTGCTGCTTATGACTGTTGTGTGCTGCAGGGGCACGTTTGATCGGTCATGTGACTGAACGTGTGAAGCTCTTACCTCTCAGAGGAACATCAGAGCTGATCTGAGACGAGGAGCCAGCGACCGGACCGATGCTCCTGCGATCAGCCATAATCTGAGAAAACAAAGATCACGACTGAGAAAAACCAGTCAGTCTTTCTGCAGGTCGTTAATCTGGAGCGAATAAATCTCAGCTCAATGTTAATCAAAGCCTGAGGATGGACGTGCTGAGCGGGCAACTTCACACGAGGATGGGCGGCGCATACTAACACACACACACACACACACACACACACACAAAGGCAAAGAAATACTGTAAACACAGATATTTTCCCAAGAAGACACATTTATCTTTCCACAGACCCACAGAAACGGCTTCAGATTAAACCGGACAGATGATTGGTTGCTGAGGCTCTTTTCTCATAAATATTCATGAGCCTGATAATAAATATGCGACTGGTGATTCGATTTGTCAGAATGAAAGTGTTTGTGTTTGTTTGCTGTGAATGTGGATGTGTGCGGATTGTTTTCGGTGGATTGTTTCTTGATTGTCGCTCCTCACCTTCGAGCAGATCTGCTTCAGGCTGCTGGCGACGCTTTCCGCGGGACTGTCACATTGAAACACGTGGCATTTCAACACACGCGTGTTCTTGTCACGGGCCACATACGCGAAATCCCTGAAACGGAACGAGACAGACACTGTGTTTGAGTTTGTAAAGCAAGAATCAGTAAATAGGTTTAAAACAAAAAACACAGACATTAAAGTGTGTTACTTTCACAGGACTCAAGGGGGCGCTAGAGTTTCCTTCAGATGTCTGCGATAATAAACCAGATTATTATTCAGTTGAGTAGATATGTCTAAGTTTAACTGACTCAGGCAGTGGATGAGTATCTGTAAGAAATACTTAAGTCATTTCATTTTACAACGGTTTTCATAATTTGAGCGGGAAAAAAAGGCAAATTACAAACATGTATTATTGTAATAATGTCTGATGAAGGCTTTGATAATGGCCGAAACGTAATTTTAACCAGTAAAGTTTTGATCTCTTCAAGAGTGAGTGCTGCACCTTTTCTAACTGAAATTACAATAATTTAAAAATAAAAACAATAAAAAAAAATAAATAAATAAAAAAAACTTGCTAAAAATTTATAAAATAATAAAGTAATATTAAATGTAAAAACAATTAAATCAATACACAAAAAAGAAAAATCTAAAACACTATTAAAAAGCTAATAAATCATAAAATTGTCAAATTAAAATGCAAGTAAAAATCTAAATTAAACGCTTACTAAAAAGCAATTATGTACTAAAAATGTAATCTTAAAATACATGTAAAAACCAATCAAAAAACTCTTACTAAAAAGCAATTAAAATCACAAATATAAAATTAAAATCAATGTAAAAATAAGAAAATCAAAACAAAACACACCTAAAAAGCAATGAAATAAAAATAAATGTAAAGAAAAACAATCCAAATAAAACACTAAAAAGCAACTAAATCACAAATGTGAAATTTACATTTTAAAACAAAAACATCTAAAAACAAAAAAACCCTTATTAAAAAATCAATGCCATATGACCATTAACCAACATCGCTGAACCGTGAAAAATTATTATATCTGAGCTTCAAGTAAATATTTTAGCTCGAAGAGGTTCAGTTTTTATTTGGAAAACCTAGTGTGAATAATTTAATCACAGGAACCTCACACAGATTCATCATGTGATTCATCAGGTGTTCACAGATGAAACTAACACATTGTTCAGATTGAAGAGCATTCGCTGCATGAGAGCAGGACAGCAGCTAATGAGACGGCAGCAGAAAACCATCCATCAGACGGAGAGCAGAGAGGAGAGCCGGAGGAATATCCACATGTGCGTGTTGAGAATGTAAAGGTTAATGGTTTAGTGGCCGTGTTCGGTGTCACTCGTGACATTCAGAGCACAGCAGCGACGGCCAGCAAACCTCGATTCTGACGTCTAGAGCCAACGCTACACAAAACACACTGACGCTCCATATTATGCTGCTCCGAAAGAGAGATACTGTAGTATCACTCAGATACTATTACACTTTTCATTCATATTTTAAGCCAATTTAGGGTTGTTAGGGTGTTGCTAGGGTGTTTTGGGTTGTTTCCAGGTGTTTTCCTTTTGTTTGGTATGAAGGGAGTGTCTTTGTGATCTTCTGGTTTGCTGCAGGGGTTGCTAGGGAGTTGCTATTGTGTTTTGGGTGGTTGCCAAGGTGTAGCTATTGTGTTTTGGGTGGTTGCCAGGGTGTTCTATGTGGCTGCTAGGTGTTTTCCTCCTGTTTGGCATGAAGGGAGTGTCTCTGTGATCTGGTCTACTGTGGGCAGTTGCTAGGGGGTTGCTATTGTGTTTTGGGTGGTTGCTAGGGTGTTCTATGTGGCTGCTAGGTGTTTCTTCCTGTTTAGCAAGAAGGAGGTGTCTCTGTGATCTTGTGGACAGTTGCAAGGGAGTTGCTAGGGTGTTTTAGGTGGTTGCTAAGGTGTTTCTAGGGTGTTCGGGGTTGTTTCCAGGTGTTTTCCTCCTGTTCGGCATGAAGAGAGTGTCTCTGTGATCTGGTTGCTAGGGTGTTGCTATGGTGTTCTGGGTTATTGCTAGGATGGTTTGAGTGGTTACTATGCTGTTGTAAAGGTGCTGTGGTTAGAACTTTAGGTTAAACTAAATAGAAATGAGAAATGTTTCCTTGGTAAATATATTGGAAAAATTGTTGTTTTTTTATATTTTATTTTACTTCTTTCAAGTTTTATGGTTTTAGTTTAACTACAATAGCTTTGAAGTTTACATGTTAAATTGTCAGCATCCATATTTGTAGTTGACGGCTGAGGGAAGCTGACGAGTTCATGAGTTTACACTCTTCACTATCAGTCAGAAACTGCAGTCTGAATGTGGCTTTCATGTGTCTGGAAACCGAGTTCACTATAAACTACACAACACACTCACACTCTCGTCTGTTTGCGCTCGCTACCTGCACATGAAGAGACTTCAGCTGACACAATAATCACAAGAGTGTGTTTCTCAGAAGTCTCAGAGCCCCAGCGATGAACCCATTCTGTCACACACACACACACACACACACACACAGAAATTAAAGGTTTCTGATACACTCTTATGGCGAAAAGCACTTTCAAAACTGAAGGGACTCTGTGAGGATAGAGATGATGGTGATGATGAACTACATTATACTTTATAAACTCACACTGTCAAACACTAATGAATGTGAGCTGTTTATAATGAGAACATTACACTCATTTACTGAGTTGTCTCTATGCTCCTGTTTTAAACCAATGAGAGTGCTGATAGTTCAGTCAGTCCTCACTAGTGCTGATAGTGCAACCCAATCAGATCTGCAGATCTGAAGATCACAGAGACTCTACAGCACCCTAGCAACAGCGTAGTAACCACCCAAAACACCCTAACAAGCACCCCATCACATTTTTGGAGGGAATGTTTGTTTTTAAATCACATTTTGAATCACAATCACAATTTTATCAGAAAAAAAAAAAACCTGAATTAGATTCCCCAAATTGTGCAGACCTTCCGCAACAACTGAGCAACCACCCTGGCAACACCCTAACAACCTCACTGAACACCCTAGCAACCACACAGAACACCATAGCAACACCATAGCAACCATGATGTCACACTAGCAATACCCTAGCAACCACCCAAACCACCAACAAAATCCTAGAAACCTCATTGAACACCCTAGCAACCACCCAAAACCATAATAATACCCTAGCAACCACCCATGCCTCCACCAACACCCTAAAAACCACACAAGGCAACATAACCTAACATCCACCCAAAACCATAGTAATACCCTAGCAACCACCCAAACCGCCATATACACCCTAGAAACCACACAGAACACTGTAGCAACACCCTAGCAACCACTTAAACCACCACCAGCAACGATAATGTCAGACTAGCAACACCCTAGCAACCACCCAAACCACTAACAACACCCTAAAACACCCTAGTAGCCCTTGTTTTGTGATGTTTAACACAGGCTAAAATCTAGTCCATTGGGCAGTTTGTCTCATGAGGAGACTTGTCTGTCCAGTATTGGTTTGTCAGGTTGTACTATCATTACACGCACACACACACTCACACACACACACACACACACACGCACGCACACAATCAGTCACTGCCTCTTTCTGTCCTTTTCCCAAAAGATTGTGATTGTTTCAGCATGTCATTAATATCTGTCACCTCCATACAAACCCTCAGAGACACACACACACTGACTGTATTGTGCTCACATTTGCAGAACAGCAAAAGTCATAAAACATTTACACACTCAGACAAACACATTCTCTCTTTCTCTGCATATTTTTTTCCCTTGCATTTCTGCTTGATTTGCATAATTTTGCACACAAAATGCATGGATTCTATGCTAAGATATCAAACATACAAACACTCAAGTTTATATAGCCTAAACAAACACATTTCATAGACTTTTCTATACAAGAAATTATAATGACTATCCAAAACAATGTAAGCAGACAATTTCATCCTCAAAGTAAATCAAACACACACACGAGTGCACGGACACAGCAGCAGAGCGATGCAGTGTGTGTGTGTGTGTGTGTGTGTGTGTGTGTGTGTGTGCTACTCACACTGATGTCACTCATCAGCATCCAGCTGCACTCTGGGTCATTACTCCCATCGCCACGACGATCAGCATCCAGCACAAACACACTCTCTGAGCCCCGCTCTGATCTCCCCGTCTGTCCCTCCGTCTCTGATCCGTCCCTCCCTCAGCAAACACACACACCGCTCTAAGAGCCCAACACACTCCAACAACCTGCCCTCGCTCGCTCGCGCTCTCTCTCTCTCTCGCTCTCTCTCTCTGCTGCTGAGGAAGAGATGCTGGACATTCAACAGAAACACAGAAAGTGGAAACCAGAGGATGGAACAAAACAAACCAAGATAAAGAGGAGTCACAGATGGTGAAATTAGTAAAATAGAACAACAAAAAAAGAAAGAAATAGAAAGAAATAGAACAAAAAATAAGAACAGAAACAAAAAAAATGATAATTTGAAAATGTGTCTTGCTTTTGGAGAGTTAAAGAGATGAAACGCGTCTGTATTTATTAGGTGAAATGAGAATGTGTTTCACTATCAGAGATGCAACAAAAAGAGGGAGGAGTCAACACACACACACACACACACACACACTCTCTCTCTCTCTCTCTCTCTGCTCCATATATAGAGCTGTGACTTCATCGCTTCAAAACCACGTGTACACGGACACAGAAAACGCTGAGTGCTCCAAATATAGCGCAATGACTTCATCCACCCAAAGATACTCATTCATATTGTATAGAACTGTGTGTGTGTGTGTGTGTGTGTGTGTGTGTGTGTTTCTCTAAAAGCAAAGGGAGAGAAACACACAATCTTTCTCCATTCTCCTTTCTTAACCAGGTTTAGGGTCTCTGACATCTCTACTCTATTTCTATCAGTCTGCATCTCTTATTATAGTACTTTTACAGGATTTAAAATATAATTTAAAAACCAAAAATGACTGCTTTTGGATCATTTTAGATTTGCATTCATTAATTTAGAATTTTTTGTCAATATAATTTTTATTAATTTCAGTTTTTTAATTAATTTTGGTATTTTGGTATTTGTATTAGTTATTTTAGTGCAAGTTAAACTAAATTAAAATATAAATTTTGCTGAAATATTGAAAAACTATTTAAAAAAAAATATTTTAGTTAATGTTTATTTTATTTCAAGTAACAAATGTTTTCAATGTTTTTTTTTTTTGTTTTTTTTTTTTTTTTATTTTAGTTAAACCAAATTAAAATTGAAATGTTGGCAACTAATTAAAATGAAAGTGTTTTTTTTTATTATGATGTTTAATGGTTTTAGTTTTACTTTTTTTGTGACTCATTTGGGTATGTTCAGAATAAAACACTAAGTTTACTAATTATGTAGTATATAGTGCACACTGACTAGTATGCAATACTAAACGGTTTCAAGCAGTATGCTATGTTTATGAACTAGTGGAATACTTATATAAGCGGATACTTTTATATGAAACAACTTGAGGTAACACTTTATAATTAGGTCTTATTTGTTTCCATTAGTTAACTAACATGAACTATGAACAATTTCATTTTCAATTTAATTACTTTGTATTTAATTACTCTGAAATAAACAATGTGAGAAAACACACACACAATAGCAAAAGCTATCAAAGTTGATGAGATGATAGTTTACCACATTAATAACTCATCTTTATACGGGGAGCAGGCTGATGTGAGTCTCGGTCTGCAGTGGCATCTGCTGGCGAGCGCCGCTACTGCAATCACACGATCAAACTCTGACAAACTGGCAAAACTCATTTATCATATGCATTTTATCACGTTATAAAACAGCAGATGGTTTTAATGTAAATCTTCCATCATCCTGGATTCATATGAAATGAAAATATGAAACCCTATTCGTTAAAAGATCACTTGTTTGTATTTATAATAGCTAAAGATTTTCTTAGTTGAAGGGATTTCTTGCACCGGGTCCAGGTCCTTTGTTCAGTCAAACACAGACAGACCATGTGATGAAGCTAGTCAGCGTACTATGATGTAATATACATAGTTTGTGCTGGAAACTGAACTACTTTTAGTGTGCCGACTATGTTTTAGAGCAAGTGTGCATGATTATATTGTGTATTTTGTTCTATAAAATGTTAAATGATACAAAAATAACATAATTATTTTTAAAAACGTACACTGACTGACAATAAACAGTTTAATATATTTCTTTCCGCGAATGTAACTTCAAGTGACAATAATGGTTTTAATTTTAGTTTCAGTTTTGATTACCAATAATAACTCTGAAGTACTGCTAGTCTTTTTCATGATGTTCAGAATGAAACACTAGTCTACTTACTAAATATTAAGTATACAGTGCACACAGCCAAGTCAATTTCAAACCTGCAATTGAAATGGTTTCAAATAGTCACGTGACCTATAGATGCCCTGCATTTATGCAACTTCACCTTCCATCTCCAGTGTGATGAAAGCACTGCAAGCACTATCGTATCTTAGTAAAGCACTATAGAAATGCCTCATTTACTCTTGATAACATCACTGGATTCTCACACATAGTGAGAGAGTCACTCTGCACTGGACTGAATGAATCGGTGTGTTTCTGAGCAGGGGATCTGTGAAACACACACACACACACACACGTGCATCAGAGCGAGAGAGAGTCTCTGCAGCAGTGCATCAGTCTCCGGTCGGTGTCGTTACCACAGACACTCATCAGCCTCAGGGGACGCAGAGAAGAGAGCGATAGAGACTGAGACGCTCTGCTGCATTCATCACCTCAATACCATTCACTACTCACACCAGCACACCAAACACTGGAGTGAGCGGTGAACCACCAGAGCAGACTCCATCCCACAATGCACTGCACAGATTTCTGCAGTGTGCATACTGTGCACGTTTTGTCTTTATGCATGAAATCCCCAATTTCAAGCAATCATCTAAAGCATGCTCATCTAAAATAGAAAAAAAAAAGAAAAATCATATGCACAACCAAGAAATATAAATCATAGGAAAAAAATATCTGCACATTGTTGCTCCCGAAAAGCAGATGAATGTTTTTAGAAGCAAAGGTGTGTGTTTTTGTTTTTTGTTTGTTGTTTTCCAATAAAATATTTGTTAAAATGTGCAGCAAACCACAAAAGCAGACTTGACATTTTATCCCACAATGCCCTGCACTGGAGGTAGGATTGTTTTAGTCTCATTGAGATACTATTATAGTTTATTTAAATTTATATATATATATATATATATATATATATAATATAATATATTCTGTTTTAATTTTGGTTAAAGTTTTAGTTATTTTGTGGTGTTTTTGTCATTTCTAGTTTTAGTACATCAAGTTTAACTAAAGACTTGAAAAAGTTTTTTTATATTATTTTATTTTATTTCAAGTAACAAATGTTTTTTTTTTTTTTACGTTTACTTTTAATTTTTGTTTTAGTTAACTAATAACCCTGACTAGAAATACTATCAGTCTTTTTCTTGATTCGATGGCAATGTTCAGAATTAAATCATATTTAGTAAAATAGTAAACTAGTAGATTAAAAACAGCACATGATCTCACTGTTGTATATGAATGTTGTCATCTTGAAAAATAAATGTAAAAAATGCAATTTAATTCAATAAAAATATGAGAATGTTGAATGCACTGCATAATGAGACAGTATGCTTTATCACTGATATACTATTATTGTTTTCATTAATGTTTGTTTTAAATCAGATTTTATTTTTATATTTTCTAGTAATTTTTTATGTGTTTTTAACATGCCAGTATAATGCTTATTAATTTGTATTTATTAGTTTTAGTTTTGTTGTACTTATTTTAGTACGTATTGTTTTAAACTAAATGAGAAACTGAAATATTTTTTTTTTATATATATATTTATAATGTTTATTTTATTTCAGTTTTTAGTTAAATGTTTTTAATTTGTTTTAGTTATCGATAATAAACCTGCTCTCGCTGCACGTTTTTGCAAATGCAGCGGGTCATCTGAGTATTTAACAAAAGCGGAAAATTCCCAATTCGTATAGTTCGTAATTTGTTAGTATGCTGTTCTGAACATTGACATTATTTGACACTTTACACAAGCTTTGTATACTAAAATAAGCCCATTTATTTGTGTGATGATAACTGAATAAATGAAATGCACAACAAAACGAGATCATGTAGCACACTGCTGTCGTCAATCAAATGTTTGTTTGTTGCATAACGTGTAGTTTTCACACTGTATATATTTTGCAGTATGCATTACACTAGCATTCATTAGAGTTGCTTTGAAATTGATGTAAAATCTGACTGAATGAGCCTCTTTGTTTTGTGAAAGGTGTTGTGTATATACTGTGTACATGCACGCACACACACACACACACACACGCACACGCACGCACACGCACGCACGCACACGCACACGCATCAGACAAACTCTTACACTTAAACATGCGTAATGGACCTTTTTCAGATTCCCGTGTTTCTCAGCAGCAGAAGTCGTCATAGTTGGGTTAACTTGAAGAGCATTGAATAAAAGAGTACATTCCCATTTGCTCAAATAGCAAAAGAAAACTCCATGATAGTGTTTTCATGAATTTCAATCAAAGGGAAAAAACTGAGAGAGACTGATAACGGCGGTCAGAAGAGAGAACAGACGCTGTATTAGAAACACCCTCGAGTCAGCGTTAACTAGCTTTTTTGTCATTCGATGCAAAGGTGATATAATACAAAGAATAGGTGTTAGAAATGTACTTTGTTTTTTTTTAATTAGTGCTGTCAAACGAGTAATCATGATTAATCGCATCCTAAATAAAAGTTTTTGTTTACATAATCTATGTGTGTGCACTTTGCATATTTATTATGTGTATATATAAATACACACACATACAGTATATATTTTGAAAATATTTACATGTAGTTACATTTATGTATTTACATATTATATTTTATATCATATATAAACATATTTAATATATTAACATAACATTTTTCTTAAATATATACATGCATGTGTTTGTTTGTATTTATATATACACAGTACACAGACATATATTATATGAACAAAAACTTTTTGGATGCGATTAATTAATCATTTGACAGCACTAAAAAAATACAAATATGAAAACCTTTTGAGGATTTACGATGCTGATGACCGTTAAACCAGTCATAAGGGTCAATTGTTGAAAGCTGAAAGCTGAATAAATAATCTTTCCATTGATGTATGGTTTGACAATATTTGGCTGAGATACAACTATTTGAAAATCTGGAATCTGAGGGTGCAAAAAAATCTAAATATTGAGAAAATCTCCTTTAAAGTTGTCCAAATGAAGCAATGCAATGCACTTTACTAATCAAAATATATGATTTGATATATTTACGGTAGGAAATATCTTCATGGAACATGATCTTTACTTAATGTCCTAATGATTTTTGGCATGAAAGAAAAATGTATAATTTTGACCCATACAATGTATTGTTGGCTATTGCTACAAATATACCTGAGCTGCTTATGACTGCTTTTGTGCTCCAGGGTCAGATATGAGAATGATGGAGTCACTGACCTGCTGAAGCCCCGCCCCACTCCCCAGACGCGGATGCAGCTGATTGGCTGAGAGTGCAGGAGGGTGTGGTCAGTGGGGTCGATGAGGGTCAGAGTGATGTCCTGCAGCACCAGCAGCATGGCTTGAGTCTGAGAGCGAGACGAGAGAGATGAGAGAGCTGTGTGAGCGTGTGAATGAGATCCGAGCGCTGTCTGTCTGCGTCTGCGTCTGCGTCTGCGTCTCACCCGCGGCCTCTGCGTCTCTCTGCGCTGCTGCAGCTGCTGGATGCAGTCGCTCAACACCGCGCCGCTCCTCGGAGACGTCACGTCTGCGTCTCGCACCTCCAGCCAGCCCAGATAACACACCGCAAACACCTGCAACACACCAGCACCCGCTTTCACTACACACTTTTAAAAAGGTATCGCCTTTTGGTTTTGGAGGTTATCCCAACTCCAGATTTTCCTTTCATTATATCCTTTTATAATCAGCTGGGCGAGAAGTTACAGATGTTCGAGTCCAGGTTGGTTTCCTTTTTTTACGTTTGCATGTCTTACTATCAGCCATGATTATTGTACTCTGTTAAGTAAAAGGCTGTTTATATGCATATTCACTAATTATGAGATGCACACACACTGTAAAAACTCAAAAGTTGAAAAAAACTTAAGTTTAAGTCAACCAGCTTCAGCAGATTTGAGTTTCAAATCACAACTCAAAAATCTGCTGAAGCTGATTGCCTTAAACGTTTAAGTTTTTTGATTTTTCACAGTGCATGCTGACGATTAACTGAACATATAGTGTACAACAACGGGGCTAAAGGCCCACCTTAAGAGAAAATGTGCTATTCACAGGCTAAAATGTATAATTGCAGAAAAAAAAAAAATATATATATATATATATGTTGTATTAAACATTAATGGAGCAACAGATTTTGTGTGAAAATAAATCATTCAAGTTGTTTATTATTGTTTATTAAATCTTATAAATGTATGAGGTGGCACACACGGTATTGATACAAATATTTCAGCTAAAATAATGCGTTTTTAAAGTTAATACTTGTTCAAAACAATCACTTTAGCAAAGTTTGTACTATTTTGTGCTTATTTTGAAAAATAAAATAATACATTTTTTGTTCAATAAATATACTGTCATTAAAATGTTAATATAAAAATATATATATATATTTAAAATACAGAAACAAAATCATTTTAATAAGTAAAGATTCTGAAAGTATTAAATTAGATCCAATAATAATTGAATATATATTTACAGTAGTAACAACAAATTATATTTTATTACATGATTAATATCATGTTTTTAAATATGATGGTTTTATTCTAAACACAGTGATTATCTCTAATATGGACACATACATAATATATGATATTTACCATCTGAATCTAAGCATGTCATGTCAATAAATGGAAAAGTCAGCGATCTATTAATTATCATGTTAATTACTGCGCCTTCAGTCCCAACAGCAGGGCGCTTTTTACCCCAAATACCATACTTTTACATATTCTTTCGTTATTTAAAAACTGTTGCTTTTATTATCTTAAACAAAACTGAAAATCATAAAGAAGACCTTTTGTCTCAAAATATACGCATTAATTTTAGTGATTCTCATTTGGTACTTAAATCTACAACATTTTAAAAAACATAAAATATTAGATTAAGTAAGCACAGAATCAACTTTACAAAAATTATATATATATAATATGTTTTTTTCTTTCGGTAAACATTTAATTTCAAGTAAAGAAAATGATTTTTTTATTTTTTATTTTTATGGTTTTAATTTTAGCTGACTATAATATCCCTGTTGTATACAAACTTATAAACAGATTTATTATCCAAATTTTAATATTTTTCCAGGAAACTTTTTATTTATTATTTATTGTGTTCTAGTATCATTTAAAGCAGGACACTTTAATAAAATGTTTCACAGTTTTACAGACTTCTCAATAAATACACCCGAGTAAGGTTTGTGTGGCCAGTCTTGTTTATATACACTCTGGTCATTTCAATTTTCTTAATAAAATCAATGATTAAATATATCACTTATAAAAGGAATCCTTTCATATAATATATGTATCTTTGGTATTAATCCCTCTAAATCGAATTATGGATTTATTTTGTAACAGATGCTGCTTGCAGTGCATTCTTGTGTATTAGACATGAGCTGTTTGTTATTAAACTTCAAGATGATGTCATTCTTCTGTTCCCACAATGCATTGCGTTAAACTGCTGCTGTTACACGTGACCTGCTGTCTGCTGCAGACTCTCCATCACACACACACACACACACACACACACACACACAGCAGAGGGCGCCAGATCTCTTTATTCTGGCGTCTCTAGATGTAACTGTTGTTCAATCTGAATCCAGAGCTCATGTAACTTATAAATGAGTTTTTACTAGAAAGCTGTGGGTTTATGGCCACAGATCTATTCTTCAATGTCTTTCCATAATATCAGGATATAATCATTTGATAAGACCACACAAGAGATTCACAGTAAAATCCTTCAGAATGTTTACCCTTGCTATGTTTTCTCAGCTAAATTGATCCAAAACTGTTCTTGTTGTGCTTTTGAAAATAAATCAGCACATCTATTCTTCATATGCACTAATTCAGTCTTATTCTGGAATGAGATCTCATTACTTATTTTTACATCTTTCAATAATTTAATTCAAATCAAAGAAGAAATGGTTGTTTCTGTTATGTAATACCTATTTTCTTGAATTACGCTGTTATAATTTTGTAATTGTTGGGAAAATTTCATATACAGTATATCCAGACGAATAGCTTCAAAACTTACATTTTTCCCTGAAATAATTGCTGATCTCCTACTTAAATTAAAGAGAAAAAAGCCATCAAAACATCCCAGGTTTTAACTAAGATTACCAAGTTCATTATAATTAGAGCAAATATTCTGCGGTAGACTGGGGAAAAAGTTCATTTTATTTAGTAATTATTAATAATAACAACAAATATATATTATATTTATGTATTTATATATGTTATATTGTTTATTATTTTTATGTATTATTTATTAATTACTTATTATAATATAATATAATATAATATAATATAATATAATATAATATAATATAATATAATATATAATATAATATAATATAATATAATATAATATAATATAATATACAATGCTGTTGAAATTAATAAGAACAACTATTTTGGAGTAGACAGGAAAAAATTATTTTTATTTAATAAATAATAATAGTAATAGTAATTATTATTTATTAATTTATTATATTATATTATATTATATTATATTATATTATATTATATTATATTATATTATATTATATTATATTATATTATATTATATTATATTATACAATGCTGTTAAAATTAATAAGAACAACTATTTTGGTGTATATAGGAAAAATATTCTTTTTATTTATTTAATTAATAATAATAGTAATATTATTTATTAATTTATTATATTATATTATATATTATATTATATATTATATTATATTATATTATATTATATTATATTATATTATATTATATTATATTATATTATATTATATATTATATTATATATTATATTATATATTATATTATACAATGCTGTTGAAATTAATAAGAACAACTATTTTGGAGTAGACAGGAAAAATATTTATTTTTATTTAATAAATAATAATAGTAATAGTAATTATTATTTATTAATTACTTATTATAATATAATATATTATATTATATTATATTATATTATATTATATTATATTATATTATATTATATTATATTATATTATATTATATTATACAATGCTGTTAAAATTAATAAGAACAACTATTTTGGTGTATATAGGAAAAATATTCTTTTTATTTATTTAATTAATAATAATAGTAATATTATTTATTAATTTATTATATTATATTATATTATATTATATTATATTATATTATATTATATTATATTATATTATATTATATTATATTATATTATATTATATTATATTATATATTATATTATATATTATATTATATATTATATTATACAATGCTGTTGAAATTAATAAGAACAACTATTTTGGAGTAGACAGGAAAAAATTATTTTTATTTAATAAATAATAATAGTAATATTATTTATTAATTTATTATAATATAATATATTATATTATATTATATTATACAATGCTGTTAAAATTAATAAGAACAACTATTTTGGAGTAGACAGGAAAAATATTTATTTTTATTTTATGTATTATTTATTAATTTATTATATTATATATTATATTATATATTATATTATTATATTATATATTATATTATATATTATATTATATTATTATATTATATTATATATTATATTTATGTATTTATATATGTTATATTGTTTATTATTTTTATGTATTATTTATTAATTTATTATAATATAATATATATAATATAATATAATATATAATATAATATATATAATATAATATAATATAATTAGTGCTGGGCAGCGATTAATCGCGATTAATCGCATCCAAAATAAAAGTTTTTGTTTATATAATATATCTGTGTATATTTATTATGTGTATATAAAGACACACCCATACAGTATATATTTTGAAAATATTTACATGTATATATTATATTAATATAATTAATATGATATATAAATATATTTAATATATAAACATAACACATTTTTCTTAAATGCATACATACATGGGTGTGTATTCATATATACATAATAAATATACACAATACACACACATATATTATGTACACAAAAACTTTTATTTTGGATGCGATTAATCGCGATTAATCGTTGCCCAGCACTAAATATATTATATTATATTAATTTCATCCCTTGTTTAATGCTTGGTGGTCATTTTACTTTGCAAAAATTGTATTGTTAAAGTTTGGTAATTCATTTGGTAAAAAAAATCAGTTCTATGAGCCACAGAGGCGTCAGTGCTTGATATTCAGATGTACCTGCGTCTCCGGGTCGTTGATGGGGATGACGGTGTCTGCAGGGGCTGATGGGACTTTAGCTCTGCAGAGAGAAGCGGTCAGTGTGTAGCTGCTGTGCGGTCTCTGTATGATGAATATGACGCTCAGGTGTGTTTGTGTTCACCTGTGGTTGATGAAGCTGTACGGTCCACCGTGAGCTCCCAAACTCACTCGGCTCATCTCTCGCTGTCTCTCGCGCTCCTCCTGTCGCTCTCTCTCGCGCCGGCGCTCGCGGGACTCGCATGTCTCCGTCAGGTCCTGTACAGAGAGTTTGTGCACTGTTAATTATTCTGGATGAAGCTGTGTTAGTCGTCCCTGTGTTTATTGTCAGTGTTTACCAGGTAGTTGTTGTTGAGGAACCCGGCGGCGCGGCCCATCGCCTCATAGCACAGCGAGGAAGAGGAGGGTGAAGAAGCTGCTGATGAAGGAACGGGTTCAACAGAGCTGTCCGAGACGATACTGCTGGGCCGCTACACACACACACACACACACACACACACACACACATTACAACACAAGTCGTCACATTTGTGACCCGTGATAGCAAAATGAGTGTGAATGCGCACGGTCTAATTTGAGCTACAGACAAAAGAAGTGAAAAATGTTTTGTTGTTAATTTTAACCTCTAATATGTGCCCCTGCAGCACAAAAGCAGTCATAAGCAGCACAGGTATATTTGTAGCAATAGCCAACAATACATTGTATGGGTCAAAATGATCCATTTTTATTTTATGCCAAAAATCATTAGGATATTAAGTAAAGATCATGTTCCATGAAGATATTTTGTAAATTTCCTACCGTAAATATATCAAAACTTAGTTTTTTTGATTAGTAATATGCATTGCTAAGAACTTAATTTGAACAACTTTAAAGGCGATTTTCTCAGTATTTAGATTTTTTTGCACCCTCAGATTCCAGATTTTCAAATAGTTGTATCTCAGACAAATATTGTCCGATCATAACAAACCATACATAATTTATTCAGCTTTCAAAAATTGGCCCTCATGACTGGTTTAACGGTCATCAGCATCGTAAATCCTCATAAGTTTTTCATATTTGACTGAAATTTGTAAAGCGCGTGCATAAGACGCGATCTCCCTAAAGTACATTATTGCAAAATAAGTCTTGGTGAGATTCACACAAACATAACCTGTTATGTCTTACATGAACGTTTAGTTAACGGTTGGGGAAAAATCTGATGTGTAACATTATATTCGATCTTAATATAGATCTGTCTCAATGTTAATCAAACATTAAAAGAAAAGGCGGAATCACTCGCTGTTCTCGATTAAACTACTGTTTATTTGCATCTTTGTTCTTATTTTTAATAACAAAGATAAAATAAAAAAATAGCTATATTGTGATTAATAATATAGTAATTATTAGTAAGAAATTTTGCTTTGGAATTTTCAGAAAACTTTAACTCTTTTTTTCTAAATCAACTCTGCTGCCTCTTTCGCCAACAAGTCATATATCATTTTGAAGGTATTTTAATGGAGAATGTGAAAAGTTGCTCATTCTGACTCATTTTGCCAGCACGGGTCACATTTACTTCTATAGTGCCTTATAAAATACAGATTCCCAGCTAATAGGAAATGACTCAGAATGTTCTGACAAGGTTCTCTCAAAGTTAAAACAATGTTCATTCAAAATTAATAAAATCATTAACAAAGTTCTCAGAACATTAGCAGAAAAACATTATTTATACATTATTCATGGAATAATGGAATTCATAGTATAAACACAGCTAGTGAGTAGATGATGTTCGCTGTGATGATGATTAATGACAACCTCTGTAGTCCCATGAAGACACTTGTTAGCTTTTTCAAGACAAGAGCTTAAAAAATTACTGAAATATTATTTATTGTAGAATAAAAATGAAACATGAAAATCATTTTGTTAAACAAAGACTTTATTTCATTTAACCAAAAAAACTTGATTTCTTAAAATTAATATTTTGGATTTTGTTTTAATTTAAAATATGTCTATAGTTTTTATTAATGTTTTTCATATTTTATGTGGTAAAATAAATGTGTAATATCTTAAGACCTTATTTCAGGCATTTAGTCAAAAATTCACTCAAAAAACTGTTTATTAATTTAATATCTTTTTATTAATATTTAGAATTTTAAGTTTTAGTAATTTTGTTTGTCATTTTTGTTTTAGTTTTTTTTAATTAATTTTTATAGTTATTTTAGTATGCCAATTTAAACTAAATCAAATTAAGAAATGTTGAAATAAGTTAGTTTAAAAAAAACAAACATTTTATTTAAGTTAAGGTTTATTTTATCCCTAGTAACAAAAATGTTTTATATGGTTTTAGTTAAGTTTAATTTTTAACATTTTTAAAAATATTTTACTTCATTTTAGTTCTTTTTTTATTTCAAGTAATGAAAATGTATTTAAATGCTTTAACTTTCAGCAAACAAAAAAGATTTGATCAATTCTGATGGACAAAATAATTTGTCTCATTCGAGAAGCTGATTCACTGATATACGTCATAATCGGGAAGATTGCAATTTCTATTTCATCCCAACTTGAAAAAGATCAATATTTGTTAATTCAATATTTCCTGTCTCAACAGGAAACCCATTATGATTATGCGGTATGAGATGAAGATCTGTGTCTACCTCAGTCTGTGCTTTAGTGCAGGGCACAGGAAGACACGCCCCCTTCAGCCTCGGCTCCACCTCCTGGTCAGAGTGGGCGTCGCCAGCCACAGGCTGATCTCGAGGAGTGGAATCAGCTGAAATACGCCAAAAATACTCCTGAGACACGTCCTGAACCTGAGGAGGCTCTTCCCAAACACCTACAACACACACACACACACACACATGCTTCAGAAACTGTCTGTCGTCGTAGCAACTGCTGCTTCCTGCTACACAGGAGATAAATATAAACTTCAGACAGAAACACTACTGCTCAAAGGTTCAGGGTCGGATTTGGTCTTTTTGTGAAAGAACTTTTTTATTCATCAAAGTGCCACTAAAGACATTTATAATGTTACAAAAGAGTTCTATTGCAAATAAATGCTGTTCTTTTGAACTTTCTATTCATCTGTGAATCCTGAAAATAAAATGTATCACGGTTTCCACAAAAATATTGTGCAGCACAACTGTGTTCAACATTGATAATAATCAGAAACGTTTCTTGAGCAGCAAATCAGCTTATTAGAATGATTTCTGAAGGATCAAAGCAAAAATTTTAAATGGTATTTAAAGGGTTTTAAAAAGGTATTCATTTTATATAAATTTTATCAGTATATTTTGGAAACGTTTAAAATTTTAAATATATTTCAGTTACACAATAAACTGTATCTGGGACTTAATTCAAAATATTTTAAAATGGCAGATACAGTTTGTTGTGTAACTAAACTCTCAATAATAACCAGAAGGAAAAAAAAAATGCAGGGCTTTTAATTATAAAAAAGCCTGAAATACACAAAGACTCTTATTTTGAAATGTATTTACAACATCTAGCTGCTCATTCGAACAGTTCTCTTACAACACAGTACAATATAAATAAAATATACTGTAAATGCTCACATTTGCTTCAGTAAAACATTGCCTTTTGAAGTTTAATAATTACATTAAACCGCTTCACGATTCCTGTTTTCCAGACTCAAATTCTCTTAAAATGATACACAAGACTTATTAGACAATTTAAGATATTTTTATGACCTTAAACTAAAACTTTAATTAAAACAATCAATTACATTTGAACAGATATTCACATAGAAAACAGTTATTTTAATTTGAAATAATATTTCACAATTTTTACTGTATATGTGATCAAATAAATGCAGCCTCGCTGAGCAGAAAGGACTTCAAAAACACTGAAGACTGGAGTAATGATGCTGAAAATTCAGCTTTGATCACAGGAATAAATCACATTTTACGATATATTCTCATAGGAAACGTCTATTTTAAATTCTAATAATATTTCAGAATTTTTACTGTATTTTTGATCAAATAAACACAGCCTTGCTGAGCAGGAGAGCGTATCTGTCTGTCGGTCACCTGTCTCCTGAGGAGTCTCCACAGACGGGCTCTCCTGTGACAGCGTGGTCCAGCTGGAGTCCTCCTCCTCCTCCTCCTGTTTCTCGGGTCTGGCCGGGCGTTCGGGCGACTCCTCCGGCTCGTCTCGTCTCAGCTTCAGGCGTAAGGGACTCCTCTGCAGCCGCGCTCCCCCCGGAGACCCGTCTCTGACGCGGCCGATGCGCTCGTTATTGGGCCGGAG
Organism: Onychostoma macrolepis; assembly: GCF_012432095.1. NCBI lineage: Eukaryota > Metazoa > Chordata > Actinopteri > Cypriniformes > Cyprinidae > Onychostoma > Onychostoma macrolepis. The sequence goes on along the minus strand of NC_081168.1, from coordinate 1,965,436 downwards.
CGAGTGTTCGTGAACCTCCAGCGTCTCTCCGGGACTCTCCTCCTCCTCCTCCTCTTCCTCGCTGGCCAGCAGGAGCAGGTGGTTCTGAGGGAGGGTGAGGTGCACCTCCACATGGTTCTCTTTAGCCCACGTCTGCGCCTCTAGTTTGGGCAGGAGGTGTTTCTCCTCGGCCCGTGTGTCTTTATCTGGGCTGTTCGGTGCCTCTTCTTCTCGATGGTACTCTAGAAAGCTCTTGGTCCTCCTCCTGATGGTGGGGTTCTTCTGGTTGTCCTTCCCCTCCAGCCAATCCCAGCTGCTCCTCACCAGGTTCTTGTCGTTCTTGTTGAGGTCCAGCTGCTCCTCTTTGAGCTGCAGGTTGGTGCCGTTTTTGGCCAGTTTGGGATTGGAGGTGGAGAAGGAGAGCGAGGAGCAGTAGAGGGACGAAGAGGAGGCGGATTTTGTGGGGGCGGGTTTTCGGTCCGAGGAGGTGTGGCTTTGGGTCAAAGGGGCGGGGTTTTGGCTCAAACCCATCGCGTTTTGGATATTGGTCAGTGCATATTTCTGCCGACTCTTCGAGCTTTGCGCTTCCTTGGAAACGGCGACCACGCCCTCCTTTATGGTGTCGCAGCTCAGCTGCTGGTTGTGGGAGGAGCGTAAGTTGAGGGAGGTGGGCGGAGTCAACAGAGGCCCGCTGTGATTGGTCGATTCTACGGTCGATGCGCTGCGTCTGAGGGGAGGTTTCTGCAGTGACATCATCGCAAATGATCAGTCGGCTTCAGAGAGAGAGAGAGAGAGAGAGAACAATGGTTAATTTATAATTCATGTTTTTGTCCTCATTGTTATAGGCACTTGTTTCTGCCATGGGATAAAAAATTAAAATTAATTAAAAAAAATAATAAATTTAATTAAAATATCTCACAATTTATATTTTTTCTTGCAATTCTGAGTTTATATCTCGCAATTGACTTTATATCTCTCAATTCTAATTTTTTTTTCTTGCAATTCTGACTTTTTCTTGTAATTCTGACTTTTTATCTTGCAATTCTATTTGTATCTCACAATTCTGATTCTGACCTTTTCACCACCAGTTCTGACTAATTAGCTTCATTAATTCCGGTCACTGAAAACAGAGCTGGGAAAGGATGCTTAGATGTTTGCAAATATAATCACATCTTAGTATTTTCTCATATTAAAGAATATCACAAATGTGAGATCTTGTTGATATCTCAGTCATTTCTCCTAGACGCCAATGAGATTAATTCAGATTTTTACTCTTCTCCTGTTTCTCTCTAGATTTCTTGACGAGTCTCCTCAAGTGATCTCCATAATGTCCCAGAATGTGCTCAGATTTTTCAGAGATCTCAATATGAACTCGAACATTTCTCATCTGCCATTCATATTAATTATATCATCTACTTTTGTACTTTTAATGATCACTAAAGTTGTTTATATTGACTTCCAGAGTTGGAGGTAATGCATTACGAGTAACGTAACAAGTTACTTTTTCAAGTAAGTAACGCCAGTTACTTTGTGTATTCCCATGTACTGACTAACAGCTCTTGTGTTGCCATGTTGAGAGAAATCGGGAGTAAGTGCAGTATAAATATGAATAAAAACAGTGAAATGCAAACTCAGAATAAGCCGCAAACTAATTATGTTAAGTAACACAAATATCCTTTATGTATTTAATGCCATTTTATTAACCAGTGTCTTTGCTGCTGACATTTCATGATCCAATTCAACCATACAAATAAGCAAAAATGACTTTAGATAAACATAAACATCTTAAAACATCTTTTTTATAAACAATAAACAAACAAGCCAGGTCAGAACAGAAACAATAACGCAAAAGTAACTAAGTAACACAATTAGTTACTTTTTTAGGGAGTAACATTATAAAGCATTACTTTTAAAAGTAACTTTCCCCAACACTGCTGACTTCTGTCTTGATTTAAATATATATATATATATGCTCCAATTCTGTTTTATAAGCTGCTGACTGGATTGAGCCATAAAGAATTTCTTTAAAGAATAAAGAAATCTACAGCTACTTTTTGTCTGTTGCCAGCTGAGATGAATTTGAGACTTTGTATGAAACATAATTGAGAATGAGAATGAATAATAACATTTGCTCTGTTAATCAGCCGTGTTTCACTGTGTGTTTGTGACTCTTAGACCTGATCACCTTTACATGAACTGCACAGTCAGCACAGCATCTCTCACGTCAAACTCCACAAACACATACACAAACACACACATGTACACACAATCACACAAACACACGGCTGTGACGGACTGGGCTGGAAAATGTGTTTACTGCAGTTTTCCACTGAAGATCAGTGTGATTATAAAGCATTATTCAGCACAACAGCCCGCATGCAACACACACACACACACATATGATGTGTGTGTCAGTCTCCACATGCGTGACTGTTTTTCTGTGCATCAGCCAAATGGTGTTTTGACTGATCGCAACCCTGATACTGTATTCAGAACGATGTTATTGTGTTCATTAATAACTCAGATTTACTTAGATTTAAAGTTATTCAAGAAGGCGACTGGATATTAAATGCAGAAAATCGTAAGGATTAAGCTGTTTTAACTTGTTTTTACGCTTTTGCACATCTTACTGGGACTGGTCTGTAAAACCGCACAAAACAAATAGTTTATATTCCTATATGCAATAAAATTTAACAGTAAAACGGCAAGACACTAAGTGTATAATGGTATAGTAAAGTGCATTATTGCATAATACAGTAAAATAATTTACAAAAAATCTGAAATAGAATATACCAGCAAAAATGCAAGACTCGGTATAACTAAAGTAACTGTAGCATTGCATAATACAGTAAAAGACTATTGGATAATTTATACAACTCTTTGATTATAATCCTATATTGCAATAAAATGCAAGTTTACAACAGTATAGTACTGTGCAATATTGCATTGTAAAATAAAATTCTAATAATAATCCATATGAATGCAATACAATTTAAAATAAAATATAAAAGCAAAAAATGCTAGACTTAACTTTAGAGTAGTATAGTACTGCAATAATTGTATATTCTTATTTTAATAATTTATGCAATAAGATTTGAAACGGGATATACCAGGAAAAATGCAAGATTCAGTAACTTCACTAAATAAGATCAGACAACTGGAAAATAATTTATGCTAAATTTGATTATAATCCTATAAACTATAAAACTGCAAGACTTCTACTAGAATTCTACTGGTATAGTACAGTATTGCATTAAAAAAGAAAAGAAAAATGTATGGAACTTATTAATATAATCCTACATTCAATAAGATTTGAAATCAGATATAACAGCAAAAATGCAAATCTTAATAATGTTTGTAATGCAATAATTGCATATTCTGACTGATTATAATTGTGCAATAAGATTTGAAATAAGATAAAATGCAAGATTAGTGCAATATTGCATAATGCAGCAAAAAACATTTGGATGATAAATCTGAATATAATCTTATATGCAATAAAATTAAGAATAGAATATAACAGCAAAAGTGCAAGACTAAAACTTGTAGTATAGTGTAGTATAGTAGTATAGTATTGCTAATATTGCACATTCTAACTCTGATTATAATCCTAAATGCAAGAGAATCTGATTAGTAATATAGTACATTATTGCATAATATAGACTACTGGGAAATTAGTATAGTAATCATATATAATATTGCAATAATTGCATATTCTGACTGATTACAAATCATATATGTACTGAGATTTGAAATTAGATATAGCCTACTAAAAAAAAAAAGCAAGACTCAATAATGCATAATGTAGTAAAATACACTAATAATCCTATATGCAATACACAAACAGTAAAAATGTCATAAAATGCAAGACTCAACAGCACAGATATTTAGGTATTTAAGATAAAAGTCAATATTTTCCAAAGTTTGATGAAAATACAGCCATGACATCAGGATGCACAGAAGTTGTTTGTCCTCCTGATCATGACAGATCGCTTCTGATCGGCCCAAAACATTGTGTGCGATGGATGACGCACATCTGAACTTAAACACACAGTCTGCAACAAATGCTCCACGCATATCATCATCTCGCACATTATTAAACACACGCACGCACACACATTATCCCTGCGCGACACTGATGTGACAGCGAGAAGTGTCAAGTCACGCTCTCGTTACGCGCATCCTGTGCATAAACAAACTCAATGCAAGCATCAATTCTATGAAGTTGCAGCACCGAAGATCTATCAGATCAATCGGGATAATCAATAATGTGTGTGTGAGAGCATGACGTCATGCGTCCAGAGACTGTCACTCACCAGCTCGTTCCGCTCTTCTCTCTCCTGGAGATGCTGATGCGGAGCCGCGAGGTGACGCCCGCTTTTAAAGCCCAGACGCCCGCAATCTGAGACCGCTCCTCTGCTCTCCGCACCGCGTACAGTATGCGCGCCTCTCTGCGCATGCGCCACGCGCCGCTGTCTCTGTGTACGCGTACACTGACCAATCAGAGCGCCGAGCGCAAGGTACATTATGAATATTAATCAGGTCGTTCTGACATTGCGTAGCGAGTTTCCTTGAGCATCTACAAACTGATTTAATATTCATGAGGCATGTAGAATGATTGGAGGGATGGAGCGCCGACCCACCTTCTAAAAAAAAAAAAAAAGGTAATGGTCATTTTAGATGACCTTTCGGAAGTGTTTAATTATAAAACCCTTTATAACCTATAATAACATTAAATGTATTTCATATTTTCTCTAAACCTTCTTGGATATTAAGACACCTGCAATTTTGGCCAAATTAAATATAGTTTAGTTTTTGTTGTAGGCTATATCCTAAAAATCATGATCAAAAATCAATCAAAATTTTATGAACAGAGCTCGTGTCACAAACACGACACATTGACACACTCGTGTGTTCCTCGTATTTATACCCAATGAGGGAGAGCCTGTTCTTAAAGCTAGCAACGCCAAGATCATGGGTTCGATTCCCAGGGAAAGCAAGAGCTGATAAAATGTAAAAACTGTAACTTGAATGCAATGTAAGTCGCTTTGGATAAAAGCGTCTGCTAAATGCATAAATGTAAATGTAAATGTAAAGAGACCAACACATTTAAAGTGCAACACATTGGAATACACGAATCACATTGTATGATCTACAGTTTTTATTAGGTAACTTTACATTCAGTTAGTTTTTAAAAGGTAACATTATATTCTTAAGGGCTTTACGCTTACATTTCTTTTCAGGAGCACTTGTGCTCCTACTTAAAAAAAAATAATAATAATTAAAATTAGGAACACCTTCTGATCAGTGACAGAAATTAACCTTCCCAAAGGCATTATTTGACACCTCAAATGTCTTTTTTCACCTTTGTAATGCCTCTAACTTTATTAAATGTATGTCATCTTTTGTGCCAAAAAACTTCAATAAACTTTTATCGAAAATTTTAATTAAACAATAAATTAAATTAAAATAATAAGATACAATCAGGAAGAATAAGTAACCAGTCAAATTAAATCAGCATCAACAATTCATCTCTGCAAGGCACAGAAAAGCACAAATATAAATATAAAGTTTTGAATATAGAAATATTAAGCGATTGAAGTGACTCATTTGTTACTGAATCATTCATTCAACTGATTCGTTCAAACGGCTGATTCATTTAGGAAGGAAATCCACTCCCCCACACAATACTGATGTGTGTTTCCTGCTAGCTAAATTTCACTAACATAAACAAAAATCTGTCTCTAAGTCTGTCTTTTCTTTTTTCAGAGTTGATCTAGACAAGTAGGCCTACATGGAAACTATCCAAAATTCTGTTAATCCTAAAGCAGTGAAAATTGCATTCACTGTATGTGTCCTCTTAAGGTGTAAAAACAAACAAACAAAAACATAGTTATATAGCTAAACCATGGTAACCAGAAATTAACCGTGATTTCCCTACACTAATCGTAGTATAACCATGGTATTTGTAGTAAAACTGTGGCTTTTCACGCACTGCACATGGTAATCAAACCTTTGGTCTAAGGATATAAATGTTCACAATATTTGTGGATATATTAGGATAGTGAGTCTTTTGTTAGACAGGGAATCAGTTCAGTTTGGGATTCATATGTTTTGTTTGATTCAGTTGCGAGCGATTCTGTCTGATTCACAATGAAACTTTAATTTATGATTCTTAATGTGTTTTAGGTAAGAAAAACAACTACTAAACAACTAAGATTGTACACTAAATACATGTGTGTATATATATATATATAGGCTACATTGAATATGATAAAGTGTGTATAAAGCAGGCTATTTTAGAGCAATGTTTATATAGATATAAATCTATATAGCTATATAACGTTACTAATGTAACTACTTATTGTTTATATTATTATTTTTTATTGACTAAATCAATAAACAAATCAATAAAGTAATATTACTAATGTAATAATACTATTGTACCTTGAAATAAAAAACAAGTATTTTAAAATGATTGTTATAGTATTATTTTAATTAAAAAATTAAACAAATCAATTTTACTAATGCAACAATACCACTGTACTGTAAAAAGTAGTTAAAGAGTTAATAAGAATGTATAAAAATGAATAAATCAATATTATTAATGCAATAGTAAGCTGTACAGTTTAAAAACAAGTATTTTTTAATAATAATAGTAATAATAATAATAATACATTTAATATTGTTATTATTTAAATGATAAAATTAAACAAATTAATAAAGAAATATTACTAATGCAATAATAATATTGTATTCCAAGTCGACTTATATAATGCAACTAACATCAAGTATAAGCTTGACGCGGGGCCCGGTGCAAGGTAGGGAGCGGGGCCCCCTCAGTCCGTTCATGATCACGTTCCGGGGGGGGCCCCCTCAGTCCGTTCGCCACGGGGCCCCCTCACAGCGCGGGGCCCGGTGCGACTGCACCAGTTGCACCACCCAAAGGACGGCCCTGCATGTACTTTGTTCGAAATCTGGAAGAATATACCCGTGTTGATTTTATTAAAACAGTGTAAAACTATCACAGTTGTGTGAGTAGTTTGGAGTTCATGTCACATGTGTGCTATTCGTTTTAAAGAGCTGAGAGATCGTGGAGGAGGTCTGTGCAGATTTTTCCGGATTCAGGAGAAAGAAGTTCACTGTGGGCAGATCATCGTCTGAGGAAAGCATTGCAATCTTGTTACTCCTGGATTCATGAGTACACTGGTTTTGCATCAAAAGAGCTCCATCTAGCGTGCCATCTGTGTACTAAGAATCCCAGCTGGGGAAATAAATAAATAAATAAATATATTACATCATCTAAGTGACAAAAGAAGAGAACAAAACACAAGAGTTTGGGAATAATAAATATTTGCTTATTAATTGTTTTCCTGCAAAGAGAACAATTTATGGATAATCTGACATTTTCTTTTCCTGTGAATCATACTTATAGATTTGTGTTTTCAAATTTAAAGGTAACCACAGTAGTCAGTGTATTTTGATTTTCAAATAGAAACACAAATCTGACACTATATCAAGTGGAGATCTGAAGTCTGGGTGATGTACAACTGTAGAGAAATGAGCCTTTAGCGGTGGAGTGGTTAAATTTAAGACCCTCTCAACAAATCTCCTACCTTGTGAGCCAAGGGAGGGCTTCATATACCTATTTTATGTATTGTGTGTTTATATTGCTATGAGTGTCTTGTCACTGTCTGTGCACTTGACGCTTCTGTTCACATTCCTTGTGTGTGTAAGCATTTCAACCGTTCAGCATTAAACGCTGAAACAAGAACTGACCTTATTTCAACCATATTTCAGTGTTGAAGGTCGGTGATGCCAGCTGGGATACTTGGCAATAGCTAAAGCTCTTTCTGATTCTGATTCTGATTAAAATCATGGTACTCACCCACCCGCCTTGATCTTTTCAAAGAACAGCAACAAAAATCTTATCCAAATTTATCTCTTCCATTTTTTGTTGTTGTTTTTCTTTTTTCTTTTTTGTCTTCCAAAATCTTTTTATTCCAATATTTTTCTTTCAAAAATATATTTTCACTTAATTTTTTCTCCTCAAGAGGCACCGAAATAAATAAATAAATACATACATACATACAGGTACATTTACCTACAATTAAGATACACTACCAAAACCGGCCAGCAGGTACCACTATCAGTAAGCATATACTGTAGGCTTCATATGTTTACAATCTTTTCGATGTCTGTGGTACTTTGTTGATTTATGTTTTTATAATAGGGTAAACGTACCTATTTAGCACACCAAAGTCTACATTGAGACATTTTTAGTGCACAAGATATTGGTTTCAGTTCAAAAAGTTATGTTAAAATAAAATGTTAATCTCTCACACAAAAATATTTAATTTTATTTTAAATGGCAAAAGCATTTCATTTAAGATATACATCATTCAATTCAAAAAGTCTGGCTGTGCTTAATGGGTACATTTTTGTATCCTCCCCCTGTTCCCATTAAGATCGCATCTTGTTTTATTAAAAATTATTGTTTATTTTAAGGAAAATTTTTAAAGAATAATTGTAAAAATATTTTTTTGAAGGTACAAAGTCAATCACAAAAAAACATAACACTAAAATCAAGCAACAAGGCATTCAAGTCAATCAGTTATATATTCATATATATGAACATTGCAACATCTATACTAGTCCACGTCCAGCTAAGTAACATTCAAAAATCAAATAAAACAAACCAATAAAACATTTCATTCATGGGGATGAACACAGAAACTATCTCTCTTAAGAAACAATTTTTTTTACCAGGAATTACCAGGGAGTACATTTTTTTTTTTTTTTTTTTTTTTGCTTTATACATTATTTGTACTGTTTGAAATTGATCTAAATCAATAAATTTTTATGTCTCTGAAATTTAAAAATAATTAATTTGTGTGATCTCTATAACCAATTTTGTGAATTATCCGTATTGCTCGTTTTTGCAGCATACTGTAGATAGTGATGACAATCTGCATTTACAAGTATTACCCCAAACCTCTGAACTATAATATAAATATGGTAATATTAATGCACTATAAAGCAGGTAGAGTGATTTGTGGTCCAGAACATGCTTTGCTTTATTCAGTACTGAGACACTTTCATTATGTAGTTTATTATGTTGTATGTGAGATTTACAACTTAATTCATCATCTATAATGACCCCAAGAAACTTATTTTCATTTACCCTTTCTATATCCACACCATCTATCAGTATCTGGGCTTGTGTACACTTTTTACAATTTCCAAATAACATTTAGTTTTATTAACGTTTAAACATAATGTATTTCTATCAAACCACCTTTGTAATTGACTAATTTCTAGTAATAGGCTCCAAAAACTCCTTTAAATCCCCCCACCCTCCCCCTCCCCCTCCCACTCCCAGAACAAAAATAGTTGTATCATCTGCAAATAAAACTAATTTAACTATTTTTGATGCTTTGAAGATATCATTTATATAAAGCAAAAATAACTTTGGACCCAGTACTGACCCCTGGGGGATGCCACAAGCAATGCTCAAGCACAAAGATGAATATTCCCCCAACTTCACAAACTGTTTTCTGTCTCTTAAATAACTTTTCACCCAGTCCAGTACTACCCCCCTAATCCCATACTGTTCCAGTTTATTAATTAATATACTATGATCAATTGTGTCAAAAGCTTTTTAAGATCTAGGAAAACTCCAACAGCAAACCGCTTATGATCTCCAGCTTCTGTAATTTCTTCAACCAAATCAATTAATGCCATTGATGTTGAACTGTTTGATCTGAATCCGTATTGACTGTCAGAGAGTAATTTTTATCTATCTAAAAATTTGTCTAATCTATTAGTAAATAATTTTTCTAGAATTTTAGAAATTTGTGGAAGTAGAGAAACAGAAAAATAATAGTAGAATAATAATTAGAATAAATGTGTTTTAACAAATATAGCAACATCCATATAGTGATATATAGCAATATATAGTAAATTTACACTAATGGCTAATGCTGGCTGGTTTGTCTGGTAGAAATCTGGGCTTGTTTGCCTTGACATTCCAAGAGACGACTTCTAGCTCATTAAAATGATCTCTAATATTAGTACTTTTCATCTGTAAATACTTATTTCTGTGAAGTTGTTTTAATAAACCATTGAAAATTGCATTGCGGTTAGTATACTGAATGAGCAATCATGCTTGATCAATTAAAAATAATGATAGTTTTCATGTGGAAAAAAAAAAATTGTAATCAGCATTTTAATTGAGTCTTAATGATTGCAATTAGCAGATAACAAAAGTAAAGAGTCAGCAGCACTTGATTGACACAGAAAACAAAGATTAACAACAACACAGAAGTGAATGATCTGTCTTATGAGCAGTAAAACACAAATTCCTCATTTAGAAATGATCACACCACTGTTTTGTTGCTTTCATTTTGTGTTCATGGAAGCATTTCCCTTAAATCACACAGGTTAATTTCTCATTCCTGTAAACTATATTGATATTTAAACCAGTTTTATGAGGGTCTGGTATACGTTATAAAACAAACAGGTAAAAGTATTTTCATTAGGTCCCTAGGATGAGTGCCATTATGTCATCTGCAAATAAGAAAACACACTGGGGAAAAACATTATCTGGTTGCAGATTATCAAAAAGTATACAAAGTATATTATTCTTGTGCTGTTAGAAACAACATAATGCAAACAAAAATAAAATCACTTTTACTATCTTCTGAATGCATGAAACATGTTAAATTTGCATGAAACTTGGTACGCATTAACAGCACATCAGCAGCCTGTTATAGCTTCATGGCCACTCTTCCACACACGTGAACTTTTGACTTTTGGGTTGGACAGCAAATGTGCAAACACATTTTTCATGTCCACTACAGTGGACGCCATTACTGAAGCAACGTACAATTTCAAGAAACCTTTGGGAGGAATCCTCATATTTTAAACATACTGAAGAACTAGAGTTTAAACATATACAGTCTTGAAGATTGTGCTTAAAATTTTGTTCTTATTTTGTTTAAAGATTGTATTTTTCATTTAGAACTGCCCTGCATAAGCTATTTACGTTTGCCAGAAGACAAAATAGACAGGTTGTGAAGTTCATGTTAATGTTAAATTTTACTTTTTTTAAGTAGTTTAAAAACTGTACATTTTAAATGATGTATCTGTACTTTTACACTCCACTATTTTCCAGGGTTCCTACGCGGTTTTGAAAAGTATGGAATTTGATTTAAGTAATTTCCAGGTCTGGAAAAGTATGGAAAAAAGAAAGCAGAGTATGGGAAATTATTTGCATTTCCAGACTTTTGCCCCTAATTGTTTTTTTTGTTTTTTTCCTAATAGAAAATTAAAAATTTAATGAAAATAAATTTATCAAACAAGAAGTGTGTTTTCATGGCAGCTGTTTAGTGACTGTCAAACATAACAATGTGCTGAGATGAGGAAACGCCTCCCTGCTTATATAAAACAATAGTGAGATGTTTGAATAAATGGAAGTTTTTCAGCCTCTACTATTTGGCATTGGTTAGCTTGTATTGATCCCCCGCAACTTTTATTGAAAAAAAAAAAAAAAAAAATCAGTCTATATTAGTTTTATTTATTTTGGTTTCGGATTAACCCTAAGATGTCATCTGTATTTAAGTTACCCATTTTTTTATTGTAATTTATTGAAAGTGTGTTCACTTTTTGAAGTGTTGAGAAGTGAAAATGCAGGCTCCTTGTATTGGACTCTCCAAGAACCACCGATTTTTGGCTCATGCTTGGATGTCAAATAAGGATGTTTTTCCTGCTTTGATGGACTGACTTATCAAGTCTCAGATCACTGCTCTCAGAAGTCTAATTCATGTAACTGGATCTGATTTATCTAATACTAAAGCAATGGCAGGAAGGTTGAAGACGAGTGCTGTTGACTAAATGGAAAGAGACCATTACCAAAGAAGAATTTAAAATGATGAAAGACTTTGTAGAAGGGTGGGTTCAGCCAAAGAATGCTGATTTTATTCCAAATTTGTATTTAGTACCTGATCTTGAAATGTGTAATGTTTTTTTTTAGGTGTAATAATTTAGTTTTGTTAGACAAAGAGAAATCTGGTAAAGCAATATATAAATGTTGTGTTAAAGCTTTCTTGACGGAACAATAGATGCACCATTTAAATGAGAATGCAAGACGTGAAAGGGGAGGCACTTTATAAGTCACCATTACTTAAATGTTTTGGACAGAACTTTAGCTGTTAACACATTTGTTTCAGTAATAAAGCATGACGTTAATAATTAATATCATTTTTGTTTACAAAGAGAAACAATATTTCATACTGTTATGCATTGTAAAAGACTAAGTTCTTTATTATTATTATTATTATTATTTTTTTTTTTTTACAAGATCTGTTTAAATGGTTTGATGAATTGTTTTGGAGGTTTTTATGTGTGGTTTTAAGTATTCAAGAAAATGTTCTCATGAATGTCAATTGTTTAATTTTTTTTTTTGGGTCAAGCAAAAATGGCAATCTATGTAAGTATAAAGAGTTAAATTGAAAAGAAGTCTGATATAGATATAACAATGCTTTTTCAATTTTGGTGAAATCAAGAATTTTAATTTATTACGGTATAAAGCAACGGGCAAGGTATGAAATCTGGCACATAGACAGTCTTAACTGTATCCACAACAAATTCTCTCAAAACCTCCAGCGCCACAAACAGCTCATAGTTGCTCACGCGTTTATGATAACTTTTGAACTGTAGTCTTTAGAACAAAATTTATTTTTCTTCTGATTCCTTGCATCATATATAGACGAATGCATACTGAAATTTATTCGTAATAGATTTTTTCGTAATTTTGAATTATTCGGAAAACCTACTTTTTCTAATTTGTCTTAGACGTTATATAAAAATGTCTTTAGCCACTCAATGTTGCAGTTGGTCTGATGCTCCCAGCCATGCTTAATGACTCATTTTTCCTTCTTTGTGCATAGCCCCTTAATTGCTGCTTGCAGCTGTATTTTGCTTAATATTCTGTTCTTATGTTCTGGTCTGTTATGTGTTTGCTGTCGCATCAGAATTGTGAGGAACATTTTCTGTAGGTTGAGGATCAGGATCAGGATCAGGATAGAGGTACATGTTTGAGCCTCATCTCTTGATTGATTGTCATTGGGGTTTTTCTTTATTTTCTGTTCTGGGACAGGTGTTTGTTGGGTGTTTGCTGTTGCGTCAGGCTCATTACTCGTCTTCTGATCGATTCTCTGGATCACAAGGAGAATTTACTCTGGGTTGAGGATCTGGGTTTGCTGTTGCGTTAGGATCTTGAAGAACATTTTTTGCAGGTTGAGGATCAGGAACAGATATAGAGTTACATGTTTGAGTCTCATTTCTTTTTTTGTTATCAACATTTTTTATTTTTCATACATAACATCCAAAAAAATTATAAAAAACAACAACAGACACATACTCAATATCTCAAAGTCCAGTCAAAGGGAGGAAGAGATGGAAGGACAAGAAAAACACAAAAGTCACTCCTTTATACAGTCACGTATATCAAAGAGAAAGCTCTGCCAGGCATCGATGGTAGAAGGCTTGGCCCCATTGATTTGTGCTGTTGTACGTTCATAAGTCACTATTTGCAGGAGGCTACGGATCCAATATGTTTTTCCACACATGTGCGGTGTAAACCAGTTTTGTATTATTGTCTTCTTTGCAGCTGTAAAACCAGCAAACAACATTCTCTTTTGCATTGAACTTATACAGACCAGAATCATCATTAAGAAGACACAAACTTGGATTAACAGACCAATCAATATGCAGTAAGGATGATAAAACCAGGTTTACATGTGTCCATAGACTGATGACGACAGGACATTCCCAAAACATATGCAGAAAAGTACCTGATGATGTAGTATTACATATATGGCAGTTGAGATTTGATTGTAGTTTCATTTTAAATATTTTGTAAGGAGTTATGTATGCTCTATGAATGACTTTGAAGTGAATAAGACGATGAGCCAGATTTTTAGATGTTAAACTGAGATTAGACCAACTCTCTCCCAGTCGACGGATAAATTAAGGTCAGATAATTCCCTGTTCCAAATAGTTTTAATAGAAAGAGGTTTTGTAATGCAATCAATAATCTTATTATATATTAAAGAAACAGACGGCCGACCAGCAGATGGTGCAATCCAATCTTGCATAGGATGAGAGGAGATGGGAGAAGACCAGGGAACTCCATACGCTTTGAGAGCAGAACGTAACTGAAGAAAGACAAAATATGCGAATGCTGGTAGACAAAATTTGGTTCTTAATGTCTGAAATGAACATGGCCCTGGTTATCATATATATCACCGCATGTGTTTACACCTAAAGAGGACCAAGAGGGTTGGACAAATGGACGATTTCCGCATACAAAATTAAAATTGTGCCATAAAGGTGTACTGTTACAAAATTTGAAGGTTCCTCCTATCCGACGTTTCACCGTTTTCCAGATTTTAATAGAGTTGGCCACAACCGGACCAAATTTATAATTATCCCCTTTTTTTCCTGTGCCAGTAAATAACATATCTTGGAGTCTATTTGGTTTAACCTTGTTAGCTTCAATCACTCTCCAAGAAACTGTAGATTGAGGATCAACCCAATTATGAAGAGCCTTAAGCTGGAAGAGTCTCATTTCTTGATTGATTGTCGCTGTCATTGAGCTTTTGCTCTATTGCTTCTTTTGACACAGTTTGTTATAGACTCAGAATGTTTCAGTTGGCGTTGAGGATCATGTAGATTATCATATTTGTTGGGTTTTGCAGCTGAGGGAAGAACAGAAAGGGAGTTAGGGAAATTTCTCTCTGACCATCCAATCAAAGGAGAGAAAATGCTGACGTTATTGTAAGCCTGCTAGATGGCTCTGGTGCTGCCAAGTCGAAATCTGATTGGTTAAAGCAACGGTTTCATTGCCATTGATTTTAAGCTACAGACGCCTGCACTGTTGATTCTGAAGGCCTTAGGCAGATTTATTTTACCCTGGCAACACGATTGTTGAAATATGATTGGATAAAAGCTCTAACAAAAACATACAGTACACTACTGGAAGCAGCTCAACCAAGTGAAAAGCTATGAAATGAAGAGAATAGACTATTGGAAATAATTTAATACACATTCATGGAAAAATATATTAAAACTAAGTCAGTGATTCTGATAGTGTTTAGGCCAGCAGAGAAGGCTTTGCTGGCCCTGACGGCCCACCACTGAAATCTATATACAATGGAAGTCAACAGGGACCAAAGTTTTAGCACTTCAAAATGTACATAAAGGCCATTTAAAAGTAATCAATGTGTCTCATATTCTGTGATTTCTTTCTTTTTTTTTTTTTGGAGCTAAAACAGTTTGGCCCCTGTTGACTTCCTTTGCATTGTATGCAACAAAAGAGCTGATTTATTCTGCGGAAAAATCCTTGTTGTGTTGATCAGAAAAAAGACAGTCATACACATCTAGGATGGCATGAGGGGGAGTAAAAGATTCATTTATGAATGAATTTCATTGTTGATACCATTTGGTGTTTTATGATAAAATTTAAATGTTTTGAAATTGAATTAAGAAACATATATTTTCATCAGAATGAATGAGGTTCAGCTCTGGTTTTTGAGCAGGTCAGTCAAGTTCTTTCCAAAAAAATGTTAATTTCTACTCTACATACAGTAAACCTCACTGTGTGAACAGGGCCATTGTTATCCTGGACAGAAAAACACCTCTATAAACTGTTGAGAAAGTTGGAAGTGCACAATTCTCAAGGTCATCACATGCCAAAGTTTTCGATTTGACCTCTCAGAAAAAAAAATGGGTATTAATCCTATCTTTTAAATTGACATAGACACCTCAAGGAACAGTTTTTGAGTATACCTACAAATTGTTCAAGTGATTCTGGTTTGTAAATTAGTATCACTGAATGGATACCTGACTCATTTGAACGTTTTTTGTACAGAAGAAGGAAGGCCTTCTCACACTGGAAGGGATATTTTAAATTGTGTATCTGGAAAAGGCAAAGGAGACACATGTGGTTTCTTTTTCAACTGTTCAGGTTCACTCTAGATACAAACAACTGTGTTTACAAGGATGCTCACAGAGATGGGCATTGTGGCATAAATGAGTGTGTATTTGACTGTTCAAGCCCAATATGACACCAAAAACAACAGGACTTACACACTGTACGAGCAGCGGCTTTATGTGTGTGCGTCTCTCTCAAAATCTCTTTGGCTGCTTATTGCACTTGAACATTTTAAAATCATGTTTTAAAATGCAAGGCAGAAAAACACATTCAAATGATAAGCTTTCGTGATGGCAATGTCACGTGAGCATGTCGGTGATAGATACAATAGTCCAAAATGTCTACCAGTTAACAAATTTTGGTTAATCGTGTCTAACTGTATATCGCCCACCCCTACCTTCAACTCAGATGTAGCCTATTGGAAAGTAGCCTGCATAAGACAATCTTTACTTTTGGCCATTTGAACTCAGAATAATGTTTCTAAACTTTTTTCAGATAAAATGACCCCAGCATTTCAAGGGCTAAATTATCATGCGGTCACGTCACATCTGCTAAGACTTTGGTGCAATGCTGCACACTTCAGCTAAAGAATGTGAGTTATTAGGTTGCCTTGAAAGAAATCCTTCTGATCTGCTATTTATGTTTGATATTTTGAGCAGATCTTATTATTATTATTACATTATATTGTTTTTATTTGTCATGAGCCTCCTTGCAACAAGGCATATACCGTAGAAGTAAAATAATGACCAAAAAAATAAACAAATAAAATGTTGAATTGCACTATTCAAAAAAATAAAACATGCATTGCATTAACAGCGACTGCATGATTTTAATGCATACTATTTTCAGGGATTGCATTTTTGGGGGCTGGCATTCAACATGGTTGTATATTTAAGCTGCATGTGAATATTTCAAATGAACACATTTTGTACACAATTTAATTATTAAAAAGTCAATAATCCATATTATACTATTATTATTAATGTATTATATTAATGTATTATTGAGAAATCTCTGTCAATGTACTGTACAGTGAAAAGTTTGTTACTTTATTTCTACCTGACCTGTCTCTTAAAAATGACGTTTATTGTTGTAACTGTTGTAAATTATACAATGGGCATGACATTTTACAGTTTGAAAATTTTATTTCAACAATCTTGCATTTTTTTCATAGGGACAAGTGGAACTGAAATGTCCGATATGTACAAAAGTGTGGCCATATGGCGCAGTGAGAACATTGCTATCACTTGACAAACAACTTTATCTTAAAGACACACTTCGGGAAAATGCTCTAAAAAGATGATTGACATCAAAGGAGTATATAAACTTTTATTCCCTCTTTTTGTTTGTAAGCCCAAGGTATCCATTTAGCTTTTGTAACCTAATTTTTATGGTCTTTTTCTCCCCAGTGTTCTTGTTTGTTTAGTGTCCTTCGTTGAAAGAAAAGACTCTTCTAACCTCTGCGTTCAGTGTCCATTCTGCACAGTAAAGATGGGGAAAGCATGTGGGGACCTTGCACTGATAAATGTGATAATCTGGGTTGTTCTAACAGTGACTTAAAAATGCTAAGAGATTGTAAAATGGTTACTTTGACTCATTATAAAGACCAAATCATTCAGTGTCCATCCATTCGTGCCTGTCCGGATTGTGGCATGCTGACTGAACACACTGTAGAAGGCTGTAATAAGGTGGCATGCTGTAATTGTAAAAGAGCATTCTGCATTGTCTGTCTAAAATCTTCTGGCTGTTGCACATCTGGTGCTGCACCAAGACAGACATCAATTCCTTAGAATCTCAATAACTGACCAAACGTTACTGGATATAATGTCTTTTTGATTAGAATTATTGTAATGCATTATGCATAGCATGGAAATAGACAATCACTATTTTGAACAAAATTTCAAAGTCTTACAGTTTTTCTCAATCACTTTGTATCAGTTCTTGAATTGGATTTTTTTTTTCTTCTCAAAAGAATGTCATGTCCTTAGGGACGTATAAGCTTGTTTTATTTATTTTGAATGATTATATGGAAGGTGGGACCTGTTTTTTTTTTTTTTTTTTTTTTTCTGTGTATGTTTCTATGTTCTTCTGTGTTCTTCTATGTTGCTCTTGCTCATGAGTGCCACCTAATTCCTGTTGAAGCTCATTAGAGTACAAAGGAACCCAGAGGATTCTGGTCCAGAGAGGCTAAGGCTTTCCTTGTTGAGAGACACTTCTGTCTTCTGGTCTCAGCGCTGTTGTTTCTCTATATTGTGTGTTTTTGCTTTGCTTGTAGTGTTAAAGTAAAGTTAGTGTATTTCAGCTAATTGCTGGATCCCTGAGACTTTAACACAATCTGAGCTGTAAAGTGTGTTCCAGATTCTGGTGTTTCTGAACTGTGTAGTGTTTCAGATCACTGTTGTATTCCTGAAACTGTAGAACTGGAGTCGTGCAGAGCGCTTTGGATATTTCTAAATCATTTATGTATGGGAGTTATTTTTTTGTAGGGAGGTGGATGCCTTTTGCCTTATTATTATTTAATTAAATTAGAGAGGGAGTCAGGGAAGGATCTCTGTATTTTATTTTCTCTCTTTTGGTAGGAAAGTAACTCCTTGGAGAAAAAAATAAAATAAATAAAATTAGTAAGTATGCTTTTGTTTGTTTTTGCCTTTTCCCTTCCTGAAGCCTTTGTTTGGTTCTTTCCCACAGTTTATTTAATAAGATATCTATTTATGTATCTAGTTATTTTAAAAATGGTGTTGCTGGGCATTTTGTGTATTTGCTGTGGGACCTGGAGACAGCAGATCTCTCATTCTCTCCCTGCTGTTCTAGTTATGGTCTGTATAATTTTGTGTCCATTCATTTTTCCTATTTTAACCCAGAAATGAAATAAAGAGAGTGTGATTTCTTCTTTAATGATTTTAACGCTGATAAATAGAAGAAGCAGACACAAACTCGTTTTCATTATTCAAAATTCCTGTATTTACAAATTATATGCAACACATTTATTTTAAGAAAAAAAATTAAATTGTATATATATATATATTAGGGGTGTCCCCGACTAAGGATTTTCATAGTCGTGACGGATTAGAAAGCGAAACTTCAATCTATAAGGGAAATTGTATTTATTCAGGCACGTTAAAATATTTATTCAAAGCTTCTTTCTTTTAAGATTCTTATTTACAGCATTATCATAATAGGCTGTACATTAACTTATTGGGAGAAAACCGGTAGTTCGATGTGAAATCAGACACTGAGCACCCCCATATAGCCGAAATGACATGATCATAACACCCCGCGAATATTCGACTGTGAGATTGGGAGTCGAATCAGGCTCCTCGAATAGAAAGCAGCGAATCGTCGACTATTCGGGGTCACCCCTAATATATATATATATATATAATGGCTGACATTAAAGAATTACTTTTTTATTGGAAAAAAAAAATCTTTAAATTGAAAAAAAATGTTACAAGTTTAATGTAAACGGAAACATGAAGACAATAAACACTTGACTGTGACAATATATAGTTTATCTGTGTTCTTCAAGCCATCTTGGGTATTCTCATAATAATTCAGTTGTTATTAAAGTAAAAGACCTACATGTATTATACCTTCACCCACACCGATGGATTTTGTTGTTGGGCCAATTGGATGGACATTACAGGTGCAATGGTCAAAGATGTCCATTAGAGATAAAACAATCTTGATTTTTCATATCTTGTTTATGTATCACGTAGGTAGAAATTTCTTGTTCAACAACCGGCTGTCACTATCTGCAGTCATTGAAAATGAGATGCAACCACTGCATTTTCATCATGATCCAAAAAAGATGCTACATGTATCTTTGATTTAAATTAGATTGAATACTTTCAAAATCTGAATCAGAAACACAATGATCTGACTCTGGCTTTTTAAAATTATGTTACATAAAACATATCTGCAGGTGACGATTACGGAACAGCAGCAATATAACATTTCCTTTTCAAGTACAGCTCTAGAAAGTGATATTTTTTTATAACATCTACCAACACAAGAATAATGTACTTTGTACTTCAAAACACTTTTTGACAGTGCAACTTTTTTCTGCATCTAGATGGGAAACAGAAATGAAAGCAACAACACATCTGTTCTTCAAGGGGAATTTGTGTTTTACTGCTGGTAAGACCAGGAGTGTCCAACCCTGCTTCTGGAGGGCCGGTGTCCTGCAAAGTTTAGCTCCAACCCCAATTAAACTCACCTGAACAAGATAATAAAGATCTTAGGCTTACTAGAAACTTCTAGGTAAGTGTGTTGAGGCAATTTGGAGCTAGTAACACTTTAGAATAGGGAACATAAGAGGTTTCCCTGAACAAACTCCTAATTTGCTGCTTATTAATTGTTAGAAAGGTAGTTGTTAAGGTGAGGAGTGGGGTCGGATTAAGGGATCTAAATAAGACATTAATATGTGCTTTATAAGTAATAATAAACAGCCAGTATGCTTGTAATATGTATGTTAACAAGCATCTAGTTGATAGTGAGAATTGGTCAGTAAAATAAAGTGATAGCTATATTAGCTATCATTCCATTTTTGTGGTGTCTTCTTTTATTATTATTAATGTTTGTGTTTGGTGTTGTTTATGGATGTATTGTTAATTAGTTTATTTAGTTTTTTTGTTATTATGTTGTATTTTGA